>NC_136057.1:1094378428-1096778428 GCF_964261635.1 Lissotriton helveticus | reverse complement strand
GAAAACACATGGATGCATCGTATTATTGTTAATACGACACACCCCTGTGCTTTTAAAATGGCACAGATCGGGGCAACAAAATTGCATGTAGCGCCCCGCTGAATAATTTTTGTATATGAGGCCCTGAATCTGAATTTATGTCTGTTTATTTCTGTACAAGGTGATAGTCCTCCTCTCTTGCTTCCAGAGATTGCCAAATATGAAACAGGAATTTACACAAAAAGAAACTACACATGTCACGCACATTCCATTGCAGGTGTTTGTTTTGAATGACTCATGAAGACAGTTGGAAACAAATAAGGTTTTTCACTGTCCCTACTTTTACTAATCTTGCATTTCCTTTCAAAGGCTGTAAACTGCAATTATAGATTTCTTCTAAGAATGACACATATGTTTTAATTACACTATAACTGGCATGCAGTAGAGGGACCATGTCAAATAACAATCACAAATGTACATTATTCTAATAACTGTACCACCTTGAAGAAATTTAATTTTTAAGGAGCTCATACCGTAGGTATGCTTCACATGCTTCAAGTAATCCAATTTCAGCAAGGTCAATGTTTGGATTATATATCTTACATTCATCTCCAAGGCAAATTGACTAATTTTCTTTAAACACCACAGTATGAAAGGCCATTTCAAAATCAATGATCTTCTATATTTAATCGAGGATCTGAGGCAACCACAATGCTTCTTTTTGGTTGGATCTGCTACTCTTCAAAACGACTTCAGTTTTCTTATCCCACCTGATCTTACTTTTTTCCTGCATCTTCTACTGAGCCATTTGTGTCTAATGTTCTCTGCAATGCCATCTGTATCATACTATCGTTTTGTACGTTACTACAAATAAACACATTGATTTACACTTTTGGTCCTTCAGGAACAATTAGAGGAATACACATTAAATCAATAGAATACATTAAGTGCAACTTGAGTGAAAAGAAAAAAGAAAAATAGGAAGTAATAAAAAGAGAGTAGTCGGAAAAAGAGAAACTGAGGAAAGAAGGAAAGGGAAGAAAGGAAGTGGAAAACAAGGACACAAAAAAATGTATATTTCAGCAAAAACAGCATAGGATAAAAGCTTAATCCTGTTTGTAGTCATGTGAACCAGTATCCTGCTAATTTGACTACCCAGGCCTTTAACTCTTATACCCCATAGAATGCCTAGGCCTGGAGCAGTTGACTTTTGATTAGCTGCTTCTTGTTACTTTAACTTTTTTCTCACAAAGCAACTAGCCATCTCCTGATTCTGGACTATTCTTCTAAATATTTCTTCATCATCCTGTGCATGGAGGTGTACTCTCTTTGGCTTGGTTAATCTCTGACCAAGGGCCAGATGCATCAAAAAAGCATTTTACAATTCTCAAATAACGATTTTTAATGATTTGCTATTTGGGATTCGCACAATGCTATGTATGTAGGAATCACCAAAGATTTTGCAATTACTTAGTATTACCTAATAGCGAATTAGGAAATAGCGAATCACTATTAGGTAATATTGCTCCAGTCGTTCCTATGGGCCGACAGGCCCATAGTTGAGAATGGTTTTGTATTAGCTAATTCGTGATTACCTAATTGATAATCACAAATTAGCTTGGGCAAAGCCAAGGGTGCCTAGTGGGCTAAAGCCCCCCTGTGGTGCCCCAACAAAAGAAAGTGTGCACATGTAAAGCACACACATGCTCTAGGGGCATGTGTGATCTACCTGGCACTTTTAAAAATGCAGTTTTGTGCATTTATCAAAGTTAGCACATGGTTACCATCAACTTTAAGTTGAGGGTAATTAGCGTTTCCTAAATCCACAGTTTGCATTTAGGAAAGGCATTTCACATGTGCATTAGGGATTTGCAAATTGAAATTCCCTATCTGCATTCACAATTTAGGTAATTGAAAACATTTTGATTACCTAAATTGTGAATATAAAGCCTTTCACTCATAAGGAGAGGCCATTTTGCATTTCCTAATCGCAGAAATTTGCGACTCACACCATTTGCAAATGCAGAAATAGTTTCATACATCTGGCCCCTAATTTCTTGATTATAGTCAGGATTGTCATTTTCATAATGTTGCAGCAAGCTCGGCAAAGTGCCACATGAATCACAGACTCCAAGCCATTCCCATAGTTCAGGCAGACAGGAGACATAATGTATAGCTGTTAGTTTTTTGGTTTGGAAGAACATTACAGTATACTGTCAGTACTTTAACCGATGAATTTTTCATTATGCTAACACTTTTGTAGGAAATCCACATTTTTCCTTTTGCTGGACCCTATATTTTTGATTGCTGTAGAACTCTTGGGCACTTTATCCCTACTACACTGTAGTAAAGTGCCTGTGCTCCTCATTTTAAACGTGCTCATATAGACATAACCCTTTTCCTATAAGTCCCTAGTATATGGTATTAGGTGTACTTAGAGCCCATAAGTTGAAATGTCACCAGAGGACCTATTGTGTCATCCACTACAGTGACAGCGCAAACATGGTTTCAATTCTACCATTGACGCCTGACTGTAGCAGTGTAAAAACTGAAATTTGGCCTCTCACAATAAACCCTTTTAACGGGCAAAATATGAGTAAGTTGCCCCTATCTAGGCGTTGTGCTCATAAGGAAGGGTGCATGGCATCTAAAAATTTGTGTAGTCTGGGTCCCCTCCCCTTCCTTGTTGTGGAGTTGACTTGCATGAGGGTCTATGAGATAGAGTATCCGGATTACATCCAGAGGGAGATGCATACATCTCTTTTATTGTAATAGAGAGTACAATAGCCAAACAAAACATGCAACTAAACCATATAGCTTTCTTCCAGCTTAGTGGAAGAGGTTAGTCTTGGGTTAGGCTATTTAACCGTCTTGGCTAAGTCCTCCTGAAATAGCCTACCCAGCTTTGCCCAGGATTTCCTTCGTGTTCCACGAGTCTTTAGTTGCTAGGAGTATTTGTGGAAGGGCCTCAGCAAATGACGAAAGAAGAAGGAAACAACGTCAACAACAAAAACTAAACAAAGTACAGGTCATGAATGGGCTGTAGTCTAATATTTAACAAAACAGTACCACTGTCACTGCACCTGTGTCTCGGGTGTTGTTAGAGCTTCATTGTTATGATGTACACCCCATCTACCACCTGTGGTCTGCCAAAAACTTAAAGAGGGAGACTTGCCTATAGCCAGGAACCTCCTGGGACATTGCAGGGACTATACCAGTAGATTCCTGTTTACGGACCTCAGCAGTAACAGGAGAGCTTTTCTCAGGTCCGTCGGCCACGAAGACGAAGTAGCAGCTCCGGTACCTTCATCTAGGGTGCTCCCTCTCTCGGTTCCTTCCGTCTCCTGCGCACCCTTGCTCAGCTTGTTCTCCGCCTCTTCCGGCATCCAGTTCCCTTTGCTTGCCACCCAGGATTCTCTTCTAGTCTCCTGCACCCCAGCGTTGTCCGCCTCTTCCATTTCGCGTACCGCAGATACTGGTACGCTAACCTCTGGTTTCCTTTGGCTATCACCGGCCGCCATGTTGGTATCCGGGGAGGTGGTTGGTGCAGTACTACACTAGGATATGTAGAAAGTTAATGTGAACATGTTCTTACAGTGACTGGCCCCCAACTGATATTTTCACTGCCGCAGGCCCAGATGATCTATGTAGTGTAGAAAACCAGAGTACAGATTAAATGCTGAATCTATATCTTCAGAATGGGACAGAGAGAAATACAAACAAACTTTTGTTTAAAATATTTATTAAAAATCTAATTTAATGGTCAAGTCAGACTATTAATAAATATGAAGGAAAGGTAACTTTTTAAAAAGTTACCTTGTCCATGCCTGAGGTTCTTGGAAGCTAATTTATTCTGGTCTCTAACTTCTCCAGCTAGTAATTAGTCTTAAATAGGCGTTCAATGCCTTCCAGGAGCAAACAATAGGCTGACCAGAATAGGCAGAGATCACCCCTCTGAACTCCACCGAATTTCCAGAGTGAGGGCTGTGGGTATCCTTTTTGATACTAGAGTGTCAAATCAAGTTTGAGTATCAATTCCTGCTTGACAGGTCTGTTGGGTGTACATATAACACGTGTGGCACACTTACAATGGGAAAAACCAGGACGTCAAGACAATTCTCATGGATCTGCTGTATGGTTGCTTAAGGACTCTGCTTTTTTCCTACTAGACTTCTGTCTCTGGATTGTTTGTGGGCAAGAAGCTGCCTTAAACTGGGCTTTAGTGTTAGATGTGGAAGGGCACTAGCATTACCACTGTATACTTCCCATACTCACAGCCCTCAGAGCCCCAGTTTAGTGCAGCCAAAGACTTTAGCTATCATTTGAAAATTCCCAAAGAGTGTAGGGATGGCCCTGGAAATGTTCACCTCATTAGTTAGGGCGTACTCAGGAGCGATTCCTACACACCAGCTAGTGCAAGCATAATTTTGGCACCTCCAGACATTCACCTCAGAACACTTCATGGATCAGCAGAAGATCATTCTCAGTGACCTGAAAGGTGCCCTGAAGTTGTGAACTTGCTCCCTCTTGTCCCAGGACCAATAAAGTCGACTCCACGGTCATAAGGCTGACCTCATATTCATACTACAGTAATGCAATAAGCCACAAGAGGCCATTTCTTAGAAGTACCCAGTTGACTATTGGCAACTGGACGTGGACTGAACTCTGCTTTTACCCTCTCCCTCTCACAATGAGTGAATCTCTAGGGCCTCCCTGGAGGTCTTGGGGTGCTTCTTTTTTGGTAGAGTGAGATATAAAGGAGTAAGTAAGCATGTAAAATCTTTGACCAGCACAAACCTGTTTGGTATGTCTGACCTATGCTCCATCTACGCCAGATTCAAATTGTGCTTAGGTCCCAGTCTACTCCAACCATTGACTGTCATTGATGTTGTTTTGTACTTTATGGCTTTAATTCTACTTAAAACTTTCAAAGCTCATGTCTCTGCTTCGCTTTATTGCATTTATGTAATTTTGAGATCATTATGCTTATTAAATGTTACTCTATTTTGATAATTAAGTTTGCCATTTTTATTGTTTTGCATTTTGACTTGTTACTGATTTGGTACTTCATAAATATTAAGTGCTTTGTGCAAGGTGTTAAGCTCAGGTTAATTTAGTGACCCTGACAAATAATAATCCAATTTCTTCCAACTTCAACACAAAGTTTCCTGCTGCCCTTGTGGTATACTTGCACAGATGTTAAAACATTAATTACTTAATGAATATGAAAGGTCCCTATGCTTTCACATTTTTTGCTATCTGAGATACTTTTTTTTCCCAGAATCATGTTTATTTCAGGTTGATCAAAATTTGATATTTTCCTACTGAACATTGAATCCTTTACTAATGTGTAGCACATTTAGGCATACCCATGAGGCAACTAGATTTTTTTCTGCATAAACACTGACTCTCAGGGCCAGAAACAAGGATCACATGTAGATATTACAATGCTTTGGTAATGCAACTGAAGGACGTGATACTCTGCTTGATATAATAATTTCTATTTTACAATGCATTTAGTTCAAACAGTTTGTAAGTTGTGAGTAGCAGATGTTACAATTACACAATTCATTGGCAATCAAATTATCAACCTTGGAAGGATAAAAGGCTGAGGTTTATTTGTTTTGTACGGATTTGAATTGTCACCTGCATATCACAATATTCAGAGGTGAGAATTTAACTCTGCTGGCATGACACATATATTGTCTAAACCCAAGTCAATTATACAGTTATGTTATGCAATAAGGAGTCAAATCAACCCAAAGGCACTTCAGACAACTTGCACATGGTTTGAAAACATTTTGTAGGGATAATATGATTCTTTGTGTCCATTAAGGCATGCAGGTCCCGAAAAATCTGTAGAAGATGGCTCCCGAAAACCATGATGTGCAATAGGTTGTCTAGAGTTGTTAATAGAGGTTATGTGACGGACATCTAAAATACTGTATCTAGTATTCTCTGAAGATGCATGTCAGTATGAATTCTTATCATTGGAAAACAAGAGCAGATGATGGTACCAGGTTACAGAACACCAAACAGTGGAATGCCAACATCTTGGCATTTACTATATCTCCACTTATGTATGTACATTTACATAATATTCAGATTTTGAATATATATATTCATATAATGGATCATATATTGGACAAACATTGATGAGTTTAGTCTCAGAGCTTATTACTAACAATTCTTTTTGATGCGCCAGGGAGCTGTAAACAGTCATCAGTGATGTCATCAGTGATGTCATTTGAGATGTCATCAGTGATGTCATCAGTGATGTCACTAACCATGTCATGAATGATGTAATATGTGACATCATCAGCAGTGCATTGCGGGCGAGCGAGTTATAGTGAGTCTAACTAACTATAACGTGGGAATTTCAATGGTTTTATGCCAGTAAAATTTCCAGCTAACTATAACTGGTGTCAAACCTATGGTTTTTTCAGTGAATTTAATAGGTTTTTTAAATGCTAATTCCTAACTATAACTGGTGTGAAACCTATGGTTTTTTCTGTGAATTTCATAGGTTTTTTAATAGCAAATTTCTATAGCTATGAAATATAATAATTTTTATAATGAATCCTATATTGTATATTTATGTAATACTATTTTTTATGTATATTGTTCGTGTTTTTTTTTTCTTTTTTGCCCTGGAGCGCTCCCGGTGCCCGTACCGGTGAATGCACCGGTAAGCGCAGTCTTGCGGCACGCCCCGGTGCGCGTACCAGTGAGCGTCCCGTTAGCGCTATTGCCGCGAATGAAAACATCATCGTGACGTATCGCGTAGCCGCGAGATGCGTCTTATGACGCACGGCGTAAGCGCCCGAGCGCATACGATCGCGCTACATAAGCGACCCCGGGCGCGCACCCGGGCACGCCCCGGAGCGCGTAGCATAAGCGCGTCGGGTCATGCGACCTGAAAATAACACTTTTCATTGGTTCAGAGCAGTTTTTTTTCCAAATGATGAAAGCCCCCACCTTTTTTCCTCATTCTCACTTTGTACTTTGACTGAGGAAGACCTGTTTGCAGACCTGAGAAATGGCTACAGTAGCAGCAGCAGCAGGAGCATCTCAACCACCACCACCAACACCACCACCACAAGGACCACCACAACACCACAGTGGTGGTGAAGAAGAAGAAGAGGAGGAGGAGGAGGAGGAGGAGGAGAGGCAGTTCCTGCCTGAAGATAATACCCCTTTAAACCTAAGGAGCACTTTGTGTGGGAGTTTTTTTAAAATCCCAAGGGGAGAAAAAAAAGTAAATGCTGCAAAAGTGACATGTCTCATCTGTGGCACTGTACTTTCCAGGGGGAACCCTGCAAAAAAATATTCATTTGGGAACCATACAATGCTTCGCCATATGCAACGCAGGCACCCAAACAACTATGCTGCGGCAAAGGTCAGAGAACTGACCAGAAACCCTCCCCAATCTTCTCCAAGCACCTCCAAAAGAAATCAACCCACTCCATTGGGTCCAGAGACAAGGGAGATGGTCCCAAATATCCAACGCCAGTTTGGAGATTACAAAATAGTTTGTATATTTTGCGGGACTACAATTTCCTATGGGGAGCAAAGCATCAAACTCATCAACCATGCTGGAGACAACCACAACTGCAGAAAGAAACCTTAATTTTTTCCTGATTTTTTTTGCTCCAGTTGAGCGGTTTACAATTCCCTGTTTTTTGTTTGTCCCCATAAAAATTACAAAAAATATATAAAATTGTTCATAAAAGCCAGAAAAAGTAAAAATGTTTAAAAAAACAATAAAAAAATATAAAACAACAAAAAGAATTAAAAAAACAGTTCTTTTTAGAACTACCTCCAATTTATAAAAAAATGCTACATTTTTTAAAAACTCTGTCATTCTTTTTTCTCCATGGTACGCTCCCCGGTACGCTCCCCGGTGCGTGTACCGGGCGCTCCCCCCACATAAATCGAAACCTAGGGGATCAGGGGGGTCTACCCTGCCCCCTTTTGGTCATTTCCCCCTTTGTTTTTGCCACCTCTTGTGTCTCGATCCTACCGAGACACAAGATGGCAGCCGCTCCGGACTGTTTGGAATGTTGACAGACACCCAAAAGCCAATCAGGTTTCCGCTCGCAAACTCGCGTAGCGCGCTGGTGCGCGCCCCGGTGCGCGTACCGGGGCGCGCTTATAGATATATATATATTTTTTAACCTAAATTACTCAAAATACACTGGAGCACATATCTTGAGACATAGCAAAGGCACATCGGGCTACCAGTCCCTACAATTTTGCCAAGTTTGGTGGAAATCCATTCAGCCGTTCGGGCTAAAAGTGAGTCCAACCGCCCTATGGAAATTAACATGGGGAAAACACGTTTTGGGACCCCCCTTTTATCTCGGCCCCTGCTTGACGAATCCCCCCCAAACTTTCAGGGAAGGAGCGGAGCGGAGTTGACCATTTTTTTGGAGAACTTCAGCCAATTCCGTCCATTGACGCCAAAGTTATTCCCAATAGAATGTTGCGGATTTCCTATGGAAACTAGGTCCTAACTATAACTACCTACTGGCGACCGCCAGTAGGTTATATATATATATATATATGTCACGTTATTTGTCCAAATTGCCTGCTAACCGGCGATCTTTTTGCGGTGCGTTTTCCCACGGCTGGACCACGCCGTTTAAATATTGCAACAAAATCTGGAAACCAGAAAGGAGGGTCGCACTCAGGAAAGGTACTCGTTTCAATTATTTTATTCCAATTTCATTTCGAGCGAATACTCCAAAAGACGGCAAACAAAAGCCGACGCGTTTCGCAGCAGCCGCTGCTTGATCACGGCAGCTCGCCACACCTATTTTTTCACGATTTACATATGTTTGAAACAACGGGGCCGTTACATCATTTCCTGTTGTATCTGTGATCTGCCGCCTGGACTTATGGGACATGTAGTGTGTACCCAAAATAAAACAATTTCATTAACGCAATACACAAAACAATTAAAGGGGTTTTGCACGTAATTAGCAACCAAGTTTGACACATTCCTTACTCGAACATTTATCTAATATACAGTGCATTTTGCATCAATTAATCCATTTTTTGATTATTTATAATTTTCTTTTATCTAGACTACACATTTCCCTTTTATGTTCTTAATGGTTATGTAGTTGACATTATAAATGCACGTATAGTTCTTCAGACTGGTTTAACCCAAATGGGGCCATTGTCCTGAATTTTACGATGTGTCGTGATTCTTTTTGGCGAAGTAATTTCTCCAAATTACCTCCTCGATCATTCTCTGTTATCTGGTCGATGCCATAAAATTTGAACAGTTTCCAATCCCCCTTGTGGGTTGTTTCCATATGTCTGGCAATGGCATTGTTTTTATCCTTGTTTGTGGTTGCACGTGTATGTTCTAAAATTCTTTTTTTCAGTTCGCAGGTCGTGCTCCCTATGTATTTCAATTTACAGGGGCACTCAACTACGTATACCACGTATCTGCTTTTGCAGGTGATAAGTTGTTGGATTTTCTACGTTTGATTATTTGCCATTTTGGTTTCTGATGTTGGTTTGTACGAAGGCAAGTGCTGAAACGCGTCTGTTGGATTATAATTTGCGCAATAAACTTATAATTAAGTTTAGCCTGCTGCGAGTGCTGTTTCTTTGGTTCTTTGGGACTGCGGAGCTCTGAATATATATATATATATATACATATACATATATATATATATATATATATATATATATACATATCCGGACACATTATTTTTTTTAATGAAGCGAGGGACCCTCCACAGCAGGCCCGCAGGGCTTTGAAAATAGAGGTAGGGGGCCATGCAGCCCCCCTCCTGGAGACCTTGATGGTCCCCAACGAAGAGGCCAGGACGCGGGGGATGGGGTGCCCAGAGCCAGAAGTGGACACGGGAAGGGGGACCATGCGGCCCTCCTTCCTAATGATTAATAAAAACATTCAAGATTTTGGCATGCCCCAGAGGATGGGTTCTCGGGGTGAAAATAAATGAATGGAATAGACTGTTTTTTTTTAGAAAAGTTTGGGGTGGCGATCCTAACGTGGCGCTCAGCATGGCCCCCGAGTGTGAATACGCTGGGTGCACAGCTCTCTGTGCGGCCCCCTTGTGTGAACACGCTGGATGCGCTTCTCTCAGCGCGGAACCCGAGTACTTTACATATCTTTAAAAGACCATTTACCTGTTAATGAGGCGTTGTTGTGTTTTCACCCCTTCTTAGAGCCCCTGCATCTCCACTCTGCCTATGACTGGAAGAATTAGCCCCCCAGACATTTTTATCAGCCTCCCCTGAAATTTGGCTCTAGTTGCGCCCCTGACTGGCGTACGCCGGCTCTGCCGACTCCGCTTACGCTTACAGAATTACATAGATTATATCTGTCGTATGTCAATGATCCAGCTGTGGGGCTGGGAATATCTTGCAGGCAGGATTCTGGGCCTTTTATTACCGGTGCTCCACGGACCCAGCAGCTCGCTTTAGGGGAACCAGTGGAAGGGACTCCAGGGATCCAACAGTCAGAACTCCTTGATCCAGAGATCAATGACCTGGGAGGGTATCCACTGAATGAGAATGTAGTATACCACAATGAGAATTCCAAGCTCCTGGACTCGGTTTTGCAGGCATCCATGCGACATTCCCTCTAGCCAGTGGCCCAGATTTTAGTGGGCAAGAACCCAGGGTACTAGGGCAAAGGCTGTGGGGATCCCATAGCGAAGAAGGCGGGTGCCTCAGGAACCGGCGCAGTGCCTACTCACATTCAGTGCTTAGCGTTGGCTCTCCTGAGGCTTGGTTTGCAATCCTGACCCTCCGCCGGGTTTGCCACAGGCTGGCCGCCAATTAGAGCCAAGCTCGTGCTCGGGGTTTAGGCTCCACCAACATATGTACTTATCCAATCACTCTGCCAAGCACTTATAAATTCATCATACACTCTCCTTGCAGTACTCTAATCACCCGGTCTTTACCCATGTACTCATAAAATGACGCAGACAAAGTTACATAACCAAGGTCTTCCCCACTGCCAGAGGTAACATGGTTGCGTGCGCAGTCAATCACCACAGCACAATGTAATGTGGTAGGGCCCAGGGTCATCATGCATTCATAATGAACACATGGACACAGTTAGATAGATAGTGGAATAGGCAATAAGCATGTGCGCCCGGCCCCTTTTTATTACTAGGCTCACATGTCCAGTGACGCCTGTGCTGGATGCGTGTGGGGTTAGTGTAAACCACCCCTCAGGGAATGGTTGGTGCTGGCAACAACTACAACAGTGATCATCAGATCAAACACAGAGATTCAATCATAAAGGGTCCATGACTTGTGGTGCACTAAGGTAGGGGAACCATATCTTAAATCACACACAAAAGATTGTATCGTAAAGGGTCCATGACTTCTGGTGCACTGAGGGAGTGGCACCAGAGATGAGTGTTCTCATGTGAAGAAATTGTTAATGTTCCTTCAGGATATTCTTGCTGCCTGAGGTGACATTGTTGCGTTCGGTGTCTACAGTACGAAAGTCATTCATAAAGGGTGCATGAGTTGGGATGCACAAAGTTAGTAGCACCTGAAGAGCTCAGCGTGTGCACAGCCAGCAATGATGGCGTGTTCTTGCAGGTCAGGATTGGATTGGATATGTGTGAGACCTGCTGACCACAGTGTAGGCCGGAGACAGTGGTCAGCAAGGGCCCACAACAACTTGATGTTGACTTGTGGTGCACTGAGTTAGTGGCAACAGTGGCGCCCACTGTGCGCGCAGTCAGCGATGATACGTCGTTCTGGCATGCCGCACTGGGAGCAATGTCTTTTGCCTAATGAATTCTGCCTCAATAAGGCCACGTGGCGATGACTTGTGGTGCACTGAGTTAGTGGCATCAGAAGCATTCAGCGTGGGCACAGCCACCGATGATGCATGGTGCGGGTGGGCCACACTAGGAGCAATGTCTGTTGCCTTCTGGACTGTGTCATCTGCAATGGCGACTTGATCTGAATTGGGAGCCCTGCTGTCTGTAGTGTACATCGAAGGCAGTAGTCTGTACAGACATAATTCTGCGGTGCTGTGCCACAGGGCTCCCAGGGGGCCTGTGTCGAGGAGGCCGGTGGCAGGGTAAGGGCCGCTGCTCTGGCAGACGCGTTGGCTTTCCCAGAAGTGAACCACGCCCGAGCCCCGGCCTATTTATGCACACTTCTACGCTGGAGTGGCTTACGTTGGACCAGCCCACTCCGCTTCCGCTTACATGGTGGAACAACACAGCTACATGACTGAGATCTTCCCCACTGCCTGAGGTAACATGGTTGCGTCCACTGTCCACAGCACTACAAGCACCGTCAGCATATGTACACAAGGAGAGGTCTGTGCTCTGCATAGTGAGGTCTGTCCAGCACATCACCGCTACACTTGGCATTGTGTGCATTGTTATTGATGGGTGACTTGCCTCCTTCATTAATACTTGATTCCTACCTCTTCCAACATTCAGCTATTGTGTGGCTGAGGGGCCATGCTGTTTTGAAAAGGTCCGCTGTCCTGTTCTGCGCTGCCTTAGTGGTAGTAGGGGTGGGGTCCGGGGAGAGGTCCTGGGGATGGTGGCGGTGGCTGTTGTGGCCTTCTTGGGTGTCAGAGCTGCATGATCAGTAGCTCTATGACATGTGTTGGTCTTCAGATGTGGCTATGGGCTGGGCTCCCTTTCATACTGTAGGTAGTCGTCCTGCTTTACACAAGTAAAAGGCAGATGTGAAATTCTTACTGCTAACGTGGCTTATAGCCTGTTTTTAGATCACATCGCAGATTTGGCTGGTCATTGAAAATATCGGGAAGTGGTGTTTTCTTGTTTTTTTTGCATGGGAACGCCTTTTCTGCATATCATTAGCGTTAGTTGTCGCTCTCATTTGTGGCGATGTTTTTTGCGGAAGCTATTGCTGGAAAACTGTCAATATCCACAGTTTTCACCAGGTTGAGAATGAGATGATAATTCTTTTGCCACTTTTGGTGCAATAAAGTGCTGATAACTCGGCAATAAGTCCTTGAGAATATGCCCCATCAATTTAATTTATTTTTTCGTCCCAGCCTCTTTTTAGAAAAAAATTGTAATAATTTTTTGGCTCTGGGGATTTTTGTGGGATCCTCGGAACAGGCCTAGGGGGTCAGGGTGTTTGTACCCTGCCCACTTTTCTTGTTTTTTCATCTTTTTTCTTGTGATTCACAAGTAGCTACAACAGAGTCCTAATAAACACAAGGGCTCATTTTAGAGTCACCCTATTACCCAACAGTGGGGACTTATCACCAAATTATCAGCACTTTAGCGCAGAAAAAGTGGCAAAAGAATTATTGCCCTATTCTCAAGTTGATGCACACTGCCACATTGCCCACAGGCTGACGGTACCAACACAGCGGACAATCAACATCCGTCTACAGACAAAGCTGCTGGCTGTGCTGCACTTGTTGGCCTCTGGTACCTTTCAACTAACAACTGCGAGAGTCGGAGGAGTCTCCCAGCCAGCCCTATTAAACTTCCTCACACGTCTTGGATGCATGTCTACAAAAGCAACGTAGTGCCCCTCTATCCGCACCACCCGCTCGTTCAAATGGTAGTATTCCTGCACAACCAACACCAGCTATTGATTGACGCCTCTGTGCTCTAGATCCTCGATTTTAGTGACTGAAATGGGTGTGAGCCAAGTCATGAAGTCTAGTAGTCAACAGTAGTGGAAATACAGTACTTTATTAGAAAAACATAAATTAACAACACAAAAACATCAAACAATGAGTGAAATTTCCAATAGGGAACATCAACTTGTGGATCGAAATAACTGTAGATCGTCCTGGAAATCCCAAAACTCCATATTCAGAAACCTGTTGGATAAATGAAGACAATGGTCAAGAGTTATTATGGTCACAAACTTAATATGGTACAATGTATTGCCCTTGGACAAACCGGAATGCTTACAGGTATGATCAATCCTGCACAAAATGACCGTAACAGAAGTTTGTGTGGTTGTAACCTTCGTAGGAAAGAAAAGGAATGTTACAACCACACTGTTAGACCTGGCACCATTGGCGTGGGTCTCCTTTCCATTTTTTGCTGTTGCCTCATGTATTTTTGCTGGTGTTAGATGCTTTGGGCACTGTGCCACTGCTATCCAGTGCCACAGTGCGAGTGCTCCCTATTGTAAATTGATATATGGATTAGTGATTCCATGGTTGGCTATTTTGGTTTACTTGTCAGACCCTAGTCTAGTGCACTGAGTGTGCCAGGGCATGTAATCCAAATGCTGCTGGTGGGCTTGCAGCAAAGGTTGTGCCACCCACAGAAGCAGCCTTCCCTTTTCTTCATATCAGTCACCCCTATGGTAGCCCCAAGGGCAGGGTACATTGTAAGTATAAGGTAGGACAAGCCCTGATGTGTGTGGCCTGTCCTAATAGTGAATTACAGCCATTTTCGTTTTTCACTATTGCAAGGCTATCTGTTCTCCATAGGCCAGAATGGGCTGTTAGAGTTGTTACATTTTATAATCCTAACAGGCTCCAAGAACATGGTAGAAATTTGTGTTTAGTATGCCTGAACTCAGAATAATAAAATACATCTTTTAGTTAAGTTTATTTTAATATTCTGTGTTTGCAAATACCACTTTTGGAAAGTAGGTCTTTGCTTGTCTAACCATTCAAACCTGCCTCTGCTAGTTTGTGTATTCCTATGTCTGGTTTCTGTGAGTGACGGGATTGGGGAATTCCAGGAGACAGGCTGAGTCTACCCAGTGATGAATTGAGAGATCTGCATCTAGATGGGAGGGAGGAGTGCACCTGAATCTTGAATAAGGCTACACCTCCCTTCCACAATGCTGCCTCCACCCCCTGTGGAGCGGCTGATGTCTCTGCCCTGCACACTGAAAGAAGAGAAGGAGTCCTGTCAACAAAGTGCTCCAGGACTGTACTTGCCTTCCACAATGCTGGCTCCACCTCCTGTGGGGCGTCTGATGTTTCTGTGCTGCACTGTGAAGGGAAAGGAGAAGTCTGGTAAACAAAGTGCTCAGGAACTGGTTTGGACTAGGCACAGGCCCCTCTCCCCTCAGAGAACAAAGGATTTAGGGGTATAAACTATGGGGCCCTGCTCCCATGAAATTAGATCACTTTGGACTACAAGAAGAAACCTTTACTGAGGAGAGGAAACTGAAGAAACTGAGGAGAGACTATTCCCAAGCTGCAGGGGATTGGCCTGCAGTGGTTGCCTTACTGCCAAAGGAAGGAGAAAGGAACTTTGTGTACTTTGCTTTCAACTTGTGAAGGATCTCCAAGGGCTTGGAAAATAGCTTGCCTCCTGCTGAAGTCTCAGGGACAACAGACTTCACCTCCCAACTCCCCAGTGTTCTTTTGGAAGTGCCTGCTGCTGTTTTGGGCCTTCTGAGGAACTGCGTGTCGCAAGGAGCTGGAAGCGCGATTCAACAAGAAGAAGCGTGTCGCCGTCGCTGTGCCTGCCGTCACAACTCCGGAGAAAGGAGGGTGTCGCCGCTGGAACTGTCGCACTGCACCGCATCGGAGAGAAGCGTGCCGCAACGAAGAGGAAGCGTGTCGCCGTCACTGCTGCTGCCGTCACAACTCCGAAGAAGGAGGATGTCGCCGTTGGAGCTGTCGCACTGCACCGCATCAGGAGAAGAATCTCAAAACGAGGTCGGAGCATGTCGCCGTCGCTGTGCCTGCAGCCGCAACTCCAGAGAAGGAAGGTGTCGCCGCTGGAACTGTCACACTGCACCGCATCGATCAAGAGCACCTCGCATCCCCGAGAAGCGCACCTCCATCGGAGCTGCTGCCGTTGCATCTTGAATGTCGCCGCTGTAGTTGTCGCATCGAGTGGAAGCTTCACGCATCATGGAGAAGAGCGTCGCCGCTGAAGCTGTTGCCGTTGCCTCGTAAGGGTGTCGCCGCTGCAGTCCACGCATCGGACCAAGAACTTTTCGCATCCCCGAGAAGCGTGCCGCATCTGGAAGATCTTCACGTCTTTATTTCTTTGTATCTGAACTTTGCCGCATTTCCCATCACTGCGACATTGCTTGTCGTGGAAGCGCAATGCAACTTAAGGTACATTGACGCAGTGTCTCGCATCTAAGAACTGAACTGAACTAAGCTTAATCTACCATCTTAAAGTGATCATAGTGTGTATATTTGTCGTTTACGGTCTTGTGGTAACTCTATATAAAGTCTACTTATTTTTGATATAAAACCTGTGTGGTGTCCATTTGTACTGTTGTCACTGGGTTACTGTATGTGGTCACAACTGCTTAAATTACAACGCCTCTGAAATAAGCCTTGACTGCTCGCGCCACGCAACCTAGAGGGTGAGCAGGGGTTATTTTAGGACTGTAATCCCCTTGTCCTGACTAGAGGAGAGGGTCCCTATTTGTCAGCAAGTACCTACCTGTGCCAACCAGAGACCCCCAAATCTAACACACACAAATTTCTGTTATGGTCTCATTATGCAGGATTTATCATACCTGTCAGCATCACAAATCATTTCAGCTTGATACACCTGCATGTTCACTTCACCCACACTGCGCAGGAACAGCTGGAGATCAAGCAATGGAACCACGCCATAGCAGGTGTTGAGAGCAATTGACTGCACACATGTACTACTTGTGCCCCCTGCCGACACTGCACACTATCACCGCAACAGAAATCACACGCATTCCAGCAATGTGCAGGCAAAACTGGACCACCGAGGCCTGTACACTAATGTTGTCGCAAACTTCTCTGGCAGTGTGCATGATTTCTACATCTTTCGGAAGCATCCCTGCACTGGTCCCCAGACCAGTCCACTGCCCAGCGATGACTGCCTGACCCAGCGCACCCAGACCTCAATGCTCACCGGCCGCCACTCGCGTGTCTCCAAGAGGGCCCACCATGTGCCGGAGCAACCTCCTCAGCCGTCGCTGGATTCCGCAGCACTGGCCCCCGAGCGCATCTTGCTGCACCGTGACGAGGAGTCATGTCTGTACAGCCAGCTGCCTTTTAGGTGTCCAGCTGAGCTCCCAATTCAAATCGGGTCCTGATTGCCAGGATGATATATCGATGCCCAAGCTTCATCGCAGGCTGCACACCTGCACAGCTCTGGTGGCACCAACTCAATGCAGCTCAAGTCATTGTGGCATGGCAGTAGGACCGGGTCCAGCAAAGTGCTTCGGCTGCCACCAACTCTATGCACCAGTCAAGTCATTGCCACGTTGCGGGAGGCCCATGTCGGCCAAAGTGCCTTGGCTGCCACCATCATAATAAACACACAGATACACCCAGATAGAGAGTGGAAATGGCGACGAGCATGTGCACCCGGTCCTTTTTATTGGCAGGGTCACATGTCCTGTAACACCTGTGCTGCATGGGTGTGCTGTGGATGTAAACCAGCCATGAGGGAGTGGCTATGGCATGCTGACAACTAGTCCTGTGATCAGCAGATCACTATAGGGAAAAACTGGGACATGTAGCATTGTAGTTCCCTCCCTGTAAGCATAAGCGGAGTGGAGTGGGCTGGGTAAAACACGCATCCTTCATGACTTTACCAATATGGTGGTTTGAATCCACACACCCACTGAGATAGGTACACGATGGGTGCGCAACTCCACTTTTTTCTCAACAAAAAAAATATATATATATACATTTTTAAGAAAGCAGAAGACATATTATTTTAATAACAAACAAAAAAAACTTTTTAGGATATTAAAGTTATAAAATATCACAATTATTTTTTCAAAATTACTGAAAAAACCATAGGTTTAATGAACATTATAATTCGAAATTAGCATTAAAAAAACCTTTGAAATTCACTGAAAAAGCCATAGGTTTTAGGCACATTATAGTTAGAAATTAGCATTTAAAAAACCTTAGAAATTCACTGAAAAAAACATAGGTTTCAGGGACGTTATAGTTAGTTGGACATTTCTCTCGTACAAAACCATAGAAATTCCCCTGTTATAGTTAGTTCAGCTAACTATATCTTGCGCCCCCGCAATGCACTGCTCCTTCATGACTCCCAGTCCGGTGTTAGACCAGGCTTTAGAACAGAGTCCGCACTGCTTGAGGTGTCTGAGTCCATTCAGGAGTGAGTGGATGCGGGCTAGGAGGCCATGCTGGTCCTCCTCGACCTGTCCGCGGCTTTCGATACCGTTTCCCATTACATCTTCTTAGATAGATTGTGCAATATTGGTATTGGGGGTACTCCTCTGGCCTGGTTCAGATTTTTTCTGATGGGTAGATCACAGCGGATCTTCCTCTGGCCTTTTGTCTCCGAAGAAAAACCTCTGCTTTGCGGTGTCCCACAGGGCTCCGCACTTAGTCCTATTTTCTTCAATATCTACCTTACTCCTCTGGCAGAAGTGGTTGAGTCCTGGGGGGTCAGAGTTATCTCTTACGCTGATAACACTCAGCTTGTGTTTTCCTTTAGAGATCACTCTGACGGCAGCCTGACCAACTTTCGTCGCTGCCTTATTAACATCTCCTCTTGGATGACTACTAACAACCTCAAACTTAATACGGATAAGACCGAGGTATTATTCTTCAATCAAAGTTCTCCACTTCCCTCTATATTGTGGTGGCCATCGGAGTTAAACCCCCCTCCGGTTCAAGTTCAAGCAGCTCGTAATTTGGGTTTCCAATTCAACAACGACTTGTCTTGTAAAACCCAAATCATGAAAGTCACCGCAGCCTGCTTTGGTAAACTCTGCATGATCAGGAAAATTCTACCTTTTCTTCCCCATGACTCTCGCAGGACTGTCATACATGCCTTAATCACCTCTCATCTTGACTATTCTAACGGCATGTAAATAGGAGCTCCAGCTTACCTGATCAAGCGGCTGCAGATTTTGCAGAATGCTGCAGCCAGGCTGAGTTGTAACATCCCCTATTGCCATTCTATTACCCCGTATTTGGGGAAGTTACACTAGCTGCCAGTTATCTATCTTATTCAATTCAAAGTGCTGGTCTTTGCCTTCCGGGCCCTTAATGGCCTTGGCCCGGTCTATCTGAGAAATAGGCTTAAACTTGTCCACTCTACCCGAGCTCTCAGATCTAATCATCTCCGCCTTCTCTGTAACCCTCGCTTTCATCGTTCTAGAACGGGGGGTAGAGCCTTTGCTGTGGTGACCACAAAACTCCGGAACAGCCTTCCACTGGGCCTTCCGCTCATCACATAGGAACCACTGTTTCGAAACAAACTGAAAACCTGTCTGTTTTCTAATTTCTAGCTGCGCCTGACCTCTCTTGTTGCTCACTATCCGTAGCGCCGGGACGCCCCCGTTGGGGGTAGCCGTGCGCTTTATGAGCTTCAAAAATAATAATAATAATAATAATAATGATATCACATATTACATCATTCATGACATTGTCAGCGACAACACTGATGACATCTCAAATGACATCACTGATGACATCATCCACTTGAAAATCTGTTCCACCTGCTCACACTCTAATATAACCTTTGATACACCCACTGTAAAATACAGACTACCATTTTCTAAACCATTGAGCACTCATACACCTATACAGACACTCAAACACCCCCACTCATCCAGAGTTACTCACACACCTAGTCAGTCATGGAAAGAATCAATCACACTTCCATTTAGTGACCTATACAGTTATACACACTCCACATCACTTATTCAAACAGAAACAAATGCATACTTACTTTCTTCTACAATCACTGATACAAGTACATACTCAGTCAGTCAGTTAAAAATACTTTATTCGGTTCATATCAAAAACCATAAAAGTATACTACATAATTCATCAGAGTCAAGACATGAATTTAAAAGAAATATGAGACATTGATTAATAATCCATTCACAACGATTTCATATATGTATAAAAACGCGCATTCATAAATATTGATAAAAAGGATAAAACCAGCAAAAAGAACAATTTAAAAGAAATGAAGCGCTTACTCCTAGATCCTAAGTATACCGCTATGTACACTGTATCCAGTTAATTTTCCTCCTCAGTCTCAGTGCTATTGTCAAAAAATTTGCTATTTTAAAAATCTCCCATGTACTTGACAACAGCTGTAAATGTAAAAGGGCAGGTCTAACTTGTCTAAAGCCTTTGTCTTTAATGAGGGGAATGATTAACTTTTTTACGAATAGGGCATAAATGCTTACAAAAAAAGATAAAGTGCATAGTGTCTTTAATAGAGAATCCATCACAAGAACAAATCTCCAGTTCCGACACCTTAGTCCAACTTGGGCGTTCTGTAAGGAGAAGGTGGAATTTGTTCAATCTAAACTTGGTCAATAAAAATCGATGATTCATGTTATTGACGATTCTCAAATAAGGTTCTATACCTCTGGTAGTTGTTAACAATTGATGAGCCCTTACAGTTGGTTCATGTAATTCATTTTCTTCTCTTGCCAAATATGCCAATTGCTTGTATGTCTCTTTAGCCCATTTCATGTCCCCCTTCAGCAGCTTGTTTGGGGAGTCAAACAATTCCGGTCGACCCAATTTAGTTGCCAGTTTTTTTATATAGTTCAACCAGGGGATAGAGTGGCCATACTCCAGGGCTAAACAATCCCTCAGAATCTCGTGGTTCAGATCTAATTCAGGGTTCAGCCAAATAGAAATCCATTTCAATAGTGGGGCTAAGGCTATGCGATCTTCCAAATATTCAACCCCACACTCTTGGTGAACAATGTATCCAGATGTAGACTGGGGGACGCATAACATAGATTTCAAGAACTTGTCTTCAGCCACCTGCAAGGCCTTTATACATTTTTTAACCCCCACAGGTCAGCTCCGTACATAGCTATTGAAGTGCATTTGGCGTCATATGTTTTCCACACCGCCTCTATAGGCTTCACACCCAGTTTACGTGCGAAATCCAGGACTGCCAAGATAGACCTAGCAAAGGCATTACGTTTGGCAACCAACTGGGGCAACCAGGTAGAATTATCATCAAAGATTACCCCCAGGTAGGGAAATCTAGTAACCCTAGATAAAACATTCCCTTCACAGTTCATAGTCTTAATTCTTTTAGGTTTACTACCCACAATCATTACATGTGATTTAGGAAAATTTACACTAAGATCCAGCGCCTTCATGAAATTAGCAAATTAATTTAAAAGACATTGCAACCCCACTGCTGTGCGTGCTATTAAAGCGGCATCATCGGCATAAAGTAGTGCCGGAATAGAAAATTTGCCAGCCTTTGGTATATCTTTACATGCCTCAGTTAAAACAGCACCTAGGTCGTTAAAGTAGAGGGTAAAAAGTAAGGGGGCAAAAATGCAGCCCTGCCTAACTCCATTGATGATCCCAATCTTAGCTGTACTGTTACCCAAACGGTCATACCTAACTGTAGCCGTAAGATCCCTATGTAGATCAGCAAGAAAATACACAATGTTTTTATCAACACCCAACTTGAGAAGCAATTCCCAAAGTTTGGACCTATTCACTCGGTCGAAAGCCGAGGAAAGGTCCAAAAAAGCTAGGTGCAAAGTACCTCTTTTAGCAATGGTGTATTTCCCTATTAGCAGTTGAAGGTTGAGGCACTGATCTATAGTGCCTCGACCTTTCCTGAAGCCATATTGTAAGCATGAGAGGGTATCTGTGTCTTCCAGCCAAGGTGTTACTTTACCAAGGACCACTCGCCCTAACACCTTCACTGCAGCATCAATGAGGGAGACAGGGCGATAACAACTAGGATCCCCCCTATTTCCCTTCTTAAAAATGGGTACGATGACAGCTTTGGACCAAGTGTCCGGAATACCTGCCAAACAGACCCTATTAAAAACATTAGTTAACCCCTTCCACGCTCATGATGAGCTGGGCTCGTCATGAGGTAGCCTCCTCGCACGCTCATGACGAGCCCAGCTCGTCATGTAACATGCACTTTACAAATTCCCAGCACAGGAGGGGAAAATGCATAGCATCGATGTGGTTAAAACTCTAGACCAGGTCTTGACATCTGATTTGAAGAGGTCGGCAGGAACGCCGTCGGGACCCGGAGCCTTGTTGCTAGTCATCTTCCCGATTGCGTCTGCTACCTCTGACTCTGTAACCGTTAAAGTATAGGGATCTAAGATAGGGGAAGATATAATCCCCGCCCCAAGATATTCCCCTTCATAGACTGACCTAAAATGAGAACACCACGCCTGTTCCTGAATACCACAATCTAATTGGTCATTACAGGGGTTGTGGAAAAAGGGTTTATTAACGACGGCCCAGAATTTAGCACTGTTCCTGAGCACGTCTACGGAGGTTAGTTCATCCCAGGCCGCCTCCCTGATCGGTGTCCAGAGCTTTCTTATAATTTTTCCTTAATAAGGCCACAGTAGCCTTATTCACTGGTTTACAGTTCAATGCGGCTTTTAGTTTTTGGTTAGCTGACGAGCAGTTACGATCGAACCACCCCAGCTCAGCAGGATCCTTAACATTCCCCGTATGTCTAAGGTCTGCAGAGACCTGGGTACAGATTATTGAATAAGCCTCTAAAACCTCCTTGTTCCCTGCTTCCAATTTCAAGCATATTTCCAACTCAAGTCCTACTTTAGTTATTAAATTGGTTTGGAATTCTCGAGGTATGATTCTGCTCCATCTAAGTCTACGGGCCTGATCTGTCGGACGAATGTCTGATTTGTCCGTTCTATTTTGAGCTATCGTAGGCTTTATGATCAGATCCGAAACACTGAGGACCACTGGATTATGGTCACTAAAGTGTAACCACACAGGCAAGTATCCATGTATCCTATCACCCAGTGTTGAGCTGATAAAGATATAATCAATAACAGAATTACAACCATTCCCCTTAAAAGTAGGTATCTCCTTATCCAACATTACTGGCAGCATCAAACCATTGTCTGCCAGAATTATCTCGAGGAGACCGCCCTGTGCAGAGTGTTCAAAATGAGTGTCCCCTTGTTCTACAGGTCCTAATAGGTCTAAAGACAGACACTCATCCGGACACCCATGAATATTAAAGTCTCCCATAATTATAAAGAAGCAATGAGTTTTATTGACCTCCTTGTATTCTGCCAAAAACAAATTTAATGTGGCCAAGTGATCGGTCGCGGTGACTCTATCAAATGAATTATAAAAATTGACGATTAAAATAGTTCCCACCCCACTCAAACAAATTAGTACTGCCAAACTATTTCGTGAGCCAGTATCTAGTTGAGTGTGAGTGACAGGGATGGTAGCCGAAATTAGGGTGACCAAGCCACCCTTCGCCCTCCCCATATTAGATTGGACCGCCGGGATGGAGTAACACGAGTAACCATCCAGACTCAAAATGTTACCCGTGTCCCAGGTTTCCTGTAGTGCTATAATGTCGCCCATACTGATGAACTCTCTCCATGCTGGGTCATCTATTTTGTTTTTAAGACCAGCCACATTCCAGGTTACCAGCTTTATCAAAGTATCCCGTGGACCTTTAGCTCTTACCGTTGTCGCTGCATTGGGGGTACTAACTGCAGCAGCAGGGGTAATAATAGCTGTTTGGCTCCCTAGTCACTTGTTTTCACCCAGACTTGAAAGATTATCAAATCTGTTTGAAACGGGGACGGAAAAATCATAAGGCGATCTCCCTTTAAATAAACCGCTATTTATTTGTCTAATCTGATGTGGTGGATAGAAAAAGCCCAATGGGAGTATGTTTACATACTCATTTTTAATTCTGGCTGACCCTGCCTGTCTCAATATGTCATCAACCAGCCTGGGGGATCTGAAGCTAATGACGACACAGTCGCCCACTAAGCTTTTTTTGGTCTTACCCACCCATGGGACCCTTCTGACCATCTTAATATTATTTTCCAGGTGTTCACCCAGATCTGTTTTATTTGACAAGTAATAAAGGGTTTTATTTCTTAGTGAGGTCCAGTGTTCATTTTGACCAACCTTAATTTTCGGGACATTTGCAAGAATTATTGTATAGGGGCAAGCCTCAGCTGGTAAATTTAATGGTAACTCTCTCTTCTTAGGGGGCTGTGTTTGTGGGCTTATTTTCCCTGCTGGCCCCCGAGGGCCCTGTTTCTCACCCATGGTGGCTCCAGTAACTTTTGGCGCTGGGAAGGAAATACTTGGTGCTAAACTCTGAGGTATCAATAATGGAACCAATTTCTCTGTAAGACTGGCAAGACACACAGGAGGAGCAACCAAATGTATACTACTATCCTTAGTAGAAGCAGTTACGCCACCTGCTGTGTCCATATACTTATTCAGGAGTCCACCTAATCTATTTACCTCCGCGGACATCCGGTCAAGTTTTGCCACTAAAGGTTTAATAATGCCCTTGATCTTTAGGTCAATGAGGCTAGCTAGCTGGTTGAGCTGTTCGTCATCCAATTTTACAGTGCTAGCTCCCACTACTAAATCATCTTCCTTTTCTAGGTTTTTAATAGGTGTGACAGCTATTTTTCTGATAGAACGGGTGCCCATACGTTTCGACTGTGTTTTTCGGCATGCTCTAACCACTCTGGATACAGGGGTCGGGGGTGCTGTACCATGGTGTCTATCGAAACGTCCAGCTCAACTCGTTCAGGCGTTTCCCTATCAGAAGCTTTGGGGTTAATGGGGTTACTACAGTCACCCTGACCCAGTACAACCGGGGGAGTGCATGTAATAGATGGTAAAGGGTGGCAGCTTAAACCTAAAGACTGTCGTCTTTCACTGTTGATTTTGTTAACCACCTTAACTAAGTAGTTATCCATGGTGCCAGAAGCAGGTGGGGCACTATGTTTCGACATACTACACACTACAATGAGGGAGACCAAATGCAAATCAGGTATATTACACAATGTATGCAACACACTCCCCTATCACTTTAAAGGTGCTCTTGTTAAAGCTTATCACAACCGTTATACAAGAACCAGGTATATCGTAGAATCTAACTGTATCTTTGAGGTGTAGATTAGGGGGAGGCCTCAAGATCCCTGCACCAAAGTCTATGGCCCAGCCCTGCCTCGTTCTGCCCCGGACGGCCACTGACGGCCCGCCCTTTGCCCGGGCTTAGCCCGGCGCTGCACACGCACGTCCCGCGAGGTGGAAGGGACCTCTGCCTTTTCAGCGCCTCCGTGCGCGAGTACCGGTGGGCGTGTCACCGCCAAGGATGCTGGGGGCTGTAGTCTCCCTTGCAGCTGCCGCAAGGTGGAGCAAGCGGCGGCCGGAGACCAACAGCAGCGGCTGACCAGCGTGTGCCCCGGTGAGTTTTACAAATGCCCCTGTCATCCATACAGCCACTCTCACAATCACTGACTCTCACGTATCGTCAGTTATATACTTCAACTTTCACATACACTGTCTTTTACATATGTAGTTACTTACACATGTACCATTGAGACATCCATTCACTCACCAACACATCCACCCATACAGCTGTTTCCACATGCACTCTTGAACCCATACACACCACTCAAACATCTATGCACAGACTCACACACCTTCCACCCACCAACCCACACACACCCAGGCACCCATACAAATACTCAGGCAACCAATTGATAACCCATATAAACACTCATGTAGCTACTGACCAATCCATGCAGCAGCTTATACAACAACAGACAGACTGATACAGACATTCACACAGTTTAGTCACTAACCCATGCATTCAGTAAGACACATGTAATCACTCACTTAAACAGTCAGTTACGTACCTACTAAATCCTCCATCCAGGCACTTATACACCCACTCATTCTAGAATACACCTTGGCATATATATAATACATATTTAAACTTTAAAGAAAAACACAGTCACTGGATATCTATTCTGCTAAGATTATACAGTGCATCTTGAAAAAAGTGCAAAGTGCAAAGTGTAAAGTGCAAAGTGCATAATTTCAATGAAGTGCCATGTGCATTGCTATTTTAAAACATTGTTTTATAAAAAAGCAAAATAAGGTTAAATACAGGGATTGAGAGATGCAGCTCTCTACTCTGAAAAAGTATATATTGTCTGCTACGGGACTCTTGCCTTTCATTTTATTTCTTTTTTTGGTTGTTGTTTATGCATGTTTTAATGCCATGTACAGAAGTTGTTATAAGCATTTATAAAGGTCCTCCGTTGTATTCAACCCATGTGGGCTTGTACTGTCAAGTTCAAGGATATATCTGGTCTGCAATCTTCTAAGAACTGCCTTCCTATCGCCACCTCGTCGCATGTGAGGAACTGAGTCCACTACAAAGTACTTTAAATACTTTAGGTTGTTACTGTGGACTTCTCTTAAGTGGCGGGCCACCGGATAAGTAGAATCCGAATTTGTGAATGCTCTTAGGTGCTGGAGGATCCTCTTGTGAACCTGCAATTTTGTGCTTCCCACGTAACAAAGTTCTCAAGAGCACTCCAGCACATAGACAGCAAATTCAGTTTTACACGTAAGGAGTTTCTGGATTCTTGTTGGTTTCTCTTTAAACCGGTTGGAGTAGGATGTTTTATATATATACCAAAGCATGCATGGCATGAGGAACATCTAATGAATCCCTTCCCTTTTGACAGCCAGCTGGGACAGGTATTTGCTTCCAGACTGCTACTGACCAGAAAGTCACTGGTGGACGGAGCCTTCCTAAATGCTATGGTTGGATTCTTTGGAAGTTTGTCAACCACAATTGGGTTGCTATATATATATATATATGAACACCTTGCTCAGTATATAGACCACTTTTTGCAACCGTTGGTGGTTAAATTACCGACATACATTAAAGATACGGGACATTTTCTAAATAAAATCCACAATACCACCTGGACAGATGACTCTCTGCTAATTAGGCTAGACATTGAGGCTCTGTATACGAGCATAGAACATCAGAAAGGTTTGAAGGCCCTGGAATTTTTTCTAGGTACTAGGCCGGTTGAATGTTACAACCACAGCAAAATGCTCATTACATTAACAGCATGGAGTCTCAATCATAATTTCTTTATGTTTGGCAAAGATATTTATCTGCAGCAGAGAGGGGTGGCAATGGGGGCCTGCTTTTCCCCGAGCTACGCGTGTCTTCACGTGGGGTTTTGGGAGAGGCAGGTCCTCATGGGAACACATCAAAAGATCTTTATGGAACATGTCCAGATGTGGGTAAGATTTATAGATGACGTGTTTTTAATTTGGAGAGGGGATGTTTCCAGTGCGCTTGTTTTTATTGATCAACTCAATGACAATGATTATAACTTGAAATTCACTCATCACATCAGTGAACAATCAGTTGATTTTTTGGATGTGAAGGTATACCACAAATCAGGCAAAATTGCAACTACCCTTCACAGAAAAGCTACGGCTGGCAATGCAACTTTGCACGCCAGCAGTGCTCATCCGCACCACACAATAGAAAACATCCCCTATGGAGAACTGCTCCGTCTCAAAAGAATTTGCAGCAGTGAGGATGAACTAGAGAGATGTACTACTGAAGCGTTGAGCAGATTCAGAAGGAGAGGGTATCATGTTGACACTCTAAAGAGGGCAGTTCAAAAAGTTAACAAAAAACCTAGGGACTGCCTTCTACAGCAAAATAGTGGAAGTCCAACAATTGAAACAAACCCTGAAAAGTCTGAGTTAAGATTTATTACACCGTATAGTTGCCAGAGTAGGAAAATTAGATCGATCCTTACTAAGAGCTGGCCAATCTTACAAACTGACAATGTTATTGCACCTGAACTCCCTGACAATCCTAGAATCACCTTCCGGAGAGGGCCGACTCTTCGCAATCATGTCACCAATGCATTTCCTGAAATCCTCAAACAGAAAATCTGGTTCCCGCAACGTCAGGGCTTTTTTAAATGCTCCAGTTGCCGGGCTTGTAAATTTGGTGCAAATACCAGCACTTACATGACTCCTTTCAGCCCCATACCTGTCAAAATCAAAGGTAAATACGATTGCAGAACGGAGTTTGCTGTATACGTCCTGACGTGCACTTGCGGCCTGAGGTACGTTGGGAGTACTCGGCTTGCGGTGCACGTCAGGATTCTGCAGCATCTCCAAGCAATTGTGAATAACGACAATGCCTATCCGGTGGCGAGACATTTTAAAAATGTGCATAGTAACAACTTGGAATGTCTCAGCTACTACGTTCTTACCTCTGTACCCCGTCCCCGTAGAGGAGGAGACAGAGATAAGTTACTTCGCCAACTGGAATCTAGAATGATACTAGAGCTCGACACCAAGGTCCCGAATGGTCTTAATACCACTGAGGACCTATATCATTTTCTATAAGTCACTATATCCTGTATACAATAGCCTTGATGTAACATCTGGTTCTATTTGGTACTAATACATGCCCATTGGCTTATTAGTTCAGTCCGCCTCCCTTCTTATGTTAACATACTGACTTATTTAATAAATCCAATTATTTCGTACACCCCTTTTTCTGTTTATTAGTAATATGATTTTCTTTTCCCTCATTTTGCCCCATGTATATATTTCACGTTTTGAACTTTGAATCAAACCTACCATTATTCTGTTTTTTTGAGTTAGGTTATATATACAACTATTATACTCAAAGTGGAACATTATTTAACGATTTCGTTCATTTATGTTTCTCTTGTATAAAGTTACTCACTAGATGTTGGGCACACAATCCCATTTTTCTTGGGAAAACATATTATTAGACGTAGGAAACTTGTTTGGGAAATTAGGGGTTGCCATCATATTTCAGATGTCCCCTCATTGAGTACACCCAGGTGGGGTTGCCATCACTATATAAAGATGTCCCCACCTGCATATAAACAGGGTATAAATTGATTGATTTTTCTATATATTTGTATATATTTGTAAAGTATTTATTGAGTATTAATATGGTATCCACTGAATATAGTATTTCCAACATATGTACATATGACACATGGTCTCTTGAACATATGTCTATAGTAAATAGACAATAATAATATGTATATACATGAGTGACATTCATATTTGTATTTATATTTATATTTATGTATATATGATGATCATCTTTTGTGTTCGTGTATTATTTAGAGTATGTTCAGTATGTGACAAAACCATAGCTTGTATATCACTCAACTTACTCATTTATTAAATATATGCACAGATGAAGATCTTTATCATCTTTGCCCTTGTAATATCTGTAAATATGTGTCACTAAACATTTATGCGGACAGAATTTGTGCCACAAATTTACAAGAATTTATTCAGTTATTTATTTGTGTCAGGGAAGCTTAAGCCACGTTAACATCATGTGTCTTTTTTCCTCTTATCCCGAACTCATGCCATTGTATACGTAATGAAAGTATGTTTTCCGTGTTTATAGGTGTCACATGGTATGCACAAGCAGTTTAAAAGTTCAGGTGTGAGGGGTTTACAATTGACTGTGATCAAGGGCATCCGCCCGAAACGCGTCAGTTTTCACTCTTTGTTAAGCGTTGCTCAATAAATAATCTTTGCCTGATATCGGAATCGTGGAGTTGTCTGTTCTTCCTGGGGACCCGGGACGGCAGTGTGGCTTCTTCTTGTTCCTGAGTTATATATATATATATATATATATATATATATATATATATATATATATATATATATATATATATATATATATATATATATATATATATATATATATATATATATATATATATATATATATATTTATTCAAGCTCCGATTGCCCCCAGGCAGAGAAGCACTCAAAGGAAGACTTGTTGCGTGTGGCGTTTATTCAGGTAAAGAAAGCTCAGCTCCCCATCACGAACACAGCCAGGATGCCGATAGTAGCCTGACGCGTTTCAGAGCACGAAGCTCCTTCCTCAGAGGCTCGGCATGACCCAGTGCTTGCTGACACACCCACATATATACGCCCTCCGATGGGCTGCTCAAATGAGCCAAACGCAAAGTCTTATGGACTATGTGGTTCGTGCCGTCGCTAAAATCCTGAATGGATGCACATTAAAACTTCTTGCTGTGTCCCTGTTAAAAGTCCCAATGGACCCTGGTTCGCTGAACAGTCGTGGATCCTTAAGGCCTCTTTCCATGTTGTGCGCTTGCCTGTTTACCAAGCGCGTGGTCCCCAGTGATATTGAGGCGGTGAATCTCTCGCGGCGGGACTGCCGCGTAAATATTCAAGCTCCGATTGCCCCCAGGCAGAGAAGCACTCAGAGGAAGACTTGTTGCGTGTGGCGTTTATTCAGGTAAAGAAAGCTCAGCTCCCCACCACGAACACAGCCAGGAAGCCGATAGTAGTCTTTACCTGAATAAACGCCACACGCAACAAGTCTTCCTTTGAGTGCTTCTCTGCCTGGGGGCAATCGGAGCTTGAATATATATATATATATATATATATGTCAAAGCAAACTCCCTCGAAGAAAGAGCAGAGGCCACACAGGGGAAGTTATATATATGTGTGTATATATATTTGCTCTGTTACCTTGGTTTTACAAGAAAATAAGCACTCTCGGGGGGCGTTTGAAGATGTTTATTCTTCCAGAAACAAACGCGTTTCGGCGGTCTGCCTTCCTCAGTGTTACTGGCACCCTGGAAGCAGCCGTCTTTTAAACAATGTTGCAAGTGCCTGGCAATTGAAAAGGGACTTAACAAAGTGAGTTAAAATGGGCGCCATTTTGTAGTGTCTGATGTACGTACTCTATCAACATTGTAGTAATGCATGCATGAATGCGTTATAGACAATGATGTACCACAATTGCAAATCACAGTCAGATTCTCTGATTACACAAATTCATAATACAATACACAGTAAAAGCTTATATAAGCAAATTCATTATTTTCATAATTTTCTCAGCCGCGGTCAGTAGTAGGTGTTCCTGCAGGGCAGTGACGTGGGGAGGGGCAGGGTGGGGGGTAGTAATCTATGGATTACGGAGCTTTACAGGTAGGTAAACATATAAATAAATAAAACAAATTTCGTTGCGCGCACTGCATCGCATTTGGGGATGCAGTGCAGGCAACGAAATTTGTTTTATTTATTTATATGTTTGCTTACCTGTAAAGCTCCGTAATCCATAGATTACTTCCCCCCACCCTGCCCCTCCCCACGTCACCGCCCTGCAGGAACATCTACTACCGACCGCGGCTGAATGTACTGTCAGTTATGGAAGAGACAAATTGTCTCCCCTCACCTTGATATTGTATAAACACAGTAGCGGTCGTCAGTAGGAGTTACTGCAGGGCAGTGACGTGGGGAGGGGCAGGGTGGGGGGTAGTAATGAATGGATTACGGAGTTTTACAGGTAAGTAAACATTTAAATAAATAAAATGAATTTCGTTGCGCGCACTGCATCACCAAATGTGATGCAGTGCGCGCAACAAAATTAGTTTTATTTATTTAAATGTTTACTTACCTGTAAAACTCCGTAATCCATACATTACTATCCCCCACCCTGCCCCTCCCCCTGCCCACGTCACCTCCCTGCAGTAACTCCTACTGCCGACCGCTACTGTAACATTATCACGCCGTATATCGGCTAACACAAAACTGTGACATCATGGTCAATACTCATCTTGCCGTACATCGGCAAAGAGTCCCTTTCATTTCATTCTTTGTAGATGCACATTTCATAAGACAAACAAGATATCAGTCTCAGGGGGAAAATATATACACTTTCTAATACTGTCAATGAACTAGTTCCTTATTCTTAACCCTAACAGTTTCTAGTTCATGAGCCCAGGTGTGATGCCAGTTCTTCACCACTGTTCAGACCCTTGGGAAATTTTGTTTGTAAATCTATAATATAACGCGACTCTAACCTGCAGAGTTTTTGAATTCTATCACCTCCTCTGATATTATTAGGGACATAGTCCAAGCCGTAATATTGCAACATGTTTCTATTACTAGAGTGTTGCTCTGCAAAATGCCTCGTCTCTGGTTATGATGGATCTTTTTTGGATATGTTCCAATATTCTGATTTTAAGAAGATGGATGGTGCTACCAATATAGCAAAGGCCACATGGACAGGTTAGACAATAAACTACATATGATGTACTGCAGGTCATCAATTTGATTATGAATCTTTTCTTTTTTATGTGTGAAATATTTTCCGACAAAACCCTTTTGCTGTCTGAGCAGGCTTTACATTTCCAGCATGGGAAAAATCCTCGCATTTCCCTTAGGGTTCTCATTGGGTGGGGTTCCTTATCCAGATGACTACAAACTAGCATGTCTCTCAGTGATCGCGCCTTTGTAATGGTGACCAATGGATACATTGGAATGACCTTACAGATAACATTATCCGTTTTTAAAATATGGTAGTTCTTTCTGAGCATACATTTCAGAAAATTAGCTTCTGCTGAATATGTGGTGACCATCCTGAACCTACCCTCATCGGTGTTATTGGACATACTCGTAGTCTTGTCCTTCAATAGATGTTGCCTCGGGATCCCTCTTACTTTTTGGAGTGTTTTCTCTAAAAGCATGGGTTCATATCCCCTCACCCCAAATCTGGCTATACAGTCTTTTGCAGCTGCTTCAAAATCACATCCTCTTGAGCTATTCCTTTTTAATCTGAGAAGCTCATCATACGGGATGCTCTGTATAAGTTTGGGTGGATGGTTACTTGTTACATACAGGGTCGAATTGCCTGCTGTTGATTTACGGTAGAGGTGTTTAATTTCCCTTCCGAGACAAACACCTTCAGGTCCAGATAGTCCACTGCCACTGGACTAACTGTGCCCGAAAAATGTAAATTCAGATTATTGTTGTGAAGACTGTTGATATACCCATGAGCTGACTCTGGCGTGCCCTCCCACACCATAAAAAGGTCATCCATTGATGCCAAACCACAACTATGCCTCTCGACGCCCCACACTCATAGGTTCTGGACACCTGCTCCTCCCACCAGCCCACGAACAAGTTTGCGTTGCTGGGGGCGAAACAGGTGCCCATCGCCGTACCAGACATGTGTTTGAAATATTTGTCTTCCAATAGAAAATATTGGTGACAGAATCTGGTCAATTCAATCAACGTCAGATTATGTTCTGCAAAACGTAGCTGTTGTTTGTTCAAGTAGAACTGTAAAGCTTTGAAAACTGTCCTCATGGTTTATACAAGTGTACAAACTAGTAATATCCAACACCACTAGTTGATATAAGGAATTCCAAGTTACATTCACAATTTTGTTCAAAAAGTCTTTAGTGTCTTTTACATATGATTTTAATTCCACCACAAATGGAGATAAAAAATGATCGTTGAACATGGATACATGTTCAGTTAAACTGCCCTGGGATGACACAATCGGCCTGCCTGGTGGACGCAGACTATCCTTGTGAAGCTTGGGAATATAATAAAAAGTTGCTATGACTGGATTCATATTATGCAAGAATAGATGTTCCTCAGTTCCCAGCATCGATTTGTCAAACCATTTCATGATGAGAGCCTCATAGCTGTGTATGCTTTCTTGATATGTTTCATGTGTAATCTTTACATAATACTTTGTGTCTGATAGTTGTCGCAGGGCTTCCTCACAATATTGCACCCTGGTTTGGAGAACCACATTATCGCCTTTGTCAGAAGGCTTGATTATTATAGAGGTGCCCTGAGGTAAGTTGTTCAGTGCTCGTTTGTCTTCGTAAGTTATGTTGCTCTTCATAGGACCTTTCGAATTTTTGCAGCTGAATTTCAACAGATTGCTGACCAAGGCTGCTGAAAAGACTTCGATTGCGTTAAATGGCACCTGTGGTACAAACATACATGGACTTTCCTCCATCTCCTGATCTATCCCGGCCTGCACCGCTCTCTGTGCCATGTTTTCTATAGTTTTGGATTTGTCTTCCGGTTCTTTTTGGAGACTTTCTACTGCTCCTAAATCATTGCCGGTTAGCAGATATGTTGCTGTCATTCTAGATGATACTTGCTTAGTTTCTTTTCTGGTAGGTCTTAGTTTGAAATATTTGTGTAGCTTTAGTTTACGTATAAAACTGAAAAGTTCAATTCTCGTCTGTGTAAATTCCAAGCGACTGCTCGGACAAAATGTCAATCCTAAAGTTAATACTTTGATCTCACTCTCAGACAGATGTTTTGGCGTGAGATTGACCACAGTCAGATTGCTGTTGTCTATTGTCGTTTGTTGAGTTTCTTTTTGCATGCCTCCCATGCGGGTGCTCTTCCTCTTCCTGCCCCACCCTGAGATGTTGCGTTCTTCGTGGGTTTTTCCGGTGGTTTGTTCTTGCCCCCTTGCAGCCAAGACTGTCTGATTATTTGAAACTCGTTGTGGAAAGGTGTTGTTATCCTTACACCTCCTACAAGATTCCCGGCGTGCTCTTCGCCAGATTCATTTTCCCATTCAGATGTTTCCACTCTGGGGATTACCGCTTTGCTTGCTCTTTATATTAATTCTTTTCTGGGGCCATATAATTTTCATGCAAATGTTAAAACTCTGCCCTGTAAGTAGGAATTTTCGTCACGCTCTAATTTTTCTTGCTTTCTCAGCTTTATTTTCTGTTCATATTTCAACAAACAAGCCTTCATTTGTTCTAGAAGTTCTTTCATTTTGTTTTTATCTTCTTCTTTTGATAACTGATCTTCCAGATCCTTAATCTTGCTTAATGCCTTCTCTCGTTCACTCCAAGCATATTTGACCAAAATGCCTTGAGTTTCTTGACAATATTGCGCAGTATGTTCTGCCCACTCAGATAGTAAACATGAGTCCGGATTTTCATATGAGGGAACTGTATACACTCGAAGACCCCTAGGTACTCTTTTTACATCAATGTAGTTCTGGAGGGAAGTGGCCTCCGACCATTTACGCATCTCGCGTTCTTATAATCTCTCCAGTTTGGTCATGATGTTGTTTAAATTACTTCCTGGTCTCAATTGTTCCATTACTGTTAGGCGTTCAGTTCCCCCTTGTCTCTTGAACATATCTATGGCCGCTTCACGGCGAGCCGATTCACATAACATGTTGACACCGTTCAGTGAGAGTTTGCTGAATATATCCCTCAGTAACCCCCCTCATCCTGCTGCTTTAAACAGATGCAAGCATAGATTACAGCATGCGCCTCACCGGTATAGGTATCCTTGATCACAGCGTCTCCTCCGATTTGCGGATCGTCGATTTCACCTCTGCCGGTATCATAGTCCTTCTGCTTTCTGTCACAGTGGTGCCTTCGTATTAAATTTGACGCTCGGTTTGCACCAAACATGAATCACTCTTGGACGGGTGCTTTTATGTGGCGGTGCTCTCCTCAAATATTATCTCTCTGTTTCCTTTGTTTTACAAGAAAATAAGCACTCTCGGGGGGCGTTTGAAGATGTTTATTCTTTCAGAAACAAACGCCATCTTTTCAACAATGGTACAAGTGCATGGCAAATGAAAAGGGACTTAACAAAGTGCGCTAAAATTGGCTCCATTTTGTAGTGTCTGATGTTCATACTCTATTAACATCGCAGTAATGCATGCATGAATGCGTTATAGATAATGATGTACCACAATTGCAAATTGCAGTCAGATTCTCTGATTACACAAATTCATAATACAATACAAATACAATACAAAGTAAAAGCTTATATAAACAAATTCATTATTTTCATAATGTACCTCCCATAAGGATTGGTGCCTGACTGACTAGCAGGAGAATAGAGGGGGGGCGGGTGTTAGCTTCATCTGCCTGTGACAGGGTGGCATCCTGTGAAGTTAATTAAGATCCTGAGCACAGGAAGGTCAAACCCTCTACCTTTATCTAAGCTCTGGGGCTACTTTGCATCTAATCAAAGAGCTATTCAGCTCCTGGGTGACACTGAACACTGGCATAAAGGCACATTTGCCTTTGGCAAAAAAGTGACTACTCTCTAAAAGTGTCAATTGTTTAATATTCATATCAAATCTGACTTGACCATTAAATTGGATTTTAAATTACTACTAAAATGATTCAGTGAATTCTTAATCCTTAAATAATTTGTTTAGATACTCCCAAGGTGAAGTTACATTTTATATGGTGTTATAATGCAACCCTGTGCTTTCCTAAAGGAGACCTAGCCATGCCACAGTGAAAAACTATACTGGAGGTATTTCATTGCAAGGGCACATAAGACATGAAATAGACATGCCCTACTTTTTATGTATCATGCACCCTGCCTTGTGGGCACTTAGGGCCTACGTTAGAGGTGACTATTAAGTATTAAAAAGGTTTATTTTGAGAGATGCGCAACAGCATGATTAAGGATTGCCACCCGCCGCTGATCTCCGGCACACCTGTAATAACGATGCGCAATTTAAGCTGCTTTCTGGGGTAATTAGTGTTCTTTTTGGTCAGCGCCTTACCCCATGTCCTGAGGAATTTGTTTGGGGGTTTCAACTGCGGAGCTTCCTGCCTGAGTTGTCCAAGGACTGTCTGGACCCTCATCCAGGCTCAGCATGCTTGTTTCTGCTTTTTGGCCCAATTCATACGATATTATTAATATTACAGGCTCTATTATCTGGCTAATCTTCACAATGCACATATGTGTCTTGACCTACTTATACATGTCCGCTCTCTGTTTAGATAGCATTATATAATTTTTCTTTTTTCTTCTGTTTCTATGTGTTCTCGAGCTACTTCATTGTTCTCCATCACTCCCTTTCTTCATTTTTCTACATTTTTCCTATTCGTATTTTCTCTTTCATACCTTAAGTTAAGGATACTACTCACGCACAATATGAAAATTGTTTTTCTAAAGGCTAAGGGAATGCAACATCCTATTAAGCATTTGAAAATAATAGATTATTTATTCAGACATAAGCCAGATATATGTTCATTGCAAGAAATGCATATTAATGATACGATTTTAGATTCTGTGCAAACGAAGTGGATAGGTCAGTTACTTTCTTCCCCAGCAATGGGTAAGAAAAATGGAGTGGTAATCTTATTTTCTAAAAACTTCAATTACTAGTTTTAGTCAACATTTTGATTCAGAAGGCAGATTCCTATTTGTTAAAGTGAAACCTGGTACTACAGTATCACATTTGATTAATATATACGGACCAACTGTGGATGAACTGACAATTTGGAATCACATCACCTCTAAAGTTATTCAATTTGGAAATGTTCCTCTTATTGTTGGTGGATAATTACATTTTAGATGTGATCCCATTTTAAATAGAATTTCTTTCACTACATTTACACCTCCAAAGGCTATTTGCTCGCTTAAAACTCTATTTAAAGATACAAAGCTTGTTGATGTTTGGCGATTACATTTCCCAACTCATAAAGATTTTACCCTTTTCTCCAACCCCCATAATTTTCATTCACGCTCAGACTGTTTACTGGCCTCCAGAGATTTGATAAAATCCATAACTCATTCTTTGATTAGAAATATCAAAATGTCCAATCATGCAATGATTTCACTGTGTTTGCAGATAAATAAATCTTCTTACTCATCCTTAATTATGCACACATGTTGATACTGTTCTCCAAGATATTCACAAAGATACCTTATCTGCTATCAGACAATTTTTTTTTTCTCATCCCAGAAGGTGTTACATCCCCTATTATACAATGGGATACCTTTTAAGGTATATATGCAAGGGGTAAATAAGACATTTAGTACAAAACTTTCACATTTGGAAAACAAATTGCTAAATTTGAAAGTGTATTTATCTCTTCTACCAATAATACCTTCAAAAATACCCTCCAATAACCTAGATATGAATTTAATTCCTTACAAAGTAAAAAAGCTGGAGTGCAGCTATCAAACCAAAATGCTTTTTCTTTTGATAATAATAGATCTGAGAAATTATCAGCTACTTATCTTTCACAAAAATCATATTTTATTCATAACAAAAGTCTGGGTACATCAAGATATAATTGTCGCAATTAGTATGCAAAGTCAAATGAAATAACAACAGTGCCAAGAGGCACTATCAAAGGTCGAGATGCAAGAGCAGATTAAAAAAATGTACAGTAACGTATAGGAGATCATTTTGCATATAGCTTAAATATTAGCTAATTATCTTTGCATCAAATAAAATGCTATTCAGAATGATAATGGTAATATTGCTTCATCTACTTCTGAGGTTAGTTATGAATTTCTTAAATGTTATTATTCACTATATAACAAACCTGACATCCTTGACTCTCAATCGGTAAATGCTTTTTTGGATTCCAATAAATGTCCACAAATCTCCCAAAATAACAAGTCCAAACTAGATATGCCCTTTACTGAGAAATACATATTACCTGCTATTCAATTACTCAAGCCCCAAAAATCTCCAGGACCAGATATCATTCCTGTAGAATTTTACAGTGCTTTCTCTAATGCCCTTACTCCCCATTTACACCATTTATATACTGATTTTAGTAATGTAGGTATGGTTTTGAGATCTTTCTCTGAAGCCTTAATAATAGTATTCCCTAAACCAGATAAAGATTCTAATTATCATCCTATCTCACTCATAAATCAGGACTGTCAAGTTTTTGCAAACATGTTGGCCACAAGACTACCTAACATGTTATCATCATTCATACATGGAGAACAAAAAGGTTAAATGAAAAAGAAATTCTCTTTCAGTAACCTACAACTTCTCTTTCATATGAATGCTACCATCCGCACACACATTTCACTCACTGGCAATTCCTCTTTCATACACTATACTCTTTTAATTTTGTAACTGAATTTATTAAAAGGGTTTGGGATTCATATTGTTCCACTTCACCTCAGCTTTGTTTTAACGGTTAAATCTCTGATTATTTTTTTCTATATTGAGGTACACTACAAAGATGTCCAGTTTCTCCCTTTCTATTTTTGTTAGCTATCGAGCCCATACTATCTAATATCTGAAACTCCAATGAAATCACTGGAATCTATATTGCAAACATCCGACTTAAAACATCTGCTTATACAGATGATGTATTATTATTTCTTAGTAATCCAGTCACCTCTCTATCTACAGTACTCAATTTAATACACAACTACTCCCTTGTTTCTGGTTACACCTTGAGCACTAATAACACAGAATTGTTCCCCCTAAATGCTCACTGCACTCCAGAAATGTTGGACAATACTGATATTATTTGGTAAAAAGAGAAATTAAAGTACTTTGGAATCCAATATTCACATACTCTTTAACAATCATTTATATTGAATTGCGATTCCTTTATTACTGAGATCAGAGCTATAATATGTAATTGGTCTCCATTACATCTCTCCTGGTGGGGTAAACCTGAAGCAATTAAATGGCACTAGCTACTATTACTTTTTACTCTTTATCAATGCTCCCATTACAATTACTCTCACATGCTCTAAAAAATTAAATAGCAATATTTACAAATTTCTTTGCCATTTTAAGCCACCAGGAATTCGATGTGTCAAACTAGAAAATCTCCACATTCAATGGAAGATTTGGTTTACCAGATTTTATTAACTACCACAAGGAGTTTATTTTGAGACAAGGGTCTCATTGGATTTCATGCATGAATGATGTTCGTTCACCATAATGGCTTCAAGTGGAACAGTTGGTTTCACCATTTCCTTTACCAACTCTATTACCTATGGCTAACTCTAATAAACTTCTATACTCATTTGTGATAATTTCATCTACCAAACTAACTATGCAAGATTTTGAATCTTCATTTTGGTAACTTTTTTCATATTCTTTCAAACTATATCTATGGCACACTTCGTGGATACAAACTAGTATTTTCTAACTTGGAGATATCTATGGTAAGGGTGTTTTATCGTCATTTTCTGATTCATTGTTTACCCACTTTGGTAACCCAACATATGACCCCTGATTCAGAGATTTATATTAGGACCTTTTCTGCTTCTCCACATGCAGTCTCAAAATTTCACAAATAATGAGACACTAGCAATGACCCTAACTTATATTTATTTTATTAGTAAGCAATAGAATGCAGAACTGTAGAGCATTTTCCTTAGATGATTGGAAGCAAATTTGGCTAGCAAATATAACGGGGTTATTTGCTGTGTCTTTAACACAAACAAATGCATTTATTCTGTTTAATTGTTTATGGAATCCATCTAAATTGCACAAGGCTAAGCTTACTGATTCTCCTCTTTGCTTGTGTTGCAAACAGCATGAAGGGTATCTAAAAAATGACTTGTTTGGATGCACAATAATATCACAGTTTCTGAAAAATGTTTGAGATATTATCCTCAAAATACTTCCCATCACAGATACACTAGAATATATATTATGCTTATATGTAAATCTATTGCATTCTCCTCCAAATTACCAGAACTCCATAATAAACTTCTCAACATTATGCTCTCTATAGCCATTAAATCAATTTTGATTAATTGGAAATCCACTGAAGCATTATCAGTTCGTACATGGTGGTCTTGGGTCACATTTACTAGGCATGGAGCTTGATTATCTTTAAAGGGAACATGTAAAAAAATACTGCAATGTTTCAAAGGCTTTAGAAACCGGTGGATCATAATTTTTCTATATATGTAAGATCTTTATGAATTGCATTTATTGTCCATTATTAATGTAATTTGTAGTCTATGATAGGGTTCTCCAAAGTCGGTCCTTGGGGGCTGTATCCATGCCAGATTCTTTGCATATCCCCATTTAGATAAATGTAGTTATCATAAAAATTTGGCATGGATCGGCCCCCCAGGACCGACTTTAGTGACCACAGGTCTATGACTTAAGGGATAGTTCTTGTTTGTTTCTTATTCAACATTTCTTTTCTTCTAATTGCATTATTCTTATGAATATATATATATATATATATATTTTTTTTTTATTTAAATATGGTATTTTAAAGTTTTAACATATTTATGTTATATATATACACCATTATTGCATAATTTTTGTGTTACCCTTTAACTTTAAAAACTTAGTAAAATATTTTGAACTTAAAAAAAGGTATATTTTTCCTAGTTGAAATAGTTATTTCAAAACCGCACACCTTGTCTGATGGTGCAGGCCTGGAGACATGCTTTGCATTGTCAATACAATGGTGGCACAATATATGTTGCAGTCCACTGGTGATATTTAGCTTACAAGCTGAAGGGATTGGCGTGCTATTTTTGAATATTTTGTGAAGATTCATCAAACAGCACCTAAGTTATTAGCAAAACAGTGTGGAGTCTCTGCCAAGATATCTATATTTCTTTTTCCTTTAGTAACTCCAAAACTACTGATCATATTCACACCAAATTACTAAGTATGGGCGAATTCGCAATCTGCAAAATTCGCGAATTCGTGCGAATTTGTGGATTTTTTATTTTTGCGTGTTCGCGGGGCGCTTTGCGTGCTCGCGGGGTGCTTTGCGTGTTCGCTGGGCGCTTTGCGTGTTCGCGTTTTTTTTTGTGCGAGACCGCTCGTTGTTGTGCCCTCTGCCCCACTCGTTTTTGTGCCATTCTGCCCTCTGCCCCACTCGTTTTTGTGCCATTCTGCCCTCTGCCCCACTCGTTTTTGTGCCCTTCTGCCCTCTGCCCCTCTCGTTTTTGTGCCCTTCTGCCCTCTGCCCCACTCGTTTTTGTGCCATTCTGCCCTCTGCCCCACTTGTTGTTGTGCCCTTCTGCCCTCTGCCCCACTCGTTGTTGTGCCCTTCTGCTCTCTGCCCCTCTCCTGTTTTATTTTAGAATGGCGCCGGAAAGCTGCCAGCGCCATTCTAAAATAGTTACTAAGTTAGCTTAATCAGGAAGCACTAATAGATAAAATAATGCAGGTGCTCGAATTCAGTTAAACTCGAGCACCTGCTTCTATTAGTGCTTCCTGTTGAAGCTAACTTAGTAACTATTTTAGAATGGTGCTGGCAGCTTGCCGGCGCCATTCTAAAATAGTTACAAGCTTGAAGATTGAACTTTTACCCCCCGGATCCGTTCCGCTCGCGGATTTGAGGATTTTCAGCAAATTCGCGGGAATTCGCGGATTGCGAATGTGCCGAGAATCCGCAAAATCCGCGAGCGGAACGGATTTTGCGCCCATGCTTACAAATTACCAAAAGAGATCTTTCTTGACCAAGATTCAGCTTTCTGCCAAATTTGGTGTAAATTTGTTCAGCGGTTCGGCTTGTACTTGTGTTAAAAAAATGCAAAATCCCCATTAACATTGCATGGGGAAAAAACATTCTGGGACCCTCCATTTTTCTCAGCCCCTGGTTGACAAATCACTCCGAAATCGTCCATGCAGGACTAGGAAAAGCAGGGTACAGTTTTTGGAAAGTTTTGTGAAGTTTAATCAAAAGGAATTAGCAAAACAAAAAAGACTTTGTCTAGGGGAAAAATGTAACCTAACTGTAACTACCTGCTGGCTACTACCAGTAGGTATCATATATATAAATATATATATACATTGATATGTTTAGGTAGTCATAGTTATGTCTGCTTTTCTATAGATGGAGCGTTTTTTTTTTCCTAATAACTTTGGTCCCGTTTGACGAACCTTCACCAAACTTTAGGAAGAAAAAGTTCTCTTAGCTCTTTTCTGAAAAGTTTTGAGGTGATCTGTCTAGTGGGGGGCGAGAAAAAGGAGTTACCAAAACACAAAAATCCCATGCATTTTCAATAGACCTATTTAGACACGGCTACAAAAAAAATTGCTGAACAAAATTGCACCAAATTCGGCAGTAAACAAGATCTTAGCCCTCAGATTGTGCTTCATGTGATTTGGTGTAAATCAGTTAGTAGCTTTTGTGATATCAAGGGTCAAATATAATGATATATTTTGGCAGTTGGGCTCGTTATAGTGGCGTCATTTGAGAGTGTAAATTCAACAATGGAGGCCTGTCAGTGGTCAAGATGCCCATTTTTCCAGTGAGTCTTCACACTCTTGCAGGTGTGAGAGGCTTCAATAATTCCTGCGAGAGCAAGCACTCTGATTGGCTGGCTGTTAGGATTTTAGAAATGAAATGGCTGGCATAACCCATTACTGTAAAAAATCGGAGGTGTTGTGGAAATAAAGTAAAAAAAGGCTATAGCAGGGGGCAGCAGAAAGGCATGCTGTCCCCTCTGAAGAAAAAAATGTGCATTGTTTTTAACTACTTTTTATGATCTTGCTGGACTCTTGCGGGATCTTGAATAATAAAAACGAGTAGATGAGTTCTCAATGCACACTCTATTAGCAGGCATGCATATTGTGGTCCTTGTTTTTGAGAAGAAGTGTGTAACATATAAGTACAGCTCACTCGGACACTATCCAGGGGATCGTGTGCTCAACTCCGGCAAGCATTTCGCAGGAGTAATCGTGCACTTAAAAAAATAGCTTTATATCATGAAACCTAATACTATACAATATTTTTAAAAAACTGATTATTCTCTTTCCGAATTATGATTACAATTTTAATGTAAAAATACATACAAAACCTGTGAAAAATATGCTATTACAATATTAATAAACTTGCTGGAAAATGTTTCAATAGGAGAGTCAGACGAACTGAGGAGATAGGCAATCTCAACTCTGTTTTATACTCAAACATAATTTTTTAGAAACATTAAGCAAAGTGCGCACCCGTTCATGTTAAGTTACAATTAGAAAGCAATTTCCTAATGTCCACAAAAAGGATATATTATTGAGGTATTCTACCATACATACACCTAAAAAGAAAAATATACTTTAGACAAACCCCTGGAAATTCACTGAAAATAACGAAGGTTAGATTAATATTATAGTTAGGTGTGATAAAATGATCTGGTTTTGTTTTTTAAAAGACCTTAGCAATTCACTAAAAAAACTAAAAGTTAAAGTAACGTTCTACTTAGGTGAATTTCTCAGTGACAACATTAACATTTTGAACTGTAAAAACACATAAATACAGCAGTTATAGTTTAGAGCGCTTACTATTACTTGCCCCCCCGTCACGTATTGCTTATGACCTCACATATGGAATTACTCATGAGATGTTCTATGACAAGATTTATGACATCACTGATGACATCTCAAATGGGAACCGCATACTGTGTGTTTGGGAAGGTGGACCATTTTTGTGAATGTATTTGAAATTGATTTCCGCCATTGTGATCAACTGGACAGTGAATGAGTCATTTGGAAATAGAGAAAAAATCAACTTAAATGCGGTTGTATTCAATTTTATATAAGACTGATATAAATACATTACCTAATTTGTTGGATTGGGTCAAAAATGAAAAATTAGGGGTAATGGGTCCTGAAGTATGTGGTTGAAAGAAATTGAATTCCACTGAAAATTGCTTTGACCAATATTGTTTGAAGAGCCCAGTTCAAGATGCAAAAGTTGGAAACTAAAGAAGAGTGGTCTCCTTGGTTGTTTCTCAGTGACTATTGTTCTGGGGGTTACAGGAAATGTTTAAATGGAATGTGCATGAGTGTGATGTATGAATGAGAGACAGAAATTAGCTAGTGGGGTGCTTAATTTTTTTATTGTATTGTTTTTGTTTTGTATTTATTGTAGCATTGGTGGTAGTTTTAAAGTATGAATTGTTAGGGCTTGTTTTAAGAACGATATCTATATAAAAAAGGTTTATGAACAAACAAAAAAACGATAAGATAACTTCTCAGAAAAAAAATGTAATACACATGTAAATCAACTCCTCTGGGTCAGATTAATTCCATTTAGGAATGCAGATAGCTTAAGCGGAAATTGTTATTATTGATTGTTATTCTAAGAAGAAGCCACAATTGCCCCCAGTGAATCAAAGAATCCATCTGCCAAAAACCTTACTTGCTGCTGCATGGTGGAAAGTGACTGAGAATAATAATTTTCTTGCTGAATATGATCAGTCAAGGTCTGGACGTCATTCAACAGTGACTGAATAGTTTAACTAGTTATTAGCTCTCATTCCAAAGTTTATAGCTCCATATGACCATTTTATGGCCGCTTCCACTTTATTATCTATTGGTGCTCTCGTAGGAAATGCCTGTCATAAAAGAATCCACATTAACTACAAGTGAAATTTAATTAGTAACTTTATCAACTGAATAGTGCTTTGATAATAACCTTGGAAATTAATGTTTTTTTTACATTTCGCACTTATGCATCATCACTTTCCTTATTGAATCATGCAATGGCAGGGAACTGGGTTCTTTTCCATGGTATTGACTAATAAGCTACTCTTCCTGGGGCTCCACCATTGCAGCTGGCAAGACCATATTTCTCTAGCACTTTTACATGTTCTGCTCCCTGAACAAAGCTTCCATGGAACTCATCCTCATCACTGTCTGGTACCAAAAGGACAGCTTTTGAAACCTTAGAAGGAGGAAGATTCTCTCTTGCAACAAAAGCTACCTCTACAACAGATGATATGTTTACTTAAATAGATTATTTTGTAAACCTCCCTGAAGAGGCAGGATGAGACACCTCAAGCGCTCTGCTTCTCCTTCTTTTTACTGGACTCCGTTATATTGTTTAGCAAATAGGATATCAGTAAAGTTAAGGGAAGAAAGAAAGGACAATAAATAGCCCTGGTTGTTGGCTACTTCCCAATTGTTGGTGTAGCCTAGCAATCAGGGACAGTGCTATTGTGAGTTGACATTATAATTTCAACACATGAAGGTAGTCATTCTGCTCACACTCTGCTTATTAAATAGAGCAATCACCACTACAGCTGGTCCTGCCTGCCATCTCATGCCCCCAAATCACTAAAGCAGGTTGTTGTGACCCCAACACTAAAGTAGTTAGTCAAGACTTATGCTCTCACCAGTGCTTTATTTGAGCCGGTGGTATAATTATCAACACCAGGACATAACAGTCTGCCACATAGTCGTGGTGTTCGTCTAATTTACAGATGAGCACGACAACAGTTGTTTATTAATACAATGTACATTAAAAATGACTAATGCCTGTGTCTCAAGCTACTACTGTAGCGTTGGAGGGCTGGGATAGTTTTAACTGCTCAAATTGCAGGAGTATGATCATTAGTAGTTGTGATGGTACTGTCTTGGGTAGCGATGTCAGGGTCAATGGGTGGAGCAAGATCAGTAGTCTCCTGACAGGGGCCCTGGCAATAGCTTATTAAAGCACCGTCTCACACAAAGTCAACCCACTCTGCCCGACCCATCTTCAAAGACATGCTGGGTAAGAAACTTGTCACACAGTAAAGTTTTCCAGTATCATAAGCAAATAATCTACTTTAATTAATCAATCACTTTATTTGGTTTTTGTATAAAGCCATGAAAGTAGTCTAAAACAATACATATACAAATAAGTAACATGAGTAGCAGCTCGTACTTTAAGGGACACATTTTGCGATACATACATAGAACACAATAAGATAGAATTTAAGATAAAACCAGGTCGTAGAAAAGCTTAACAATCTCTAACTAGACCATTAGATGCTGTGTGTAATTAAGGGTCAACCGTCAACTTAGTGGTATCAGTTCATATGATCTCGCAATTCATTTTGCTGTCAGAAAAGTTACAAAACCTCTCCATTCCTTCTTTTTGGCCGGCCAAGCGTTTACCTACAAATATCGATCCCACTGGACTTTAGTTTACACCACTCTTCTTTTTTGATTTACAGATGTCCCTATATCATTAGGTCCTGAAGAGACCCTGTATTTATGGAAGGGTTGAAACGCCGTCGACATTAAAAAATCGTTATTCCAACATTGATTATTGTTTACAGTGTTGCAGAAAATTGTTGAAAGCCTAAAAATGGTAGTTTCTACAGAATAATGGAAACCATTTTATAATTGTCACTAGATGTCAATCAATTTCCTTTTTCTTTGGTTCCAATTTTGCACTAGGGACACTAAGCACCATTAATTGTGTATATTTGAAATGTATCTACATATTTACTATAAACTTAAAATATGCAACTACAGTGTACTCGGCTACTTTTTGTCTGATATCTCCGTGACCCATGTACATTGCCATTGTGCATCCTTCTTTATTATTTATATTGCATACTATTATCTCCACAAGAACCACTGTTTCTTGTGATATAATTCATACCCTGGTTCTTTGTGAATAGGGTTTCTCTTGTGCTTGTTTAACTCTATTTCCAATATTGGCAGGAAGATGAAGTTGGCCTTCTTGTGTGTATTCTTTGTTAAATGGTTATGGTGTAACCATTTTGCCAAGAGATGACAATATCGGACCCAGTAAGATCTGGGACAGTGATGATGGATGAGGTGATAACGCTGGTTATACATAAAAGAGCATGTGTAATTTTGGGGGTGTTTCTCTAACAACAAGAGAACTGTGGCAATTGAAAATTGAACACAGTAACATATTCCGCTGAAAATCTCACTATTGCACGTGGTAAAGATTTGCTGAAAAAATTTCCCAATTAAGAGCAAAGGTCTGTTTGTGAAAGTTATTGTAAAATTCTGTTTCAAGTTGAGTTGATCGGAGATGAAAACCATATCTCGCCTCAGGTTGTTTTTGGACCCCACCTGTGAGCTGTATGTCTGAGGGAACTGCAGCCTTTTTTGAACTCTTGATGAAAGGGTGCATTATAAGAGTGAGTTTAAACTCTTCAGACAAGCAAAGTCTTAAAAAAATATGCATTATATTTTTAATCGTCGATACCCCCTGAGCAATTTTTCTAACCATCCTCAAAACTGACTTTCACTGTTAGAAAACACATACGTATGAGAACTGTACAATTATACAAAAACACTTGTCAAAAGCAACTAGAGGTGGTGCTGTACATTGGCCTTGTGTGCATAGAATCAACTTGTGTTTTCGCTGCCTACAACGCTTTTAGCTTTTCGTTGTTAGCTGTGCGCCTGCTGCCTGAAAAGAAGTAACACAGTTGGCATTACAAATAGACTTTCAACTCCTCACAATGTGTTTTATTCATGAGAGGTACACACCTCTTCATAGCGGGAGGCAGCATTTCAGAGGATTCATGAAAAAGCATTCAGGGTTCAAAGAATAAAATTCAAATATGCACTTTCGGTATAAAGGTAAGGCATGAGAATGCCTTGGAACTGGTCCAATATTTCCCAGGAGTTATGTAAGCCAAGAGCATATCATTTTTTTTTCAGGAATGTACAATCCTGCTGCGATGCAGATATCTGTCCAAAACCACTATTGTTGTGTGCCCTCCCCTTGGCTCCCAAAACAAACTATAATTAATAGATACCATGCCAGTGCCAGAATTTAAGGGAGCAAAGGCATATGCAAATGAGTCTGATGTAGCACCACACAGGCTATCTTACTGCTAGGTTATTTGTAACATGCGCATGGTTGCTCCCTTCTGTAAGTGAGCACATCAGGTACAGAATGATGAGTATTGCTTTAAAGTTGTAGAATAATAGAAACAGTCATTAAGAGCTGGGACGGATACAGTCACAGTCATAGGAGGGATTACTTGGTGCCAGACATGCAACAGAGTAGTCCTCGCGCTCAGCAATGGACCCCTTTAGAAGGATGTGGGTAACTGGCATTCACAAGACCTTGATCGAAAGGTCTGAACCATCATACAGCACATGCAATTCTCAAGTGACTCAGGATTTAGAGCAATATAGGCACTGAGAACTTCATAATGTATCTATAAGGAATGATGTACGGTTGAACATGATGCAGTACGATAAACTTTGGAAGAGACACAAATACCAGGAACTATTGGCTTACCTCGGTCTAAGCGATGCCTCTGGCAAGTGTCACAAATTAAGCTCTCTGAGCACTCCATAGCAAAAGCACAAGCCAAGGGAAAATCCAGCATAGTGATCTGAGAGAGCCCAAATGTCTTAACTTTCTCCCCCATCTATGAACCCATGAGAATTTTAATATCTGGACATTAGGTTATAGCCTCTTCCTAGATAGCAAGAATTTAGAATGGCGGCTATTGTAGGAAACTGTGTCTAACGTGTCAATTAATGCTGCAATCTCTATTAAATACTGAACTTTGCATTTTCCCAAATAATCACTAAAGATCACTTTAAATGATCACTTATGCAGAAGTAGAAAATGTTTACGTAAATGTAACCGCATATCAATATAGAAATGTGCTTTAAAAGTAACATAGAAAATGCATAACAAAATAGTGGTTAGAAAATGTGCTTTTATTAAACGTGCAAAAAGTGAAAATGATGCTAATTTCTGCAGAAAACTCCCATTTCTATTGTACTTTCACTGATAGGCCACATTATTTTCTTGATTCTCTCCTATCCCTTCAAGAAAAATAAATGCCTTTTTGTAAAATTATGATTTAACTATAACTGAACTGTAGAACTTGAAATGTTCATGAAATGTGCTGTTTACTGCAAAATGTATTACTTTCCTTCCTCACACCCTATGAATCCATTATAATTTAGATGCTTCCTCTTCCATATGCTTATAATGAAAGAAATGCTTGTTGTAGGTTTAAATTCCAGAATCTAACCAGGATATGCTAGATAATAATGTTTCATTTCATAGAGCAGACCATTGTTAGACAATCCACTATCCTTTACAATCCAACTAACAGACTCACATGTCCACCCATTAAATTAATTTCATATTTCCCTCTATTTATTAACCACTAATCCATTTTGGGTTCCAGAGTAGCGTGCTACTCCCAAAAAGGCACTTTGATGCCTCATCAGGCGAGTAAGCGCTATATAAATGCCATTACAATTACAATATGCTTAGAATGAACAAGTATATTAATGAAAGAAATGCTTTTTGTAGGTTTAAATTCCATGATCTAACAGGACATGCTAGATATTAAGAGCAGACCATTGTTAAACAATAGGACACTAAACAGCTAACAGGGTAGTCTCGCAAAGGTTTTCATGAAAACCTTCACAGGTGCATCTTTTTGAAATGCGCTGTAGCCACATTCAAATAACTGCATGTCAACATGGACATTCATCGTGGGAATCGAAGGAGAAGGCGATAGACCATCGGAAGATCCTGACTCTTTGCCTATATATGACATAATCCCCTGGTTTTGCAACATATTTTGTGCTTTCTATATGGTACGTGTTCCTAGCTAGAGAGTTAAGGCATTCTGTTCACCCCTACCCTACCATGTACCTTAGCACTTTGTTGTGCTAACCTGAATTGCCATAAGCTACTGCTAATGTGATTTCTTGTTTTCCTTATGATTTGTGAGGAAACATTCTATCTTATGCCATCTTAGCTACTGCTGTGATTCATTCATTTGCCTGTTTTAATGGTTTCTACTGCAGCTGTGTTTTCAGAACTACTCTTAATGAAGAGTTCGACCTTTTCATAGTTATAAGCATTTTCCTCTAAAACTTTTACTGTCTCTTTTTCAAAAGGGGCTCTTTATGGGTTCTTGCTAGGATAGGTTAGGTCCATTACGTTAGGATAGAACCTATACATTCTTTATGTGGGTGGGAACGAATATAACCCTGATTGATGTATTCTGAATAAACTTGCTGTAATTATGCCAAAGCACAAGTAATTAATTAGAGCAATCATTCTGAAAATTATTTTACTTGTATTAATTCCCGTATCACTAACTTTTTCTGTTCATACTGTATTTAGCCCATATGATGCTGGGTTATTAGGGCTTAACCCTATATGTTCTGCCATGCTAATTTGGTGGCATAGGCCCACATGCATCAAGCATTTTTGGAGTCGCAAACGGTGCGATTCCTTAAAATCGTCCGTTTGCGAATGCAAAAGTGCTGTTTGGGATGCATCATGCTATTTTAGAAATTGCAATTTTTTTGCAAATTCTAAAATTGCGATAGCACATAAGAAATCGCAATTGTGCAATTTCTAAAATGCTATGCATCATTTCTTAAAAATGTGCGATTTTACAAATTGGAAGTGCAAATTACCACGAAGTTCAACCTCGTGGTAATTTGCGAAATTGTTCAAATATGCACAAAAATGCATTTTTTAAACTGTTAAGTTACAGACACACATGTCCTTAGGACATGTGTGTATGTAACTTATACTGAAAAGTACATTTCATGGGTGCAGGGGGGGGGTCATTTGCACCCCCCTCTCCACCCTTGAAATGCATTGATGAATTTCGATTTCAAATTGCGAATTCGCAATTCCCATTCATTCCTATGGGCATTTTGGCCCATAGGAATGAATGGGAATTGTGAATTCGCAATTGAAAATTAGCATTTTTTATGCAATTCGGTAAAAATAGCGATTTTTACAGAATTGCAAAAAAAAAGCAAAAATATTCATGCATAGGCTTTTGCGAATTCTAAATTGCGAATCGTTATTTTTCGCAATTTAGAACTCGCAAAAGCCGATATTGATGCATGTGGGCCATAGATTCATAATCCAAAAGAGGCGTGGAAATTGGAAGTTTGCTTAGTACGTTTGAATTTGAACTACTTAAATACTTTTTATGAGATTTATGTGCTTGCACTTACCACTAAACTGTAATTATTCGATTTTTGGGACAAACAAGGCACCACAGTCTAAGTGGAGCAAATCTGTTATTGCATCTCAGTTCATTGTGCGAATCAGTCCTTCAGAATTAAGCCACCAGGGGCCTGACACACACATCCCATCTATGTTCTCACAAGGATCTGGAAACCCACCAACCTAATGAATATTAATTAATGCGGTTGCATTTTGCAATACTCAGTGAATAGCTACAAATGCAGGGATGGTGGACATTAGCATACCATCCCTACATTTTCTTTCCTGAATTGGAAACATTTTTGTAAAAGCAGGTCATCTTCTTTAAAGAGGCAGGTGCAGGTGCTGCTTTAAGATTACATTTTTTGGGGGATTTGGAACACAGTAAAGGGCAGGCAGTGGTGCTTGTTCCTCCAGAGGCCATCTATGAAAAAGTGAATTATTAGTTGAACAAGGTTGCTAGTCTTTTTCAAATAACTAATGACACTATCCCTACCTAGGTCCAACTAGGTCACAATAACTTAACCGGAGCTCAACCTTTAGTAGCTGCAGAACAGAGTAGTGAGGAAAACCTTGGAAAAAATGTGTATAGTATTACCAAAACATTTGAAAAGTAGAATGAAAATGGTGTAGAATTTAATTATCAAATAGACACCAAACCAACATAAATCTGATGAAGGAAATGAGAGATATGATTTTCAAAGTCCTTCAAAGTTCTAGACGTTTCTAGTGCAAAAAAGAGCAAAGCACTAACTGTGGGTATCTGGTCACGCTAGATGGGCTAAAGTCAATAGTTAAGGCCAACCACGATGGAAAGCAGGTTGGATAAAGGGACTAGGTTTGGTCCAGTGGAAAGTTGTGCCTTCTGACTTAGAAACGTTTTTGGAAGTCGAAAATCCTCTGTAGGGTAAGGCAGCAGGCTGTAGCCATGATGGGTTCTACAAGGCTAGTTAGCAGCCGGACGAAGACCCAATGAAGCTGCTGAGCTTTTGTGGGAAATTCACACCTGGAGATGGTCATTCACTGGTTGGATAATTTTAGCATCTTCTCCTTGGGAAGATTTCTATCTTTGGACTTAGAAACATTTTTGGAAGTCAAACGTCTTTCGTTAGGGCAAACCAGCATGTTGAATTTGACTAGCAATGTGTGGCTGTGGCGGTCCAGTGGTAACACTGGATTCTTTTTGGAATAAATGTCCAAGAATCTAGTTTTGCAGTTCTTGTTGGGAGAGTGTCCAGTCTTCACCAGCCAAGACTACAGGACCTTTTTGGCATCCCTGGTGTTGGAAATCGATCTCCCAGAAGCCACTAGCAGGCTGCAGGGTAAATCCAATTGGAACTGGTCAGCTGGTCTCAGTATAGTCTTGGGCTTCTTGCAGCTTTTGTGTTCCTGGAGCTTTAAAGGATGCTAGCCAACTAGCCCTTGGAGACCACTCTTTAGTCCCGGGTAGAAGTGGGAGCAGGTCTAGCTCTTGGAGTCTCCTCAACAGGCTACAGTAGGTACAGTTCTCTTTTTGACATCCAGGCTTTAGCACGTGAAGTCCTTCTTCTGTTGTATTGTCCGCCTTTCAGATAATACAGCATCTTCCACCCGGTGGCTCAAACATAGCGAAGCAGAACACATAAAACACACTACCACCTAGAAAGGGGTTTACTTTACAAAATGCAAAGACTCTCTTTTTAGAATAAGGCTTTCTGGTTTTATTTATGCAATGCCCTCAAACAGAAATGCTTTCCCAGATACCAAACGAACCACATTCAAATGTAAATAGAGGCATATATTTATATTTATATGCAAGCAAGTATAACACACTTGGTAAATGCAACTGTTAAATGCATGGATAATAAAGTGAAATACAAGCAGCAAATAATATGAGATACAACTCAAGAAATTATACTGGACATCCTGCAAGAGATCAGAAAGATACATATATATACACTAAATACATCAAATGGTTACTTTGGATGTGCACTCTGAGTCACTAACACATCACAAAGAAAACACTTCAAATGACCACAGCCACTAGAATCAAGCATCAAAATGACACTAGTCAGAAACAAATCACCTCACCGTTCACTTGACATTCTTGCCAACTCAAGCTGGAGGAGCCTGTTACAGCCAGGCAATATACTCTCGATCAGGACTCAAATCCAGATTCTTGTGGCAATATGTCTATTACACAAGTGAACAGCCAAGCTGGTTGTTAACAACTCTCAGCTTTATGGTCTCAAAACACACTAGAAGGTTGGAGAGTCTTCCCCTCTGTGCCAAGGAAACTTACTGGAACTGGCCAGTTTCCAGGCAAGCATTCCATGGCAAGAAGGAGTTCCCACGTTCCCTCTACATTTTCACATGTTCCAGCCTTTATCTTGACGAAGCTTACAAAACCCTTCCAGGGTACATTTAACAATCTCTCACAAAACAGACCTTAAACATGATTAACCCCAGCAACCTGCAAACACTCTGGGGGCCTGTCTGTGTGCGCAGAAAAGCTCAAGCAAGGCAGAGTCAGAATTCAGGATGACATGAGGCCATGTCAAAGCCAATAGTACGAACTTCCTAATACTTGCCAATGTATAGCATAATGCACATTTGTGCTCCACTGCCTATAGAATCATATAGTTGATCTCTCAATGTACAACACAGTGCACATTTGTGAACCACTGCTCATAACACTGCACTTCAAAATCAAAAAGCACATTCCACACTTCTCTCTCTCTCTCTCTCTCTCTCAAGCTTTCAAATGCACATCTCACGCGTTCCGTTCTTGGCAAGTCTGTTCTACTTTGTGACAGCTCCCACTTCAGAACTACGAGAAGAAATCAAATAGAGAAACAAGGTATATGCAGGATGTCATACATTCACGCTAGGATAAAATAACAAACCACAGTCAATTAAAATGATGGTAGTCAAAGCCAGGTCATCACGTGGGTCAGACCACAAGAGTGCCTCGAGCACTACATCCGGTATGTCCCTTCAAAGCTTAGCCGGAGATGATATTATTAAATGTAATGTTGTAGTCCAATGCTTTCCTGTGGGATAGCTAACCTCACTACAGTGAAAACGACATTTGGGGTATATTTACTGTACGAACATGTTTAATATTAGACTTTTACATGACCCACCTTTAGTTATCATGAACCTTGCCTTCTTGGTAGTAAAAACAAATCTTCGAATCTGCTCACATGGAACTTATTTTGTAGCAATGTTGCATGATACAGCAAAATTACTGTAATGTAATGACATAACAAAACATGTAGTTTTCCCGTCAAGGAAGTGAATTTATTTACCTTATAAATCCCAACTTAAATGAACCATGAGACACTACAAGTGCAAGGTGACGCCCAAGTGAGCATCAACCATAATCCAACAAGGAAGTGAGGCAGTAAGTGAAATATAATAGTATATTGATATATAAATAACCAAATTATGAAATCTTCTTTGACAAATGACACTATTGTCTTTTCATACAATGATGTGAATTATCAAAGGTTTATTTGCAAATACTGTTGGGGATGTTTCAACCCGATAAGGGATATAAGGGTCTCATCAGGACTGAGGATGGCCTGGGGGACCGTACACCTTATAATGGATTGAAAGGGTGCGTGGCCAACCAACATGGCCAGCCGGACGTGAACCCGATCGGCTCCATCCCAGGCCCCATGATTTAAGGAGCATAAGCAACACACTGAGGCACCCTGACCATCCCATGATGTGACCAAAGCTGGGGCAACACTGAGGGACTGCTAGGCCACCCAGATTTCCACCTTTTGCTATGGAGAGGGAGCTATGGAGTCCTGAACAGCTCGAAGCCATGAGAGCAGAGAAAATGGCAGCTCTCCCGGCAGCAGATCCAGACATCTGCTGCGATTGAGGCCTGAGACCACCCCACTATAGGATCACCCAACGGGAGCGACAGCCAACTTGAGTAGGAGACACATTCTAGCCCACAGCCTTGCGTGCAACGTCAAAAGGAACATTCCTTGTACACTGTCCGAGGTGACCATCGAATAGCCCTCCTAGTCTCTAAATCAGATGCACAGGAAGCCCCCCTGACTGAGCGGAGCCATGACGGAAGACATCCACGTTTCAGCGTAGAGGGTGCCTTGCTTTTGCATGCATAGAGGGATGGTCAGCAGCTGACCTCCGTCTAGGTCCCCCTATGCCACCCAAAAAGACTCCCAAAAATAAAGTCTCAAACTATTTTGCCACAGCTGGCGCAGGGCCGGCTGGAGAGGAGGTGTTGTCATCGACGGGTCCAATGTCACTAACCAGAGAGAACCTCTTGGCTTCCCTGCGGGAGTTCAAACAGGAGCTCTGTGCAGACATTTAAGCCGATATGGATGTGCGGGAGAAGATGGTGACTCTACAAACAGATATCGACTCGGTGGGTACCCGGACAATGGACCTTGAAGTGAAATATCAAGAGCTGGCTGATCGTATCAAACCTCTGGAGGAAGGCTCAGCAGATCTGAGCAGCCAACTGCGTGCTACCCTGCTCAAGTGTGAGGACCTAGAAAATCGCTCCCGCCGGGACAACATACGTGTCCGAGGATTGGAAGAAGATTGTGAAGGCCCGGATCCGGGGCCTTCATGGTGGACCTCTTCTCTTTGACCTTGGGGGAGGACGGGCCTGAGGTTCGGCTGGAGAGTTCCCACAGAGTGGGGCCACGGCCTTCCAGAGAGAATCTGCGACCTCGCGACATGCAGGCAAAATTCAGCTCATTCAAGGTCAAGGAATTGGTCCTGCAAAAGGTGAGGGTCACTGATAAGATCACCTTCCAAAACACCACCTGCACACTCTATCAGAATATTGCCCTGGCCACGCTCCTGCGACAACAGCAATTCTGCCCGATCACTGACTGCTGGACATATCCCTTGGGGATAGCCTTTCAATGGAACAACCAGCAATGCCACTACGCGGAGTTATGGGAGGTGACGAAAGCACTGGGAGTAGCGATCCCCATGGCAGCTGGAGTGCCATCTTCATGAGACGCCGAGGGGGCAAGACAACCCGAGAGACAGGGAGTAAGCCAATGGAGAAGAATGGGAACATGAAAACTCCAGTTTGAGCCCTATGTTGCCGAGCCAAAAAGTCTAGACGATAGTTTCAAACAGTACGAATTCCCCCCGAGACCGAGAGTGTGCATGAGAGACTGAATAAAACAGAGGACCTGATCTTCTCTGGTTTCTGGGAGCACCGTGGATGGAGGGACTCCTTGAGGGCATCCTAACAACGCCGTGGAGAGATGGATGAAGTGGAGGACTTGCAATACACGTCCATATGGGATGCCCAGGCGACAGCTCGATTCACGAAGCAACAACTTACACCTTTGCGTCAAGGTTGCATGGGCGAACTATATTTGCTGTGAGAGGCTTGAGGACTGTCTCCTCTCCCTTGTGGTAAGGAGATTCCAATTGGAGGGTGGCTGGAGCGGAGGACTTGCATTTTCCTGGGCGCCAGCGAGGTCCCCGGAACTCTTAGTTATGAATGACTCCGGCAGAGTTCCTGGAATGCATGGGACTGCTAATTAGCTGTCTAATCTCACAAAGTGTTTGCCTTGATTTCTGCTAATTTAGGGGCTGGTGGAACGGAAATGTTGATGTTCCTCGAGTGTATTCTGGTAAGGAGAGTTCCCTCTAAGAGGGGGATTCTCCGCACTCATTTTTCTAGTTTGTTCTGGTTGGTTATTTTTGTTAGATGTCATGGTGCCTTTTTTACATTGTTTATAGGTGGGGGTGAGGTGGGCGGGGAGTGAAGGAGCCCCACTTATGTAGAGAGCCTTGATAAGGGAGCGCGGTTCCCTCAAGTGAAACATGGCTTTCAGGACTATAACCTGGAATGCATGGGGTTTGAACTCCCCTAACAAGCGCCATCACTTATGGAAATACCTGCTTGATTACAATGTCCAAGTGGCGGCTCTTCAAGAGACGCACCTCAAAAAATATGAGGATCATCGCCTGCGCCATAAGGCTTATCCTCTGGTGTTCTGATCCTTATACTCCTCAAAACAAAATGGGGTGGCATTACCGTTCCAAGCAGGGGTCTCGTTTAAGGCACAGGATACCAAAACAGACAAAGCACGGAGGTTCCTTATGGTTCAAGGAAGAGGCCAACAATGCACATTTGCAGTCATCTATGCACCAACAGGGGCCAACAGGTTTTCATTCTCTCCTTCCTTATCACTTTGGAGTATTTTGCGCAGGGGGACATTCTGCTTTTGGGAGACTTCAATCTTGTCTGGGATCAAGGGCTGGACACGACACACACACAGATGGCGTCGGGAGGAGCTTTTGGTAAGGCACTCAAGTCACAGCTCCAACTCATAGGGGTGGTGGATGTCTGGAGAGATTCTAACCACACTACATGGACTACTCTTTCTTCTCCCACTCACACAGAACTTACTCCCACCTTGATCACATTTTCATTAGCCAGTCCCTGCTCTGCTCGACGCTGCAAACACATTTTCACCCGATTTGCCTGTCAGACCATGCCCCCTAGAGTTGATGCTCACTTGGCTGAACCCGCGTCCAAACATGCGCGCTGGTATTTCCCCAACTTCCTCTGCAGGAATAGTCTTCTGTGTGATGACCTCATGAAAACTATTAAAGAATTCTTTGAGCAGAATGACCCTGAGACCACTTCTCATGCCATTACATGGGATGCTCTCAAGGCAATAGTCTGAGGCAAATGCATCGAGCTGGTTACTACCTTGAGATCGCAACAACGTGAGGAACGCCTCATGTTAGAACAGGATTTAGCATCAGCAGGGATGGCCCATAAGGCCGGCCTCTCGGTCCAGGCAATGAGGAAAGTCACGGCGCTTAAGAGAAAACTACAGGCCTTATATACAAATAGAGCAGAAAAAAACAATCTACGAATACAGACCTGGGAATAAGAGGGAGGGAATAAAGTGGGGTTCTTACTCGCAAGCAACTGCGGGCCAAACAGGAAAGGGAGTACATTAACTCTAGTGTAGATGAGGAAGGTTGTGCCCATGAGACGGATGAGGGGAAGGCGCAGGCCTTTGAGAAATTCTATGGGGCTCTTTACACTTCAGAACTCCCTCTGGCGCGAAACCAAACGGGGTATTTAGACCCCTTAGTTCTCCAAGTCCCGGCCAGTTCCAATGAGGACTTGAACCCACGTCATGAACACCATCCACTCCGGCTCTCCCTCTGACCCATGCCCCCACCACATCTACAACAAAGCAGACGCCATCATCGCACCGCACCTCCGGAACGTCATAAACAACTCCTTCGCATCAGCCACCTTCCCAGAGAGCTGGAAGTACGCAGAGATCAACGCCCTCCTGAAAAAACCCACAGCGGACCCTAAAGACCTCAAGAACTTCCCCTCCATCTCTCTTCTTCCCTTCCCGGCTAAAGTCATCGAGAAGACCTTCAATAAACAGCTGACTGCATTCCTCGAGGCAAACAACTCGCTCGACCCATCCCAGTCCGGATTTCGAGCCAACCACAGCACCTAGACAGCCCTCATCGCAGCCACCGATGACATCAGGACCCTGATGGACAACGGGGAGACAACTGCCCTCATCCTCCTGGACCTCTCACCCGCCTTTGATACCATCTGCCACCGCACCCTAACAACCCGCCTCTACAACACTGGGATCCAAGAAAAAGCACTGGACTGGATCACCTCGTTCCTCTCCAACAGAACCCAGAGAGTCCACCTCCTGCCGTTCCGCGGCCACCAAGATCATCTGCGGCGTACCCCAAGGCTCCTCGCTCAGCCCAACCCTCTTCAATATCTACATGAGCCCCCTCGCCGCCATCGCACGCAAACACAACCTCAACATCATCTCCCAGGCCTACGACACCCAGCTGATACTCTCCCTCACCAAAGACCCCACCACCGCCAAAACCAACCTCCAGGAAGGAATGAAGGAAGTCGCGGAATGGATGAAGCTCAGTCGGTTGAAACTGAACTCCGACAAAACGGAGGTCCTCATCCTCGGACAATCCCCATCCGCCTGGGACAACTCCTGGTGGCCCACTACACTGGGCACCGCACCGTCACCCACGGACCACGCACGCAACCTGGGATTCATCCTGGACTCCTCGCTCACGATGACCAAACAAGTCAACGCCATCTCATCCTCCTGCTTCAACACCCTGTGCATGCTCCGAAAGATCTTCCGGTGGATCCCCACAGAAACCAGAAAGACGGTCACGCAGGCCCTCGTCACCAGCCGACTGGACTACGGGAACGCCCTTTACGCAGGAACCACAGCCAAACTTCAGAAACGACTGCAGCGAATACAGAACGCCTCCGCACGACTCATCCTTGACGCCCCTCGCCATAGCCACATATCGGCCCACCTGAAAAACCTGCACTGGCTCCCCATCAGCAAGAGGATCATGTTCAGGCTCCTCACCCACGCACACAGAGCACTCCACGGCATGGGCCCCAAAAACCTCAAGAACCGCCTCTCGTTCTACTCTCCCACCCGCCAGCTCCGCTCCACCAGCCTCGCCCTCGCAACTGTCCCACGAATCCGCAGAGCCACCACCGGAGGACGATCGTTCTCCTACCTGGCCGCCAAGACATGGAACTCCCTCCCCGCTCACCTACGACTGACCCAGGACCATTTCACCTTCAGAAAACACCTCAAGACCTGGCTATTCAAGCAGTAGCGCCACCCCTCCCTCAGCGCCTTGAGACCCTCGCAGGTGAGTAGCGCGCTCTATAAATGTATTGATTGATTGATTGATTGACTTAACGCAACCCATAACCTCTGAGGAAGTGCAGAAGGCGATTGACTCACTTAAACTCCAAAAAGCGCCAGGGCCGGACGGCTTCTTGGCACATTTCTATCACACATTCACACCGGAGCTAGTCCCCTTTTTAACTATATTATTTAACGTCATTGCCTCTACACAACAAGTCACCCCTCCATGAGAGAGGCGATCGTGGCAGTGATTCTCAAGACCGGTAAGGACCCCACTGCCTGCTCTTCTTATCACCTGATAGCTCTCCGGAAACTAGATGCTAAGATTTACTCCAAATTCCTGGCCACTCATCTCGTATCAGTACTTCCCGGTCTCATAGATCCAGATCAATCAGGATTTATTAAGGGACGGCAGACTCATGATAATTTGCAGCGCATCATACATATAAATGATAAGGTCCGAAAGAAAAACATTCCAGCAGTGCTTCTCTCGCTAAATGCGGAGAAAGCATTTGATCGCGTGGAATGGAACATTTTTATTTAGAGTGCTCCAGCGCTTTGGCTTTAGCAAAACCTTTATAGGGATGGCCGGTGCCAATTATCACTCCGCTAGCTCCCGGGTCCTGGTCCATGGCGTTGCTTCTTCTTTTCACCTGGCGTGTGGAACGAGGCAGGGTTGTCCATTGTCTCCCCTCCTTGTCGCCTTGAGCATAGAGCCCCTAGCCCACAGGATTACGAAAACCCAGACAACAGGGGATACGTTTTGGCAGAGGCGATCATAAGATTTTGCTCTTTGCCGACGATATGCTTCTCCCAGTTATAGAACCATTGATCTCTCTCCCGGCTATTCAAGAAGAACTTGTGATGTTTGAGCAGGCGGCAGGTTTTAAGATTAATCTGGCTAAATCCTTATTAAATTTGTCTCTCTCCAAAGAAGAGTGGCGGCAAGTAGAAGGAGTGTCGCCGTTTCGATGCATGACTAAGGAGATCATCTACTTGGGAGTCAAGCTCACCCCCATATATCAGACCTCTACAAGGCCCTTCTACGCCAACTGAAAATTGATTTGGGTAAATGGAGCGCGGCATACATCACATGGCTGGGCAGGATTATTGCCATCAAGATGAATGTACTCCCTACTTGCTTTACCTTTTTCAAGGGTTACCAAGCACTGATCCTCAGACCGACCCCGGGATTTAAACGCTTCTGTGATGCACTTTTGGATACCCATTTAGAGTACAGTCAGTGGGGACACTTAAGTAGGGATATAGTGAAATTCAATCGATCAATGTACCTAAGGGAGGCACACTACAAGATCATGTATGATTGGTTTTTATACCCTCAGAAACTCCACAAGATTTTCTCTAAAACTTCGGACAGGTGCTGGCGGGGATGTGGTATGTCAGGTGATTTCTGACACATCTGGTAAGACTGCCCTTCCATACAGCCTTTTTTAAAAGAGATTCTGTCCCAGATTAAACTTATCCATGGCTATTAAATTCCCGACTCTCTGGACCACAGCTTGCTGGGGTTGCACGACCCACCCTTAAGATGCCAAACACAGAGTGATAGGTCTGTTATGTGGCTTTGTCTGGGAGCTACCAAAATGGCAGTTGCTGCTGCATGGAAAAAACAAGAGGCTCCCTCATTAACCCAAAGGCATGCGAGGTTCTGGAGGGCATTGACGCTGGAGCATATGGTCGACATAGTGGATGACACCAGAAAAGGCTTTGATTATATTTAGTCTCCACTGGTGAGTTACTTGTCGGAGGGGCCTCCATTGACGGCTTGCACCCCACGGCTTACGGCCCTCAACCTGTTTCATATCTAACCGCACGGTAGCGGTGTTAACGCCGAGATGCACAGAGGTCACCTGATTGGGGACCCCATTACCCTAACCCTCACGTCGACTTTATTATTATTTACATCGTGACATCACGGTTTTGTTCAGTATTGAGTTATGTTAAGTTTCCTTTTCATGTTACTCTCTTCAAAGGGTAGATTGTCGCTCAGATGCAGTAGACTGCATGCAACAAGTTCTAATGTATTATATAAAGTTTCTATGCCACAGACCTTGTGATGAAGCTGTAACCTACATATGAGATCTGTAACTCTTAGCTGATTTTCGACCAATGTATTCTAATGAATAGAATTTGATTTAAAAAAAAAAATTATTGAAAACTAAAGGCAGAAATAAATCCTTCGTATGTAATACTAAGTGCCACCAAGTGAAAGCACCAAGGATATACTGGAATATGGTGGTAAACAAACAGGATCATCTATTTGAGAGAAATGCTGGTAATAAGCAGGGATGGTGTAAGCCCAAATAGCCTCTGCAATGTGAGCAAAGCACCATCACCATGGACGCGATGGACGCCTCAAGGCCATCGACAGTAAATATGCCAATTAGGAATATATCAATATTCAATATGGTTTAGGGCACATGTACTGGGGCCTGATAGAAAATTCCCAGAGCAGACAATAAAAAATAAAACAGCTGCATTTGTCCAAAAGAAAAGGTGTGAGCATGCAAAAATAGACATTTTCTAGAAGCATCTTTGATCAGGGGAGAAAAGCAAGTTTTAATGGATGCAAACACTGGGATTCATGACAGCTTATGCTTGTAAGGAGGAAAGCCCCCAGGCAGGCCAAACAACTAAAGAATTAATAACAAATATTGACTCTACATGGAGAGTTAGTTACCAGTGTCTCAAAAAGTCACTGATTCTGACTTGCCTTGTAAAATCATAGAGTATACTGGTTCGTCCGGGTTGCGATACTTGTGCATCATTAAACCTGCTCTTCGGGTTATATTCTTTATTACTGACCTCAGTGAGTGGCCCACTCCTTTGCAGAAAGAGGGCAGGCACACTCACCTTTTCATTCAGCTATTTTTTGGGGACTTACCTGTTTCACCCATAACAGCATTAATATAATTATGTAGTTATATAGAAGTATGTAGTTAATTTATCTACCCTCTGAGTGTTATTCCTTTTCGCTGGCGTGGTCTTGCGTATTTCTGGCTTTTAGTGTTATGACTAAAATGCATAATGCCCGAGGTTACAACATTAACCCACATAAATGAGATTTGGTTTACATTCAAATCCAGAAGCCCTTTAGTACATTGTCCACTAATCATGTGTGAAACTTATCAGTCCAAAACTTTGACAGTTTTATGAGACTAGTGAGAAGCCCCCAAGTATTGATACTGGACGTGTGCCTACTTTATGTAATGAGGCTAAGAAAATGTTTATAGAAAATCAGAGAAGAAATCCTGGATCACTTAGGAATCGAGAAGAAAAGATAGGACATGCTAAATACTAAGTCTGTTAGGAAAGTCAGTCATAGTGCTTCAATAACAGCCTAACCACAGCATCTGCACCAATCAATCAGGTCCCTTGTAAAGTGCGACTACTCACCCGTAAGGGTCTCAAGGCACTTCACGGGGCAGCTGGTCCCCCGGAGGCCCTGTGGTTCAGTCGAAGAGTCAGGTCTTAAGGTCCTTCCTGAATTGAGGCAATGAAGGTGATCACATGAGGTGGAGAGGCTGGGTGTTCCAGGTCTTTGCTGCGAGGTCGGAAAAGGATCTTCCTCCGGCCGTGGCCTTGCGGATACGAGGGATGGCATTAATTGATTCTTCTCAAGCTGATGAAATCTATGAGAGCCTCTTAACTCTCTCAGGCATACACATATTGAAACTTGAATCTGACATGGCTCTGCAAGACCAACACGTATGATTGATGCCCTCACTGCACAAATGTTATATGATATAACTACACACATGCATATTATGTAATTGCAGTCAGAGATCATTCACATTGATGAAATCTTCTCTGGCATGTCAGCCCCAATTATTACTTATTTAGAGGCTTCATCTGGACAGTGGTCACTTTGCCAGTTTAAAAGTTAGCACTGCCATTTGGGTTTGACTGTCAAAGCCAATTAAATCTGATTGAACACAACCCTGTAACTTCCAATGTGGTTTCTTCAATTATGTATAAACATTAATTTAATCCGATGTGTGCTTTCAGAATCTTCTTCAAAACACATACATAGAAGGATTCTTTTGTCATGAAAGGATTGCCATTATGAATTATTAACATATACTGTCATTGCATCTGTCCCACAAGAACAATACAGTATTTCTGCTGCCGGCATTACCAATAGGACTGTAATCAGGAATTTCTAGCAGTGTTAACAAGCATTTACAATGCAATAGGTCTCGGGTTAATTAAGTTTGAGCTATTGGCATTGCTTAATATTGCAACACCAATTGCAACAAAAGTCTATAAATTGTAGGCCAAAAAAATGTGTATTTATTTTTGTAGCAGTGGTGGCATGCTGCGCTTTAGATGAATCACAGGATGTTGAGCCGTCGCCAAAACTCGAACCTGTTTCCCCAGCTCTGAAGTGGGCAGCCCTGGCCATTAGGCCACATCTTCTTCCCCACTTGTAGGATTTCTTGGCGCTGTGTTAAGCAGCGCTAACAGGACAAATGGGCCCCCTCCTCACTATGAAAGTCGCAAATTGCAAAGAACGTCCCTTGACCGTCCTTTTTCCCTAGAGGCTTGTAAGGGACTGCAATGTGTGCAGTGCAATTTGTAATGGCAATTGCAAATCTCAAGTCACTTGGGTGCATTGCAAATTGAGACTTTGCGTCAGCTGCACAGGCTCCACAAACTTTAAGAATCTTTAGCATCAGGCCAGTAATTCAGGGGCAAGATGTTACATTTAATAATCACACTTCAAAGGTTTACGTGGCATGTGTAAACTCCAAGTGATATAGGTCATCTCAGAAGAGTTTTCACTTCAAAGCATGCAATGACTTGCAAAGAAACACAAAGTCAAAGAAACACAGATTTAGAGCACAGGACAAAGTGAGAGGCGAACTTGAATGCAGCATGCATGCCACCCAAAAGCAGTGCTTCAAACAATGCCAACATATTCAGCAGCATATAATGCAACATATTCGCCGCGGTCTCCTCGCCACTGAATCCTGCGTTCCCCTCGTATGAATCTTGACTGCCTTTCCTGTTAAGTGGTGTGTTCACTCTCCACAGTTGCCTTTCTCGGCCTGTGTGTAATAATCTACTCCTTCATCTTGAAGAGCCGAGGCCCGTTTCTCCCCGCCCCGGTCGCCCCGTACCGAGCATTCTCCGCCCCAATAGCTCCACTCCCAGACTCCCCCTGAGATATCGTCTCTCAAGGCGCGGGTGCTCCGCAACGCCAGAGCGGAAGTGCCCGCCCTCTAGCCCAACAGGATCAACGTGTGAGCGACAGTAAAATTAGCCAATTGGGGGCATAGCAACACTAAATGGGCGTATCTGTACACCACCCGCCAATTGCAATCGCGCTCCAGGGTTGGTTCTAAAAGTATTCATACGTCGGCAGCTGCACGGACTGAGTGAGCAAACAAGAGGGATTTAGAGAAAGGTTGGTCCGTTAATGTAGTGAGAGCCGTGGAGTTGGGCGACGGGGGGGGGTGCGCACTCGTGTGTGCGCGCGCCTGTGTGTATGTGTGGGGGGGGTCCTATGTATGTATGTATGTTCGTGCGTGGGCGCTTGTGTCTGTGTGTGTGTGTCGGTGTGTGTATGCGCATGCGTGTATGGTGTTTTGCGCTTCCCAGGAGACAGCGCCTGGCCGCAGCGCTCGTTCGCGTGCGCGTGACACTTTCAAATCGCCTCCAAGGCGATGCCCGCGGCCAGGACTGTCTCCTGGGAAGCGCACATGCCGACAAAAGGGGCTCGGCGGAGACGCGCTTCGCGCGGCTAGCCGAGACCTAATAATTCAGCGTTATGTATTGTACCCTGAGAAGAACCTTATAAATGAGGAATTACCTCTGGATTCTGATTTTCTGCAATTGATTACCAAAGTAAATCCCTCATTCTCTGGCCACTTTCCACCTGCACATGTTTCCTGCTTTAAGCAGTTACATTTCTGCTGGTGTCAGGGGGGCATCAGGAGTGGACCATTACTGTGCGTTTTTATGATCTCGACTCGACAAGTAATTTCAGTTAGCAGCTTAAGTTTGGATTATTTCCCGAGCTGGAATGAGGGCCATAAGTCTAATTTAGTCGACAGGTGTACACACATTTCTATTTATTTAGGGGAGAATAGTGCTTCATGCTAATGTTAGCTTTATTTTTTTGATATTTTAATGCCCTTCTGGGCAATAGGAAGATAGGGTTTACATGTTTTTATTATACATCGATTGTAAAGAATTATTGATAAACTCTCTGTCTCATAAAAGCCTTACTTGGAGTGCTGAATTCCAAAATGTGCATCACACGTGCATGTTCCTGTTTTCTATTTGTTTGCCTAGTTGCAGCGTGTCATATATCAGGGAGCCTTGTCTGGGTTTGTTTTTTGTTTGACAATTAAGATGAGGAATAGTTCTTCTCTCTACTACTTTACATTTAATGGCTGTCATAAGAGTGAAATCTCAATTATCTTTGGTGCTGCAGAACCACTTGTTAATGATTAGGATGGTTGGCTTATTTTTTTTCATGTTGTAATAAGCGGAAGTAAGTATGAGTAAAAAGGTATTCAGTCTCACTGATGCGTTTCTACCCCTTCATGGATCAAAAATAAGGCAAGAGGTACAGAAGGAACTGCTGCGAACTATATTGTTCAGTTCTGGCGGTTCGTGTGGTTCTCCGTGAGAGACATTTTGTTTACCTGGAAGAATCATGCAAGCTACATGACGTGCTCGAGACACCAAAATATGCCCGGTGGTCTGCTTCATCGCCCGCAGAGCAGCTCTGGATGGGCCTTGGAACCAATTTCGCTTTGCGTGTAGTTTAAAAAACGGCATATTTTGTTCGTGTTACAAATGCCATTTCTTTGTTTGACAACCACTACTGACTAGAGTAACGCTTTTTTTCTGAATCTCAGTGGTTTGGGGCCATGGAGTAGACACATACTGCCGCGGCCTGTGCAGGTAAGAGCAGTGGGGTGGTGGTGCCAGGTGGGGGCGGATTTTGACAAACGATGAGGGGCAAACTGTGTGCCATGCACAGCATTGTGCCTGGCAACAGTGCGTACACGACAGTGCAGGCGCTGCAGTGAGACGGCATTCCTTTCCCAAGATCCTCTGCTGGCCCTCTCTGGGCCAGCAGAGAGGGCCCGTGCAGAGCGGCCCTCGAAACACACACACCCCTCCCCAAAATAAAGCAGTGGGGCCGTGAAGACACCAGATGCAGGCAGCAGCCCTGCAGCCACACTCGAATGAAAGAAACTACGCCATGGACTCTCCTGGACTTCTTTTCTTTTTCTTTAGTCCTGGCCGCCATTTTGCTGCTGCTCTCGGCCGCATTTCTTTGGACCCGCCACGAGATCCTTAACAAACGTGGTGTCAGCAGGAGACTACCACACTGCTAGCACGATCTACCTGACATCTGCAGTGCCTTAATGTGAGGTGTCCACCCGACGACAACAAACCACCATGCCTTGGCGCCTATGGTCTTTCTTCCCTGAACCCTGGTCTCCGGATTGAACTCCTCTGCCCCAGCTCCTCATGGACGATGAGGCTGTGACTTTACTGCGGACTGCCTTTCTCCCCCCCCCCCCCCCCCCCCCCGGACTTGCTGCCTATGGCAGCCCTCTTCCTGGACTTTTGGACTTGGACCTTTGTGCTCCTTGCCATTTTCTTTTATGACTTGCTTCGTCTTCTACCTTTCTCCTCCGCCATTTTAGAGATCTCTGACCTCCCCTCTGTCTTAGCGACCTTTTTATTGTCTCTCCTGTTGCCTCTGACACACTCCTCGCTGTCTTACTCATTACTATCTGCTTCCCTCTCTCATTTGTCTCACTTTCCTGCCCTTCTCTGTCCCTCCCTTAGTGATGTGACTGCATCCCCCCTCCGACCCCACTTAATGGAACTCTGCTTTTCTGTAAATAGAGATATCTCTAATCACTAGTATATGCAGTAGATCTTTGTACTCTCTACCACTCCTATGTGACTCTTAGAGTATATCCATTCATATCCCTTCCCTATGTATATAGAGATAACTCTAATCACTAGTATATACAGTAGACCTTTGTACTCTACTATTCCTATGTGACTCTTAGAGTATATCCATTCATATCCCTTCCCTACGTATATAGAGATAACTCTAATCACTAGTAAATGCAGTAGACCTTTATACTCTACTATTCCTATGTGACTAGAGTATATCCTTTGTATACCTTCCCTATGTATATAGAGATAACTCTAATCACTAGTATATGCAGTAGACCTTTGTACTCTCTACCATTCCTATGTGATGCTTAGAGTATATCCATTCAAATCCCTTCCCTATGTATATAGAGATAACTATAATCACCAGTCTCTTCTTTGTGTGACTTTACATCTTGCACATTTGCAATTTTTTCCTGTGTGTATCTTTTATGTAACGCATGTAATCCTAAGTCCTTATGTTTTGCAACTGGTTCTAATGTAAAGCGCTCTGACACCTTCGGGTAAAGTTTGCGCTATATGAAATCGCATTAAATTAAAAAAAAAAAGATCCTCCATGGACATCCATCTACACCTCCAGCCTTGACCGATTTCCTTTTTCCCTCTCACGGCGCTTACCATTGTTTCCCTCATGATGGTCTTACATCAGGACCACTGGACCACCCACCCTCAAAGCATGACTCTACCATCCCGTTCTTTTCCTACATCAGGCATTCTTAAACAACTAAGCTGGCAGATTCTTCCCTTAATATCAACTCTCTTTGTCTGTTCCCTACCTTACTATTCCTTATTTTCCTTTTTTTACAGCGCTATCATAAACGGTACTCTGTTCCTGAAGATGGCCCTAACGGTTGAAACCCCATTGACTTTCCAGCGCAACTTCTGGCGCTATGCTCTGGTTCACAAAATGTTAAGCTCTCTGTAACTCTTGTAAATAATTACCTGTGAACCACAAGTACTTTGTAAATACTATCACTTTTGCTCACCTTGCACCGTTCATCTCCGTGTCACTTGTCATTTGTGCCGTTCACCCTGTGTTCACAATCACTTATGTGCATAAAGTTGTTTTGGGGTACTCCCACATTCAATATTAAACCCTTGCGTGCTGCCGTCGGCCAGCGGCCGACGCGGCCCAGCCCATTTTGTGGAAGTGCCGCACTGCCGCGAAATCGCGGCCGCGGCAAAGGGGTTAACAGTGCTGATAGTACTATTTTCACTATACTTGTTCCAAATATGTTGTGCCTTTGGCACATCATTGAACCTTTGAGTCTCCCGGTTTGGTCCTTTTGCAACTATATTTGCATGATTTCTTGCCAGCCTACTAAATAACACCTGTTGAGATATTGTTTTTGGTTACATACAATTACCACCCAGATTGAAATTGGGTTTATGGGAGTACTCCTGTTGTTTATACTTATACTTAGAGAGCAAAGCAATGACACCTCTTGGCTAATATTTAAAATGAACTGTAATGGTGACAGGGTCAAGTAACTGTTTCTAGGTATAGTAGAGACTTTATTATCTTTTCTGATCATACTACCCCATGCCCAGAGGAATAAACAAACATGGATCTCCCTAACCGGGGCTAGAAGGCTGTTCATGACTTGGCAGTCTGGGGACTGCGGTGGCATTGGGAGCGGGCACACAACCTTCACCAGGATTCTAGATCCTGCTGTGGCGGGGAAGGTGGAGGGGATTGGACAAGGTGCCGATGCTGGCCCCACCAGGCCAGTCAAAATTTGCATTTCCGATTACTTTTCATGGTGGGACCCTGCCATGAAAAGGTTGGTGGTAATGGATAGAAGGGGCCCCAAACAGAACCCCCTGTGCTTTTGCCGATTGGGCATTGTGGCTGGGGGGCCCATGTCATATGCACACGGTATGCCAACCATGATATGGTACCTGACAACAGTGCATGTACAACAGTGCAGGCGTTGCAGTGAGGCGGCATTGCCTTTAGGCTCAATTTGTTTGCCGAAGCATGCCATCGTCTCAAGACCGCCGCTGGCCCAGTGGTTTACTCTTAATACAGCTGTTGAGATGCTGCCGGCTTGGTGGCGTTCTCCCGATTGCCACAATGGCGGTCCATTAGTCAGACTACCACAATCAAAAGCAGGCCCTAGGTTTTCTTGATTGTCCTTCAAAATATTGGGTCTGTCTTCTTATGAACTGTTTCAGGTAGTCTTCACCTCTCGATACAAGCTGAAAAGACAGACCTAAAAATCCACGTACTTTAATAACTGCTTCCTCCCATCTGTTCAGCTGACAGAGGATAACACTTTAAATTATCTAGCTATCTTAGGCACTTTAGTAGCATTACAATAGCATGTGTGTGCTCATAAAGGTTCGAGCCAGACAATAACAAGGCAAGTGTCAGGAGTTTCTATATCATATACAGGATCATTGGGTTGTTTTCGTATGACCATTCACTATTCATCAAGTAACAGAAAACCCTGTCCTCTACATTTTGAAAGAATTGGAGATAACGCCCTAAACTTATTCTCCTCTCTTGCTATTCCTGTGAGATGGTTATATTGAGAGCAATTTCCCAAAACTCAATCCCAGACTGTTAGAACTGGGGGTCTCTAGTTGGCAATGGTATAAACCTTTGACCAAGTAGGGACCCTTGCTTCTAAGTCAGGTAAAGGGGATTACACTACTGGATAACCCCTGCTCACCCCCTTGGTAGCTTGACACAAGCAGACAAGCTTATCTCAGAGGCAATGTGTTAAGCATTTGTGAACACATACAGTAATACAGTGAAAACACTAAAATAAGTATTCTTTATCTAGTCTTAACACAAGACCACAAATGACAAAAATCAATAATAAAGTACTTAAAATAGACTTAAAGATGGTAGAAGTCACTTAGTTCAAGTTGATGATAAATGTGACAAAGTTCTCACAAAAGTACCTGGATGCGTAACACAAAACAAAACAAAAATGTTCGCATGAAGGGAGATGCGTTGGTTCCTTGCTTCGGGGGAGACGATGTGTCGCGCCTCAATGTGTGTGCAGAGTAGGGGATGCGTCTTGGTCCTTAGCGGGGAGGAGGTGATGCATAGATTCTCGTGATGCATTCCGGTTGCGATGCGTCAAGATGGTGCCTTGTTGCGATGATCCGATGTGATGTGAAAAAATGGCACACTTGATGCGATGATGTGAATACAATGCGTGCACACCCAGTGGCCGTGGGGCAAACTCTGTAGCTTTGGAGCAGCGACAGGCCTTGCAACATGCTTCTCCGGTGATACGTTGTGGAGGGAAGGCACAGCCCTATTCAGGTCCCAGCTGCAACTCCTCTCACTCATTTCCATGCAGATCTCTCTATTCAGCCTTGTGCTGACTCACCCTGTGTCCTGGAATCCCCCAGCCCCTGTCACTCATACTCTAGACAAGGAATACACAACCTAGCAGAGGCAGACTTGGATAGTAAGGCAAGAAAATACCTACTTTCTAAAAGTGGTATTTTCAAACATAGAATGTTAAAACCAACTTTACTACAAGATGTGTTTTATCATTCTGAGTTCAGGCATACTAAATGTCTACCATGTTCCCTGAGTCAGTTAGGATTATAAGCTGTTATAATCAAACTGCCCAGTCTGGCCTATGGGGAACAGGTAGCCTTGCAATAGTGAAAAACGAAAATGGCTGTAATTCACTATTAGGACATGCCACACACATCAGGGCATGTCCTACCTTATACTTACAATGCACCCTGCCCTTTGTCCTACCTTAGGGGTGTCTGATATGAAGAAAAAGGGAAGATTTAGGGAATGGCAAGTGGTTGCACTAACCAAGTCAACATGGCAGTACTAGACTGCACACAGGCAATGCAATGGCAGGTCTGAGACTCACTTTACAAGCTGCATCTGTGGGTGGCACAACCAGTGCTGCATGCCCACCAGCAGCATTTGATACAGGCCCTGGGCACACATGGTGCACTGTACTAGAGGCTGATGAGTAAATCAAATAACCCAATCATGGAGTCACTAATCAATACATACATTTAACATAGGGAGCACTTGCACTGTGGCACTGAATAGCAGTGGCACAGTGCCCAAAGCATCTAACCAGCAAATCAGATCAAAAACAGAGGAGGCAATCAGTAAAAAATGGAAGGGAGACTCACGCTAATGATACCAGATCTAACACAGCCCTTCACAAATACTTGCCTCAGGCCATGGTCCCTGTGTGAAATAGTGGCTATTGTGGGACTCAAAATGTGGCTCTTGTGTGTAGCAGGGTATGGGTACCAACCATGTAAGGTCTTCGATCTCTTCTTCCAAGGTATACCTCTTCCCATCTTTGTCACCTTCATCTCTTTGCTTTTCTCACTCCTCTGCTCTTCTTTCCTCTTCTTCTCAGTCACATGGTTCCTTGCTCTGTTACATTTTACTACTCCTCCACCACTCCCATTCCCCTTCCAAGAAAGGCTCTGTCTAGCTATTAGGGGTTTTACACTGAGATTGGAATGATAAGTACAGGTACCTTCATGGCCAGACTCTACCATCATAGGGTGCTGCATGGATTCTACCATTTCATAGATTCCCTGTTTTTTGGAAAAATATGTGCCCTCCGCTTCTGCCAATGCGGGATAATTTTACAGGATCCAAATATTATAAGTGAACAGAAGCGCCGTCAGCTGCCTTATTCCAAGACTTGGAGTGCAATCTCAGTGTTCTCATTCAGTTACCCATAACTGTTGCCATGTGTATATTTGTGAGTTCCTTTAGGCTGATATCAGTATTTCAAAAGGAGAAACATCTGTACCTCAAGTCAAGCCTCCCACAGTGTTTGAACCTGAGTTGAATTTAAAAAGGGGATTTTTTCTTTCGGACAATAGGGCACCTAAAGTTTGTTGTCTTTTAACTGGGTTTTTGAGCATGCACATTACATATGTGAGTCAATATTTACAGCAATAAAATGCAGTCTTGGCTTCTAAGTTGTTATCATACAGATAGAAGAAATAATAGTGGCCTAGCAGCTAGAGCTGCCAAAGCTGGAACTGGGTAAGCAGGTTCGATTGGCTTAACATTCGGTGGATCTGGGCAAATCACTGGGGGTCTGACTCACAAAGGGATTTAAGACTCATAAAGTTACGAGTGTGGAGTCTCCAAACTCGGGGTGAAATCTCCTCACTCTTGACCGTATCTCCGCACTGAGCACTGCAGTGATTCTGTGACATGTGTTAATATGCATGTGCAGCGTGTAATGCGCAGGGTACAGAGTGCAATATGATGTTTTTTACAATTGGTGAGAGGGCCAGGAGCCCCAATAGGTAAAGCATTGGCTAAGCACATGGATCTCCCAATAAATAGCATACATTGTTTATGCCCTGCTGTTTTTTTTTGTTTCAAATCTTTTTTCTTTTTCAAGTGCAAACACAGAATATAGGTCTGATTGTACACAGCGTTAAGCCCACTACGCTACATAGGGTTATAAGGATATAAGGATCCACCACAAGGAGCCAATTGGAACACAGCGTTTCGCCTACAACACCTGAGTGGCCTTCCGAGTAACATGATGCATGATCCATAACTGTATCCGACATGCAACAAGCCCAAAGACAGAAGGCAGACTTAGAAAGGTACGGGAACCTTTAGAGTGAGAAGAGTAAGACAAGAGATAAGACAGAACAGCAAGGAGAGTAGTGTGTGCGGGCAGGTGGAGAACGTGTGTTGACACATAGGCAGGTGAGGTCTAGTTTTTAGGGGGTGGCATAATCAAGCAATCAAGGAGGCTACGGGAGCAATCTACCAGGGTCCTGCGGAACAATAGCATCCTCAAAGAGGCGCAGCGCCCTAAGTTTGGAAGGCATGTGGCGCTCACGCTCGAATGCACAAAGATATTTAATCAGGGATTGCCAGACAGCCTTGAAACGGGTATCTTGTGCTTGTAGCCGCGCTGTGAAGAGTTCCATAGCAATAACATGCCATAAATGCACAAACCAAGCAGCGACTGGAGGGGCCTCAGTTTTTTTCCAGTATAACGGTATGAGCTGTTCAGCCGCCCCTAGCATTTGAAGCACCAGAATCCAGTCACTACAGGTGAGCGCCTTCAGGCTGGCAGGCTTGATCCCCAAAAGCATTGTGGTTGTGGTCTCAGGCAGAGGGACCCCAATACCCCTTTGATGTGGCTAAGGACCTCCTTCCAGAACATGGTCAAAGATGCACACTCCCACTAAATATGGATAAAATCCCCAGATGCAGTCAGACACCTTCAACAGAAGGGAGAAGACGCAGGAAACATCTTACGCAAGCGCAAGGGCGTATAATACCATTGAGTTATAATTTTATACGCATTCTCCTGCTGCGGGATACTGCATTAGACTTCTGGGATATCCTGCCACAACCGGCACCACTGCGAGGGTGTAATTTCCACGTTGGACGTCGACTGCCATTGCCGTTGGTACGTGTGAGAGGGCACTGCAGGCGGGTGCTGCAGGATCTGATAGATCTGAGATATTAGCCCTTTGGATTCATCGAAAGAACGGACCAGCCGCTCAAAAGGGGTGAAGGCGCGGGTAGCCACCCGTTGCATCTCCCGCCCGGATACCCAATGCCGCAGCTCGGCGTACTGCAGTCCTGCCTCCAAGGGCACATGAAACTCCTCTCTATACTGGGCAAATGTCTCTAGCGTGCCCCCCTCATACAGGTCACAGATCAACCCTGCATCCTCCCTGCGCCCATTTAACAAAGGCACATGTGCAATGGGCTGGGGGAACTGCGGATTCCCCTCCAGTGGGGTATGCGGCGCAGGGAACATCGTAAGACCTCTACGCTCTGCCACCTTATCCCATATATCCAGAACCGTTCTAGTGGGCACCGCCATATAAGCACTTCTAGAGCGCCCCGCCCGGTGGAGCCATATAAGATCCCAGATGGTTCGCCCAGTCACCACCCGGTCCATATGCAGCCATACCTTCTCACTCGCAGTCGTCGCCCATTCCACCGCACAGTGAAGGTGAGAGGCCCAATAGTAATCTACGAGGTTGGGACAGGCCGGCCCTCCCCTGTCTCGCGGTGACATAAGAAGCTTTTAAGAGAACCGTGGTCGACTCCCGCCCCATATATATGCCGTGAGTTCGTGTTGGAGGCCTTGTATGTGATGCAGCGGAATAGGGATGCATTGAAATAAATATAAAATTTTAGGGAGGATCGACATCTTAATGGCATTGAGTCTGCCCAACCAGGACACCGCCAAGGGTTTCCACCTCCGTAGCTCTTCTAAGACAGCCTTCCTGCACTCCCGTCAGTTTACTTGAGTCCATGTATCGAGAGAGGGAGTCAACTGGAGACCGAGGTAGCGAATATGGCTGGAGGCGCACTGATACGGTGCGAGCTTCTCCAGGAGTGGTATCCCCTCCTTAGGAGTGGTAAGATTGAGGGCCCAGGATTTGTCGTGATTGATTTTAAGGCCCGAGGCCCGCTCGAAAAGCCGCAACAGAGAGTGCAGTGCTGGGAGGGACTCCCGGGGATGCTTTAATGTAAGGATAAGATTGTCCGCAAAGAGCGCCACCTTGTTCTCGCGACTTCCAAGGGGGATACCATGTATCTCCGTTGGCTGCGGGATCAGCTCAGCTAGCGGCTCCACCACAAGGGCAAACAACAAGGGCGAGATGGGGCACGCCTGGGCATGCCTGCCTAGTACCCCTATGGATGGAGAAGGGCGCAGTGAGCTGCCCATTTACTCTAATCCTGGCTTGCGGGGCTAGATAGGGCACCATGATCCTAGAAACCATGTTCTGACCTAGCCCTACCCTTTGCAGAACTGCCCGGAGGAAGGCCCAGTCCACCCGGTCAAATGCCTTCTCCACATCAAGCATCAGGAGGCAGGCCGGTAAATCCCAGTGATGCTCTTTCACCACTAGGTGCGGAATTTTATGTATATTATCTACACCCTGCCGATTACGAATGAAACCAACATGATCCGGCACCACCAGTCCAGGCATGTGGGGATCCAGGTGTTTTGCAAGCAGTTTAGTATAAATTTTAAGGTCAGTATTCAACAAGGCTATGGGTCGGCAGGAAGCACAAAGCGTGGGGTCCTTTCCCAGCTTAGGGAGGAGCGCTATTTCCGCCATACCCATGGTGGACGATGGGCCATCCGTGTCTGTAAAGGAGTTGTACAGCTGCAGAAGATGGGGCCAAAGTTGTGCTTGGAATATGCGATAAAAGGACAGGGGCAGGCCGTCCGGACCCGGCGTCTTCCCAAGAGGAAGATCCCTCATGGCTGCTGTTAGCTCCTCCTCAGTGAGGGGCCCCTCCAGGGCCTTTGCGTGATGGGGGTGTATCGGCGTCCAAGCACACCAATTTAGAACGTCCGTCCGTCACCAGAACTGGTGATGGTGCTTCCGCTGTATAGAGTGCCGCATAGTAGGCTCTGAACGCCTCGCATTTATCCCTCTCCGAGCTAACCCTCGTCCCATCTGACAGCTGGATATTAGCTATATGGGCCCTGGCCGCCCGCGCCCTCAGACGTCTCGCCAGCAGCCTGGCCACCTTATCCCCCCCCTCAAAGTACCGCTGCTTCAGTGCCAGCAAGTATTTTTCAGCCCTGTTAGTACGCAGGAGTCAAAGCTGTCCCCCTAGGTTAGCGAGCCGCCGCCTAGACGCCAGCGAGGAACGGTCCTGGTCCTGTTTTTTGGCCTGTTTTATGTCCTTTGAGAGGCTATCGTCCAGAAGCCTAGCTTCACGCACCAGCACAATCGAGAGAGAGGTAATGTGTCCGCGAATCGTGGCCTTGACGGCGTCCCACACCACAGGCAAGGGCGTCTCCGGGAGATCGTTACTAGCGAAGTAAGAGTCAATGGCAGCCCATATGCTTTCCACATCTGCTGAGTCCCGGAGAATACTCGTGGCAGGCGCCACCGCGTGTCACGGGTGGGGAAAGCGGCTGGATCCTGCAGGAGCAGCTCAACATGGGCGTGATCAGAGAACGATATGTCGGACATTGAGGCTCCTAGCATGTCCTGTTCTAGTGCATGAGAGATAAAGAAATAATCGACACGAGAGTACGAGCAGTGGACATGACATGACATGAGAATAGTACGAATAATCTCTCCCCTCTGGGGACCCAGGTACGTTACCTGCATGCGTAGTGCTGACGACATAGCCCCATCCCACTAAATGAGGCATCGCTGCAGTCCATTCCAGGGTCCCACACTAGGTTGAAGTCCCCCCCAGTATCAGGGAGGGATCGGCCTGAGGCACGTGATCCTGCAAGAGTGTCCGGAGGTATCCGTCCTACATCTGGTTCGGTGCATATACATTACACAGTGTAAAGAGGCGCCTCCCAATCCCAACACTTACTCTAATAAAGCGTCCGTCCTTGCTCCTGAAGGGTTTAGCTTCCCCCCGCCTTATGTCACTCCTGCACAAAATCGCAACTCCGCCGTTTTAGTGTCTGCTGCAGCCCAAAATTTTACGGGGTATTTAGGGTACGCCATGCGCTGCACATCAACTTGCAAAAGGTGAGTTTCTTGAAGAAATATGATGTCAGGACTAGGCTGGAGAAGGTAGCGCCACGTTTGCCTCCGTGTATTGGGAGAGTTTAGGCCTTTGACATTAGGCGTTAAGACTTTCAAGGGGCTAAGTAGAGTCGTAGTCATGACGATGTCCAGTTAAGTCCATTCCGCTGCCCCCCACTCAGCCTCAAAAAGAACACCCAAGGGCAGAGAGGCCTATCCATCCCCGCAACACAATGTCCAGCAGCCTTATGAACCCCCACCCGTCACACTCAAGGAATAAGGAGGAGTAAGAAAAGAAAGCGAGGAAGAAGCGGAAATACAGAGAGAAAAGAGAAAAAATCAGAAGTGGCCAACAGGGCCATGAAATCCTGTTCCAGGATCGGGATATCCTACACCCAAGGTTTGGATAGACCCACAGATGTCACTCCCACAGGAACAGCCAGAGGAGGGCAGTACACATTGACCAACACATCCGGGACAGGAGCTCCACCCACCCCAACAGCGCAACCATATGAGGAGCAGGTTAACTGGGTTAATATTTCAGCAGGCCCTCTCAACATGGGGAAGAAATAGCCCCCAATACCTAAAGTGAACATAGTGTGGCTGCATATGATTCAATCAAGGGGTCTTCGGTTGTTGTGTAAGCCCCGTTGTGTCCCCCTCTAGAGACCTGATATGTTAAATGATGTCCTGCTTGGCCTGCGACGCTGCTCGTTCATCAATAGGTGGGGATCGCCGGCGACCCACAATGGACCAAACCGGCTGAGAAGGAATCCTTGTCGTGGCTGGAGGTTGAATGGGGCTGGTTGTCGGTGAGGATGGGAGGCGAAGCAGCTGAGCCGCTTCCCTGTAGGGTCGTACCACCCTGTGCTTGGAATCCCACACGAAGATGAGAGCAAATGGATGCCCTCATTAATAAGGAATCTCCATACTTCGTAACTTGGCGGTGACTGGTTTAAAGGCTTGCCTTCTTCGCAGAGTATTGGGCATCAAGTCCTGAAAGATCTGGATCCTGTGGCCATCATATATGAGGTCCTGCTTGGAACGCGCCGCCTAGAGGATGGTTTCCTTCTCCACAAAAAAAGTGGACTCTGGTGAGGATGTCCAGTAGAACTTCCGGTCTCCCAGCAGGCACCAACACCCGATGGGAGCGGTCCAGGGTCGGCGGCAAAGCGTCATCATCCCCCCAGACCTCGTGCAGGAGCTGAGCCACATACGTCAGGATGTCCTTCCCCTCCGCTCCGAGAGGTACCCCCCAGATGCGGAGGTTGTTCCAACGACTCCGATTTTCTAGGTCCTCTTGTTTGAGTTGCAGCTCAATATTCTGCTCTTCCAGGGTGGCCAAGCGCTGCCAGATCTGCTCCTGTTCTTCCATGCGGGCATCAACAGTCTTTTCCAAGCTCCTTGATGCAAGAGTGCACTTCTGTGGGCAGAGAGCCAATTTCCATTTTTAACTCCGACATGAAAGATGTCATAAACGCTTGTGTGACTGGCGGCGAGTCCCCCCAGGCAAAGGGTCAGGCTCGGTCAGAGCAGGTGCACTTGTCTTGCCCCACATGACTACCACTGAGGAAGCTCCCCACAGCGTGTCAACTGTCCAAGGCAGCTAGGGGCCACAGCAGCGCTCACAAGGCCAGGCAGCAAATAAAAGGGCTTAGAGCCCCCAGGGGGACCCACAGCCTCCACCAGAGCCACCTCTCATCCTCCCCCCAGGCCCTGACAGCCTATCTTATCCGGACCCACTGCCCTGGGCGAGCATGCTACAACTCCTACACTACTGGGATGGAGGCACAGCGCACGCAAAGTGGCCCAGTGGGCAAGCAGCGGATCCCAAATCCAAGGATACACGACTCCCACCCCCCAGGGATCTTAGGCAGCAGGGAGGTGCCTTCACCAGATACAGACACCCCGGGATCGCAATTCACATCCCAGAGAGGGGGGGGATCCCCCGTCCAACCGTTCCTCTAGTCAGGTAGAGCAAATCTGTTGTCAAAGTCAAGCCACTGCGCTCCCCCTCCGTGCCCCGCCAGCCACTCCTCTCCACCATGAGCAGACCCCCTCCTCTCTGCCCCAACCAGTCACACCTGAACTGAAGACTTGGCTCTTCCACCCCCATTGCAGCCCAACACAGGCTCTCCAGCCCCAAGTGCTCCTCCGCCAGGCCCGGGCAACACCCTTTCACAGCCGCTGTGCTTCGGGCCGCCACTCCCCGGCCAATCAAACCTCTGCCAGATGCAAGCTGCAGCCACTATGCGGGGGCAGTCAGGCAACACCACTAGCCTACCCGCCCCCCGCATTTGAGGGACAAAAGCTTGCAATCGGGTGACATGCGCCTCTCTCTGCTGATCCTTCAGTCCCCGCACCGGCCCCTACACACTTGGAGGGCCTCTTCCCAGGCCCGCAGCAACAGGGTGTGCAGCTATCCAAGGCCGAGGTGAGGTCCTGTCTAGGGCCCTGCAGCACACCTTGCTCTATGGGGCAGAAAGAGTAAGGGTCACGCACCCGCCTGCAGCACCCCCGCCAACGCAGTGGCCCAAGAGTAGCAATACAGGTCCCAAATGGCAGATGGGCGGCGTTGCAACACAGTCAGTCCCTCTTCTAGCGCAGCAGCAGTCTCCAATGGGCCCCAACTCCTCACCTACCATGTGTATCGAGGTTTGTCCAGCTGCCTCCACACAGTCAGTGCCGCCCGTGGACCCACAGACAGCAGCCCCCCCAGGGCACCAAAATGGGGGGCTGCCGCAGCTTGGCGGGAAAAAATGGCGGGTGCGCCCACAGGTAGCCAAGGCTCACCAGCTCGTGCAGCACCTGCAAACTGCCCGCAGGCCCTCCGCCTCAGCTGTCGCACCTCCTGGTTTCAGATGGGCTGGCCGCAGAAAGTCGCGTGCATGTCCAGCTGCCTCCACACAGTCAGTGCCGCCCGCAAACCCACAGACAGCAGCCCCCGCTGTGCAGCTGCCGAGGCCCAGGGCACCAAAATGGCGGGCTTCCGCAGCTCGGCGGGAGAAAATGGCGGGTGCGCCCACAGGCAGCCAAGGCTCACCAGCTCGTACAGCACCTGCAAACTGTCCACAGGCCCTCCACCTCAGCCGTCACACCTTCCAGCTTCAGATGGGCTGGCAGCAGAAAGTTGCACACAGTCGGAATGCACGCCATGGCGGCTGGGCATCCCAGCCCGGTCGCGGTCCCAGCTCACCCCCAGCGGTGCTGGTCTCTTTGTCGCGGAGGCCTCTGGGGACGGCAATCACAACACTGGAGGCGCGGCAGCCCCCTCACCGCTAATCGCGGGTCCGCCCAGCTCCCTTGCTGTTCAGGCACTACTTCCTCCGCTCCTCCGCTCCGTCCTGCTCACCAACCGGGGCCAGTGTACGCCGTCTCACATCAGGCGCAGGTAGGCTCGGTCCCTCAAGATGGCGATCCGGAACCGCCAGGCTGCACCGGTCCGGGGGATAACGAGGCTCACTTTTGATTCCCAGAGCCTTCCACTGTGCAGAGGGCTTGATCAGTGCCCCTGCCGCTGTCACACTGCTTGAATAATGCTGAAAACGTTGGCAGCGGACCGGAGCTCCCGGGGTACACGTCCTACTCCATTGCCGGTCAGGCCAAGCCCCTGCCCTGCTGTTTTTAAAGTGTAGTAATTATTAACAAAAGAGTTTACACATAACCAAAATGAGGTTTATTTTATTTAATGCATTTTTATAAAGCGCGGACTTTACCCGAAGGTGTCAGAGCACTGTACAATAGAACCAGTTACGTTACATGAGAGAACTGTTGCAGGAATAGAACAAACAAAAATAGCATGCCATTGAGTCGAAGTAACGCAGGCAAAAGGCACACAATCTCAAGCACAGTATGAACAGACTATACAAGCAAAAGTAAGAATAAATATGACAAATTTTACAATGCCTAAAGAACTTCCTGGCGACCAATAGCAGGCCATAGAATCAAAACAACGCAGGCAAAAAGAACACAATTTCAAACGCAGCAAGCACCGGATTTACAAACAAAAATAAAAATATATGTGACAAATTTACAATGACTAAAGAACTTCCTGGCGGGGTCTGAGAAGGAGGAAATTAGTTCTGAAAGTGTCTTTGGAATAAAAGAGATTTGAGGTCCGCTTTGAAGATCTGGATGGAGGTGATGGCACGGAGCGTAGGAGGAAGAGAGTTCCAGATTCTCACCGCATTACCTGAGAACGATTGTGCCAACAATTCTTCTCTTTTGAAGGAGGGGAGTTCAAGAAGGAACTTTTCCGCATTCCGAGAAGGTCTTGAGCCTCCAGACAGTTTGAGTTTATTCGCCAGATAGCGAGGGGAGGAAGAGTGCAAAGCTTTGTGGGTGATGCATGCTGTTTTGTAGATAGTAAAACAAAAGGACCAAAGCAGCAGACCAGGTCAAGCACTACAATTCATTTAGTTCCCAGTTAATAGTGGTGTAAACTCTTCCGACATCCGCTGCCATAGGATGCGTAAATGATTAGAATGTCAAGACAGAGTAGAAGGTGCACTCAAATAAAGTCAATATTGATGATGATTTTTTTATATAAATTCTTCTTTATTCAAAAATTCTTTCAAGCAGCATAGGCACAGCCAACGCGTTTCGTTCCTCTCTTAGCCTTTAGGAACTTCGTCAGGGCAATTAATTATAAACTCAGAAGTCTGAAGTAAAGAATCGTACTGGATGCGGCTCGGCGTGATGAGCTGTACCGGCCAAAAAGTGCGTTCTTAGTAGCCGAATAGAGTACGTCGGCCGGTCGGTGCCTTGAGTGACTCTATTCCATGCGGAAACTTCAAGTTCCCAAACGGTCATAAGCGGATCAAATCAGGTAGATCAGTAAAAGATGTAAACTGAATTATTTCAATTCTAGATCTGGAGCCACATATATAATCGTACTCCCACGCCGGGTAACCCGAGATTAGATAAAAGCAAGTGTGCTCTGATTCAGCTCCGATTCGGTACGAAGTCGGGATTTTACGAAATGCCGAACCTGTGATATGATTACGGCTCCAAGACCCTCGGCGTGCGCGGCATTCAGCTGAATGAATCGGAGCTGAATCAGAGCACACTTGCTTTTATCTAATCTCGGGTTACCCGGCGTGGGAGTACGATTATATATGTGGCTCCAGATCTAGAATTGAAATAGGAACGAAACGCGTTGGCTGTGCCTATGCTGCTTGAAAGAATTTTTGAATAAAGAAGAATTTATATAAAAAATCATCATCAATATTGACTTTATTTGAGTGCACCTTCTACTCTGTCTTGACATGTTTTGTAGATAGCTCTAGCCTCAATGGGAAGCCATCGGAGAGAGGCCAGGATAGGAGTGATGTGGTCACTTCGTTTGGACCCTGAAATAAAGCGAGCTGCTGAAGTGGAGGACGGATTTGAGGGGGGAGAGGTGAGATTTGGGAAGGCCAGTCAGAAGAGAATTACAATAGTATAGTCTAGAGAGAACTAGCGATTGGACCAGGGTTTTTAGGTCATTCTCCAGGAAGAACCGACGAATCCCCCATAAAAGTCGCAGTTGATAACGTGTGCTCTTGGCCATGGAGTTGCTGTGTGAGATTAGGTTGAGTCTTTTGTCAAGTATGACACCTAAGGATTTAGCGCAGTCCACATGATGGGTTTATTGTTGAGTAGATTCGATTGATCTATCCAGGCTTGAACAGGAGGCAGAGAGAGAGAGCTAGATATGAGGAGGAATTCCGTTTTGGAGGGATTGAGAATGAGTTGGTGAACTAGCATCCAGTTGTGAATAGTGTTGAGAGTAGAGCAGAGTAGTGAGAGATCATGAGGGGAAGACACCTTGAGGTAGATTTGGGTGTCATCCGCATAGAGATGGTAGAGGATTCCAGATTTGCTTAGAAGGTTCCCTAATGGTTCAAGATAGAGATTGAACAGAGTGGGAGCAAGGATAGAACCTTGAGGGACGCCTTGACCAACCACCAGTGGGGATGAGAGACTGTTTGCAATCTTGATCATTTGGGATCTGTGAGAGGAAAGAGGCAAACTATTTGAGTACTGTGCCTTCCACACCCATTCTCTGTTGAAGAATGTTAAGGAGGGTGTTGTGATTAACAGTGTCAAAAGCTGCAGAGAGGTCAAGAAGAATCAGAAGGCACGATTCCCCTGAATCGAGAATATGCAGCGCATCATCGATCACTTGCAGCAGGGTTGTTTCAGTGCTGCAATTTTGAATAAAGCCCGACTGGAGAGGAGATCATTGTCCATAATGTGTTGGGAGAGTTGTTTTGCAACACATTTTTCTGTGATCTTTGAAAGAAAAGGGAGATTGGTGATGGGGCGGAAGTTATTGAGGTCATTTGCATCTGCAGAGGTTTTTTTTAGAAGGGGGGTAATCTGTCCTGTTTTGAGGACAATTGGGAGGGATCCTTGACTGAGGAAGAGATTGACTAGCCTGGTCCAGTAGGAGAGAGTGTTAGTATAGAAATCAATGGCGATGCCACTGGGAATGGGGTAAGAGGAATAGTTGGCGGGTTTGGTTTCGCGGATGCATTTGAGGAGATCAACCTCTGAGATGGCGGCAAAGTTCTGCCAAGTGACTAAGGATTTTCGCTCCTCGATGGGGGTGACCTGTTCCACCAGAGATTTTACCTTTTGATCGAAGAATATAGCGAACTCAGTTGCTTTCTTTGATGCATCCTCAGGCTTGATGGTTTGGGGAGAACAATTTGGGTTTTTGATGAGTTCGAAATGTTTTTTGGGTCTGTTTTTAGCTGAATCGAGGAGGGATCTGAAATGTGATGTTTTTTCCTGGAAGATGTGTTTGGGATATATGGATCTTGCTGAACGTAAAAGAGAGAGGTTGGGGGTGGATGGAGATTGTCTCCAGTAAGCATGGGCGGATTTTGCGAATTGGCAATCCGCGGAATTGCGGATTTACGGATTCGCAATCCGCAAAATCCGCGAACTCTCGCGAATTTGCGGATTTTTAATTTTTTTTTGTGTTCGCAAGGATTTCTGCCAGTTCGCGAGGATTTTGTACCAGTTCGCGAACTTACTTTTCGGGTAGCAACGGTCGCGAACATGTTGTTTCTACATCTGGTTCATCACAGCACCCTCTGTTTCACCACTGCCACCCTCTGTTTCACCACTGCCACCCTCTGGCTCACCCATGCCACCCTCTGGCTCACCCATGCCACCCTCTAGTTCATCACTGTAGATTATGGGTGGAAAAGCACACCTGCCCTGCCTCAACTGACATAAATGAATTAGGGGCTGATTAATGTGTTACTGAATTTGAACTTCCTGGCTGCAACCTGCTTCCTTATCTGTAATTGCTTTCTCTGAGCCTGCTGTGAGGGTCAGAGCAGGGTCATAGAATAGTTGCAAGTAGGCAACTGAACTCTGAAGGGGCCCCTCAGGAAGCACTACAGGGAATGGTTACTAATGATAAGATTGAACTTTTGCACCTGCTGAGTGCTTTCAGTTTTGCAAAAATCCAAATATCCAGCAGCATCCACAAAAAGTAATCCTTCCAGGCAGTACAGGGAATGGTTACTAATGATAAGATTGAACTTTTGCACTTGCTGAGTGCTTCCAGGTCAAGATCCAAATCAAAGTGACCAGCACATGAAGAAAGCACTGAGAGGAGCCTGCTGGACAGGAACAGGAAGTTGGAGACTGTGGGGCACTTCCTTCCTCCTCCCCCAAAATGGACTCCTTGCAAAAAAAAGTGCAGGCAAATGTCAACCTGAGGAGTTATTCTGATAAAAATCATAATTTTCAAGGTTTATGCTGCCTGCTGGTGGATTTCTTGTGCGAAATTGCAAATTTTGCAATCTCGCAATTGCGAGATTGTCGCTGCCCGCCGCATCTACGTTTTCGCAAGTGTTTACTCCCGCAAAATTGTATAGTATTCTAGTTGGCAAGTGCGACCCAGCAAAAAAATCCGCTTCGCACGGATTTACGAATTTTCGGTAAGTTCGCGAGAGTTCGCGGATTGCGAATTTACCGAAAATCCGCAAAATCCGCGAGCGGAACGGATTTTACGCCCATGCTTAGTCTCCAGTGCCTTTCCAAGATTCTAAGGTTATTCCTTTCGTCATAGAGAGCTTTGTTGAACCAAGGAGCTGATGGGGTGGGTCTTTTCCTTTTGCTTTGGAATGGAGCAACCTTATCGATTTCGACTGCGAGGATTGAGAGGCAAAGGGGAGTAAGATCGTTGACATCCGTATTGGGGTCTAGACTAGGCAAAGACTACATAGCAGAATCACATAGAGTCTCAAGATCAATGATTTTTGTGTTGAGGAACCACGTAGAGGCTCTTTTGGGTTGGCCGAGAGTTAAAATGTGAGAGAGGTGAAAACAGAAGGGAATGAGGAAATGGTCAGCCCAGTCAACACGGATGGGTGAAGCAGTGGTAATCTGGTCAGATTTGGAAATCACAAGGTCCAGAATTGAGCCCTTGGCATGTGTAATTTCCGAGCAGTGTTGTGCAAGATCGTTAGCAGAGAGAAAGGTTGCAAGCTTGTTGGCAGCCGAGTCTTCCACAGAGCCCCAGTGGAGATTGAAATAACCTAGGAAGATCTGTTTGTCGCTCTGTGAATATTGGTCACTAATGAAGTCGATGAATTCCTCCATGAAGGAAGAGCAATTACCAGGCGGGTGGTAGATGGTATGGAACCTGAAGGGTGTGCCATGATGAACTTGGAATTCTAGGGAAAGGCATTCAAAGGTGCGAAAGAGGGTGGTGGGAGAGGCTTTGATTTGGAGGGTGTTTCAGTAGTTAATCGCAACACCTCCCCTGATCCTGCCTGGTCTGTCGTTTCTGAGAACAGAGTAGTCAATAGGTAACAAAAGATCAAATGAAGTGTGAGAGGAGTCATTAAACCAGGTCTCAGTGAGAAAGTGCATGTCGAGATTGTGGTGAGTGATGGTGTCGGAGATTTCCAGTTTGTGTTTGATTGCAGATCTGCAGTTATGGAGCATGCAGTGTAGCTCTGACGTAACTGTTTTGGTGATGTGAGTGTCTGGACTGATGAGGGGGATAGGGATTAGATTCTTGAATGAGGGTGCCCCTTGAGGGGGAGGCTGGTAAGTTCTGACGGAAGAGATGGTCTGAATGGCAAATTGAGTAGAGTTGTTAGGAGAGGCGAGTGTAGGGGAAATTACATTGATGGTCTTGTAGGTAGCCAATAGGTTGGTAATGTCTGTGGAGGATAGATTGTGGTTGGCTGTATTGGGGCGCGGGTGCAAGGAACTCCTCGAGAGGTTGTTCGGGGAGGGGGATATCTTAGCACATAGGAGTGAAATGGACGCTTCAAGCAGGGAAATGGACGAGAAGAGGGAATCAAGATTAGTTTCCAGAGAGAGTTGTGCTGAGCACTGAGTGAAAGGTGGCTCAATGGTTAAGGGAGAGAGTGGACTAGGCGAAGGAGGACAGTAGGAAGTGGGGGATCGGGGAGAGTGTTGGGGTGCGAGGGTCGAAGGTGGGGGAGGAAGTAAAGTATGCAAAGAGGGGCAATGGGCGGTGGGGGCTGGGACGCGATATGTGATGTAAGGGTCTGAGGGGGAGAAAGAAGTTGGTAGAAAGGAGTGAATGGAGTTACTGAGATATATTTACTGGTGTTGAGCAGAGGTGAAGAATAGAGATCATACCAAGGAGGAGAAAGTTGAGAAGTATAAATGGATGGCTGGAGGAGGAGGGGGGAGGGAGTGGGGTAATGGGAAGGCCATGGATACGGTGAGGTGAGAGGAGAAGGGGTTGAACAACAGGGAGAGGAGGGAGGGAGGTCAAAGGGAGTCCACATGAGTGAGGAGAAGAGAGAGGGTGCAGGCCAGGTACCATGGGTAATGAAAGGTGAATATAGGGGTAAAGGCACCAGGCAGAGTGGGGGGGGGTTGAGCAAAATGAAAGTTGTGGGAGGGGTGAGGGGCTGAGCAGTCAAAGGGAGGGAAGAGCGAGGAATTACCAAGAGGGGAAACAGGGTTGTTAAGCATAGGGAGGAATGTAAGATGAGGAGAGAAGGGGGCGAGATCAGTGGGAGGGAAGATGACGGGATTACAAATAGGGGAGGCAGGAATGTGAGGCATGGGAAGGGGAGAGAAGGTTGTAGAGAGATGGGGGATGTGAGAACAGAATTGAGGGTATGAGGAAAGGAGAAGAGTGGAGAGGGGTGAGGAGCAGAGGGGAGGGAGGGAGGGTAAGGCGAGTTGATCGGTAGTTCAGATTGTAAGAAAGGTGGATTAAAAAGGGGGAAATGGGAAGGAATAGGGGAGTTAGGGGGTGAGAGAAGGCAGTGGAATAGTGGGAAGATGCAGGATGTAGGGGTAAAGAGGGGTGTAAAGCAGATGAGGTAAGGGGGAGGTCCAGTTGGGAAGGTGGCCTAATGGGAGGGGAGGGAACGAGAAAAGGGGGGGAAAGGGTCGACCTGTGACTCTCGGGAGAGCGGTCTGAAGGAATGTGTGGGGGTCAAGGGGGGAGAAAGGGAGAAAGGGAGAAAGAAGACAAGTTAGAGGAAGAAGAAGATGAAGAATCTAGAGAGATAGTAGTCGCAGGGGTGGGACGAAGGGAGTGGATGATGTGGTCAAAGAGAGAGAGACAGGAGTCAGAAACTTGGATCAAGACATTGCCATTGTTATAAAGTGTAATGGTGAGAAAGCCATTAAAGCGAGCGGAGGGAGAAATTTGTAACCTCTTCCCATGCAGGAAAGAAGAGGAGGAGGATATGTTGAGGGAATTGGAGAAGCTGGAGGACCAGGAAGGGATGTCATTAGTGAAGAAAAGGAAGTCATTTTTAATCTTCCCTAGGCGACCATTATGGAGTTGGTCAACAAAGAGGGAATCTTGAAATTGTTCAATTATGTTATGTTTGAACCGTTTAGCTACTGCTTTGGACATATGAGGGGGATAGATTCCTTTGAAGCAGTTGATTCCAGACTTAATTCGACTGAAAGCCATGATAAGGAGATGAGGTGAAGACGTGGTGTGGTGGACAGAAAAAGGGGGGCCACTAGGGCAATGAAGGCACAAAGAGGTAGAATAAGAGGAGGTGGGCAAGTTCCGGGAGTTAGTGAGAATAAAACCAATAGGAGTGAGGTCAAAACAGGACCTAAGGTAGATACCCGACAAGGCTAGAAACAGGTAAGAAGGTACAGGGGAGAAGCAGCATTGAATCATAATTGCATACCTCTTCAGTTTCTAAAAGAGGAAGAGGGAGCACCAATCCAAGATGGTCTTCAAAGATTTGAAGGAGCGTTCCTCTTTCTGTTCTATGCACTGCCTGGTGGCAAAGGCTGCCATCTTAGGGTCAGGCATCCAGGTTCTGGGCATGCTGATTAATAAATGAAGAAAGGATATGCAAAATCCTCGCCTTTGCGTTTTTAACCGAATTGAAACTTTCCTTCGTGCTAACTAGGAAATTTCTCATTGTCAATGTATTTTCTTCCGGAGGATTAATGTTATTTGACCCTCTTTCCTGTCGGCTGCTCCCTCGCCTTTGTAGTGGTAAGAAGGCCGCCTGACGGTGTTCGCAAATTAGTCCCTCTTCTGTGTCGGCTGCTCCCTCTGTTCTCTGTTACTTCTCCCTAGTGGTAAGATGGCCGCCTGCCGGTGGTTGCAGTGCAGTCCCTCTTTAGTGTGTGGCATAGGTCACTAGGGTCATCCAGAGCCTTCTAGATATGTGAAAGGATCCTGATGTGTGCTCCCCCCTCGTGGTGGGGTCAGACCCCTGCTGGCTAGTGATTGCTAGTGTCCACTTAGTCTGATGTGTGCTCCGCCTCATGGTGGGATCAGACCCCTGCTGATTAATGATTGTAGATGACCACGTTAAGGTCAGGCAGAGGGGGGCCCGTCCTGCTGGAGGCTTCTAGAGGAGTCCCCTCCAAATAGCAGATCACCATACCCTCTTGTTATGTCTCGCACTCAAGGCCCCGAGTTCAAAGCTGCCACTGGTGCCTGTCCCCGCCTCGCCGCCATCTTAGGGTCAGGCACAGCTCTCATGGTTCGTTTCCCCCCATCCCTTCAACAGCACAGAACCACTCAGGTGTGGGGGCCCCAACCCGCTCCACTTATACTCTTCTAGGTGCACCCCCTGCTGCCGCTCCTCACTCATCACAGCGCACCAGCTGCTCTGCTAGCGATGCGGGTCGCGGGAAATGGCGCCAACGAGGGACCGCCCACACTCACCAAGCTTGTAGAGTCGATCGCAAAGGCTGGCAAGTCCGTATGTCTCTGCCAGGTCAAGGAGCCACTCCGGTGCGGGGGAAGTCCACCTGTGATCCTCGCCAGCGTCTGCAGCGGTCCATCGGCGCTCAGCCCAGTGGCTGCTTGCACCGTCTGATCTCCGGCGGACCCCGGCTCAGCCCCGTGCCCTGCTCGCACCGTCTGATCTTCAGCCGATCCTGGCTCAGCCCTGTGCGCTCCTCGCACTGTGTGATCTGCTGCGGATTACACACTTACTGCCTGGAGCAGCTGCATGTCTGTGACAGAGTGCTCTGTGTGGGCGTCATTTACACGACAACAGCCTAAATGCTTGTTTTTGCTCCCACTTAACCTAATTCTGACTCAGCTGGATACCACCCAACTACTCTTAGGGGGCGAGCACCCCCCTGGCGGCACAGCACCCAGGATAATGTGCTGCATGACTACACACTTATCCAAAAGGCGAGACCTATTGGCTTGTAGCGTGGTCACAACGCTGCATGGCTATGCCAATGTTTGTTAAGAATTAGCCTTCATGCCAGGTTAACGCAGACACCACTGTTGTGCGCGCAGCAAATTGGCTGTGCACATAATCCTGGCAGAGCTGCCAATCATCCTTTAGAAAGTCCACAGAACGAGACAGAGTTAGAGGCAACAAAAGTAGCATCTAAGCCCTTTGAGCATGGCTGGAGTTGTTTTATTCTGTAAAGTAATTCTAGGATGAAATCTGTGAAGTTTTACCCAGTGTTTTCTCAAATTTGTTACACTCTATTGTGGTAATGGCACTTCTAGACTGTAGTAATAAATGTGTGCATGAGTGTTTGTTAGCATTCTTTTTCCAAATCACATGCCATTGGGCCACATTTATTTTTACTGGCAAGCATGAATAAAATACATATATGTATATATATATTATCAGGCTTTAATATCAATAACATAACAGCAGTTGTTTCAATAAAATTGAACTTTTTTCTGGTGCTGAATGTTATATCCAGTTGGATTTGTAATAACAGCAATCGCTCAGTGTGGGTAAACATTAAGTCAAAATAAGGAAACCATGGCAGCTTCCATTTAATTTCATCTCTCTGTATGTGTTCAAAATATATCCCCAAAACACCAGGGAATATCTACAAATGTAATAGAACATCAATCCGAGGCAACAGCATGGGGAGGCTTTGTACTCCACACTACAACCTCGCATCTCGCACATCCGCAGAAAAGTGCTGTGTGCATCATGTTTATTAAACGTGGTGCTCCAGTATGACTGGGCTGTTTGATCAGGATTTATCCAGTCATTATTCAGTACATTAATGTCTCTGTGTGACCTTGGCAAGGCCTTGATCACCACGTGAACATCTGTGAATGTTCTTGCAGAATGGAACTTGAGTAATCGAAAAGGTATTTCTGTTTCTGAGGTTGTCTCTATCTTGAATAGCTCATTTTCTGATACCATACAGAGAACTTCAGGGGAAACCTGTTCTTTCAAAGAAGAGCACACAGTGCAGCTTTTGATATTTTATTTATTCAACAACTCTGTTATAAATGAAGCCATCCTGGCTGCCATTTGTTTTGTCAGTGCTCCATAATTTAACACATACCCCCTACTCAGCTGCCCAAAGGTTATTATTATTTAATATAGTTATTTTTTTATGAAAGGAGAAAGATGTAAATAATGACACATTTACCACGTGTGAAATACGGCTTAGTAAAAGCATTTTAGCATTCGAAGTTTGATGAATGTTCTGTAAATGCAATAGGACAGTGCCGGGGTATTCTCTGAAAATAAATAATATACTGTACCTGACTCCGGCTCAGATTTGCGTGGGCGCCATGTAGAAGTCAGTCATATAGTGTGAGGGAATGCTGTCACGCGCCGGCGCTCCTGGTGCTGTGGAGACACGGAGTGAAGGCCAGATCGAATTAGTGAAGCAAAGTCACCGGGGTCCTGACTCCAGATACACGCCGTCTACTATGCATGTAAAAAACGTAGTCCATATTTTCAACATAGTCAATATCCGTTCAGAACTATTGGAAGTTCATTTAAAAGCATAACTAGCAGTGGGGTTGCAAGGCTGCCACGGGCCCTGATGTAAGCAGGGTAAATGGGCACCCCTTTGCACATCACCAAATCTTGTGTATGCACCCATTATGAATGAGTTCTTGGTTTCAGGATTCATAGTGGCGCCCTAGTTTTAGAAAGTGTGTTCTACGTAAGTCTTTAATAAAAATTAATTGAACGTGTTGAATTTAAAGCAAATATTTTGTCTACAAGTCAACAGTTATGCATTGAGCTCCAATGGGAAATACTAAAACAATTCAAGGCCAGCAACATAACCAAACACCATTTTTTTTCTCCAAAGAGTTACTACAGTATGTGCATATAAGAATATATTGTGCCAGGGTGACAAAAACGGCACATATCACATATTACCTTACAGTATTATTAGACCTCAGACATGAATTATCCAAAGGTTGACCGATACTTCCATGGTGCGACTCTCATATTGCCTTGGTATTAAAAGCACATAACACGAGCCCTTGTCCATAGGAGACATTTTTTAAAGTGTCGGTTTAAAACAACCTTCGCGCATCTGGATGTCTACTTGGTGTTACTCATGATTTCCCTCAGTTTATTATGCTATACAGCTGGAGCCATCACCACTGTGCAAAACCGAAAACCGAAAATGCTCCTAGCCCATGTCACGCGTGAGACGTCAGTCAGGGTTGGTTTTTTAGTCAGAAGTCTTGTTTGCATTGTGGGAATTCATGTGCCTGCCACTCTATCCTCTCTCTGCACTCTTCATCTCGGGAATGCAAGGAGCATTTGTGATAGGGACGGGGAGGGATCCATAGGAGTCACATTTATGCAGCCGCGACCGGCAGTGGGAGTACCTGCAGGGCGGTGACGTGGGGACGGGGATGGGCAGGGTGGGGGGTAATAATGTATGGATTACGGAGTTTTACAGGTAAGTAAACATTTAAATAAATAAAACGATTTTCGTTGCGCGCACTGCATCGCATTTGTGGGACTTGCATTGTTTTTTAATAGTTTCTCCATGGGCTCAAATGCGTCAGCATACAAAGTGCTGTTGGCAACAATATCAGAATTGGACACTTGACAGCTGTGTTTGAAATTTTTACAAAGCTGTCTTGTCAGCCATTCTAAATTTTTGCAAAGCCAACTACTCCTTTTTAACAAATGCTTGTTTCACACGTAAATCCAAAAGTAAACTCTGCTCATATATTTTGTGAATGTTCACTCCTTCACTTGCATCATGCATTAAAACAAGAAATGGTAATGTGAATAGTTTTTTTCTTATGTGTATTGGAAAGCTTTATACCAACATTACATATATATAATGTAATAAAGATACAACATTGATAGCAACAGCACACCCTTCCATAAAACAAATAAGTTTAGGAGAGGGGACAGTAGCATAAAGAACATAGCAGTATTCTCTCACACATACGGAACAGGTACAATGCTGATAGCTAGCACACTAAAGAGTGATAGAGAGAGGTGGTAAAAGACTATTGTTTGATTTCCATAAACATAGAAGAAGTACAAAACCCCCTGAGGAAACAGCCAAACAACCTATTAAGGAGTTACATACATTCATGTACTCTTACAGGGTGGTGAACGCTCACCTATCTAGTGTGGTATGCTTCATCAGTGGGTTCCATATGTTGCATAGGGAAGCATTTAAGAATAGTACTGGTCACTGGTTGTACAGTGTCCTAGTACGGGTTCCTTAGTTTCGGTGTGGGTATGTCACTTATGGCAACTTTTATTTTCTTTGTTAAACTGTCAAAGCAATGCTAAAATTTTATATGGGTGAGATAAACATTGTGTTCACTGTTGCCTCCTACTAGAAGAAGAAAAATTGAGGGCTGTGCAACAGACCCTACTTTTCTTTTACATCGTTACTTGAATATTTCCCCTTGGGGTCAAGCTCCTTCTCATGGAATACAGGTATTTCACATTAAATATTGTGAAACCGCACCCTGTGAGAAAGTCATCCTTTCTGCCCTAATCACCCCCATTCTTTGACTGATACTGGTATTAACTGATTCTGATTGGACCCTGGGCTCTGCTAATAAGATCCAGAGCCAGTGCTCTGTGTAAAAGGTATGCGGCAATTAGGTGTTATTACAATTTGTATAACAACCTACCTGTAAGCCCCTAGTATATGTTAGGGCACTTCGGTTTAGAGGCCCAGCAGATTTAATGTACTTAAGCGTGCACTGCTGTATTGCCTGCTGTCATTTAAAAGGCAGTCCTGCTTTGCAGGCTACATTTAAAATTAAAATATTTGCAAATTCTACTTTGGAATTAAAGGTACTTCCAAACTCTTAAACGTCCTTACATATAAGTCACTATTACGTTTTTCCCAAAGTGCCAACAGGGTAGGACACCTTGTAACTATAAGCAGGGGCATTTTAAACTATGTTTTATATGCCCTGGTGAAGAAAAAACTGTCAGTTTAGTGTTTTCCCCACTGTATCACAATGACTCCGGATGATAACATGCGAATACTTTAATAAGGTATAACTATTGACAGGAGTGAGCTAAAAATATACTTCAAAGTATTCAAATGATAGAGTAAATCCAACAACTTGCCAAGTTTAACTTTATTATAACTGTTGCAGAATAGAAGTTCTAGAACTTTCTTTTCTGATTAACCAAAATCAAGCCTTATAGCAGCCTCTCCTGACTAGACAACCTTTGACAGACTGAGCCAAACCTATCCGCGGGCGCTGCAGGCAAGAGCAGTCGGGCCAGGTGAGGGGAGATTTCGAGAGACAACTATGAGGGAAAATTAATTATTTATTTAATTTCCCCTCATGGTTGTCTGTCGAAATCCCCCTCACCTGGCCCCCGGCTCCACCGCTCTTACCTGCTGCGGCTGTCCAAACCGCTCTGATGAGGTGTGAAAAGGCCTGCTTAGAGACAAAGGACATCTGGTGGTAGGAGTTCTGTGGCTGCAGACCAAAAGGCAGGGCGGGGATAGAGTAGGCAAACTGGTCTTCAAAGAGGGAATGACAATTAGGACAGGACATAGGCTCCACCCCCCACAACCTGCATCCCCAGCCAGACTGAAGCCCCAGTAATTCAATTAGCAGAGGGGGTGGAAGGGGAGTGTTAGCGGAACTTAGCCACACCAGTGGGTTGGCTTAGCCAGTTCTTAACCCACAAGCGAGAGTTTCTCCATTTTGTATTTAAAAAAAATAGTGCTATCTTCGACCAAAATATGCCACACTTTGGAGAAGTTGTCATACCTGAGGTAGCATTGGTCAGGGGTGCCCGCCTGGTTGGCACTGTAAGAGTATGGATGAATATGGGAGAGCTACCCAGCAACTCCGATCCCTGTCTGAAAATACAAGGAGAAGAAGGAATGCCCTGATGGAACCCTGGCTGGGACTAAGAGGATTGCACTCGGAATGACTGCACCTGCTGCACACTTTGGAACTGCAGCCCTAATGACTTTGCCTTGCTTTGAAAAGTGAAGGAGTGGACTCCCTGAAAGCAACAGGTTAAAAGGGCTCAACCTGCACCATCTGACCACCTTCCGCTGGACTTTAAATGATTTGGGCAGGTGCATTGTGGGAGACATAGTCTGAACATCCCAAGGAGCAACCCGGAGCTTCTGGAAACTTGGATTGGTGTTGTGGACATTGTGGAACCCCAAAAGGACCTTCTGGAAGAAGATCCAGAAGTTTGGAGAATTTTTGTCAAAAAGCTCCATAAGGTGACCTACCCGTTAATGAGGGTCAAGCCGGTGACTTCGACCAGCAACTCGGTCTGAGATTGAGGTTTGCCCCGCAGAAGCTGGTCAGGAGTTGATCAAGGAATCACGTTGAACCAAGACGCCGTTGCTAAACCCAAAGTTGGCCTGACGAGGAGCCTTGCTCGACGTTGAGAGAAAAAGCTCCAAAAAGTAATTGTCAGCATGTAAAATGTTGATCAGGCCCTACCACTAAGTGTGTCTAACCCGTGCTCCATTGTGGTCAACCTGATACTTTGGCTTTGTCCCGGTCTAGTGCGACCAGATGTCCCAAAGTGGCGCTTTTAGGTTTTTGGCACTAGACAGTGTTTTTTTCTTTTAAAAAATCACATCTCCAATTCCCTACATTGGATTTTTGGTGTCATATTAATCATTGGTGTTGGAATTTTATTGTGTGTTGTGTCTTACTTATTTAATGCATTGGTATTTTTAAATACTTTACACACCTGTCTCCTAAGCTAAGCTTGCCTGCTCACAGCCAGCTACCAAGGGTTGAGCAAGGGAATATTTATTGAGACCTTGACTGAAACTTATATTGTGGTTGTGTCCTTATTACTAGTGGTAGGTACCTACGTACCTCTACTAATAAACCACATTCACAAAATCACCCCCAGAAGGGGAGTAGTGGAAGAAGGAGACAATGGGACAAGTTTCCACCAGCCACACCGCTTGAAGAGGCCTATTATTGATGAGGATGCCCACATGTGCACCATTTTTTCACAGGGTGTCAGTATAAGCTATGAAACAGGCCTTGCCCATGCTGTAAAGCCACTTTTTCAGTTGACTGGGTGTGGGAGGCAGGAGTTCATACTCCTTAAGACTGCAAACCACACACACCCATCACCAAAGCATCTCCTGCTTCGCTATCAGTGCCAGTAAGGCACTGGTAGTAAGGTAGGGATGACCTTGTTCCATAATTCTCTGCCGCCTCCCCTGAGTTGCATCCTGTGAAGAAAAGCAGCGCCATGGAGGGTGAGGAGAGTAACCTGTATCTCATCCTGGACCTCAAGCCCTGCTGAAAGTGCTGCTGATTGCCACTTTATTTATAGCTGAGGATCAAAAATTTGTATAAAAAGTGTCTTTTTGGATTCTTTCACTTTACCATCTTAGATTGTATCACTGTACTGAGTAGCCTCCGATAGAATTAGTGAACCACACTCTTTCTATGAAGACACTTTTTTTAATGCCTATGGGGCAAGTCATTTGTCTCAATTCTTCTATATAAGTCTATGTTTGTATAGATGGAGCAACAGTATGGCCATTAATCCAAACACAAGAGAATTTGTTGTAGAGTGTGCATCCTGAACTGAATTATTTGAAGGTGTTCTCTGATGTAATGATCACGAAAAAGGAGGTAGAAGGAAGAAAAGTAATCACACTGATTGGTCAAGTTTGAAAGTCATGATTGAAACCAGGTTTCCTAGGTAGATAATGTGCAATTTCGATCCTGGATAGGTTTCACATTATTTCCCCCCTCTTCCCTGATGACAATTTCATTAGTGACCCAAGTCAGTTGTCATGTGAAACGTATACAATGTCTTTTTCATTTTAACACCTGAAGCAACATTATGGTCTATTTAACCATGCAAGGGAGATTTGTATGTACAGAGCACATCAGAAACTGAATTTCAAAGTGCTCTCAAATGTTTTGATTATAGAAAAGGAGGCAGAGGGAAAGAGGAAATTGTCCAGGGGCACACAGTTTGGAAAAGCTGTGAAACTATTACTAAAACCAGGGTTGCTGGGTCAGGGCCTCACAGATTTATGCCCTGAGACTGACAAAAGATTCTGACTAACATCGGCATTTTGGGCAAGTACGTTCAAAATATCCTTCGTATTTTATGAGATATGATAACTGCATTGGAAACCCCCCTTCTTCAAAGAACAGGTTCGCCTCAGTCAGAAATAGTGTAATCTTCTCAACTGTAGAGGACACGTACAGCTAAAGTAATATCGGCACAAACCTTTCCCATCACAGGACAGGCATGAATTAAATAGCAGAAGTACAGGCTTTACTCTTCACAGAACTGGGATTGAACAGCAGTAGCAAAGCAAGCTTCCCTCGTGACACATAAGGCAATACTTGCAATATTCCATTCCCTCAGGACAGATCCAGCATGGCAGAGTTGTACAAGCTTTCATCTCTCACAGAATTTGAATGGTTAAAGGCATGAGTAACATTGATTACAGACAGATGTCTGGATTGGGTGCTTAGGACACTGAGATTAATATATAGGTGGATGAGTGAGTTAATATGTGAGTTTGGAAAACATTGTGGATTAGGTGATATTCAAAGCCAACATCCTTACAGTCCTGCTGCAGTCAGTATGAGACCTGCTGTTTGTGCTGATACCGGTATGTTCCATGTATTGAGAAGTAGACATCACCTAACAGGTTATTTCTATTTGGAGTAACCAAGATAATGATTGAGACTGATCGTGATGGAGCCCTGGTTGGATACACTAAGCGGGAAGCCTCAATCCAAATTTTAGGTTCATACTTGGTCATTTTTGCTGGAGCTTTTATCCTGGACTTCGACCAAAACACTTTGTCAGGCCAGATTCGGTGTGGGTTCACCGGCTTGACTCTCAACATCAGTTGTCACATTATGGAACTATTTCTAAATGTTGCTCCAAACTTCTGAAACATCTTCCTGAAGCTCCTCTTGAGGGTTCAAAGTGTCCAAAACCCAAGTCCAAGGGTCTGGAATCTCCTAGATGGTCTGGACTACTATACCCACAATGCACCTAGTCAAATCCTTAAATGTCCCCTAGATGCATTCAAGGATGGAGACTCTTAGTGGAGATGTTGCAGGTGGGCTCTATTAACCTGTAGCTTGCACGGAGTCCAAACCTTAGACCTTCAGAGTCAGGCAAAGCCCTTCTGGTGCTGAGTCCCACAGTGTGCAGCCAGTTCAGTCCTGGTGAGTGAGTCCTCTTGGTGCAGGCCAGGGAGTCATCAGGGCAGTCCTTCTTTTTCTTGTCTCTTCATGCAGCATGTCTCCTGAAATCAATCTCCTGAGGCGGAAAGCCGGGAGTAGGCAGAGCTTGCATTTATTTTTTAAACAGTGTGTGTTGTATTTTAAATATCCTACCTGACTGGATCCTGAATTACTGGGGTCACACGCTCCTATCTGCAGCGTAACCGTGCAGCGCATCTAGCGCTGACACGGGACCTCGCGCCCACAGACAACACCCCGCCGCCATCACCGGCGAGGCCGCTGGCCACGCCCCTTTCGAGTCCACGCCCCCCGCCCAGTGTATATCTTGACGCTGAATACGAGCGCCACTAGAAATCAATCTCCTGAGGCGGAAAGCCGGGAGTAGGCAGAGCTTGCATTTATTTTTTAAACAGTGTGTGTTGTATTTTAAATATCCTACCTGACTGGATCCTGAATTACTGGGGTCACACGCTCCTATCTGCAGCGTAACCGTGCAGCGGATCTAGCGCTGACACGGGACCTCGCACCCACAGAGAACACCCCGCCGCCATCACCGGTGAGGCCGCTGGCCACGCCCCTTTCGAGGCCACGCCCCCGCCCAGTGTGTATTTTGATGCTGAATGACGAGCGTCACACGCTCCTATCTGCAGCGTAACCGTGCAGCGGATCTAGCGCTGACACGGGACCTCGCGCCCACAGACAACACCCCGCCGCCATCACCGGCGAAGCCGCTGGCCACGCCCCTTTCGAGTCCACGCTCCCCGCCCAGTGTATATCTTGACGCTGAATACGAGCGCCACTAGAAATCAATCTCCTGAGGCGGAAAGCCGGGAGTAGGCAGAGCTTGCATTTTTTTTAAACAGTGTGTGTTGTATTTTAAATATCCTACCTGACTGGATCCTGAATTACTGGGGTCACACGCTCCTATCTGCAGCGTAACCGTGCAGCGGATCTAGCGCTGACACGGGACCTGGCTCCCACAGAGAACACCCCGCCGCCATCACCGGCGAGGCCGCTGGCCACGCCCCTTTCGAGGCCATGCCCCCCCTAACCGCCCTCCGTCACATAGAAAAATGTGCAACTTCAGGAAGCGCAGCGGACGAGCGCAGCGGGCGCGCCGTTTGCGTGCCGAAGGCCCGTCTAAGGCGAGCCCGTCTGCGCCGGCCCGGGGCTAGGGGCTACAACCCCTGGTACCACATTATCCGGTCTACCCCATACTTATTCCAGGGAGGCTCTTTTTAGCCTCAGGCCATCACAGTGTTCATACTGTACTACTATGAACCCTCATTGTGTTCCCCTAACCTGCCCGGCTTGCTCTCTCCCCCTTACATCCTTTCCCTCCATAACCAACATAGCCTCTTCTGATTTTCCTCCATCACGCCCAAAACATTCCTCTATAGAACTGCCTGAAACTCGGACGCTGATCAGCTTAAACTGTAGATCATTAGTTAAGCATAAGAGAGATATCTTTGATCTACTCGTCTCGGTGGAACCTGCAGCCTTATTCCTCACTGAGACATGGCTAAAAGACTGCTCTGGCGCGGATATTGCTGCTGCTCTCCCTGACAACTATACTTATGTTGGTAAAAACAGAGTAATGAAAGATGGTGGAGGGATAGCCATAGTTTATAATAGACTGTACTCCTGCAAATGGGAAGACCTTGAACTACCTAACAGTGAAGCCGGTCTTTTCAAGCTGTCGCTATCTCCTAACTTTACTCTTTCTGGGATGCTCATTTACCGCCCCCCCAGCCCAGCGAGTTCCTGGGCCGCCACCCTTCCTGAGTACGTAGCACCTCTAATCCAGAATTCGACTAACTTTACAATTATCGGTGATCTGAACCTGCATTTGAATGATTCTTCCTGTTCCACCAGCATCAATCTTTTACAGGACTTGGCTGCTCTAAATATTATTTTACTGAATTCTGGTCCTACTCATAGAGCAGGGAACCTGCTGGACCCCATTCTTTCCAATTTAGAAACCATTATATGTGATGCCCCTCTACCCATTGTATGGTCCGACCACTATATGGTGACCTTCTCTGTTACCATTGGTTGACTTCCGAACACCCTCGCTAATCCTACAGAATCTAGATTATCTAGAAACTGGAACAAATTGGACCTTAAGAAACTCAACTCCTGTCTTGAGATTTCTAGGCCTTTCACGGAAGTCACCAGTATTGAAACAGCTGATGTTGTTAATGCCTGGCTTACACATGCGGCTGATGCATGCTTACCGCAGCGCATGCAAAAGCACAACCTCCACCATCCGCCTGCACCCTGGTTTACAGCCGCTTTAAAAAAAGAAAAAAACATCTGCAAAAACCTCGAGCGCAAATGGCGCATAAAATATGACTTGTGTTCCAAAGAAAATTACAAAGCTGCCTTAACTAAATATCATTCTTTATTCAAAACTGCTAAAGCTGAACATGTCAACCTAACTATCTTGAGGCACAAATTCGTCCTAAAGCCCTTTTTAAGGCAGTACAAAAGCTCTCGGGCGCATTGTGTCAGCCCAAACCACCTTGTCTAGATACTGCACAATGCAATTCTCTGGCTGAATTCTTTATCGCCAAAATTGATACCATTTATTCTGATTTTGAAAAACTTGCTCCTCTCCCTTCTCTATCTCACCCACCAGCCACAATCAGATCTGTTGATCAAGTGACTCTAGAGGACAGATCCCCTACCCCTGCACAGCAGACCCCCCTACAGTATCTAACCTTACGATCTCCTGTGATTCAGAGGTTCCACCGGACACCAGTCCTCCTGCGTCACAGTTGATCGACACATGGGATTCTCTCAATATCAATACTCTCTCTGACATTATCAGCAAAATCAAATCTGGCTCCCCTTTGGATCCTTTTCCCCCCCAAATATTAAAAATGTTGGACAATTCGTCCCTTGAACTCATTATGGATCTTCTTAACTCCTCCCTTAGAGAAGCTACAGTACCCTCTGCATGGAAACATGCGATGATAGTGCCTCTGCTAAAAAAGGCTAATGCCGACCCTAGCATTCCATCGAACTTCCGCCCTATCTCACTCCTCCCGGTTTTCTCAAAAATCATGGAAAAGCATATCAACTCTCAACTCTCTTTCCATGTTGAATCTAGGGGAATTTTACATCCTTCCCAATCCGGCTTTAGGTCTGGTTTCTCGACGGAATCTATCCTGTTGGGGGTCTCTGAAAACATCCGATGCCGAGTGGATAGGGGGGAAACCGTGGCACTCATTTTGCTTGATTTGAGTGCAGCATTTGACACGGTTTCCCACCCCATTCTCATCAATGCCCTTAGATCATCTGGCATCACCGGCTCAGCCCTCAACTGGTTTGTCAGTTTTTTATCAAATCGTACCTTCCAAGTCTTCTCTTCCTCATCAGCTTCCCAAATTTATAAATCGACGTACGGAGTTCCGCAAGGATCCATCCTGAGCCCCTTGCTCTTCAATTTGTATGTCAGACCTTTGGCTACTATTGCGGAGCAAGCTGGGCTCACTATTTACGCGTACGCCAATGATACACAAATCATCTACTCTCTGTCTACAGGTTCTCACTCTTCTTCCTCTTCCCTCTGTGCAGGACTCAGCAACATCGCAGCTTGGATGTATGATAACAAACTGAAACTGAATGGGGGAAAACAGAGCTTCTTCTGTTTGGCCATAATACCACCTTATGGGGACCCCAACATTGGCCCTCTCAAATGGGCACTCCACCCATTCCATCTAAAACAGCACGCAACCTCGGCGTCATTTTTGACGACCAGTTATCTATGAAGAACCACGTGGTTAAAACCTCCGCCACGTGTATCACTATCATTAAGTGGTTACGTAAGATCATCTGGATGCTCCCCCAGGATACTCAAAAAACCGTGGTCCAGGCCTTAATCACCTCTAGACTGGACTACGGGAACATTCTTCTCCTGGGAGCCTGCAAAGAGGTGACGCGTAAACTACAGACAGTCCAGAATATGCCGCGCGACTGCTCTGTAAACTGCCTAATACCTCCCCTACATCCAATTCTCTTCCCACTCTGCACTGGCTTCGCATTGAAAGCCGTACAAAATTTAAGGCCCTATGCACAGAATAAATGCTGGCCTGGCCCCACCCTATCTTAATTCCTTGGTACAGCATTACTGTCCCCCCCGCATTCTGCGATCATCTAACCAGCACCTGTTCTTGGTTCCTAGAATCAAAAGATCCAGAATGGGTGGCCGCTCCTTCACCTGGCTGGCCCCCTCTCTCTGGAATTCCCTTCTTCTCATGTTGCGAACTGAACCCTGCTACCTTAAATTTCGCAGACAGGTAAAAACTTGGGGCTAGATGTAGGTAATTCCGATTTACCTACTCTTAAATACCGAATTTTACCGATTCGGTATTTAAGAGTAGGTAAATAGGAAGGAGGCAGATGTAGGTAATTTCAAATTCAGAATTACCGAATCTGTAACATTCGGTATTTACCGATTCTGTAAATACAGAATCGGTATTTCCCATTGATTCCTATGGGCTTTGAAGCCCATAGGAATCAATGGGAAATACCGATTCTGTATTTACAGAATCGGTAAATACCGAATCCTGCAAGGGTGCAGGGGGTGTCACTTTGACACCCTCTAGCACCCCAAGTACAGGCTTGTGTGACATGTGGCACACATACATGCCCTAAGGGCATGTCTGTGTGTCACATTGCACAGGTGTGCATGCACAGATGTGCATGCACACCTGAATTTGGTATTTTACCACACAATAGGATTGTGTGGTAAAATACCGACTCTTAAGGACCTGTGGCACTGTAAACTGTGCCACCTACATTTGGAATTACAGAATCGGTATATTTACCGATTAGGTAATCGGTAATTTTACCGAATCGGTAAATATACCGATTCTGTAATTTGCAGCCCCCTACATCTGAAAACCCTAATACCGGTCGGAAACGGCCGAAATCGGCCGTTTCCGACCGGTATTAGGGCTCCTACATCTGGCCCTTGGTTATTTAACTTATAACAGCCTTCCTTCTGACCTCCCCCCTCTTACTTTGGTTTTTAGCGCCGGGAAACCTACGGGTAGCTGAGCGCTTTTTATAAATTTAAATATAATAATAATAATAATAATGTCTGAGGAACTATGCAGCTCTCCCATATTTATCCATGGTATATTGGTGTCAAGCAAGAGGGCACCCCTGACCAATGGGATGCAGGGTGCCACCCAGGTGTATGACCACTTCCTCCAACGTGGCATATTCCTATCCCAGAAAACATTCTTTCAAAATCCAGCATGGAGGAGTTCTCTCCAGAGGAGCTGGATCAGTCTAACCCAACCTACTGGTGTGACAAATTTTCCTAAACTCTCCCTTTGCAATCCTCTCCCTAATCTTTTTCCAGATGCTTCTGTGTGGTTGAAAAGCAGGATGTGAAGGGTAGCCCTGTGCTGCCCAAAAGTGAAATTCTCCCTTTGCAGATCATTTTGGCTAGTCCTCAACCCCTTCCAGTCATCTGCGCTGCTGCTTGTTCTTCTCTACCCACGGGAAACCTATTGTGCTCTCTGACAGAACACTTCACACACCATCATGCAGCAATGTTGAAGCCTGGGAGAAGGCTGGCCAATCAGGAGAGAGCAGCAGGAAAGCTGGACTTTGGCTCACAGAAAAGAAAGCTGAAAAAAGTATTTCCTGTAATAGTTAGTACAACTCTAACAGTGGCAAGTTGTTGAATTTATCTCATCTAATACTCTGATATCTTGAAGTATATTTTACAGGGCTCCTAACAATATTGACACTTCAATAAAATATTACAATGTTAGCCTATAGAGCCATTCACTACAATGGGGAAAAATGGCATTGGCCTCCCCAGGGTTCATAAAACATCTTTTATAATGTCCCTGCTTACAGGTACAAGGCACCCTACTCCTGGGGCACCTAAGGGGGACTTTAGAGCTGACATATGTAAAGATAAGGTAGATTAATACTTTGGAAGTACCATTAAATCTAAAGTCGAATTTGCATCGAATTTCAATTTAAAAGCAGCATGCAAGGCAACGCTGGCTTTTAAAATGTCAGTAGGCACCAGAGTAACACACACCAGTGCAGGAAATTTATTGGGCCTCCAAACCTCTCTGCCTTACTGTATACTAGGGACTTACAGGCCTTCAAATTTACTAGAGACGTACAATGGTCTGTCATTCCCAATTATAATTATACCAAATTGCCATGTACTTTTAACACAGAGCACAGGCCCAGGGTATGGTTAGCAGAACCCAGGGTACAGTCAGAGTCCAAAACCCAACATCTAGTGATCAAAATCAGGGCAAAAAGTGGGGGGAAACTGCAAACAGGTCCTGATTTCTCACAAGATGGTGTTTCTTGCATCTCATAAATAGCGATTCCGCAGGGTTCTTTATATATCAAATGCAATACTTTTTGGGGAATAACATAGATTTTCGAACTTACCGCACCAAACTCTGCATGGCAAGGTAAATACTCTTCACATTTCCCCAGTCCAATTCCATTGACTTGCTAAAATATAAAGAAGGGTGAGAACCATCTGCTCAGGGGAGTAACGCTGGGGACCCGACCCTTTAGGGAACCCCCATTCTCCCATGGTCAAAATAAATCTGTGAGATATGGGTGACTCAGGAGCCCTTCATCAATTTTTGCAGGGGGGCCTCATCATTTTTCTTCACACCACTGCATCTGCTACATAGATCCAATAACAACTGCTGTCTTGCTGTGTTAGACTGATGGGTGCCCTGCTCGAATATAACTTCAAAGTTTTCCTAGTGCCTCCATTAGAGAGGCAGCCAGCAGTTTTAGTGGCATGCCTTTTGAAACTCTGTCCCCATGCCCATTTAAGTCAATGCATGTGTAGACGTTGCCACCGGTAGTTATAACAGAGTTTCATAAGTGGGTTGCCATAAAATAACAAACTACTCATGAAACTGTTCTGCTGCTGGCAAAATAACAATGGTAGCATAAATATCTTCGCAGATTGATGGGTTTCTAAATTGCAAAGAAGTTTGGAGGAATGAGGAGGGGCCCAACTGCTGATGACCAGCAGGGCTCAAGTTCTAAAAAAGAAGTGTGGGGACTCACCAAGTTAGACAGTATGGGTTTGACATCACCACACGTGACATAATCGGAAGTGACATCACAGGAACTGACATCACAGCATGTGACATTGAATGTGGCATCACAGGAAGTGGCTTCACAACCCATGACCTCACAGGAAGTGAAGTGAGATCAAATCTTAAGACCTCACATATGTTTAGCAAGTCTGTCATGAGTATATTTGAGCACATTACAATTTTTATCAAATTTGATTTTGCATTGGGGTTGTGGCAACATATTGACGCAAACTTGCTGCAAAATATGGGCCTCAACTTATACATTTATAGTTTTTTAAACCCTGCCAACAAAAATATTGGCAACAAGGAGAAACATGGCAGTACATCTGTTCTGCTTAATTGGTTGCAAAGTCTGTATTTTAAAATATCTTATGGAGTTAAGGGACCTATTACAGAGATCTTTGTGTGCCAGATAAATCTCAGGGAATAACAATAATGGTAAGATGACTCTGGATGATAACTTATTTGCTAGAGAGATCTGTGTGTTGCCTAGTCCTAGATATGAATCAAAGTAGCATAGAGGGTTATTATCTCTCTTGCAAAGCACATTATCTATCACATATTTGTTAGATTTTTATTTTATGTAAATGGGTAAGTGGGTTACAGCTTTTAAGACAGGGATCTTTTTGTTACCTGCAGTTCATAAATTGTAATCCTTCTAATATAAAACAGTGAGATATGAAGGACATGTTGCTCCTACCTACACCTTGTAACCCTCACTGTCTTAAGTAACCTATCAATATGCTTTGTTCTCAATGAATAATATATACATGTGATGTAAAACGCTATGACACCCTGCATTGGAATAAGGCCTGCTAAAGCACTATAAAAGAAATAATACAAGATAGTGGTACGTATCTCCTTCACTGCTAGGCCTTCCCCCTCCCCCGTGCAAAGTGCTTTTTTGGATAATTGGGGAAGTTCGTGCTTAGACCCCTGTAACTTTTTTCCACATAAGGTAGCCACGCCAAATTTGCTCCCTTTTATTCAAACATCTTGAGGATTCTAAATATACCAAGGGTTTGGTGTTTCCTCTGGAGGGGACCAAGAAAATGGCAAAAATATAACTCATTTTAGGTGTCTGTAGAAAAATTGGAAAAAAGTGCTGCAGAAGAAAGAATCTGTTTTTCCCTACAAACGGTATCAACAAAGGGTTTATGGTGATAAAATAACCATCTTCCCAGCTTTCAGGAACAGGCAGACTTTTGTCAGAAAACCAACATTTTCTATACAGCTTAGCCATTTTACTGGGGGGTACACCATTTTTCCTATATTTTGGGCTTTCAACCTTCTTCCAGTTAGTGGTAGAAATGCATGTGAAAGAAATAATGGATACCAGAGAACTATACATTTCTAAAAAGTAGACAAAATGCTAAATTCAGCAAGGGGTCAATTGTGTAGATCCTTTAAGGTTTTTGTGTAAAAAAATAACCATTGGATTAAAAAAAATTATATTGAGTTAGAAAAACAGCCATTTGTGCCAAAACTTTCAACTGTAACATCGGAATAAAAAAATATCGAAATTGAGTTAGAAAAAACAGCTATTTGTGCCAAAACTTTCAACTGTAACATCTTCTAAGTGTCGCAGAAGTTTTAAAAGCTATATACCATTTTGTCTGCTGGATCCTTCTGGTTGCGGGTATACTTAGAACTTGTAGGTTTACCAGGAACCCGAGGTACCCTGAGCCAATAACTGCGGACCGTCTTGCAATAGTTTTTCATTGTCTACTGGGTATGTAGCAATTCATTTGGTAAAATATAAAGAGTAAAAAATAGGTACCAAATGGGTCCAAAATGGGTCAAAAATATAGAGTTTACAAGCAGTGGTTATTTGCACATCTCCGAAATTATGGCTACCCATACAATCATGTGAATTAGAGGACATTTTTCAAAATGAATCCTTTTTAACACATTGTCTTACATTTGGAAGGCCAAATACAAAGAAAGTCATTTGGTAATATCACTTGTTCTACTATTCTGTGACTCCCTAAGTCTCCCTAGAAACATGATACCTCACTTGTGTGGGAGGCCAAGTGCCTGCGACAGGAAAATGGAACCTTTTTTAGCAATGTGCCTAGCTGTGAATTTTGGACCCTAGTTAAGCCTGTACCTAGGGAAACCTAGCAAACCTTTAATTTTTTTAAAGCTAGACAAACAGGGGAAATCCAGGATAGGGTGACTTGTGCGGCTCTCACTTTGGGGCCCATTATGATCGCGGACGGACTTGAGTCCGTCCGCGACCATAGAGGAGGAGGGAACCTCTGCATGGCCTGCGGAGTTCCCTCCTGTCCAATTAGGCGGGTGCGGCTTCAAGCTGCACGCTCCGCAATGGTAAAAATGCATACATTGCATTTGTATGCAGAAGCGGCAGGCACCGTGCGGTGCCTGACGATTTCTGCATACAAATGCAGGGGGGTACCATAGGTACCCCCCATGTGCACCCCCCACCCCCCCCCTTCACCCAGGGTGCCCGCAACGGGCCGCCGCAGTGAAGGTCCACATGCTTTTCCACGGCGGAAAACCCGCCGCGGAAAAGCATTTTTTAAAGCCCATCCTAATATGGCTGGTGGTGTCTGAGAGACACCGCCACCATATTAGAGCTTTTCCGCCACGGTTGTAAGCCAACCGCGGCGGAAAAGCGGCAGACGGAAACCAGGACCCACCAGCCATCCTAATGTGGCGGTGGGTCTTTGGTGGGTCCGCTGCGGTTTTTCCGCATCCTCCGGCCTGGTGGTGGCTTCCGCTGGCCCGGAGGATGTGGAAAAACCGCAATCGTAATAGGCCCCTAGGTTCTATTACCCAGAATCCCTTGCAAACCTTAAACTATGTCAACAAATCAAGTTTTCCTCATATTTCTGTGATGGAAATTTGTGGATGGTACCTCATTTGTGTGGGTAGGGTAGTACCCGCAACAGGAAACAGCCCAAAATGCAATGTGGACACATCAAACTTTTCCAGTAAGAACAGACTCTTTTTTCGCAATGTGCCTAGTTGTGAAATTTGAACCCTAGTTCTGCCGGCACCAAAGGAAACCTATCAAAGGTATATATTTAACCAGTTCATTGGGTCGGACGGCGACGTAACAGTGGGCTTGTGCAGAGGACGGCTGGGGGCCACATTCGCACCGTGGTGGAATTCACGCCGCAATCAACATGTTAAAAAAACTAGACATCAAGGGGAATCCAGGATCGGGTGACTTGTGTGGCTCTCACCGGGTTCTGTTACCCAGAATCCCTTGCAAACCTAAAACGTTATCCCCCAAAAAAGATATTCCTCACATTTCTGTGATGGAAAGTTCTGGAATCTGCATGGATCCCAAAAACTTCCATCCACCCAGCATTTCCCAAAGTCTCCTGATAAAAATGGTACCTCACTTGTTTGGGTAGGCCTAGTGCTGCAACAGTAAATATCCAAAACGCAACGTTGACACGTCACATTTTTCCAGTGAAAACTGACCTTTTTTTTTCAATGTACCTAGCTGCATATTTTGGATCCTAGCTTAGTTGGCACCTTCAAAAACCTAGCAAACCTATAAAAAATTTAAAACTAGACTCCCAGGGGAAACCATGATGGGGTGACTTGTGTGGCTCTCACTAGATTCTGTTACCCAACCTCAAACATTCTATAAAAAAAAACATTCCCCACATTTCTGTGATGGATCCATAAAATTCTACCCACCCAGCATTCCCCAAAGACTCCAGATAAAAATAGAACCTCACTTGTGTGTTTAGGCATAGTGCCCGCCGCAGTTTACGTCCCAAAATGCAATGTGGACACATCAAATTTTTCCACTGAAAACTGACCCATTTTTCGCAAGGGGCCTAGCTGTGGTTTTTGGACCATAACTTTGTTGGCACCTAAGGAAACCTATCAAACCTATAAAAATGTAAAGACTAAACATCAAGGGAAATTCAGAATGGGGTGACTTGTGTGACTCAGTCCAGGTTCTCTTACCCAGAATCCCTTGCACACCTCAAACTTTGCAAAAAAAGAAAACATTTTTTCCTTACATTTCAGCCAGGTCTGCTGCATTGGGGCTGGTGGGTCATGCTTTTATTTGTATCATTTTTAAATTGTTGCCTATTTGGCATTATCTGCTCACAAAAAAAGGCAAGTTTACAAATGCTTACACAAGCAAAACATGTTTTGTTCTTACTTTGCCAATGCTTGTTATACATTGGACTAACACCCGAGGGAAAATATTCAAGTTCAAAATCAATGATGAACACCACCAGTAAAAAAAAAACGGCCACCATTGCAAGACGAATTTGAACAAGGTGTTCATAATCCCAGATTCGCCAAGAGCTTTATAATCATTCAAAGCATGCACATTTTCCTGGTTTCTAAATAAGAAAACGACTCCCATAAATAGGCCTCTTCCAGGACGAACAACCCTCCATTATTAAGAGTTTTGTACAACTTGTTATATTAAAATTAAATCTTTTCTGAAATAACCAGTGATCTTATTCTGATGCTTCCCTGCCCTCTTCAGACCTCTCACACACCTAGTTCATTAGGACCTTGAGTTTGAAATTAAAATAGGTTGCTAGTTCATCCTGAGTGTTTGCATTCGAGGACAACCTTACTTTCCATTTTAGTAAAAAACAGACCCTGTTAAACGAGGCATATTAAACTCAAACTAAGCCTTCTGGGAAATTGTTAATGGTGCCCTTTATTGTTAATGGTGCTATTAAGGACATATTCTCAGTACATACGGTTTACAAATCAACATTCAATCAGTGAACTCCCCCAGGAAAAAGGAGTTTACATTTTAGACTATTCTCTAGGAATTCTTCCATCAAATAATACCATTATTCCAACAAGGGGATATTTTTATTATACATATTTTGCTTTGATTCAACAAAACAGGTGGAATTTCTTACAGCAACTCTGCTATTGTCTTCATGATTGAGAGGATGCACTCTGGATATCTTCTGTGGACACGCTGGAGCCTCATTGGAGTGCAGACATATAGGGGCATATTATCAAGGACGGGCGATACATTATCGCCGCTTTTATCGGCAGGAAACTGCCGATAGAGCGGCGATAATGGGCTTGATAATATGCTCTATGAATTCCTATCAAAGCCCATGTTAGATGTCTTCACATCTAACATGGGCTTCAATAGGAATTCATAGAGCATATTATCAAGCCCATTATCGCCGCTTTATCGGCAGTTTCCTGCCGATAAAAGCAGCGATAATGTATCGCCCGTCCTTGATAATATGCCCCATAACATTTTTAATTATTTGGTGGATTAGAAGTTCACTTTGGATGTGGATTGATTTTTAATTTTTGTCGACACTTTGCAAATGGGGAAGCCTCCATTGTGCAGCTGTAAATGGCCACTCCAGGGTAGCCTCAAACACAGACAAGGAGGAGTCCCCCGTTTTGTTATTATTTGAGTAGAAGGTATCTGTGAATGTTGTATGAGTGTGAGTGTGCAATGTATTAATGACTTTACATGAAGCAGTGATTGAAATGATAGCTTACCTTGAAGGCAGTGTTACCATGTATGTGTGTTTGTTGTTGTCCTCTGCCAGCTGGCTACAAGTCCAGTTATTAACCTATGCACCAATATTATGCATCATTGTAAACACCGGTGTCCGCAAGGGTTCACAAACAGGAAAGCTGAACGGATGGCTAAAAAAACAAAACGGTGTTTTTGGCTCAAAACCATTTCCTGGCTTTTATGTGTGTGCTGTACCACCCTTAGTGATACATTCGTGGTATGTGGCAAGCATTGTTTATTGTGTAAATTAGAGAACTCCATCTGGGATACATCATCAGAAAATGGCGACCTTTTTTAACATTTGCATGTAGATCTGAACACAGATAATGCACTGTTTGTAATCTGAATTTCAGTCTTTGCCAGAAACATATTCTTTTTTTTTTTTTAACCGAAGATGCTAAGTACGTTCTCATATTTGTACGAAGTGAGGAGATATTCCGATTGTTAATACCGCACTATTTCAATGTTCTTAAACGTAATGTATAACAATGAAAAATTCTTGAGTCATTCGAAACTCATTTGATAATAAATAGTTCAAAAATTACAGTGACCTAGATTGTAACTAGCACAAGGTGCCCAAAGTAGTTCTCTGTAGAGCAAAGATTAAAACAATTCTTCAGGATGTAAAGGGGCAGGTATCATAGAAGAAATATTCACACATGCATGCAATCAGAGAAGGATACGGGGGCGGGTGGTTCAAGATGTCACATCAGAGGGAACCCTACAAGCGAATGAAGCGCCAAGCCTCAAGGACGAAGCAGAGGACTTTTTCAGTAATCTTGATACAAGTGCTTCACTAATGCATTTACGTCGATACCTATTGATAGGAAGAGCAGTGTTCACAGGCAGCAGAGGGGCCGGCAAATAGCAGCCTTTTCACTGAGCAGTGATGATGTACAGCATGCAGGCAAATCCGGGAGCAGATAAGGAAGCAGCCAAGCAGCATGCCACAGGGGATGTATGCCTCTGATATCTGCCAGAGCTCATATGCAAGGCCTGAGTGCATTGCATAGATTGAAAATCCATGTTTGATCTGTGCTCATGACCGTGTATCAGCAAAAGATGTTCCTAGACTAGAATGCAAGAGCTATCACTTTCCATGACTGTAAGGAAAGTGTCATGCGCATTACACTCAGACTTGACATGGCTACTGCGCTGGCTTTCAGCTATCCTATAACTCACGCAAACCAAAATACGCAGGCTTCCATTCATGCAAAGAAGGGGCTGTGGAAACGAAGATTGAATAGATTTTGAGATGTAAGTATGACTAGGATTGCTACTTTCAAATTCAAATATCTTTATTGCTTGATTAATAAAAACCGTTGCAATACAATGCTCAGTAAAACAAATTATAAAACACATAAAACTTTAATATCCAAACAGTCTTCATAAAGAAATGTGTTGCAAAATGTTCCATCAATAATCCTTTTAAAATAACACATTCAAAACGTATAAACCTCTGGATCATATATAAGTTTAACCTAGTTGAGAGAGGGACCCTTCCACCTACCCTACTACCCGATATTGTTGGCCCTATGTAACGTGTGAACTGAGGCCTGGCAGCTAATGCATAGGGGAGTTAAAGTGCACATGCTCATAATATGTATCTAAATTGGCCACAAGACAACCATTCTAATCAACCTTCCATTTTATCTGAGAAAAAATGACTTTAAAATGCTTGTGTCTGCCACAACATGCTTACCCCCCTCCGCAAAGTGCAAAGGACAGAATAAGGACTGAAGTGTGCTTGCACCAGTTAAGTTGCAGAGGTCACTGTGTGAGGTAAAATGCAAGTGCACTTTAAAATGTATGAATTGGCCAATGAAAATGTGTTCTAACAGGTTTTTCGTTAAATCGAGCGCAGACATATCTTAAAATGCTATGCCTTCCCCTAACATGCATCCCCCTACCTCTCCTACAAGAAGTGTGTGAACAGTGTGAGATTTTAAGAGCAAGTGTGACAGTTAAAGTTCATAAGCTCTTTATCTTTTTACCTTTTTTATCCCCTATCCTCTCACTTGGACTGTCTAAGGCAGGCCATATAAAACTGTATGAAGAATTTAACGCACAACTAATCCCATATGCCTATCCCACTAACTTTGATCGCCGTATGACTACCTCTTCCGTCGTACCCACTTACTAGACTTATTCTCTCCTGACTCTGGCCCCTCTCTCACTCATTATCCTGTGACCACATTCCATTTCTTCTTCACGGCCTATCCCTCCCCTTCCCATTCTTTCCACTGCATCCTTCCACTCCTCCCTTTCCACGTCAAGCACCCCCCAGCTTCGACCCCCTGTCCTCCCGGCACGACTCACTTCTCCCTCCGATTTTTTCCCCCCACCTTTGCTAATATGCCTCCTCTCACTATCCCCTCCCCCACCCAGGACCTTTCTCTATCTAAACACTGTCCCAACTCTTGGTCCATCCCTTACCCTCCGGAACTTTCCAAAAATGCTAGGAAAAAACTGAAACACAATCTCCTTATTAGTAATCCGGAAACACTTATAGTTGACAACTATTACAGTCTTACCGCCCCTATTAAAACTAATTACATTTTCTATTCCAAACGCCCCTCTAAATGGAAAAGCATCTTCTTAAAACACCTCCCAATCACTAAAACTTCCATTATACCCCATGGCCACAAACTTTCCACCATTCCCTCACCAACCTTTTACGGGGAAATGAACATCTCCATTTTTTAAACGGGGAACATCCTTATTCAAGCGGCCGTTCCACATCTCAATACCTTCGAACTCCATTTCCGGTCCTAGGCCTTCCATATTTCCAACACTTCAAATATCCTCCCAGACACTCAACTTCCTCTCTCCCCACAGGCCCCACACCCCCAACCCACCTCCCCCTTGCCTGACCTTTCTATGTCCTCTGACACACTGCATACCTTGTCTCCAGCCCCCTCTTTCCCCACTTGGACCCCCTGCCCCCCTTGATCTGCACCACACTCCCCCACTCACAATCCCCTTCGCAAGCAATCCGCCCACCAGTTCCCCCTCCCATTTTGCTCAGTCCCCCCACCCAGCCCTCTTTCCCCCAACCCCCACCAGACTCACATCCTCTCCACACAGTCTACCCCTCCATACCTCCCACATACCTCCCACAACCCCTCATCACCCATCCTCTCCCAACTCATCCTCACAACCACCTAACCGCACTACTCCCCACCTAGATTCCCCTCACCTTCCGCCGCTACCCCCTCCCCACTCCTCCCCTCCCAACTTACACTCACACCCTCCGAATCATACCTCTCCCCACCCAGATCCCCCCTCCCTACATCCTCCTCCCCCTCCCCAATCCTCCTCTTCCAACTCATCCTTACACCTTCACAATCACACTTATCCACACCCCCTTCTTCCGACTCATCCACTCCCCCTCAGAACATCTCCGCTCCCATTATCCCCATCACCCCTACACCGCACCGCAACTGCTCCACCCCTTTATCTCTTAACTCCTTATCCCCCGAGTACACTTCTCCACCCTACCCCGCCATGCCACTCCTCCTCCCCTACAACTACAGCCCTCCCTGCTCTCCTGCCGGTCTCCGCTCATCTCCTCCTCAAAATAGGCCTCCCACGTGTACCTGCTCACTGCCCCCCAGAAAAGACCACCATCTACTGCCAACTCTGAACCCCATTTGTCCTCCTCCCCCCCACACTCTACTTCCCCCCACACTCCTCTCTCACACTCCCTTCGCAATATCGAACATTACCTTGCCACTCTTATGAGAGATCTCTCTCAACTCAGGAACGATTTCTACAACCTCAAATCCAACTACCTCACTGCCCGAAGAAACGCTGCTAGCACGGATCTTTTAAACCTTCCCACCGCCAAACCGTGGAAAACAACTCCCCTGCTGTGCTGAGCACGGAGACCACTCCGCACCTCTTGCACCCTCTTTCCTGGGGAGGTCTCTGACCTTCTTAACTCCTATCCTCCCTGCGCATACACCGTGTATACGCCTCCCCCCTTTGCAAACATCCCCATTATACTGGGGACGAGTCGTACTCCCCGCTCACCGGTCTCATCCAGACCTCCTCCTCATCTTACCACCATCCACACCCTCCCCTCTCCCGGTCCGACTCCCAAACCCATCGGCCCGACATGCCACAGAAATCTCTGAAACCATCCTTAGTGAATCCATCGACATCGCGTTTCTTACTGAAACCTGGCTTAATACCCACTCTGCAAGCATTCTTGATCTCCTCGTACCCCCGGGTTACTCCATCCTTAGGAAAGATAGACCCATCAGGATAGGCGGGGGTAGCTATCATCTTCAAAGATGAACTACAGCTCTCCCTTATCAATAACGCCGAAGTCTCCTCCTTTGAATACCTTGTAGCTGAACTCAAAATACAGGGCTCCAACCCCATCCGCCTTCACAATATATATAATCTTCCCGGAAATCCCCACCCATTCATTGACGAGCTATCTAACCTGCTTACCCAATCCTCAATCTCCACTTCTAAAAACATCTTCCTGGGAGATCTTAACCTCCACTGGAATGATACCAAAGTTCCCTCAATCTCCCTCCTCTCTAACCTTCTGCGGGCCTTTGTTTTTTATTGCATTTTTGCCCATAATTTTTCTTGGGGTGGTCCTTGACCATTCAGCATGATGTGCTCTTTCTGTTCAAGTCATCTGCTTGGTCCTCACCCTAGGTTAGTGGGGACTCAAAAATCATAACCTCCCTCACTGTTTCATTCATTTTGAAGCTCACTTCTGTTGATGCTATATGTACTTCAGCATGTAAAGATGAATTTGCTTTGTATAGGGGGTGGGAGGTCATCAATTGAGTATTACATTGTGTGTTGGTAAGGTGTACTCTAATGGGGGTACAGGTCAATTAAGAGTTATATTGAAAAGACAAAATGGTTAATGATGTATGTGATGGTGGTCTAACACTGTAATCCTGGTTTTCAAATCAATACATGTTTTGTACAACAGGTGCTTAGTGGCACAGGTGTTTTCTCTAAGGGTGGTCTGATAAACGCCTACTGTATGACAAAGGCATAAAAGATACAGTGATTTATGGTCTAAATATGCATTTTATGTATACATAATACAACGTTTTTTTTTATATACTCTTGTGTGCAGTCTCTTTTGTGGTGTGCCTAGTGTGTCACTGGTGTGTGGGAGCATTGTGCAAATGCTTTACACGTTGCCTCTAGGATAAGCCTGACTGCTCTGCCAAGCCACCAAGGGCATGAGCAGGGGTTATCATGGGTGTGTAACTCCCTTGCCGTGACTAGAGTGGCGGGTTCTGCCTGGCTTAGGCGTACACCCTAGCCAACCAGAAACCCCATTTCTAACAATAGGAGATTGACCTAATCCAGAAGAGGGAGCTCCGAGCTGCCTTGGTCCACATGTGCAAGTGGCAAATAGTAGCTCACTCATGGTATGATTTACACACACTCATCTGGAGAAGGGATTATTCCACAAGAAGAAGATGACACAACCTGGAGCTCCATGAAATAAGACCTAGCTCACAACAGAGACGAAGCACAGACATTAAAGATCTCGAATGAGGTTAGCCCGTGGTTCCAGATGAGGTTGCTATTTGGGTCTCTTGACAAATCAGCAGGTAGTTTGACTATGAGATGGACACTGTCTATGAAGATGTGCGTTTCACATCTTCTTTGCGCAATGGGTCTGCCCCACCCTCTGTTTATTGTAAGCAATGGACTTTTTTTGAACCGGAGCCTACAGATCAAGCGTGTGCTTTATGCAGCCAACACCTACTAACATGTAGGATTTTGCGAGTTTTTCCTGGCTCGTGAGTTATGGAGCACCTCACCTTATCTGTTTCCTGATAATATTGTGACCTGGGATTTGGAAAAAGTATGGCAACAGTTCATCTCTCTTCCCACACATACCTTTGAGCTAACTGCTTTCGTTTTGCTCTTTCAGTGTTATACTTTAGCATTAAAGGCATACACTTATAATTTTATTTAAAATATGTATTAGTTCAGTACATGCTGATAACAAACCGGTAGGTAGACCAGAGAAAATTGAAAAATATAATTGAAATTCAAGAGTATTATGATAATAGTTTCATTTAAGATTTTGCACGTTTTATAAACAGTGCCACAATATCGTGGAGGGATAAGTCATTTTTGTCATCTGAGACTTGCGCAGGTGAAATACATTTTTGCACTTGTGCCAGGCGCGCGCCTCCATTTCTGAATACCAATGTCGCTCATTAGCATCCTGTCAGTTCTCTGTTTTACATGAACGTGATGAATGATGGGACAGGGCGCGATGACGATCCCGCCTGATTACTCATATGCGAAAGGGGGAGGTTGTGCCCTTTAAATAAAGGTCAGGTTTCTTTCTCCCACAAATGACAATGGAGGGATTTCATGTTTTTGTTTAATTGAATGGATCGTTAGAGAGAAAGGGTCAGATGACCTCTCTTGTCTATCACGGTACACTTTTAGGTAGACCTGTCAGAGCTGGAAAAGTTGACAGGTGACCGTGCCTGTGATCAGAACAGAGGTGATAATGTACTTCTTTATCCTAGGTGGTGGGTAATTCGGCTCCTGATTAACCCCCACTGCCAGCAGGCGCCAAGGCCGCCCTTGGTACATAGAACAGCTCACCTTCATTAAGAAAACCGGTTACAGGCTTCTACGCGTGATGACGATTTAAGCATCTCGCAAGAACTACAATAGTAACATGCTAGTTGGTCTTTTTCTTGCTGTTAGTAATAATAATATACATTTTATATTATGATAGTTATAGTTTACAGCGTAGTATTCCAGTGAAATATTGAATATACGTGGTGCCGGATCACGAGCTGCTGCAGTGCAGGGGCCTAATGGAGGCCCCTGCGTTGCAAGGGGCCCCAACCCTTGAAAGGGCCCCATTCAGCTCAAGGCCAATAATATCAGTGAGCTATGGGAGTGTCAGGCTTCCAGGGCTGGACTGGCCATGCCGGGCTTCGGGCATTTCCCCAGAAGGCTTAGAGGTTGGGGGCAGGGTTTGCAGCAGGTGCTACAATATCGAATATTGGTCCCCAGTAACAAAAGCAGCAAGCAAGCTCTTCCTGACTCCCCGGGCCCGGCAGAGGCTGAGCCAAGAAAATTGCCTGGGCAGCTTCGGCTTCCGAGTTTGGTCTTCCAGACTTCCTTAATCAGCTTGAGGGTAGGGTTTGGGGGGCAGGGCCGGACTGGGAACAGAAACCGGCCCTGGCAAACTGCTCAGCCGGCCCCCCTGGGGTGAGGGGAGTGCAGCTGAGCAGTTTTCGAGGGCCGGTTTCGGCCAATTTTGTTACAGGGGGCCGATATTGACAACCCCCATTAGCAAAACCGGGCCCCACCCTAGCGGCCTACCGGGGAAACAACCGGTGCCTCCTATGGCCAGTCCGGCCCTAGTGGGGGGGCTATGTGGGTTTGTCATTTGGAGTTAAGCCGCTGAACAGCTGCCTTGAGCCAGGGCCGAGCACCCGTTTTTGTGTTTGCACCATTTAAAGTGTTCATTTACCCAGATATTTTTCAGATTTAAAGCATGATAATCAGATGGCACAGTGAGGGCCTATTTCTGTCTTTCTTGTATGCAGCATTAAACTTATATGAATAATATCTTCATGTGTACTCACCCAAAAATGTCTTCGATGAGATGCTGCTTCTATGCTCCTCGCATGAACAAAGAACTTCAGCTCTATCCTGCCCCTTAGTGTGTAGGTCTCATTAATATTATTTAAGCAGAAGGCATGCTGCAATCCCCCATTTGATTACCTGTAAACTCAGGGATGGAAGCCTCCAAAGAACAGCAAACCTGCAATGTTGCAAGCTGTTTTCCTGTTAGGAATGCCATTAGGGATCATCCAGTAGTTCCCTAGACCATTGTCTGCATCCTCCAGGGCTGGCTGGTAGGAGTCTCAAAAGGAAAGCTATCCCAAAGGGACAGCTTTCTCTTTCCAAAGCAGTCACCACCACCCCAACTCCATGGTGGGTAACCAATCACTGATTCGTAACCACAACTCTAGCCTTAAACCAGTGCTACATCCCCAGCCGTGGCCCGTGCTGGTAAGAGCGGTGCGGCTGGGGGGCGGGGAGGGGGATTTCAACAGACAGCAGCAAGGGAAAATTAAGTATTTATTTAATTTCCCCTCGTGATCATCTGTCAAAATCCCCCCCCCGCCACCCCAACCCGGCCCAACCGCCCCACAGCTCTTACCTGCATGGTCCGCGCCAGAAAGAGGTGGGGAGGTGTTTTTCACATTCCTTCCTATTAGCAATTCAGAAAGGGTCACAAAAATTCCTTTTGCACATGACTCACAGAAGTTCCTTGTAACATCTAAAAAAAGTATTTTGCAGTCACAAACCTATTAACCCGGATTGTAGGCTTTGCGAATGCAAAACACCTTCATGCATCGATTGCCTTATGTTTTGCTAAGAAACTGGCCTGAACGTTGAAGGTTGTTGGTTTAATGCAACAGCAACCTGTTCTGACGGATTTATCTCATGCTGATAGGGCAACAGCTTCTACCTGTTCACATAGGTCGAGCGCTCGCGCTGCTCTGGATGTAGTGCTACTATGCTTGCACTGTATACCCGAAAGGCTATAATAAAAAGACTAATAGAGTAAAACAACTATCAACCTCTGAGTTAATTCCCCCTGAAAGGACTAGAATTAGTTAGCGTCATCATGAAGCTTAAGAGTGTTATGAAAAGAAAGCACAAAAATGATGAAATCTGCAGTTCTACATTTGTATGTTGACGTGACCAACTCTTGACATTGCAATCGGTTATTTTTTTGTACTTTAACAGGATCTATCAGGTTGATTGTCAATAATGTGTGTAGGATGTCAAAAGGCAGGGCCACATGTTTAGCTGCACTTACACTTTCAATCATGGTTCTGAGTGGTTATCACCAGTATTGTGTGTAAGGCAGGATCGGACCGGACTGTAGGGAAACCAGGCAGTGCCTGAAGGGCTGCTCTGACAGGTCAGCATGTTTGTGTGTTTTATGCACTGCTGGACCCGTTTTTACTGTTGATTTCCTTGATGTTAAAATAAACATTGCCTGCGGCAAGCTGAAATTCATGCAGCCATCCATACCTGGCGACACATTTATGCAGCTTGTTTTCACAAGTTCAAAACGGCCCCAATTTGCAAATATGGGACACTTTTTAGCTATCTAATTTACTAGTTGGGGCCACTTTCATGTTGGTGCCCAGAGTTGATTCTTGTCCCAGTCCGACACTGGTGTAAGGTACTTGCAAGAATGAATCTCTAAGAAAAAAGAGCATGCCATCCATAGTTCTTCCTGTCCTATTGTTTGTGGGTAGTGACTTTTGCCCTACTACTCTTTCACAATATTAGTGAGATTAAAGAAGACATTTGTGCTGGGGTGCCAGAGTGCCAGCAGTAAAATGGTCACCTCTTAGTGAGGCGCCACTGGCCGTTGCATAAATCTGACATTAATCCACAGTGTAAGAGCACCTACTACCCCAGATCTGACCTTTATGTGAGGCGGGGCAGCAGGAGATAGTACAGTCTTTTATTCTTTCCCCCCGGTGGCCCGTATGGGGAAGGGCCCATCTGTGCTCTTGGGCCGTGCTGGGCATGGATTCGGGACTCGATGCAACCTTGTGGGCTGGCGGCTCCCATGACTGTAGCATGGACATCAACTGGCTGCCATGCTCTGGCAAAGTGCCTCCCCTCCTTGTCTGTTGGTGGGGCTGGTGTCAGCCCCCAGGGTGTGGACCCTGCATCAGTGACCAGAGGTGGCTTGATCTGTCTATGAGCCCCAAAACCAGATGCAACATTTGCCTCTTTCCCTGCTGTGGGCTTTGGGGGAGGAGAGTCCGCAAAGGGTGTAGAGGTGCTGGACAATAATTCCCCCATTTGGTCACCACTGCGCCACACGAGGCTACCGTGTCTGCAGGAGTCCAAAAGAGGATCAGCGCCCTACCGCCCCCTCCTCTGTGCCCTGGCTGAGGTGCTGAGCCTGGAGTCTACTCATGCCTCCCTAGGCCTGGTGAAGAGATGTTGGAGTGAGATGGAACCCAAGGCATTGTTAGGCACCACAGATGACTATCGTGGGCAAGCACAACGGCAAACAATCTAAACTGGCATTCAACGTCAAAGAACAGACAGACACACATGACGGAGCAGGACCACTGCGCTCGTGGCCCCGCTGAGACCCTAGCTGGGCTGAGCACCTAGGACTTGGACATCATAGAGAGGCTTGTCGAGGTGAAAAACAGCCTTCACACCATAGATGCCAATAATGAATTCGAATGGGGTAGTCGTGGTCCCTAATGGGAAATTATTGCACCTCCAAAGCTATAATGTGGAATATGGTCAAATCTTTTGTGAATAGGGAGTAAAGCAACTTTCAATTAGGTTGAGGTGCTATATAGGCTCAATTCGCCTCCTACCAAAGATGCTAATTTCACATTAGAAAACTAATGTGTGTACACATACACAAAAAAGTCCAAAATGTAATGAATAAATTTAACAAACACCAAAAATATTTTGAGCGCAACTTTTACATTAAGCAGCAGTTCAAAACAGGCCAGTGATATCTTTTCTCAAAATATAAGTAGTCGCAAGAGTCCACAAATTTGGATTGAACTTGTTGGTTTATTCTTTTGGTACTCCCAGCAAGGATTTTGCCAACATGTGTTTCTTCTAACATAGACATTTTCAAGGAGATTACAAAAGTCTAGACATCCCTGATGTATAATTTCTCACCGCGACGTCTTAAAATGATATCGATGAGTAGTGTGTCAGAAATGAATTGGCATATATATAGTCATGGCACATGTTCTATTCATTCCAGATTCTCATACTTGATGCACGATGTAAGGTGGTCCGCATCCCTGTAAGGCATCCAAATTTTAATCCTCAAAGAGCGTTGCCTCGGCTTAATCAGTGTTATCTCATTCAAAAATATATATGTATAAGTAGTTTCAGTATCCTACTGGTGCATAGTATAAAATCGCAGTTTCAAATAAAACAATCCGGTCACAGGTTACTGGTAGCCTTCGTCTCTGCAAAGAGTATGTCTATGTTCGTTGGAACGTGAGCCGTATAAACTAAACCGAGTCACTGCGTTTAGTTCTGCGGTGATGCGGTGAATTTGAATATCTATTCCACTTATGAGGAGATCCCTGATAATCTTTCTCACAGAGAATGACTTGTATCCATACTTGAACGCGAGTGCGTGCTGTCTGCACCATTACGCCTATTGCACACAGGCCCAATTTGTGTATTTCTGGGTCCACCCCACTCTCTTTCAGCCACACACAGTGGTGGAAATTAATCAAAAGGCTCAATGTCCCCTGGCGTTGTACTGTCCACATAAAACCCCACTTGCTGAATTAGACCTGGTGGCTTCTGCTCTCTGGCCCTTTGATGTCCTGCGGCGGCAAGCCGGGCTCCACTGCCTCTATGCACCCACGCACCCACCATGGCACATGCTCGGAACTCTCAGCTTTCCCGATTGGAGGATGAGGGGGCCTGCCAACATGCACGCCACATGGGGCTTCTCTAGTTCTGCAACCTCTACCCTGAGGAGCAATTCATTCCATTTGCCCCTAGGCACAGAGAGCTGCCCCTCACCCACTGCAGTAGATGCCCTTCTATATCACCAACTCTGTGCAACCTGCCGCACACTACACGCTACATTCCCAGCACCCCCTAAACTTCATGCCCTACACCACATAATCAATAGTCACTCCCCCCTCCCCCCAGAAGTTCATAACCCACCTATATAATGTGATGCAGGAAAAGGCACCTTTGTGGGTCCCTGAGGCTCAGACTGCCTGGAAATTGGACACAACGCCCCCCATCTCTGAAGTGCAATGGACATACAGCTGCACCAAGGCTACGGCCCTCTCTCCAAAGTATCAACTCAGATTTATTCATTTTAAGTTCTTCCATATGCTGTATCGCGCACCGGATCAACTCTACAGAATAGGACTTCAAAAAAATTCTCATTGTCTGCAATTCGCTGCTCCTGTGGCCTTGCCTGAAATTGCCTACAGGTGGAGAGTTTTTGGACTGCCATCTACAGCGAGCTGGCCCATATTACTGGTCATTTCCCGCAGTGCACACCACAGGTAGCCCTGCTGGGGTATGTAAAGGAGACCCCCCCTCACCCCTAGAGACTAGGAGACTCATCACCGTGCTGCTTTGTCTGGCCAAACAGAGGGTGGCCATTCACTGGGACAGGCAGGGGGTGCCCAAAATTGAGGATTGGCTCCAAGCAGCATACTGTGAGGAACAGCTAACGCGCTACTGGGTACTCATTCCAATACGATCCAGGCCCAAGGCTATCTGGGGGCCTCTGGTCCTGCACTTGGAGACCCGGTGAGCAGATGAGGCTCCGGACAATGCAGAGGACATGCTGATCATGGGGGCTACCTCCTGATGGGGGGTGACCCATGCTGGGGCTCAGTGTTTGAGTCCGGCCTACCCCTCTCACCGTACCCCTTATGTGTGCCCTTGCTTTCTGCCTGAGGTGGGAGATGTTGGTTTGGAAGCAAACTTTTACCTATAACATGATTCCTTGCTCCTCCTTTACACTGTAGCATACGATTACGTGACATGTGAGGCATGCACCTCGTTTTCCCTCTCCCTATATCTCTGCTCTTTTTCCTTGGATGTTGTTGTAAACTGCTAAGAAATAATTAAAAAAAGACATTGTGTTGGATAGAAAATCGACCAGCTCACAGTTCCTGGGGAAGCTGTGCTTCTTTGTGACTTCTTTCTCTGCCACTTCCAAAGTACCAGGACGCCACATGATACATTTGCATGAATATACATTTGTATTATGTCATTATTGGACTTGAATTGTCTGGTGACCAGTAAGCTTGGTTCTCTTGCAGGAATAAGATATCCTAAATTTACCACAAATCTGTTCAAATTTGTCTTTTAGACCTTAACTTGAATAAAGCCGGTTTACTACCTTTAGATTGGGGAAAGGTGATAAATTTCCTCCTTGACCCTTCCCATGATTCACTTAATGACAAAGTGTCTGATCAATGGCAGACGTCAAATCCCCTCCTTTCACTGCTTAAGCGGGGGTGATGTTGGCACACAATTATTTATGAGCCTGTTCTGTCTGCAGCTTTGCAGACACATGGTTAAAAAATATATATAAAGAAAGGGATGCAAAGCGAGCCACAGTACAAAAGAGGCTCTTATCCCATGCCGTTCTCCCTAAACCCTCCACTCACCACTTGCTGAGCACAGCTCGTAAATTGGAGCATGGATAGGGAATACCATGTGGCATTTCTGTGGGGATTAACCCATAACAAATGACTTGAGATGTGGGGATACTGCTTGGACACAATATACCCAGCCACATGGGATACCTAAATATAAATATGGCCCACTCATAATTATCCCCAATCATTTGATTAGCCAATTACTTGGCCTGAGGTGCAGTGTTTTGTGTTAATGCCAAGTGCTCCTCTTTGTACCATTGATGGTGCAGCTTGAGGTCTTAATCCTCTTTGCTGTTCTCAGGGATGTGACTTCTCCTTTGGAGCCGCACAGGGTAGGTGCTGCAGCAAGACCATGACTGCTGCACTGTGTGAGACTTGGTACAATATCACCATGTGCCCAACTCTTCTCACAGTAGTATACGTATTGTTGGGATGTGGATTATTGTGGGCTAAAACTGGAAATTACCTACACAGATTGGCACAAACACAAGTCCAGCTGCAGTATTTTTCAAAAGAAAATAGCTGAATGGAGTGAAGGTGGGGTTTGCCAATGTCATGGTCAAATTGCACATTCACCAAATTACTTATTAAAGATATGTTTTGTGTTCAGGAAGAACGGAAGAAGATTCCAGCACAATCTGGCAATGGGTCGTACACAACGTGTCCGTCTACAAAGGCATCAAACTTAGGCCCTGCTAAACATGTCTGCAATGCCTCTATAATATGGCCTGACGTTAGAACAGTCCATACTTCTCTACATCACCAATTTGTGATTTCACAATTTACAATTAATGTGCTCTTTCTTTCTGTAGAAGTGTTCTTAGGTGGCTGTGCATGCCCCCCCCCCCCTCGGTATACAGTTTTGTAAATGTTTAATAAGTAACTAATTCACATAATGTTTATCAGTTGAGCCTGTGAGTGTGAGTACTGTCCTTGTTTTTGCTTTCTCGCTACTGATAAACAGTCACACTCAGAAGTGCTGACTGTCTTTAAGCATTCAGGTTCATTTGTTAGTAGGTGTCTGAGTGTATTTCCTAGTAAAACGTGCTTTTCACATGCCTTACATGTAGATTCCATGGTGAGTTGTCCTAAAAAGTGCAAATTCTCCAAGCTAATGTGATGGGGTTTTGCAGTTTTATTAAAAGCCCGGAGGCAGATGTTCTTTGTAGCTATCTTGGCTGATTCCAGAGCAAAAATAAATGTTAATAAAAGAGCTCTGATCCAATAAGAACGAATTAGGAACACGTGGCAATGGGAATTAGAATCAGGTGTGATTACCCAATTATATTCATGCACGATATGCATAATATACAATTTTGGTTATTAAACAGAAATTTCTAGATTGAAATAGGTAATTTAGAATGTAAAATGTATGTGATACCTCGATAAAAGTCATTGTTTCCTTAACAGGATTAGCAGGGATGTAATACAGATGTGAAGGAAATAAATTTAGAGGGGTCAGTTCAGCAAGGATGGCGTTCACCTATGCATCTTCTTAACAATTTATTGTGAAAGATCTACACCTAAAGGCAAGCAAAGACATTTAAAAAAATCCCCACTACTTGCAAAAGAAACTGAAAACTCATTAATTTCTGTTGTTAGATCAGATGACATTTCTAGAATCATAATTTCATTTTCAAAATATTTCTGCCTTTGAACTCCTCTGCTTACTGTACATTTGACCCGTTCATTGTCTTTTATTGCAGATCTTAGTTTTTTCATTATTTTGCTTTTGTACTCTGTCACTTTTCGAAACGTATCTCCAGAGTAAAAGTTGTTTTTAAACATAAATGCTGACAATACATTTAAACATACTGCATGCACTTATATCATAGCAATACCAGGCATTTAAGGATGCTGTTAAGAAGGCAGCCTGTTTGATGTAAAACAGTGGTTCTTAACCACTGAATTTCTGTAAACCCAACTGGATCACTACTGTAAGTCAGAGACCCTGGCTTAAGCAACTTCTAAGATTTGAACCTCGAAACACACACACAACTACAGAAACGAGTATATATCAAACAAATACACTAATTATGAAACATTTTCTTTAATTCACATACAAATATACAAACATCGAAATAAACATTTTTATAAAGTTGGAGCCTTTCAAAATGTGGTTTTATATCTAAAAGATAGAGCGCTATGGTAGTCTTTAGCATATTGCTTTTTAATTTTTCCTTCTGATGCAGCGCCTCTTTTTGTTGGCACTTAGTAAGGACCTCATTACGAGTTTGGTGTGTGGGAGCATATCTCTCTCTCTCTCTCTCTCTCTCTCTCTCTTTCTCTCTCTCTCTCTCTCTCTCTTTCTCCCTCTCTCTCTCTCTCTCTCTCTCTCTCTCTCTCTTTCTCTCTCTCTCTCTCTCTCTCTTTCTCCCTCTCTCTCTCTCTCTCTCTCTCTCTCTCTCTCTCTCTCTCTATATATATATATATATATATATATGTGTGTGTATATATAAATTATATATATATATGTTTCTCCAACGAACTTGGTCCTTAACCTCGGACTGCCTCATTAATCATTCCAGCAAATGGTTTTTGCACAGAAGCAACCCGGATTTGACGGGGGAGCACGGGCACTGTTCTGGTGTTCCACGACCCTGCTGGGGAAAGTACTTTGAGGCGGAGTGTCAGGGGACTCAGGGGAGATCGACCTTTGAAACAAAGACATTATTTTGGCAGAACTGTTTACCTGTACAAAGGCACTGACAGCGTGTAAAGAGCTCCACATAAGACAGTCGTACATCTGATGTCTTCTGGGAATTGTAGTCCTTGATATCTGACTACGCAACAGAAACTGTGTTGTTAATTGGGGCCAGCTGTACTCCAATGTTTTGGGAGGAGCCAAGAGGGTTTTAAATCAAGGTACTGCCTCACTTTCATTTACTAAGGCATCTGAAGAAGACTAAGGTCGAAATGCATTATGCCGCAGTTAACAGCAATAAATCGATTTTTCCCTTCAAATCCCCGCTGTGTCCTTCTGGGTTTCTTGCAAAGGAGTCACCTGTGGATTAAATTTTATACGCGTAAGCCAGTCACGCGTGGAAGGACCCGCTCGCAAAAGTCCGAGGTATGCCTGGCAACTTTTTGTTTCTCCAACGAACTTGGTCCTTAACCTCGGACTGCCTCATTAATCATTCCAGCAAATGGTTTTTGCACAGAAGCAACCGGATTTGACGGGGGAGCACGGGCACTGTTCTGGTGTTCCACGACCCTGCTGGGGAAAGTACTTTGAGGCGGAGTGTCAGGGGACTCAGGGGAGATCGACCTTTGAAACAAAGACTTTATTTTGGCAGAACTGTTTACCTGTACAAAGGCACTGACAGCTTGTAAAGAGCTCCACATAAGACAGTCGTACATCTGATGTCTTCTGGGAATTGTAGTCCTTGATATCTGACTACGCACAGAAACTGTGTTGTTAATTGGGGCCAGCTGTACTCCAATGTTATGGGAGGAGCCAAGAGGGTTTTAAATCAAGGTACTGCCTCACTTTCATTTACTAAGGCATCTGAAGAAGACTAAGGTCGAAATGCATTATGCCGCAGTTAACAGCAATAAATCGATTTTTCCCTTCAAATCCCCGCTGTGTCCTTCTGGGTTTCTTGCAAAGGAGTCACCTGTGGATTAAATTGTATACGCGTAAGCCAGTCACGCGTGGAAGGACCCGCTCGCAAAAGTCCGAGGTATGCCTGGCAACTTTTTGTTGCTCCAACGAACTTGGTCCTTAACCTCGGACTGCCTCATTAATCATTCCAGCAAAAGGGTTTTTGCACAGAAGCAACCCGGATTTGACGGGGGAGCACGGGCACTGTTCTGGTGTTCCATGAACTGCTGGGGAAAGTACTTTGAGGCGGAGTGTCAGGGGACTCAGGGGAGATCGACCTTTGAAACAAAGACATTATTTTGGCAGAACTGTTTACCTGTACAAAGGCACTGACAGCGTGTAAAGAAGTCCACATAAGACAGTCGTACATCTGATGTCTTCTGGGAATTGTAGTCCTTGATATCTGACTACGCAACAGAAACTGTGTTGTTAATTGGGGCCAGCTGTACTCCAATGTTTTGGGAGGAGCCAAGAGGGTTTTAAATCAAGGTACTGCCTCACTTTCATTTACTAAGGCATCTGAAGAAGACTAAGGTCGAAATGCATTATGCCGCAGTTAACAGCAATAAATCGATTTTTCCCTTCAAATCCCCGCTGTGTCCTTCTGGGTTTCTTGCAAAGGAGTCACCTGTGGATATATATATATATATATATATATATATATATATATATATATATATATATATATATATATATATATATATATATGTTCAACTAATCAATCTAAGCTTTAAGATTACTTATTGTTAGGAAAATGTAATCTAATATTTCTACAGAAAAACATCTTAAACTACACAAACCTTACAATTGAAAATGTATAGTTAAAACTTTATAGTTTGAATTCGCTCCCCGAACAAAACGTACTATAGTATAGTTATAATTTGTGTCCTGAGCAAAAAGTACTAGAAATCACACACCATCATACACAGTGTTGTCAACTTGCTAGCCACACTAAAGTAAATAATTCCCTGACAGTGAGATGAAGGGAAGCTAGGTGATGGCAAGATGGAAGCTAGGTGATGGCAGGATGGGTTACTCTGACTTATGAAGGGGAGGAGCGGTCAACTACCACACTTGCACATCAAAAAGGTTTTGCCCTTAATATATATATTATGGCCACAACAAGCTAAGGGAACCCATCCCAAGGAGTCCAGAATCGAGTGGCATATGGCGTGACAGAGTTCGAGGGATCAAATTAATCTGGACTACTGCGGACCCGGGAGTGCAGACGTTTGGCCAGAAATAGGGCCATGACTACATGATGAGTCGCAGCGTACTTTCACGGTGCCTCCCGAACATGCTTCGGAATCTGCAGAGGACGCAGGTTATGTACAGATGGGCTTATGGAGTCTCAAAAGTAAAGATAGGGCCATAACTACATGGTGAGTCGTGGTGTACTCACACGGTGCCTCCCTAACATGCCCACCTTCGAAATCTGCAGAGGACGTAGGTTATGCACAGATGGGCTTATGGAGTCTCAAAAGTAAAGACTCTGGTGACTGACAGCAACCTGAAGTGTCCATCGAATGGGATGCTGGGACTTGCAGTTTCTGGTTTCCTCCAATGGGAGAGATGCATGAAGCATTCAAATTGGCAACTGTGATTGAGCGCCAGTATAGTACGTTTGGCATCCGAGGAAGGAATTAGCTGAAACACTATTTGATCAACCACACAGAAGAGCGCCACACCTAAGACATTAACTTAGCATTGCACCTTTCCTCTTTATTTTAATCAGGGTAGGAGACCCCACAATTAAAGTTATCTTTGCAGATACTCCTAACCCTGTTTTAACTCACATAAACATCACACACCACTTAATCCTCTACACTCACTAAATCTCTCACCCCCATGGCACCTATCGGCTATTTGGAAAAAGATCTCCGACAAGTGCCCCTCATCGGGAACCCGTCAGGCATTGCAGCGCCGGCCAGATGAGGAGCAGCCCAATGATGAAGCATGACACCCAACTGGGTGTGTGGGGGCATTACATTCCAAAGAAATGGATTCCCATCTCTCTGACTCCATAGCCTACTGTCCTTTGTATATTGCTAAATTCTAGATCATTCAGGAACAGCACAACTTTGATTTTCACATTAGCTGAAACGCGTCATGCCAAAGACGAAATAAAACCTACCTGTGCAAGAGCCACTGTGCTCCCTGCTGTTTTAGAAAGGAGGCAACCTTTGGTGGACTATAACGTCTCTGAAACCTATGTTTTTTCAGTGAATATATAATTGTTAGTAGAGCTAACTATAACTCGCACCCCCGCAGTGCCCTGGTGATGATGTCACATATTACATCACTCATGACATGGTCAGTGACATCACTGATGACATCTCAAATGACATTACTGATGACATCATCCAGTGACTGTGGGTTTCTATAAAGTTTAAATATGTTTTATATATGTTTTATATATATGCCCAGGTGTATTGAAGAATGAGTGGGTGTATAAGTGTCTGGATGGAGTATTTAGTAGGTGTCTGACAGACTGTATAAGTGAGTGATTAATTGTGTCTTACTGAATGCATGGGTTAGTGACTAAACTGTGTGAATGTCTCTATCAGTCTGTCTGTTGTTGTGTACGCTGCTGCATGGGTTGGTGAGTAGCTACATGAGTGTCTCTATGGGTTATTTATTGCTTGTGTGAGTATCTGTATTGGTGCCTTTGTGTTTTAGTGGGTGGGTGGGTAATGTGTGATTTTCTGCATAGATGTGTGAGGGGGTGATTCACTGGGTGTATGGGTTCAAGAGTGCATGTGGAAATAGCTGTATGGGTGAGTGAGTATGTATATGGGTGTGTTGGTGAGTGAATGGATGTCTCAGTGGTATATGTGTAAGTAACTGCTTATGTGAAAGGCAGTATATGTGAGTGTTGGAGTATATAAATGACTATATGGTAGAGTGAGTGATTGTGAGAGTGGCTGTATGAATGAGTGTGTGCTTGCGTCAGTGATTGTATAACAGAGTAAGTATATGTTGGTATATGTATGAATAGGTGAGGTAGTGAAGGTATAACTGTATAGGTGAGTAAATGGCAGTGTTATTGATTCTTTACATGACTGGCTAGGTGAGTGAATAACTCTATGGATGAGTGGCAGTGTGTAAGTGTCTGCATAGGTGTATGAGTGCATATGATAGTGATGTAATGATGAGTGACTGTATGGGTGAATTAATGGATGCGAGTGTATAGCTAGGAATCAGTCAGTGGGTATGTTGTAACTGCTATTGGTTTGTCTTTGGTTTAAAAAATGGCAGTCTCTATTTTAGAGTAGGTGTATCAAAGCTTATATTAGGGTGTGAGGAAGTGCACAAAATTATCACATGGATGATGTCATCAGTGATATCATTTTAGATATCATCAGTGATGTCATCAGTGATTTCACTGACCATGTCATGAATGATGTAATATGTGATGTCATCAGCAGTGCATTGCGGGGGTGTGAGTTATAGTTAGCTCTACTAACTATAACGGCCGAATTTCTCTGGTTTTGTACGAGTGAAATTTCCAACTAACTATAACGTCCCTGAAACCTATGTTTTTTTCTGTGAATTTCTAAGGTTTTTTAAATGCTAATTTCTAAATATAACATCCCTGAAACCTATGTTTTTTTCAGTGAATTTCTAAGATTTTTTAAATGCTAATTTCTAACTATAACGTCCCTGAAACCTATGTTTATTTTTGGTGAATTTCAAAGGTTTTTAAATGCTAATTTCTAATTATAATGTTCATTTAACCCATGGTTTTTATAGTAATTTAGATTTTTTTTGGTTGATATTTAGCAATTTTAATATCCTAAAAATGTTTTTGTATTTTTTTGTGTTTGTTATTAAAAGTACATAATGTCTTCTTTTTTATTAAATACTAAAATATATTTATTTTTTTGAGAAAAAAGAGGAGTTGCGCACCCATTCTGTACCTATCTCGGTGGATGCGTGGATTCAAACCGCCATATTAATGAAGTTATCAAGGATGCACATTTCTGCCAGCCCACTCTGCTTACACTTACAGGGACGACAACACTACATACCCTAGGTGTTCCCTGTAGTGATCTGCTGTTCACAGGTTCAGTTGTCAGCATGCCACAGCCACTCCCTCATGGCTAGTTTACACCCACACCACACCCATGCATTACAGGCGTCACATGACATGTGACCCTGCCAATAAAATGGGCCTGGGCGCACGTGCTAGAGGCCATTTCCATTCTCTCCCATGACTTGAAGTACACGGAGTTGGTGGCAGCCAAGTCACTTTGCCTGACACGAGCCTCCCGCCACGTGGCGATGAATTGAGTTCCACTGAGTTAGTGCTACCAGCGCTGAGCGGGTGTGCAGCCTGCGTTGAATCATAGGCCTCAATACACCATCCTGGCAATCAAGACCCGATTTGAATTGTGAGGTCGGCTGGACCACGTGTACGCCATACAAAGATTACTCTTTGGCGCGGTGCATTGATATGTTCTCGGCCATTGCGATATCAAGACCCAGAATTGAATGTGCAACTTCTGGCTGCCAAGGCCGCAAGCCCCGGACTTGGAGCTCACTTCAGCACGTGGTGGGCCCTCTTGGACACACGCCAGTGGCGGAAGGTGAGCAGAGAGGCTTGTTTGCACAGCGGCGTGCAGTCACCTCTGGGCGGTGTGAGTGGATGGTGTGCAGCAGCCTGGGTGAGCAAGGGCGGGCAGACATATCTGGGCAGTGGGAGTGGATGGTATACAGCAGCTTAGGTGTACAGGGGCAGACAGTCACCTCTGGGTTGTGAGAGTGGATGATGTGCAGCAGCCTGGATGCGCAGGGGCAGGCAGACGCCTCTGGGCGATGGGAGTGGATGGTGTGCAGCTGCCTGGGTATGTAGGGGCAGGCAGACACCTCTGGATGGTGGGAGTGGATGGGGTGCAGCAGCCTAGGTGCGCAGGGGTGGGCAGACACCTCTGAGCAGCAAGAGTGGATGGGGTGCAGCAGCCTGTGTGTCAAGGGCGGGACAGTAATGAAGGCATGTGCAGTTGTGTGTACTCTGCCATTACTGATTCTATGCTATGTTTCAGATGAGTGAGCTTGAGGGCTGCAGTATGTCCCGGCACGTGGTTGGAGACACACCAGTGGTGGAAAGGTGAGCTGTGAGGGTTTTGTTTGCAGTGTCCGCACTCACTCTCCCTCTCCATCTCTTTCTTTCTATCTCTCACACTCTTTCTTTCCTTCTCTCTCTCTTCCTCTCTCTCTCACTCTTTCTCTCTCTTTGTCTCTCTCTCTCTCACTCTTTCTTTCTCTCTCTCTTCTTCTCTCTCACTCTTTCTCTTCCTCTCTCACTCGCTCACTCTTTCTCTCTGTCTTCCTCTCTCTCTCACTGTTTCTCTCTTTCTCTCTCTCTTCCTCTCTCTCGCTCTTTCTCTCTTTCTCTCTCCTTTGATGGGTGCATGACACACAATCTTATCTTGCTTTTTGTCTTGCAGGCTGTGATTCACAGATTGTCAAGGGATGACCTGTCATGGCTGTACCTTCTTTTGTTTTGTTGTTTTTGTTTAAATAAAATGTTTTATATGTAAATCCATAGATGACTGTGATTCTCATTTGTCCAACCTCACATGCATCTTGATTGGTATAATTCTGCGACATCAGCCGATTTGTTACGTTCCAGAATTCAGAAGGTTGCTGTCACATTTGTTTGTCGGGGGGTCAGGGAGGGATGGCTGATAAGGGGGTCCTGGCAGGGGTGTCGGGGCACTGTTGAGTGTCTGAGCTGCATGATCGGTGCCTCCATGGCATCTGCTGTCATTCAGGTGCGGCTGTGGGCTGGGCTCCCTTTCATGTTGCAGGTTGTAGTCCGATTTTACACAAGGTCAGAGCAGGTGTAAACTTTCTGATGCTAACGCACCTTATCGTATGTTTTGTGTTCTCTTTGTCAATCTTGCTGGTTGTTCAGAATGTTGCGAAGTGGTGTGTTCGGTGCTTTTAGCACGGGAACGCCTACTCTGCATCTCATTAGCGATATTTGCCGGGGTCATCCGTGACGATGTTTTTTGAGGCTGCTATCGCTGGTAAACTGGTGATATGGGCTGTTTGCATCAGCTTGTGAATGGTGTGTTAAATTGATCAACATTTTGGCTGCGATAAAGTACCGTTAACTCAGTAATGTTTCGTTGAGAATACGGCCCTCGTAGTTTTATAGACCTGTGAAGTACTCGAGTGCCACGCTGAGAGACGCGTACCCAGCGCATTCACTCTAGGGGGCCACTCTGAGAGCAGCGCACCCTTCGTATTCACACTAGGGGGCCATGCTGGCAGCCGCGCACCCTTCCTTTTCACACTAGGGAGCCGCGCTAGGGTCACTTTCATTAATTTACATTTGCCTCGGTGACCCCATCCCCTCAAGCATGCCCACATCTACATAATTTATATTTAATTTTTTTAAGGGAAGGGGTCCTGCTTGGCCCACCACCCAGGCCACTTCTAGGCCCGGGCCCCATTGCCTGGGGCCTGGCTTCTCTGTTGGGGACTGTGGGGGGAGCCTCAATGCCCCCACGGTCCCCCGGCTCTCTTCTTCCTGCAGGAACTGGCCTTGCATTTGGGCAACAGGAGCTGCTAACATGCAGCTCCCCTTGCCCATCAGCAATTCTCCTTTCCTTTATTGAATTGAGAGGAGGTTTTCCTCCTCTTGCTTCAACGAAGCAAACCAGGGTTTGCTATCACAGGGTGGAATCCATGCTCCCTCCCTGTCGTAGCAAACGGCAATGTCCCGTGGGTGGATACCCCGGGACATTGCAGGAGCCAGCTTTGGGGTGATGGTCCCCAGGGCCATCAAGCGCTTCAGGAAGTGGGCTGTGTGGCTCCCCTCCCTCTATTTTTAAAGCCCCGGGGTGGTGGTGGTCCCAGGGGCTGCGGGAGGGCCGTGTGCCCACACGCACCTAATTTACATAGCCGGAGGAAGGAGTGGTATAATTATACAATTGCCCCCAGGACCTGGCCCACCTGGGGCTCATTTAAATGAAGTGGGGGAGCCCCTGCTCCATTTTTTTTCATTTTATTGTCCAGTTTCGCGCACCCAGCGCGCATTCAGACGTTTAAAAAAAAAAAAGGAAAAAATTGGGGGGTCCTTCTGGGACCCCCTGTGCACGTCTAGGGGGTCAGGGAGTTCTACCCTGCCCCCTTTTTTCATTTTTCACTTTCTTTTACTGTTTTCTTGTGATTCAGTTCTAACGGAACACATTTTGGTACTTAAATTGTAACTGTTCCCTATCGACTTAGGATACTCAGTTAAACATTTCAACTCTCCCGCAGACGTCGATGTGCAAACTTGAGTTATGCATTGTCTCAGTATTCTTTCAATATGATGTTAAAAATAGATGATCATAGCAGTGAGAAATCGTACCATCTGTCGGGGAAAGTGTTACAAACCAGCCTGGGTTGCTGGCAAACATGAGTAAAAAGGAATGCCTCCCATCTCATGCAGATAAATATACCTGTTACCTTAATTGCAAGATGTTCTTGAACGCCGGAGTCTTCTCAACTTCCTGGCACATAGAACAGTTAATACTATTACTTCAGGAATTAACTACCTCCAATCAGTATTTACATGTTTCTTACACCTCCTTTGTTTAACAATGATGAGTCAAGGAATGTCAGACATATAGAGTCTACAAGAATATATTTCTCACAGAGCTGTACATTTTCATACAGTAAGGAAGGATGGAATTAGAGGAAGACAACTACATGTGATTCATGAACATTTTGTGATGAAAACTATACAGACTTGCCTTTAGCTGAACTCAGCACAGATTAATGATCATAATTAATAAATGTTAGACATGATAAATTACCTGGCCATCCGAACTCTGACATCCCAAACTCACCATAATTCTCTATTTGTCACCCCTTATTCACTCAAGCTGAAGTAGCTGAAAGGAGACACAAAGCACTTTATACATTTCTTAATAAATAAATATTAACTAATGCGTGGCATTTTCCATCTGCCACATTAACGGGCAGATTGGTCTTTTAGTCCCGAGTGGGTAAAGCCTGAAACACCACTAAGGCCACGCTTACAAGTGTCCAGGAGGATTATACAGTTGTTTTTCATGGGTCTAGTTAACAGCCATTAGCTTTTATTTCTGTTTCTAAATGTCATAACTCACTGCTGTGTCGTAGCAACAATTTATAACAAAATGTATTATCCACTGTTACTGTGCTATAAAGGCCTTCCAGGGCAGGCTGACGGGGCTATCACAGAGTCTGTCAGTGCAGTGCTGCTTGTTTGTGTAGGAAAGTGCCTTTTTTTGCATGGTTTGCCCCAATTTTTGCTTGATGCCTGATGTGATCTCAGACTGTAAGTGCACTTAGTCCCTGCTGACCAGGTTCTCAGTACCAGATCTCTTTCCCCAAAACTGTATGGCGATTGGCCCAATTTTAGTTTCCCCTCTAAGACCCTAGTAAATGGTACATTTGGTACCTATGGCATGAGAACTGAGGAGTGTCCTCTGGGGCTGCAGCACTGATTGAGTCACTCCAGCCCCCCTCACAGTGGCTATGCATTCTGCCACTGCAGGCAGTGTGCCTTGGTGCCGGAAAATCCAAAGAGTCGACATGGCATACAGCCCGTATGGCATGCCTCCCATGCACTGCATAAGATATAGGTAAGCCAGTCTTACTGCGGCCTTCAGCCCTAAGGATGGAGGCAGTAAATCATATGTGTAGGCATATCTGAATGAGCAGATTGGGCCTTACAATAAGTGAACAAGGAAGCCATAAAGAGTACATGGGCTGGAAACTCGTCAACAAGAGGTTCCTAGCTCCATGATGGCTTCACTAATTTCTCTGTGTTTGGTACCAAACATCTTTTTTTAATAAATCCTCACGGATTCCAGTGATTGATTTATTAATTAAGTCACACAGGAGACCCTTTTAGACGGTTCCCTGAAAACTCCTACCAAGCCCTGGTGTAATTCCTGACTGGTTTTTGTCAGTCTGCCACCACCAGACAGGTTTCTGACCTCATGGGGTGAGAGCCAGCGCTCTAGAGAAGGGAAAGACAAATCTTGCTCTGGACGGAGGTGTTGCACACCTCCTCCAGGACAGGATGGCCTTCCTGGGAGGGAAGCTTGAAAGGCCATGCGACCTTTGAAATCCAACCTAGGAACCTCCAGATAGTGCAGAAGGCCAAAAAAAACCTTTCTCGGAAGAAAGGCAGGAAAACTAGCGAGACTAGGAGGTGTGTCCACCTTCAGCCTGCACCACCCCGAAGATGGGGCAGGCAAGGCGGACCTCACTTTTCAGTTTCCATCATCTTGAAGATGGGGAAAATAGTCTATCGGGGTCAGGTACTTGAGGTAAGCATATAGAGGTTGTGTTCACCCTACAGGTAAGCTACCCGCTGACTACTACCTGGCTCACCCTTAACCCTCCCTAAATTTAGTATTTAGGTGGCTCCCTGAGACCTTGACTTCAGATTCCATGGACCTAAAGAAGACGAAGGAAGAAGACATGATGCTGATCCATGAAATGAGCCCTGCTGCATAAGAAACCTGCCAACAGTGTAAGGATTTGACAACTGAGATCTGCCATCCCTACCTGAAACTTGTGCAGCCTCCAAGAACACCAGAGCTATGCCAGCCTTGGCCAATTGCCTGTAACCTCTCTTTGGGCTCGTGATACTAGTCCTCGACATGCCTCCAGTAAAGACACTGACCGAGTTGTCACAATCACACCAAAGGTTGCAGCAGCCAAGGCTTGTTGGTCACTAGTCCAGTAACCAATCCCTTCAATTCATCCACCAGCTAGAAGGATCCTCACAGCACCTGCCACTGACACTGGGCACAGCCCCTTTCTTGTGAACCTGTCCCTGCTTTCTGGTGACGTCGACTGTGTTAAAGCAGCAACTTGGGCACAACCTCCCTGACCCCGGCAGACTAGCTTCACCACACCTATAGCTGCATGCTGCCAGTGAAGAACAAATTCTGCATCACAAGACCTCCGGAACCTCAGATCAAGGTAAGCCAGTATTGCCTGCTGTGCCCGACCCCTGGGACATCCAAAAATCTGATTCACCTTGAGCAGAACTTCCCCTGGACTCTGGGCAACCGCTGTCCCCCTAAACTCTGTGGCGGAATGTTGCTTTCATTGACTGAGACAATAAATGTGTTGGCGGTACTCTGCTATCTAACCCTATGCTTTTCTTCCCTTGACCGCAATGTTTCTGCCTGATGGTATAGACCGCTGTTGCTTAAATTCTGTAAGCATTTGTGTCTTGTACTGTATGTGGTTACAATTATCAACATACTAAGTATTTTCTAACTGTTAAACAAAGTTCTTGGTTTCTAAATATATATAGAGATGCAATTTTATTTTTCCTAAATGGTCTTGGATTTATTCTTTTGTGTGTGTCTAATTTATTGCCTTTATGTGTGACAAACAATGCTTAGTACTACCTTCTGATAAAGCCTAACGGCTCGTCCACCCTAACACAAAAAAAGCATTAGAAGATCTGCTTTTACCTCTGCACACCTATTGGGATCCACTGAACTCTCTGCACAGGGTACATCATTTTAGTACACTATAAAGAGAGCCAACTTCCTACAGTCTGTCTTTACTGAAAGAAGAAGGAATGCATGAGGCAGGAATACAGGGAAGGTGATCGGGTTGATCAAGGATGGCACATATGTTATCATTTTTTTTATGTGGGGCAGTTAATAGAGGTAATTTTACGTATAGCAGCCCCATGACTTCTTTGCCACTGCTTATCAGTTGTAAGCTGCAGTAGATGGCTTTGGGGCCATACATAACATAAAATTATAGATGGGAAAAAAGTGAATTATAGGGATGTTTTTCACCACAGGTTTCTGAGTGATATCATAGACAACTCAAATCTCTCAGTGAAAAACATCCCCGTAATTCACTAATACCCATCTAAAATTCTATATATTAGCACACTTATCAACATCTCATACAGCAGAGTTCAGAATTTTGTGGATGAGATAATTATGGCCCATTCCAAGTTTTCCTTTTCAAAAGGGGACTTTGGTACTTTTGCTCCCAAAGTCCACATATTATTAGGCCATTTTTAGCAAATTTGGCCAGGCAAAATTGCAAAAAGGGAAAAGTTTGGGTTTTTGACTTTACCAAACCCGGTAATGATTTGCTGTGGTAAACTCTGCACTAATTATAATTGTGGCCCCTGTCAAAACGTATGTTCAGGGGGTTGCAAAAATCTGGGGCACTCTTCATCAGCTATCAAACGTGTGAATGGAAAGGCCTTCAATTAAACCAAGTAGAACACCGGCACAATAAACAGACTCTACAAAGTATTGGACCTCATTTAAAAAATGCCATGCATCAATACTTCCACTTTTGTCAAAGCCTCAATCAAGTTCATTCTTTAAAGTAAAAGGAAAATTAATTTTCTCTCAAGCAGACTTGCCAGTGAACTTGTCAGTGAAATCTGAAGACTGCCTGAAAGGCAACAATTCAGTTCCATTGTTACCTGAATATGAAATTCCTTAAAAAACAAAAGACAAGAGGCGTTTGTTTAATTAAAAGCAGCAGCCGGGAGAACAGTTACAAGCTCAGGGTTTGAAGACTGTCTCAATTTATATTCAGTTGACATCCTTCTTAAATATTGTTTGCATCAAGTTATAAAAGTTCTCCTGCAAACCTTATAAGTTAAGGAATTTTAGTAGCTGCCTTAGAGTTATAAATTAATGGACAAATGTATTTATTTTATTTTATTTTGAGTGTGTTGTTTAGCGCGAACAAGACCCTTGTGGGTATCAGAGCGCCTTACAGGGCAGATGTAGGTGGTAGACATAAGCATAATATTACTGAGAGGTAGATAAATACATAAATGGTAGGTGATATAGTTAAGGACATATATACATGAATGCAAATATAGTTCAGGTGAATTTGGCCAAAAGGATCGCTTTCACTTCTTTTTTGAAAAAATTCGTGGAGGGGTTCAATCTCGTTTCAGGAGCCAAGGCGTTGGACAGAGAGTAGTTTCATAGCTTCATTGATATGGAAAGTGACGATGTGATGGTCAGAACAGTCACAGGGGAGGATCTATTCCAGCTGGGTGGAGTCCGTTTTGAAATTTGCTAGATCCAAGGTTGAACCTTTATCATGGGTTGGACTATCACAAACTTGGGACAGGTTAAGGTCGGATAGGAATGCTTTGAGGCTATTGACCTCTGGATCATCAAGGTCATTCCAGTGGAGGTTGAGGTCCCCCAGGAAAATCTGAGTGTTCTGTTGTCCATCATTAGTAGCTATGCTATCCATTATGTGTTCAATGAAGGTCAGGTTATTGCTTGGTGGATGGTAAAATGCATGTTGTGAACATATTAGCTTGTTATGGTTAGCTATGTGTAAGCATGGGTATTCACAGGACAAGAGAACAGGTGAGTTGGAGTGGGTCACAGCGAGGTAGTATAAATGTATGCAGGCGATGCCCCCGAATAGCCTATCAATTCTGTCTAGTCTTGTGATGTGAGAGTGGAACTAGAATATCTAGGATAGGTGTGGATGATTCATTAAGCCAAGTTTCCGTTAAAATTATGTGGTCAGGTTCATTGGTTAGTATGAGGTCAACTATTTCTGCGGCATGGCGTGCAACCGACCTACAGTTTAGTAGGATACATTTTAGTCAGGTCTTGGTAGGAGTAGTGTTGTGGTCGTCTAAGATGAGTACTCTCTTGAGATTACTTTCCACAATACCTCTGGGAATATGGCTTGTAACTCCAGAGGCATTGGGAAGGATGGGTTGTATTAGGGCGGATTTATGTGTGTTATCAGTGTGCTCCACATTGGGGGGGTGGGGTCGGGGGCTTGTAAGAATGTAGTAGGGAAGTTACATCCTTTGTTGAGAGCAGATTATTACTTCTGATTGGGTGGGATGAGGCATTGGGGACAGGTAGTGTTTTCCATCTGTCGAGCTCCTGTGATGGGTAATTACCTCAAGGCTGATGAGTGAGTTTAGCTTGTGTCTTGGGTTGTTGCCGGATCAGGTCATGGAGTATTTCAATATCCTTTTTGATTTGCTGTAGGGATAGTACTATTTTGTCTTTCTAGGGTCTGGTGTCAAAGATATTGTGTTCATATCCTGGGTTGTAGTTAGATGAGGAGGAGACCTACACAGGTAATTATTTGTGTGGGGTCCTGTGACGTGGGGTGATCCGGTTTGTTATATGGTCGTTTTACAGTGGGGTAATCTGTGATAGGGGGGAGGGTAGAAGGGAGGTGAGGGAGAATTGGTGTGTATTGAAGTTGGAGGACGGTGAAATTCAGCGTGAGGGGGAGGAGAGGGTGGGCGTGGGACCACTGACTGATCAGATGTAGGGGTGTGTAGGGAGGCTTGTGCGAAATTTGTGATGGGATTTCTGGGGATGGATAGGAGGGCAAAGAGATGAGAGAGTGGTTTGGTGGGGAGGCAGGATAGTGTGTTGCAGCCTTAGTTTTGATGAGCGGAAAAATGTTGTCTAGTAGCTTTAGGTTCTGGTCTGATGCTTGCATGAGGACGATACCATTATGATAGTTGGTCATTGTAGCCACCACATTGTAAAACGGAGAGGGAATGATGGATAATGTAAATCCATGTGCTGTTTTTTTAGAGGATGAAATCAAGATTAGGGCAAGGAAGGCTTTCCGCCATTGGGCTCTTCTTTTGGTATAGAGGAGGATGTAATTTGTTATATGCCCTTTGTTATTGGAGTAGTAAGGGTCAGAAATTGGGATTTCTGGGAGCGATTTTAATAGGCTATGTTTATAGCTTTTGGCTGCTTTTTTTGTAAGGTTGTGGGGGTATTTAATGGAATAGGTGTACAGGCCTGTGAGTTCCATAGTATAGGTGTAGCTTTATAAAACGGGTATAGGATGTCATAGGGAGAAATCATGAGCATACAATGGGTTAATTAGGTGATATAAAAGCCATTCCAAGATGGCCGTCTTTTTTCACTGATAGTAAACTCGGGGTTGTTGTCCTATCGCTCTTTCCATGAATCAAGCATCACTGTGCACAGTCCTCTTTCACTTTCTAGAGAGATCGACTGAAATAGTTGGTCCTTTGTTTCTGTTTAGTAGTGCATTGTCCATGGTGGTCCTACGTCTATTCCCATGAATTGATGTGAACTAGGTAGTCCTGTTTCTATTTAGGTAATTATGAGCGACATTTTGACAGGAGGCACTGCTGGTGATTACCATTCGAGAACAAAATGGGGGCCTTTCACTGAAAAACTTGCCATTTAGGTGAGAAGACGATTAAGACACAAAGGTTTTTGGAATATAGACAAGTAGGATTGGTTGCCCCTAAAACAGGTCAGCGCTCCAGTGCCCATGCAGTTGTGAACAAAGCGCGTCTGTGAAGTCAGTCTAGACATTCCTCTAGAACAAATGGTTATTACAGGTGGGCCTCTACCATACGTGGACACGGTTTGGCTAGTGGGGTATGTACTCACATGTCCAGCAGGGGGAGTACATGATCGCCACGTGCGCTAGGTCGTGACTGGCTGTGTGTACCTAACTCATGTGGCATTTGACTTCCTGGTGTTTTTCAAAGCAAGCAGGAAATGTGTGCTTATTTGGGGCAATCTCCCTTAACCATTCATTGTGTTGTCACTGCGCCTACTTGTGGAATTAATCAAGAGTTTCCTGCCCACATGTTTGTCTGCCAGCTAGGCAACCAACTCACCTGTGATCATTCAATCAATCACCCCAAGCCTGCGTCTCAGAGCTTAACTGACTATATATTTGCAAGTCTGGGTTGATGGGTAGTTCAAGACGGGCAATTTCGTTAATAGAGATGTGATTTCGTTCTCATAAATGAATGTATCATTTTCTATATAAACACCATTGTTTTCCATATTAACACCATATAAACAGTACTGACATCTTTCAGTAACCCAACCACAAATTAGAGACTGCCAACATATGAGAGAACTCATAAGCAGAAAGCCTTTTACACAGATGTACTTCCTCTTATCCACATATCAACAAAATCGCCAAAGGTGCTATCATCCACTCACTTACAAAGATAAAAAAACTGTATTCCACCATTCATCTAGGAGCTGCAGCATGCATGTGTCAGTTTTCAACTTAGTTTTCAAAACACCATATTTGGAAAATTATCGCAATCTACACTTGTATCTCTGATAGCCACTCTCCACTCACTCAAATTTAAGACCTAACATTTGGTTTATAAGACTATTCTTTTCAAGAAACCTCTCTGCCCAACAGACTTGTTCGCCATCTTATGACTTAGGACTAGGAGGACTAAAAGCAGTCAGAAGTCAAGATTTACTTTCATTGAAAGTTCCACCATTTATGTCCTCCCGAGCACAACATTACGCCGTCACAGGTTCATCCAGCGCATTTAAGTACTCAACGGGCTCTAATCTGTTCGAAGAAACATCTTAAAACTCACTTGACTGTTCCCAAATAAATCTAGGGCATCTGACCTGAGTGTTAAACACAGTTTAATATCTTCTCTATCATTTTAGTCATATCCATTACTCTTTTGTATCTCCAAATCTGTTTCTTGATCTCCATTAAATTGTTATATAGTATACTGGTCCCTGTATTCAAGTGTATTGTGATGTAGTGAATTTAAAGTAAAATGCTTTGCATAGTCTCCTGTTCTTCGGCAGGTGTTCATCTTCTCTTTACAGTGTGGTCACTCTGAGTGCAGACCCAATATTGGGAACAACCCCATAGTCCAGTGACTTGAGCCCCCCCTTTCTTTTCTATCTAACCTTTGACTGTTAGGTATTCTTAAGCTCCCCCCTCCCGGACATCCATGTAAAGGCTGAAGACGTTAAGGACATCATCCTATGATGGTTTCACTGTTTGTAAATGTCGGGTCCTAGGGTCAGACACTCTACCCTGATAAACTTCATGTAGACACCTTTTTTAACTTTTCTGGATGCCACTTCAGCTCAACCATTTAAAACCCATTTGAACTTTCTTCACAGATTCCTAATCAACACCTATGTATCTTGGTGCCCTAGTAGCACCCACCCATGCAGGTTGCACCACAGCCCTCAGAGGTGGATTTCACATATCCATACATTGTGGTATCTGTTGATTTCCTCAAGCTGCACTTTCATCACTAACGTAGCCACTGTGAAACAATGGTTTTCAGTTACATAGAAAAAAACTGCACAATGAAGCACACTATCTTACATTGACAACTCTATCAACATTGGCAAACGTAGCAGCAGTGTTTTGTTGGTTGTGACATAACTGCATTATTTGAAAGGATATCACTCTTCAAACCTAGCTCTTCCCATATGATTTATATACAACTATGCATCTTTCCAGCCAAATATACAGGTCCACCTCCAATTGCTCTGAGCATTTGAAGTGCCCTGATGACACACTAGCATAGTGTATGAAAATGCTAGAGACTATAACCTTTCATGACATTGCTTCCATGGAAATCGCACTATCTATTTTATATAAGACTGTAAAATAAATTAAATACAGCTTCTAATACCAACAAATGATTCTGTGAGACTTCAAGACAGATCCTAAATTATATGATTGCTGTGCATGTGAGTTAAGGCAATCCGGTCAGTCTGTTGGAACAGTATCAAATGTTCATGACTGCACTGGTAGCGCTCTCAATCTATTTATTTAATTAATATGACGTTTTTGGATCCAGTCGGCATGTACACGTAGAAGATGGTTGAGAATGATAGGTGTTAGGTGTTAGAGGTGCAAAAACCAACAGGGCTGCTTAGGACATTAGCTAAGAATTTGTCACTGAAGGCATATAGGGCCAGATGTATGAAGACCCCATTTTGCGATTCCCTAATTGCGAATCCTTGTGATTCGCCAGTAGGAAATTGCAAAACGGCATGCATGAAAGTGTGTTGAACACTTTTCTGATTCCTATGGGATCGCAAATGACCTACCTCATGAATATTTTATGAGGTAGGTCGTAATTTGCGACCCCATAGGAATCGCAAAAATCACAGGGATGGTGGCCTGCTTGGGTCAGCAGACCACCATGTCCGTGATTTACTTTTTTTTTGTAAAGCAGCCTGTTTTCCGTAAAGAAAAAGGGATGTTTTCCAAAAAGAAAAATGAAAAGTTTTCCTTTCATTTTTTAAGAGCTGCTTCTCTTAAAAAATGCTTTCACAAAGGGGAAAGTAGAATTTCCAAAGGGGAATGGGTTACCACCTAATTCAAGTAGGTGGTAAAATGTGAATGTTTTGCGACCACATTTTGGTTGCAAAACATTCATATATACATACCGATGCGATTCAGTATTAGGAAGGGATGCCCTAAACACGTCCCTTCCTAATATCGAATTGCAACCCACATTGCGATTCGGTAACATGTGCGAATCGGCCCATTGGTGATCGCAAAAATGGTTGACACATGTGTCCCTTAGTGCGATTAGAATTCTAACTAAGAACTATTATAATTCTGGAAAATGACTTGCTGAAAAGATTCAAAGCATCGCCCTTGTGTGATAAAGCATTTCAAACATTGCCAAAACTACTGAAAATCTGGGATCTCAGAAGTTTAATGGCGGTCATAAATATCCTGCGAGTATGAAAGTCGCCAACTCCAAAAATTCTTCATCAACCTTCAAAAGTGGTTTACAAAGTGAGTCTAACCTGATGATTAGTTGAAATAGGGGTTATTTTCTAAAATACCTACAATATTTACGTTCTGTATTTGTTCCTTTAATGCCATTGTAATGTAGAATTGTTTTAGGTTCAATAAAATGTAAAGCATTTATTTTAGCAAATATGTGCTACAGGTTGCTAGAGAATGGATATTTCTGGCAAAGTTGGATGACAATCCAAAACCTGTTATTTCAATAATATTCTTACTTTTCTTTTAAAAATATGTGAATATCTTTAACCACTCATTACTTAAAATGCGAGGTAATTAACATCTCTGAGCAAATGTTTTTGGGAAGCTCTAATATTATCTTTAAAATGCACCTCATTTAAAAATAATTATCCTAAAGTGTAGTGTTCTTTAATGATTTGCTGAGAAATGCACAGGAGGTTAGCATGATGCAGCTACTTATTAGGATCGTTAGTTTCCTGTTTTTCCAAAACTTTGCACAATTGCAGTATTTCACTAAGGGTGTTGAAGACCTTACACTTTATGCAGCTGACAAAAGCTCATCGCAAATGTGTCACAGAAATGTAAGGAGTGCTGTTCCACATGTTACATGCAATTTGGATGCATCTTTCAATAAAAAGAATGGAAATAAGATATTTTATATACAGATATATTTTATGAAGCTAATAATGTTTTCTAAAGTGCTAGTGTTGGGAAGTGGATTATTAGAAATAGTTAATAGGCATCTACCACTGGCAATAAAGCCACTAACTCAGTCTAGGGGCCAGAATAGGTCACAGAAATTATGCCGATGCTCAACTCTTGTTAGCTTGACTGCGAGCAGGCAGGCTTAACTTCAGAGACAGGTATGTAAAGCATTTAAAAACACCAATTCAGTAAATAATTAAGACACAACACCAATTAATAACAATAGGGAATATTTTGATCTTTAGGATGACACCACAACAAAACAAAATCCAATGTAGGGAACCAGAGATATGAATTGTTAAAGGTTCAGTACTATATAGCACATAGAAATCTATGGCACCTCTTAAGAAATCTGGTTGCTCCACACGGGCACAAAGTCAGAGTTTCAGGCTGACCACGATGGAGCCCTGCGCGGCTATCCACCGCGCTAGGCCTCAGTCAAACTTTTACCTCCGGACCTAGAAATTTTCTGAAGCTTTTTCTGCCATGGTCCCTCGATGTTGTTCACAAGTCTGGGTTTGGTGAGGGTTCACCAACTTGCTTTCCAAAGAGCTCCCAGTCAAACTCTGGAAGTCAGACGTCCAGAGCTTTTCAGCAGGACAAACAAGTAGAGCAAGCCAGGTCACGGTTGAAGGTCGCTAGCATGGCTCTCGGAGTTGAGTCGGTCTCCCTGTGGAGCTTTTATCCAAAGTTTCTCCAATGTTCTCCAAACTTCTGGAACTTCTTCCTGAAGTTCCTCCTCAAATGGGGTTCAAAGTGTCCAAAACACGATCCAAGGGTTCAAAATCTCCAAGATTGTCCTCGAAAGCTTGGGACTTCGGTTCCCACAATCCTCCTGGACAAAACCCTTACAAATCCACTCCAGACTGGGGATTCTTGGTGGTGATCGTCCAGGTGAGCTCTGTTGACCTGTATCTAGCAGGGAGCCATCACTTTATTCTTCTTGAGGACAGTTAGGTCCTCGGGCTGTTGTTCCAGATTGTACATGAGGTGCAGTCAGTCAGAGTGCAGGGCATGGTTGGTGCAAATCAAACTTCCAGTATGGGCCCTTCTTCTTCTCTTAGTTTCAAGCAGCAGATCAAGGAGGCTCTGCCCCTCTCAGATACTTATTCAGTGCTCTCTGGGGTCAAGCAGGATGGCACACCTGTCCAATGAGGTGCAGGGCAACACCCCAAAGCATGACAACTTCCTCCAGCGTGTGGCATAATGGTCTCCCAGAGAGCACTATTCATCCAAAATTCTATATGGCTGAATTCTCAGCAGAGGAGCAAGAACTAGTTAATCCAACTTCCAGTATGTCTCATTTCCATAGCTTTCCTCCCCCTAACTTCTGTAAATTCCTTCCTTAAACCTGTCTGGGTTCAGAGAGGATGGTTGGTAGATGGGCCTGGCATTCCCTGCCTGTCCTATCCTTTGAACATCCATGGTTTATGACCCCTCCCCCTTGCTCTGGCATACATGTGTTGCAGAGCCCTCTCCAGCCAGATAGGCGCTCTCCCTGGGTGCCCCTTATCATCGAATCAGCTTGGCTAATCCTGTTAACTCTGACCAATCAGGGAAGAGGGAAGGAAGGCTGAATTGTGGCCTACAGACAAGATAGTCATATTGCTTATTTTCTGTATACTTTAGAATCCATTCAATATTAAAAGCATATGTTTGGATTTACCAATGCCATGCTCCTAAGTCCTTGAATTATATTTTTTGGTAATCCCTAGCGGTAGTTTTGAGTTCATAAACTATTGCAATATTAACCTATGTGGCTGGGGATCTATAATGGGGAAAATTAAATGTTCAATTTTTCCAATACCAGAGCCTATAAAACATCTTTTATAAGGACCCTGCTTAAAGCTACATGGTCCCCCACCCCCACCCCTGAGACACCTAGGGGAGACTTTAGGAGTACTGGATATGCAAACATAATGAAGATCCTCACCCCAAAGGGCTCTAGCACTAAAGTCGATTTTGGGAAGCACTTTACTACAATGGTGAAAGTGAAATTAGCAATTTCTCTATTCCCAGGACATATAAAACGTCTTTTATAAGGGTCCTCCTTATTTGTACATGCCCTAACACCCCTGGGACACCTATGGGAGACCTTGGGGGCACACAGTATGCCAAACTATTGTAGTTTATCAATTGGTAGGTTCCCCTACCACCAAAGGCAAGTGTGGGCACAATTTACAGTGCTTCAAAATAGGGCTGCTTTTAAAATGCCCTCAGGATCTCAGCAGTGCATACATGTAAGTGCAGAAAGGGCTGCTAGCCTCTAAACAGCCATGTCCTATTATATACTAGAGACTTAACGGTAGTTTTAATCCCCCTGCCCAATTTGCACTAGGGACTTATAGGGTCGGGCATGCCAATCATAGGAGTACCCTAACAAATAAGGTACCCTAAGGTGTTTGTGTATTTTCACTGTGTTTTCAACATAGCTCTGGGCCTAGTTAGGCAGATCCCAGAGGTAGTCAGAGCCAGTTACCAGTAACAGTCAGCAGAAAATGGGGATACCCAGGGCACAGGATGACTTTGCAACTGCTAGTAAATATAAGGATCTTACTGATCTCTGCTTTGAGGTGAAACATGGCCTACAAAAGCAAGCACAGAATGTGCTCTAGCCATGCCTTTCCTTAATCAGTGCAGATAAAAGATTATCTGGTTCTGGTAAGTGGACTAACAATAGCCCCCAATCTTTAGTTTTAGCTGAGGCTAATCATCAGAAATAACGTGCAGCACATTAGGCTCTACAAGGAAGAAAGTGAGTGGTGAAGTTTCATACATAAAGTTTTATTAAAGGATTATCAAAGCGAAAAGTTCAATCTTCAAATTAGTTATGGATCAGTAATCAATCAATACATTATTCATTAGTCAATATATTTCAATGCAATTCAAAAGTCATAAAAGCAAAGAGGATCTATGATAAAGTTGTCTCAAAAAGACAAAGGAAGTAAAATCAGTGCTTCCACAAAGTGAGCACCCGAAGCTGCTAAGCCAGAGAAAGGTTCTGCTAGCAAGTCAGGAAATTGGAGTTCTAAAGTGGATCACAAAGGCATCTGAAAAACATCTTTAAGCATGTGAAAGGCATCTGAGCTCTTGCTTACTCAACATTAGCTTAAATCGCAAAATTCTAACATTGATGAACAAATCAATCAGAGATAAGGCAGAAGTGGATAACTGAGCTCATTATTTTCTAAAGCTACTACAAAATGAGGCTGCACCAAGAATCCTTCAAACTTACAATTATCTGCAACATAACAAGATACATGTTACCTAGTCGTATTTTACAAGTACACACAGCAACTAATTAGGACATTCTGCAGTAATGAGAAGGCCACATTCGCATTGTAAATGCAGACTCTGCTTCTCCTGGAATAAAGTTGGACACATTATGTGAAACAAGACAGCAACCAGACATTAGCCATTTTAGAATGCAGGCCTACACTAGCTATAGTCAATCTAAAAGTGGATAATACACAATCAATCAATCAATCAATCAATCATAACACTTGTATAGTGTGCTACTCACCCGGGAGGGTCTCAAGGCGCTTGGGGGAAGGGGTCCGCTACTGTTCGAACAGCCAGGTCTTGAGTTGTCTTCTGAAGGCGAGATGGTTCTGGGTCAGTCGAAGGTGGATGGGGAGGGAGTTCCATGTTTTGGCCGCCAGGTAGGAGAAGGATCTTCCTCCGGCAGTGGCTCTTCGGATGCGTGGAACGGCGGCGAGGGCATGGCTGGTCGATCGTAGCTGGCGGGTGGGTGTGTAGAAGGTCAGGCGGTCGTTGAGGTACTTGGGGCCCAGGTCGTGGAGAGACTTGTGTGCGTGGGTGAGGAGCCTGAACGTGATCCTCTTGTTGACGGGGAGCCAGTGCAGGTCCCTCAGGTGGCCGGAGATGTGGCAACGTCGGGGGATGTCCAGGATGAGTCGGGCGGAGGCGTTCTGGATGCGTTGGAGTCTTCTCTGTAGTTTGGCAGTGGTTCCAGCGTAGAGGGTGTTTCCGTAGTCCAGTCGGCTGGTGACGAGGGCCTGGGTGACCGTCTTCCTGGTTTCGGTCGGGATCCATCGGAAGATCTTGCGGAGCATGCGTAGGGTGTGGAAGCAAGATGATGAGACGGCGTTGACTTGTCTGGTCATCGAGAGGGAGGAGTCCAGGATGAAGCCCAGGTTGCGTGCGTGGTCTGTTGGTTTGGGAGCGGTGCCCATGGCGGGGGGCCACCAGGAGTCATCCCAGGCGGAGGGAGATGGTCCCAGGATGAGGACTTCTGTCTTGTCTGAGTTCAGTTTCAGGCGGCTGGTCTTCATCCATTCGGCGACGTCTTTCATCCCTTCGTGTAGGCTGGTTCTGGCGGTGTCGGGGTCCCTGGTGAGGGAGAGGATCAGCTGGGTGTCGTCGGCATAGGAGATGATGTTGAGGTTGTGTTGGCGTGCGATGGCTGCAAGAGGTCTCATGTAGACGTTGAAGAGGGTGGGGCTGAGTGATGATCCTTGTGGTACGCCGCAGATGACTTCAGTGGCCTCGGATCGAAACGGGGGGGAGGCGAACTCTCTGTGTTCTTCCGGCGAGGAACGAGACGATCCACTCCAGTGCCTTCTCCTGGATGCCGATGTTGCTGAGGCGTTGAACTAGGGTGCGGTGGCAGACAGTGTCGAATGCTGCAGAGAGGTCCAGGAGGATGAGGGCCGATGTTTCCCCGTTGTCGAGCAGGGCCCGGATGTCGTCAGTGGCTGCGATGAGGGCGGTTTCGGTGCTGTGGTTGGCTCTGAAACAGGACTGCGAGGGGTCGAGGGATCCGTTCGTCTCGAGGAAGGAGGCCAGCTGTCTGTTGACGATCTTCTCGATGACTTTAGCAGGAAAAGGGAGGAGCGAGATGGGGCGGAAGTTCTTGAGGTCGGTGGGGTCCGCTGTTGGTTTCTTCAGTAGGGCGCTGAGCTCGGCATGCTTCCAGCTCTCCGGGAAGGTGGCGGTGTTGAAGGAGGAGTTGATGATGTTCCGGAGTTGGGGTGCGATGGTGGAGTCGGCCTTGTTGAAGACGTGGTGGGGGCACGGGTCTGTGGGTGATCCGGAGTGGATGGTGTTCATCGTGCGGGCTGTGTCTTCGGTGGTCACTGTGGTCCAGGTGCGGAGGGTGGTGGTGGGGGGCGTTGGTTTGACGGTTGGGTGCTTGGGTGGTGCGCCGAAACTGTTGTGGATGTCGGCGATCTTGCGGTGGAAGAACGAGGTGAGAGAGTCGCAGAGATCTTGTGAGGGAGTGATGTCGTGTTGCCGGTGCTGGGGTTGGAGAACTCCTTGACGATGCTGAAGAGTTCCTTGCTGTCGTGGGCGTTGTTGTCCAGTCGATCCTTTAGTGATTTCTTCTTGGTGGTCCGGATGAGCTGGTGGTGCTTGAGGGTGGCTTGTTTGAGGGCGGTCATGTTGTCTGTGGTCTGGTCGAGGAGCCAGGCTTTCTCGAGGGTGCGGCAGTTCTTCTTGGAGTCCTTGAGTTCGTTGGTGAACCAGGAGGCCTTCTTGCTTCTCGGTCTGCTGGGAGGGTTCTTCAGTGGTGCAAGGTCGTCGGCGCAGGCGGTCAGCCACTGTGTGAAGTTGCAGGCTCCTTCGTTGGGGTCCGTTGTGCTGGCAGGTGTTCTCTGGCTGAGGGAGGTGGTGAGCTGGTCAGCGGTGATCTTGCTCCAGTTCCTGTGAGGTACCTGTTGCGGGTGGTGGTGGGTCGTGGTTCTTTTGAAGCTGAAGTGGACGCAGCTGTGGTCGGTCCAGTGGAGTCCGGTGGCGTGGCTGAAGGTGATGTACTTGCTGGAAGAGAAGACGGGATCAAGCGTGTGGCCGGCGTAGTGGGTGGGGTGTTCACCAGTTGCTTGAGTCCGAGGTTGGCGAGGTTTTCCAGCAGGGCGGCGGTGTTGCGGTACTTGTTGTTCTCCAGGTGGAAGTTGAGGTCTCCTAGGAGGATGTAGTCGGCGGAGGGGAGGGCGTGCGGGCTGATGAAGTCGGCGATGTCTTCGCTGAATTGTGTGCGTGGTCCCGGGGGTCTGTAGATGAGGGTGCCTCTGAGGGTGGTCTTGGGGTCGGTGTGTATCTGGAAGTGGAGGTGTTCCGCGGTGGCGAAGGTGTCGTCGGAGTCGGTCGTGATGCGGATGGTGTTCTTGTGGACGATGGCGATGCCTCCTCCGGTCTGGTTAATGCGGTCCCTCCTGATGATCTTGTACCCGTCCGGGATGGCGATGGCGGTGTCGGGGGCTGAGGAGACGTTCATCCAGGTTTCCGTGAGGAAGGCGATGTCGGGTGATGTTGCGTCGAGGAGGTCCCAGAGTTCCACGGCGTGTCTGTGGACGGAGCGGGTGTTGAGCAGGATGCACTTCAGGTGGTTGCTGCTGGTGTTTGGCTTGGCGGGTGCGGTGCAGGTTCGGAGGCAGGTGAACTTGCAGCTTTTGCAGGTGAAGGGTCCGTGGGTGCGTTTCGGAGTGGCTCGGTAGCAGGCGGGGTTCCGTCCGGCGTTGAGTGCGTTGAGGCTGGCGGCATCGTAGGTCCGTCGGGTCGTCTTGCATCGGCGGGGGCCAGGGGTCCTGGCGCTGGGCGCGGGCCAGGCGTGGACGGGCGCAGATGGGCTTGCCTTTGGCGCGCCTTCGGCGCACAATCGGCGCACCCGCTGCGCGTCAACGCTGCGCCTTCGTGAGAGCGACATAAGAAGGAGCCGGGAGGGAGGAGCAGCTGGGTGTCGGGAGCGGGGCGGCGAATGGGCAGGAGCGGGGCGGGGCCGCAGGGGGGCAGCGGCGGGAAAGGAGGGCAGAGGACGGCTCAGCGGTGGCTGGGTCGCCCTGTGGGACAAATGCAAGTGAAAAATGAGTGAAAACAAAACTAAGGCAGCAGAAATGAAGGCCGCAGAGGGCACCAAGGGCACCAGATGGTAGATGACAAGAGAAGAGAAGAAGGAGGAGGCAAAACGTAGAGAGAAAAAAACGTGAAAAAAACGAGAAAAAACGGGAAAAAACAAGTAAAAAAAAATTAAGACTGAGGCAGCAACAACGAAGGCAGCAGGGGCACCAAGGGCACCAGAGGGCTGATGGAGGCAGTAGCAGGGGTGTGTGGAGGCGACCTCGCCTGGTTACAGCTCATTTGCATGCTACTTGGATTAGATGTTATTATTCTACAAGCTCTCGTGATCGGTTTCTCCAGGGCCCTGTTTTCCCTCGCTTCCATGACTAAGTTAAAGAACTTCTTTTTCATCCTTGACCCATCAGCTTTAACAATCCATTGGGGGGTATACTACAATTGAGGATGCTCTTGTTTCATGGCCAAATCTCTGATGTAAGCCAGTCATTGTATTTTATCCCCCAAATCATAGTTTAGACAATCTTGGATTATTTCCCTGTTGAAAGCAGTCTGGTCCCCACACCAAACGGAGATCCATAAGAGAAGTGGGGCTAGTTTTATAAAGTCTTCATCAAACCCCAGAGCCAGCTCATCATGGATAAAAGTTTTTGGGATAGAAGGAGCAACCCCAAGACATTTTTGACAAAACTGATTCTCTTCCCTCTGTATTTTTGTATACTTCTGATATCTTCAGATGGCTGCGCCATAGGTGAGTACTGGCAAGCATTTAATCCTATAGATTTGAAGCAGAGGACTTCAGGTTCATTTCCAATGGACGCAGAAAATTTTAAAAAGGCACCACAAGCTTGATTAAACCGTTGATATGTAATGGCCAAACAAGGGACCCAATTGCGGTTTTGGTTGAAAGGAACTTCCAGGTGTGGAAAAGAGCTAACCCGCAATATAACTTTGCTCTTAATAGTTAAATGCCTAACTTTAGTGGGCATCTTCCCACAAATGATTAGATGGGATTTAGGGATGTTGGCGTGTAGATCAATATCATTCATAAAATTTACAAACGAGTCCACCAGTCTCCTAAGACCATTTGCTTTATGGGATAACAGAACTGCGTCATCTGCATATAGCAGAGAGGGGACATAAACGGAGTTCACCCTTGGCATGTCCTTTCCATTGGAGATGAGAAACTGATTCAGTCATAAATGTGCAATAAAAATAAGAGGGGTGCCAGTACGCATCCCTGCCTAATAGCTCGCAGGAGATTAATGGGGTTCGTACACTCCCATCCTGATCGTACCTAGCAGCAGCAGCTATGTCAGAATGCATAGCATGTAAAAATGCCAGCAGGGCTGTAGGCAAACCCATATCAGCTAATAGAGACCACATCTTTGACCTATTAACTCAGTCAAAGCGCTGCTTAAATCCATAAATTCTAAATGGATGGTGCTATTCATTGTCACCACATATTTCCCAATCAGCAGCTTTTGAAGACAGGAACAATTGTGGCCGATTTCCACTTTTTAGGACTACCTAATTATAAAAGATAACCAAGAAAAACTAAACATTTTGTTGTACAACAACACATAGCACCTGAATGCCTTTAGGCTTAACAATGACAACTGTAATTTTAAACAAATTTGATACTCAAATCAAAATAGCCAATCCTCCTTGGGCTTTCCGCCCGGTGACAGCTTTCCACTGAAATTGGTTCATATGCCCAAGTTTCTTGAAGCATCATATGATTTAATCAAATTTAACCATTCAGGATCCATCACCTTAGATGCAACTCCAGTAACATTGTAACTAACAAATTTAAAAGCTGGATATCCAATTACCAGCTGCTCCAGGCTATCATTATTTTCAAATATATTTGATGACATTGGGTGCTCCCCCTTATTACCCTCGATGAGAGGGGAAGGCGTTTCAAGAGGTCAATCATTACTGACAAAATTTGCTAATAGAAGGAACCTATTGACATTGGTAATAGGAGGTTTATTCTGGATCCTGGGCAGGAAATTCTGGCTATGGCTACTTATGGGCCATATGTGTTTTTAGAAAAATCCCAGAGATTCGATATCAATGTCCTCCCCTATCGGTCGGCGGGATTGATAGCTGTGTATCAATCGCATCGCCAATAGAGGGTATCTACAATTAACCACAACACAGTCCCCCTGTTACTTATTAATTTTGATATGAAGGTAAATCTCTTAAAATGTAAAATACCTCTGCTACAGCAGATAGACAGAAGAGGGCCATACCTGTGTTCTTGTACTGCCAATCAAGTGAGGTCACTGCATTTGGACTGTCTGATCTGTGCAAAAATTAGATTTTCGCAGGTGGTTTTAATTGTTGATGCAAAGTTCTATAGACACTGGTGAAAGGTATATAATTAAGCCACTGTTAATAGAAATGTTCCATCATTGAAAGTAAAATGTTCTCTTCTCTCCCGAAATCCTGCTTCAAGGGCATTAATATAACCAATATTGTGAGATAGTCGCACTCAATGTGCCAGAAAGCAAACAACTGTCCAAATCCTCCTTTCAGTGTTTTAATGAGAAAGAGGAGTAGTAGTGTTCATACTGGTGAGGGAAAAACAGGGTCACTGAACTAAAAACATGTTTAGCACACATCAACTAGAGTGGGGAATTATGATGTGACATAGCTCCCCAAAAAACTGCAGCTGTGTATAGCTCTACTTTCCCTCATCTCTCACAAACATTTAGTGGCGGAAGCTCACTGCTTGACCATTTCTTCTTTTAACCCCTTCGACGCTCATGACGAGCTGGGCTCGTCATGAGGTAGCCTCCTCGCACGCTCATGACGAGCCCAGCTCGTCATGAATAATGGGTTTTTGCATATTCCAGCACAGCAGGGGAAAATGTGCCGCAACGATGCGGTTAATACAATTTTCATAAGTCCAGAATTTGACCCATAGGAAAATACAGTTGTCATCTGCCATTCCTTGCCGAATCATCCATATACCCAGAAATGAGCATGACCCCTGTTTTAACTTGCATAACCTCAGTCCTTTAGCCTTTAATTTCCAAAAGTTTGTAGATTAGTACGGTCTGTGATGCTATACAAAGGGTAATTGGTGCAGACTGATTTTTACATTTTTTGACATCTTTTCATCTTGATTTCGGAGCAAACTTAATTAAATTCTAACTCAGATCCAAGTAGTCTTAACTGGCAGCAATTTGAATAGTCATTTTCATCCAGACATGGCCAGTACATGGAGACAAATATATAATTTCTCATATAAAAAAAAGAGGGTTTACTTCTAACTTGAGAGTACACCTCAAGTTAGTAGAGGGTGCTCAGCTATCTTTCTTCTTAACGTAACGCCCAGAGTGTCATATTTTCTGGGATTTAATTCAGCAAAATATAGTCCTGATGCTCTGCACTTTCTGTGCTATACTGTAAGGTTTAGGCCCACATTTACTAAGGGTCAGCATTTTTATACTTAAAAGGCTTGCTTGTCTAGTTCCAAATTGTGTTGAATCACAAGCACCCATGAACCCTTTCCTATAGCCTTATATCCCACTGTAGCAGTCTGTACTGGCAATTAAAGTCCTGCTCCAGCGTAAAAGGCCCGAACCGAAGACGAGGGCCTTTAACAAGGGAGTAGGACTTTAATGCCGGTGTAGTGCAGCTACGGAGGGCTATAAGGCTATTTGAACAATCCGCCACTAGAGGACAGATTGTTCTAAGAAATAAAGCAAAAGCCTTACGGAATTTGGCTCTGTGAGGCTTTTGTTCACAGCAACAGCTATGAACAACAACACTGGAATGTTGGAGTACCGGTCGTCTACTGGCGATTAGAAGCCCGGGCACTCCATTGTTTTAATGGAGCTCACAACATTCTAATAGAGGTGGGCCATAGTCAGTGTATCCTTAATTGCAGCCTCTCGACAATGGGAAAATGGTCAAGCCCTTCTAACTCTTCATTAGGAGACACTGTCAAACAACATTGGTGGAGATTATTTCTGGAAGATTACGTGAGAATGATGTGTTTTTACCATGATGGGCAACCATATTAAGTCATCCTGACTTTCAGACTTCCTCCCCAATGTAACCAAATAATTGACAGCTTAGCTAGGGAATTAATCATGTCCTAAAATCCCCAGGCTTTGGCTGCTTGGTAGAATCATGATTTATTTTGTGCAAAAGTGAATATTAAGTAATGAATTTAAAAGAAAAAGAATTATAAGACTTTCTCTGATATGACCAGATCATTCAGGATACACTGAAATATTCTAAAAACAGCAAATATGTTTACCCCATCCCTAAATGGTGAAATTTTAAAGGGTATTTTTGCTTCTTGAGCAAGAAGAAAAAACTTCCTCCAAATCTAAAGACTTATAGCTCTAAGAAGTAGAAGAATAGTCTCTGGTGGGGCCTAAGTGGAGAAAGTTACGACGGTAGGCTTGCTGTCTCTATCAGTATCTATCCTTGGCTTCCCCGAGAAACACAGCCTCTGAATCCCTACAATGTTTTTAGTAGAAAATCTCAGCGCAAACATCTCTTCCATTGGCCTACAGTGCAAACTTGTAAGACACTGACACCGAACTTGATGAAACGGGTAATCGCAGATCTCACAAGCAAACTTAGTCTGGTCACACCGCATTGCAGAAAAAGAAGAATGATGTAAAGTGAAAGTGTGCCAGCATCACCACTTTTTCTCAGATCAATTGGCTGAGTAATGAAAATCCACATATTGCTACTCCAGACTAGAGGAAAACACATGCATGACTGTTTCGGATTCAGCAATATTTCACACTTTTGTTCATTTTTGTTTTTTTAATGTTCATTACTTGTAGATTCTAGTAAATACACAGGTTTTCCAACTTCCGTATGCAAAGGTGGTGTGGTGTTTGTGAGATATAGGTTTAACTCCACTTAATGGGTGGGATTCTTATTTGATCAACATCAAATCACCACTCTGTTTTACTGCAAACCGAGTTTTTGGGGGGATCTTCCCTCACACATGAAGTAAATCAGTACCGCAAAACGTTGTCGTCTTTGTGCACTTTAACAATTTATCTGCAGATTTCCCTAGTCTCTTTTATAGTTCTGCAAAGTACTGACTTTCATTGTAATCTTTTGCATGCATTTTTTCCATGCAAGAATTCAGCCAGTCAATAAAATATTTACTGGCAATTAAAAATAATTGGGTGGTACCTTGCCTACTTCACTGGGCTTGTATCTGGGAAAGAGTAAACATGCTAATGAATCGAGTCATAACCAATTCATTGGGCTGACCAATGATCCGTGTTTATTAACATTAGCTCATAGTAATAATTATATATGTAAAATTCCCAGTTCATTTTCGGATTACCATATTTACCGGAAAATGCCTAACTAGTGGGCAACGTCTCCTCAATGTATCAAGTGGCCAAATAAGTGAGGCCACCCACAATGCACTTCTCAGTCAATTAATTGCAAAACTTTTGCTGAACTTGGTTATGAAGCGGATGCAGAAAGCAAATCCCTGCCACACTGTGGAACCAGAAGAATGGCTCGGCGTCTTGACTGAATTTAATGATCAGATTATTTGCATGCAGCACACGTTCCTTGATTACTTTGTAAGGTCTCGTACTCTCTGCGATTCCCAGGGATTGATTCTCTGACGGTAGACTGCCGATCGTAGAGCATAGATGAAGCTCGAGCACTGAACATGCTCGCGAGCTCCCCCCCTCATATACTAATCCTGCCACATGGGGTTGTCTGTCAATGTTCGGCTGGTTACTTTGTGTGCGCCCTGACGCTAATCATCGCGCTGGAGACTGACTGTCAACGCGCTCGGCCATTGTTCGACAGTAATTCTCAGCCGGTGACAAAAGATAGTGTGCGGACATTGGTGAAAGTTAGAGCTATTGGCGTTGTAAATGGTAATGGTATTCCTTTTACACTAGCTTCGGAGGTCCTCGCAAGTGTTACTGAAGTCATGTTTCACACCACACGTGAAAAAACAGGTCATTTGACTAATGCAGACTGGCAACAGTTTGAAAGCCTGTATTTACATTTTGGCAGCTACAAAAAAGGCTGCTCGTTGTGTTGCTGGACGAAGAAAACTGAATACATATGTCGCCTTAGCTTTGGGTTGCGATTAGGTACACACACAAAGCGGAGGATGAAAATGGACCTTCGCAGATGTCAGCTGGGCTGGCTGCTTGGAAGCAGTGCTGTGCATGGTGCCCCCTAGCCTTGTATGCCGCCTGCTCTGAACATCCCAGAGTTGAGCTGTAATGCGCTAAAGCACTGCCCCGCAGTGGGCTCGGCTGTCTGCTTATTTTGTTGGCGATGCAACTATGTGTATGGAGCTGAGGGGACGGCAGAGATGTGGTATGTAATAACAGTCCGCTGCTGCCCTCAGTGTAGGTGACTGCTGTGGGGGAGAGGGAGTGATTGACAGAACAAACACAATTTTGGTTTGAAAGGGGCCGGGCTATGCATTGAAGCCCTGTGCAGAGTCTTGTAGTCAGAGTGCTTGGTGAACCTAGCATCACCCGGAATGCCAGCGATCGTCTTCCTCCGTAGAGGATATTATTGGGTAGATGGTATACTATCGCTGCTTGAACCTGTAAGGTTTCCATCACCTGTGTGACAGCGCTGGGATCCAACCCTATGAAGTCTGGTTAGCTGTATGCCCTACTGTATTTTTCAACCCTACCCATTCCTGGAGGTGCTATGTTATAATACATGACTGAGTTTTGACTTGCTATCGCAACAAAGAAATATAAAATGTAGAAGTTTAAATAAATAACATGGTAGAAGGCAGATAGTTTGAAAGTGCAGTTTCTCAACGGATTACTTCATATATAGCCTTTAAATTTTTTATGAGAAACTTTGGAGTGCAGTACAGTGTCTGAGTGCAGGGGTAGAATGCAGTGCTGGGGTGAAGGGCAGGAGTGCAGTGATGTCCGAGTGCAGGGGTGGAGTGCAGTACAGTGCTTTAGTATAGTGCTGGGTGGAGTGCAGTGCAGGGGTGCTGGGCCGGAGTGCACTGCAGTTGTGGGTTAGAGTGCAGTACTTGGGTGGAGTTCAGAGCAGGGGTGGGGTGTGATGCCGAAGTGGAGGACAGGAGTGCAGTGCAGTAGAAGCACGGACTGCAGTTCAGTGATAGAGTGCAGTTCAGGGTTTAAGTGCAGCGTAGGGATGGGGACAGCATGGGTTGCTCTCGCGGTGTGTGCTGATGCCTTTCGTTCCCGCGGCCCTTCCAGAGTAAGTGATATGTTTAAATTTTTTAGGCATTTGGCGGCTGCTCTGTAGCTCTGGACAGTTCTGCCAGTCCTGCTCCTGTGGGAATGTCACAGGGTTGATCGGGGAGCTGTATTAATTGGTTTTGAATGAGCAGTTAATTCCGAACATCTGCTGCCTGTTGTTGCCTGTGCGCGAGAGTTGCCAGCTCCGAGAAGCGGCTGGCAGGGGAAGCAACACTGTAAAGCCTGAGACATTGGTAACGGCCCATTGGCTGCTCAGTCACACAAGGCGTGGGCCTGGAGTAATTCCAGTGCTATTAATTGGAACAAGAAACAGTGGTGAACTTGCACTTATGTGCCTTCCTTACAGCAAGAGGTTGACACCCGGAGCGAGAGAGGAAGTTCGTCGGAAGAGCAGCTGTGCGAAATGAGAAATGAAGCATTGCTGCCAGCCATTGTTAATCCGAAAGCACGCATGCAGCCTTGCTCCGCACACCATACCCATGCACATGTCTTGTCGAGGCGCGTGCACATTTCCTGTCCTAGATGATCTGGAGCCGACAGGAAAAAGGAGGAATAGTGAAAGTGCACCATGCGCGCATTTTGCTGAAACGCCGCAAGCTGTACACATGCACATCGCCTGTCCTGGCGCGTGCACATCTCCTGTCTCCTTTCGGAAGCTAAATCGACAACAATAGATCTTGCCAAAGCGAGCAGCGCATGCGCTGCGTCATTAGACAAGACCTAAAAAGTACTTCCCTTTCCTCAAGTAGTAATTGTACCTTCTCCACTGGGTTTGGTAGCTGGCTTTGTGCGGTGTGCTGTGGTCTCTTCATCTCCAATTTATGATGAGGGGAATAACATGAAGTAGTCTCTGTGAAGTTTCCAGTTTATTGAAGGAATGAATACAGCACGCCAACGCTCCCTCTCTGCCTCCTCAGTCACTCTTATAAATATATATGTAAAATTCACTGAAATATGCCTAACCAGTGGGCAACATCTCCTCAATGTTTACGAACTGTAAAGCCTTATAATTCACCTTCCACCCAGAAAGCTCAACGCCAAGTAATTCTCTTAATTTATCAGTGGCCATTTTCTGCACATCTTTGTAGCTCTCAGTTATACATATCCGTGATGAGGGAAATAACACGAAGAAGACTCTGTCAAGTTTCAGTTTATTGAAGGAATGAATACAGCACGTGAACACTCTCTCTGCCTTTTCATCCACTCTTCATCTTCCAACTGCCTGGGTTAGAATCTCCAGCACCAACCAACCAGTCAACGTTCTACCCACACATTCTACCTTCACCATATCATCCCTACAACAAATTTCCCAGGCGCATTTCTTTTTTAAAAAGAGTTTGCATTTTCCATGACATAACTAGAAAGCGTTTCAGTTCTCTGTAACAGAATTTAAGATATTTATACAATTCACTTTCCACTAGAGTTTACAGCTTGGTTTTCCACACAAGTTTACTTGCTAAACTCAACAGTGCCATGGTCGTTATATCACCGTTCAAATAATTATTAACTGGACAGTATTCACATGGACCAATATAAGTATTTCCATTACTGAATAGTTAAAATCTCTAATTAGGGGTAGCCAGGTTGAGCAGTTGCTACACTTGACTTTGTCTTTAGTACCTTTATTTCAGCTATTGCTATTCCTCTTCTCAGTGCTCATAAATGCAACAACTGCAAAAAAAGACCAGATGTGACTCTGAGCCCTATTTTGTTTTGTAGGTGTCTGTAGTGTGTCAGAATATTGTAGAATTACCATCTGATATAAATATTATGTCATAAATAGTGCTTACTAACGATTGTCCCTGTGGCTGCAGATTGTCTGTTAGTAGCTCCAACATGGCAATATTTTTGTTGACGATTTTTACGAAAAAATATGTATTGCAGATGATATTTACTAGTATATTCTGGTGCCACACCTTGCAGTTTCTACTTCCTACCCTTCCCCACAGCCAATCAGCCACAAACAGAAGGCTCTTGAGGGATTAGGAGTGGAAAAAGAGTCATCATTGTGATGTCACATGTGGCCAAAGGAAATATAATGCAGCTACTTTAAACCTGGCAGTTATTTGAATCGACATTTGTATCTATGGTATGTAATTATGAAAAACATCTGGACCTCTTTTTTCGACTATGCCTGTCTTGTTACATAAGCCTAGCAACATATTACATGTATGGCCTGCCATAACTGTTACCATTTCGTTCAAACTACTTTAATTTCTTTGGTCGTTAACCTTAACATTTTCTATGCCTTGCTGAGCCATTTACCAGAGTATTATTTTAATGATAATTGCTACTGTATCTGCATTGACTTTCTCTACACCTGCTTTTCACTGCACTTTAAGTGTTATAGTTCTTAATGTGCTCATTATAAGTGCCTTGGTCTTTTGTTGCGGTAATACTAATGCCTGTAAAGAGGAGTCCCATGTGGTGCAATATTTTCCAGGAGAAATATTACAGCATAATTCCCAGATATGTTTTTTGGAATGGGGATAACATAGTAATACAGCATACTTTCCCTCATTCCACTGAACAAAATATCAGATTCTTGTTTCTCTCTCTATGAATGCATTCTGCTCGGTTTTACCTGATCAAAATCAAGGAGAGGAAGCAGCAATTGTGGTAATGTAATTATATCTTGTATTCTCCCAATTCAGTCAGACTGATTACCCTTAATCACAATTTCCGAGTTCTGGATTAGGGTTTTTCTTCATTGTATCCCAGGAGCAGCTGCCACTAGATCAGTGGTCTTAAACTTTAATACGCCGGGCTCCCTTTGAGCAAAATGTTTTGTCGTAATGATGCCCTCCCAACCCCTCAAACCTTTGAAGGGGTAGATCGAGACAAGGGTAAGGATGCTACTAAACAGGGGTGGATTTATAGTTTGCGACACCTTTCAAGCACAGGTAAAAGGGATTAGGGGGCAAGCAGCCATGCTTGTTCAGACACATGCGTTTGCAGGTAACTCAGCAGCAAACTGTTTGCTACTGGGATGTAGGTTTTCTTATGTTAGAACACTTAGCTCCTGTGTGCTGCAAGTATAACCTCTTGCATCAAAGTCTATCATAATATAACAGTGAAAGAAGTAATTGTAAATAGTAGTATGGCTTCAAAATGAAAAGAACCATTTTCAAAGCCTATCCAAATCTAAAATGATCTTCAGTTAGTTACCTAAAAAGGGGCTTTGGATTGCCCGCACCTTTGTTGAGCAGTTGCATATTGAGCAACAAGTTGTTTGGGGATTGAAGCTCATGGCTATATCCAATTACGAATTCACAGATCAAGAAGAGGATGATGGAGGAGAGGAGTTCACTGAAAACTGATTGGGTGCACAATGCAATGCGCCTTCAAATGACTGATCCTTCGCAACAGGCGCCAGAGAAGGTATCGAAATATCCGTGAGAACTGGGCTGCAGCATTCTCGATGTGCAGCCTCAGAAGAGATACTGGTAGTCCTACCAAAAATAGTTACAAGTGGCCCCAGGATAGGTTAGCACTTCGCAATGATGACAGAGATGTTTTGGTAAGAGGTTATGCCACGCACAAGTCTTATCCCTGCGGTAGCGTCACTTCCATAAATTCTCCACCATAAGGTGTACTATGGAAAGTAAGCCACATGTCTGAAAACACTTTTTCTGAAAACTAACCCATACTTAAGTGATCCCTACTCAGTACTTCTTGTACCTGCCCTAATGATACTGAAGCAGTGCAGAGGCTGCTGGAGAGCCATACAGAAACTACAGATAAAAATAATGTAAATAATCAAGGTTGCACAAAACAAGGTCAGACCCAGCTGAAGTCAAAGTCCGGAAAGAGGTGTTCTAGAGTCTTAAAAGGGTGAAAACCAAATTGAACATCTCAGCAATCTGAGGAGCTTGTAATAACTGGGAATCAAAAATGCAAGCAAACTATTTTTTTGAATATAAAATAAATAGTTTGGATAGATTCCCATATAAACAAAAATGATAATTACAAAATCAAGATCAACTATAATGACCTCAGTTTTAGTGGGATAAAGGTTTGACCAGTTATTATTTGGCACTTTTATAGAGTAGAGTTGACTATTAGCATTGCATGGTCCTGCCATGAGTGTACAAAGTAAATGGCATTGAACATACACATTGACCCAATGTGAACAGCAGGCACATTCACGGAGGTCTGACTTCAATGTTAGGTAGCGCTTGAGAAGAGCTGGTACTCTTCCTCTCAAAATAAGAAGTGCAGACACTCAGTACCGGCCCATTTAAAAAAACAATAGCTGCCAAGTTTCCCCGGTCCATGCGTGATGCGTTCTCCAGTCCAGGTTTTTTCTTTTGAATTCTGGGGCTTGTAGTCCCGTTTTATAATAGGACTACAAATTCCAAAATGAAAAGCAAAAACCTGGGCTGGAGCAGCACATCAAGCATGGGCCTGGGATATCTGGCTGGGCTGCTGACTTTACATTTATGCATGCTTCTCCTTTCACTACAACTAATAGTGAAACAGAAGAAAAGCATGCACTGGCAGCTAGAAACGGACAAACACTAAGCAAGCAGTACATAAAACAAAGGTGGGTAAAAATATGTTTTATTGAATAAAATATCACTACTTGATGGCAAAGTTCAGCTGCATGGCTCAATGGCATATTCTAACTAACAGTAGGGGAGGCAAATATTGTGATACAATACAAATGCCAAAATGAATTATGTCTTTACTAACAAGCAGACTATAAAGTCTTCTGATTGCTTAAAAAAATAATTACAAAGTGATTTCTTGCACTCTGCTCAGTCTCCCTGCCCACCATCGATCGCTTCCTTACCGAGCTTTAAGCAATGGGCGTAACTGCTGAAAAGGAGCATTTGGAGTAGAAGCCCAACTATCTTTAAAAATAAGGCCACAGAATATATAACAATGGAAATAGGTTACATAAAATTTCAGAAAAAAAAGCTGCGAGTGAACTTTTGGGAGTGTGAATCACTGGGGGGGATGTGGAGCTGTGCCCTCACTCTTCAGGAGACTCCACACCCCCCAGGGGGCATGTTCCACAGTTTGAAGACCACTGCTCTAGAGGGTGCCAGGGCACCACCCACACCATTTTTCTAGTTATGTGGATGGTAACTGCAAAGAGTACTTAGAATTTGCATTTTTTTTATTAAATAAGGGATTTAAGCCTGTGTTGGGTGCTGCTTAAGTGCCTGACTGTCACTCATTCTTGCTGTGATGAGTCAGGCTGCCAAGCACTTTCGTGTGGGACACATGATCTATAAAGCATGTGTCCCTCATAATTTCCCTTTTTAAAAAAGAAATCCCAATGCAGGACTCACCTAGCACCAGCCCTGGCCTGCCACCCACTCATAATGGCAGCAGTGTCATACTGACATGCAGTCCCCGGCTTCAAGGGTATAAGCCCTGTATTCTTGGAACTGCCTGCCAATCACTTTCACAGGCTTCAAGCAAGGCCCTTTCACAACTTATCACATGTGATGTGTTGGCAAAGGGTGTTACTTGCAGCCTGTGTAGGATTGCAGGCATGTGACTCAAAGCCACAGAGTCATGAGACTGTGACCTCGAGCCACATGCATACCTGCCAACTTGAACAAATATCTCACCATGCGAGGTGGGAGGAGGCCTGTGCACAGAAGTATGAGGCACTTTTGAGGCACTTTTGAACCACAACACTCCCACAAGTCCTCTTCCCGCCGCCCCCCCCCAAAAAAGCTTCCTAATGCTTGTGTCAATGTCCTGGTGTGTCTTCACACCCCTTAGTGGATGTCAGCAGTTCAAAACCTCGGAAAACGAGCTGGAAAATCACGTTTTAACTGTGGTTAAACTGTGGTTTGCAGTGTGTTGTCCCTGCCACAGTGTGATATTGGCTCCTCACCAGGAGACCATGTGATGGGAGCCAATATCGTGGGTCACTTGGTGGCACCGTGTGAGTTGGCAGGTATGTACATGCATGCTGTAAACAGATACACTGCAAAAGGTTTAGCATGCGCAGAGTATCTGTTTATAACAAGTATTTACATCCGAGGCTGAGAGGGCACTCTTGGCACTCTCAAGCCTCCCATTATGGACTGGAACAGCAGCAATACACCCTGTTGCGGGCCGCCATGTGTGCTCCAGTGCAACATTTGCAGGTAAATGGAACTGGGGGATGGAGTCCTTCCATCATGCCTGCCAGCCTTTGGTTTGCTTTTACTGTTTTTGAACAATAAAAACAAACTGAAGGCTGGCACAGCAGAACACATACTCAGAGCTCACATATTTAAAAGTGCTCCCTTTCTCCCTTTGAGTGCTTTTATCATGCGGGGGAATTGTACATTAGTACATACGTTTTCATCACTATATTGGGAGGGATTTTTTAAGCTGTTCATAAATGCCTCTCAATATAGTGATATAAACTGAAGTACTAAACTGAAACACTCCTGCATGTTAAAAAGAAGACAAGAGAACACTATTAGATATGTCAGTTCAGGATGTGTGCCTCCTGAACAGGCATATTTAAAAGTGATCAAGTCTCCTATATGCTTTTAAAATTCAGAAACATTGCCTCACTGGAGTTTTTTATGAAGACTACCAAGATATACTCCTCCACAGCTAGTAGAAGTTTATGCTGAAGCCCTAGAAAGTGTCTCCCTCACCTCGACAATGCGAGAAGCTGTAGTCACACTATTGCTTAAACCAGGTAAGCCACCTACTCAATGTCAGTCATATAGACCGCTGTCATTACTTAACCACGACTACAAAATTCTCGCTAAAATCTTAGCCACCCGCCTTTAGTTATTAGTGGACACTACATTATGCCCATTCCAAGCGGGTTTTGTCCCTGGCAGATCTACAACGCTCAATCTACGTGCTGTATCCTCAGTGATTAATCAAAAGGAACCAACACTGCCAGCGGCAGGGGTGCTGCTAGATGCTGAGAAGGCATTTGAGTCATTAGAATGGCCCTTTTTATATGCAGTCATGTAAAGACTAGGTATAACCATTGGCTTTTTAAACTTGGTCCGCCTTCTATATTCCAATCTGTTAGCTCGATTAAAGGTAAATGGGATAGTGATCACTGTTTCCTTTGTCACGAGGCACCAGACAGGGGTGCTCACTGTCCCCCCTATTGTTTATTGTTGCTATGTTTTCCCTTGCCTACCGTATACAAGAGCGTCATCTTCACTGTGGCTTGCAGCTACATACGGCTCCCACTTGCCTCTTCCTTTTATGCTGATTATTTAATGCTGTTCGTTCGGAATCTGGCTGAGAACCTGCCCCGGTTCTTAAGAGAAGTAGTCCGCTTTGGAGTGTACTCGGGATTGGCCATCAATTGGAACAAGTCGGAAATATTTCAGCTGAACCCTGTAACTACCCAAATAGATATAGAGTTCCCCTGCATTGCTGTATTAACCCCCTCAAGTGTGTTAGCATCTATCTTCATTGTATCTCTGCAGAAGTCATCTGCCTTAACTATGGGCTGGCGATTGATCAGCTTACAACACAGATTGATAGATGGATGAAGCTCCCTCTATCTATAGCCGGCAGGATTGCTTAATTAAAATGGTAGTCTTACCGTGACTGTTATATTTATTTCTAAACATTCTAATTGCTTTGACTGCGGCATTTTTCGATACCTTACGATCCATACTGATGCGCCAGATATGGGCGGGCAAACAACCGCGCATAAGCTGCACCACACTGACAATGCCATATGAACGGGGGGCTTGGGGTTCCTGATTTTTACTTATACTCCTTGTAGCGCAGGTTCACTTCACATACTATTGGTACCACCCTGATGCTCTAATACAATAACTTAGACCCGAGAGATCTCAAGTACATCGGAGTACACTTCTGACGATTCTGCCTCAGGGTCTCCCATGTTGCCCCACTGAAATACAGACACTGTCTACAACCTGCTGGGCATGGATCAAACTACAATGATACTTGCAGTGCGACTTTCTATATTCCTCCCATAGACCATTGGCTGATAGTCCGTAGATACCCCCTACCACCGAAACTCGCACTAAAAAGACGCTAGATAAATTCAGACTCCGTACAGTAGGGGATTTATTCAAAGATTCTCGTCCATGCACTGTCATCGACTTAGCATCCCTTGGGGCTGCCATATACATGGACAGATTTCTCCTTCACAGAGTGTGCAGCGCTTTGTTGAGTGCTTTACCAGATGCTGCTTCAGAACGAACCGGAAGAGTTTCCTCCTCTCACACTAGTAATCATCTCCTCAGATAGCACACATCTCATCTCCCACCTATATAATAATAATAATAATAATAATAATAATAATAATTTCCACATTTGTAAAGCGCACAATCACCCGTTAGGGTCTCTAGGCGCTGGGGGCCGTCGGGAAGATTAAGCAAGCTATTACCCAGAGTCACATGGTGCTGGGCTAATCTGCCGCCGGTGATCGAACCGTGATCCCCATATTATGGAGTCAGTCGCCCTGGCCGCGGCGCCACACCTCTTCTATATCACTTATCACAATCCATATACCCTTCTATGGGCCTTAAGGCAAGGCCGGCCTGGGAGCGGGTTCTAGGAAAAACATTGAATGACAATATATGGCTATACTGCTGTGCATAGACACGATACATCTCGAACAACCACAAGCATAACTTATTACATGTTAGGTACCTCTATAGAGCTTACGTTACCCCAAAATTACTATCCAAGATAAGCCCGACTTTAACGAATGCATGTGCCAGATGTGCCGCGCTAGAAGTGGATTTTGCACATCTCACTTGGAACTGCGCACCCATTAAGACATATTGGGAGGAGGTATTTCACCACTCGTCCCTTATGGTTGAGCACACTTTGAGGCCTACACCACTGACAACATTACTGGGGTATGTAAAAATTATTAAGAGGAGCATTAAGAGATTCTCAACGAATGCTCTACTTCAGGCAAAACGCCAAGTCTCTTTGCTTTGGTGCGGAGCACAATCACCAACAACAAAGGACTGGCTTTGTGACCTTATTTATTGTAATACAGCCGGTGACGTATATGCAACACTACTGCCTATGGCCTCGCGCCCTAGTGACATCTGGCAACCACTCAAGGATTATCTGCAGCTCCATCCTATAGACAAGGCACCTGGGGGAAATGTGTAAAGTATGTCAAGATATATTGACCCAGTGGGGCTGTCTCAGCTGACATCTAGAGACCTGATATATGGAACTACGTACATTGCGACAAAATTCTCAGACTCATTGATAATATCTAGTCTACTGTGATTTAAAAGATGCACTGTGATTCCTATTGTACAATTAATCTAAAATGCTCTTATGTTGGTGTGGTTCTGTTTGCGACTTGAGAGTGACATATACTCTGGCAAGATGTATCATGACTGTACAATCCCCCTCTTTTGTGCACTCTCTGAATGTCTGTTCTTTGAAAAAATACAATAAAACAAATTTAAAAAATGCAGAAACGTGTCCCTTTATTTCATCAGTTTATATAACTATTTTGAGAGGCATTTATTAACAGCTTTAATAAATGCCTCTCAAGATAGTGATATAAACTGATGTACTAAAGTGAAATACTCCCACATGTTAAAAGCATGAAAGAGGTGCCTCACCCCTTTCAAAGTCCACCAGCCGGCACTGTTGTATCCCAGGACCTCTTGCTGGTTGTATCTTCATGCTGAGTGGTAGCTAGCTAACGGAGATTCAAGGGTGCCTTACTGAGCTTGGTTTAGCTATGTTTTTTGCCTGTTGTGAAAGCTGGATTAGAGCAAAGTTTGCATCTGGGGACTGATGTAGTAACCCCTTTCAGAAATAAGAGGTGTGCAGCTTTCACTCAGACTGGTTTGTGAATTGGAATGACGTTTGGTATGTACTACTAGTTTCCATTCCAGCATGTTCAAGGTGGTCACAAAATGACCTGCTTAAAGAAAATTAATTTGGCATGTCACAATTTGAGACCTCTTGTGATTGGCTGCAAATGTAGTTTAGGAGGGTTGCAGGGGACAGCAGACGTCCTTACCTGCTTTGCATTCCGAAACAGGAAGCAATTTTTTAAATGCAGTCCATGCCCATTAAAGGGACTGTAGCTTCTTTATAAATGTTTCCTGTTTTGGAAGATGTTTTGGATAGCAGGGAGAGGTCCTCTGGACCACTGTCGCCTCTCTTCGAGGCCACGGGCACGATTGCCAAAGACCATGATGTCTCACAGGGACAGCTTCCCCATTTCGAATCAGATACCGCACTCTGAAATATCACAACTGAGACATCCCTTTCCAAATCGCAGTTCTGAGTGGGACACACCTTTCGCTCTTCTCCAATGTGAAATTCGGACAGGGTCGCAAACACCCTTTCAGAGAGGCAGAAAGCCTTTTCTGACTAGTAAAAGTGCTTTGGTAAAAAGCTATTTTCCTATTGCAAAACTTGTAATTTTGCGAATTTTCAACTTTGTGACTACAAAGTACCTTCCAACATCAGGCTCCTAGTTCCTTTTCCACCTCTTACCTGCCAGTAATTTACTCGAAAATAATATGCATGAAATTGTTCGATATGTGCCTGGTAGTGCAGAGTAATCCGAAATGTTCTACTCCTGTCACAATTATGCACTGACTCCACATTATGTAAAATCAGCGTGCACATTATGAAAGTATTCAAGACATCTAAACGCATCATATTTGTTAGAATAATACATTAGAAAACTCACAGTGGGGGTTATAAAACAAGATAATGGATTAAAGATCACCTTCCAGTGAAATTCATTTATGAAGATGGATTGTTTTCAATTTATATGAACAATGTGTACTCTCCACCAATGTAAGATTCAGGGTTCAATTTAGATTTCATTATTGCATTTTGAAATCGCCGTTTTGTAAACAAAAACAATAATATAATTTTGTAGAGCAGATATGTGAATCTGATTATACATTTATTTAGATTTTTATGATAAGTCCATTAATGTAACGATTTTTTATGCTGCAAAATTTGATACCTTACGTACTATGATACTGTTTGACTTGGCCCTTTTTGGAGGGTTATCTCCAAAATGTTTTCCTTCCTCCTCCTATTGTTTTCTGACCGTATTTCTGTTGGCTTTAGAACTACTGATCAGTGATAAAGTGCATGTGCTCTCTCCTGTAAACATATAATTTGTGTACACCGTTTTGGCTTATTTAATTCACCTGTACGTCCCTTGGACAGTAGTATTCAATGTACCCAGGGCGTGTAGAATAAGTGCTACTAATGAGCCTCCAGCGCAGATTGCGACACCCACAGAAGTAGCCTTTCAAACCTGTCTCAGGACTGCCACTGCAGTGTCTGTGTGTGCAGTTTGCTGCTACGTTGACTTGGCATTTAAAACTACATGCTAAACCTTAAACTCCCCTTTTACTACATGTAAGTCACACCTAAGGTAGACCCTAGGTAGACCTATGGGCAGGGTGCTGTGGAAGTAGAAGGTAAGACATGTGCCTTTATTATGTGGCATGTTCTGGTAGTGACAAACAGCCTGTTTTGTTTCTCACTACTGTGAGGCATACTCCTCTCGGGGAACATCCTTTACAACGCGGATGTTACCCCGCAGTGCAGTTACGACGCGTCTTTTACAATGCAAGTCGTAACCACGACTTGCGCTGGAGGGCGCTCTAGGATAAGGAATAGTAGATTTACTATTCCAACACCTTCCCTACTGTACTTAGGCTGGTGTTGGAATAGTAAATGTAACTATTCCTAAGTCCAGCACCCCTACAGCGCAAGTCGTGGTAACGACTTGCGTTGTAAAAGACGCGTTGTAAAGTACCGCGATGTAATACATCGCGTGGTAACAACGTACATCCACTCCTCTCATAGGCTGGCATTGGGAATTCCCTTATATATGTTTAGATGGTAATTCCTGATCTGAAAGGAGTAGCGTTACCACGTTTGATATGCTTAAAATAGTAGTGAAAAATATTGCTCACAGTTGTTGGTGGATTTTTTATTACAATTTTAGAAAGTATGCTTTGATGACGCATATGTCGAATAAAGCTATTTTTTTATTTGATTTGATTACTATTTTAGAAATGCCACTTTTAGAAAATGGTCATTTCTCTGTGCTTATAACTCTGGTGTTTTGCAGCCTGATTACAATCCACGTCTGGATCTGGTTGACAGCTATACGTTGTGCATACTTCCAGACAGTCAAAGCAAAGGAAAGACTGGGTTTGACAAGAGAGGCATCTGCATTTGCATAGTCTTCCTGGGCTGCGAGTGAGGGAGGCGGGGAACACTTACATTTGTATAGACTGTGTCCTACTCTCAAACAACAAGCTAATTTAATCCCTACTGTACGTTTGGAGCCAAGGATTGCTGTACACGTGTGAGGTTTCTTTGCCCCCTAGATGAAAGACATTTTGAGTATAAGTACAGGGTCTCTGACCCCAGTATTTTAGAGCACTTTTGGTACTCAGGCTGAACCTCTGTCAGAAGGATTGCTGCGTTGCACAAAGTACTCATCTGGACTGCTCTTCTGCTGCTCTTCTGCTGTTTCCCTGCTGCCTGCTACTTGCTGGCGGCCTCACTAGATTGCTTTTCTGTTTGTCTCGCTGCTGCCAGGTGTTCCTGGACCCTGTTCTGCCAAGGCGTTGGGATGCTGCCACAAAGAACCGCCATTGGAGCTACTTGCTTTGTTGTGTGTGCTGGCCCACCGAGATGCAAAGCTGCTGGGGAAAGTACCACCCTGCAATTAGGTTTATTGTGCTGGCCTGCCTTCTACATCCCTTGTGCCTCCATATAGGTGTTCTCAAAGAGCTTGGTTGCCTCCCCTGTGCCTTTAATAGGAGGCAGCATGTTGAGATCGCTGTTTAGGGCTTCTTGCCTCTGTGTACCCAGCGTGAATTTTGACCAGTGCTTGGTAAGTACTTTAAATCTCAGTGAGGGAGCATGCTTGTACTCCTAACAGTGCGTGTTGAGCCCTGTCTTATTTCCTGGAAGGAACAGCAGCTGTCTGCATCGCTACCCGGAGAGTGCGCCTTGCGACACTGAGAGCAGAGGTTGCACTTTCGGATTCCCTTGACAGGTTTAGCAGCTGTCCCCATCGTGACTTGCGCTGTGTGTTATGAGCCACTTTCTGACTGCCGATTCCCTTTTCTGGAAGACTGGCATCTCAGAACTGACACATCCCTCCATCTGCATGACGCTTCTTGTCTCGGATCCATGCAATGCTCTGCGACAAGAATTTAAGGTACTTTGTTCAGCGGTCTAACCCCATCAATCAATCAAGTATTTATGAAGTGTGACAAATCATCCATGAAGGTCTCAAGACAATGGAGTTGCTAACTGCTTCATGGTGATCTGCTCATTCGAACAGCCAGTTCTTGAGTTCTTTCCTGAATTTCCAGAGCAATGAGGTTGTCCTGAGGTGCAGGTGAATGTCGTTCCAAGCTTTGGCAACCAGGTGTGAGAAGTAGTGTCCTCCACTGTTGCCTTGGCGGACCAGAGGTGTCTGTGAGGAAGATAGAGGTGGATCATAGGTGTCTGGTCGGTTGGTGGAAGGTCATGCGTTTGTAGATGTATGCCGGTCCTTCGTTGTATAGGACTTTGGATGCGTGGGTCAACATTTTGAACTGGCATCTCTTCTAGATCGGGAGCCAGTGAAGCTTCTTGAGGTGGAGTGTGATGTGGGCTCATCTGAGGAGGTTGAGGATGAGTCTTGCTGCTCTGTTTTGTATTCTCTGTAGTTTCCATCGGGACATATGCGATGATTCCTACATAGATTGTGTTCCTGTAGTCCAGCCTGCTAGTGATGAGGGCCTCCATGACAGTCCTTGTTGACTGAGAGCCACCAGAAGATCTTGCGGAACATGCATAGGGTGCGGAACCATGCTTAAGAGCCTGCCTTAATTGGGTTCTTCATAGATAGCATGCTGTCCAAGATGATGCTGAGATTGTGGCATGGTCTGTCGGTCGGGGGATGATCCGAGTTCAACAGGCCACCATGCATCGTTCCATTTAGGAGGTATCGTTCCCAAAGATGAGGTCTTCCGTCTTGTCCGAGCTTAGCTTCAGACAGTTGTCTATCCAGTCAGCGACATTCCTCTTACAACTGTGGAAGTTGGCTCTGGCAATGGAGGGGTCTTCTGACAGTGAGAGGATGAGCTGGGTGTTGTCAGCATATGAGATGAGGTTGAGTCTGTGCGATCTGATGGTGTTGACTGTGGGGGGCCATGTACATGTTGGAGAGGATGGGGCTGAGGGATGATCCTTGGGGAACCTGGTCCATCTAGCCGGCCTGAACTCCATCATGGTTGACCTGAACTTGTAAATATGCCCTGGTCCAGCACGGCCAGATTCCCTTGTTGGTGCTTTGTGCTTTTGTAGCTATTTTACCCATTTATTAAGATAACTTTATTTTTCTACACTGGTGTGAGACCTTTTTGTACAGTGTCTTTACTGTATGAAGTGTTGAACAAATACTTTACACATTGCCTTCAAGTGAAGCCTGACTGCTCTGCACCAAGCTACCAGAGGGTGAACACAGGTTAATTTCAAGATTCCTGGTGCCTTACCCTGACTAGGATTGCGATTACTGCATGACTAGGGCCCACACCCCAGTCAACCAGAATCACATTTCTAACATTGGTGATAAGCGGTGGGATAGGACTTGTGTTTGTACAGTGCCATACAGTAATTTGGTGTACACTACCATCCCATACTTAAGACCAATTCAAGTAAATTTTCCATAATTGGACTTTTGTCTTTTTCAAGATTTGTTTTCCTTCAAGCTGCTTCTTGTATCTATTACCTGATCTGCAAAGATTACATTTGAGCAGGCCACCGTGGCCCAGCTCAAGGACTTTAGGCAGGAGAGGGGTTGCCTGAAATGAGCACTAAGAAAGCTGATCTCCAGAAAGCTTTAAGAGCATGGACAGAGGCCCATCAATTCATAACCTCAACAAATGACCGGGAGGATGAGGAAGGGTCAGATGAAAACCCACAAGAGGTCCTTAGAAAAAGCAGTCTGTTTAGGAGGGGGTAACCCCTCCCTGTGTAGGATGCAATTCTACGGGCCTGTTCCCCAGAGAAGTTGGAAATACAGGAGGGAAGACAGAAAGCTCGAGCTAGAGCTGGCCAGTTGGAGAAAGAAAAGGCTGAGAGCATTTTGCAAGAGAAGATACTAGCCATGGAGGAAAGGAGAATGGCCCATGAGCTAAGACTCAGAGAGCTGGACATCAGGTTTAAGCAGGTGGAGCACAGCAGCAATGGTAGCAGCGTGCCAACAGTGTCCTCTGGAGACAAGAGTGTCCAAATCCCTAAAGGTCTGGTGCTTGATTTTATTGTGAGAGATGACATTGATACATGGTTCGCGGCTTATGAGATTGGGGACCTGCACCAGAGAGATTCTTGTATGTCTAGTACAGGGCGGGTCACCCTTAAGAGGGGTAGTGGTTCTCCACTGGAAGTCCTGGCTTGCCAGGCACATGTTCAGCCTAAGGGTACAGACCCCAGATTGAAGGACTGATTTCAAGATACCAATCCTGAAATGGTGTGAGGTGGAGTGGAAGAAGGGTGTAAGACACCTAGGGCTACTGCCCCCCACTTTGAGAAACCTCAGAGGTCAGAGTGTCCTGGATGACCTGGAGATTGGCTTTTGACACTGACAGCTGTCAGAGACTTCTGTTGGTTGTTGTCCTTGTGGACAGAGTATTCCTTGGGTTGGGGACAGAAGTCTGGTCCAAGGGATGGAATGAGCCACATCACTTTGCTGGTCATAATGATACTGTCTACGTACTGGGATGCATCTGTAAGCAAATTAAGGTTAGGTGCTGTACAGATGGGGTCCACAGAGGAAGAGAAGGGTTCCCCATAGGTCAGTTAGGCGTCTCAGGAGAGGATAGATAGAGGGATCCAACTGAGTTCAGAGAGGCGTAGAACAGACAAACGTGCTTATGCAGTAGAGGGCTATTGCCCACTTTGTAACGCCTAAGCCGGAAAGCCCATCAATGTATTGATTAGTTTAACCTGACTTTAGGCTGGAGGGGGGTTGTGTTGAAACTGGCCCTTTCTGCCGGGTCACCCCCAACCTTTTTGCCTTCCTCTTCACCTTTTTGCTGAATTTCTTTATTTTTTTACTTTATGACTCTCTGCACTTTACCAGTGCTAGCCAGAGCTAAAGTGCTTGTACTTTTTCCTTCAAACATGGTAGAATTGCTTTGTACCCAATTTACATATTTAATTTCCTTATACGTCCCTAGTAAAGTGCACTAACGTGCCCAGGGCCTGCAAATTAAAGTTCCTAGTTGTTGTGTAGCACTGATTGTGCCTCCCACTTACTTAGCCATGTAAACATGCCTCAGGCCTGCCATTGCAGAACCTGTGTGTGCAGTTTAAACTGCCATATTGACCTGGAAAGTTAAACCTCTTATATAATCATAATAGAGTGGGACCAACTGGATACTGTGCCAGAGTCTCTCAAGGGTTGTCACAGAAACCCTCAAACCAAATTGGCTCCAACAGATTGTATCATCTCTGCTGGTGCATTTTGTTGGTTGTCATCATCATCAGGCTCCACACCTGGGTACTCACTTCCCCAGGTGAGTGATGCCTCCTACTGAAAGGAGAGTGTCTGGTTAGTAAGTAATATTGGTGATTCTGGCCAAAACATGTCGACCGCCTCACCTGATGCCAAGGATAAGTAATTCGTCCCACGATCTGTTTTTAACCTTACCCCCATCCCTTGATTTTGAGAATAAAATTTCCTATAGGTACAGAAGGTAATCTTAGCTAAACTACATTGACCCCACCCATATTACCCAACAGACACTCTCCCTTCGGTAGGAGGCAACATGCACCTGGGGAAGCGGGCACTCAGGTGCAGAACCCAATAATGATGCCACCCAACAAAATGCGTCAGCATAGATGATACATTCTGCTCGATGCAATAGGATTTGAGGGTTTCTGGGACAACCCTAAGAGACTATGGCACAATATGTGGTTGTGCCCTCTCTCTTGTGATTATATATGCGTACCATCTGGGGGCTGAGTGGACCCCCTAACTTTTGCCCCTATCCCCCTCTCTTTGATTAGTGAAGTTAAACCTCTTGCCAGGCCCAAAACTTCCTTTTTTATACATATGTCACCACTATTTAAAAGCAGGACTTGTACTAAGTTGTACATGTCTTGGTAGTGAAAAACTCTTACATTTGTTTTTCATTACTGCAGGGCCTACATCTGCAATAGGATAGAAATAGGATTACCTTATTACTTTCTTTAAGCATAATTTCCAATTGGGAAGATATGAGTGGTTCATGTTTATTGTCTCCAAAACATTAATTTAAAATGTATTTGATGTCGAATATTAAATGACAGTTCTAAAAATGGCATTTTTTTGCCTTAGCCATTTGATGCCTGCAGCCTGTCTCTGGTCACATGACTGGATGTAGTTATGCCTGACTGCTCTTTGCACGCTACTAGAGGGTGAGCACAGGTTAATTTGGGGATTGCTGTTGCCTTACCCTGACTAAGATTGTGGTTACTGCTTGACCAGGGCTCACACCCCAGTCAATCAGGAACCCAATTTCTAGCAATGGGTTATATATTCACTCCAATACAACAACATGTGATTTCTGAATGTGCCCAGTAATGTTTATCTACGATAATGCATAAAGGTGAATCACGAGTTAATATGTTAAGGCACACGTTAAATATAGGGATTATCTTGTAACACAGTATATATAGAGGGTGAAATTTGAATTACACTCCTCCAGTAGCATTTTGACTCATAGTTTTTCCCTACTTTACAGTTTTGTGTGCTTTTGATTAAGTTATTTATGCATCCCCTTTGGGTTCCTGCCATATGGGGTAGGCTTTATGGTGTCCATGCAGGAAGAGTTACTAGTAATGAGAATTGATCTGAGGCTACTACTTGAATGTTGGCAATTTGCATACAGTAGGCCACAACAACTGGAGACCAGTGAGCCATGGGGAGGATTTCAATTTGGCTGTAAGTCATTTCTCTTAGACTTGCAAGTATTTGGCTATCAAAGAGTTTGAATGGGGTTCCCATATTTAGTTTTACTCGCTTGCTGTGTTTTGAGTTTACCGGTCTTTGTTGAACCCTAATGTGTATAACTCTATTTTCAGGACTCTACCTAAGTGGTGGTAGGTGGTATTTGGAATGCCACTCCTCTGACTTCCTCCATATGTTTACTATTCAAACATCTGTTGGGTAATAGTGTAGTTTTACAATGAATACACTTTTAATCGGTGAATAAAGGTGAATTGTCAATTCTGTCAGACTCCGGCTAGTGTCTGGAGATATCCCATAATGCAATAATGTATAAAGGGTGATTACTCAATATGATTTTCTAGAATTGTTTCAAAATAAGCATGTTGGTAGGTGTGTTTGTGAGGCTTGAGAACATTTAACATGCTAAATTAGTGTGACCTATTTGCAGAAAGAAATGCATCTTGGGCTTCTCTGAAAACCATGCATGCCTAATAATAGAGACTAAAGAAACCACAGCTCATTAACTATTTGTCCTACATTGCACCAACTGAAATACAATACTGATCACTGGTCACCAAGGGGAATATTTCTGCTTGACACTGTTGGGTTAATGCTAGCACACTTGTTTCATGAAGCGTTATTAGAAATATTCTCCACATATAGAAGTGCTACACCCTGATTAATTCTGCTAATAAGATCCAAAACTTTGTTTTCTCATGGCGCTGTGCAGCATCATCATGACAAACCTGGGGTGAGCCATAGCATTGTAATGCCAACTCTTTTGCCAGGGTTTTCATTGTTGGTAGTGGCATGAAGGTCTCATACAGTCACACCATGCTTGGTTGGATGTATGACGTTACAACGCATACTTTTACAACGCCTACCTTTACAACGCATTTTTTACACCGCAACATCCATTACAACGCACACCATTACAACGCATACCATTACAACGAATACTTTAAAACTACCTTTACAACGCATTCCACTACAACGCATAGTACATTTACAACGCATACCATTACAACGCATTACACTACATTGCATATAAGGTAAGTGTTGGATAGTGTAGGGCAGTGTTTCCCAAACTGTGGTCCGCGGACCCCCAGGGGTCCGTGACACATTCCCAGGGGGTCCGTAGACAGCAGTTTTAAAAGCACAGAAAAGTTTCTTGTGTAATTAGCAGCTTTCCAGCAACAATAAAAGTGTCAAGATAATGCCAGTGATTAATGTACCTGCTAGAGAGTGAGGCGAGTTTTGTTCAGTGGCAGATTTGACTTAACTAATGTAGCACAGAGGGTTAATGTGCCTACTGCAATGAACGTGTAACATGCATTTTTAGAAAAGCAGTATTTTATGTGCATAGGTTCGTGGTTACTGCTTTTGTCACAGAGATTATTTTGTTACTGTGCACTTCATAAGTGGCAATCATAATCTAGCAGAGGGACCTATAAACTGTCATCAAAGAGCTGCTTGCAAACTGCATGGTACCAGTTAGTAACTTATGTTTTTTCCCAGTTATTCATTATCCTGATGCTGCTAAAAAGATTTGTTTGGGCGGAAATACATTTTTAATGTTACTAGCCACTGTGTTATGTTCTGTATCCTGAGTTTGTGCTTTTCCAGACCAAGCACTCTTTAAAAATGCCTACTAGTATGAATGACATGTGAACCTTGTAGTCCCCTTTACCTTATGTAACATTTTATATACACACTGATTTACACGTATGATTCAATGTCTCTATATGTGTGTGATGTAAAGTGCTCTGACATCCTACAATGGTATGAGAGATGCTATAAAACAAATAAAATACATGTGACAGAGGGGCTGTTCCTTCAATATGAAATACTAAGGGCCTGATGTATGATCCGTTTTTATATGCGCAAATGGGTTCGTGAACCCATTTGCGCATGCAAAAACCTATTGGGCCATGTACATAGCCTATTTAGCGAGTCGCAATTTGTTTGCGACTCGCTAAATAGGTTTTGCAACTTGCTATTTGGAAGGGGCATTCCCTTCCAAATAGCGAGTCTCAAAACCATGTACGAATGTTTTTCGGTCACAAAATACTTGCAATTACCACCTACTTCAAGTAGATGGGAATGTATTGGCAAATGGGAAGGGGTCCCCAGGGGACCCCTTCCCCTTTGCAAATACATGCAAAATTATTTTTAAGGGTAGGCAGAGGTCCCAGGGACCTCTGCCTGCCCTTAAAAAATGAAACTAAAACGTTTCATTTCTTTTTTTTTTTAAATGCATGGTAAACGAGCTGCATTTTTTAAAAAACTGCTTTATTTAAAAGCAGTCCCAGACATGGTGGCCTGCTGAGCCCAGCAGGCCACCATCCCTGGGAGGGCGGGCATTCCCAATGGGCTCGCAAATTGCGAGAGGCTCATTAATGTTAATGAGCCCCGCAATTTGCGACCCCATTGGGAATCCCGAACAGTGTTAAACACAATGTTGTACATTTCATTTAGCGACTCGCAATTTGCAACTCGCATTGTGTCGCCAATTGCGAGGCGCTAAATGAAATGATCGTACATATGGCCCCAAAATCCTTAGTACTTTGAGTATTTTGTTTTGTGTGCACATGTGTTTTTTTTTTAATTACTGTTTTAATATTTGAAATTTAACTTATGCAAATTGCTTGGGGGTCCCCGGCTTCCAGTGGTGACTCAATGGGGGTCCTCAGGAGTCAAAAGTTTGGGAACCACTGGTGTAGGGGTTAAAATTACTATTCTAACTCCAGGGGGTGCAACAGTAGGGTAAGTGTTGGATAGTGTAGGGGTTAAATTACTATTCTAACTCCAGGGGGTGCAACAGTAGGGTAAGTGTTGGATAGTAAGTTATGCATTGTAATGGTATGCGTTGTAATGACTGCGTTGTAATGATATGCGTTGTAGTGGTGTGCGTTGTAGTGTCATGCGTTGTAATGAATGCGTTGTAAATGCATGCGTTGTAATGGATTTTGCGTTGTAAAAGTTTTGTTGTAATGGTAGTGCGTTGTAAAAATTGCGTTGTAAACGTTGTATATCTGCTTGGTTACTCTCAATTTGGGATTTGGAAAAGGTGGTGCCTTTTATCCTTTTATGTGTTTATGCTGTTTGGGTTTAGTCATTTGGACAGTGGTTAGCATAAACTACCATATTGTTTAATGGTGGATTATATTGGGCACAGATGGACTGCATTCTGGTATTCATCTTAATGAAAATTATGTGTGGACATTACCAATTGCTTCATTCTGCTTGTTGGTTCAGCTGTTCATTTCTCCATTCAAGTAGTTGTCATGCTGTGATTCATCTTTACCACTTTATAGCTTTGATGCAGTACCATGTGCAAGAGGGTTTGGTTTCGTGAATGTAGATACATTAATCTGGTCATCTGATCTGTAGATTGATGAGAGGATGTGGATGTACGTGCATAGTCAGTGATATTGTGGGCTAGGTGTTTAGTCTAATGTGGGCTGTTGGTGTCATGTGAAATATGAGTATAGCTTCAAAAGAAAGTGCCTTTGAGGTGGCAAATGGTTATCCCACTGTATGGTTTGGAGATGTGCTGTGTGTCAGATGGTGCCAGAGATATTTATATTGTGTGCTACTATATCTTGATATTGTTGTGCTATTGAAGTAGCAAGCACGTAGCCATCTGCATCCCTTGGACCAATATTGTGTATTTGATTGTGTCATGATTTGTGTCTAATGTGTACCTTTGCTATCACTTCATATATTGGTTAAGGGAACTCTCAATGTCTGGGGTTATGTTGGGTGTGTGTGATTTCAAAATCAATTGTGTACCTCTTGGATATTCGTTGTTTGATGGAGAAAAGAACATAGCAAAGCTATAGTACAAATCAGCAGCCAAATCATAAAAATATTGATACATTAATCCAATATCATTCTTTTAGTTAGGATTTGGGCTGTAAGTAAGTATGGGCGGATCTAGCGGATCTCGCATATGCGAATTTGCGAATTTACGGATTCGCAATCCGCAAAAATACGCGAACTCTCGCGGATTTGCGGATTTTTACGTTTTTTGTGTTGGCGAGCGTTTGCGAGGATTTGAGGACCATTTCGCAATTGCGAACTTACTTTTCGGCTCGCAACGGCCGCGACTATGTTGTTTCTACGTCTGGTTTATGATCACAGGTTCACAGCACCCTCTGTTTCACCACTGCCACCCTCTGGTACACCCATGCCACCCTCTGGTACATCCTCACTGCCACCCATTAGGTTTGTTTATCACTGTAGATTATGGGGGTGAAAAACAGCAAGCACACCTGCCCTGCTTCAACTGCCATGAATTAATTTGGGGTTGATTAATGTGTCAGTGATTTTGAAAATTCCAGTCTGGCTGGCACCTGCTTCCTTCCTTATCTGTAATTTGCTTTCTGTTGCAGTGAAAGCAAGCATACCTGCCCTTCTTCAACTGCCATGAATTAATTTGGGGGTGATTAATGTGTCAGTAATTTTGAAACTTCCAGTCTGGCTGGCACCTGCTTCCTTCCTTATCTGTAATTTGCTTTCTGTTGCAGTGCAATTTTTTTGTCACAGGACCTTTATGGTCTACTTGTAGCTATTCTATGAGCCTGCTGTTTGGGTCATAGCAGGGTCATGGAATAGGAAACTGAACTCTGGAGGGGCCCCTCAGGAAGCACTAGAGTGAATGGTTACTAATGTTAAGTTTGAACTTTTGCACCTGCTGATTGCTTTCAGTTTAGCAAAAATCGTTTTTCTGCAATTTCGCGCGATTTGCGGGGCGCGAATCCGTGCGAATACAATTTTTTTTTTGCGGCGTGTATGTTCGCGTGATTTTTTGCATGTTCGCAAGGCGCTTGTATCTATACGTTTGCGAAGTTACCCTAGCGGTCGGACACGGGCGCAGCCATCTTGTTTGCGTGACGTAATTCCGTTTCCGGACGCTATGTGTAATCTCGCAAAGTGTGCTGCTCGCTAGTACAATTTCGCTCATGATCGCGAGGAAAATCTCGCGCGAACTTACCCACGCGGTCGTGAATGGGCGCGGCCATCTTGTTTCTCATTCATTGCTATGGTTCTGGGCATGCTTTCTGTATCCTCTCTGAATCTCTGCCACCCTTTGCTTTTTTGAAGTTTATTTGATCTATTTTACTTATTATCTATCCCTCTATTTTTCCAGCTCTATATTTTTGTGTTTTCTGCTACTTTTTGTTAATTTTAAACTACTTTTTTAAACTCTTTTCTTTTCTTCTTCCCTATTCTATTTCTTCTTTATTATTTCACTCATTTCTGCCCAGACCATGGTAAAGGGAGCCGGGAAGCACCCTGAGAAGGGGAAGGGTCCCGCACCCCGTGCCCGGCTCCCGTGCGGGCGTTTGAGGGGGGAGCAAGTGATGCCACGGGAGATCTTTAGCGCGGAGGAGGTGGCCGCACTCATCTTCCACGTCCAGCGCCGCCTCCCCAAGACGATCCTGGGAGGCGGCAAGATCGCAACCGGCTATGGCATCCGGGAGCGCCGGAAGCGGTGGGAAAAGGTGTGCCGGGCCATGTTTAAGCTCTCTGGGGTCCGGCGCACCTATAACCAGGCCACCCACCGCTGGACGGATGTCATGGACCGGGAACGGGACTTGCTGGACGCGCTCGGCGTAGAGGTCCCCGGGCTTGGTGAGTAGTAGTAGCCTAGCCATTTCTAGCTATTTCATCACTAATCTGTTTTATCCGGCTCTGTTATTTGCAAATCTTTGTTCTTTACCAAGAGCAATAATGCTGCCGATTACATTAGGTAAATTATATTTCAAAATCTTCTATGCATTTCAGGTGCACTGCTCTCCTCATTAGCCTTGCTTGCTACTATGCCTATTTGTTTTGTATTTTGTGTTCATTTCATTGGCCTGAGAAATTATGTATGAGTGTAGTGTAAAGAACTGCGTAATGCTAGACACTAAGGGTCATATTTTCAATTACCGGCGCATCCCTGCAAAGTAGCAGGGATGCGGCAGTAATTGTGCGCCATGCCACCACCACCCATTGGCCCAAAACGTCACAGAAGCCTTACGCATCTGTGGCGTAAAGGCGGCGCATTGCTGGAGTTGCGTGCCAACGATGGCGCAGCTCCAGCAATGCTCTGGGGTGCCCTATCTCCCCAATGCTGCATCACGCCGTACGTCGGCTTCAAGCAGGCGCAGGGTTTGAGTCACGCATCATTGTCCTAAAATTGACTGATTGACATCTTGTAGATTTCCCTCAGCCACTTTTAGGATTCGTTCCTGCGCAGGAACGCCCTCCCTTGCGCCGGAACGCCCCCTGATGGTGCTGGGCTTTACAACGTGATGCATGTCCCATATGCGTTTTTTTTTAATATATACGTCGCACCATGGCGACTCTTTTGTTCTGCCGCTGCGTCACAAAAGTCATGCAACAATGGAGGAAAATGAGCCGCAAGGGACTTCTAAATCAGCCCCAACAGACTGAAGTCCAGTCCTTCCTTTAGACACATGGCTATAAGAAGAAATAGTGGTGGTGGTCGGTGGATTGATAGTTTGAGTTTGCAAGCAGGATGGACTTTGTCTGTCACTTTGCGTGCTGCGGACTTCTGCCAGGCCTAGGCAAACCTTTTTAGTAGTCTGTTTATTGAGTTACATAGGAACTTTGAAAGTCAACGGTCCGCAAATCAGGCAATACGAATAACGTAGTATACCACATGAGATAGACAACTATTCCACGGGATATATTGACCTATCTATTTGCTATTTCTCCAAAATATTTTGTTATAGTTCTTTTAAAATGTTTGATTTGGTTGACAAATCTCACCCATGTTTTCTGGTCTTTCTTTCTTTCATGTTGTACATCAGCTCCCCCCAAGGGCAAGAGGACACAGGAGGAGGGTGCTGTTCAGGAGGATGCAGGCCAGGATCGGGCAGGCGAGGGCTCCTTTGCTGGCCCCAGTAAGTTTTAATTTTAATAAAGAGTACCTATTTTTTCCTGGCGTTCCTCATTCGATTTTTTCTAAATCGTCTTTGATCTTCTTGTAGACTGGATCTAAATTCTTATCCTGCCTCGACTATGACTCCCTGTGGTATTACTAGATTATTCTTATTAGTCTGTCTGTGTAGCTAACTAAGATTGCACATTTGGCAATTCCATTGGACTCCCATTCTAGTCAGCAATAGCTCTATGCACTGAGTGCAGTCCTCTGGGATTGTCCATAATGTCTTTTCAAGTCTTCTAAATGTTTATGCTTTGACAATTGCCAACAATAAAAAGGTGAATGACCACCAAGAAAGAATAAGATACTACTTTACTTTTGTTTTGGATAGAAGGACAATCCATTCTACCACTGTTGCAGGGACAAATCTGCACAAACCGAACTATGAACACTAAATAGTGCATTGTTTATCAATTATAATAGGCGCAGGTAGACTTTCTTTCCACATACCTCAGTGATATCAGACTTTGAAGAACCCCCAATCTCCTTACTGACTAGATAGTGTGGCAGAGTCATTTAGCTCCCTAAGTCACCGATGATTGATCCCCAATGATCATTAGATTATCCTACGCAGGGCAAGAGTACGGAGTCACAGTCAAGAAGTGTCAGAGGCACTCATGCTTGCAAAAATTCCAAAACCTTTAGCTCATCCACTCTAGTCTGGAGGACCAAAAACCACAGAGTCTATTTAAGTTTAAAAGCTTTATTAAAACTAAACACATTTATTAAAATCAACTTTGTCATAAAAGTAAACGTTTAACTGAAAATGGAAAAGTGCTTAGTGCTAACGATTAATTGGACACATTTCTTGTGGTCGAGCTGAGCTCTCACCTGGTTTGAACTTGAGCTTGACCCTGATCGTGTTCTTAGAAGTCAAGCTTCTGTTAGGAGAAAAAGTGTTGTGTGTTAAAAATAAAAAGCAAGCATTCATCAGTTGTGACAAAAAGTGCAGCAAGACAACAGCCTTCCCTGAAAAAAGGGACATTTTTACTGTAGAGTATACAGTTACAAATTATTACATTGTATTTCGTTTTTTTTAACTTTCTTTATTCCTCCTCGACCAAATATTATACAGTAGTGAGTGGTGTATTCTAACATTCTAAAAATTTACTTTGTAGGTGGAACATCTGGTGGCGGGGCCAGCGCGGAGGTGGTGGATGAGGAGGACAACTCTTCTGGGGAGGAGGCGGTGCGAGTGCTGGACAACACCAATGTGCCTGTGAGGGTTGACACGGTGGTGGCGGGCACAGGTAAGCTATATATTCGAAAAGCGAAAGAAGGGTGTAAGTAAGTGTGGAAGGACGAGAAATTTTATGATGGCTGGCAAAGAAGAATGATATGTGTTTGCTTGGCCCCCGAGGTGGCTGGGAAGGAAAGAATATGGTATGGTGCATGGCTGGGTCAATGATGAAGCAAGGATGGGTGGAAGGACAACAGGCTGGGTGGGTGAAACATAAACTGTATGTGTGCATATACTTTGAATGGATGGATGCCTGGAGCATGGTATTATCTGACTCTTAGATAGCACATGTGTATCTAGAGAGAGTAGATGGTCACTGGATGAACTAAGTGTTACCTTGAAGAGCATGTAACACCGCACCCGCACGTCCGTTCCAGTGTAGGGAAGGCAAGGAAAAGAAATTGTAAATTTGTCCAATACTACCATGAATAGTAGCAATAGTTTGTATTGCAACTGCAAGCACAGCATATATCCGGTTATTACGGTGGACACTCCGTACCTCTCTTAATAACTTTAGTTTAGTAGTAGTACGTCATTCATTTGTGGGTGTATCACTGTTCACTCAATAATAAGCAAAGCACCTAAAGTCATCCCATATGTCATCAAATACATCCCATGTGAAGTGATAGATAATCTAATTATTTAGCTTCTTCATTTTCCTTTTCTAGTACTTATTTGCACTGTAGGGTGAAAGGTAAATTAATTAAGCTGTAGCCCTTGTAACAGAGTATTCTCAGTGCCACCCGTAATAGAAAAGTAATAGCTTCACCACCTGCATGTACTGGACCGGTACAGTAACGCAAGTCTGTCTCACTCATCATGGTGTGCGTCTGTTTTTCTCGGGTGCAAGTTCACTGCGCTGGCATTCTGCCGGCTTGCATAAGATAACGTACCAATTTTCCGAAACAAGAGAGAAGAAGAAGAATAAGACTGGTGTACTGTCATAGTCGACTGTAATGGAAGTCCATAGTGGTCGTAGAATTTGTTCATTAAACTACCACTAATGTTAGAGCAAGGATGCAGAAGTGGGAGGTTAGATAGATACTGTCCTCAATAGTTATGTACTGTGCTTTCAATTTGCTACTTGTACTGTGACACAACTTTCGGCTCAATCACTTTGTGTTATTAATGTTAAGGAGCAATGGTTACAGACTATGTCTTTCTTTCTTCATATAGTTGCTCCTTCCAAATCGACATCACGGAGGGAGCAGGCTCGAATGGCCCGGCAACGGAGGCTGGATGCCACTGTCGCGGAATATCGGCGGCTGGTGGCCCTGGAGGAGTCGGAGGACACGCAGTCGACCGGTGCAACCACAACATCCTCGACTGGGACAGCTGCATCCTCCTCCGTGAACTCACGGGCTGCCAGCCAGCGCAGTGCTCCAGCGGTACGGAGCCGGGCTAACAAAGCCAACCGCCACCGCCAAGCAGCAAAAAGACCAGCTGCCCCCCACAGGAGCTGCAAGGCACGCCAGCGCCGCCTAGGAGTGAGAATGTCCTACCTGGAGCAGGAGGTCCATAGGTACAAGAACTTGGTGGAGGGCCTCCGCTTCGAGCATGCCACCCTCCGCAAGGAGTATGATGCCCTGGCCGCAAAATTCACCAGCACGCTCCAGTAGTGGAGTGTCCCTTGCCCTTTTTTTAGAGACTTTTGGGGGTGGGATTTGGGAGTTGGGTGCTTTTTGGGACTTTTCAAAGACAATCGTTGGGGTTAGGGAGGGTCTTGAGGGAGATTATTTTGTTAGGGCTACATAAATATACTTTTTTAAACTTTATCTGACCATACCTGTTTTTTACTGCTTTTCAGTCTGGTGGGTGGGGGTGTAACAGTAAGTTTGTTTTCCTGAAGAGTCCTAGGACTTTAGTAGTACTACCGTCAATCTCTCGTCTAGTCCTAATACTCCATTATACTACCTCCCACCAAACGCTTATCTTACCTGTAATTTGTGTTAGAAATTAGGGCTAGGCACAGGGCTGGCTCCACGTGAAATGGGGATTAAGGTTGGCAATCCTGGGCGGATGAAATTTCCTCATTGCGGTGGTACTAGTGGTGTGACACAGTGGCAGTTGCATGCCTATGGAAAAAAATAAAACGAAACCTGGTTTGTCCTTACTGTAGCATTACAACAGTTACGGCACGATCGACAATATAGCAGGTGACAGTACACTAGAACAGTGCCACAATGTAGCCTAACAAATGGTAAAGTATTGCAAGTTTAACTAGTACTTGCGTTGAATTTATTTGACATTGGCTCCTACTACTACAAGAAATAGTACTGAAGCTGAGTAAGGCTAGAATATATCCTCGTATTCCTTCACCAGCCTGTTGCTATGACCTTATCCTCCCCAGCAAGTGTGTGGAATTATTGATGTCATTTAGTCAGTCATCAAGCAAAACCACACAGCCCGGGGGAAGAGGGTTAGGGTTTGGAAAATGGATGGGAATGGGGGTTTCTTTTTGGGTAGGTTTTGTTGAGAGAAGAAAAAAAAAGCACAGCATGGACAAACAATAATTGAAGATAAAGAAATCTTTGGGTACAAACTAAAGCTAACCACATGCAGTCACACTCATAGAAGAAAACAATGGATACTGTATCTGTATTCTGTATGTTGTTGGAGTTGTCCTGTTGAATTTGGTAAGTAAGTTGCATGCAGCAAACAATTCCTCTTATTAGCGGCACTCCTCCATTCCAGCTGATGCTTCGTCCATCAATGTTGGTGACCACTGACAGAAGACACCCTGTCCACTGCCTGCCTGGCGGATGTTGACTGAAACCCGGCCTGTAATTATTGAACGTAAAACAGGAAGTGCTATTACAATACCACTGATAAATAAATATAAGGTATGTACGCTGTGTGGTGCAAAAAGTCACACTTTGATTTCCCTAAGACAGTACAATATTGTTGAAATTGCGTACTCTGTCTGAGTCACCTTTTTAAGGATAAATAAGTATGGCCAAAATAATAGTTAGCTAACCCTAACGAACCCTAAGTTACAAAAAGTGCCAAAAGGTTTTTCCTTATGGATTTTGTCCTAAACACTTCTATCCGTTATTAGACCTTCACAGGAATGCCCCAAGAGACCCGCCAACCCACCCGCCAAAAAGCACATGACAACACCCCCAAACAGCCAAAAAGCAAAATCTCATACTTACAATATCTCTCGGCCTTCGGTCCAAACGCGCTGTGCAGCTAGGTCATCATCATAACTCCTGTTTTCCACCACGGATTTCCTGAAAAGCAAATGCAATCAAGTTTAGACTATCGCAGCAGTGCTCCGACAGAGACACCAAAACCCACCAACAAACACCAGGAAGCCCCTCAAACAGGTCCCCGGAAACGCTACATTGAGCAAGATGTCAGAAGAAATAGCAAAAAAGAAATCTGCATGGATTTTGTCCTAGACACTTCTATCCGTTATTAGACCTTCACAGGAATGCCCCAAGAGACCCGCCAACCCACCCGCCAAAAAGCACACAACAACACCCCCAAACAGCCAAAAAGCAAAATCTTATACTTACAATATCTCTCGGCCTTCGGTCCAAACGCGCTGTGCAGCTAGGTCATCATCATAACTCCTGTTTTCCACCACGGATTTCCTGAAAAGCAAATGCAATCAAGTTTAGACTGTCGCAGCAGTGCTCCGACAGAGACACCAAAACCCACCAACAAACACCAGGAAGCCCCTCAAACAGGTCCCCGGAAACGCTACATTGAGCAAGATGTCAGAAGAAATAGCAAAAAAGAAATCTGCATGGATTTTGTCCTAGACACTTCTATCCGTTATTAGACCTTCACAGGAATGCCCCAAGAGACCCGCCAACCCACCCGCCAAAAAGCACACAACAACACCCCCAAACAGCCAAAAAGCAAAATCTCATACTTACAATATCTCTCGGCCTTCGGTCTAAACGCGCTGTGCAGCTAGGTCATCATCATAACTCCTGTTTTCCACCACGGATTTCCTGAAAAGCAAATGCAATCAAGATTAGACTGTCGCAGCAGTGCTCCCAGACCCCAAAACTCACCCACAAACACCCGGAACCCCGCCAAAGAGCACCTCAAAGGCAAGCAAGTCAGCAAAAACGGCAAGAAATTTCCGCGTCATATTTGGTCCAAAACACTTTTATCCGTTATTAGAGCTTCACAGCAATGGGCCCAGAGCCGTCAACTCACCCGCAAAGAAGTAGAACACCTCCAAAAGTGCTGAGTCTTTCTTCATTGGGCGTAATCCAGCCCTCTGCTTTGAGGGAAATAGGAGTCTGGAGGAGGAGGATAGAGGAGCATGTTCTTCAGAACTTGTGAACCTGAGGAATGTAGACTGCGGCACCTTCAAATCAATAAGCAAACAAGTGAAGACAGTTCTGCTGATGGGCTTGTTTTTGGGATTAGGTGATTAAAGTTTGAATTAAATTAACTGTGCAAAACAAAGAAAGACAGACACACAGGAATAAAAGTGAATAAGGACGAAAAAGAAAGTTATTGATTCATTGTCTCATTTTCAGGGCTCGGTGTCAGGGAATAAGAAGAAGATTTCGTCATCATACTCTGCGAATTCAGGCAGGATGAGGTCAGTGTGACCGAACAGAGAACAAATCCCCTCATCTACGTTGCCGTCCTCCTGGTCTTCATGCGGCGTGCTTTCTCGTACTTTGTAATCTGGTGGTATGAGGTGCTGATTCATCTTGATCATTGTCAGCCGCTCCACATTTTTGGGCGAGAGGCGGCTCCGTTTGGGAGTTACAATGCCACCAGCAGCACTGAAAACCCGTTCAGAAGACACACTTGCGAGTGGGCAAGATAAATAGTTTATAGCCAGGTTGGAGAGCTGTGGCCACAATTGTTTTTCCCATGCCAATACTGCAATGGCTCATCATTAAGAAAGACCTCTGTTGAGTCATTCAGATAGTCCTGCACCATCGACTCAAGGTCCTCAGCGGTTCCTCCACTTTGCTTACTTTTTGCTGTGCCTGTGACATTTTTTCGAGAACCATACCCAAGCAAAGTTAGCCAATCCTCTACAGCAGCCACTGTTACTGTTGTGTCTGGTGCAGATGATCCGGTTGCCGGTGTCTTTAACGGCTGAGAGGTCACTTGTGTCACAGCCACAGGTGCAGAAGTGGATTTTTTTGACTGGGGATGGCCTGCTGATGCTGATGCTGATGTACTGCCTTCTTCTCCTTCAATATCCTGCCGTTCTTTTTCAAACCTCTTGGCTGACCAGGCTAGCCAACGTTTGTACTTTTTAACATCTTCATCAGCAAAAGGAAAGAATGCTTGGCCTGCCAGCGCCTTTTTGTAGCGTGGATCCAGAATAGTAGCACAAATGTAATGCTGTTCTGAGTTGATCTTTTTAAGACGTTCATCACCACGTAGGCGCTCTAATAATTTCTCCGACAAAATAAAAGGGTCTTTTTTTTGGCATCTTTTTCAAACTCAGAAGACACCGCCTTCAGTTGGTGCTCCAGCATGCACAACAATGGGATAGCTTTTCCCAAATTACAGTCCTCCTGGCTGACTGCACGCGTGAAGAACTCAAAAGGACGAAGCATGTCTGTCAGGCTTTTAACTATGTCCCATTGCGCCGCACCCATCCGCAGGTCCATCTGAGCTGTACCCTCTGTTAAGAAATAGTGATCGAGTACCGTATACTGCTCATAGAGACGCTCAAGCATGTAGAAGGTTGAGTTCCAACGTGTTGCCACCTCCTGGATGAGTGCTTTCACTGGCATTCGACGTTCAAGTAGCAGCCTCCTCAGATGCTTCCGGGCCTTAAAAGAATGGCTGAAATGGTTGCACATTTTGCGGCAGGTGGCCATTACCTCGAACGCTGTACTGTCTCTATCACTCAAGAATTTTTGAACTACCAGGTTGATACAGTGCGCCAAACACGGCACTCTGAAATAGTCACCCAGCGCCATGGCCTTAACTACATTGGCGCCATTATCCGTGGAAACATAACCAATCCGGCGTTTTTTTGGGGACAGCCAGTGAAAGACCTTTTTGTTAAACTCGTCCAAAATGTTTTGTGCTGTGTGACTTTTCTCCAAGCCAAACATGGCTAGTGTTGCATGTTTCCGAGCAGCTTTAAAAACTTGGTCCGGGTCAACACCTGCGTTTAGCTTTGCTTTAACACCTGAAAAAGAGACCCAGTGTGCAGTGATGCACATGTAATCAGCGCCTGCGCCACTGGTCCACATGTCTGTTGTCAGATGTATAGTGTGAACAGCACTCTTCTGCAAAGCTGCCCCAATCGCCTCCAGCACATCTTCATGTAGTGCTGGAACCGCAACTCTGGCAAAATAGAACCGGCTAGGAACCTTCCATTTAGGGCAGAGCGTTGCCACTAATTCTAGAAAACCTACCGCTTCTACAAAAGAAAAAGGGAGAAGGTCCACAGCTAGCATTTTAGCCAGCTTAGTGTTATACAGACGCGTCAGTGGGTGGTTGGGTTCATATGGCGCATCTGAAGAAAACATGGTTCTAATGTTGCCCTGGACCAAGCATTTACGGGATGATAATGACTTCGTTGACCCAATTATGCTCGCTGGTGAACTTTTGCGCGTTGGTGTCTCACTCGCTCCAACACTCAGTGTGCCTCACACGGGGTGTGCTGCTGACAGGGGTACTGGGTGTAAGTGAAGTGTTTGACACGTCTTCTTCCTCCTCGTCATCATCAGATGCAACATCAACGTTTTCTTGACTTCCAATTCGGGCTTCCTTGATCGCATCTAGGTGCGCAAACCATTGGACAGTGTGCTGTCTCTCAAGATGACCTCTCTGGCCTCCGGTACCATAGTTGGTACCTGACTTACCACGACTAACTGCAAGCTTACAAAGGGTACAAATGGCGAACTTTTCCCTTTTTGGGCAAACAGTAAAGAAGTCCCAAACTGGGGACTTGAAGTGTCTGTGGGGCCTGGAGGAGGCGGCGATACTGGTGGTGGTGGTCATGCTGCTAATGCCAGATGAAGTGGAGGATCTGGATTGCCCAAGTTTTGTACGTTGTGCACTTTCACCGCCACTAATTAAGGTCGAGTTGGATGGAGGTCCCTTCTTGTGAGAAAGAAATATGGAAGCGGTACGAGTTGGTGTACTTAACTCCAATGATTGTGGTGTTTCCACTGCCTCCTCGTCGACAACATCATCATCATCACGCTCAGCAGCTTTTCGGGCTAGGGTCAAAATGTCTGTTTGCTGCATGCCCGCTGGGGCTGCAGTGACCTTTATGATGACTGGGTCGTCGTTGTCAGAGTCTTCATCAGCAGCAGTATCCGCCACTTCTTGTTGAGCCTCATCATCACACTCCATAACTCTGAGACTTTGGACGAGCTTCCTTTTACGCTTAACTACCTTTGTCAGATCATGTGCCTCACTCTCAGACGGCAGTGGTGCTGGTTCCCAATTTTGATCCGTATCACCAGAAGGAGGTGTGCTTGAAGAAGATGTAGACACCACCCTTGATCCCTTCCTTGCTAGGGGTGTGGAAGACAATGAATGATCATCAGGAGGAGTGTCTTCCTCAAATGATACCTCGCCTTGATTGTCGATTTCCTGATGTGCCCCTACTTCGGGAGGAACAACTATTGTGGGCACTTGTGACCCTCCATGCACCTCTGCTTGCGCATCTCCTTGCGCTGCCTCTCCTTCCACATGTACTTGGGCTTGTACTTGCACATGTGGTTTTTGTTGCGGCTGTGGTTGTTCAACACTCGTCAGATGAGTTACAACAACCTGTGTTGATTGAGGGACATTGCTGCTACTTTCTTGCGATGAGCCAACATCACTGGTCGATGGTGATTGAACAACTAGACTAAGTGCCTCTGCAGCACTGAAGGGCTTGGACTTAAGTTGGCGTGGTGGTGGTGGTGGCACTGAGCCCAATGGAGCGGGGGTGCTGCTCCCAGCTTGGTCCCCAGCAGATCCCGCTGCTGCTGCAGGCATACTTTTTTTTTTACTCCCAAAAAAAGGGGCGGCCGGCACACCAGTCTCCTTGGTAACTTGCTTCTTCTGCTCCTTACTGGCAACTTTCTTGCTAGAGGAGCTACGGGTAACTTTTTTTGGGGCCATCTTCTTCAGAACAGCAGGCAGCAGTTGCACGAGTTGCAGAGTTGTCTGTGTCCAGACGTGACGTCGCGTGACGTTATGCTGCACACACACACCGCTGCAGGACTTCTTCCTGGCACTGGTGGTTCTCTAGAGTCTTGTGCACCTAAAAGCAATGGAAGACAGAGGAACATCAGTTCAGTTATACACCCCAAAAAATGGAAAAACACAGAAAAATAAGCACAATCCCATGCCATCCATGATGTTTACATTCAAGACACCACGCAGAAAGACTAGGCCCATGCAACACTGAGTCACTACCCCTGGGGATAATGGATGAAAAGTAGGCTAAATAAGTGCAGGCCTCAGACACTGCCTCTCTTCAAAATGGCCCCTTGCACCCCAAGCACATGTTGCCTGTACCAGCCAGCACTCAAGATGGCCACCACCACCACCCACATGGCCAGTCCACATCAACAGTACACCCCAAAAAAACAGAAAAACACCCAAAAATCACCACAATCCAATGCCATCCAGGATGTTCACATTAAAGAGACTGAGACCCCACAGGCACACTCAGTCCATGCACCACTACCCCTGGGCAAAAGGCCACACCAGCAGCCCCACAAAAACGACAAAAACCACAAAAAACAGCACAATCCCAGCCCATCCATGGCCTCAATGGTGTTTAAATTCAAGAAGACACCCCACAGAAAGACTAGGCCCATGCAACACTCACTACCCCTGGGCATAATGGATGAAAAGTAGGCAAAATAAGTGCAGGCCTCAGACACTGCCTCTCTTCAAAATGGCCCCCCCTTACACCCCAAGCCAGTCCACATCAACAGTACACCCCAAAAAACAGAAAAACACCCACAAATCACCACAATCCAATGCCATCCAGGATGTTTACATTAAAGAGAGTGAGGCCACACTACAGGCACACTCAGTCCATGCACCACTACCCCTGGGCAAAAGGCCACACCAGCAGCCCCAAAAAAAAGACAAAAACCACAAAAAACAGCACATTCCCAGCCCATCCATGGCCTCAATGGTGTTTAAATTCAAGAGGACACCCCACAGAAAGACTAGGCCCATGCAACACTCACAACCCCTGGGCAAAGGGCCCCACTAGCAGCCCCAAAAAAACGACTAAAAACAATAAAATCAGCACAATCCCAGCCCATCCATGGCCTCAATGGTGTTTCAATTCAAGAAGACACCCCACAGAAAGACTAGGCCCATGCAACACTCACTACCCCTGGGCATAATGGATGAAAAGTAGGCAAAATAAGTGCAGGCCTCAGACACTGCCTCTCTTCAAAATGGCCCCCCCTTACACCCCAAGCCAGTCCACATCAACAGTACACCCCGAAAAAACAGAAAAACACCCACAAATCACCACAATCCAATGCCATCCAGGATGTTTACATTATAGAGAGTGAGACCACGCTACAGGCACACTCAGTCCATGCACCACTACCCCTGGGCAAAAGGCCACACCAGCAGCCCCAAAAAAACGACAAAAACCACAAAAAACAGCACAATCCCAGCCCATCCATGGCCTCAATGGTGTTTAAATTCAAGAGGACACCCCACAGAAAGACTAGGCCCATGCAACACTCACCACCCCTGGGCAAAGGGCCCCACCAGCAGCCCCAAAAAAACGACAAAAAACAATAAAATCAGCACAATCCCAGCCCATCCATGGCCTCAATGGTGTTTAAATTCAAGGAGACACCCCTCAGAAAGACTAGGCCCATGCAACACTCACTCCCCTCAGAAAGACTAGGCCCATGCAACACTCACTACCCCTGGGCATAATGGATGAAAAGTAGGCAAAATAAGTGCAGGCCTCAGACACTGCCCCTCTTCAAAATGGCCCCTTGCACCCCAAGCACATGTTGCCTGTACCAGCCAGCACTCAAGATGGCCACCACCACCACCCACATGGCCAGTCCACATCAACAGTACACCCCCAAAAAACAGAAAAACAGCCAAAAATCACCACAATCCAATGCCATCCATGATGTTTACATTAAAGAGAGTGAGACCACACCACAGGCACACTCAGTCCATGCACCACCACCCCTGGGCAAAAGGCCCCACCAGCAGCCCCAAAAAAACGACAAAAACAACAAAAATAAGCACAATCCCAGCCCATCCATGGCCTCAATGGTGTTTAAATTCAACAAAACAGTTGTATCATGCACCCATAACCAACCCTGGTCCTACTGGATACTGTGGCTACCCACAATATAATTTATTTAATGTTCTGAAAAAGTTCCAAAATTGTAGTTGCAGCAACTGTAATGCCCCAAACAAACTTACTTGTGAAAGTTGATTTCTAATCCAAAAGTGATCCAAAGAAAGTCAAAAAGGCCTCAAATCCAAATATCCAGCAGCACCCACAAAAAGTAATCCTTCCAGCTCCAGATCCAAATGAAAGTGACCAGGAGATGGACAAAGCACTGGGAGGAGCCTGCTGGACAGGAACAGGAAGTTGGAGACTGTGGGGCACTTCCTTCCCTCCCCCCCCAAAAATGGACTCCTTGCAAAAAAAAGGCCATGCAAATGTCAACCTGATGAGTGATTCTGTTAAAAATCATCATTTTCTGAAGGTTTATCCTGTTTGCTGGTGGATTTCTTGCGCAGAATTGCAAAATCTCTATTTCGCGAGTGCGAGATTGTTCCTTTCCGCCGCAACTACGTGTTCGCAATTGCGAACTCTCGCGAGGTGTGCTGTGCAAGGTGGCAAGCCGCGATTACGTATTCGCGGGCGCCAAACTCCCGCGGGATCACGCAGCAAGATCCAAAATGGCGCAGCACTCGCAAAATATGATCGAGAAAAACAACTCGGCAAAAGCTTAATGACGGAAAGTGAACGCCGTGCACCACGCCGCGCGCCGCAACCAAGCAAAAAATCCGCCGCGAGCGGATTCACGGATTTTCGACAAATTCGCGAGAGTTCGCGGATTGCGAATTTGCCGAAAATCCGAAAAATCCGCGAGCCGAGCGGATTTTACGCCCATGCTTACCTGTAAGCATATGTTGAAAGTATTCTACCTATTAACAAAATTAACATAGAAGGTGATGGGAGAAGTCGGGTGCACAATGGTAGTCTCTTTCAATACAGGAGTAATTTATCCTTCTTATACAAGCTTATGCCATTGCCAGGCCATGCATGTGGCCTTTCCGTGCTAAAACGAAGAGGGAGTTTCAGAGTGTCTTGGCGACCAAGGTGATGAGTGAGCAAAGGGTTATTGGGCATCTTGGAACCAGAGGCCAAGGTGCCATAACATAAGATCTCAGGTAGGTGGATGGGAATGGCGGAGACTCATAAAGGACCATGGGCTATTAGGGGACTTCAACAAGGAAGGCGGGGTGTGGAGTTTTCAAGAGACTGTTGGAGTCATGTCCAAAAGGGCAGGGAAAGCAGCACAAGATTTTTACGCTCGGGATTTAGGCTCAGGAGTGTTGCCTAGTAATGGGTAGTGCGTAAGGAAGAATACGATGGAGGTATCATGAATAAAGAAAAGGGGGTTATTGTGGATGTGCTCATAATGGTGAAGGGTAGGGGGAAGAGGGAGAAGAAGCAGGATCTCGAGACTGGCTTGAAGTTCATTTCCTGCATATAAAATCAGTACAGCAACAATCTGCCAAATTTATAGATCTTCAGAAAAAACACTGCCACAGCTGCCTTTCTCATAGCACTGTAAGTATGCTGGCTTGCTGCCATGATACCTGCAGCTGCTCAGCAAAATTTTTTGTTTTTCAAAAACAAACTCTCAACGTTGTAGTTTGTTTTTCAAAAACAAAAAATGCACCCTGTTAGTTATGTGGTACAGTAGACCAGAACAGGGTTGCTGCACTATTTCTCCTTGACCTCTCAATTGCCTTTGCCACAGTTGACCGTGGCACTCTAATACAAAGACTCTATGAAGCCGACATAGAAGGGACTACTCTTGACTGGATCACATCCTACCTTTAAAACAGAACAAATGCCATCCATTTTTACCCTTTCACATCCAAACCGTACTTCACAAAAGCTGGGGTACATCAAGGCTCTGTCATCTCACCCATGCATTACAACTTCTACAAGAAGTCATTATTGGCAATGATCAATGAATTTCAGCTCACATGCTATACCTATGCAAATGACACACAAATAATCCTTAAACTGAAAAGCCCCAAAGACACTGGAAACTCAAATATCTTCAAATGCCTCAGAGCCTTTGCCCAGTGGATGACATGAAGCCATCTCAAATTGTGTGTTTCCAGAATGGAAATCTCCCATGTGCTGATTGGAAAAAGGATGACCCACTCGGTGTCTGGCTTGATGATCTGGGACCACCTCCTAAAGTTTCTAAGGAAGTAAGAAACCTTGGAATTACCAGGGACTTCAAGCTATCAATGAATGCCAGCAGGACAAATTGCGGTACAAAAGGGGGTGGTGATGGACGAAGCTTCTGAATCAATCAAACACTCACACCCAGTCAAAAGATCTGGGTTTAATCCATCACCGTTCTTTAGCCCACTCTGCCACCCCAGTTAAGACATGGCTAAATGCAAATCAGACTGACCCTGTGCCTCATGGGAACAGTCCAGCCCGAACTGCCAAGCCATGCCTTCCCTGGACCGGAAACAAGCTTCCGAGGACCGGTTTCTGGCATTCCAGCTGTCTTCAGCCCGTCTTGCCTGAATCCAGTGGCAAAGTGAGCAAGGGACTCACGTCTGAGCATACCCTGCCACACTTATGGCGGCCAAAAGCGGTACAAAAGGGGGTGGTGATGGACCAGGACAAATTAGCATGATCAAGCTTCATTACTATGAAAACTCTGCAAAACATCTTTGCCCATCTGGGATTTCCACACAAAGCCCAGACTACTGTCTCTCTTGTAATGTGTAAATGCCATTACGCCAATGGCCTCTGCCACAGATCATCTTTATCAAGTATGAAAAGTCTAAAACAGATTCAGAACTCTGCTGCTAGACTACACTTACATATAAAGCTACAAGCCCGCATCTCCCCTACCTTGAGGGCCCTACATTGGTTACCAGTTGCCATAAGATCCACATTCAAGCTATTTTGTATCACCCACATAGCAATATATAGAACGGGATCACTTTACATCAGGAATATAATCACCAAATACATTTAACAAAGGAACCTCTGCTCCAGATTGGCACCTCTCCTCAAAATCCCATTTTACAAGAAAGAAACCATAGGAGGCACACCCTTCTCTGTTTTAGCAGCCAAACTATGGAACTCATTACCCCCTAACATGAGATCCATGGTTAACTATCTTATCTTCAGAAGACTACTCGAGTTGGCTGTTCCGTAAATAATAACCACTCTTCAAACACAAATGTACAGCATATCTCAGTATGTGTATATATATAAACTTAATTTGATTATATGTTGCATCTAGATATGTGTATTTCTTTGTAAAAATATGCATAATATTCACATTTTAAATATATACATATTCTTTAGATCGACTTAAAAATTTTACATATTACTTATGGTTAAAATATATATATATTATTCTATTTAATATATATATAAGCCGTGGCATAGTTTTCATATTAGTTATTTGATTAGCTTGAGGTTCTCCATTTATTTATTTATCACAGTATGTAAATATAATCATAAATATGTATCTACAATGTCTTAACAATTGAAAACTCAAAAAATTAATTAAAAAAGTTAGAAAGTATACAAGTAAATTGGCTTAAAGTACAAAAACCCTTGAAAGTCCAAGTTTACTAAATACAACTTAAATCTTGATATATTCCCTTCCTTATACATGTATACCCTCCATGTACTTTATATATGTATTACTTTACTCCAACTGTAACCTAAAAAAAAAGATACAAATGTGCATTTCTACCTCCACTCTGACTCATCCCAAACCTCATTTTACTACTATGATCTCCAAAATAACCCTTTCGAGACTCTTCATTTTTCTATCCTTCCTTGCATCACCCCAAATCTCATTTTACTACTATGATCTCCCAAACAACCCTTTCTAAATTCTTCCTTCATGTATTCCTCCTTGGACTGATCCGAAAGCAAATTTTACTACTAAGATCTACCTTATCCATATCTAGAGACTCTTCTCTCCTCCATCTCTCCTTTACTCATCCTAAACCTCCTACACCTACTATGATCGCCCAATGAACACTTTCTAGACTCTTCCCTCGTCTATACCTCCGTTATCTTTTTCAATCCAACTAACAGACTCACATGTCCACCGCTATAAATAAACTCATATTTTCCTATGCTAATTCACCACAAATCCTTTTTGGGTTCCGGGGTAGCGTGCTACTCGCCGAAAAGCCCTTTGATGCCTCTTCAGGGGTAGTAAATGCTATATAAATGCAATTTCAATTACAAAAAAGTGCCAAAACATCCATACTAAATAGGGGTCGATTTTCGTGGGGCCATGAGTGTAAGCATAATGGTTTACCTGACTCTAAATAGAGTGGGTGAACAATATTTTGGTGGACAGCGGCTCTGCCACATTTGTGACCACCAAACTCTAAATAATCCCATATTTACAAGATCCCTCAGTGAAATTTAACTCATATGTTACATTAATATGATGAGTATATGTGCTCACTTGCTTGCATTGCACCTTTTAAGGTGAATGTTTCAGCCCTTTCCATTCTAAAATGCATTCACATGTGTATGTGTGAGTCCACTTTTGTGAACGCTATCAGTGTGAATGCATTCCTATCTATACCTCATGTTGGGAGCTAAGTAAATGGCAAAATAGGATGTAGATCTACCCAAGCGGTCACTTCAGTGAAAGGAATGTTTCCGCTGAGAAACACCAGCAGCATATGTTAATGTCAACGATGGCTACTGTACGTGTCTGTTATGATCCTGCAAGTCTGAGCAAGAACCGGTAATTGGTCTGCTTGCTGGAGAGAATGCTGAGCTTGTTCATATCCATGAGCTGGTGGAATGCTCACTGAGAGTTTTCTAGGTGATCATCACTTCCTTGCCAGATCATTAAACCCACTTTTCAAGGAGATCATGTGGATTCACACAGGATCAGATAGGAAGCGACAGTTGCAAGAGACGGACCAGGTGTTCATGAATCACTGGCAGTGGAGTCTTTTAGGATTATGAACAGATGTCCCGACATTACCTTGATGAAGGTGAGCAGCTCTACCTCATGGTAGAGTGCATCGAGTGCTTCATACGATGAGATGACTAGTTCAGAGATGACAGCCATTGAGTACTTTGGGAGAGAGGAGTTGTTTGCTGTGATCATCACTTGTCAGTGCAGCAGCCATCATTCTCAGGTCGTCGCCAGTCATTGCAAAAAAGAAGAGGCCTTTAGAACTGCCATCACCATCATAGCAGCAAGATGAGAAGTCTGTCTAGTGGAATTGTGAAGAAATCGATTCTCCCAGGGTAAACAAGTGACTTCCATCAAAAAAGTGCAAGGCCTCCAGCTGGGAAGTTTAATTTATTTGAAGTGTCTTTCTTTAAAGAGGCAATGAATACTACTTCGTAGCAAGTAATATGAGACACTGTGCAACACGTCTATGAAGAAAACAGCTACGTTATCCCTACGTGATACACGAAAATGCATATATATATATATATAAACTTTAAGGCAAGATGTCGCTGACCAATGAGAACAGTACATATACACTGCTCTCCTAAGAGAGGAGATGCGTTGGCGTTCTTCGTTTAATGTGGTAGGGTGCCAGGCAGATGCATTCCTTGTTTAATGTTTTCATTTTGGAAGTTACGTTCATTTTGTTCCAAACTGATTTATTTTCTGTTGTCCGATAAACACAAGCAAACAATGCTAGTTGGGTATTTTTCTGATTTTTCAGTTGTTGATTATGGTATTGAAGAGTCAATTGTGGCTGGGAGAGGGTATCTTTAACCAGTTTGCTCTTAATTCCATGTGTGATGTTTCTGCTGTCTACAATTACCTGCTTGTCACTCCTCAGAGATCAACAAATGTTGATGGTCCTTCTTGAGATGGTCTGCGGAGAGTCTGGAATGGTGCAATGGGATTGAAATTCCTTCCCTCAGCATGTATATTGTCATTCCCTGAGAAAAAATCAGAATGTAAACCAAACTGTTAATACCAGTTTATTTATGTATTTATTTTTTGGTTTTATATAGCGTGAACTAAACCCGTGGGGTTATAGAGTGATTCACAGAGATTCATGGTTGGGTAAATACATAGAGGGTATAAGTTTCACTTGAAAACGAGTAGGGGGACAATGACAACTAATGTCCTCATTGGGACAGCCTTACCTCACGATAAATTAAGATGCAAACATTCTGTTATTGTGTTGTAAATTTGACCCAGGACCATGTAATTACAAGTTAAGCTCCAAATAATGGGGAATTAACTTGCGAAACTGATTTTTGCAGTTTGTAATGCCACATGGGATTCCCAGTTCTGTGGGGGTTTATCTCACACATTTAGCACCTACATTAAGCCGGTGATAAATGTGTGCAGGAACCACTGGTGGGGTCGGGGGGTGAGGGAAGAGAGTGGGTTAGTAGGGACGACAACTGGAAGGTTATGGATGGCACCCCTGTTAGAAAAAAAACAGAAATTAGGCCTTTCTGCTTCTGCATTCAAATCCTCATGCAGTTCTGCGATGCAGAATTAATGCACGGAAAAACCAGGTGTGGAGAAACCAACCCACTTGGAATGATGCGGAGCGGAATTCCATGAGATATTTTTGCTTCAACTGACTGGTAATTCAAGCTTAAATGGGTATGCATTAATACTACAAGAGCAGAAGCAATGATTTGATAAGAAGGCCTTGATAAAGTGAGTTTCTCCCTGCATTAGAGAAACAAAATCATATTATAAACAATTGCAATTAATTATAACATGAAAGAACTTTGTAGGCAGGCACCAAATCTGAGTATTCTTCGAGAGCTCTCACTGGCAATAGTGTAAATAGGTTACACTCGAATGTGTCCCTGGAATAGCAATGTTTTCATCTCGCCCAGTTCTGTTTTTTCAATATTGAAAGAAAGGTACTTCAGATTGTCTCTGGTTAAGAAAGAGAGGATTCAGTCAAGAAATTGTTTATTTCGATGATAATGAAAATCTGCACAACCCATCAACAAATGTATAATGCTTAACACCAGCAACAATTATAAATTCCCTTAAGTGAACACTGACCTGCAGAGGAAATGAAGTGCACAAACCTAATGATCAGAAAGCGAGAGCCATCTTGGTATACTGCAAATCATATCTACTTTACCACATAAGATAGGACATAAATACAGCAGACAGGTAGTATTGTCCGAACAACACTGTCGCTGCGTATCCACTATATCACTCGTCATAATAATGTCGACATTTCCGTGCGCATTGATGGTCATTCTCGGCGTGTTCTTTGCTGTCCAGTAAACCGAGTGTGCTTGTCATTGCTTTTTGCAGCATTCCGCCAAATGTCCGAGACATCGTCTACTGCACGGGCGTTTCTTTGATGGACGAGGATGTCTGGGAGTTTATATGGATGAAATTCCACTCTTCTACGGCTGTGTCTGAAAAGAAAATATTGCTTGAAGCTTTGACCTGCAGCGATGACAGGAACCTCTTAAACAGGTGGGGCTTGTTTCACATTATGTGTCAGGAGCATTTCTAGTCTGTAGATGGCGGCAGAGCACTTGACAGGTAAAGGGGGTTCTGGGAAAATGTCATGTTCTAGACCTGTGCTATGATCAGGTGATCTTTTGCCTCCCCCACTCTAATTTCGTAGCATAGCTAGAATTGGCATTACACGACATTTGATCGTCATGATGGGCAACCGAAAATATATTTATCACTGGGTATTGCAACCAAGACGTTTTAGAATGTTAATAAACAGTAAATAGTATCAGGACTGATGAACTAAATGGTGAAAGATTAAACCAGTTTGGCCTGTGGTCCTGGTGGTTAAACCACACAAGTTGCGAATCAGTCCATCCTGGTTGTAAACAAAAGCAATAAGAGAAATATTGCTGTTCCTACCTTCCCCAGATCTTAACGATTTTTGATTTTGAATAACTTCAACTATTTTGTTCAATTCATGCATGTGTTATCATATTTATTACAATATCTACTATGAGGTATTTTACCCCCAAAAAATGCTTCTCGACATAATTAAGAGCTCTTTTCCCATGAAAAATTGATCAACTGTTTATTTCTTGTCCTGAGCTACACCTCTTCAGGGTTGTAATACATTTTAAATCTCCTTGAAAGAAGACGTGTACAAAGTTGTGAAGTCCTATGACTTGTAACTGTGAAGGTAAGTTTAAAAAAAAGTTGAGAGATTGTGTTTAATTTGGACAGTGGTCTTTCAAGTGGGCCGTTGTGTAAGCAGGAAACCATTCCCGCCTCTGATTGCATCCTTACTCCTCATATTATGACTCTTTGATACACTTAAGAAGCTGCAATAATGAGATCAGTGCTATTAATATTCTCACTGGAAAGAAGAATAAGGAATACTAAAATGTCATTTCCGATGTGATTGTTTTTTTAGACTGCTTAACCTATCCCTGAATTCTGAGGTGGTGCTGGATCAGGACGCCATTGATGTAATCATCCATGTAGCACGGAACCCGCATGGACGTGATTTAGCCTGGAAGTTCTTCAGAGATAAATGGAAAATTCTGAATGCTAGGTAAGTCCCTACACGTTCTCCTTGCATTTATATTGCAGATTCCTGGTTTAGCAGCATGTCACTACCTCCTTTGAGACGTTTTAAGTCATGGGCAAGTGGGGAATTGGCGAGGGTCCCCACCTTCCAAGAGGCCCCCTGGAAAAGTTAACTTTCTCACTATTACACCTCTGTCTATTCGATTTCTCCAAATATCCCTCTCTGCGTGCATGTACAACTTACCCTCTCTCCACCCAGTGTCATTTATTGGATTTTAGGGTCTGAGGGAAGACCTATATCAACTGTTTTTTGTGACCCTGTTAAAGTTAAACATATCATTCAGTATTGTTTGACATCATGCTGCCTTCACTTCGCAGAAAATGGGTACTAAAATTCAAATTTGTTCCATACAGTGGGCCCCAAAATATGTCTTAACCGGGGTCCCCAATACTATTAACATGGCGCTGCCTTTGCATCCAGGTGGGCACACGTGTTCTCTGTATGCGTTCCCGGAACGCTTGATCTTTCAGAATTCATATGTTGAACTATAAATCTTTGCCTCTTTTTTTCTGTGTGATTTATTATTTTGATACTTTGTGCTAATTAGAGCTTCACATACTTATTCTTCTACACCATTGCATGCCCCGAAATATTGTCTGTTATCGGGTTTAGATTTTGTATTCTGTTATTTTACATAATCAGGATATCCATTGAAATGACATGGATTTGTGAAATTCACAGTTTCAAGCATGAGTTACTGTGTTTTCTTCACAGTTTCTGTGGTAAGAATGGAGACAACCTTGCAAATGTTAATCTGTTAATATAAATGAATGAATGAACACTAATGAATAGAATTTACACTTCGATGTACATTTGGCTGCTGAACTACGACTGCGTAAACAGTGTTTATGCTGTGGGGGTGCCTGATTTACATCGTATGATAAAATAATAGGAAATAACGTGAAAGCCATGTTTCAACATGTTTTTCCTTCTGTTATTACATTTGGATGCCTGGTTTCCACCTGCATTTATCACCTGGATGTACTTATTGACTCAAACACAGATTTGAGCGCACTTTATTGGTGCAATCCAGTTTGCAATAGGTTTTACCCTACTATCTGTATTTAAAAGCTATAATGTAAATCAATTACAATTTCTGTTCTGGGTCATATTATGTAACAAAGACCAAATATTGATTATTTACCTTGCTTGATGTATGAATAAAGATTTAGATCAAATGTATATAAAACGTTTGGGTTTGTGGGGAAATGTATCCTTTTGTGTGGATCCTTCATTTATTGACTAGATAGATCCCATATCTGGCTCTCAAGACACTTGAAGTCTCATAAACACCTTACAATGCATGCTTCCTGCAACTAAACAATGTCAAGTAATTGGCGATCTTAGCTAAATCCACAGTAACATTTCACAAAAAATAGGCCAGTGGTCATAAATTCAAATCCCCAGTGTGGCAATACACTATCCTCATGGGAGACTTAAAGGCATTGATGCAGGGCTGGCGTGTTGCAGTATAAACCTGTCAGATTGAACCATTTTGACATGTTTACCTTCACTTCTAGCATGCATATATCTGTAGAAAGAGACAAAACGTGCAAGTTACTCCATAAGCTAAAGTACCTTTACCATTGACAATGCTGTTTCATATTTACAAACAAAAATCCGTGTGAATACTCTTACGAACAGGCAAGAGGTCTAATCATAGTTAGTGGGTTTCCCAGAAGAACCCCAGAGAGTTTCAGACCTATTGGTGCAACCAAGATGAAAATAGTTACCTTTTGGTCGGCCATTCCCATTGACTTACATTGGATTTTGACCCCAATTATTTTCTATGGGTTTTTCTGTCATTTCCCTTACAGATGCATCGATTCAGAACTCTTTAAACAAGTTTTTGCATTGTTTTGTTTAGTAAATGTTTCTTCTGATGTATTAAATTAATGTGGGAACCGTACCAATTTTAATGATAACTTTAATGGTGTTTTGGTGCTACTAAGATATTTGCACACATTGTTCTGGGGTATGCTTGTCTCCTGATCCACAACTATCAAAGGTAAGTCCACCGTGTTTTTGATTTCTAGGCACTTGGGGCCAAACGTACCAAACGACTGGCTGCAAAAGATGATTGCAAATTGTTCACTGACTATGTAGTAATATATCACTACACAAATACACCTGTCATGGATGTCACAGAATTACCTGGCTGATGAATATTAATTTAGCTGGTCCCTATTTAGGATTCTTCCAGATTTTCTACAGACACCAGGATGGTGAACTGTATAGAACAACAGTTCATCATCTCTGTTTGAATTTCGAGATTGCAAACTAGTGTCTTTTAAAGCAGCCCTTGTCCCTCATAGGAACCGTTGCTTTCAAAAGCATAAAAAGGTTCCCATTTGGGAACACAGGGAGAAAGCATTGGTCCCCTGAACCATGGTCTGCTCTCACCTACACACGATTTCTAAAGGGTAAGCAGCCCAAAGGGCAATTCCAATGTTGTAAACACTGTGATTTTGGGAAATGTAGGGTTTGCAACTGCAAAATTGCTTTATAAATCTAGCCTATGATTGTTCAGTTACAGTCTGAAGCTACTTGCCCCTAGTTACCACTAGAGTTACTGAAGAGGCTTGCTGAAAATGTTTAAGAAAAATGTGTAAAGCGCCATTAAACGGAGACATAAGAAAAATTGGGCCTACATAATGCTTTTAGAATGTTTTTGTGAGAAGAACATATATGGAATGGAGTGCACACACACATGGCCACAAACTCAGGCTCTTTGTCAGCTCCCAGGAGGGACAATACATTTCACAATTATGTGCAGGCAGCATGCCAATAATTGGTATCAAACTCTAGGGATGGTCAATACACACCTATGCATGTATATGTCTGATGCATTTGAGCATAAGGCTAAGACATTTTAGAAAATACGAAGAGTTTTCTTATTTTCTAGAGGATGTTTGATGAATTTTTTAATATTTTAATTAATTCCATCAATTATCTTTACCAAAGGGTGAATGTACCAAGTTCACATAAAGCTGACAATGTTTCATAACATCTCATAGCTTAAGTGATGGCCTACAGCTATCCTCCAGGTCCCACTAATAGTCCTAGTCTCCTTATAATTCCAAAAGGTTCTGAGTCCACCCTTGTTATTGCTTCTCTGGCACTGAGCTATTCCATGTTTGAGGACGTTTGACCATTAGAGACTCCTGTTTGGTTATCTGGCTTAGAGAATTCCCATATCAGAGTATTGTTTACTCTTGACCTTCTGGGTAATTAAGCCTCTGGCCGCAAGGCCCTTTATTGAACATTGTAGATGTTGGCTCCAAGATCTTCTAGTGTGAGGAGTCTAAAGAAACCTTACACCCTGCTGGGTGAAATCTCCTAGACCTTTTGGTCTGTGAGCCTCCAAAGTCGTCTCTATCTCAGCTATGTTAAATCTGAGACCCTCCTGGTATGGGTGACTTTGTTTTTCTGAACAGGTAAAACTTCTAGATGTTGAAAAGGATAACATTTTGCAACTGAGTATGCTCTTACTCTGATCCTAATCTAATACATATTGACAAAGTCACGTTTGGAGGGAAGCAGCTGGCTTTAACACGTACCACCTCTGAGCTTTCGATTTGATTCCTTGATGCTAAAAACTGGGTAATCATTTTTGGAAGCATATACACCCACAGTTTCACCTTGTGCAATATATCTAAGATGGAATCCTATTTAAGAAGGTTGCAGAGGCCTTTTCGATTTGTAGAAGGGGGTTATTATTTGCTGTTGTATAACAGAGTGGATGCTTTTAACATTTTTAACTTACCGTGACATTAAGCTGCATGAAAACAATTTATTTTATCACAATGATCCTCAGAGTGAGATTCAGCTAAGAATTTCCAACACATGTGAAAGATGTCTTTCTTTGCCGGAGAAAGACACATTAAAATAAGATTTTCTATATTTCCAGACATTAGTTTGAGCTGTTGCTAAACTGCCTGTAAATGGTGTGCTTTTCACTGTTACAATGTGTCTGGCTGTAGTTTCTTCGTTCTGAATCTGGGGTAAATACATAAAAAGACCTTTTTAATAGCTGTGTTGTTTGAAAATTATCTTGTGGAAAGTTGTATGCATATAGGAATGTGGAATTGTATGCCACAGGTTGAACTGCAACAATTGGACAGCTGAACAATGCTTAGTTTGCGATATAGAGGAAAGGGGTTGGATGCAGTTGGATGTGGGTGGTTAGCAAGATAGAGCGATGGCTAACCAGGGGGACACGGGGCTGCTGCTGAAGAACAGAGGTGAGTAAGCCTTGATTGTGGAATTACGGAGATATTGCATTCACAGGTTACCCTTGGGCTTATCCTAGATTGAGATGATGTTTGAAGAGTAAAGTCTTGAGAATTTATTTCTCAGATGCAGAGGAGGGATAGTGCCTGGTAGAGTGTGTACTGGTTAGAGCTCCGCTCTACTTGGTTAATGGTGGAAGGTGGTATTTAGTGTTTTCTTCCAGCACTTCCAGGATGCCAGCCTAAAATGTTGATGCATATCTCGGTGAGGCTCACCCAATTTTGTTGATCTTGGCTAGGGTGGCAGCGTTGTAGACCAATATCATTTTACTTGACTGTAGAACAAAGAACATGAGGCAAGAGGGCAGCTGCGATCGTACACAATCATGACGTTCACTTAGCATGCTTTAAGATTATAGTGGGCCTGGTACACTTTCAGATATTTCCTATTAAACTGGGAGGTGTTTTGAGACTCGTTCAATCCGCTCTACTACCATCAATGTCATGTGCAAGAGGCCTGAAAGCAAGCAAGCAATCCCATCAATCCCCCCAAAATGAAACACTGCAGTACTAGATTTAACCACACAGTTGCCTTATATATTGTTGCAAGTTCATGCAATGTAAACTTAATTCACCTCCATCCGCAGGCTGACAATCGTTCATAAAAGAAACATGCCCTAAGAAAGTGCCTGGAGTGAAGTGTCAGCTAACCTGTAACAGGGAACACAGTTACATTTATTAGTCAGCACACTGGCTTGATAAGCCAATAACTGAACCTGTACATCTATATTAGTGACTTTCAGTACAACGAGAGAGGCTTTGTTTTTTTAAAAAAGGATTTTGTTTTGACGCTGCACATATCAAGAGGAATGGCAGGTGAGCCGAAAATGAGTCTGTATTGTTAAGCTATTGAAAGCTCTAGATTGAGGTAAATTAAACTATAATGTATTCAGTAATGAAGAAGAAAAATAAAATGCAGTATAAATTAAGGATGCATACTATATTCAGGTATAAATCATTGTCATTCCTGCTTTGTACATGGTTATTTACAGGTGATCATGGCTTTACCGTTTTGGTTACATTTTGAAGTAGACAAAATACTTTGTGGTTCCAGTGGAATAGTAAGAGACAGTCATGTTAAGACGTGTTAAACTTATATATTCCCTGACTTCAGTAGTTTCTTCTTGTCAGACATCATTAATGAACTCCCGTGAGGGCCATTGGTTGCTGTGAGAGTGCTTTAACTGAAATGTAGAGGTGATTGCTTAAGCATGAAATAATGTATTTGTCTTAAAATAGTAGTCAGAGTACTTTTATTAGATGTTTTTCTCAGTAGGAGAATGGATCAGTAAGTGAAGCTGTGTTTGAGTAAAAATGTCCATAAATTGTTAGACAGTATCATCGTTTTGAGTCTTATATCTCTGAAGACGAAAGGGTGATTCGTAGTCAACATGAAGTGTAAAAAGATTGACTTTCAAAAGCATACATAACCAGGATTTGTAGCTTTGTTTCAACTACATGATGAAACTCTCATGCGTCAGGGTTACTATTGGATTAAAAAAAGATCAAGGTGGCATGACATGCATTGATGTGCACGTTGTGCTACCATGCTTGGTTTAATAACGCTTCCACCTTCTGGAGCCCACCGAAAGCTTATAACAATATGTGATCTCTGGGTCTTAAGCTTTATTGCAGATCCCTTGGTACAGCCTACTCTGGCGGCTATGCTCTAAAATCCTAGTGAATCCCCCTTACCACAGCAGCATATGCATTTTTGTTATTCTGAGAAATAGTACATATCTGTTACTCAAGTATGAATTGCTCTACAAACTCTTTTTTTCTACATGCACAATTCACTCATTGTTTTAAAGGGGCCAGTTGTAGTTTCACCCAGTCTTTCCTGTCATTACCACTGGGTTACACTAATGAAAAGAAAAGTGTACTAAATTACTGAAGGACGCTCATTGGTCAATGTATCCAAACATGTCTTCAAAATACGTTTAAGAGATAGTTCTCAGTCAGTGTAGTTTTGATTCTTGTATTTTAATTTAAACGTTTGCATTGTTGCATAGTCCTTTTAAGTAATATTCGAATGAGTAAGCTACCTTTCATGTAATTAAATTAGGTGCAAATTAAGATCAGAATATCAGCGGGATTTTATCAAACCAATGCATTTCATAAAAATAAAAAAATCCTTCCAGTATTTCCCTCAGTATAGCTCTTTGCAGAATATTCGCATCTGTAAGATAAGAAAAGCGAATGGTCGTCAAATGCCACAAATGCTTATAAAATGTCACAGCATCAGCATACATCCTTTTGGATAATGACAAGAGAAGTTCAAAGTGAACTTTCGGGCAAATGGCGTATCAGGGGGGTGATACAAACAGAAAAGTGAGGAGGGTCCTAGGGGAGAAATATTAAAGACCTACTAGTATCTTGTCCCCCAACTCAATTATCAAAAAACACGGAAGATACGGTAGGTCTAATACGCTATCATAATAGGGAATCCTTATTATGGAAAATTCAGAGTAGTAGATACCAAATGATTATCTATGAGGAACACAAGAGAGCTATCTAAACAGTCTCAGATCGTATCAGGGGGGTGCCCTCGTGAAATTCTAGTGTCCTGAACTACAGATACATTAGAGATTCTGCTTATTAAGACCATACATTATTCTTCAAAATCCAGTCTCAGCTCTGTACGTTTATTTCAGTACAATAGTAAGTAAACCTAGATCCTAGATGCAGCAGATGAAAGGGAAAATGAGAGACTCTGTTTGGACTGAACAAGTACCCACATTCTGGAAGAGGAAATTGATAACATAATGTGATTATCAGGGCCATTGTAACATAAAGAATGCAAGCAAATGCAATGAAGTAAAAAAGGGACTGGATTTCAGTACAACACTGTTTTATTTAGTGCATGTAATGGGAGGTATTGTTTCATTTAGATTTTAGATCTCCTGCTTTTGTGTTTACCTTTGTCATTTGCTACACGTTATTACTCTCACATACATTAATGTATCTCTTAACACATTAGATAGCATGTCTGCTTGTGTTGTCAGGCTTATGAAGGTGTCATTTTAGTTGGATCTTTGACCAGCATCGCCCCACTTGTGATATTAGTGGTGATGTCAACCATGCACAATGGATACAGTTTTTATTAAGCAGTGAAGGCCTGCCAAAAAGGCTTCCAGAATATGGTAGACCTCTTGAATGACTAGAGCCAATTCGAAAAGTTCAGTTTCTCAAAATGCAAAGTCTCTGCCACTAGCTTGATATATTGATGTATTAAAGACATGCAGTATCCTCTGATATGCACCTAGGTTTTCAAACTATTGCAGACCACATTGACATCGTCCCTTATTGATAGTGGGCAGACACTGGCAGAGGCCAGATATCTCAAGGTCTGTCAGATAAAGTGAGTTCTGGTGCACTCAAAGGGGTAATGCCATTTTATTCCTGTAGGTCCACTTTAGAATGCTTTCATTATTATATAAAGGTTCTTTCGCTTCTTCGGTAACCTCATGTATTTAGTTTGGGGTGTACAGATTGATGACATTAGGTGGAGTCTCAAGCACATGTCTACTGTCTCCTTGTGTGTCACAGATTGCAGTTTGCCAGCTACATATGCTAACAGCTGCACTGTCTCAAGTCACACAGAAGGGCGATTGACTTAGAACCCCCTCTGGTGTGGTCAAAACATGTGCATGCTTAGGAGTGATTAGAAGTGTGAGTGATTAACAATATCAACCCAATAACACTTCTCACAGCGAACAAACAGGCACAAAAAGATAGCCCTATACTTAAAAACACTAGACACGTCCTGTTTGAAGTAGATCAGAAAATGGAGCTCAGTGTTAAGAATTTCTAACTAGGAACCGCTGTGGGCAAACTCTAAGATAAAGTATAGGGGGAAACCCCTAGACATTAACTCATGGAAAAGACTAGGGATCTCACATCCTGCCCAACTGGAAGAAGGGGGAAACGCCTACACCTTCGACATGCTAAAAAAAAAACATAACCTTCCAGATCTAGAACTCTACAACTTCCTTAAAATCAGGACAGCCCTAGCCAAATCAAAAATAACAAGACACAAACCCTCAATCATCCAGTATATGGAGAACCTGAACGAAGTGGGCCACCAGGTGTCCCACAAATACAAACTACTCCGACCTAACTCCTCCAAGCTTAACGATAAGACAACCAGCTTCTGGGAATCACAGCTAGACACCGCACTTAGCGAGCAGGAAAGACACTACCTATGGGTGTTCCCATCGAAGAACATGATCTCCCCGGTGTTAGCTCATACAAAATTCTGGCTTCTGCACAAGGCCTACTAGACCCTGGTGCGCCTAACGGCCCTGGGTCTGAGGGAAAACGACAGATGCTGGAACTGTGATAAAGAGCAGGGGCACTTGGCTCACCTCATCTTCCACTGCACAAAGGTCAAAAAATGTTGGGGAAAAATATTCACCTTCATAAATAAAGCTCTAGGGTGCACACTTAAGGAAGAGTTCACAACACTCACCACCGCTTTCATAACATCTGATCTTGACACACAACATGACAGAGACCTCCTAGATTTCCTACTAACGGCAGCAGTCAAAATAGTACTCATCAAATGGAAGGACACCTCCATAGCCACCTTCAAGGGCTGGCTCAACTGGGTGACATTACTGAGAGGAGCTGACATCACAGCCTTAAGAAACTCACCATGGAGAAAACCCAACAGGAGTATGTAGGCATCCTTGGATAAGTTCCTTGTCCCCTACGAACCCCCATGAATGCACCAGTCAGAATCAACCGAAGGGCTCTTCTCCACATCAACCACTAGAGCAGGAGCAGAACACCTCCACCCCTCCCCCCTAATCTCGTCTTTCTTTTTCTTTTCCTCACAGAGTAGATAGGTGACAGGGGGCCGGTCTAACAAATATTTCGTCATGAGCCGATTAGCCTGACGTTTACCCCAAACACATAGACACAAGGTATATCTGTTATATGTTATGTGAGGATTTGTATTGAATCAGGGACGGTCAAGCGGATGTGCCCCAAGTTTAAACTCTATCACTAGCAGCTAAGCCACATGGGCTGTCATCCCTGGAGGGAGATTACGACGGTGATTTCATGTTATATGTCATTTGTTGTAAGTGTAAAAAAAAACAATAAAACAATTTAAAAAAAAGAAGTGTGGGTGATCAAAGGCATGAGTAATCGAGGGCCCTAATTCCTCCAAGCATGAGAGATTGCAGTAAATGGTGTCATGACTCTGTTGCTCCATCACCACTATAGGCATGAAGGTGGGGAGGTTGTAGCCATACGGCTAGAGCGGTCAAGGCTGGGAAACCGGGTTCGAGTCTTTGCAACTACGCTCAACATCCTGTGATTCTGGGCAAATCACTTAATCTCCACGTGCCTAGCAAAAATGAATGTCTTCTCATGTAACAAAATTGGTGCTATGTAAAACGCTTTGATACCCAATGTCTTCGTGTCTAGTTCGTGCTATATAAAATCTAAAAAAAAAAAAGTAGTACAAATATTCCAGGAAAATATGTGAAAATATGTACGACTGTGCCAGCCCTAATGCCTGACCTGCTCTGATACGTAATAGATGCCATGGGTGTAATGAGTCGAAACTAGTGACCCAACCGTTTGTAAAGCACATGGCTGGACATATTTGAATTGAAGCTGTGGAACTCTCAACTGAGGTTCATAAAAGACTTGCCTTTGATAATATTCTTGAGAAAGCTTTAAAAGTCCAATTCTTTTAGTTGAAGACACTTTTTTCTGATCATTACCATTTATTTTATTTTCCTCACTGAATCAAAAGAACAATTCACTTTATCCATGCTGCACTTATATAATAACAATATTATATATGTCAATTGACCTCACAGTTTCCCAAGCGCTGTAAATAACATTGATTTCTAAATATCCAATTTAATGGTACTCAAGTAATCGACCTCTAAAGGATGAGTTCGACCCACCTTTGTTCAGATTCGTATCCTTCTGCGACCCAGCTGTCAGCACTTCGAACATATACTTCTGAGCCATCTTGCAAGATAAAATAAATTGACGGAGCTGGGGACCGATATTTAAAGAATAATGTGTGATGATTTAAATAAGCAGAAGCCCTAATGAATCTGCGGCTCAGGACACTAGAATGTCCTAGTGAAGCGTGTTATTATTCGATTTAAACCTCCTGTTGTTGTTGGGTTCTATTTTGTCTGGTTCTCTGACTGTTGAAACGTTGAAGCCTGGCTGGCATATTAACAAATTGTGCTATTGAGACAGGAGATTCTCTGAGAGGCTGGTAGAGATTTCACATCCGCCAATTTAAATGATTATCTCGTAAAGAGACATTATCACATGGTGGTCAAAGGTGAGCTGGAAACTCTTACACACAGTAGATTTCCAGTTGATTGTTGAGGTTGGCTCTGTAGTCACATAGTCCATGTCACGTTGGTAATCTCCCTCAAGCTTGATGGATGGCTCCATGTTGTCAGAGGCACAAAAGTCCTGGATTTTCATTTAGCAAAGCTTTGTTTTCAGATGTGAGTCCAATTTGTTCAGTGACAATACACCAAGATGGCGACTCCCATAATTTACTGGGCTCCTAAATGAAATGTTAAAGGAAAGATGTGCCTGGAAAATGTGGTCCCTATCACGGGCAATATTCTGGTCACCATGTTCTGAGCTGGTGCTCAAGCCCCGCCCCCATTTCTACCCCACCTTAGGCTTCCATGGCTAGCAGGTCTGAGGATCTCTTGCGCACATTTCAGCTCATATTTAGAAAACTTCTTCAGTGCACATTCAGCAAACTTTGAATGTATTTTAAAATAACCGGGCCGTCTATTTTTCCAAGATTTTAGAAGCCGTCAATGTTCCTTCAATGCAGCCATTTCTTTATTACAGCACTGGCCCCAGAAGACCTCAGGGTATTGCATTTGTTTCCAAACAATTATGGCTGTGCGAGTCTAGCAATAAATCCAGCGTGATATTTCTGTTTTCCTTGGAATACATTTTTACTTTTCGAAACTCCAACGCAAACCTGCTGCATCCGGCAATATTGTGTGGACCAAGGGCCGAGTTCAAGTTGACTCTCATTATTTATTGCGTTTCTCCTTATAAAGAAAGCTCCATTGCTTTTCAGAGTATCTGTAAAAAATAATAGGACATAATGTGTGAAAAGTGTTCGTGCTGAACCCCGAACAACCTTTTTTTTTGTTTGCTTGTTTTTTTTTTTTTTTAAATCCCATTGAAACAAGTTTGTTCCCCATATAAAGTGCTTGACTAACTATAGGAAGGGTCAAAAATGCGTACTGAGATCACATTTCCTCCTGATCATACGTTATTCTTCTGGCTCTTAAAACATGCTGCTGCTGGGAGCTGCAGGAAGAGTGATACTGTCGCAGAGTGCAGTGTGTGAACTTTAGACCTTAAAATACAAATGCTCCCTTAATGTTCACTTCACAGATCGAAAGGCATTTTTATTTGTAATCTGAGTTCAAGCACCCTATACCGAGGGTCCTTATCATGGATCTCTGTGTCCCTGGCGTAGATCTGTAAATAATAAAGGGCATGGACCTTTGAGGAGTCTCTAAACTAAGAACTGTGACAGACAATACCTTGCCTGTGTAGCTGTACAGCAAATAGTTTTTCTACAGTTTCCTGTTAGCCTTTGATGTGAAAGGCTAGTACTAATGCAACATTATTATTGTTTACATATGTATTTGGGTTGGTATTATACAGTGCACAAATAAAAACTCACTATCCTGTCATGATTCTCTCTTGGTAGGCAGCCCTTGATTCCTTTGCTATTGACAAAGTGTTGTACTAAGCATGGCGGGTGCCATGGCGTGCGGCATAGCGCATTGCATTTTTCATCTTCATGGCTTAAGTTAGGTTTGTGTTTGTTGAACCATAATCTTTATCTATGGGTTTTCAGTGAGTTTCTATGGATTTTTTAAGGTACAACATTCACCTTTCATTTACCTGCTCAGCACTGCGCACAACCTTCTGCTTTTGGCCCAGGTGACCTCATCCTAGGGCCCAGCAGTCCCCTTTGTGACTGCCCTTAGACAGCAGGCCTGCAGTCCCTACACCCAAACATAGCAAGAGTTGGGCCGTTTCATAAGATGTCCATCAACCTGGGAAAAGGTAAGAAGACTTTTGCCTACTACTAAGGTGGATGGTGCGTGCAGAGCTTTTAAGTGATTTTGCGCATTTGCATCCTCGTAGAAATATAAAGGGAGAGCCCTGGCCTCTGCTCTCAATAGGAAATGACAAGAAAGAACCAACTTATCACAGTCACTACAGAAGAGATTGTGCTCCGATAGTCAATGATGCATTCACTTGCATGGATTTCAAATCGTTTTTCAAGGTGGAATTGCAGAGAAAACACTCTTGCTTTGCCTTCACCAAGCCCAAGATGATGGGATAATTTGTCCTTTACAGAAGTGGAGCTTCAACTGGGGAACCTGCTACGAAACAGGGCGTACTGCTCCATCCCCAGGTGGATTTTGGCCCCGTGTACGCCATCCCCCAGGAACCAGCCAACTAAGGGTGGGTGCCCTGGTGCCCACCCAGGGTACCCACCATCTTCTTGTTGGGGGTGGCGGGTGGAGCCACAATTCCCCAGCGGTTCCTGCTGGCTCCCTGCCTCCATCTGAAGCCAGCATTGATTAGAGTACAAGTTCCAAGATGGCTATCAACACTTTCTGGTTTGAAGTATTGGCAGCCAATCAGATCTCAGCGTGAGATTTATCGGATCGTGGGGATTCGCGAACTTAGATATCTATAAATCTGTTCTCTTTATTAACTCCAAAGCTGCTTAACGGATTTACACCAAATCACAAAAAGGTCTCATTGTGGATCAATATATATTTATATCTATACTACTATTATAAAGAGAGAACTGTGTCCTTTGAGCCAGGTAAACTCGAAAAGTACACCACCAATCCAAACACCCAATACATCTTTCAAAATGTCAGGGCAAGCAGAAAGACATAGGCTATATAAAAACAAAATATATATGTTAGAAGGGAAACATAATTTTTAAGGGAAAGTAGTCCCTTAGAAGTAGCGCCAGCTAACGACGTGCGTGCTGATGCGTGCTGACATCACGAGGGAGCGCGGAAGCCGGAAGCAACACCCTACGAGGAACGGACAGGAGAAAGGAAGCGACACCCTCCAAGGTCCAGAGCACGTAGAGGAGCGTCGACATGCCCAGGGGAGCGCAGAGTAAGAGCGGACAGGAGAGTCGGCAGAAGCGGCCTGGAGCAAGAAAACGAGCGCGGAGAACAGCGGAAGCGACACCCTCCAAGGTCCGGAGCGAGTGGAGGAGCATCGACATGCCCAGGGGAGCGCAGAGTAAGAGCGCACAGGAGAGTCGGCAGAAGCGGACAGGACCAAGAAAACGAGCGCAGAGAACCAGCGGACACGAGCGTGGGCAGAAGCAGCCAGGACCAACAAAACGGGAGCAAGGAAACACTGTAAGTACGCTCTGCTACTCCCGGCCGCTCTGCTGCGCCTCTCCTGCTGCGATGCTGCCCCCAGCCCCTTTCTGCCCCGGGCATCGCCGGGGCGGGCTGCTAGTTTATTTATATATACATTAAGAAATTGACTTATTAGTTGAAGGGGGTGCGAACACCAGTGGCGGCTGGCACAGGTAAACACTGTAGGGTGGTGGGCCGGGGCTAGGGCGTGACTTGGTGGGGTAGTGGAGTTCGACATACGACAGGATAGTGAAGAGTAAATAAATAAATACATAAAGCCACTTACCTTGCGCTGGCTGCATTGCTGAGTCAGCGATGCAGTGAGTGCAAGGTAAGTGGTTTTATTTATTTGTTTATTTATTTTTCACTATCCCATCGAATGTCAAACTCCAGTACCCCTGCCCCACCAACCCACACCACAGCATTTACCTGTGCAAACAGCCTCTGGCGAACACACCTACAGTGATAATAGCAGTCCGTCTGAGAGTGAACCCTCGAGATAATGTATGAAGAATTTATGCAATACTCAACTCAGGGTGATCCCAGAGATAATGGATGAAGAATGTATCCAATACTCAAACAATAGTACAGTTAGCTGTGGAAATAATGAGATGTCACTCAGAACCTGAGAAAATAATACTTGTTATTCACTGTTACCCATCACAAATGTTATGTTCTTTATGGCCCAACTCAAACATCTGCCCTTGTCTTTAACTGTTACGTCAGATCAGAAGAGTAATAGGCCCACCATACATAAAATTACTTTTCCTCCCTTTCCCAAATCCCAAAATAAGAGAACTAGCCTCCTGCCACCCTCCCTCCTACCCTCTATACCTTCCCATGTCCTCCCGTGCAAAAGCCATACTAGTCTCAGCGCTTTACTGATATGCTCCAAGAAAGCCCTGTCAAAGCAGCCTGGAATTCATTTATGGCTAGTAACATTGGGATCACTGCTTCCTGTCCTGAAGTTTTGACCTGCAAGTCATTGTTATCAGGTGAGTCTGTCCAATTAATTCAGCAGAAGCAAGCGAAAACTACCATGCACAGAATACTTTTAGCTGACACACAAAAACCTATGACTAGAAACTGTTTGTAATGACATAGAGTGAAGTGGTCACATTAGTGGGAAGCAACTTTTGGATATCATTTCGTGAACGTCATTGTTAAGAATACCCACATGTAGAATCTGGTGGTCTTGGTAGAGGCCTCTTTTTATATTCACCTCAGATACTTTGGAGCTGATGTTCACAGGGTGGCAGATTGAACAGTGCCGTGTTTTCTGAGTTGACACATTTTGAATGGAAGCACTCAGCAGAAGCTTCCTCAGTGTACAGGGGTTTGCGTCAGCCCTTGATGTATTGCATTAGAATTGACAGGTTTCCATGGATAGCTTGTACGTAAAGATCGTTCTGCCTGTCCACACAATACGAAAGCACTGGTTTGAGGTAGTTTTCCATTCAGGAAGGTTCCGGTTAAGTCCTCGATCTTTAAAAGACAGGTGAAGTCGTTTGATGGAGTGAATTAATATTGAGTCTTGCTTCAGACCCTTAGCCTGGATACTCCCATCAACATGGCTGTTGACCTGTTTTTTCTTACTAAAGATTTTCCATCAAAGAAGCCGTGATTTATTACACGCGATCTGACGCTTTTTGTTTGAAGGAAGGATGGATTGTAGAGGGAAACTTGCTTTCTAATATCACAGGGAGTTTAAACGCACGAAACTGCACGGTTTGGCGTGCGGATGTGACAATGAGGCCTGGAACTTCCTCCAGATTGTGGTGTTTTCTTTCGCCGTCATGTGTTTTTCAGTGCCAGTATTGCTTTGTTGGAAGTGAGCGGGCATTTTCTGGTGCAGATCTTTAAGAGGCCTCTTTCTCTACTGCTGGGTCTTTGACAGCTGCTATGTAACAGCTGGAATTATCCTATAAGTGTAGATTTTTTTTTTTATAATGCCATCCCATGTTGTCCCAGGACTACAATTTTCTACGTTTGACTTATAACACCCGGGCTTCGTTCTGTGTTCCACGGGGAGTCTTTATGAATTAGACCAAGCCAACACTGACTCGCATTTTAAAGTGCATGCATTATTTATTGAATATCTTATGCACTGCATTAATTTTGATCAGGGATAGTCACAATGAGGCAACTTATTTCGCGAAGCTAAATTACCAACTTAAAAGGAATCAATATAAAACGCAATAAACTAGAACACATTTCACATAGAATATTAGTTGCTATTATCTTCTATTCATTTCTGGGATGGGCACTAGGAGTACTCCATCATTCGAGATACCCATTGCGAGTGATTGTATATCTGCATTCGAAGAGTTAAATAAGCTTAGATTTGCTTAGAAGAGCAGTGATAAAGTCATGACTGGTCCTGGGAGTTTTTCGACTGAGAATCCATGTCAGGCAATCCTTTGCCCCTTGATATAGGGAAAGAATGCTTGGTTACTCATTTTATATCACATTAAGACTGACTAGTGGAACATGGAGGGTAGAAACTTGAAGGGAGATTTACCAAATCTCCACGCAATGTATGGCCGGCTCCCGTGAGGCTTCGCTGCATTGCGCGACAGGGAAAGAGCAGGAGAGCGCCATATCTACAAAGATATGGCTCTCTCCTCCTCTTTCCCCTGTGCTGGCGCTGATTACAGCTGCCATGCGCCACACAGCACCATTGGTGCCATAGCGCTTGTGTGTGTGTCTAGCATAGGTGTTGTACAAGGAGGGTACACTTCCTGTACAAAAGACTATGCCTAGACAAGAGGGAAAGCTTTCCCACTTTGCATGTGTGCTGCCAGTGCAGCAAACCACTGTGCTTGGCTGACCTTAGGGCAGGGTGACTGGGATACGTAAATGGCCAAAGGCCAAGCTGTAAGGCCGTGCTCTGCCAGATGGTGTGGCTGACTCTTTAGAAATATTACACACAATCAGCTGTCATATAATACACAACGAGGAAATCAGATAGTTTTATTGTATCAGCAGCTGTCCATGCAGATAAGCACGAGGGGCAGGGGGGATGCCGACAAATGACAAAATAGGAATTAAATATTTATTTAATTTTCCCTATTCCGTCGTCTTGTGACTTCCCACGGCCTGCCGCCCGGTGCCCCCACCCCACTGTTCGTAATTGGGGCAAAGTAGACATCCCTTCGCGTTGTCTCTCGCTGGCCACCACAATTCCCTTCCCAGTGGGCGTGTCAGGTTCCCATTTGGCTGTTCATATCCAGGCTGATAATATTCATACCTGGCTTGCTGACGCCCGGGACACGTTTGCTCCACTAAAGAAGCTCAGGAATAAGCATCCTCATGATGCTCAGCGCTGGTTTGGCAAGGCCTTAACAGATATGAAGCTTGCCCTTCGACAAATCGAGCGCAAGTGGAGATCGGATTATTGTCCTCTTAAGAAACTTACCTTCTTGACTGCATTGAAAGAATATAAATCAGCTATTCTTGGGGCAAAAACCAAGTACTTCTCGGAGAAAATCCTTAACTCCTCCAACAAATTGAGGGAGATCTTCACTATAGTTGATGAACTTGCCAAGCCTGATCGTATCACGATGACCCCTTCTTTCTCTCAGCACCTTTGTGACTCCCTTAACAATTATTTTGTTGAAAAGATAGCCTTAATTAAAGCAAGCATCCCTGCACCTGACGCAAGATTTGACACAGGCAGCATCCCCAACAATTCTTTTTCATTTTCGAACTTCCCGCCGATCACACGGGAAATGTTTGTATCTCTCCTTAGCAAGGTTCGTTCTGGCTCTCCAACTGATAGTTACCCTGCTCACATTGCCCGTGAGATTTTCCTCAGTCTCCCGGAGGTGCCTCTCTCGTTGCTCAATAACTCTCTTGACTTGGGGGTGGTCCCCAGCGCATTTAAATCCGCTGTTGTTTCACCCATCCTCAAGAAACATGGGGCAGATTTGGCGATATTGAGCAATTTTCGGCCAATATCCCTGCTCCCTTTTCTGGGCAAACTCTTAGAGGCCCATGTCTCCTGTTGCCTTGGCTCCTTCGTAGAAAGCTCCCAGTTTTTAAATTAACATCAGGCTGGATTTAGACCCCAGCATTCTACAGAATCCGTGATGGTGGCTGTTCATGACGAACTTAGAAAGGGGGTTGATCAATACATCTCCCAGGCCCTGGTGCTCCTTGATTTGTCGGCGGCGTTCGACACCGTTGACCACTCCATCCTACTTCAATGGGCCGAGAACGCCGGCATCAGGGGCACCCCGCTCAGGTGGCTCACCTCATTTTTACAAGATCGTAAGCAAGCAGTTCGTCTTGGCCCCTTCACGTCTGAAGCTAAAAGCCTTACCTGCGGGGTCCCTCAGGGCTCTTCCCTCTCCCCTTTATTATTTAATCTTTATATCTCTCCCCTTATTTATAGGCTGCGCGAGAGAACAGGGGTCATCCTCATTTATGCGGATGACCTCCAGCTTATTTTTAACATTGATTCCTCCTCTGCTTCTATTGAGAACTTCCAGTCAACCATGTCATACATTAGTAACTGGATGAATGCCAACCAGCTCAAGTTAAATCCAGGAAAGACCGAGCTTGTGCTCACTGGAACCCCGGGCAACCCCGGAACTCCAGCTTCTGGCCGCACTCGCTGGGTAGTGCCCCCTGCCCGGTGAGCTCGGTCAAGAGTCTCGGAGTCACCATTAGTGAGGATCTGTCCATGAAATCTCAAATCAAATCTGTGATGTCGGATTGTTTTTTCCATCTTCGTCGCATCAGAAAGATCAGCAGATTCCTTACTCATGATGCCCTAGTCCAAGTTACACTGGGTCTAGGTATCTCCCGCATCGATTACGGGAATTCACTGTATATTGGCATTCCTCTTTACCAGTCTCATTAACTCCAGCTTATCCAAAATCAAGCGGCCAGACTGGTCTTTCAGCAGCCTAGAACCAGCTCTGTCAAGCCTCTTTTGAGGAGCCTGCACTGGCTCCCTGTGGTCCAGCGCAGCCTCTTCAAGGTGGGCTGCCTGACCTACCAGGCCCTTATTCATCAAGGCCCGGCTTTCATTTCCTCTCGTCTCCACCGATATGTTCCTTCCCGAGTTCTCCGTTCTTCTAGCTCCAATCTGCTGTCCGTTTGTCCCTTCAAGCGGAAAAGGCTCAGGGGACTAAGATTCGCTTTTCAAGCTCCTCATTTTTGGAATTCCTTGCCTTCTCATCTTTGCCTTATCCCCTCTTATCACTCATTCAGGAAGGCCTTGAAGACTTGGTTGTTCTCCCAAGCTTTTGTTTGATTACTGATTAAATGTCTCCTCCCCGCAGTTTTATCCTTTGCCTGTCCTAAAGCGCCAAGAAGACATTGGTGAACGTGTGCTGTATAAATTCTTTTATCATATCATATCATCCCAGAAACAAAGCAACCAGTGAAGATTCTTTTAAATCCATTGACTTATTTACTATTTAAACCAATCTTTCTCTCTCCTATGGAATAGTAATTATTAGATTTTTGCTCTCTGTTGTATTTTACATTGTTGTATATGTTATATTTTTCTTGCTGCCGTCTCATTGATTACATCAAATTGAAAACATGACATTACCTATGAGAATATTAAAAAGTTGACTAACAAGTCTTTATAGTCTTCCGATATATATATATATATATATATATAATGCGACACAACAGCTCCGGGGTGATCTTGAGAAAGAGCTTTATTGGAATGTTAAAAGCGCTCAGTAAAAAAGTCCTTGAAACGCTGGCAGATGCGTTTCAGCCTCCAATACGGCTTTCCTCAGTGCCATGTTTAAAGGAGCTTCTCTTTTCCCTGGGGGTAAGCTGTTGCAGTTATATAGCTGTAACCACGCCCAATCAGGTGGTCACTTGCCCCTCCTCTGCTTCTCCCATACGGAGCACCTCGCGCTGCTCCTGCAAACCTGCTGCATTCTGGATGTTTGAGTCCTCCTGGACATCCCAAAACGTATTGGGGTATTTCACACACCAAGTGATGTCCCACTTACTGTGGCAACATCCTGCCGGAGTTAAAGCCTCTTCCAGTCCCCCTTCTCAGGCACTAAATTATGCCTCCTCTCTCCCCATGTCCTCGTACCCTCCAAGTGGAAATCACAAGGACTGATGGGGGCTCCGCACTGCAGATGCCTGCATAACCAGAAGTGCAGGATGATTGCGGTGCACCAGACCGAGAGAGCGGTGGTGCGCCGGCTCCTGTTACACCGGCCAAACACAAGAACCAATTACTCTCCCAGGTAGGGAAGAATGCGACACAGCTCCGGAGTGATCTTGAGAAAGAGGCTTTATTGGAATGTTAAAAGCGCTCAGTAAAAAATTCCTTGAAACGCTGGCAGACGCGCTTCAGCCTCCAATACGGCTTTCCTCAGTGCCCTGTTTCAAGTAGCCTATCTTTTCCGTAGGGGTAAGCTGTTGCAGTTATATAGCTGTAACCATGCCCAATCAGGTGGTCACTTGCCCCTCCTCTGCTTCTCCCATACGGAGCACCTCGCGCTGCTCCTGCAAACCTGCTGGATGTTTGAGTCCTCCTGGAAATCCCAAAAAGTATTGGGGTATTTCACACACCAAGTGATGTCCCACTTTCAGTGGCTAGTGGGCCCCAAATCACCGCAACATCCTACCGTAGTTAAAGCCTCTTCCAGTCCCCCTTCTCAGGCACTAAATGATGCCTCCTCTCTCCCCATGTCCTCGTACCCTCCAAGTGGAAATCACCAGGACTGAGGGGGGCTCCGCACTGCAGATGCCTGCACAACCAGAAGTGCAGGATGATTGCGGTGCACCAGACCGAGAGAGCAGTTCGTGCGCCAGCTCCTGTTACGCCGGCCAAACACAAGAACCAATTACTCTCCCAGGTAGGGAAGAATGCGACACAGCTCCGGAGTGATCTTGAGAAAGAGGCTTTATTGGAATGTTAAAAGCGCTCAGTAAAAAAGTCCTTGAAACGCTGGCAGATGCGTTTCAGCCTCCAATACGGCTTTCCTCAGTGCCCTGTTTCAAGTAGCCTATATTTTCCCTGGGGGTCATCTGTTGCAGTGATATAGCTGTAACCACGCCCAGTCAGGTGGTCACTTGTCCATCCTCTGCTTCTCCGATACGGAGCACCTCGCGCTGCTCCTGCAAACCTGCTGCATGCTGGATGTTTGAGTCCTCCTGGAAATCCCAAAAAGTATTTGGGTATTTCACACACCAAGTGAGGTCCCACTTTCTGTGGCCAGTGGCGCCCCAAATCACCGCAACATCCTGCTGGATTTAAAGCCTCTTCCAGTCCCCCTTCTCAGGCACTAAATTATGCCTCCTCTCTCCCCATGTCCTCGTACCCTCCAAGTGGAATCCACCAGCACTGAGGGGGCTCTGCACTGCAGATGCCTGCACAACCAGAAGTGCAGGATGATTGCGGTGCACCAGACCGAGAGAGCGGGTCGTGCGCCAGCTCCTGTTACGCCGGCCAAACACAAGAACCAATTACTCTCCGAGGTAGGGAAGAATGCGACACAGCTCCGTAGTGATCTTGAGAAAGAGACTTTATTGGAATGTTAAAAGCGCTCAGTAAAAAGTCCTTGAAACGCTGGCAGACGCGTTTCAGCCTCCAATACGGCTTTCCTCAGTGCCCTGTTTCAAATAGCCTATCTTTTCCCTGGGGGTAAGTGTTGTACAGGGACTTTGTCCCTTTCTCTTAACTATGCATTTCCTTGTTGCTCTGTTGATGTCAATGTAATAATTCCTAGTGACATCATAGAGTGTTGTAGTGAATGCCTAAGCCTACTGACAGTTGCAGGCAGGCTGAGTGACAAGGAGGTCACTCCTGGTGGGGTCTCTTACTAATTACCTTAAGAACTGAACCTGTAACCATCTATGAATAAAACTACATGAAATATATTATGACTCAAGAACATCTTTTATATACAACATTAAGCTGTTGCAGTTATATAGCTGTAACCACTCCCAATCAGGTGGTCAATTGCCCCTCCTCTGCTTCTCCGATATGGAGCACCTCGCGCTACTCCTGCAAATCTGCTGCATGCTGGATGTTTGAGTCCTCCTGGAAATCCCAATACTTTCCCTGGGGGTCATCTGTTGCAGTGATATAGCTGTAACCACGCCCAGTCAGGTGGTCACTTGTCCATCCTCTGCTTCTCCGACACGGAGCACCGTGCGCTGCTCCTGCAAACCTGCTACATGCTGGATGTTTGAGTCCTCCTGGAAATCCCAAAAAGTATTGGGGTATTTCACACAACAAGTGATGTCCCACTTTCTGTGGCCAGTGGGCCCCAAATCACCGCAACATCCCGCCGGAGTTAAAGCCTCTTCCAGTACCCCTTATCAGGCACTAAATGATGTCTCCTCTCTCCCCATGTCCTCGTACCCTCCAAGTGGAAATCACCAGGACTGAGGGGGGCTCCGCACTGCAGATGCCTGCACAACCAGAAGTGCAGGATAATTGCGGTGCACCAGACCGAGAGAGCGGGTCGTGCCCCAGCTCCTGTTACGCCGGCCAAACACAAGAACCAATTACTCTCCCAGGTAGGGAAGAATGCGACACAGATCCGGAGGGATCTTGAGAAAGAGGCTTTATTGGAATGTTAAAAGCGCTCAGTAAAAAGTCCTTGAAACGCTGGCAGACGCGTTTCAGCCTCCAATACGGCTTTCCTCAGTGCCCTGTTTCAAGTAGCCTATCTTTTCCCTGGGGGTCATCTGTTGCAGTGATATAGCTGTAACCACGCCCAGTCAGGTGGTCACTTGTCCATCCTCTGCTTCTCCGATACGGAGCACCTTGCGCTGCTCCTGCAAACCTGCTGCATGCTGGATGTTTGAGTCCTCCTGGAAATCCCAAAAAGTATTGGGGTATTTCACACACCAAGTGATGTCCCACTTTCTGTGGTCAGTGGGCCCCACATCACCGCAACATCCTGCCGGAGTTAAAGCCTCTTCCAGTCCCCCTTCTCAGGCACTAAATGATGCCTCCTCTCTCCCCATGTCCTCGTACCCTCCAAGTGGAGATCACCAGAACCAAGGGGGGTCCGCGCTGCAGATGCCTGCACAACCATATATTCACTGAAAAAACCATAGGTTTCAGGCACGTTATAGTTAGAAATTAGCATTTTAAAAACCTTAGAATTTCACTGAAAAAACCATAGGTTTCAGGGATGTTATAGTTAGTTGGATATTTCTCTCATACAAAATCATAGAAATTGCCCCATTATAGTTAGTTCAGTTAACTATAACTCGCGCACCTGCAATGCACTTCTGATGATGTCACATATTACATCATTCATTGCATGGTCAGTGTCATCACTGATGCCATCTCAAATGACATCACTGATGACATCGTCCATGTGAATATCTGATGCACCTCCTCACACTCTAATATAACCTTTGATACACCCACTATAAAATACAGACTACCATTTTCGAAACCATCGACAAACCAATACCAGTTACTACATACACACTCACTGATTCCTATGGTTTTGTAGGAGAGAAATGTCCAACTAGCTATAACGTCCCTGAAACCTATGTTTTTTTCAGTGAATTTTTATGTTTTTTTATGCTAATTTATAACTATAATATGCCTGAAACCTATGTTTTTTTCAGTGAATTTCAATGGTTTTTAAATGCTAATTTCTAACTATAACGTCCCTGAAACCTATGTTTTTTTCAGTGAATTTCAAAGGTTTTTTAAATGCTAATTTCTAACTATAACATACCAGTCGTGTTTCCAGAGTGGTGGAGAAAGGCGAGGGTGGCCTCCGAAACACCTCTTAGAAATCCCATTGTGTGGTATTTACTGGAGGTAACAGGAGGAGTAGTTAGCCACCACGGCAACCTTGGGGACCAACTATCCCTTTTATTACCACCAGTAAGTCCCACACAACAACTTTGCTAACTTCTTACATCAGGCCCCTCCACCTCCCTACACCACTGTGCAAATGTGCCCCCTAGCACATTGTAAGTTGAGGATTTAGTCACCTTGAATCCTGAGGGTCCCTGGGGGCCAACTAGCCCACCAGGAACCTCCAAGAAGCGGCACAGGGCTGCATTGCAGAGAGGTGTTCCGAGGCCACGCCCCTTTTCACACCTCTCTGTAACGCACCTCATGGGCGCTTTCTGGAGGTACCTGGTGGGCTAGTTGGACCCAAGGGACCCTCAGGATTCAAGGGGACTTAATCCCCCAACTTCCAACTCGCCAGAGGGCCCGTTAGCACAATGGTGCAGGGAGGGGGCAGGGCCTGATAAGTGTGCAAATGTGCCCTGTGGCACGTTTTAAGTTGAGGGATTTAGTCCCTTTGAATCCTGAGGGTCCCGGGTGGCCAAATAGCCCACCAGGCACCTCCAGTAAGCGCCACAGAGCTGCGTTGCAGAGAGGTGGTCTGAAGCCACGTCCTTTTTTACACCTCTCTGCAACACAGCTCTGCAGCGCTTACTGGAGATACCTGGTGGGCTAGTTGGACCCCAGGGACCCTCAGGAGTCAAGGAGACTTAATCCCCCAACTTAAAACGCGCCACAGGCGCGTTTTCACACTTGTCACATCAGGCCCCGCCCCCTGCCTTCACCACTGTGCAAACGCACCCCATTATAAAGCCGGCTACTTATACGAATTTCTTTTGATCAACAAGCAGAGAGAGGGACCTCGAAGGGCCAACATTTCTCAGCCTACCACCGTTGCATGTGTGACATTACTATATACGCAATAAGGAAAAGGATGAAGGAAAGTCTGAAGGGTGTGCACCTTTACAATTACAGGATTCAAATAGCATGTCAAGCTGGCTGCACAGGTTATAAGAGGCACATATTGTGCAGCAGTATGAAGTTTCTGTCTTAATTGTGAATGCATTTGCTGGTGCAAAATGATAGACATGCACTGTTTTTTTCTCTCTGTCCTAATTCAAGCTTTAAACATTAACTTGTTGAAGAAGAAAGACCTCTGAATTTCAATCTCCAGCCATCTTCTTTTCTCGAATTAGCCGCACTTTAATTCTCAGACAAAGATTACTCACTGGGAGTTTTGGAAAAGTATGTTCTTAATTCTGGTTGGTACACTGACATGAGCCCATTCAACTGGGCACCATTGGACATTTGTAAGCGAGCAACCATCTTCCTATGTATGTAAGTTATCACACAATAACCACCTTGTGCTCTAAGTTCCCCACCTCCCATTGTTCTGGTTAGTCGAGTCTCCATTCTAGCGGTAGGTCTAATTTCAGAGAGACATTATTTAAACTCTGGTGAGGCATGACCATGAAAATATATGCTGTAATCAATCTTGCCATGTTACAAGATCAAGATAGGGAAACATAATGTAGGCACTACAAACCTTAACCTAAAGTGTGTAAATTAATACATGCTTAACCACTATGGGAAACACAATGAATATTCATTCTTGTGGCAATGATGAGCAAAATAATATTTAAAATACAGAATCATAATTAAAATACAAAATAGACTTACCCTAGTGCATCCTCTGATCGTATGACTTTAATCTCCTTGATTTACAATGCATCTAGATAGACAGAACTCCTGAGGCGGAAAGCCGGGAGCAACGAACGAGCACTTTTTAAAATTGCATTTTCTTGTGTATTTTAAAACTTACCCTTTTGGCAACACTCTCGCTACCACTCCCCCCCGCACAGCCGATCTAAACGCTGTCGCGGGCCGCCATACTTTGCCACGTCATTCTGGGGAAGCCTGGTCAGGCCACGCCCCCTCCACTACGGGACACCCCCATTCCCGTTTTTCCCCTACATAAATCATGTGCCTCCCACGGCTGCGCAGCGGACGGGCGCAGCGGGCGCGCCGTCCTGAGGGCATGTTACGCTGCCTATCCTATCAGATACTCTCCCCAAGCACTTAGGGACCTCAGTATACTGCCATCTCACCACCTCCTACGGCTCTGCGACACATCACGTCTGCTGGCCTCATGCGCCCCAACTAACCCCACTCTAAAGGCCGCCAACCTCCAGCCATGTCATCTGTGAATACCACATATATCAGGGTATCATATCTTAATACCCGCTCAGTAGTGAAGCACTCGGAGGATATTTTTATCTTGCTAACCAGCTCAAACCCCGATGTGCTTCTACTCACAGAAAGGTGGCTCACCTCAGAGTCACTGCCGGACATTCTGGCAGCCCTCCCCCTGATTATTACATTCTCCACGCCGACCGCCCTGGCGACCGGCATGGGGGTGGGGTAGCGGCCATCATTTCCAAACGGCTGAAATCCATCTCTTCCTACTCTCTCTCCCTCCCTGAGGTGGAGAACCTATTCATTAATGTGCAATCGGACACCGGCCCCTTCACTCTCTTTCTGTTATATCGGCCCCCACATTCCATGCCATCCTTCCCCACCATTTTGAGTGAACAATTGTCCTCCCTTCTCACATTGCACTCTCACCTTGCTATCTTAGGTGACTTAAATTATTGGTTTGGCGATAGTCATGCCGGCCCCCATGCCACTGAGCTCTTTGAGACGCTTAAAAATCTAAACCTTGTCCAACATGTCTCCCAACCCACTCGCATCAAGGGACATGTTTTGGATCAGATCTGGACCTGCAACCTAGTGCTGTCCCCACCAGACATACGCCTGTGTGCCTGGTCCGACCACCATCTGGTGGACACCACTATCACGGTCGCCGGTCAGACCCCTGCTCCCCTGATGGCCGGTGGTTCTTCCCGTAAATGGAGCTCATATGACTCCCAGGGATTCCTCACCGCCCTGGCCGACTCCTGGCCGGTGACTCCTGACCCTACCGACATGGATGGGTTAGAACAAGATGTGGCCTCCTGGCTCAAGTCGGCCAGTGACCGGTTTGCCCCCTTAGTCAAATTCCCCTGTACTAGACATATGAATTCTCACGGGTGGTTTTCCGACGACCTTAAAGCCCGGAAATTAAAAACACGCCAGCTGGAACGCATCTGGAGACACGATTATTCTGACCCAGCCAAACAATCTTATTTGACCGCTCGCAAAGAATTTAAAACAGCTATTCGTTCAGCTAAAATGGAACACTTCGCCAGCAGGATCTCTCTGGCAGCCAACAAATCTAAGGAGGTGTTCAGAGTTCTGAACGAGTTAACCACAGATGACAGGACCCTCCCAGCCCAGACCCCCACTCAGGAGGCCTGTGATACCCTGAATTCTTTTTTCTTAGAAAAAATTTCCATAATTAAAAAATCCATTCCTTCACTTTCCCAACTGCTACTACCGGACAATTCTCTCAGCAACCCCTTGTCTTTTACTTCCTTCCCTACTCTAGTCTCCTCCTCTCTGGCGGAACTAGCCACTCGTGTGAAATCTGGCTCCCCGAACGACTGCTGCCCACCGTCCGCCTTGCGGAGCATATGTCTTAATCTACCTGACAGTACCCCTGCTAAAAAAAACTGGCGCCGATATGGCGGAGCCATCGAACTACCGCCCCATTTCCCTCCTCCCTTATTTCTCTAAACTTATGGAGGCCCACGTCACTCACTGCCTGTCCAGTTTTATAGAAACCTCCGGTTATCTCGCACCGATTCAGGCCGGCTTCAGACCCGCCCATTCCACAGAAGCCGTCATTCTGGCGGTCCTTGACACACTCAGAAGCAACGCGGACGCGGGAATCCCCCAAGCCCTCGTCCTACTGGATTTGTCGGCCGCGTTCGACACGGTGGATCATAACATCCTTCTCCACCGTGTCGGGCAGGCGGGCATCCAGGGCGTCGCTCTTGAGTGGGTCAGGTCCTTCCTTACGGGGAGAACACAGGCGGTCCGCCTTGGTCCTTATACTGCAAAAAAAAAACTCACATCCTGTGGTGTCCCTCAAGGTTCCTCCCTTTCCCCGCTCCTCTTTAATCTTTATCTCCGGCCACTCATCCAGTCACTTCTGAAATGGGATATCGTCATTTACAACTATGCTGACGATCTTCAAATCATCTTTACCCTTAACTCACCTCACGCCATTAAAACCTTTCATGGAGCCATGACTCATATCCAACTCTGGATGAACCAGAACCAATTGAAGCTGAACCCCGGTAAAACCGAGCTCCTACTTCCTGGACTCAGTTACATCTACTGGGGTCCACAGTTCTGGCCCCCAGAGTTCGGCTCCCCTCCCGTCCCAGCAAAAACAGTAAAAAGTTTGGGCGTCATCATAGACACCGAGCTTTCTCTCAGGGCTCAAGTTGGAGCGGTGGTTTCCTCCTGCATGTACCAACTTCGGAGGATCCGCAAAATCTGCCACTTCCTTCCTCCGGCGGCCCTCACCCAAACTGTAATCTCGCTGGTACTCTCCCGCCTGGATTTTTCCAACGCCATTTACCACGGCCTGCCACAATTCTTGATTCAGCGCCTCCAAACTGTCCAGAATCAAGCTGCCCGCCTGATTCACGGAATTCCCAGATGGCAATCAGCTAAACCTCTGCTCACGAACCTTCACTGGCTCCCAGTTGACCGAAGGGCTGCCTTCAAGGTAGACTGCCTCACCTTTAAGGCACTCCATGGCCCCTGCCCCGCTTTCCTAAAATCTATCATTCGTCCTCACCGTCCCACACGCAATCTTCGATCCGCCCATCGCGACTTGCTGATCACTCCCAAGAGCAAAACTAAGAGATTCGGCGGCCGCCGGTTCTCTCACTTAGCCCCGGTGCTCTGGAAACTTCTCCCTCTCCCGATCAAATCCTGCTCTTCCCTTCTGAATTTCAGGAGAATGCTTAAAACTCATCTTTTCCCCACCCTTATCTAGACTCCGTTACTTACGCCTACCTCTCACTCTGTTCTGTCTACCAGCGCCAGGAAGCTTTGGTGTCAGTGCGCTTTATAAGCTACACTTAACATAACATAACATAACAGCTTGGCAATTGTATTTGTCTGCATTACACCCATAATATTCATTATGCCTCAAATGGATGCAATAAACATTAAATTGATAGATCTGTGCTTTATAGCTCCCCCTGTTCACTTACCTGTTTCAAACATTCCCACACCATTGGTGACTGCCAATTTGTAACTGTGTTATTCAGAGCCTTACACAGATAAGAGATGTGCTGGTCACTGTATTCTCTATATCCTCTACAAAATTTAGCATTCTGTCGAACTTTCCACCTAAATCAACCTTCCAAATGAATGGTGCCACATGTAATTAATAGAAAAGTGGGACCACTTTCTTTTTTCCTCAGAAATTTTGGTAAAACATGCTAAAGACTGGTCTGAATGAAATATAGCGCACATTCGAATGAATAGCACTAGTAGGTTTCAAAATGACTTTTTAAAAATGTTTATTTTTATTATTTTTTATTCGTAAAACATAATTACAAATTAAAAGTCACCTAGGCATTTGTCTCAGCTCTGAGAGAAAGTTCACACCTAATTAAGGGAGCTATTGCGCTCTTATGTGACCATTGGAGCTCATGTAAAAGGGCCTCTGGAAACTTTAAGCAGGGAGAAGTAACTTTCTCAAAGTGCCTTTTCCATAAAATGTACCAGAAATTTGAGTTAGGAGTAGATTGGATTTTGAAAATATATTAAAAAGAGTCTTTTAATTATATTCCTAGCTGTTCCTAACCAAAATTAGCATTATCAATGTAGTAAAAAACCCCAGTGCTTTGCAATGGAACAGTCAGTTGTGCACCCTGCCTTATGGGTTGTAAGGCCTACTTCGGGGTGACTTGTAATATATAAAAGGAATGTTTAGGCCTGTCAAAAGGTTTTATTTGACAGCTAAAATTTGCAGTTTAATGCTACCAGACCCAGGCTACAATGGTAGGCCTGCAGTCATGTTTGCACTGTTGTGTGCCAACTTTCCAGAGGGTTAAGTACAGGTTAATTTGGGGTTTGCTTGTGTTTCACCCTGACAGAGATTGTGGATGATGCGTAAGTGGGATTTTAACCCGCCACCCCAAAGCACGAACCCAATTTCCTAGATTGGTGTTTAGCTGTGAAATTAGGACTTATGTTTGTGCAGTACCATACAGTGATTTCTTTTTACACAACAATCCTAGATAGATAATTTGATACCAATTGGAGCTTTGTTTTTAGATTCTCCTTGATTGGTTCTTTTGCTTTTTCCTAATTCGCTCTCATTCTACCCTACTGTCTGTGGCTACACCTGCAAGAATGGAATCTGATCTCTGTAACATGGAGCACTACACTGTGATGGAACTCAAGCAGTTATGTAAGGAAAAAACTTTAAACCAGGAAAGGCACAAAGAAGTTGGAGCTTTAGACAGCTCTGAGCGCCTGAGAGGAGGCACGCAGTGGCTGACAGCAATAGACGAACAGGATGGGGAGGATGATGAGGAGTAGGAGCAGGACCTGGATACAGTCCTGAGATGCAGAATTCAAGGAAGGGGGATGACTTGTCTCCTGAATTGGAACTCCCTGCCAGAGCGGAGAGCAGTGTATCCTCACAAGCCCTGTCCCCACAAGAGCTAGCAGACAGGAAGGTGGAGAGGGAGTTTAAGTTGCAAATGCCCTAGCTCCAGTTAGAAGCATATGAGAGAAAGGCTAAGACTAAGAGAACCTTGGCAAGAGAAAAGGCTGAGGCTGAAAGAACCTTGGAGGAAAAGAGACTAGCTTTGAGGGAGAGGAGGAAGGCCCATGAGCTAAGTCTCAAGAGCTTTGAGCTACCTGTATCTTGGGTAAGGCTGGGACGCCCGGTTGCTGGGGCAGCTATGCACTGTATAAATCTAATCTAATCTAACATCAGAGCTAAACAACTGGAGTCCAGTGCTTTTGGGGCAGCATACCCACAGTGCCCTCTTGAGACAAGAGGTACCACATTCCAAAGGATCTGGTGCCTAACTTTGTTGTAGGACATGACATTGACAAGTGGTTTGAAACCGATGAGGTTGATCGAGAGATGAATAGGGTCGAAGAGGAGGATTGTGTAGACAGTCTCTGGAGGCAAATAGCTAGAGAAGGGAGGAACAACATACTGGCCCTGTAGAAAGGGGACAGGATGAGGTATCTCCCCATGAAGGAAACCCTTGTCAGGAAGTATGGCCTTACTTCAGAAAAGTAAAGGCACAAGTTTAGGGACTGCTAGAAACTGCACCATCACTCCTGGGAGGACTGTGTGGATTCCTTTTGCAAGACAATAGATGGTTGGGTGAAGGGCAGTGAAGTAAAATATCATCATAATTTGATGGCAAGAGAACACATGTTCATTTTATTTTGCAGAGCTGTGCCATACCTGATCGATAGCCAGCTCACTGACCCCAGAGAGCTTACCAAGGTGAGAGACAACTGGCTTAGCACCTGGGTCAACAAGAAGGTGGTCTGGGTGAATCACCACAAGGGTGGGCAGGGTCCCCACCAGAAGAAAGTGGGAGAGATGAAAGTAAAAACAGGGAGTTCTTTAAAGGTTCCCAAAATAGTTGCATGGGAAGGATTCCCAGCCCCCACTTGAGAAAAAGAAGAATGGGTTCCTTGACTATCAGTCCTCAGGGAAGTTCACCCCTAGGTGCTATGAGCGGCAACAGTTTGGGCACCTCAAGAGTGATGCCAAGTGTCCCGAGCAGTCTATACACCTAACATTTGGTTCAAGAGAAAGAACACCTAAAATATACAAATCAGCACAACAGACTTAGAATTGCAAACAATAATAAATACAAAAGGAAAAAAGAAAAAGAGAAAAAGAGTTGGAGAAGCCCTTCATTCAAAAATTCACTATTTTCAGTATCAAAAATAATTATTTATTGCATATAGTAAAAGCATCTAGAACAATTACGCTCAAGGCAAAGTGCTGGTGTACAAAAAACATATCACAAACCAGACAAGTGGCAGACAGAAAAATACATGTTACAATAAAGGTACAACAGAAATAATGTGTCCTTATGTAATTTTGGCCACATAGGCGTGGACGGCATTTCGACCGCTGTATCAATACACGGTCATCATCAGGACTCAGTTTATTTGAGCCTCACAAATCTGTATCATAGAAAATTATTATATAATACAATTACTAACGGTAGACTTCTTCGAAAGAAAAGGCTCCAAGAACAGAATGAAACTTAAAAGGAACCCACCAAGTGAAAAGGCAGCCACAGAAAAACCATAAATGAACCAACACCAACACCCAGTGCGATGAAGGAAGGTATAGATGCCACCACCGAGCTACAAGAATGCTCAAAAGAAATCACCTGTGTAAAAACAATCAGACCAGTCTATCATTGACGGTCGTCCATAAGAATTCGGAGGATATACTATAACAAAGAAAATATTTAATTAAAACCACATAAATTACTCAAGTGGAATCAAAAACCGCAGCCACCAATAAATGGGAAAACTTACAGTCACAAAAGTAACTTGAACAAGTCGCACTGAATGGTGGACAATTAGTTATATTTGTCCATAGTGTCGGAGAATGAAATTCTAAAGTCCATGTTATTTTCGCCCATTCAATCAGCTAGTAATAAGAAAAACAGCCATAAGTCCTCCGCAATTTCACTGCCAAAAACCTATGTCAGATCGAATCATCACTACAATAAATGCTATTGGGGTTGGGCCAGGCTATTCAATCAGCCACAGACTTAGGTACTAAACACTTGATTTGTTTGACTGGCATACTTATCCATCATAGACCCCAATAGAGTGACTTTGCCAGGGTTTCTATACATATATTACATTAAACCAAGTCAAATAGTTCAGTGAGTCCCTAATTAAAAGGGGCTATATAATTGCATTAAAGGCAATGAAACCACAAACATTGCGTCCATTATCAGGGGTCAGCGTTTCGTGAATATGGATATTGATGTATACATAACAATGGTTAAAATCATGTAATGCTCAAATACTCCTCGACGTCCATTTTGTGGCAAAAATACGTTCTCAAGCAGTAACCTCCCGCATGAGAAAGTCAGTTGTGTTAATTCGAGAGTAACGCGCAAAACTATCTAAGTTCAAACTTACCGGCACAATCCTTGTTCCCGCGAAAAACGTTCGGGCGTGAATTATGCCCGCATCTCCACTACAAGATATAGAACCAGAAGATGATCAAACAAGGGGCATAGACATAAACAAAGGCCCAAAAAATTTGTAGAGATGGCCAAGTACAGCTAGAATAGGCGCCATCTTAGAATGGACAAACAATCGCAAACTTTAATTGCAAATTGCCCACAATGTTGTCCCAAATGAGGCCTGAGTGGGCATGAAGGCAATAAAAGGAGAACATAATTCATCTACATGAAGAGAAATAGAGTTCTTTGCTTTGAAGAATCCAGTAGTTCAAAAAAGGGATATAAAATAGTTATTGAAAAAATTTACCAAAACTTTATAAAAAAATGAGTCAACTGAAAAATGCTGGTCAGAATAAAAGTTTTAAGGCCCAATGAAAAATCTTAACCTATCCACCTCATAAGCCACAATTAGAAGGGGAAGGAGAAAGACAAAAGACCTACATGTCCACAAGGGAGAGAGAGGCCATTCATTCGACATGCATATCCATAAGAGCAAGAAAGGCATTTTCATTCGAAGAAGCCTAGTTACAGCACGTTGATACAATACAGATCACTTAAAAGGAAAAGATACAGTTATAGGTTACATTATTAACAGTATAAGCCAACTCAGTTACCGCCAGACAAAGAATTATAAAACCTCTAGAGCAAGCATAAAATATTTTCTCAAGCAGCAGTACAATGTTAAAAACAATTCAGTTAAACCCTCAAATGTAAATAAACATAATCTACAATATATTACAACAGATCGTATTAGCTGAGTATAACAGAGTGACACTCCTCCATAGAGTTAAGGCCCACATTTATACTGTTGCACCTAAGTATCCAAAGACATTCAGTTTTGCTTAGAATGTTTGCAATGCTACCACCCCTAGCCGGAGTGTGTATCACCTCAATCACCTGCCAGCACATATCGAGCAGGCACAGCCCCCCACTGGTGGGTGTACACCCGGACTGGCTAGTATTTTGCTTGGGTGGTAGATTGCCCCAGTTAGTATGAGGGGTAGTGGAGCAGTTACCCTAGTGTCCTGGGGTCGTGGAGAGAGGGTGTCAAGAGCCCATATGCCTAACGATAACAAGAAGGTCAGGCAATGGGTCACCATCAATGAGCAGAAGGTGGCTACTCAGAGAGACACAGGAGCCAGCATGACAACCATCAGGTTTCAGCGTGTTTCTTCAGAGCAGGTAGTCCCTAATGTAGTCCACCAGGTTGTAATAGCTGACAGCCATGATTGTCACTATCTAGTGATTCTGGGTCCCTTTGAATGGGATGATGTTTAATCTCAGGTACCTTGAGGGTAGCTGTGAACCCATCCATGTCTGTGGATTGTCTGCTTGGTGATGACCTGGAGCAAACCATCTGGGAAGAGGTAGAGCTCCGGACCCACCTAGAGATGTTCGGGCTGCCTGACTGGGTGTGCCTGACCATACGGTCTATGGCTGACCAAGACGGTAGTCAGGAGGAACTGAAAAACTGGTCAAGGTGCCTGCCAAAAAGAGAAAGGACAAGGGGTGTGAGAAACCTGCTCCTATAACTCCTACAGTCTTGGAGGAGGCTGAGTCTGAGGGCCGCATCCTGGAAACTACAGGGTAGGCCATTGCCGATCTGGGAAACCTTTCTGGACTGACCAACTTGCAGAAGGAAGGAGGTCCCACCAGGGAGGAGTTCTGCAGAGCACAGAAGGAGTGCCCTACTCTAAAGGGACTAGGGCAGCAGTCCAAGACCCAGGCAACTTACAACACCTCTGGTGATCACCAGATTTACCGGGAGAATGGTCTCCTATACAGTGAACTGAAGGTTCATGAGCCTTATGTAACCCATGTGTTGGTGGTCTCTCAGTTATACAGGGCCTTTGTACTGGAGGTAACTCATGATGTTCCCCTGGCATGTCATCTGAGGCAAGACAATACTTTTGGCAGGCTTGTCACCCACTTGTCTTGGTCCATGATGAAGATGGCCTTAGATGCATTTTGCGGGTCAATTCCCACCTGCAAAGCCAGCAGGATGTCAGGAGGCAAGTACAAAGCTCCCCTGGTTCTTCTTCCAGTCATTGGGACCCCCTTTGAAAGAGGGTGGGCAGCAACATTTTTGGCTCTGTGGATCCCAAGACCGCCCTGGGCAACCAGTTCATCCTTATCTTGGTGAATCATGCCATCAGAGGCTATACCACTGAAGACACTGATCGCACCCACAGTGGCCAAGGCACTGATGGGGATATTTACCTGTGTGGAGTTCCCCAAGGAGATAGTATCTAACCGTAGTACCAACTTCCTGTTGGTGTTCATGAAGTTCATGTGGGCAAGTTTGGAGTAACATACAAGTTCTCCATACCCTATCTTGCCCAAACCAATGGGCTTGTTAAAAGATTCAACAATACCCTTACAGGCATGATCATAGGCCTGTCTGAGCTCTCGAGGCAGAAGTGGGACATCCTTATGCCATACTTGTTTGCATACAGGGGGTGCTGCAGAAGGGTTGGAATCAGCCCTTTTGAGCTTCCGTGTGAGCACACTGTCAGAGGACCTGTCAGCCTGGTGAAGGAGATTTGGGAGCAAGCTCCCAAGAAAGTACCTCAGGATGTGGTTAGCTTCATGCTGTCCCTCTGAACCCAGATGAAGAGCTTTCGGAAGAAGGCAAAGTAGAATTTGGAAACCAGCCAGGAGGTTATAAAACAGTCATATGACTAGAATGGTGCCCTGGTCAAGCATCAGTCTGGCAGAAAGTGTGGGTGATGGAGCCTGAGAAGCCCAGGGCCCTACAAGATTGATGGTCTGGGCCCTGTGAGGTGAAGGAATACAAGGGAAATGTCACTTTCATGGTGGACCTCCAGACCCCAAGGAACCCATTATGGGTCCTGCATTTCAATTGCCTCAAACCCCACTTCAGGAGGTCCGATGTTACCATGCTCTTGGTCGTGGATGATGGAGACGAGAAGAAAAGTGAACCTCCCCTAACCTTTCTTTTTTCCAAGGAGCAGGATGGGTGAATGGAGAGTGTGAACCTCTCCCCTACCCTATCCCTAGACCAACAGAGTGACTGTTGCCAACTGTTGGGGGAATTTGCCTCTCTATTCTTCCTATCCCTGGGGCTCACTACTTGGTGTACCTATGAATCATGATATTGACACTGGGGAAAGTATGCCTGTGAAGAATAAGATCTACAAGTTATCTGAGAAGGTGATAGCCTGCATAAAGGAAGAAGTCTCTAAAATGATGGAGCTGGGGGTAATTGAGCCCACAAGAAGCCCTTGGTCCAGACCAATGGTGATGGTCCCCAAGGCTCCCCCTTCCAAATACCAACCTGAACTCAGGTTCTGCGTGGATTACCGGGGGCTCAATGTAGTCACTGAGACTGATGTACACCCCATCCCAGAGCTAACAAGTTCAGTGATCGGTTAGATGCTTCTAAGTTCCTCAGCAAATTTGAGCTGATGTTGGGGTACTGGAAAGATCACCTTTACTGAGGGGGGCAAAGAAAGATGTCTGCATTCTCCATCCCAGATGGCCATTTGTAGTTTTGGGTGATGCCCTTTGGGTTGAAGAATGCCCTGCCACTTTCCATTGGATGGTGAATCAGGTACTGGCTGGGAAGCAGAACTTCATTGCTGCCTACCTAGATGACATTATGGTCTTCAGTTCTAGCTTGGAGGACCAACTGTGCCACCTCAGGGAATTGCGTCAGGCTCTGAATAGAGCAGGCCTGAATATCAAGCCCAGCCAGTGCCGGATAGGGCAGGGTTCTGTTATGTACTTTGTTCATTAAGTTGGAGGGGGCAAGGTATAATCTCTCTAGGTTAAAGTACAGATCATTCTGTCTAGGGAACTTCCCAAGACTCGGACAAAGGGGAGGGTTTTTCTAGGCCTCCCTTCATACTACAGGAGATTTGTCAGGGTGCAGTACAACATAGTTCCTCCCTAGACAGAACTGACTTCTAAACAGCAGCCCAAAAAGGTGATCTGTATAAAAGTATTCCAGACTGCTTTTGGCACCCTGAGGAAGGCCAAGTTAATGGCACCTGTCCTCAAGGCCACTGATTTATCCAGGAGCTCATTGTGCACGCAGATGCCTCAGAGCTTGGCGTGGGGTCAGTTCTGTCATAGATAAACAAAAAGGTCCTAGATCAACCAGTAGTCTTCTTTTGCAGGTGTGTATTCCCTAGGTAACAGAGATGAAGTGCAATAAAAAGGGAAGCATTTGCAGTGGTCTTGGCACTGAAGAAGTTGAGACCATACCTGTCTGGGGCTCACTTCTGGGATCAGACAGACCACTGACGCCTTGGATGGCTATTGCAGATAAGGGATGAAAATACCAAACTGTTAAGGTGGTCCAGAACCCTACAGTGACTGGATATTATGGATGAGCATCGCCCAGGAACTGACCACACCAAGGCTGATGGCTTCTACATGTTCTTCCACCTTCGTAAAAAGAACTCTCCCAAGCAAAAAAGCTACATCATAAAAGGCTCCATTCCCAGGGTAAAATTATTTATGCTCACATAAGGGTGCCACAAACATATTTTGAATAAGCATTTTAACTGTTTAATTTCCTTACAGGTACAACTAAGATAATAGAGAGAATACTAACTACTACACCTACCCTCAAACTATTAACTCTGGAATAAAGTGAAAAGGGTGGGGCATAAGCAATGTGCTCTTATCTCTCTGAGTAACACAAGTTTTATGTTGACCCCTTTAAAAAATTACTTACACTGGGGTGATAACAGTAATCCAGAAAGGATTGTCCTAGTGCGTTGTCAATTGCCACCTAGAAGTGTCACAATTCCATTCCCTAAGTTTCCCAAAGATACTACTTCCAATGGGGCTATTGTTTCTGACGAGTATCACTACATAGAGCTGATACATTGGCCTGATCAAACATGATAACACTTCCTCCGTGAACTACCCAGAGTTTGCCTGGGGTATGTCCTGCTACTACTGCAAGGGAGCCAAACAGCTTGCTAATTTTAAGTGCTGCAGAACAAGCAGGGGAAAAGGATCTCCTGGATTTGTGCCACCAAACAATGCATGTGTGGATGGATCTCAAAGAACAATGAACATTGCTATCAGGCTTGGAAGATCCCAATATAGCACACTGCTTTTTTAGAGCTATCTTACTGCCTGTGTAGGACTGAATTTAGTTAACAATTAAACAGAACGTGCATCATATTGTTTTTTATACAAGCTTTACCTTATGTCTTATGCTAAAAACCTGAGATAAAACCCACTAAGGGGCCAATTACAATCTCGTTCAGAAGGCCTCCAGATGGGTTCTGGAATAAGCAAATCCGATTCGGAGCCTATGTTTCAGACCAAATCTTCCCTCGTTCTGAACAACCAGGTACAATGCGAAGATCTGGTCCGTGTTGACCAAATCTTTTCTGAATCCGATCCTGTGAGTCTGACTTGTTTGCAGCTGAATCGTGCCGCACAAAGGAGCCTGCTTCTGAATGAGCGCGTACGATGCACGATTCGGACAGCTGTATCAACTCGGTCAGAGCAAAACAAAACAGCTGTGGGAATTAGACTTTGAGGGAATGTAGCAGGCTCCCCCCATCACTCTGAATCGGTCCCGTGGGGGTACCCATGTGTCCCCCCCTTTCCATGCATGCATAGTGTGGCAGGCACCATGGGTTGCCTGCCACAGGGTGTTTGCTTTTCCCCACCCACCACTTTTTGCTATGGGGGGTGTGTGCGCGTTCGTTATACAGGCTTCCATAGATTTCAATGGGAGTCTGAGCGAACCAAGTCTGTCACCATAAGGGTGCATCGGAATCGATTGCTCGTACTCGTGGAGCGAAATTCGCTAGGAAAGCCCTCCGGATCTGAGTCATATGGAGGGCTTTCCTAGCGAGATCATAATCAGCCCCTTAGTGTTAACACATCAGGCTATTCTTTTTGTTATACCTCATTAATGAACAAAGAGAGAAACTGGTCAAGATGCAATGTCTTTCTTCATTAGGTGGAGAATGCCCCATTACAGTTGCCATCAATGAGGACTGATGCACCACCAGTTACTGATTATCAACTTTGGACTGATACATGCCGCCTATGTTTCAGAAGTTTTCAAAAAAATATGCTCCTATCTCTTCATTGAATTTACTTTCGAAACCCTCCTCCTCCCTAGTCACTCAAATGTTGTGATTCAACCTACACTAGCTGTTCTTTGTTGTGCATTCGTAAGGTCATCTGATAAAATACGTAGGGTTATCTATTCTTTACCTTGCTCCTACTTACTTGGTTGGCAGATTTGACATGTGGAATCTAATGTATAGACCTTCTAGGCATCAATATTACATTAATAATAATCAGCCATATCGTTCCCTTATGTTTTGAATAATTTATGTGAGAACATATGTACTTTACATTGAAATGACACAAGACCGATTTCATTTCCTAATAGTAGAACACAGAAAAGATGTTAGGCTTTGCACACATAGAATGAAATATATTTGCAATTGGCCACATTTTGCAGTTATGATGTCTGTGGTAATTGAAACGAAATGCTGAGTTAACTTTCAGCACACCATTCTCTGTTCACATTATTAGAAGCGTCCTTTATTTCCTGTTTTCCATGCTGTGCACTTTTTATAAAGTAAAAAAAATTGTCATATAATAGGTCTGATTATTTTGCAATGGATGAAATTATTTCCTTTAGCCAATTTCTAACATGTTATTTTGAGAAATGGAATGAGTAGAAGTGTCCCAAGCCTGTTGCGTTATGTTTTCAACATTTTGCACACATTTGTTTTTAAAGTGTAAAATTAATTCAGAAATTCTCATTGCACCCTCTTTCGTCTTATGCAGATACGGGGAGGCTTTGTTTATGAATTCAAAACTTATCAGTGGAGTTACAGAGTTTCTTAATACTGAAGGAGAACTCAACGAGGTAAATCATTTTTATCATTCTGTATGAGCATATTTGTACAATGGAATCTGGAAACATAAATCTGGACCCATCTTCTGGCAATGGCATGACAAAGGGGTCTATGTTATCATTTTGCTTTTTCTATGATTCTATATGTGACTTAATGTATGCAGCTCCTTGACACTGGGATTGGAATATTGCAACAAAAGTGACATCAAAACATACTTTCAGAAGCAGTAGATGAATAAGTGGCAGCCATGCTGTTATGTTATGTGTACTTGTAGAGCACTCTATCACCCAGAAGGCAATCCTGGTGCTGAAGCAGGGCCAATTCTGGCCTGGCCTAGGTCTAGGCTAGCAGAAGTCTATTTCAAGAGCCATGCCTCTAGCTTCTGGCGGAATTTGAGAATTGAAGAGGGGACTCTAATGTGTAGTGACAGTTCGTTCCAGACTTTAGGAGTGATGTACAAGAAAGCCCTACCTTCGGATCTGGTTTTGTGTATTCGTGGTTTGTTTGCCAGTATTAGGTTGGCTAAGTGAATGTGTCTAGTGGGTTTGTGGAATATGATGCGGTTGTTGGGGTAAGCTGGGCCCATGTTTTGAGTGCATTATGAATATCCTGCCTATGCTTCAGAAAGCACAGAATTATCGGGTCTGGACATAACCCCCAGGTCCCTTATGTCCCCGCCCCATTCATTAACAAAGTGGAGGAGATAACCATCTCCAGACAGAAAAAAAGACAGGAGGAATGCTGGGACCCTAATACTGCCCCTCCCACCGGGAGTACATAAGCAGTACTTACCCAGCATCCTACCTGTTCTTTTTTTCTGTCTGTTGACTGAATGGACTTGGATGTGCTGGTGCTGCTCCTGCTGGGCTGGAGTGGCGGTGCTTCTCTTCAACCCCTGCCTGGCTGTGCAGGCGCGGGGTTTCCTGGGCTGTCTCTCGGCCTGCCGGGCTTGCTGGGAGTCAGGCTCTGTTCCTGCCGGAATCCTGCTTGGAAAGGCCCTTTACGGCTGGGGCGTGTGCTCCTGTTTCCATCTGATTCACGGGTGCGTCTTCCCGAGTCTGGCAGGATGGGACGTGCCTCGCTTGAGATGTCCTCGCGTCTCCTAGGATTCCTGCTGGCAGTTGGGGGGGGCTTGGTGCTGGTATTGGCCCCCGCCCTGGGTGAGTCCGCTTGGCGGCTTTTTGTAATTTCTACCCCTGTCGCTTGTGCAACCGTGCCTGGTCACGAGACCGTGGGAGCTGCGGTCTGCTCTTTTGCCACAACAATGATAAATGTGTGTTTGCAGGGAGGGCACGTCTTCCTCTTCTTTCCTGAATTACTGCTTCTCTCTACATGATGCTGCCGTTACCCTCCTAATGGCCTGTTTCTGGTGACTTGCGAGGGATTGCAAGTCCCCCTTCGACTTTCTTTGCACAGTCCACACGGATGTACCTATTAGGCCGTTCACGGGTTCAGACCCTGCGCACCTTCATGGCTCGTGCTCTGCCTGCCGCTGTGTTGAGTTGGCCGGTATTTTTTTTCGGGGCAGTCATGATTAGTTGCGGTTCACGCTGGTTGTTGCCGCTGTGTGTTTTTTGTTGCATCAGGGATGGCATGCTGGCGGCCCTACGGGTGCCGTGCTTGGTGCTGCTGGCTGCTCTTTCAGGTACTCCTGAAGCACCCGCTCCTGATGACAGCTGTTGGAGATGGAGATCCCGCGTTCTGAATCTGGGATCGAGTGACGTGCTGCCGGAGGTGTGGGATTTTTCCTGGCCTCCCTGAGGTTTTTAATCAACAAATGATTGTACTGTCTCTGGTTCTGGTCCAGGCAGGAGGAGCTGGGCCCTTCACCATGCTTGTCTCTCCTCCTGCGGGCGGCTGCCTCTCGGGTGGCACTCGCTCTTTGTTTTAGCCTTGATGGTCTCTGTCTTGCCTGTCGTCATTTTGGGCTCTTCTGGCGCCGGACCCCTTTTTCTGTTTCTGGGGTCTTGCCTTGGTGATGGCCCCTTTCACCCTGCGCTTGCTGTGCTGTGCACTGGCTGTTTCCTGTCCGGTGGCTCTCCATCCCTGGGTTGTTGTGCCTTTGTTGGTTCAGGGCTGGTATGGGTGATGCCGCTTGTTTCCCAGCCTAGTTCTCTTTATCGGTGCTGGGTGCCTGGTGGTGTGTTTTGTCCGGACCTTGTTCCTGGCTGCATGTCTCCCCTTTGCTGTGTTTTGGTCCTGGTGCCGACCCTGCCACCCCGGCCTCTCTGGCTATTCTTTCTTGTTTTGCCAGCCCTGGAGGGTGTTTCGGGGTGTTCGGCTATCGTCCTTGGTAGTGCTGTGTTTCTGCCTCCCTTTTGGCGCGGTGGCCGCGGCTCTGGTGTCTTCCTGGGGTTCCCTGCTCTTGCCAGTGACTGGCTTCCATGGGTGTTGCGGTTGGGACCGTGGTCCTCCTGGGCCTGCGTGGCCGCCGTGCTCCTCGCCCTTGTTATGGTATGGACGGTTGCTCTTCAGCTGCCCCCTCGCTGGTGCTTGTCCTCTCCTGGGAATTTGGTCCTGCCGGGGTCTGCCCTCTCTTTCTGTCATGCCTGTCCGGTCCTGCTTCTCGGTGTGTTCTTGGTTCAGGTTCTCTGGTCTGGACTCGGGGTGCTGGATCCGCGGTGTGGTGCAGTGTCCGCCTCCTCCTGGTTCCCGGGGTTTGCGCCTGTTGCCGCCTCCTTTTCCAGCAGCCGGGGTTTGTCCCGGGCCTTCTTTTTGCTGGGGTATGCTTCGTGGGAGGCTGGCTAGCTGGTACTGTCTTCGTCTGCCTGCCTTTTCCTTGCTGGGTGCTGCTCTCCTGGTTGCACCTGGCTTTTGCGCTCCCTTTGCTTTTTGCTGGCTTCTGGGGTTTCCGCGGCTTTATCCTCGTGTTCCCTGCTTTTGCTGTGCCCCTACTCTGTTTCCTGTGTCTTTGGCTTACTTCGGTGGGTCCTGGCCGCCCCTCCTGGTTATGCCGTAGGTGCTGCTTGGTCTGGTTTGGGCTCCTGCTCTTCCTTTCCTTTGCACTCCCCTCCCCGGGTGTGTTCCCTGTGCCGGTTTGCCTGTTTGGTCCCTGGGGGTTCATGCCTCTGCTGTTGGGGCCTGGCTGTCTTTCGCTGTTGCCCTATCCTGGGCTCTGGCCCCTGATTTCCCCTCTTCCGTACTGTGGTTGGGGTTCCATCTGGGCTCTGGGGACGGTTGCTCTGTGGGGGGGACTGGTCTTGTCTGGTCCCCTTCCTGAGTGCCTGACTGGGGTCTGCTGGGGCTTTTCTGGCTCCTGTGGGTTTTCTGGCACCTGTTGGTTGCTTTCTTCAGCCCTGCGTCCTTGCCTTTGCTCTCTCTGGCTGGCCTGGCTGTACATTCCGCTGGTGTCGGGCCCTGTCCTGGTGTGACCTTCTGGGCCTGCTCCTGCTGACGGTTCTCTTCCCGGGCTTGTTTCTCCTGTGGTTGTGTGTCCGTGTCTCTGCCTGGTCCTCTTGTCTCGGTTCTAGGCTGTTGGGGTTGCCCCGGTGCTCCTTCTTCGTTGGCCCTCTTTCTGTTGCCTTCTTCCGGCCTGTGTGGGGTCCTGGTGTTCGGTGCTTCTGGGTTGGCATTTCCGGGGTTGCCTCCTGTTGCTCCTGGCCTGCCGGCTTCCTGCTGGTGTGGAGTGGCCTCTGGCGGTGCCTCTTAGGTTTGCTGGCTGTGCGGTTTCTTCGCTGCCGGCTCTGGGGTGTGTTTGCCGGGCGTTCCCGGTTGTTTCCTGGTTCCGGTGTCCTGGCTCGCTCCTGTCTCCCTTTACTTCTGCGAGCTTTTCTCCTAGTGTGGGTGTTTGCCCCCCCCTTCTCTTGTTGGGGTGAGGTTCAGTGGTGTTCGTCTTGGCCTCTGTGGCGTCCTCCCTCATGGCTGCGGGTTGTCCGGGGTCTGCTGCTGGTTGGCCCTCTGGCTTCTCTGCTTCCTCCGGGTTCCGCTTGGCAGTTTTCTCTGGTTGTTTTTCCAGCCTTCTGTGTGGTTCGGCGGTGGTGTGCTGGGGGTCTCTGTTGGTCTTCCTGCCCTTGCTTCGGCCTTTGGGCTGCATGGGCTCCTTCCGGGGGCTGGTTGGGCCTGCGTTGGCGGGTTGCTTGGCTCCGGTCCTAGCTTCCTGGTTCCTTTGCGTTTGTTGCCCTGTTTCTTGGCCGTTTTCTTGGCTCCTCTCCGGCATTGACTGGTGTCAGGCCTGACGGGTTTCTGGCCTGTGGGCTGTGCGCCATGGGGACTTTTCCACTGCTCCTGCCCTTGCTGCAGGCTTGGCAGGGTTGTTGAGTGGCTGCAAGTTACTCCCCAGTGCTCATGCATGTTTTTTTCTGCCCTCTGTGGTTCTGTGGTTTCTTGCCTGGTTGTTTCCTGGTTTGGGGGCTGCAGGAGGTTCACGTTGCCCAGGGCTTGCACCCTGTCTTGTTTTCCATCTCTCTGGGGTTGTGGGTTTCTGGGGTTGTGGACAGTGGCACTGTCCCCTCCCTGGCTGGGCCTGTTCGGTTCGGTTCCAGCTTGTTGGTTTTCGGTTTTTATTGACCTCTCTGTTGTTTGGTCCGCTGCTGGTTCTTTCTGGGGGCTTCTCTGGCCTGTGGTCTTTTGGGTTGGCATCCTCTGCCCCTGCTGGTCTGGGTTTGGTGGCTGTCCTGGTTCAGCTGACCCAATTCTCTGTGGGGCTTTTGGCCTCCTTCCCTATCCTTTTTGGCCTGGCCTCTTGCTGCAGCTCCTACCTCTGGGTTGGGTGTGTGATGGTTGACGTTTGGCGGCCCTGGTGGTGCCTGCGTTTCTTTTAAGGTTCCCGGGCCTCCTCTGTGGGGTTGGGTTGGCTTCTTCCTCTGTCCTCTCTGGGGGCCGGGTCGTTTGGTTTGGTGGGTTGGGCCTGTTTCTGGCCCGTGCTTCCTTCCTTCCTTGTTGGCCTGGGTGTTTGTGCCTGCACCCTGTTGGCTGGTCTTGGCTTCTTTCTTTGGCCTTTTTCAGGGTGGTCGTGTCTGCTAGGTGTCTCTGCGGCTGCCAGGTGCTGTGTGCCTTCCTAGTGGTTGTGGGCTGGGCTGCCTTGTCTGGTGGGTCCCTTGGCCGTGTCCTTTGGGTCTTTGCCCTGGTTACCACGTCTCCGGTTTGTCGGGTTTTTGGGCCTCCTTGTTGTGGCTCTGGCCTTCGTTTTTTTTTCTTGGTTGTCTCTGGTCCGTGTTTGGTCCCTGCTGTTCTGGGTTGCGGTCCAATTGCTTCCTGCAGTCCCCCCTTCCCTCCTTCTAGGTGCTCCCTTGGGTTGCTGCGTTTGTTGTGGTTTCCTGGGTGCGTTTGTGGGTTTGGAAGGACGGTTTTCCACTTTGGTATGCTCCACTTTGTTAATGAATGGGACGAGGACATAAGGGACCTGGGGGTAATGCTCTATTACTTACCGGTAATCTTCATTACTCCGGGTTCCGTTGTCCTGCTTATGTACTCCCGGTGGGAGGGCAGTATTAGGGTCCCAGCATTCCTTTTGTCTTTTTTTCTGTCGGGAGATGGTTATCTCCTCCACTTTGTTAATGAATGGGATGAGCATGGTTTCTGCCGCATGGGTGTCAGTGACAATCACAGTTTATAAATTGTGCGTGGATTGTTTAATCCTGCTGCCATATCGCACTATTTCACATGCACGATATTGAATTGCGTTTAGACGTAGGGCATAGGTTGACAGATTTCCTCCAGACGTAAATATGTACTAGGCAAATACCCTTGGAATTGAAGCCAGAGGTTAAAAAACAAATGTAAAATGCGCAATTTGTATAGCCAATAACCACTTGAAAAATACGCATACGACCAGGCACCAGTTTTGACATGATTGGAACTTTCCTACATAATAATACTTTAGAATAAATAACTTTTATTGGAGCTGTACCATCTCTGAATTAAATTTATGAATGATGTTTCTGCCGGATATCATTTAAACTCGCACCATCTTATTTTGTGAAGTATTCAATGACTTTGTCAGGCACTTTTTATCTGACAGCTGTTACCATCTCCTAATCTGGCGCATCAGTAAATATGTAAAAATACATAATGTATCAGAAGACACACGCAAGAGACAAAATAGCTCTTCTGGCTGCTGTAATGTCCTTTCTATTGCCATTGATGCATTTTAGAAGCAAATTTGGCTTGACAGCTATGATCGCTATTTTGTAAATGGAGGTCTGCATTAAAAAGGCGGATCAGTCGTCTGGTCCCGTTTTTCCCTTTCAGATATGAAACAGCTAGTCTAATTATGTACACATGAGCCAGATTTCAGAGGAGATGTGCCGGAGGCAAGTGCAGAAGACACAGATTGCGATGTGTTTGCCTGGCTCAGCTCTCATCATGTGATGCATGTTCTAAGACTTAGCATACATATATTTGTCTAGGTATGTCATGCCGTGGAAAATAACCATAGACTAATTAATTAATCATGCTATTTCAATAAAGTGTACTAATAAATTAATACGCACACATTTATTACTAAAGTGCAAGGTCAAAATCTCATGTTATTACAGTAGAATAGTAAAACTGAAATAAATAGATCAAATAAATCATCACTGCCGCATGAATTACATGTTAAAACCACAATTTACAGTAGGAGACATGATTCCAAAACCTGTTAAACGAGATTGTATCTCACTATACGAATTTCATCTTTTGTGCTCTGCTCCTGTTTAAATACCATTGTTTATAACTTCTACTCATGGAAAAAGAGCATAGTATTAACCATGTAGGCAGATCCACCAAGAGTGATATGCTATTTATTACCGTTGACCCACTCAGCAAATCTGCATATCCGTTATTCCTCAATTCTCGAAGCATTTCTGCACCTCAGCTTAATTAAGGTGTGTACATGACATTATTTTTTTAGTGTAAATTCCCCTACTTGCGAAGTTTCTTGTAAATTCAGATGTCCATGAGCTTGTGGGTATTGACACTTTTCCATGAACATATCCATCATGGGTGGAAGATCTATGCCTGAGAAAGGCAGGAGTAAACCTCATCATGGGCCGGTATGGTTATTATCACCCTCCCTCCAAACTCATTGGGGATGTTTGTGTAAAAAAAATATAGCTTTAAAGCCCTCAGTCACTTTGACGGCCCACTTTTAAACTGCAGTCCAGCCAGAGTACAGTGGTGATCCTGGCAGCCGTATACTTTTGTCATATATGCAGATGGTATAAATACACACCATAACCAACACATGATATTTAACTCCCATACCACTGATGTATTTTCTGTACCATCTGCTCAGACCTTACAGGAAAGTTAAACTGATCATAGGGTGAAACCAGTTTTACCACTATCATTTTAGCGCCAGGGCACATGCATTATCACACTGAATAGAATTGCCACAGTGCACAAAAGCCTAATCCGAATACTAGCAGAAACAAGGCTCACAAAAACGTAAACAAATCTGAGGTGACCAGTCTGCGGTGGCTATGCAGAAAAGGTACATTTGCTACTAGGGCCCAGTGTTAAAATGAGATTATCTAGTCCTACAACAAAGTGCGATTTTTTGGCCTTCAGTTTTATAAGTAAACTTTCAATATTAAGGGCTACTATTCAGCTCTATGTTTATTCAGACTATTTAAATGGATCCCCCATTCACAGGATAATAACGGTAATATGTATCACCTGTATCATATTACACCCATGTTATGATTTTATGTGTGTAGTTTTTACATTCCTTTTGCTAAGGTACTTTTGATTTTTATATGTTAAGTAGATTTACATATTTGCCTAGGTTAATTTCCCATACGTTAATTGGTTTGGTCAAATACAAAGGCTTTATTTCTAACGCATATTCCCAAAATGAGATCTCAGACTCACAAAAACTCTACAGGCTCCGATCTCAAAGTGATAACCAATTTAGGTACATGCAGATGTGACTCTGGAGCTAGCAGCACATTGTTACCCCTGTAACATTAACCAATTTCGAAAGCTATACATCTGATAAAAGTGTTAAAGGTGCTCACAAGTGGAGAGAGGCATGATTTCATACAGGATCCATGTTCCCTATATCATCTACTGCAACTTTATTTTATGTCCTCAGGAATCAATCTGTAATAAGCTTGCATGGGTGTACTATTGCTTCTCCATAGTGGTCCTACAAATCTGCTTCTGAGCTCTATTCCTTCGATCGGACGGCTTCTTGTTGGTTGACCCTTTTCATTATTCTCTCACCACCGAGATATTTAAAGCAGTTGACAAAAGTGTAGACTACTTCACCTCGAAAAGGCTATGTAGATCAGGGAAACCAAGCAGAAACATTGGAATGGATCTGATGACAGTGATCAAACAATCCGAATGAGATACAGTGACAGTGAAACCAGTGATCCATTGTTAGCAGTATACATTTTTTTAAGTTGAACTTTCACTTCACACTACTTACTCATCTATTCCTCTAACTGCAGTGGGCCCCCAACAGTTAGATGGATTACAGCATTGTCCTCACCACAGAGGCGAATGGTCCAATAATGGATCTTTCTCCACCCATAAGAGCGGTGGGAATTAGGATTACCAAAACATCAACGTTGTCCACCCATTGTAGACCATTAATTGGTGACACATTCACAAATTTTAAATAAGGTTTAAATAAACTACTCTCAGGACCATACTGTAAAAATAAAGTATTGCAGTGGGAAGGCCCAATCTCCTAAAGAAATTAAGTCTGGCCAGAATGAGACCAACTAGAAGCTCTGTTACAACTAAAAAGATTAGAAGAAATAGCACTTGATATTCTGAAAATATTTGCTGAATTTCCCTACAACAAATTTAGATTTGAGTGTAATCCATTACAGTTTCAAATAAAGAACAATCTAAAATGATGAGTTAAAACAAACATCACATACAAGATTGCAGGCTTCTACCACCATTAGAGGCAGAAGAATAGTTCAACCCTATCTAAGATTCAAAACAAAGGGGTAGAAGAATCAATTTTTACGTCCTCTGAGGGTGAGTTTAGGAGCATTTGCAAAAAGAAAACATGTAGCAAAATCAATTCGTTTGGCAAAGAAGAATTGCAGGTCGACTGCATGCATGTAGTAGCAATAGCAAAAGGGCAGTCCAAGATAGGGAAAATGACAAGATTCGATAATGTATAAAATGTAAAGCACAAAGAGTGGTGTCCCATAGAAAAAATTTGTGATAAGGGTGTCCTGCATTGAGAGGAAAAGAGGACTAATAGCATTGCTCCTCCTTTGGGGGTTCTTCATTGTTATGACACCTTAATGATGTAGTGTCACTCCACTAGTCACAAAATACATTTAGTTACTCATGCATTCTTTCCCAGGCTCCTCAAGTGAACAACTTGGCTTTCAAGGCCTCCCAGGTTTGTCAATGGTAAGAAAATGTACAATGTAACAAACTATGACATCGGGTGAAAGTTGACTTTCCCACCAAACCACTCGACTATGAGCTTCAAAAAAATGTCTGTTGTACATATACTGAAACATGCTCAGAACAAATAAACCAACTTTTGTAAAAATGTCAATGAATTATTAAGCTTGCCAATGGAAAATTGCACCTCAAGATGGAACACTTTTAAAGCTCAAAATGCATACATCAGCTCTAAATGAATTATACTTAATTGGAATCAAATATAATGCATCAAAACATCACTTTATAATAAAAGAATAATAATAAAGGTTTCATCAATGTATTATTAGACAAAAATTGAATAGTGTTAGCTATGGTCTACTGCCAAACGTTTTCTACATCCATACATGTAAATTATTCTTATTTCACAAAAATCGTTTAACATTTTTTAAAATCATTAAAGTCTCTGCTATAACCTCTGTAAGTTTCAACTTCCTGGCTAACGTTATTGCATAATTGCACCACAATCGATTTATTATGCATTTGCAATGAAAGGCAATCGAATCGTTAGGCCTCATCATTAAATTTATTAGTTTTCATCAATACAAAAAGAAAAGAAAACACCATTTCATGAGTATTCTTGTTATGAAAATGTATTAATAAACGTTATAACTGTTTAGCAAGGTCTTTTTTCCTTTTCTAACTCTTTCAAGCACGCTCTTACAGTGCTGTTGGTGCACGTGTCTCTACGGTTGCATCACTACGTCTATTTTGTGCAATGTGCACAATCAGGTTTTGGTGTCTAAATCAGGAAAGTGTCATGTATTGTGGTTTTGAAATATTTGCTCTATCCAGCCCCCTCAGATGGCAAATCAAGCCATCACAATATCTGCCCATCAAATCGCATCACAGATTATGGTTATGTTGTCTTTAACCTCTTTCTTCTACTCTCTTCTAAGATTTTCATTACGTCATAGCATTTACATTGTTCATCTTCTATTTTAAGATTAGTTCTCATTCAGTTCCCCCCTTGTTTATCTTTAAGATTTTTGCAAAATTTGATATATAATATCATCAACAATATGCACAAAGAGATCGCCACTAAAGGTCTCAAGATTTAAATTACCAATCCGTTTCCTAGGCTACCGAACCAGTTGTTAAAAGTTGACAATCCCTTACCTAGTGTTTTCCATGCACCATCTGCTTTTAAATCTCTAAAGTCATCATTTAAGTCAGTAATGTGTTTTATGTAGCTTTCTAAGTCTCTGCTATTATCTGGTATGTAGGTGCAATACTGTCGGACCTTTAATAATCAACAGACTCTGCCCTCCTTTGCGAGAAGGATATCAAGAGCAATTCTATTTTGAATCACCATCGTTCTTATTGAAATCATGTCTACATCTATAACAGAAAACCCACCAACTGTACTTGTGGCTTATTTATCAACTATAGTAGAAAGTTGTCTTTTTTTGTGTGAGTTTAATGCTACTCTTACTAAAGGTATTAAAACTCTATATCCTACTATTTCACTTGCATTCACACTTCTCCTCATTCTCAAATTTGTTCACTGTTTCAGAATCTTTAACATGATACACTTTTGTAAAAACTATTCTCATATTACAGATTCTGCACCATCCTCTTGGTAATCTATACAAAATATTCATTCCACAAATATAATACACTCAAGGAAAGATGAGATCAACACCTTCTAAGTATCTATCCCAGTTCTCACTCATTCCAAAAGTTTGTTCACATTCCTTAGAACCTACTAACGTTGTGTTAATAGTTTATCTTTTTCTATATATACACAGAGTGTACCTTTATGTTGCCAATCTAAACCTAATGGAGCCATTTCTTTTAGCATTTTATTTTCTACCTGTAGTAGTTTTCAAGTAGTTAGTTTAGGCAATGCATCAGAATTTAATATTATATTATCTTGTCTACTTTCTACTAAGTTTGTAAAAATCTTCTCAACTCTTACTAATTTATATGTTATGTTATTTCTGTATGCATAAGCCATGTCCAAAGTTTGAGTCGGTCTAAATATATAGCCTGTATCTTCAGCATTAAAAACCCCATAATGTGTATTTAAGTGTTATAAAACCCAAAAGAAAAGATACGATCTTGATTAGAATAATAATACTGTAACTGAGCCATACCATAGAATAAGCTAGTTAATACACAGCATGAAATTTCTTACAACAGAGGTAAGCTATGATAGGTTACCCCCTCAGCCACTGATGAAGGTATTTGGATACATACATAGCAATTACCAACATTCATGGTATTAACATATTCATGTAATAATCTATCATATATAATTGTTGACAAACCATTTATTGTAACTTCATTATGTAAACTTTAGTATTCAAAGTGATAGAATCAGTGTTATTAATCTTTGCAGTTTCAGAAGAAATAGTAAGTTTTGAATCTTTTGCAGGAATATAATGTGATAAACTTAAGACAATAAACAAAACAAATAATGTCAAATAAATAATAAAAAAAGATTCCAGTATACACATATTTGCATCTAGGATAGATTCCAGTGTTGGACCTCAATTCTTCTCAAAATTTAGATTGCTAAGCAAGAAAAAATTGAAATATAGCAGTAGTGGTTTGAGAAATTTGGCAAAGAACAGCACAAAAATGTTAAGGACCATTCAGAAGATTCTTTCAAAGTGGAGAGATTCTCATATCAGGCTAATTATTGAGTATATTCGAGAAAAATTGTGTAAGTCCTTCAGGTGGCACTACATGCGCGAAATTCCGACCTACAACAAAGTTTGTTTCAAGGAGGTTCAGATGAATTTGTATTGCTAATAAAATGGGTAATAGACTCCCGTTCCCATTCATTGGCTGCCAGATAAGTAAACTCAGGAGATGAGTACTTTTCACTGGGTACTCTTGCTCTTTCCAATCTCCTCACAGTGGTTTGCTCATCATTAGTATTACTTTGTTCCGACTACTCAGAATTTTCGGGAACTGTTGCTGGTACTCGTCCTGTTATCAGGCAACTTCTTAGAATCTCACGTCTTCTGGGCCAACAGCCCCTGGGTACTACTCAATTTTTTGTTGCACTTGGCCCTTTGCTTGTGTCGGTGGGTCACATGTATGAACCTTTTTTGCTTTCACAAATGGGCTGATTTGCAACAAAGGCGTTTCCTATGTATCAAACCCTATTTTGCAATTCAGTAACCTGTTACCGAATCGCAAAATGGGTTTGCGATTCGGTATTTGGAAGGGGCGTATGTATGAATGTTTTGTGACCATGAATGCAGTTGCCAAGCATTCACATTTTACCACCAACTTCAAGTTGGTGGTAGGTAACCCATCGCAAATGGGAAGGAGTCTCCAACCGACCCCTGTCTGCTCATGAAAATTGAAAAGAAAACTTTTCCATTTTCTTTTTTAAAAGAAAACAGGCTGCATTTACAAACTTGGTGGTCTGTTGACCATCCCCGTGATTTTAGCAATTCCTAGGGGATCGTATATTGTGACCTTCCTCATTATTATTAAGGAGGTAGGTCGATTTGCGACCCCCTAGAAATCGCTAAATGAAACTCTTGGAGTTTCTTATATTAGGAATTGTGAATACCTAATTGCGATTTGCAGGTAATTGCAATTAGGTAATCGCTTTTCCTAATGTTGATACATGTGGCCAAGTATCTCTGGCAATCAACTTTTCTTATTCAGGCCTTTTTATACCTACAGTTGACTCTCTCTGATCCCCCTCAGGCTAAACAAGTGCTGTCACAGCAGGCTGCTGTTCCCCAACAGCTTGACTAACCTGATCCCCCTGTCTCACTGTAACCACCGATAAATCAGCAACAGGTGTTGCTGTATCATAAAGTGGACATGGGACTCTTAGAGTGTGGCTTGCATGTGCCCAGTTCAGGAGACCTCCACATTTTCCACCTGAAAATGCCCTCTTCAATGTGGCTCCAGACAGGTTTTGCGAACTTGTTTCTTCACTATTACCCCGTCACCAAGACGTCATTGCACTGATCCTGTTGAACTGCAAAATTAATTTTGCCAACCTGGTGAGACAGAACGTACCACATCAGACAGTCCCTTGCAGTATTCCAAAATAGGATCGTCGGTCATGTTTACTAATGCATTTGCAGGAACAGCTGGCAGTCTCATCACGCGGCTCATATTAAATTCATGCTCCGACAATCCTGTCCTCCTGTCTGGTGTACTTCTCAAACTCATTAACACAAGAGACAATTCATCAGGCCACTTAAGACATTGAAGCACACACTTTTGCCAATCTGGATTTCAATGTGTCATTAACTTGCTTCACCAAGCTAGAATCTTCTGGACGGTAATGGCAGTGGAGCTTTTGCTTAACCTGCAGTGCTGTGCAGGATGTCAAATATTAAAATGATTCACTCAATCTGAATCAAAAGAGATCGGAAATCCAAAATGTGGAATCAACTCTCTTAACAATATCTTTTCCACAGTCATTTCTGTGTGTTGGATAGGATTTAACCAATTTTGATAAAATGCAAACAATGACCAAAGCATACCTCAAACCTTTTCAAAGGGGCATTTCAATGATGTCCATTTCCATTCAGTTGAAAGGACCTGCGGAACTTCTAATGTGACTTATGACAACTTGTTTTTCTTCCAGGGTACTGTTGTTGGCACACTACACACCTGTGTCACAATGTTTCTTTGATCACCCTGAATCTAGGATTAAACCACACCTGTTGGAAAAGGCGCATCACTGCATCTCTTCCCACATGTGTAGGTCCATGGTAATGTCTCGCCATATGTGGTAATAGACTGTTAGGCAAAACAGGTCTGCCACCAGTGTAATCCCACACATCATTCTCTCTTTTGCTACATCTTGCTCGCACGCTAGCTTGCTGTTCAGTTTCTGTCACTTCTTCTTCTAACTTCCTTACCTGGTCTCAAGTATCTACTGCGGACAACAATTCATTGCAGTCTGTGAGATCTGATGTTTCTTTCAGGATTTCCTCATTAAAAGTAGGCACATTTAAAGCGCTATTCTTTGCCATTTCTTTGGCATATCGATTCCCAACGGTGACATAGTCAGTACCATGCCTGTGAGCAACACATTTCATGGATGCAATTTGGGCAGACAATTGTAGGGACTGCAAAAGGTTTTTCACACACTCTCCATTTCGTATTGGTGAACCACAGGATGTCATGAAGCCACGCTGTGACCACAATTGCCCAAAGTCATGTGCAACTGCAAAGCCATCCTGACCATCAGTGTAAATTGTAATTCTGAGTTGCTCTGAAATACTACAAGCCCGCTTCAAGGCAACAAGTTCTGCGACTTGAGCAGAATACACTCCTTTCAGCCACAAGGCTTTCGCAATAGCTCCACTATACATACAGCTTTCAGATTTCCTTTATTCTCTCTCAGACAGGACTCATCAACAAACAATACATGATCAGATTTAGGCAACGGTTCGTTCAAAATGTAAGGACGTAGTTTAGTACATAATTCAGGTTTAATATCATGCGTCTTTTGAGGGGCACATTTTCTGCACCAAACAAAATCTGTTTATACTTAGTTAAACGACTGTTAGTCAGATACTGTGTACGTGTATATGTTAACAGTATCTCCACTGAATGGTATACAAATACAGTCTGTGGATGTCCCATGACTATACTTCTGCACTGTTCAAGACTCATGCATACAGACAATGCAGTCACAACAGGGTCAAGAGTTGCAGAAAAATAGGTGATCGGTCTTGCAATTGCTTCCATACATCTGTGTCAATACTGAAAGAGCACAGCTTTCTTTTTCACTGCAAAACAACACAAAACATTTATTGTAATCAGGTATTCCCAATGCTAATGCCCTACAAAGGCAATTTTGTAGCACAGTGAAAGCTGCCATACAACTGTCATCCCAAGGTATGGGATCACACATGTCAGGGAGAGGTGTGGCGCCGCGGCCAGGGCGACTGACGCTGGAATCTGGGGATCAGGGTTCGATCCCCGGCTCCGGCGGCAGGTTAGCCCAGCACCATGCGACTTTGGGCAATAGCTTGCTTAATCTTCCCGACGGCCCCCCAGCGCCTAGAGACCCTAACGGGTGATTGTGCGCTATACAAATGTGGATTATTATTATTATTATTATTATTATTATTATTATTATTATTATTATTATTATTATTATTATTATTATTATTATTATTATTATCTTTGGGTATCAACCTCTGTGGAGACTTTGCTGTCAATGAAAAATTTGGAATCCACAGCTGACAGTAGCCCACCATTCCTATGAACATGCAGACTTCTTTTTGGGTAGTTGATGGATTCATGTTAAGAATCGCTGCAACCCCTTCTTGTGACACTTTTCTCACGCCTTTCTCAATGTGATGTCCGAAGTACAAGACTTCTTTTTCACAAAACTGTAACTTGGTCAGTGATACCTTATGTCCGTTCTCTACCAAGTGGTTTAATAGCACAGTAGTTTCAATTCTACTAGCTTTTTATATATATTTGATACCACCAGTAGGTCATCAATCTACTGCACTAACACTGAATGATTTGGCATTACCAGTGACTCAATATTCTTTTTAAGTATTTGGTTTAAGATTGTGGAGCTTTCTGTATACCTTTGTGGACCTCAGCACCATGCCAAAACACGACAGCCAATACGGAAAGCAAAAAGATACTGACTATCTTCATGCAATGGAAGTGAGAAAAATGCCTGAAATAAGTAAATAATAGAAAAACATTTGGCTTCACATGGAATTTGAAACAATATCACAGCTGGAATTGGTACCACAGGACAATGTGGAACAACGATTTAATTAACCCTACGTAAATCCTGCACAATATGATACGTGAGATTTGCATTCCGAAAGCCCATAATTGGAGAGTTGCATGGACTTCTCAATATCTCCTTCAAGATCCCTTGCTCAATCATTGAGTCAATCACAGGAGTAATTCCAGCAATAGTATCTGGAGTGAAAGTATAGTGCAGGATACTTGGAAATTCTGCATTTGGTTTAATCATGATTTGAACTGGTTCAACACCTTTAATTAGTCCGATATCTACCCTCTCCGTTTAAAGGGCAAATCTTCACTCAGGAAAGAATACATTCCCACACCTGTTTTCTGTCGAACAAGTTTAAAAACAGCATGTTCATCAGTTGTGTGAAACTCTTTACCTATTGGTGTGCAGTAAATAGCACAATTTAACTTACACAGCACAAATCGCGCCAATCCTTAAAGGACCCTATTTTAACTGAAACAGGTTCTAAAATTGGGGTGGACAACTTTTAGTTTGTAACTCCTACAACTTGGATACTTTCTCCTTAGAGGGGTAGGTTAGAAACCTCTGCTGTTCTTACAGTAGAGCGGGTAGTGCCATTGTCGACAAGGAATATGAGATGATTCCCATCCACTTCTCAATACTCTTAGGTTCCACTCTGGTCTACCTCTAAGGCTGCACCAAGTACTCAGTCCTCCTCCCCCTCAGGTACTGTCAGGCTGACGGACCCTGATCCTTACGCCGGATGCACCACGTGAAACGAGTCCGCGGTGGGACAGGCGTCTGTATTTAAGGCCAACTGCCATGAGCAGATCCAACAAATACACCTGACATTTGCAGGTACACACATGAACCTACCGATCAGCCTGATCACTGGTGACATTCTACCATTCGCCTTTTCTAAATTCTTTCACTTTTTTCACTTTTTGTATAGTCACATGCAGTAGCTTCTAGAGATCCTGATGAAGGCCACAAAACTATAATAGTTCAGCATGGCCAAAACATGTTGATCATTCTAGAGTGCAGCTACCTCTGATGAGTAAGCATGAGCGGATTTTGCGCATTGGCAATCTGCGGATCTGCGGATTTGCGGATTGCGACAATACGCAAAATCCGCGGATCCTAGCGTATATTTTTTTTTGCGTGTTCGCACGGGTTTCTGCAAGTTCGCGAGGGTTTTATTGTACAAAACGCTCGCGAACGTGCAGAAACCCGTGCGAACACAATGTGCCTACTCATGGCCAAACGGACGGGGCTTCCATGCGAGTGCACATGCCTCTTGTGTGTATAAAAGGTCAGAGGCCGATCAGAGCAGCAGATGAAGATACAGAGACTCCTGGTCACAGGAACAGCACAGGGATTGTGCTGCACATGCCTCTTGTGTGTATAAAAGGTCAGAGGCCGATCAGAGCAGCAGATGAAGATACAGAGACTCCAGGTCACAGGAACAGCACAGGGATTGTGCTCGTGAAAGTCAAGGATGCAAAGGCCTCTATCCAGCATCACAGCTGACTTTCGACGGTAGATGTGGGGCTGATGAATGAGTCACTGCATTTGAGCTTCAACTAGTTCCAGCGACCATGTGTGTGTTTACAATGGCGCCAGCAAGCTGCCAGCGCCGTTGTAAAATAGTTACAAAGTTAGCTTGCACAGGAAGCACTTAGATAAAATAAAGCAGCACCTGCTTCGTTTTATCTAAGTGCTTCCTGTGCAAGCTAACTTTGTAACTATTTTACAACGGCGCTGGCAGCTTGCTGGCGCCATTACATGAGTGGGTGGGGGTTCAACTTTTGAACCCGTTACATCCGCGGATTTTTTCAGATTTTTGGGAAAATACGTAAAATACACGGATTGCGTATTCACCAAAAATCCGAAAAATCTGCGGACGTAACGGATTTGCCGCCCATGCTTACTGATGAGGGCAGCTACACTAGTTTCATTGTGTTTTTAATCCTGGCACCGGGAAGCGTCACTAAAATTCGATAGGCTTACAGCGTAGCTAGTTCTAATAATTTTTCCTACACCACAGTTCAGTTAGCACTGCACCACTTCACACACACATAATTGCTCATACTGTGTTTTAGATACCCCTTTCTTCACTTTGAAAAAACATCCCTGAGCTACTCCCTTGCAGCGAGGGGGTTGTAGCCTGCGTCACAACTAGGTTTGTGACGCAAGAAGGTATCCCCATGATGAAGCATGACACCTTTGGTGTGTGAGGGAAACCGTCCTTTAAAGAGACTACCCCAGGTGGACAGTATCCTCTCTAGTCATTTCTCTGAGATAATTAACTCTCTCTTTCTAAAATCTCTCTCTTTGGACCCGAGGACAACTAGTGTTTTGGGATCCTGATCAAAATCATCTAGCTGAATCCAATACTGTTGTGATACATTCTGGTTCTGGAAAGAATTCCTGTTCAACTGTTATTCAGATTTACATTACACCTTTGCACCTATACATTCTGTTAAGACTTCGGAGCTTGGGGCATTTGCATTCATTGAGATACATTAGGATTTTGCATTCTCTGACCCTGTGCCTGTTGAATCTGTGTCTTGTTATTCCATTGAGACTTTGTATATTCTACATACCGCATTTGATTCCCTATGTTATTCACAATTGACTTTCACTCGCATTTCTAATGTCCAAAGTTTCTGCAAGCATGACATGGACCAACTTCTTCAAAACCGACACAACAATACCAGTTCTTATATCAACTGGATTACCACAACATCTACCTTGTGGCTGAAAATTCTGTTGCTGTGAACCATTAACATCTGCATCATTGGAACTTGATTATATCCTCCCTGTACCAGAGAGATGTTGGCAAAACCCATCAGATTCTGACCTTTCTTCATTGTTCTTATCTGAGCAACCATCAATTGTTCCTTAAGCTTCTAGTGCTTCATCTCAATCTCATCCCCACAATATTTTGCCTAACGCGAAATCTCATCTAATGGTTTACTTTGCAAGCAAAGCAATTGCTGTTGAATCCTGTTAGAATTTTCGTGTGTCAAACCATACACAAATCTGTTAACAAAATGTCCTATATCCTTTTCTGCAACAGTGTCCAAAACCACTATATTGTTTGAAAGCTGGTATCAATCTCCCATAATATGCATGCACTGTCTTTTTTGGTTCCTGTGTTGATCTTTCAATCTGCTTCCAATTAATCTCTTGAGGGAAATCTATGTCTTTTAGGGCCATATGTATCAACACATTTCCCTATAGACACAGAATGGGCAAAACCCTTTAATACATCTGGTCCCAAGTTATTTATCACCTGCTGTTATTCCTTCAATACCACTGGAGATGGTGCTCCTGTTCTAGGATCCATCTCTGGTTCTGTCTCAGGCCAATCCACAGTAACTTTACATTCAGCCCACAAATCTCCTGGTACCACAATGTTAAACAAAGTATTCAAATCCATCCACAAAACTTAGAAAATAAATCATAATTCTTTCAATCTGTCTGTACCACACCACTGGATTTTCTCTCAATTTGGGGAAATCATTTGTGAATAACAAAATATCAGGTCTTGACCATGGTACATGAACATAAGGTCTACCAGGTACTTTTCTACAGCAAACATATTTCTCCTTCGGTTCAACCTAGGGCATCAAGTACTGGCTGTGTCCTAACTCTTTTATTTATTTCTTTTTCGACTATCCGCCTTCCCATTTTTCTCTCTTGCTCCACTTCTTAATCAATGTCATCAGTTCTTTAATCTGCAACTTCATTTCAGTAGCTCTCAAATTCATAATGTATGTGTCACTAAAGGCTAACCTAAATGATTTATGTAAAACCATTGACTTTGAATATCCACATCATATTTCTAGGCCATTTAGGTCAATTTCTCACTCGTTGAGTAATGTCTTTACAGAAAAACAATTGTTCCTCCTACTGATACATATCTAACCATGAAGGAATAATTGTTCCCAAAATAATTTCTTAAAAAACCACTTTCAGCTTAATCACATCAATTGGTTTATTTTTTCCTGAACTAAATTATGACTTAAACTTGAACTTGGAACTGAAATTGAAGCTGGAGCTGATAAAGAAACTGGAACTTGTACTGGAAATGGATCTAAGCTTGAGACTGGAGCTGAAACTGAAGCATTTTCAACATTTTGATTTTTAATCTGAGTACTAAAGGCTTTAAGCCATACCTCACATTTTTGAAGCATAAATCCTGATTGCTCTCTTGGACTATTTAAATTAAAACCCCCATTGCCCAAATTTGCACTCGTTCCAGGTTGCATGTTTAAGGTAGATGTATCTGGAACTGCATTTCCCATTGTCATAGTCATGTCAATGCACAATAAGTCATCTCAAGATGTCCACTCTCTGGGGCAATAAAAAGGCGGCCACCTCGGAAACATTCTTCCCATCTGGTCACATAGAATCTGATTTGGAATGTAGCCCAAAATTCCTAGCTTCTGTAGCAGTATCGCTTTGAAGAAATTATATTGTTGTTAATTGTGCTGGATTAGTTTGTGTTGTATTTACTCCAGTAGGTACAGCCAAATTGTAAACCATATTTACCTGTATCCCAGATTTGTAAAGAACAACAACAGGTGCAATAGTAACAGGAACAGTTAAAGCATATGGAGCATTTGAATCAATCAGATTTATTGAAGCCGTAAGTTATGTCTTCCATTTTACAGGAGTAACAAGTGTATGTTCTTTAGGCAAGTCATGAATTAAATCTAGCTTCTGTGCAATGGTCCATAGTTCGCCTATATCTCCCTTGATACTTTTACTTCTCTTTTTGATGTGCCAGGTGTTCCCATGTATTTAAAGGCTTCATATATGGTAGGTGATTTCATTTAATACATTTTACTCCTTACATTTTCAATAATTCTCAAATTGAATGTCCCATAATGAGGAAACTGTAAACCCTCATTTTCTTCAGTAAGTTCATGCCAAAACTCAAGCCACAAACTTGGATGTAATCTTTTTCCCATCATGATAGTGTATCCTGGGGTACACTCAGTTGGTTCTTTTTCCTTTGCTCTAACAGACATAGTCTCATTTTCCTTTACCATTTTCTGTAATGCATTAAAAAAACAATTCTATTTCAATTATGTCTTTACAAAAGCTTTCTGTAAAATCCAGGAAATTAATTTTCTCCCACAATTAACTTGTTTGGCTATCTGAGCCAATAACAGCGCAACTTTTTTGGCATAGTCAACCAACCCCAGCACGATTTTACCCCAACCAACCAATGACAGCCTGACACACAGTGACGTCAATCTCACTCTCTGCAGCAACTCACCCTCCTTTACAATTTTCTCCAGGGCATCTTCTCAAAGCAAAATCACAATACAAGGCAGGCAGCAAATAAACCTGTCTACTTCACTAAAGAAAATAACCTCTCTCAAGGTAACTAAACTTTTTTACCATCATTTTCTTTAATGTAATCTAGGCCTGTGGAATTCAACTCTAATTGATACTGTTATTCCCTGTGCACCCGAGATCAACTATATTAACTGTTTACCACTAACAAACAAAGGGAACCCTTTACCAAGATGTTGTTGACGATGTTACACCACCAACACCACAAAACAGCAAACAGCTTACTTAGTTTTGTCTACACTGAAACAATTTGTTGGTAATATCTTGTGATCTTAGGCCCTGACACACCCATTTACAACTTCTGCTTTACATCAAGCAACCCAATCATTCATGGACTTTAACCATTTGGACTCTAACCACTTCACTCCGCTCAAAATCATACAGCCATTTCAAAAATAGCAATCTTAGCAAAAGCAATAGCAATTCACACCCCTAATAATACTCACACTCCTTCGCTGCTACACATTGACTTCCTCAGGAAGAATACTCCATCAGCACTCCATCAATCTTTCTCTTGCCCAAGCTTACTCATAAACAAAACAAATGTGTTCAATAACCTCTGTGGACCTACCAAAGTTCTGGACACATAAGACACAATCATCTGCACATAACAGTGCAGGGAGACTTTTTGCTCCCATCCTAGCCATATCAGCCTCTACTTGTAATAGGGATGTCTCAAGGTTGTTAATATAAAGACAAAATAGAAGGGGCACTAACACACATTGTTGCCTAACCCCACACTTGATCTTAATTGGAGTTGTACACTCACCATTTGGTCCATACCTAAAAAACCTGAGAAATCCTTATAAGGTTGATACAAGAAATGTATGATTGCAGGAAACTGTCAGGACACTGTGGCGTCAGCCACCTGTTCCCGGACAACGCATGAGCAACCACGCATGCCTTAACCATGCAAATACCTTAACTACTGCATATGCGCAGTCTTGATGTCTAGAATGGATGGGTACAAGAAGAGCAAGTATTGGGAGAGGACGTGGTGAGGCAAGTGGTGCTGGGGCCAGGTTTTGGGGCGGGGTGATTTCAGAGCTCGGGGATCAGGGGACGTTTTAGGACTCAGAGGGGTCGGGATGTTTTTAGCTCTCGGGGGGTCAGGGTAGTTTTTAGAGCTCAGGCAGGTATTTTTTAGGGCTCAGGGTGTCAAGGAAGTTTTTAGGGCTCCGGGGGGAGGGTTGGAATTCAGGAGGGAGGGGGTAGTTTAAGGTCTCATGGCAGGAAGGAAGGTTTTTTTTTTTACCTGGGGCAATTAGAGGACTCAGGGTGGGGACCAGGGATCGGGTTAGTTTTTTGGTCTAGGGGGCCGTTTTAGGGCTCAGGGTGGAATGAGCTGGGGTCGGTGTGGATTTTTACTCCGGGGCGTTTTAGGACTCGAAGCTGGCGGCAGGAGACAGGGCATGGTGCCGGGGGGGCTGAGGGTAGAGTAGATTTTTGCCCTGGCAGGCATTTTAGGGCTCATGGTGAGGGGTAATGGTTGGAGTATATAGGTAAGTTTTAGCCACGCATATGTCTTTGCCATACAAGCCCTCGCAACGCATATTTTGTTGTAAAGGCATGTGTGGTAAAGGGATATGCGTAGTTAAGATGGTGTTGAAACAGCATGCATGGTAATGGCATGAGTGGTTCTGTCACACAACCGTATGAATGCTGATTCCACTCCCTTTGTCAGCATTCTCTTCCACTACTTTCCCTGGTCAACGCTGTTGAAAAAGGAGCTAAGGTCCATGAATGCTAAATATAGACATCCGCTACTCGCCTTGGTATATTTACTAATTCTACGATGTAGGTTCAGACATTGATCTATTGTCTCTAAGCCCTTTCTAATCCCATACTGAACTTGAGTACAAATACCCTTTTCAGTGACCCAATCTTCCAATTAGTCTAATAATATCCTGTCCATTACCTTAGCAGTTGCGTCAGTCACAAGAATGGGTCAATAGCAGCATGGTTCAGCTCTTTCTCCCTTCTCTTTAAATGGGTACAAAATGGAAGTAGAACAGGACCTCAAGGGACCACTGCTCACTGCACTCATCAGAATGTTTACTATCAGGGTGTGCCACAATACTATGTTGTCTGAAAATTAATGAATTGGAACCCAGTTGGGTACAGAGATTTTATTCCTGGGGCTGAGTTTGATTGCTGATATAACTTCCTTCAGAGTGATTTAGGTCAGTCCTCTAATGCCACAAGTGCCATCACTCAGTGTTGGGTGATCAGACCCTGTGCTATTATTATATGCCTTAGAAAAATGTTCAACCCATTTAAATGACATGATAACTGTGTCCATGGATGAGTTATGGCTGTCTCCAAAGAAGGGAGCGATGACCGTTTTCCAGAAAATAAATGTATCATTTCAGGACATAGCCTCTCCTAGTTTGTCCCAAGCCTCCTGTTTTCTGACTAACTTACTCTCTCCTTGATAGCCAGCTTATATTGTCTTCTGCACCACCTCACTTCATCTATTTCCTCTTAAGGGATTTATTAGGCAGGACAAGGGAGCATGCTCTATCAAACCACGTCTTTTTCATTGCCTTCCCTGTGGCATTTAGTAGTTAGAACTTGGTTGATAGTTCATCATTATTCACTAAAAGCTGTAAGCATACTAAATGGTTCTGCCACTAGATTCAAACATATCATCAGCTGTTCACTATTCTGTGCCACAATATCAGTTAGTAGATGTCCTGGGTCTGCATTTGTCAATTTTCTCAGACTGCCCTTATTGTTACCAAGCTCTACTGGCAGAACACAAAAATGAGTTTTTCCCAAAATAGCCAGTAGACAACTTGAGTGCTAACAGGTTATGATCACTCAGGCCATTCTGTAGAATGGAGAAGTGCTTGACCCTATTGCCCCAGCCTGCTGACATAGTAATACAATAGATCATACTCCCTTAGCCATTCCCTGTTAATGTGATTTGTTTGTGAACTGGTACTGATGCAGGTCACGTGTAAGCACAGGGGAATACTTGCTCATATTTGCATTCAGGACTTCGCCACAAGGATAATGTAGATAATCCATATTCACAGTCCCCATCATTCCTCAAACCAAATTCCTTGACATTGAGCAAAGTCTGCTGTCAAAATCTCCCCCTCCTTGATATTACCACAGTCACCTCTTTGCTCACCCACTACCTTCTCAAAGTTTGATCAAATAGGTGTACTGTTTCTGTGCTGTAGCAATTGAAATTGTTATAGTAAAAATTAATAATAACAATGAGACAATTGTCAGCACAAGACAGAGACACAATTTGAATGTGTGATGAATGACAATATGTTCTGATGATTCTACTAGCTAAGGAAACAGAGACCAAAGTTAACAATCCTCCCTTATGGTGCCACAATCTTGAAGGGACTGCTGACATTGATACAGAAATGAAACCATCAATATGGACTGTGTTGCCGATCCAGGCTTACTGCATGCACACAATCTGGTACTGCTTTATCATATCGTTCCAGTCAGCTTGCTCAACAAACCAGCCACCATTGTTGACACTTGATAGAAAGATTAAGAACCGTTTTTATATATTTTGAATATCTGTTTTGCTTAATGACAGTGGGAGTATGTTTATTTTTATATGTACACTTATAGATAATTCCTACTCTCTTATGAAATCCACGGTATGGGATCTATTACCATATTCAAGTTCTATGAAGCAATGAACTAGGTCTCCTAGTCTCGCCACATCTAAATATTTGAAGTGCACAAAAGCAAAATTATTACTAAACATTTGTTTGGCACAACAACGCAATGTTGAAGTGTTTCGAACCCATTTCTTTTGGAGGGTTCTCTTCAGGACCACAACAGCTTTACTTATCGTAGAACTTACTGCTCTCTATCCCCCAGATTCATCAAGAACACATTTTGCTAATCCTTAATAGCGAAAAATACCGAATCGCTATTAAGGAATAGCAAAATGCTATGCATCAAGAAATCAAAAAAAAATTAGCGATTTCTAATAATTCCTTAATTGCGACTCGCAAATTACGAGTCGCAATTAAGGAATATCTCTCCATTCATTCCTATGGGCCCAGAGGCCCATAGGAATGAATGGGAAGACAATCTCAATTTGCTAATCGCAATTAGCGATTCGCAAATTGAGATTGCGATTTCAAGGGTGCAGGGGTGTCCAAAGGACACCCTGTTGCACCCCTGAAATGATGTGTGCACATATGTTGCGCACACACATGCCCTTGGGGCGTGTGTGCGCAACATGAAACTTTGAAAAATGCAATTTAGTGCATTTTTCAAAGTTTTTGAAAATTACCATGAAGTTGTACTTCATGGTAAATTGCGTGCCCTAATAGCGAACTCGCTATTTTTTTCACTTTCATGCATTGCATTTAAGGAATCTCAATTTGAGATTCCTTAAATGCAAAGAATCGCAATTTAGCGAATTCTTAATTAGCGATTTTTGCATTTGGCATGATGCATCCCAAATGCAAATATACCGCTCGCAAAGGGCCAGATTCTCAGAATCCGGCCCTTTGCGAGCGTTTTTTTGTTTGATGAATCTGGCTGTATGTTTTTTAGGGCAAGTGGTAAAGAGTGAGGTGTCCAATATCTTGACTGTCCTAAATTAACTATGTCTTTGCAAGCAGGGGCTTTAAATGTTCAGCCGAATCTGCAGTGACTGCTTTTTTTGTATATAGATAGCGGCTGACTCCTCTGTAGTTCTTTTCACTCTCAAGTAGTGGGAAGGTGACAATGGCACTGGTTAAGATTGTGATGGATTTTAGTGCCATTGCAGTGGCCCAAGTATAATATGTCCCTTCTAGGCATACTGTGAACATTCTAGTCATTACGATGGCACTCCTAGGCATACCATTGCCATTCTAGACTTTATTGTGTTCCTGGCCTAAGTCGGTCCTTCTGCATAATGTGGCAACTATGTACTCTGTAGGAAAACTTCTAGTAAGGAATTGTTCTAGGTAGGTCCAGCCTTCTCACTCTGTGCCACTAGATACATGGTTCCAAGTGAAGGGTTATTTACATTTTTTGTCAACTCCCCTGTCCTCCATCCTCGCACATTGTCTCTTTATCTTACTCTTTCAGGGTTTGCTTCATCCCCGCTTTCTTCCCTTTTCTTTGTTATCAATACTTTCAATTTCAGATTTTCTTGCCCTTTTCCGACTGTTTAACTCTTGTTCTTAAAGATTATTTACCACGTGGAAAAGCTGGTCAAAAGAGCATTGAAGTGGTGCTCTCAGAGTGTAGAAGATTGTCAGTTGTAGTAGCGTAATTGTTATTGTCCAAGAACAACTTCCTTAATTTGTGTTAATACATATTTTGTGGTGCAGCTAGAAATATAATGAGCCTAAAACGTTTTGCATAAGAGGATCTCGAGGGGTGACATAGTTTGAACATTTTAACACTCCAGGTCCATTCATATAATTTATTTTGTTTAAAATTATTTTATATGGTGCTGTGTGTAAAAAGTGTTGATGCTCATCTATAGAAAACATTATAAACCTGATTACGAGTTTGGTGGGCAGGACTACTTCATCACAAGTGTGACGGATATCCTCGATGCCAAATTACAATTATAATATATACTATGGAACTTTAAATTTGGCGAACAGGATATTCGTCACTGTTGTGCGGAGTATCCCATCAGCCAAACTCATAATAAGGTCCTAAGAGTTTAATCCAATACCAAAACGTGCAAAATACAAAGAATTAATGTTTCCAAATAAACAGAAATTCATCTAACATCCCACACAAGTTACACCAACTAATCCTGTGCAGATATTAAATCCAGTTTGATGACACCATATAATTATCAAGAGTAGAAATGGACAGGAAAAGTATTCCTACTGGCATATACAGCACCCAGTACAGATAGTAATTAAGCATAATAAGAGTACTGCTTATTTTGTGTCAGTGTCATACTACTGAATTGAGATGCTTGGTATGCCACCTGATCTCCTCTTGCCTCCTACATATCTTCCAAGTCGCGCAGGTCACTGTGGATGTTTGGTACCATCGGAAAAGCACAGACCAATGGAGCTATTGCATTCCTCTGAAATTGATCGACTGATAGAGGAGGCACAGCTCCAGGACATTATCGCATCTGCCAATTAGCATGAGAGGAAGGAAAGTGTTCCACAGTATTAAAAACTACAGTAGAGTGGAGGGATCTAGAGCGCTCCTGTGTTGGAGGGGTTCTAGAAGTAAGCTTTTCGGATACAATGGGTAGGTAGAATATAAAAGTTTGACAAAGAAGATTTTCACAAGAAAGACAACTTTTTCCCGCAAGGAGAAAACTAGCAGACTCTAAAAATGCTTATGTTAGACCCAGGCGGGTATCCGTAGTGAAATCAATACCCGGGGCCGTAGATAAAGTAAAGTCTGTAAGAAAATATTAGATCTGAGGAAGTGAAAGGTCAGTTTGTTGATCTCCTTCCAATCTGCAGTGAAAACTGTATGCGTTACATTCAATGAATTCTTGCAAGCCTAATGTGAATCTAAAATTAACCGACTTAAGATGATAAATGTGCAATATGTGCTGAATCAGCAGCTTAACGACCATGAGAATCCCATTTTAGTTTAAAGATTCTGCATGTTTTTAAAGGTACCTGCCCATGAGGAATAGCTGCTTCTGAAAACTATCAATTTCTGTTACAAGCCTGGATCTCTTGTCACCATTAGGGAAGCATGTTGATAAATATTGGATGGTTTTGCAGTTTATGACTGTTATTGAGCTATGTAATTGATGCCTATTTTAATTGTTTCCTGCTGTTGGAAATTACATGTCAGGCATCACTGTGACTCACCAGGATCGCCTCTTTCCCATTAAACAAACGGAGCATGACCCATTAGTGTTGTCTATTTTCCATATTAAAGTCAGAAACAAGACCTCCACAATCTCTGAAGTGCATAAATGAGCTATGGAGATCCGTCAGGGATGGTAGGTTTCACTGTTTTATCCAAAGATGTATATAACATGGGTAAATAAACACTCTGGAGGAATTGTAAGGAATGAGGAGATGCCAGTCTGAACAATATGGGACTCACGAAAGTGCATAGATGTTGTTGGGCACTTGATTAGTTATAGCTGAGAAAGTGCTCTCAGAAACATTGTCTGCAAGGAGCACGTGTCTTACAAAATGTCCCTTTTTGAGTCAAGAGACAACAAAGACCGTTTATTTTTACTAAAATGGCATGTATAATATACTACGTTAAAGTGCCTTTCAGCCAGCTATCTTCATTGATTGGTATGTCATTCACATTTTTTTCCTTCCACTTCAGAACACTTCAGTCCGTTTTAACCATTGATTGAGCACTGTGAGTGTCGGCATTCTGTATTTTCACAAGGAGCACATTCACACACAAAGCAGTTCTCGACTATGGCAATGCATGCTTTCTGAGACCAAAAATATTTTTGCTTTTGCCATTGCTATTTTTTAGATTGAGGATGGTCTGGCAACTTCCCAAAAAAGAAATTTGCAACAACCATGACAAAACACAACAATCCTTGGCAAAGTCAGACGGCTGTCAGCCAGTTCCAGTCCTATTGTTTTTTTTCCCTCTGCTTGTTATCTATTTGCTAATTCTCTCTCTTCATTTTTTAAGTCTGTGTCCTGACCATATTACTTTTTTCCACAGCTGAAGAACTTTATAAAGCTTCATGGAGGGGGATCAGTGGCGGCTCCTTTCGCACGCGCAGTGGAAACCGTAGAAGCCAATGTACGGTGGCAAATGCTTTACAAGGAAGAACTTTTTCTGTGGCTTCGGAAATCCCTGAAGCAGTAACACTGTGCCACTTAAAAACTATAAATCAAAAAGTTCCTGGGTGCAAGTTGCCTTGTTTGGACAAACACGTATGCTTGTTTGGAATCAGCAAAGACAAGGCGCGGATTGCCTTTATTTTTGCACTCTGCTCTTTTTCAAAATCTACAGAAACTTTTTCATAGCAAGACGGTCGGTCACAACGATGGCATCGATTTTAGTCCCCGCAGTATTGGAGCAAACAAAATAATACATTGTGCATGTCTGTGTTTCTGTCCATCGAGAAATCTTCACAAAGTATTTTGTGCATGGTTATTTGGTCCCTAACTGTATCCCAGCATGTTAACTTGCGTCAAGTTTTTGTATTTGAATTGCTGTTACATCAAGACTGGGCGTTACACAAAAGCACAACGCATTTATGACAATCACTGTTGCAATGTTGGGATTAAACGGGAAAGTCGAGTGTAATGACCCTGTTGGCTGCCACAGTGCACCTTGATGGCCCTGTGCTGAGTTACAACACACATTACTTGGCTGGCAACCTGAGGAGTGTAGGAGCGCTAGACAAAGCCACAGTGCTCCCTTAGAGTGATCTAAAAAATCTGAAATTGTATGTCAGCAAATTGTTGCACTCAGATTGATCATGAAAATTGGAAGTTGAATACCTGCAATATGAACTCTACTGTTGGTAATTACATTTTTCAAATTATTGTAAGCCAGACCCCTCCTATGCATTAGAGAGACAGACACGTATTTCCCAGACACCTGATGGAGTTTGAAAACGTGGTTATTGGGAAGATAGAAATTACTCATTCCCTGATGAGGGCCTAATTCATTAAGATTTTTCTATGGGTATATGTGACTGAATGTTGTAATGTTCCTTGCTTACTCCTGCATTCCAGGAGTAAGTCACTGCGTAGTCAAGAGTAAGTGCGACCTAAAACTTTGTGATTCGGGACTACAATGTGAAAGGCTCTAATGGGGATGAGCCGTGAGCTGGCGATTGTGCTCTGTTAAGCACAGAGCAAAAGGTGTGTGCAGACTCCGAGAAAAAACACTACTAAGCTAATTAGTAAGGTTGATCGGTTACAAATTAATTTCTATATAATGTATTTTGACGCTTAAATCATTGTCAAGATGGACAAGAATGAGGAAAAAACGAGGAGAATACTTCCAAAAGTGTTGGTGACTGTAAAAAAATGGTTTGTAAATTGTGAACATGTCAGCGTGTAACTGAAATCAGGCCAAATGTACAAAAAAATCCCTCATATTTTTTCAAGCTACAAATTCCTCAATTAGAACACAAATGTATGAAGCCTCTGTACTTTGTCTTTTTATCTGAGTGGTTTACGGATACTATCTCGTGTTCATTCATACCCAGCAACTGAGCAGCAGTTAAACACGGTGCCAAGTGCATATAATATTTAGAGAGTCATATATACAGTAACGACAGTGGAATTATACAAATGGCTAGTTTGTGTTGAATTATTGTAATGCCTCTTTGATCCTACTTCAAATAAGTATGCTTTGATAACAAACAGTAAACAATAAATTATAGTTTCAAACATTAATGGTAACAAGGCAAAACAGTTGTATTTTGGGTTGAGGACAAGAAAAATGCAAACGATTGCGTTCTCAAAATGAGTACATTTCTATTTTATGAATGTTTTGATATATTATTTTTACGATTGAGTTAAGTTTCTGTGGATTTTTATCCTCTGAATATTTAATTACAGTTTACTTTTCAAACAAATTGAATGAAACTGTGTTCTTTGGCCTGTGTTACAAGATGCACTGGAGGGAAGATCACTATTAGTTAATGGGCTTCTCAGTTGATCAACATCTTTATGCTTCACAGACTATTGACTTGCAATTCTTTTTTTAAAGGTATAAACAGATGTATCTTTTTCATGACATGTATTTTATTCATATTCTTGCAAAGATAATGGTTTCCAGGTTCACATAGCACCAAAGAAAAAAGTCTCAAATGTACTCCTGATAGAATAAATTCTATGTTTGGGGAAGATTTCGTGCAGCAGGGAATCACAAAGGATTACAGGAGTACTTCCAGAAATCTACAGCAGGTTACAGATGTGCTCAAGTATTACGTATTTACTATTCATGCAATTATCCACCAAGTTAAAAATAACCGTGTTGCCTATGTTAATCAAATCTGAATTAGCCTATGTCATTTATTTGTGGTCAGTTATCTTTTGTTTGACCACACAGAAAGTATTTACCCCTTCCCCTGCCCCCCTCCGAAGAGAGCCCTTCTCCCAGAGAGCCTTGACATATGTAGATGAATTGGCCCACTTTCCACTTACTCCTTCCTAGTAAAGGAATGCATTTGCATTCTTCAATGGACATAGATATCCAGACAGGTATGAGTTTCAGTGTTCATGTCCCTTTGTAGTTTCCTCTCACCTAACAAACCTACAGTCCTGTCTCAATTCTAAACTTGCAAATTAGGAAATGTCACCACACTGGTAGAATTTGCATTTGGAAGTATTGTTTCTGAATACACAATTCCACCAGTTTTTATTCTGTGAACCTGAGTGTGGAATTTGCATGAAGAACATGGATTCATTTTGCATATGCACATTATGCTCAGGAGCATAAATAATTTGAATCAGGCCCAGAATGGACCATACTCTGGGGTTGTGCAGTAGAACTAAAGATCTGGCACTGAAACAGACAGTTGTAGATTTACCATGTTACTTTAGGCTTGTATTGAGTAGTACATTATCAAATACAAAATGGTGCTAATGATCAATAATGGATACTGAAGAGGCATTGTTTCCTGCTTGGTGTAAATGGTATCTCAACCGTTGCTTATTTTGACTTGATTGCGACATGCGCACTGGCTTTCAGAAAATAGAACAACCATATATTAATCATATCTGGGCCACTTCACAAAGGCATTAGTACTACTTATAATCCTCTTGAATGCAACTCACAGAATTGCAGACATAGATTTACACTTTCATCTGTCTCATCTCCCGGTTTCAGAGATCACCATCACATGGTGCTGATTCACAAAAGCATTTATTTGTACGCGAAGTACTCTTTTAAACACTCTTACATTCTTTTTTTAATTAGCCCAGAAATTTCCAATTCTATATACGTAAAAGTGCCAGCAAGGCACAGCCCTGTCTATTTCTAGTAACTATATATTCCCTCAGTGTTCTCCACATTGTAAATGTTTAGGGGCCAGTTCACGAAGCCATGTTAGAATACATAAAATGGCATTACAGGAGTATTACTTTAGATATTGCAAAGTTCCTTTGGGAATAGACCGATGTGTGTAGGACTCAATACACACAAACTTATTATTCAGGTGTAAACAGGAAGAGGCTAACGAGAGTGTCCATGAAATGGGTAAATGTTCTTAAGAGGACTGAGATATGTGTCTCAACTGCGTGATTCCTGCTTTGCTCAATTGCTCATGATTCATATCTCCCTTCACCTTTCTGAGTGAGTACCTTTCTGAGTACCATACGGGTATCATCAGTGCACATGCTGCAAGTTGTGAAGCTCTTTGCAAATACCTATGCAAGCAGTATGCAGCAATGTCTGTAAGTAGAACAGCTGAACAGAAAAGAAGAACTCTCTCACGAGGAGGTGACCAAAAGGCTACTTCACCAGCAGAGCATCCAGGGAGCTCCTGGAGTCCAACCACTAGACCACCCACTGGAGCTATGCCTCCATGTAAAGTTTTTGGATGAGTGGGTGGCAGTAAGCCCCCTTCCTCAGTTGATAGTTATAATTTGGTTGAGGCCATTCAGTCCCTGGCTGTCTCTCCACATCAAATTGATTAGAAATATATTGAATTCCTTGTAGAAGCAGCCCATGAGGATGATCAGGATATTGTTTATTTTTTTTATTTATTGAGCAGAATCAAAGATCAGTTGCAAGATAATAACAAGCATATCACAACAATACAATATAGCTAACCGTTATATAATACATTATATTTCAAAATAAAGTGCCTTTGTGCCATTAAATGACAAACACTTTTATAATACATAATATTCCGCAGCAAAGTGCCTTTATGCCCTATTAGATCACCACCTCCCTAGTCCCTTATTGATATAATAGTAAACCAATTTATACCGTACTATTGACCGAAATACCAGCCATCAAAACGAAAGTGTATTTGTGCTTTGTTAAAACCCTTTTTCGACACTACAATAACCTCCTACCCCCATAAAGAGCCAAAATAAATAAACATTACACTTGACCTACTACTGCATCGGCGGCCACCTTTTCTATTGCATCTATAAATTGCAATGATGCATTACATCTCTTTACACTCCCTACCCATCTTGAATGTGCCTCTTCAAGCTTTTTTGTCCTAATCATTTTATTATGCCACTCTTGGTATGTCAGAACCCTAAATGATTTCCAGTTCTGTAAAATTAGTGAGCAAGCAATCAAAGGAGCTATCTCTATAAACACCTGACTCCACAATCCCAGATCCTTGACACTTCCTAATAAACCCAAACAGTGCCACACAAGACTCCCGTTCAATCTTAATCTGGAGACCAAGACTGAGAGCAGAGAACACCATTTCTCAAAGCTGTGCAACCCTTCGGCAGGTGTAAAAAGTATGCAGCCAACCTCCCATCCTTTGTTGCTGTCAACAAAAACCGCAATCCTCCACTGCCGGGTACATTCAATGGGGAGTCATAGGGTAGAGTAAGCCATCCAGCAAGATAAAAAGAACATCCTCTCAAAATGGGCTGCCGTTAGAGCCTTATGGCCTAGCAACGAGATAGACTGCCATTATGCCTCAGAAAAAGTGTATTGTGTGGACAGGCTGATTTTATCTAAAAAGCTTTTCACCTGCTGTTACTCCCCTGCTTCCGTAATAGTCTATACCAGTTTCTGATCCCTCTAAATGTTGACATCAAAAGTTCATGCATAACAGGGTGCGAGTTTTATCTGGACTCCCAGCAGTGATGTTATTAAAGAAAGGATGGTAAGTGGACTGTGGCAGCGTCCCTACCGCTTTTATAACTTAAGCGCATCTGCGTGTAGCTCACATGCTTTGTGGCGCGTGAGCGTTTTATGCTTTTTTAAAACTCTGCACATCACTTTCTCCTCACCTGGCTGGGAAGCACTGCGTGTTGTCAGCGTGTTGCGTGTGCCCCTCGCATTTTGCTCGGCTGAGCTCTGGTAGGCGGAATACGGAGTGCTGGACTCGCCCCTCCCTCCCGCCTCGGTCTGACGCCGGTGATTAGCGCCGTTTGAGCAGAGGGCGTGGAGGGTCCGAGCCAGGCACTTCCGGTAGGAACAGCAGCGCTCTAGTTGTTGGAACGCTGGGGGGGATATAAGGCACTGGATTCAGGAGCCTTGTGTGGTAAGTGGACTGTGGCAGCGTCCCTACCGCTTTTATAACTTAAGCGCATCTGCGTGTAGCTCACATGCTTTGTGGCGCGTGAGCGTTTTATGCTTTTTTAAAACTCTGCACATCACTTTCTCCTCACCTGGCTGGGAAGCACTGCGTGTTGTCAGCGTGTTGCGTGTGCCCCTCGCATTTTGCTCGGCTGAGCTCTGGTAGGCGGAATACGGAGTGCTGGACTCGCCCCTCCCTCCCGCCTCGGTCTGACGCCGGTGATTAGCGCCGTTTGAGCAGAGGGCGTGGAGGGTCCGAGCCAGGCACTTCCGGTAGGAACAGCAGCGCTCTAGTTGTTGGAACGCTGGGGGGGATATAAGGCGGATGTGCTGTCGTCAGCGCAGCGGGCGCGACGAAGGCGCGCCGGAGTTGCGCCTGAGTTAAGCCCGTCTGCGCCCGTCCGCGGCCGATTGCGGCCCAGGGCCATACCCCCTGTTTCTCCCTCGTGTCAAATCCTCTGGAGTCGAGATGATTTACTTCTCCTCCGCAGAGAGCTGCGTGGGCTTTGCCCTCACAGCATTGATGCAGGGACTAATGCGGGCTGCAGCCACTGTGATTACCTCTTCAACACAGATAAGGCGCTCACCGCAGGCCAACATACTTTGTTATGTGGTCTACTAAATGTACGCTCCCTACGGAAACACTCCCTCGACATCCATGACCTCCTTACTGGGAAACACTGGGATCTGTTCTTCCTTACGGAAACCTGGCTCGATCAAGACTCCATGCCGGAGATCATTGAGGCCATCCCTGAAGGCTACTGCCTGCAAAGGCTAGACAGGCCACGGGGGAGAGGGGGCGGCATAGCCATTGTTGCTCGGCAAGAATATCAATGCCAGCTAGATCGCACTGTGATTGACGACAGTGAGGCTGGCGCCTTTTCCATTTCTATTAACGGCCGTTTCACTCTGAAAGGCCTGTTAATTTACCGTCCTCCAGGCTCCTCCACAGCCTTTGTTGAAAAATTAGTGGAAGGCGTTACTGAAGCGGCCTTACGTTCGGACAAATATCTGGTCCTAGGGGATCTTAACCTACATCTAGATACCCCTACGGACAGGGTGGCGAGCGAGCTATGCCACACGATGGCCAGCTTACAATTCGAACAGAAGGTATCGCAACCCACCCATAAGCTGGGCCACCTTCTGGACCCAGTCTTTGCTAACTGGAGTCAAGTAGATGCCCAAACCCCGATTCCCATCGCATGGTCCGATCATCTCCTCGTCCCTTTCACCATCGATACGCAGGGACCTCGCCCCAATGACCCTCCCGCTGACAAATATCTGAGGCGCAGATGGACAGCGTTCTCTCAGGCCAAATTCAATCGGGCACTCACCGAGAAAGGTCATCTGGGGGGCGACGGGGTTGATGAAATCAATTCCAACCTGGACCAGCGCATTCTGGAAGCTCTGAATCAAGTAGCACCATTGGGTATGGCGAAATCAGGCGGCCGAGTGCAACGGTCGGCGCCTTGGTACAATGAGAACTTGCGAACGGCCAAAGCTGCATGTAAACGCGCCGAAAGGCAATGGAGGATTGCATACTCCATGCAGGCCAAAACTGTTTACATGGATTGCAGACGCGCCTATCATACACTGATTAGGAAGGCCAAATCATTGTACTACTGCAATAAAATTGAGGAAGCAAAGCAGTCCACCAAGGAGCTTTTCTCCATCTACAAATCTATTGCAATAGGAAAATCCGCCACAGTACCTAAGAAACTTTGCACTACGGAGGGCTGCAATCGAATTGCGGAGTACTTTGCAACCAAGGTCTCCAACATCTATAACTCCTTCCCCCAGAGGACAGACAACGGCCTTGCCTCCTTGGAATTCGCAAGAACGGAAGGGGAACATCGGCTAACCATGTTTGTCACTCCTTCCACTACGGAGCTCCTCCGCATTTGTGGATCTATAAAATCTGGCTCCCCTAGAGATCCGACCACTCCTAGTCGGCTAAAGGATAGCTTGCCAGTTCTAGAGCCCTATGTACGTCAGCTGCTGGATATCTCCTTTGAGTCTCAAGTGGTGCCTAGGGCCTGGAAACAGGCAGTGGTACTTCCTCTGCAAAAAAAGGCCAACGTTAGCTTTGAAAAGCTGGATAACTTCCGTCCTATCTCCCTCCTTCCCTATATGGCGAAGGTGGCGGAAAAAACAGCCAACATACAGCTCATGCAGTTCGTGGAGACGGCTTCGCTACTCCACGACTCGCAATTTGGTTTCCGCCCCCGTCATTCGACGGAGTCCGCTCTCCTCGTGGCGGTGGAAGCACTCAGACAGGGAGTAGACGAGGGCCAAACGATGGCACTGATCTTACTAGACTTAAGCGCAGCATTCGACACTGTAGCACATTCCACCTTGCTACAGTGTCTGAATGGAGGAGGGGTGACAGGAGCTGCGCTTGGTTGGATCAAGTCCTTCCTTGATGAGAGGTGCTTCCAGGTCAGATTGGGCGATTACTACTCCAGGGAGATTGAGTTGGGCCAGGGCGTACCTCAGGGTTCGTCCCTGAGCCCAACTCTATTCAATATCTATGTCTCCCCCCTGGCAGCCATCGTGGAGGGGCATGGTCTCCGCTTGGTGTCCTACGCCGACGACACGCAGCTGGTCATCTCCCTATCGCGCGCGCCCGGACTTGCGGCAGACATCTTCAGGAACTGCATGAAAGACCTTGCTGCCTGGATGTCTGCCAACTGTTTAAAGTTAAACGGGAGCAAGACCGAGGTGCTCGTGGTGGGGGGAGTGCCGTCTGCGTGGTCGTCGGCGTGGTGGCCACCCTGTTTGGGGGACGTTCCTGCTCCCTGCCGTGAGGCCAGGAACCTTGGCGTGTGGTTGGATAAGGACCTCACCTTTGGCCCACATGTCGGTCGAGTGGCAGGGATCTGCTTCGGTGTTCTGAGAGCTCTTAGGAAAGTATTAGATTTGCTTCCCACTCCTGCCCGTCAGACACTGGTGCATGCCCTGGTTACCTCCCGACTTGATTATGGGAATCTGCTCTATCTGGGGGCCACAGGCAGGGTCATCGGCCGCCTGCAGGTTCTTCAAAACGCGGCAGCGCGGCTGGTCCTTAGGCTCCCTAGGAGGTCATCCGCCAAACTAGCCTTGCGGGCGCTCCACTGGCTCCCCATAGAGAGGAGAGTGGAGTTTAAGACTCTTGCCACTTGCCATCGTATCCTGAACGGCAAAGCACCTCTTCCGCTCCAGAGCCTAATAGCCCATTATGAGCCTGCACGCAGTCTCCGGTCCTCGCAGACCGGGCTGTTAAAAGTCCCAAGAATATCTAAAGCTCGCATGGGAGGCAGATCTTTCAGATACCTTGCTCCCAAGCGCTGGAATAATCTTCCGCTGGAACTTCGGCTGGAACCCTCCGAAGTCCAGTTTAGAAAAAAACTTAAAACGCACCTGTTTCAGTAGATAGCTTGGTTGGGAGGAGGGGGGACAGCCACACCACTTGTCATAGCGCGGAGACACGCCAGTGGCGTATTCAGGCGCTTAATAAATGTCCAATAATAATAATAATAATAATGATCTTCTGATACCCAGAAAGAACAACTGGCATTGATCACCACATCTTGCATGCATCTCACATGCAATTCGTGGCATGTTATACATTTACCACTCAACAAGAAATGTCCTAGTTCTTTAAAACCGGGAAACAGCCATTACAACGCGGCTGTTTCCCCCAATGCCCTTACATCGCAAGCGTAACAATGCATGCGATGTAACAATGCATAGCCATTACTACGCTTGTTTTTACATTGCATGCGCTGTTACAACGCATGCGATGTAATGCCGATTCCTTAAGTACAATGTATGAGGCCCAGAAAAAGTGCAATTTGGCATTAAGGAATCGCAAATTACCACCAACTTCAAGTTGGTGGTAATTTGCGATTTCTATGAAAAATCCGCTTTTTTGCATTTTTCAAAGTGCTATGTGGCACACATACATGCCCTTAGGGCATGTATGTGTGGCACTTGTGCACACATGCACATTTCAGAGGTGCAACAGGGTGTCCTTTTGACACCCTGGCACCCTTGAAATTGCATTCTCAATTTGTGATTCTCTAATTGAGAATCGCAAATTGAGAATGTCTTCCCATTCATTCCTATGGGCCACTAGGTCCTTAGGAATGAATGGGGAGGTATTCCTTAATTGCGAATTGCAATTTGGGATTCGCAATTAAGGAATATGTAGGATTCGCAAAATTATTTTCAAATCCTACATACATAGCATTTTGCGATTCTGAAATAGAGTTTCTCTAAAAATCGCTATTTGAGAATCGCAAAACTTAAGTTTCATACATATGGCCCTATATCTCCTATATATTTTATGACTTGGTTATGATCCCAGTCTTACCACATTTGGGCTCAAGTGTTTAGGAGTACATTTAGTTGCAGGTAGAACATTTTAGCTGAACTTCTGTGTCACAATGTAAACTGTGACCCATTGTCACATAAAGGCCAGAAAATGTCACTGACCTGTAAAAAGAAAGCCTTATAATAGCCAGTCAGCTATCAACGCATTATGAGTCACAAACATCACAGTAGCAAATATAGTACTGAACACCCTTATGAATTTGTATAATTTGAATCAGGTAGTCCTAATTCTTCATGCACTATGTGCCATCTATGACTTCATAGATCATTGCTTCCAGATTAGGGGGTGAACATATGTTTCCATAGTTGGATGTAACACAGTGGAATAAAGGTAATCATTTCTGTATCAATCACAAACTGATTGGTAGATCAACAGGTCTTATGTGGTGTATTCTTGGCATCATCTCTGACTCCCTTTGATTCAACACTTACGGGATACTGGATGCTGAACTAATCCATCCCTACTTGTTAGTATGTCAAATGTCTACAGATCATGCACAAAGGCACTTTATTGTGTCCCTCCAATACATATTTCACTGTTTAAGGAAGCAATGCTTTAGATTAAAATTGAGGTAAGGTGGCAATTCTGGTATTTGTAATTGTAGCATCTCTCTCCCCTTTAAATTTCTCATAAATCTGGAAGGGGCAAGGGAGTGACTGCAACATGGCTAAATTTCTAATACAGAAAGGGATGAATAAGGGGAAATGGAGGATAATGTGGGGAGGCAAATGCAGATAGAAAAGCATACTTGCGAAAGATTAAGGGTCTGATTTAGAGTTTGGCAGATGGGTAACGCAGTCACATGTGAGACAGATATTCCATCCACTTTATTACAAGTACATTATATCTGATGGCAATGGTAGTAAGGCTGGAGGGATATCTGTCATATGTGTGATGGAGTACCCATGTGCCAGTCTCTAAATCAGGCCATTAGTTCCCTATTTAGACACTGGCACATGTTCCGCTGTCCAGCCAAGGGGAAGACTTCACGACTTCTGTCTCCCTGGCAAAGAACCAACCCTCCTATGTCTATCTTCAGAGTTAAACAATTTTCTGGAAGTCAGATTGTTCCAGTGTGACAAGACTGTAGGTGAAGATGGTTAGGCAATATTGGAAGGTAATCATCTCTGTATAAATCACAAACTGATTGGTAGATCAACAGGTCTTATGTGGTGTATTCTTGGCATCATCTCTGACTCCCTTTGATTCAACACTTACGGGATACTGCCTGCTGAACTAATCCATCCCTACTTGTTAGATTGTCAAATGTCTACAGATCATGCACAAAGGCACTTTATTGTGTGCCTCCAATACGTATTTCACTGTTTAAGAAAGCAATGCTTTAGATTAAAATTGAGGTAAGGTGGCAATTCTGGTATTTGTAATTGTAGCATCTCTCTCCCCTTTAAATTTCTCATAAATCTGGAAGGGGCAAGGGAGTGACTGCAACATGGCTAAATTTCTAATACAGAAAGGGATGAATAAGGGGAAATGGAGGATAATATGGGGAGGCAAATGCAGATAGAAAAGCATACTTGCGAAAGATTAAGGGTCTGATTTAGAGTTTGGCAGATGGGTAACGCAGTCACATGTGAGACAGATATTCCATCCACTTTATTACAAGTACATTATATCTGATGGCAATGGTAGTAAGGCGGGAGGGATATCTGTCATATGTGTGATGGAGTACCCATGTGCCAGTCTCTAAATCAGGCCATTAGTTCCCTATTTAGACACTGGCACATGTTCCGATGTCCTGCCAAGGGGAAGACTTCTTGACTTCTGTCTCCCTGGCAAAGAACCAACCCTCCTATGTCTATCTTCAGAGTTAAACAATTTTCTGGAAGTCAGATTGTTCCAGTGTGACAAGGCTGTAGCTGAAGATGGTTAGGCAATATTGGAAGGTAATCATCTCTGTATAAATCACAAACTGATTGGTAGATCAACAGGTCTTCTGTGGTGTATTCTTGGCATCATCTCTGACTCCCTTTGATTCAACACTTACGGGATACTGCCTGCTGAACTAATCCATCCCTACTTGTTAGATTGTCAAATGTCTACAGATCATGCACAAAGGCACTTTATTGTGTGCCTCCAATACGTATTTCACTGTTTAAGAAAGCAATGCTTTAGATTAAAATTGAGGTAAGGTGGCAATTCTGGTATTTGTAATTGTAGCATCTCTCTCCCCTTTAAATTTCTCATAAATCTGAAAGGGGCAAGGGAGTGACTGCAACATGGCTACATTTCTAATACAGAAAAGGATGAATAAGGGGAAATGGAGGATAATATGGAGAGGCAAATGCAGATAGAAAAATATACCTGTGAAAGATTAAAGGTCTGATTTAGAGTTTGGCAGATGGGTAACTCAGTCACATGTGAGACAGATATCCCATCCACTTTATTTCAAGTACATTATATCTGATGGCAATGGTAGTAAGGCTGGAGGGATATCTGTGATATGTGTGATGGAGTACCCACGTGCCAGTCTCCAAATCTGGCCATTAGTTCCCTATTTAGACACTGGCACATGTTCCGCTGTCCTGCCAAGGGGCAGACTTCATGACTTCTGTCTCCCTGGCATAGTTAAACAATTTTCTGGAAGTCAGATTGTTCCGGTGTGACAAGGCTGTAGCTGAAGATGGTTAGGCATTATTGGATCCATCGGAGTATTTGCTGCTACAGAGAAGAACGTATCAATAAACTACGAAGGCCCACTTCTGCTGCACCCTCAGCAGACTGACTTGTCACGTTGGTCCCAGTCTTCTGTTGGTTCTCCAGCAAAAAAAGTCTTTAAAACGTTTCTGAGTCCCAGGTTTTAGGGTTGAGGGGAGAACACTCTGACACCAGTCAAGGGTTCCAGGTCCTCTAGAACAGCACATGGGATTAGGTATCACTCAAACATAAATCACCAGCAGGGTCCAGGGTCGAAGTGAAACTGGTCAGCTCAACTCTTTCAGTGAAGTGGGCTTCTTGCAGCATTTGCGTCCCTGTAGCTTAACAGGAGGTTAGCCAAATGACCATTGGAGTCCTCTTGTCATGGGTACAAGTTCTCCTCCCAGGTCTCAACAGTAGGTGCAGTCCTTCTTCTGTCTTCCACAGGTCCAATAGTGTTCTGAAGAGTGTGACATGGGGTGCCATTTATATACCACACACTATCCTGTGAGCGTGTGGCTCATAGCCCTTCTCCAACCAATATGGTAAAACGTTCCCGTGGGTAACCCTACCCACTTTGCAGCAATTCCTGTGTGCCCTACTGCAAATAATCCCACAGTGCCCCCCTACCTAAATCCAACATGACAAAACCTTTCTTCTCCTGTGCAGAGCTCCTGTGGCCAACATAGATGTATGGCCATGTAACTGAGTAATCCTGCTTCTGTGGAACATTCAAAACTGTTCTGTGGTCAGCTCCTCTCCCACTGGGCCTGACGCCTGACTATGGGGACATCATAAGTGTGCAGGCCCAAGTGTTAGCTACATCTGCCTGTGACAGTGTAGGCCTCTTTGAAGTTAATTAAATTCCTGGGCACAGCCCAGGTGTTCATCCTTTCAGAGGAAAAAAAACACCTCCCCACTCCCAAGGCCTTTATCTCAGCTCTGTGAGCAAATGAACACCTCTGCAAGATGCTATTCAGCTTTCAGGTGACAATTGGAAGCTCATTGTTGCTAATCTTGTTTCTAGATTGTTTCAATTCGCCTTTGGCACTGCTGCATGTTGCAGGGTGCACCGGGTCATTCTCTGTTCTTTCCCCTGATAGCTGGGACTCGCTGGGTGGCGGATTCTCCCTGCCCCCCTCCGCATTCTACGGCAGCATCTCACACGTGCCATTGCAGTGTAGCAGCAAATACCCAGTTTTCTGAGTGGGACACTGACAAGCGCCATCTTGGGTTGACGGTCCAGTTGTTTCCTCCTCACCCTCAAGATTTTCTAATGACACTTGTGTGCCGGACGCGTGCAGCGGATGCTCCGATGGCCTGCCAAAGGCAAGCCCATCTGAGCCCGTCCGCGTTCGGACTGTGGCCAGCTCCAGCCACGCTGCACCTTTTTCTTCTTTAGCCAGAGTAGTCTGGACCAGGGAGCAGCTCCTAGGTATGAACAAATTGGCCTGTTGTTGGCCTCCTTGCACCCACCTAGACTACAGCGCGAATTGCCAGGATTGGCTCGGTCAGGAGCCAGACTGCAATCTCTGCACTTTCTCTCTGGGGAAGCAAGAGGGGTGGGAAAACCCCTGTACCTCCATATTATAGGCACATACAATATACCAAATGGCCTTTAGCTCCAAACTGTAGGCTTGCCTGATAAACTGTAGATCACTATCTAAACACGCGGGCAATGTCTGGCTTGCATTAGAGTCCAATGTGTGGGACTTTATGTTTTTAACCAAAACGTGGTTAAAAGAAGGTACCAATCCTGATATCTTGTTGGCGATACCTGCGTGTTTCCGGATTGTCACTGCCAATCGCACTGGCACCCAAGTGGGGGCGGCGTTGCGATGATTCTAAGAGAGGACTGGGAAATTTCATTCAAGAGAATTGATAGCACAGGGATGAATGAGGCACTGTCTTTTTGTATTAAAACCTCCTCTGCATCATCGTTCACAGGATGGTTGGTCTATAGACCACTGGATACACCCGCCAGCCATCTGCTGGAGCTATGTGGTACCATCGCAGACACATAGCTGAGGCATGCCAACTTTACAGTCTCCGTAGACTTTAATGTCCACATGGACAATAGCAACTGCCCCCTGGCCACTGAGCTGGCAGACACTCTCAAGAGGCCAATCTGGTTCAAAAGGTGTGTGCACCCACCCATAAGGCTGACCACATGTTAGATCTCGTTTTTATGAACGATCCCACCATGAATGTGGAGGCTACGCTACCTCTCACTTGGTCGGACCACTGCTTAATTCATTTCAGCTGGGTTGGCACCCTATGGCACATTAATGCCTGCCCTAAGTATGAAAAAAAGCGAGACTGGAGAAAGGTCTCCTCTGTGTCTCTGGGTCCCGTGTTACAGTCTGCCCCACTTGAGCTGTCAGGTGACCCTAGTAGGGATGTATGTACCTTCAACCGCTGAGTCACATCTGCCCTGGATCGTGTAGTCCTGTTTAAAACTATGAAATCGGCCAGGAAGAAACCCTCTGCCTCCTGGTTCACCTCGGATCTCCGGGTGTATAAAAGCTTATGTAAGAAGCTGGAGCATGCTTGGTTCAAAGCTTACAATCCAGAGGCTAAGTGCGCCTACAGAACAGCTTTAAATAAATTCCATGAGTTTAAACGTAATTCCATTAGGGACTATATTGCCAATCAAATAAAGCCCTCACACATTTCAGTGAAAGAAGTCTTCAAGATTGTTCAAGACTTTATTACACCGTTGGCTTTGGATAGGACCATCATTCCCTCGGCTACTCTTTGTGAGGACTTATCCACTTTCTTTCAAGAGAAAGTTCAATCTATTTATTCCTATTTCTCCCCAGCTAGGTCTTCTACCATGCCAAAGCCCACTCCAGACAAGCCTAGAATCTGGTCCGAGTTCAGTGCATTTGGCCCAGAAGCATCGCTGCTGGAATTGAGTAAATGTAAATCAGATTCACCAGGTGATCCTTGCCCAGTCAAGTATTTTAAAATTATGGCCAAAATGTTTAATCAGCAACTTAACCCTATTTGGAACTCCTCCCTGATGACAGGCATCTACCCAAACACCTGGAAAGCGGCCTATGTCTTGCCAGTTCTGAAAAAAGCAGGCGCCGATACACCGGAGCTCAAACATTTTAGGCCTATCTTTCTCTTGCCCGTCCCGGCCAAAATCCTTGAGAAGGAAGTCCAGAAGCAATTGTGTAATTTCCTTGATTCTTACAACTGTCTTCACGACTCCCAATCCGCATTTAGATCTGATTATAGTACAGAGACAGCCCTTTTGAAAGTAGCGGAATCTGTGCGTTAAGCCTTAGATCAGGGTAGCTCTGCAATGGTTGTGCTGTTGAATTTATCTGCAGCATTTGACACAGTGTCTCACCGTATCCTGCTGGATAGACTTGAGCTCCTGGGAGTGTCAGGTACCGCGCTGGCCTGGTTCCGCTCATTTTTAGAGGTCCGGTCGCAGCAAGTACTGCTTTGTCCCCACGTCTCCTCACTCAAACCCCTTATGTGTGGGGCTCTCCAGTGTTCCCCTCTGAGGCCCACGTTGTTTAATGTTTATCTTACCCCGCTTGCTTCTTTAGGCGAGCTATGGGGAGTGAAAACGATCTTCTATGCTGATGATACTCAGCTAGTGTTTTATTTTAAAGAGCACTCGGAGGCAGCATTCATCAACTTTAAGAACTGTCTGATTAACATCTCGACCTGGATGATGGATTGCTGCCTGAAATGAAATGTTGATAAAACAGAGGTCTTACTTTTTAATCAACCCTCCAATCTATGGTGGCCATCGAGCTACACCCCCCACCAATCCCAGTGGATTCTGCTAGGAATCTTGGGTTTAAAATTGATACGCGCCTCTCTTGTAAAGCCCAGATCGGCCAAGTCTCCTCGGCCACTTTCTGGAAACTAAAAACCTTGCAGAGATTCCTGCATCTTCTTTCTATGGACTGCAGGAAGACTGTGGTCCACACTATGGCTACGTCAAAGCTAGAATACGCAAACAGCTTTTACTTGGGTCTTCCAGCTTACCTAACCCAAAGACTGCAGGTTATTCAGAATGCTGTAGCCAGGACTCATTAGAAATGTGCTGTTGCGTCACCGCATCTATCCCCATCTGTGAAGCCTACACTGGCTGCCCGTTCAAAGGAGGATAGAGTATAAGGCGCTTACCATCGCCTACACAGCTTCCAGGGATAAGAGCTCTGTGTACCTGAGGCAGAGACTCCAGAAATATCACCAGACCAGGACCCTGAGATCCAATCTCCAGCAACTTCTTAGGATCCCCCGCTTTACTAAAGCTAGGATTAGTGGTCGAGCCTTCTCAGTGAGAACTGCGTCTCTTGTGAACTCCATGCCTGACCGCCTTCGTAAGGCAGAGACAGAACAACTATTTCGGAAAACTTTGAAGACCTGGTTGAATGCCCACTCGTAATCCATTTCTCTCTTCCTCTTCTACTGGATCCGTTGCTAGTACTGGGACACCTCCTTTGGAGGTAGCCGCGTGCTTTATTAGTGTCTCATAAATTGATTGATTGATTGATGCAAATGGGCTTCTTTAGGTTTGAGGCAGGTTAAAGATTACTTTTAAAAAATACCTTACGTAAAATAGTTAGCACAAATCCAATGAATTGGGTTTGCAATAGAAGTAAAGAAAAGCAGAAATGTCCACTTCAGACTGAGTAGAGAACACAGATAGCTATGAGCTACATTTACATTCAACACACCTGCTAATACAAGGAGGTGAGGATATCAGCAATGATAACTCCACCATATCCATCAGCAGGTGAAACTCAATGCACCATTAACCAGTTATGTACTGCCTGCCCAAAAAAGCAGTCAAGGCAAGGCCAAAACAATCTGTTCGAGGCATATGAGCTGCAGATCACATACTATGCATAGATCGCCATCTGGTGTTGGGCACGGATGTTTGCAGTTTGTTATTGTCTTGGAACAAGTCTTTGGTAGTCACGAGATAGGTGACTCCTCCTTTGGACAATAGTGCGCATGGGCATCGACTCCATCTTCAGATTGTTTTTTCCCACCATTGGGCTCGGATGTGTTCGGCACGCTCCAGTTCGGTATTGTTACCGTTCTACCTTTCGACGTGCAATCCTTTACCCTTTCTTCGGTATTGTGTTCGATCGCATTTCCCATTCAACGCACATCTCTACAAACTTGAATTCTTCGGTTCCGGTCGTCGACGCAGGCCTTTGGGCCTATCTGCGCCATCAGGCCCTTTGGCTCATGGAAAGGACTCCTTTCAAAAAGTGTCCTCAATCTGGATCCAAGTTTCCACACGCCGAGCTTCATGAGGTGTGTAACCTCTGCCTTTCACCAGAGCACGAGGCCAAAGACTGTCTAGCTTGTGCCTCTTTCTGCTCCAAGGAAACAATACGGGATCGTCTGACTCGAAGAAGCAAGGCTCGACCATCAACATCGATACCGGACGATATCTTCAAAGAAGGCATCAATGTACCGGAGCAGGAGCAGATCGAAGAGGGCAACATTAGCGCCTCTGAAGCCGACGACTCCGACGTCGAAGACATCACTCCAGGGAAGCTGGTCGTAAGTACTGACGTCGACCCATCCATAAAAAGGCTTTGGTAACACCGTCATCTTCGGTCCTATGTGCACACCAGGACAAAACTTCCCACGCCCCGTCTTCAGGCCCGGCAAAGTAGTCAACACATAAGCCTTCAGGCCACTCGGGATTGAGCCAGCCTACAGTCGGTACCAAAACCCCATCCCGGCACCGACAACAATTTGACTTGCAAACCACGTTAGAACTGTACATTTAGAATGCAGTTAGAGATGCTACAGAAATGTTTTCATTTAAAAATGGCACACAAAAAATGTGCCCATGCCCATGCTGAGAAACTAAAAGTAATCCTTCTTAAATGCACAGCTAAATATGTAACCACGTATTAATAATGTTGGGGAAATGTACTTTAGTGTGTAGATAACTAAATATTAGTGGAACGACTTGGATATGTTCCTTGGCATGTTGGTTCTGGCTGATTTCTGGGCAGAATGTAAGGTAGCAGTACAATGGCGGTCAAAAGCAAAGCCTATGAGTGAAAAAGGAACTGGTGCAGCATCTCCTATAGTGAAGGTGAAATATGAAGCAGTAATGACTTTTCCGAAATGAAAGATAACTCCCAAAGATACTGATTACTTAAAAATTTAAAGAATTATATATGAGTTGAAAGACACATTTAATCAATACTATGAAAGATTGTTGCAGTTGTTTAAACATGACAGTGGATGTGAATATCCTGAAAAGAAGGATATGGGATCCGTGTGTCACAGTTTGTTCTGGGTTTGAAACCTGAAATTAGTTCTCGTATTACATATTACATGATGAAATCCAATATTGTTGTGTTGTGTTGATTTGGACATGAAGCAGAGGCAAATAAAAGAGAAATGTATGTTTGCTCAGACTAGATTGGCTCAGAAGGGTTTTCAGAATCATTCATTTGCAGGAAATCAGGGTGTAATGCAGGCATTGGTTGTTCCACAATCTGTGTTTCCAGTAAATCAAAATGAGGTTTGAATGCCACAGGAACAAGGTAGAGGCGTTCCAGCAGGTGTGGGATCAGGGACAGACATTGCGGCTATGTAGAAGATTACTGCTTGTCATGTCTGTCATAGGGTGGGGCATTGCTAACGAGAATGTAAATGTAATTCTGCGAGTGCTGGAGCTTTAATGCAAAATCTGCAAGGAATGATGGGTCAGAGAATCCTTGAACCACAGTGTCAGAATCCTATGCAAAATCAAGTTCAAAATGGTACCTACTGCAAGGAAATACTAGGTTAAATTCAAATCAAATGCGTAAGTTAAATGCAAACTCCAGACTGCAATGCCACAGTTTCAGAACTAGAATCAAGATGTATTGGGACAGTTCCCATTGCTTGAGACAGAAGGATTCATTTCTGAAAATTCACAATGATGGTGCCCAGGAAAGAAAGAAGATTGCGTGCTTGGCACAGTCCTAGAGGTAGACCAGGGTGTCCCTTATCTAAATGCAAATTCATATGGTATTGATGTGTCCTTTTTGATTGACACAGGAGTTACCTGATTCACAGTTAGAACTGTGGAAGTTCCAGATTTACCTCTCTCCGGGAAAATGATCCAAGCTGTTGGTGTTATGAATAAGCAACTGTTAAATCCAATTTCGAAAGAAGTACCATTGAGAATAAACTAATTTGAAGAAAACATCTGTGACTCTAGTCCAGTGAATTTGTAAGGGAGATATCTATTGTGCAAGTTAAATTGCACAATATACTGCACACAAGATCATATACTGGCACTTTCCAGACCCATGATGAATATGTCAATTTTAAAATGAGACAAAATACTGAAGTTGGAATGTTTCCTTTACTGACAATATCTGCATTGCCTGAAGATCTCAGAAAAACTGTCAATGCTGAAGTCTGGGTTCTCACAGAAAAATATATTGGACTAATAAAAGTTCTAGAACCAGTCCAAATAAAGTTGAAGCCAAATGCCGTCTTTCCTAAAACACCATCTTAATATTTATCTTCAAAAGTCATTGTAGGAATACAGCCAGTTATTTGAGGATATGCTTCAGACAGGCATACTGTGGGAGTTGATTGGAGGCCCATGTAATTCACCTATAAAATAAGATAGTCCAGGATGAGAAGGATTAATAAAATATCAGTGCCTTGCCTTGCTGTCCGATAGTGCCAAATCCAGCTATAGTGCTCTTCCAAATTCCTTGTACTGCAGTATGGTTACAGTCCTTGATTTGTGTCGTAGAATAACCAGTATTTGTTTTAATTTGTCTTCCAGCAGAAGACAATCACATGGTGTTGTGTCCCTCAAGGGTATACAGAGAGCCACTCAATCTTTAATTAGATCTTAAAGAAAAATATTGAATCTTTACAGATGTCTTGTGAGTCTACCCTTGTGCACTACATTGACAATCTATTGATCACCTCAGAGACTTGTGATGCTTGCAAAAATGACACCATTGCATTATTGAATTGCCTGGCAGAAAACTGACACAGATTGTCTTCAGGTAAACTGAAGTAGTGGCAAAAAGAGGTGCAGTATCTGGGACACATCATTATGAAAGGAGAAGGAAAGGTGTCACCAGAGAGAGTGAAAGCTATCTTGCAGATGAATGCACCACAAACACAAAGAGAGGACGTTTTTGGGCACGGCCGGCTACTGTAGACAGTGGATACCACATTTTTCATTGATAGCAAAGCCCTTACTGAGGCTGACACGTCGAGATGTGTCTGATCAACGTTTAGGAGCTAATGAATGTACAAAAGCTTTCCTATAGCTGAAAGATAAACTGTGTTATGCCCAACTCTCAGGATGCCAGATTACACCAAAGAGTTTACTTTGTTTTGTAGCAAAAGAGACAGATGCACACTCTCCGTATTGACACCCAAACATTGCAAAGCCTGAAGACCTGTTGTTTATTTTTCTACTCATCAAACTTATAAGTGTCCTACCTGGTGTGTCGGGTGTGATCAATTTAGCAAGTGAGAGAGAGAAAAAGGAGGGAAAAGGACGGTGTATGGTTTCTGCCGTGGCTTCGCGCTATTCAGTGTAGACAAGGAAAAAACTTCCTTTCCTTTAATTAGCCCTCATACACTCAAGTAGTGTCATGCTTCATCAACGGGTTCACCTTGACTCCTAAAGGTCAGGATGGGCTCAACCGTCTTCCAGGGAGATATTACAGAGAAAAGACCAGTGGGCTTAACTAGAAAATAAAAATCCCTCAGCTCCTCCAAGGTATCCCTTTATTGCCGAGTAGTCGGGGAAGGTTAAAAATATATAGTAATTGCGGGTAATTATGATTTAATGGTTTCTATGACCCTATATCACACCAACATGTTTCAGCCCTAATCTAAGGCCTAATTAGGTTTGGGCCCTCCTTTCTTCTCTCTCCCTTCCTAGAAGACATCACACCCGACACCCTAGGTGGGATACTTATAAGTTTGCTGCATAATGTATTAGGGAGGATGTATCAGGAGCACCTTTCATTTGAGAAATTACCTCTTTAATCTCTGGATCCGTAAAGGGTTACCCTGCTCAGACCTAATTTGTATACAGTTAAATCTTCTACTACACTTGATCCAGTGGCTATAGGATTCCCTGGCTGCTTGAAGGCAGTTGCTGCAGTGAGTGTTAGTCTTGAAAGGAGTGAAAATATTGTGATGGGACACCCATTAGTTGTTATGGTCCCACATTCAGTGGAGTTGCTAATGACAAAAACAATATACTTACAAATTATGAGTAGACTCTATTAGCCTCAGACATGTAACTATCAAACGTTGTCATGTGTTAAATGTTTCTACCTTGATGTCTGTAATTTAATCAAATTATAAATGTGAAGAGTATGACCGTGATTGCCTAGGTGTCACCGAACTATGCACAAAGCCAAGACCTGACATCAAGGATGAACTACTAAATGAGCCTTATCATGTCCTTTTTGTTGTTGGTCCAGGCCTGAGAGGAAATGATGGCACACTGAAAGCAGTATATGCTGTGTGCTCTGTAGATGATGGGATCGAAGCTTCTTGGTTTTAATATGTTCTCTCTACACAGGTTCCAGAATTAATTGCTCTTACAAGAGCTTGCAGTGTGACTGGACAAATGAGAGTCACCATCTTTACAGCCCGCTAATATGGTTTCAGTGTAGTTCATGATTTTGGGCAATTATGGTCACAGAGAGGCTTTTTTTACTTCCACAGGTACTTACATCCGGAATAGTTAGAATATGAAAGATTTGCTTGATGCCATTCAACTGCCAAAATAAATTGCTGTTTATAAAGTGTCCAGGACACCAACGAGGCAGTGGATACATTTCCCTGAGCAACAGATACGCTGACTCAGTAGATCTGAGGGAGAAAGTGCCTTTGCAATGATGCTGGAAATAACAAATATTTGGGAAGCATTAAAATGAGTGCAAGAAACTATGCCTAAAGCAGAACAAAATGGGTTTCATGAAAAATGCAAATTATATTTGGATGTCAGCTGATGGAAGGCTAGTGTTGCCTGATAGCCTATTGTTTCCAATTACTAGGTACTATCATGGCTACACACATTTAGGAAGGGATGCCATGGTGAGAGTATTCTGCCAAAGCTTGTTTAATCCTAGGTTTCGAATGATTGCAGATGAGAATTGCAGGAGATGTATCACATGTCAACAGTTGAATGTAGGAAGGAAAACACAAGTCAGAAGTACACATATGGGGAGATCTTATGGACCCTTTAACAGACTACAGATGGATTTTATCGATATGCCTGTGCACAGCGGGTTGAGATATATTCTAGTGATCATCTGCGTATTCTCAAGATGGGTGGAAACCTACGCAACAAGGAGAAATGACTGTCTCACTGCAGCTAAACTGTTATTGCGAGAGATCATACCAAGATACGGGATGCCAAGCCTTCTTGAGTCAGATAGAGGAACACACTTCACTAATGAAGTGATGAATATGCTCTGTGCTGTTTAATAGACCGAGCAGAAGTTTCTTTGCTGTTACAGACCAGCAGCTTCAGGAATAGCCAAACAAATGAATGGAACAAAAAAGTTCAGATTCACAAACATTTGTGTTTCCACTACATTGAAATGGCTAGATTCTTTTCATTTGGTGCTGATGAGTTTCCAAAGCATTCCAGATGGGAAACAGGAATATTCTCGCACACCTTTCTCATGGGGAGGGCAATGAGTCTACCAGCTGTGCCTGCAAATGCCCTTGTGAACATCACAGAAGATATGAGTTTGGACTACTGCAAGACACTTGCTGATGTGGTTTGTTCTGTCTCTCATCAGGCATCAGCTGCTATATGAGGTAGTCATCAAGAACAGTGCCACAACCTCGGTCCCGACTGGGTAGTGATCACGTAGCACATTCAGAAGAGTTGTCTTGAGCCCATGTAGTGAGTCCCCTATCAGATTGTACTAACAATGAACTTTGCTCTTAAACGTGCTGGAATTTCAAACTGGATATATGCCTGATACACCAGGAGAGTGAGTGATCCAGAAGAATCTTCCTTGGTCTATGATTTTGCGAACAGAGCTTTAGTGGTCGGAACACCAGTTGAGAGGCTACCAAGACCCATAGCAGAAGCACAGGTTGGCGTGCAAGCAGAGGTACAAGGAGAAGAAAGGGTGGAGATCAACAGGTCGAAAGACAAGTAGATGTTCAAGAAGTATCACAAAGTGATATTGATGTCTCAAGGTAAACAGTAGCAGAATTTTCTCTTTACCAGATACTTGTGTCTTTCTAGTGTGAATGCACATTCCCTGCTCCTGTCACTCTAAACCCACACAGGGAACACACAAAAGGTGCAGGCACACAGGATGGTTAAGCAAAGAAAATGGCCACTTTGTAAAAGTGGCATTTTCAAACACAATATAAAAATCATCTTTACGAAAATATGTATTTTTAAATTCTGAGTTCAGGAAGCCCAAACTCACTTTCTCGATCTTGCCCCAATGGAAAGTTTTGCTTGTAATAATAATAATAATCCACATTTGTAAAGCGCGAACAATCACCCGTAAGGGTCTTTAGGCACTGGGGGCCGTCGGGAATATTAAGCAAGCTCTTGCCCAGAGTCACATGGTGCTGGGCTAACCTGCCACCAGAGCCGGGGATCGAAAGTGATCCCCAGATTCTAGCGTCAGTCGCCCTGGCTGCGGTGCCACACCTCTCCCTCTGTAATATGTTACAAAGCAGCTCCCATGTTAGCCTATGGGACAGATAGCCTTTGCGATAGTGAAAAAAACCAAATGCAGAGTATTTCACTATCAGGATCTGGAACACACACCAGTACATGTCCTACTGTTTACCCACATTGCCCTGTGCCCTTAGGAGTACCTTGGGCCTACCTTAGGGGTGTCTCACATTTTAGGAAAGGAAAGGTTGGAGCCTGGCAAGTGGGTGCACTTGCCAGGTCGACAAATGGCAGACTCAAACATCTGACCTGTAGCTTCAGCCATCACATCTTTTGCTAAATCATGCTGAGCCTATGTCCTAAATGATGTAACTTCTCTTGGTTTTCAACAGGGAAGGCTGATGCCTCTCCAGACAAGGCATTGAAAAAGAATATCCTTGCTCTGCAAATAGAGCTACGGTTAATGGCGAAAATCTTTAGAGAACAGTTAAGACTGAAACCGCAGGAATTAGAGCCGGAGACTTGGTTAGAATAAAACAGAGACTCAAGAAGAAAATATCAGGATTTATTACTCCATGACAATCAACTCTGTGTCCTGGGAATGAATTGCAACAGAAAGTCCTAAACATTTGTTATGACTCCTTTTGTGGAGGACATCCTAGAGAATGAAGAACACAGGAAGTGGTAGTAAGAACATTTTGTTGGCCTAAGCTAAAAAAGTCAGTACACGCCTATCTGCAGAACTGGATAGCAGTAATCATTTGCATTAAAATTTTTCTTTAAAACCATATAGATAAATATAAAACAATATAGTATAATAAAAAATAGGCAACTGAACAGATAGAAATCCAGGATCAGTGAATAAGATGAAACACAGCTCGCTGATGAAACACGAATATTCAGACAATATACCACAAAAGAATACAGAAATAGATACAAGTGATCGATACATAAGAAAATTGTACAGAATATTACAGATCTGTTGTTATAAATATATATGTAGTGCAAACTGTTTAAAAGTTATAAAAATTAGGGAAGACCTTACATGGACAGCTCCAATAGGAAAACTGATAACAGCAAAACTGTTTTCTAGTTGAATTGAATTGAAAAGCAATTTGTATTGCGCTACTAAAACCCGAAGGCATCAAGGCGCCTACCAAAACAGATCAAGAAAAATAAGGCAAAGCACAACTACAAATATGTCCGCACAAAAAGACGAGTTTTCAGGGCATTTCTGAATAACTGAAGGGTGAGAAGAGACCTTAGTTCCAGTGGGAGGGCGTTCCACCACTTAGGTGCCAGGATGGAAAAGGCTTTACCACCCCATTTGGTTCTCCGAATGCGAGGGACTGATAAGAGGAGTCTGTTAGAGGAGCGAAGGTTCCTAGAGGGACTATAGCGGGACAAAATAGATTCCATTCCAGTAGGGCTACTTTTTGCTAAGGCCCTGTAAGTCATACACATGGTCTTAAAAAGTATACGGTCCTCTATGGGAAGCCAGTGAAGCAATTTTCTGGCAGAGGTAGCCGAAGTGCGCCAGGGTAGATCCAGAACAAACCTGGCCGCTGCGTTCTGGACCACCTGCAAGCGCTGCAGCAGACTTTTATTCAGTCCAGCATACAGCGCATTGCAGTAGTCCAGCCGAGAGCCGATGAGGGCAACAGCAAGTTGTTTCCTTGCCTGCTGTGAAAGATAATGCCTAATCTTCCTCAGTATGTGAATAATACCCCAACAGGTAGATACAGTTCTGTTAACCTGTTGACACATACTGAGGGTGGAATCGATCACGACCCCGAGATTTTTGGCAGAAGGGGCAGGCACAGGACAAGCTCCCAGTGAGTCCGGCCACCAATCGACTGACCATACCTACTCCTTTCCTCCAAACACCATCACCTCCGTCTTCTCCCCATTCAGTTGTAATGAATTATAGATCATCCGTTGACCGACTGCCTCCATACAAGATCTAAAATTGGAGGCAGTCGAAGTAACTGACTGGGAGAGAGAGACGAGGATCTGCGTGTCATCCGCATAGGAGACTACCTCCATCCCAAAAGATCTAATCAGTCTGGCAAGTGGGGTCACATATATGTTAAACAGGGTCGGGCTTAACGCCGACCCCTGAGGGACCCCACATTGCACAGACAGGGATGGAGATAGGAATTTACCCAGCTTCACTCTTTGCTCTCGTTGATCGAGGAAAGAGGTAAGTAGCCCCAAAGCCGCCCCCTGGACCCCGATCTCCCTCAGGCGAGATGTTAAAACTAAGGGAGAAAGGGTGTCGAAGGCAGCCGTAAGGTCTAAAAGGATCAGGAGGGAGGTCTGTCCCCCATCAACTCGCGTGCGGATATTATCCAGCACTATGGTGAGGGCCGACTCGGTGCTGTGTCCCCTCCTGAAACCATGCTGGGAGTGGTCCAGACAGCCCGAGCTTTCTACGAAGGCAGCGAGATGTTTATTCAAGTGTGTTTCTAACATCTTTGCAGGAGCCGGGAGCAGTGAGATGGGGCGGAAATTCTTTAATACCCCAGGGTCAAGAGAGGATTTCTTGAGTAGATGTTTTACTACCGCATTTTTCCATTGAGGAGGAAAAATACCCTCCCTCATGGCCCTGTTCATGATGTCAACAAGGGGGGGCAGGAGGGAGTCTCTACACTGCTTAAGGATCTTGAGCGGGCAAGCATCTAGAGGGGAGCTGGATTTGGTGTTGTCAAGGAGAATCTCCAAATCCTGCAAGGAGAGAGGGGGGAAGGACTCCAAACATCCCGGCAAGAATTTCTCAATAAGAACAGGATCCAAATCCACAGGGACAGGGGGCTCACTAGTAAGAGATCTCTGCAACTCCAAAGCGGAATAGATATCCGAGATTTTTGTCTGGAAAAAGGAAGCTATACCATTACAGAGCTCCTGTGAGGCAATGACAGGATCCGGGGTCTGGAGGTTTATAAGGGAGTCCACTATCCTGAAAAGCTCTTTTGGAGAGGAGAGTGAGGTGGTGAGGGCCGTGAAATATTCTTGTTTAACCCTTATTACTTCCCTCTTATATTTCCTTATCAAGATCTTGTGGGCTTCCTTGTCCCTTAGATCCCAACTAGTGTGCCATAGACGCTCCCGTCTCCTAACTTCCTGTCTAAGGAGTCTTAAATGCTCCGAAAACCACGGGGCTGATGGCCTTTTCCTAGCTGAATAACACACCTGAGTGGGGGCCAGTTCTTCCAGTGCCTCGGTAACGGTCTTTTCGTACTGTACGACCGCCGACTGGACGCTGTCCTCCTGGGAAATGGACAAACTAGATGTCCAGGGAGCGAAGGAACTTTTCGTGATATTGTTAAAATTCCTGCGTAGTTCCATTTTACTCGAAATTTTTTCAGTCCTATCAAAGGTCAGACATGACACATCGAATGGAACGGCCAAGTGATCTGACCATGAGAGGAAAAAGGGATCTTTTACCGTCAGCCTCTCATCATTGGAAAAGATCCCATCGAGCGTATGACCCGCTCGATGGGTGGCCCCTCTCACCGATTGAGTAAGTCCACATGCTGACATAACATCCAGCAAGGAAAGAGTATCATTGGCCTCCAGCAACTCCAGATGATAATTGAAGTCTCCCAGAACAGTTAGGTTTTCGCGACCAAAATAAGGTTCCAGGATATGGAGCAACTGTTGTCCAAAATCCGCTCTCGGGCCTGGTGGACGATAGACCAGGATCCCATTGAATGAGATCTTGTGGACACCTATTAGAGAGAAGTACAAGGCTTGGAAAATGTCCTTGGGATCAGAGACTGGTATAGTATGGCAGTGGAAGCTGTCCTTATAAAGAATCGCTAAACCTCCTCCTACACGGCCCATTCTGTCCTGCCGGGCCAGGCAGTACCCTTCAGGGACTGCTTCAACAAGGTCTGGACCAGAGGAGTCCTTTGCCCACGTTTCTGTAACAAAGACCCACGAAGGTTTCTTGTCGAGTACAAGTTCCTTGAAAGAAATATTGTTTTTAATCAACGAGCGAGCATTGATGAGAATGCAATCTTCTCTCAGCGCGCTGACTCCTGAGTCAATATAGTGTTCTCATAAGTGAGTAGATGGAGGAAAGCCAGGGCCCCTTGGACCTGCCGAAAAGCATCCACAGCATGGGGATACTAAAAAATCGTCCAGGGAACTTTTGTGAGAACACGAAAGTCCAGGAGGTTTAAGCCTAAACAACTCCTGTAACGAATACCTAAGGGAGGGAGGGTCAGCCTCACCATAGCCTGACGTCCCGCCCGTCCTCAGCGCGGACGGGCGCAGACGGGCTGGACTCTGGCGTGACTCCGGCTTCACTGCGGCGCACACGCAGCGCGCCATGATGTCTGATTAAAATAGGGCTCTAGCGAGTCCAGCTGACTGCTAGAGCGCGGAGTAGTGCAACGCTTCCCTAACACCCACCCAAGATGGCGCCCACCAATTCCAGAGTGCGAGGGTCAAGGCCGCCCAAATAGCGGTGAGGGCACAATTACAGTGCGGCAATGCGGGCAGTGATTAAAAACAGGGGAGAACTGTGAGCTAAAGTAAAAACAAATTAAGATACAAAACGGGTGAGTTAAAAACGCTGAAGCGTCTTGATGCGAGCGCAATGCGCAATTGTGGAGAGCCTTCTATCAAAACAATTGGCACAATTACATTTCTTTAAAGGCAGAACCAGATATCACTGCCAAAGTGATTTAAAAATAGAACTGCAAAACATAGTTCAGTGCAAAGTGTTTTGCATGCAGATTGAATCACAAAGACAATGAGACAGCACTTTAGCAAATTGCTGATCCTTAGAGAAATTCAAACAGTAATGAATCACATTCAATCTAAAGCGAGTCAAAAGGAAATGGTGTCTGCCATTAGTCACAAAGCACAGGTAAGGTTAGAGCATGGGTACAGATTTCAGTAATACCTAGAATCTTACTGAGGATTTAGTTAATTTTTTTTGCTCCTTAAAATCTTTACTAATATTTAAGAATGCTATTCTCATCCAATGTAAGTCAGAATGCAGCACACATAGAAAGAGGAAGCAAAGAGGAGAAATAAAGATATTTCTGCTGTCTACACCTTGGTCAGTGAGGCTCAGCATTTTGGTGCACTCCCAGGTTAACTGACCATAGTAAATCTGGCGTTGCATCACAATTCATGGGTGGATACACAGAAATACCAATGCTCCACCCATGGGACGCATACCTTAATAATATGTAACGCAACACAGCACAAGCCGCTGAGTTGCGTTACATGTCATTGCGTTACATGTCATTACAAAACCATGCAAGCCAGTCCTTTCATGGCCTTGTAAATACCAGTTAGGGACTTGTGTTGTCTTGCGATAACTTGTGCCATGCAAGGAAAATGTAAGACCTTAGTAAATCTGATTCCATGTCTCAATGATGATGGCATTACAGTAAAGAGAAATGGCTATCAATGTCAATAAAGCCCCATTCACACAAGCAAAAGTAAGAGAGGTAGCAGGAATAAAAAAAGAATGCCAACCAAAGAAAACATTATCTTGGTATCAAGTTTCTTGTTAACAAAAAATATTAAAAGACCTACCAAAAGATGACCAATCTGTGTTGTTCTTGTTTGGGTAAGATGCCCTCAATATTTCATGAAAGTAGTATTGCTTGGGTCACGTTTGAAATAGAAGTCATGACAGAGGTGTTTACACCCTTGGCTTTGGCATTTCCGATGCTAGACCTGTTGAAATGTTCATATCTTCGACTCTAGAATTACACAAAGATGGTTAGCATTGTTAAAAAGTCAATTATTACAGTTTAAAGAAAAGAGAGCCTCAAATATACTGTATGTTTGAATGTCACTTTGATTTTCCATAGGCAGGTTGTGGATGGGACATAAGTCAGGGACACCACTGGTAAGAGGGGCTGGATTTGGTCTATAAAAGTAACTTATTGATTCTCCTTCAAGCCATTGAAGTACATGATAGATTGTTCAAAATGGAGCCCATTTAAGGTCTCCAGGTAATGTTTTGTCACTTGATCTAGTCCAGGAAGGTCTTCTCATCATAATCATCTACTGTTAAATGGTCCCCTCCACCTATATAGTGATCTAACCAGTGAACAACCTTATTTTTTCAACTGTATATGGACCCCGAGAGACTTGATCTTCAGAGGGAGGACATCAACTAAAACCATGACAAACAGCTGTGCTTCAAGTGGAAAAGGAAGTGTAGGTAATGAAATGGGAGCAGGAGTATTTGGAGGACAAATACCAGGAACAGGAATTGAGAGTGAGGGATGAGTAATGATGACCTGCAGCGAAGAAAAGGTGTCATTAGAAGGCACTGAATATTCCAGTAGGGGCGCATTGGCCCTTGAACCGCAAACATAAGTAATAAACTCTGTTGACTCTAAGCGAGCTTCCATGGCAGGGATATGTTAAATTGGAGGAGAAGAGCTAGGATTGTTTACAAAAGTGTAAAATCCCTTGCTCGATTGGGCTGATTATAAATGAGATTCATAACAGAAGTACATTTCATTAAAAATAGTATAATATTAGATTCAGTTGCTGACAAGCTAGCATTGATCATGCCAATGGCAGTGATAATTAGTGACTCAGGTTTATTTGAAAGAGGCTCTGAGGCTAGAGAGGTACGGTTTGTTTTGACTCTTTGGGGTCCCTTTGTTTTTGTAACGGGTCAGGCGGACAGGAAGTGTCTATCCCCTTGGACTGGTGGTCCGCCACCCCCCTCTCACCTTGCACGTTTTCCCCACAGCTCCCACCTGGTACGTGGAATGAGGAACCCGAGTCAGGATGGCCGGATGAGGATACTAAGTTCGGCTCCTTTAAGGAAACGGACTCAGGGGCCGAGACCCCTCCCCTCGTGAGCAGAGTGACGTCAAAAGGCGGAAGCAACGTGGAGAGGACGGACGGTGATTCCCTGGTGGCGGTGCTGAACGAAGAGGACGGAAGGCGGTATCCTGAGGACCGTGAGACCGAGAACGACAAGCCAGGAGGCCCACGGTTGGACGCTTCACCCCGCCACGCTCCCACGGGAGGGGCGTGGCTTCAAGAGGTACGGGGCCGGGTCGCGGGTTGGGTTGGGCAGAGGTGGCAGCCCCCAGTGTAAAATAGTGTGCTGTACAGCCCTGTAAGACAATACCTGCCTGAACACGAGCACTCCTAGCACACCCGTTTCAAACCGTGCACTTCTCACTGGTGGTAATCCCTCACCCCCGGCCCTTACAAGCAAACCCAGAGTGGTTCTTGTGTATGACCCGAGTTTCCTTTCTTTTTTTTGGTACCGGAGAGGATCAAGGATCGGAGAGACGTCCCCTCCAGGACAAAGATCGCCCGGACCCCGACCCAGCTGGAGAAAGCTATCTTTAATTTGAACCCTACATCCTTTTGCAGAGTCATAGCCCCTGTACCGATGAAAAAGACTTACATTCCAATAAAGCCGTCTCTGAAACCCTTATTGAAGGCGCCCGTGTTTCTGTTCACCCAGACTCCCCTAGTCAGTTCCGGACCTGTGGTCGAGACCCCTCCCATCCCGGAGCCCCCGGGACAACTGGTGTCAGAAGTGGGATCTCCTCCACCATCCATCTGCTCGGAAAAGATGGAGGCCCTTATCGACCACATCATTAAAGGGCAAGAAAAGCTCGAATGGGCCGTGGAAAGCCAGCTTACAATGGCCCAGGCGGACCGAGAACTGTTCACAAAGACCATAACCGCCCAGTTGGAAGGCATTCAAAACGTGCCGCATACCACCCAGTCCTCGCCCAACGTGGCCCGTATGCACAGCCCCCATCCCACCGGGATGGCCCTCCAGAAATACATACACGGCGAAGACCCAGACGCTTTTCTATTAAATTTTGAAAGGGCCGCTCGCGCTATGAGCTGGCCCGAGGATAAATGGCCATTTTTCTTAGCTCCTCTCCTCACAGCTGAAGCCCAATCCGCCTAGCAAGCAGCCAACCCCTTGGGTACTACCCCCTATGCGACCATTAAAATGGTCATCTTGGATCACCTAGGCCTAGATCAAGAGGCCTATAGAGTACGCTTCAGAAAGGAAAGAGGGGTTCAAGGGGAGAACCCAAAGACTCTGTTCTTCAGATTGAAGATGGCGGCTGACAAATGGCTGCGTCCGGACCTGTGTAGCAAAGAGGACATTCTAAATAAGGTATATCTAGAACAATTCATGGAGGCGTTGCCATATGCTACCCAAAGATGGCTACGCCAACATGTAGGGATCACTGTGGAACAAGCCATAGAAATGGCCTCTCAGTATGCCAGAGCCCAACCTAAGACCACTCCCTGGGAACAGGAGAAGACGCATAAGACAATGCCTCCGCCGAAGCTGGACAAAAGACCTAAACCCGTGACCGAGGTTCCCTGATTGTTTAAACCTACAGGAATGATGTCCGCCATGAATAAAGGACCCCAGTGCTTTGAGTGCGGGGAGTGGGGCCACATAGCGAGAATGTGTCCCAAAAGAAGGAACCAAGAAGAACCCATGGAAGTCGGTTACCTTCCGCGGACAGTGATGTACTCAGCGGAAATGGGCAGCACATTCTATGTGAGTAAGTGGATGAATGGTTGTAAAGTAAAGGCCCAATTAGACAGTCAGTCATCCAGACGTGTTTTGTCAAAACCAAACACATGAATCATCAGAGTCCTGTGTATATTCGGTGTGTGCACGGGGATGTGAAGCCCTACCCGGTTGCTTCCATCACCATAAAGCTACCCCATAGAGAACCATGTACAGTCCGGGAGGGGGTGGTGGATTCCCTACCCAAGGACATGATCTTAGGGACAGACAACCCTGAATTCCTTTCTCTCTTTAGGGAATCCCTGTCCCGACCGGGGAAAAGTGAGGCCCTACCTTCTTACCTGTCCCCTGAACCCTGGGTTATCGACAGGAGTTTTCGCTTTGCCCAGGGAGAAGACAGGACCCTATTTCACGCCTGGGAAAACGCCCACAACTTGGAGGGGCTCCACCCCCAGTCATACCCCCGTTTTCTGATTAAGAATGAGTTGCTATACCGACAGAACAGAGAAGAGGGAGATCTACAACTGTTGGTACCCCAGTCCTTCTGGGAACAGGTGCTCTTCTTCGCTCATGCCCATTTAACGGCCGGCCATGCAGGCAAGGAGAAAACTACAGACAGCATCATCAGGCACTTCTTTTGGCCGGGGATATATAGGGACGTACAGGACTTCTGCGCTAAATGCGAAGCATGCCAAAGACGAAACACCCACCGACCACCCGCTGCGCCCCTCCAAAGGATGCCCATCATAGGCGTCCCCTTTGAACGGGTCGGCATGGATATAATTGGGCCCTTGCCGAAGTCGGGTCGCGGACATTTGTATGCCCTGGTGATTGTCGACTACGCGACTCGGTTTGTGGAAGCTTTTCCTTTACGTACGACCACAACCGCAGCGATAGCCGAGAGATTCGTGGAGCTGTTTTCTCGAGTGGGGTTCCCCAAAGAAGTGCTGGCGGATCAGGGGACCCGTTTTACTTCAAAAGTGATGAAGGAAGTTTGTGCCTCTTTCGATATCAAACATCTGAAGACATCGGTGTACCATCCCCAAACCGATGGTCTCGTTGAGCGGTACAACCAGACGCTCAAGCAAACCCTGAAGAAAATGCTGACTGCCGAAGGACCCACCTGGGACCGTCTCCTGCCCCTCGCCCTGTATGTCATACGGGCTCAGAAACAAAGCAGCCTGGGATGTTCCTCCTTCAAGCTCTTTTATGGAAGACTGCCCCGGTCCCTCCTAGACATCACGAGAGAAATGTGGGAAAACGAGGAATCCCAAGAACAGAAGAGTATGTTGGAATACACCACGCAGCTGAAAACCCGCCTGGGGAAGCTACGAGAACTAGCATACTCCAACCTGGAGCACCATCACGAGAGATACAAAAAGACGTACGACAAAGGAAAGAAACTAAGAACCCTTGACGTCGGGAAGTGGGCTCTTGTACTGTTACCCTCCCTGAGTAACAAGACCAAACACGAGTGGCAAGGCCCCTTTCGGATTATCAACTCCATTGGAAGAACCACTTACCGATTACGCCTCTCGCCCACTAAAACACAAACGTACCACATCAACCTCTTGAAGGAATGGTTGGGACCAATACCCAGAGCAGGTCATTTCGTAGGACAGACCATCAACCCTAACGCCTCGACCTTGGAGCAACTGGTAGTCAACCAGGGGTTGACGCCCCAGGAGAAGAGCGAATTGGCAGACGCCCTGAAACCCTACGCCGACGTCTTTTCCGACTTACCAGGAAGAACAAACCTGGCCCAACACCGTATCGAAACACTTCCGGGAGAAGTGGTAAAACAAAGACCTTACAGGATACCAGCGGCCCGGAAAGAAGCCGTCCGACAGGAAGTCCACGACATGCTCGAGTTGGGAGTCATTCGGCCCTCCCAGAGTCATTGGTCGTCCCCGATTGTGATGATACCTAAACCCGATGGGACCAAACGCTTCTTTATGGACTTCCGGGCGTTGAACGCGGTGTCTCACTTTGATACATACCCTATCCCTAGGGTGGACGATTTAATCGAAAAGATAGGCGACGCCAAATACATCACTACCATAGACCTCACGAAGGGGTATTGGCAGGTGCTTCTTCGTGAGGAGGACAGAAAGAAAACCGCCTTTGTGACGGACGAAGGGGCCTATGAGTTCACAGTACTTCCGTTTGGCCTCCATGGCGCCCCGGCAACTTTTCAACGCCTGATGAACCGGGTTTTACAACCCTATACAGCATTTAGCTCGGCCTACTTAGTCGACATCGTCATATACAGCCAGCAATGGGAGGTGCTTCTTCTCCATTTGCAAACCATACTTACAGCCCTGAGGAGAGCGGGACTCCACATCAAGGCGAAAAAATCACGAGCCGCTTTCCGGAGTGTGAACTACCTGGGGTACGTGCTAGGGGAAGGCACTATAGCTCCCCAAAGCGAGAAAGTGCGGGCAATAGCATCAGTCCCCTTTCCCCCCTCTAAAAGAGACCTCCGGGCCTTTCTCGGGCTGGTAGGATACTACCGCCGGTTCATTCCAGGTTTTGCCGAAGTGGCAGCCCCCTTAACAGACCTTCTCCGAAAAGACACGAAGACCCGGGAATATAGTCAACCCTCTCCGGAAGCCTTGAATGCTTTTCATGACCTGAAAACCACCATGACTACTGCCCCCGTTCTGGTATCTCCCGATCACTCCAAACCCTTCGTGGTAGCCACAGACGCCTCCAATCAGGGGATAGGCGCCGTGTTGTCCCAGGTCAGCAAGGAAGGGGTAGAACACCCGGTGTTATATGTCAGCAGGAAGCTATTTCCCCGGGAGTGAAAATATTCCACCATTGAGAGAGAGGCACTGGCCATAAAGTGGGCTATAGAGAAACTGAGGTACTATTTGGAGGGCAAACCATTCATCCTACATACTGACCATGCCCCCCTGAAATGGATACATCAGAACAGCAGCCACAACCCTCGGGTATTGCGGTGGTTTCTGTCTTTACAACCGTATTCCTTTACGGTACACCACCGAAAAGGGAAGGACAATGGCAATGCGGACTTCCTTTCCCGTGTTTTCCCTCTCCCCGAACGGGAGAAACCAGGGGGGGAGGAATGTAACGGGTCAGGCGGACAGGAAGTATCTATCCCCTTGGACTGGTGGTCCGCCACCCCCCTCTCACCTTGCACGTTTTCCCCACAGCTCCCACCTGGTACGTGGAACGAGGAACCCGAGTCAGGATGGCCGGATGAGGATACTAAGTTCGGCTCCTTTAAGGAAACGGACTCAAGGTACGAGACCCCGCCCCTCGCGAGCGGAGTGACGTCAAAAGGCGGAAGCAACATGGAGAGGACGAACGGTGATTCCCTGGTGGCGGTGCTAAACGAAGAGGACGGACGGCGGTATCCTGAGGACCGAGAGACCGAGAACGACAAGCCAGGAGGCCCAAGGTTGGACGCTTCGCCCCGCCACGCTCCCACGGGAGGGGTGTGGCTTCAAGAGGTACGGGGCCGGGTCGCGGGTTGGGTTGGGCGGAGATGGCAGCCCCCAGTGTAAAATAGTGTGCTGTACAGCCCTGTAAGACAATACCTGCCTGAACACGAGCACTCCTAGCACACCCGTTTCAAACCGTGCACTTCTCACTGGTGGTAATCCCTCACCCCCGGCCCTTACAAGCGAACCCAGAGTGGTTCTTGTGTATGACCCGAGTGTCCTTTCTTTTTTTTGGTACCGAAGAGGATCAAGGAGCGGAGAGACGTCCCCTCCAGGACAAAGATCGCCCGGACCCCGACCCAGCTGGAGAAAGCTATATTTAATTTGAACCCTACATCCTTTTGCAGAGTCATAGCCCCTGTACCGAAGAAAAAGACTTACATTCCAATAAAGCCGTCTCTGAAACCCTTATTGAAGGCGCCCGTGTTTCTGTTCACCCAGACTCCCCTAGTCAGTTCCGGACCTGTGGTCGAGACCCCTCCCATCCCGGAGCCCCCGGGACAGTTTTACTGAAGCCCTTTTGGCATTTTCACAGTTTGAGTTAGCTACTCCTTGCATATCCATAGTGAGAAAGTTGTCTTTGTCAGCTATGATAGTCAGATGTTTAAATGATATACATGAATAAATCGAAATAGATGGATTCAGAGAAGCATTAATAGCATTGAAAGGTAACTTTACTGTTTGACGGAATTAATCTGCTACATTGGAGCGAAGTTTAGCATACCCAAATGCTCTTCAACAGAAACAATTTCAACATTTAGAGAACCCAAAGAAGACGTTAAAGTACATAATGAAGGTAGTGTCATGCAGTTCCTACTAATCCATAGGACCTGCGCATTGCTTGGACAACATATGTTAAGGGCTTGGTTTCAAGACTGATTCTGGACCCCCCCCGCAAGATATGTTGGCCTATAGACCAGGTAGCTCACAGTGCCACTGTAAGCCGCCCTAAACTACCAGGGAGGGGGGGGCGTGGCTTCGCTTAGCAGCGTGATGGCCGCATACTAGTGCGGCTCCGCCGGCTGAGCTATCAAAATCCGGCATTCATCCGTACATAAGTCCGCAAAAGGGGGCAAAACCGGTTGGAAAAGCGGAGAGACTATCCCTGGGTCGAGCGGCGACCATCGGATGCATAAGAGTCCTGTGGAGGCTGTGGGTCAGGCAGACAGTTGTGTGGCATTGCGGAGAGGCCTGCGCGGCGATTGACGACGGGACCTCGAGTAGCCGCTGCGAGGCGGCGCAGACTCCTGCTCATTACCGGCGTGGACTGCGGGGGCGCGTCACTAGGAGCTGCGGCCCCCCCACATCACTGGCAGAAGAAAGGCGTGGTGGCGGAGACCCTTCCGAGTGCGGTAAGCAGCTGCTGAGGCACCGGGTGTGCTGGGATACGATCGAGAGGCGGCGCGCTGTGGGGGGCTCCGCCGCTGCCATTTGCATACTGGACGGCGGGCGGTGGCATGGAGCGACTGCTGAGGCTGGCGAGACCAGGGCCAACAGCATTGACCCCAGTGATAAGAGGCACCAAAGAAGTACAGATTGGTTGTGCCTGGCGCTGGGAGGTGGCAATGAGATAGAGATCTGCAGCTACTCCGCCATTTTGAGGTGAATGACCGTACCTTGGATCGTGCGCGCTGACCTGTAAGTGTGGGCAGTTAACAAGGAGGATAGATGCGGAAAGGGTGGTGCGAAGCAGCTCTACAAAATATGCCACACCAGGGGCGAGAGTGCGCTGTGCTTCGATCTAGCCACGCACTGCGTACGACTATTATTTAAGTAGTGGAGGACGCCTGTGGAATCTCCAAGCTCCCTATGAGGACAAACTGTGACGCCTGGCGGTAGGCGTGTGAGGACTGCTTTAGGAGTACCATTCTGCTGTGGTAGGGGTGACAGCTGCGTCTTGGCCCTGGCTGTAGGTGTGGTGCCCCCCTGAGAGAACGGTTGGACGTGGACCCGAGAAAATCTTGAGAGGTGGTGGATGGAGTCTATAGCGGTGTAGGTGGTGACGCGTTCCAAGCCCCTGAGACGCAGAGAAGCGCAGCTGCGCGACAGCTATATAATCATAACAGATCACCTGATGAAGCGGGTGTATGAGGCGTGAAGGGTGTATACTGGAGCGGCCTACACACATTGCACGCAGTGGAGAGAAAGAGTTGCTGGCAGAGGCGCGACATGGCTATTGGTGGCAGGGAAATGCTCTGGTCTGTATTGGTGTTAATTCTCCTAATGTCACAGGGAGGAGGAGTAGGTGCAGGAAGCGGTCCTAGGCACGGCTTAGTGCGGAAACATGGGGAAGCCAGATACACGACAGCCAAAAATCTATTTTGATAAAAAGTCTAACAAACAGGCAGAGACACATGCTGGGTCTCAAGATCCTGCAGACGAAGCTGACTCGGCCCAGCTGCCGGAGGAGGATATACGGTCCATGTTCAAGGACTTGAAAACAAGCCTCCAAGGCATTGACTCCCAAATGGATACCCTAGCGGAGCGCATGGACAGAATCACTCAACAGGTCAAAAAGCAAGAGGGGTGCCTAAGCGTACTCCATGATGACCATGATGCGGGACCTTTTTGGAACTGACTTATCCGTGATGTTCCTCGTTGAGAGGGCACATAGATCGCTGGCACCGCGGCCACGGCCGGGGGCGCCGGCGCGTCCAGTCATAGCAAGGATACTTAACTACAGGGACCATGATACCATACTCCGAATGGCAAGGAAAAGAGGAGCTACACAATACGATGGAAATTACATAGTGCTATACCCTGATTTTACATTACAGGTGCAGGCGGCCCGCAGGGAATTCATCCCTGCAAAAAAATCTCCCAACAAATTGGGACAAAATACGCACTGATATACCCGGCCAAATTGCGCATTCAAGGCAATGGAAAACCCACTTTTTTCACCGATGCCAAGGCCGCGCTAAAACGTCCTCGAAACAACTGGCGAAGGAGCAGAAGAAGCAGAAGGCGCCAGGCGAAGAACAGACAGAGACGGGACTGAGCGACAGTGATTGAAGTACACTGTTGGTGGTGAGTCTGCTAAGGGGAGTGCACAGATTGGTGGTTTGATACTCCTAATATCGTTGACCGCTGGTAAGACTGCAGTTTCATTAAACGGAACACTTTGTATGCAATTGTAACTGTTATAGGCTTTTCCTGTTAAACAAACGTAAGGTATGTGTACTTAGACCCCATAAAGGTGGACGCGATATAGTGTGCCCGGCCACCCTGCCATAAGCGCAGGGCAGTTCGCTGGTGGCCCCGCGCACCCCATGGGATGATTCCCTTTCTACAGCTGCAATGTGTGGCTAGTTTGTTGTTCTGGGGGGGGGGAGAATTCACAACCTGATTGGGGGGTCGGTGTGGGTGGAGGGGGAAGATGTTATTTGTTGTACCATCCAGACTGAAGCATTGCTTACTGCACTGAGAGACATGGCAAGTCTGTACGAGGTGGGGGTAGTTATACTGTGGGGCACTGTGTGAGCCCGGAACAGTGAAGGGATATTCGAAAGCGCGTTCTCATATACTAATTCTGCTCCTGGGGTTAAATGTCTTTTGCACCTGGTTTGACTAACATAAATTGCTTTAAGTGGAATGTCAGGGCCCTAAATGACCATAGGAAAATGAGACTAATACAATCTTACCTCACCAGACACGCGGTGAATGTATGTTTTTTTGCAGGAGACGCACTTAACTGCGCTCTGAGCGAAGCGTTAAAGCATAGAAGGTGGGGAGAGGTGATACAAGCTGGCAATTCAAGTTACTCAAGGGGAGTGGCGATTTTGATCCGCAGGTACGGCACTGGCAAACACACCACACGATAAAGGACAAAGAAGGTACATACATCATCCTACAGGGTACGCTATGTCACGCCCCGGTGGCCTTTGTGAACACATATGGTCTGAACACAGACAGCCCAGAATTCTTTTGTCATATGGGGCAGCAGTTACAGACATTAGGACACTTGGAAATTATGTGGGGGGGAACTTTAATGTTGTACTCTCGCCGCATGCAGATAGGCAAGGGACATCCATCGTGCATCCTCCACAGGCGGCGGCAATGCTACACTCTATAATACGACCTCCAGCTGGTCGACTCCTGGAGATCACTGCACCCTTTGGCGAGAGTAGGGACATGTGTGACCCACCATCGTAATGCGTGGTCGCGACTAGATTATTGGCTGGTTTCTAAAGACATACATGCCTGGCTGTTGGATGCCACACACCTGCCCCGCACCTTTTCTGACCACGCACCTGTGCAGGTGAGATTTAATATCCCTCCTGCGTATACCCAGCCTTACACGTGGAGGTTCCCATCGACCGCGTTGCTGGACTCGGTCTTCCGCGAGGCGCTAAGGGTAAAGGTTGAGGAATACTTTGAGCTAAATGAGGGCTCTGTAGATTCACCAGGAATCTTATGGGAGGCGTTCAAGGTGGTAATTTGCGGCCATTGCACGGCCGTAAAAACTGGAGTGCTAAAAGACATACGTAACACATTGCAGAGACTAGAACGAGAAATAGGGGATCTAGAAAATCAGTACAGACCCGACCCCGGCTACACTAGCACAGTTGCGGACTAAGTTCAGGGAGTTCCAGGAGGAGGCAGAGCAAGAAACTAAGTATCTCTCTAAGTATACTTTATCTAGATGATATGGGGAAAGTGACCGACCAGGGAAAACGCTGGCGGGACTACTAAGCATTCCCAGGGGATCAGAGTACATAACTGAATTGCGATTAACAGATGGGGACAGGGTTAGAGCACCACCAGACATACTACGCGAAATAGCACGCTTCTATGGTGATTTGTACACCTCACATACTGACCCGGCTCTAGCGGACATAGAGGCGTATTTAGATGATGTGGCTCTGGCGTGGTTTAATGACAGTGCCAGGAAGTACATGAAACTGCCAATAACAGTAGAAGACATACGGCAAGTAATAAATAGCATGCCAGCAGACAAGGCCCCAGGAGCGGACGGCCTAACAGCAGCCTTTTACAAAGAGTATGCTGAGATCGTGGCGCCTAGGCTGTTGCACGTATTTCACAAGGCAATGGAAAATGGTTGCCTCCCCCAGACACTACGTGAGGCCACGATCATCACCATATTGAAACCGGGCAAGGAACCGACCAATCCCGATTCATATCGTCCATTGTCACTGATAAATTTAGACGCCAAAATATATGCCAAACTTATAGCAAATAGACTTCAACCCATGTTGCCCCAGATAGGGCTTCCGGACCCATCAGGCTTTATAGCGGGGTGATCCACTGCACACAACTTGAGAACGCTCTTTGGCACATTGCATTATCTGGCCCCTCACGTGCAAGCTGTGGCAGCCCTATTGGACGCCACAAAAGCGTTTGATTCGTTGGAATGAAAATTCCTCTTCACTATCCTAAGCCGCATGGGCCTCAGCCCTATATTCATCAGACAGATCCAAATACTGTATACAAACCCAGTGGCACGGGTCAGAGTAAATGGTCAAATTTCTGATCCCTTTACTATCACGAGAGGTACAAGGCAGGGCTGCCCACTATCGCCGTTGCTGTTTGCTATAGCCACAGAACCGTTGGCTGCTAGGCTTCGGCAGCACCGTGCGCAGCGGAGCATAGGGTTTACGACCAGAGGTCTTTTAGTTTCAATGTATGGAGACGATATGATGATGTATGTGATTAATCCCAATGAAAATTTCTATGTGGTAGTGAGGGAATTGGTAAGATTTGACGGTCTCGCTGGGATTCAGATTAATTGGTCTAAGTTTGTGCTCATGCCACTAACTGATGAGACTACTCCCTTTGCCACGGAATTCCCGATTCACTGGGTGGAGGCGGCGACGAGGTATTTAGATATCTGGATGAGCAGATCCATGCAAGAGATATGGCTGGCAAAATATGGCCGACTAATAGACTGGCTGGAAGGCAAGATACAAAGGTGGAAAAGCCTGCCGCTCTCCCTGATGGGGCGAATAGCTATCACAAAAATGGTAATACTGCCCAAATTACGTTATTTATTTGTGAATATACCCATGCCACTTAACCCCTCAAGTGCTGCCGTCGGTCGTTAGACGTTGCGAGCACTACCTGTGTAGTGCTGAGCACGTCCAACGGCCGACGCAGTTCCGCACTTCCGCAAAATCGCGGTAGCAGCAAACGGGTTAACATGCAATTTTTTAAAAGACTGAGATCTGCTGTACTAGAATTAATATGGGCAGGAAGGCAACCCAGGGTGTCTTGGAAGGTACTGACACTACCATTTACACAAGGCGGACTGGGCGCTCCGGACTTTGAATTATATGCTTACAGTGCTCAGGCACAATTTCTTCATTATTGGCATCACCCCATGCCATTTCAGCCCCATGTGGCGATAGAAATAGATAGGGTTGCAACCTTACCACTGAGAACGGCGGTATACGCCCCGTACAAACGACCCTATGAAGAAATAGACACAGTGGAGACAATGAGGTGGGCGTGGAGAGGTATAGCTAAAAGAGCGTACCAAGACGTACTGTACGCACCGCCCATGCCACTAGGAGATAACCCGTTGATAGGCCCCTTAATGGACAAAGCCATCCGATTGAGAGCGCAAGCGCACAAACTAGAACGAGGGAGCGATTTATACCCGAATGGAGAATTCCTATCTATGTCACATATGTGTGGAGCGAGGCGCCCACTGCTTCGGATATGCTACTGTACTATCAGATCAGAGCGGCATGTAAGGTCAGGTTTGCTGGGTTTGCTGCTGAACCGCCTGTCTTGTCAGCATTAGAGACCGTATTAGATAACCCATCGACCCGCAAATTAATTACACGCATATATAGCACGACACAGAGGGATCCCCCTGTACTGAGAACATCGTCTAGAGAGGACTGGGAAAGAGAAGCTGACTTAATTATAACGGAGGAACAATGGCAATTCTGCTGTTCTTAGATGGAACAACTCTCGCCGAACTATAGGCTACGTTTGATTCATTTTAATTTTCTACATAGACTGTATCGCACACCGGCACAGCTACACCGCATGGGGCTACAGCTAGATGCAAATTGCTGGAGATGAGGGCCGCAGGACGCCACATTTGTTCACCTCGCATTGGCCTGTGGGCCAATAGCAACCTATTGGACTGACATAGTTAAGCACATAGGACATATAATACAAGTAGCTATACCAGAAACACCATCGGTGGTACTACTAGGATATGCAAGGGACATCCCGAAGGGGAATCGTAAGCTTGCGGCCTTGTTGCTGTTGATGGCAAAATGACAGATAGCCATACACTGGAAAAAAACAGCGCCTCCCACGGTTGCTGGGTGGATCAAAGCAGTCACTTACTTACCTTTTGGGAACTGATGCCAAGTAGATCCCGTCCGGCTGACATATGGGAACCATTCACGGGGTGGCTGAGGGCAGGTGGGGGAGACTTATAAATGAGAGGAGCACGGGGAATGTGACATGGAACGATTACAGTTGGGACAGTTGACATTGAGAACAGAGTTTCTGCGCAAATGATATATAACAAATTTGACACTGAAATGTGCCGGTTGCTCATATCATATTGATATGCCTCAAAATAGTACAGCTGGAGATGCTGCCTAGAGATGTCTATTCATAGCTGGATGGGACTGGAGGGGGGGATGGTTTGTTTAAGTTTTATCACTATAACCTTGGGGTTGGCATTGATCGTATAGCAGAGCTATATACTAACAGACGTGATTCATAGGTATGGTAGCGCTGCCTGCCTGAAGGGTTGTTGGCAAATACAGCTGTGTAAAACTGCATACAAAACACATACGCTGCCGGCCTCCAGAATGTGGCACACAGAGCTGTGTATGTACCAGTATGTGTAATAAAGCTTGTTTAAAAAAAAGAAAAAAAAAACTACCAGGGAGCGAACAATTTCTGGCAACTACTGAACGTGACAACCCTGACCATTCGGGGATCATGGAAACAGTACAGAATCTTTGGAACAGTCACTTGTGCTAACTTGTCTCAGAGAAATATACAGAGAATACACAGTGGGACATTTTCAATGTTTATTGAACCAACATTATTCTCACATAAAATATGTATGCTGTAATGATTAGGAGACAAAAGCAAATAAAGGAGCTTACAAGCACCAAAAGAGTGAACAGTGGCTAAATCATCAGATATATTTATCAGCTGGTGTCCTGGTACCCGTGCCTGCCTCATATCTCTTCCCATGAGTATTTCATTGTGACTCAAGCCAGTGTTTCTGTCTGGAATGCTTCTGAGTCCCATCAGAACAAGAGGTAAAGCATGAACTCCGGGACCTGACTACAAAATGGCGCCTGTGGCTTGCTAAATTGGTGTGATCGGCGTGGAGAGTAGAGCTCCTTCGCGGCTGTTCTCACCCACACAGGATCGGACTCCAGAGCGGCCGACAGGTACTAACAATCTTGGGACTAAAGGGCGATCCCCTTATGCATACACTGCCAGAGCCTGAGTCTTTGTGTGTGGCTCTGTGACCGGGCTAAAATGAGACGCCCCGCCAGTGTCCTCCGGTATGACCTGCCAGCTGCCTCAGCGGACATGCCAGCTAGTCTGCCCATAAGCTCCTGTTGCGTAAGAGTGAGGTGAGCGACCCCCTCCCCCCCACCCATGCGTGAGGCAAAATGGCGGCCCCCATTGTTAAGGGAGATGTGTTCCAGCACACCTACACACCCACAGGGCAGGGCGCCCAGGGACGCTGGGGATGATTTTTGTTGCCTGTTTTTAACAACGAATGGGCGCCCCCTCCCTGCAGAGCACCGCAGCACTCGACACACTCTTGATATTGAACAGGGCCCAAGGTTGCCTGACCCCATCATGGCCGACAATGATGACTTCCCCTCCTTGCTGAACTTTGACTTACTCTGCCCATCCAGGACTGCCCCCGCTCTCATGAGAACGTCTGCAACTCTATCGGACAAAGGCTCCCTGATCCCCCCCACACAGCCCCTCATGGACGATGCTTTCCTCTAGATGGCGCCCGGATTCTCCTTGGACCATGGTTTTTCACACCCCCTGCGCCAATATGTCCCTCTCCTAGTGCACCTGACTACCCGGAAAGCGGAGTCTGAGCATGCTGCCAGTCGCCCGGTGGAGCTGCTCGGCTCAGCTATTGAGGAGATCGGACTTGGTACTTCCCCTCGCCCGTCACCTACCCAGCCGGACTGCGGGCTCAGTTTCTCCCCGCCTCCCTGTCTCTCACTTATCCCCTGCTTCTAATTTCTGTAATGCTGCCCTTTTCTTTCAACTCTGTCTTTTTTACTGCGGAGACTGTTCACCCTTGACCGCTGCCCGGTGGAGCTGTCCCATGCAGCTAAAGGAGAGTCTGGCTCTGGCTCACCCCCGTGGCCGTCACCTACCCAGCCGGACTTCGGTCATCGTTTTATCACTGTTCTTCGTGGCTCCTCTATCTCTCCTCTTCAACTACTCGACTGCTTTGCTTCCACTGAGTACCTTTCCCCTTCTGACCCCCCCAGCCCTAACCCCCCTGCCTCCATCCCGACTATCTCTCCCCTCTATCCTGACCGAACTATTTTGTCTGAAGCCCGATGGAGCTACCTGGTTTATCTACAGGGGAGATGGGCCATGGATTCCCTCCTTGGTCGTCACCTACCCAGTAGGTTTTTAGACAGACTTCCTTTCGTCTCTCCTGTTGTTCTCTTCCCTTATCCCCCCTTTCTCACCTCCCCTTCCCCCCTCCACCACCTTTCTCTCTCCTTTCTCTCCCCTCCTAATGTATTGCTTATTTTTTTGATGTAATGTGTAATTGTTGATCTTGTTATGTTAAATTGTTGAACCTCATGTAAAGCGCTCTGATACCTTCGGGTCTAGCCAGCGCTATGTAAAACTCTTTAAATAAATAAATCAGGCCACTTAAATTCATACATCTTTCCCAATTGTGACTTAATTGTGCCATTCAGTTGTTCTACCACTCCAGAAACCTCTGGGCGGTATGAACAATGCAGCTTTTGCTCAATTTGGAATGCTTTACAGATCAGACGAATTATTTCATTATTAAAATGAGACCCTCGGTCTGATTCAATCATTACTGGTAAATCGAAAGGTGGTATGGGTTCCCTCAATAGTAGTTTAGTTACAGTGATGCTATCATTTCTGCGGGTATGGTAAGCTTCCACCCATTTTGAAAATAGGCAGACAATGACAAGGATGTATTTCAGTCCTCGGCAAGGGGGTAATTGGATGAAATCAATCTGGAGTCGTATGAAGGGACCTTCTACCTTTCCAATCTTTCCTGGCAACACTACAGTTCTCTTACCAGGATTCATTCGTTGGCATGTTATATACCTCTGGCAAAGACTCTCTGCTACATTCCTGAATCTCGCATTGAACCAACTCTGTCTGAACTGCCTAATCATCGCATCTCTACCTATGTGTGAACTTCCATGATACATCCTAGCCATAGGAGCAAGCATACAATCTGGTAACACGGGGCTCCCATCAAGGTTAACAATAACACCATCCTCAACCCTTCTTCGACATCCTATTTTCTCCCACTCTTCCTTTTCCTTCATTTCTGCCTCATTTTGGAAATCTCTCACTTCTTCCCATGTTTTCACTCTTTCAAGCAACATAAGTTGGCATCTGTTTTCATGTGCATTCATTTTCTTATTTATTGCCATCTTATGTTTGGCACAATGCTGGCCTAGTTAGTCAGCATATCTGTTACCTGCTGTCACACTGTCATTTCCAGGTTCGTGAGCAGCACACTTAACCACAGCCCCTTCTTTTGGTAATTGAATTGCTTCTAGTAAGTCTTTTACATAATGTCCATTCTTAATAGGAGTACCTGTAGAAGTCAGAAACTCACTTTGCATCCAAAGTTGGCCAAAGTCATGCACAACTCTGTCACCATACTGACTGTCAGTGTACATGGTTACTTTCAAATTTCTCCCAAATTTGCAAGCTCTTTCCAATTCAACTAATTAGGCTACTTGTGCAGACTTGACTCCAGGTAAATAGGATGCTTCCACTGGACCCCACAAAGTACATACAGCATAAGCAGCCCGTAATCCTCCTTCCTCATGTCTCATGCATGAGCCATCCACGAACAGCTCATATTCAAAAGTTAACAATGGCACTTCTTTTATGTCTGGTCGGGGCTTTGTACTGTATTCTGGGAGGTCGATGCAATCATGCTCGACTTCCCCTTTCACTTTCTCGAAGTGTGAATCAGGTAACAGTGTAGCTGGATTTAAGACAGTGCATCTTGTAATCAATCAATCAATCAATAAATATATTTATAGAGCGCGCTACTCACCCGTTGGGGTCTCAAGGCGCTGGGGCGGGGGGAGGGGGTGCTGCTACTGCTCGAAGAGCCAGGTCTTGAGTTGTTTCCTGAAGCTGAGGTGGTTCTGGTTCAGTCGTAGGTGGGTGGGGAGGGCGTTCCAGGTCTTTGCTGCTAAGTAGGAGAATGATCTTCCTCCGGTGGTGGCTCTGCGGATCCGTGGGATGATGGCGAGAGCGAGGTTGGTGGAGCGGAGCTGGCGGGTGGGGGTGTAGAACGTGAGTCGGCTGTTGAGGTATTCCGGGCCCCTGTTGTGGAGTGCTTTGTGTGCGTGGGTAAGTATTCTAAAGGTGATCCTTTTGCTGACGGGGAGCCAGTGGATGGTCACGTCCCCTGCACCTAGAAGAATTCGCTCATACTTAGTCAGCCGACTAGGAGTCAAATACTGAGTACGTGTTCTGGTTAACAGAATCACCACAGAATGTGGGACATACACAGTTACAGGGTGTCCCATAATGATTGATTCACTTTGCTCAAGACTCATGCAGGCTGCAGCTACTGCTTTCAAACATCCTGGCAATGCAGATGCCACTGGATCGCTGCAGCTACTGCTTTCAAACATCCTGGCAATGCAGATGCCACTGGATCAAGTGTGGATGAAAAATATGCCACAGGACGTCTCATTACACCATGAATTTGGGTCAGAACAGACAATGCACAATTGTCGCGTGCATCACAGAATAATGCAAATTCTTTTGAATAATCAGGCATCCCTAAGGCTGGAGCTGAGCAGAGGCAGTCTCGCAGCTTCAAGAAGGCAGTCATGCTTTCGTCATCCCACTCTACTGGGTCTTTTGCTCTTTTCGTTGTCATCTGTATCAGAGGTTTAGCTAGGACTGTGAATCCCACAATCCACTGCCTGCAGTAACCTACAACCCCAAGGAACATTCTGATTTCTTTCTGCGTTTGAGGTAAAGTCATGTTTCTGATTATTTTGATTCTTTCAGAGGTAACTCTTCTGACACCTCTTTCTATCAGGTGCCCCAGATACTTTACCGATGTGGTGCAGAATTGCAACTTCTCAGCTGACACTTTATGCTCTCCCTCTGCCAAATGATTCAGCAATGCAATGGTATCAACAACACAATCATTTTGAGTCTTAGACGCCACCAACAGATCGTCTATGTACTGCACCAGGACAGACTGTCCAGGCAGGACCAATGATTCAAGACATTTTTTCAATATCCGACTGAAAATCGATGGACTTTCGGTGTACCCCTGAGGGACACGATTCCAAATGTAGATATGGTCGTCGAATTTGAACGAGAAAAGATATTTGCTATCTGGATGTAATGGTATGGAGAAAAATGCATGGCACAAATCTATTACCGTGAACCATCCAGCTCCCCACGGTATCTGGTACAGAATTTCTGCAGGAGTTGGCACAACTGGACAACATGGGACGACAATTTTATTAATTTTGTGGAGGTCTTGTACAACCCTATATTTTCCGTTCGGTTTCTTTATGCCAATTATTGGTGAATTACATGGACTGCTCATTATTTCTTGTAAAATGCCTTGTTCAACCAAACGCTTTATTTCTGCTGCGATACCTGCTTTTAATTCTGGGCTCATTTTGTATTGTCGAATGTTTGGGTAAACTGCACCTTCTTTTACAGTCACTTTTAGTGGGTCAACATTTACCATTAGTACTACATCTTTCCCAGTGAAATCCCACACTTCTGGATTTACCGTATGCTGCAATTCTTTTGGGAGGTCTTCCACTAGCATCTTTTTATTTTCAGTTTCTTGTTTGGCTAACATTAATTTATAAACTCCATCTTCATCTGGTGTTTGAATTTCAGCACCACTCGGGGTACAAAAGATTGTACAATTCATTTTGCACAGTAAGTCCCTACCTAATAAGTTTACTGGACTGGAGTCGCACACTTGTGCATTTCTTTGAAATTACCTATTCTGATTTCCATAGGTTCTGTAACAGCGGTACTAATTTGTTTATTAGAAACGCCCAGTACTTGGATCGCTTCTCCCGAGAGGGGTAGGTTTGGAACGTCTGCTGTTTTCACAGTAGAATGGGTAGTACCAGTATCAAACAAAAAGGTAACATCAATTCCTTGAACTTTTCCATCAATGTATGGACCTGACTGATCTACCGGCAAGGATGAGCCAAGCACGCACTCCTCGTCCTCCCCTCTCAGGCACTGTCAGTAACTATTTTCCTCAAAAAATGCGTCTCTCAAAAGAAATTGTGATGTCACTACTTCTCTCCTTCCACTTCCCTCCCAATTTGTGGTATCCACTTTGTAATTTGCTTGGCTCCCAGAATCTGGCATAGGTGCAAGTGGTAACTGGTTCTCTATTACCTGTTGATGTGGCTTCCTTGACACCCCATTCTGCGTCTGTGGATTCAGATTATCGTTTTGCCCATTGTTACTCAATACAGCTTTACACTCGTTTCTCCAATGCCCCATTTTTACGCACCCATGACAAGGAAATTTTTTCTTGGCCTCCTCTCTGTTCACCTCTTGGCTTACCCCCATTTCCATCTCCTTGGTTCTGATTATTTTTCATATGATTTAACTGAAGTTCCTGTTGCTCGGCTAATTTTACCTGTGCCCACATTACTTTTTCTTCTAAATTCTTTTGTTTATTGTCAATTTCATTCCCACAATATTTTGCATACTTAAGTATTTCATCTACCGACTTGGCCTGCCAGCAGATTGTATGATCTGTAATCATTTGAAAAATTTCTGGCTTTAACCCTGACACAAATCGATAAATAAAATGTGTCATGCCTTTCATATCAATGCTTTCCAACCCACTTGACATGCTTGAATTCCTGTAAAAGGCGTTCATAATATGCATGCACTGATTTATCTTTATTTTGAGTAGTTCTGACTATTCTTATCCAATCTGTTTCTTTCGGGGGTACTTTCCCTTTTCAGGAAGGTTATGACTTGATGATACTTTTTCATCACTTCATCTGATGGTGCTCCTGTCTTTGTGTCTCTTGGGTACCCGTTATTAGGCCAATCAATAGTGATCTTACATTCTGTCCATAAATCGGCGGGGACTACAATATCAAACACCCATCTAAATCTTTGAACAAATCTTTTGATACTTTTACAAATCTCTTGACCTGTCTGTACCACTCTACGGGTTTCTCTCTGAGTTTTGGGAAATCATTAGTAAATTATAAAATATCCTGTCGGGACAAAGGGACATGTACATAACCTCCTCCTGGCACTTCTCTCATTCGGCATAATCTTTCCAATTTTTCTGGTTCATTTAATAAATATTAATTTGCAGTATTTTTCGTTTGGGCTTCCTCCTTTTTCTTTGCCCATCTAGATTTCCATTTATCTAAATCACCCCACTTTTGCAACAATGATAGTAACTCCTTGATCTGCACTTTACGTCCTGACACATTCATGTTTTCTAAATCTTTGTCAGAAAATTCAGCTCGGTAAGGTTTCTGTAAAACTTCATATTTTCCAATATCAATTCCCATTTCAGAAGCCAAACTCATTAACTTTTCATGAAATGTTTTAGTATTGCGAGTGATACTTCGACATATAAACAACAATTCGTCCTCACTGAGAGTGTTTAACCTTTCCAATCCCACATTTCCAGCCATCATTTCTTCTAATTCAACTCTTAATTTAAAAATATCAAATAGCTTTGGCTCAGATTTAGGCTTTTCTGTTTCTCAGGACCATCTTTCTATTTCTTCTGGGGATCCTACAATAGCGCTTCTTGTACCTGAGGGTGTTTCCATCCGTACCTCTCTAGAACTTCCAGGAGTGTTTTTCCTGATCGAATCATCCACCAGTTCCGTTATAGGCAAATCCATCAGGGAAATCACTGACTAGCATTCACTTGCTTGATCATCAACTATCAAGGGTTCTTTTCTAGATTGCACTACAGGTGTAGTCAGAACAGGAGGTTTAGGACAGGATTCTTTTTCTTCATATAATGGAACAACAGGAACTATGGTTACTGGAATGGTCAAGGCTTCAGGACTTGTATTCAACTGGGAAATTTTCTGAATTAATTCACTTCTCTGTTTATTTATGGCTTCCAGTTCCCTCTCCTGTAGCACTCTTTCTAACAAAGTTTCATGCACTACTTGCGGAACCAAAGGTGGTTTTAAGAACGGGGTGCTAGGGTTAACTCAATTTGCTTCCTCATGGTAAGGTGGCGGACTTTTCATTAACAAATCCTCCAAGTAGTCATCATCTGACTCACCACTAGTCATTAAATTTCTCGTTTCTTTGGTGCATTTGCTTCCTGATGTTTCCTCTAAAGTCCGTACAGGATATAATCCTTCTACTAACATAGACTGTCTCCATTTCTTCATTCGTTTATCTCTTGTCTCTTTTGGAAATCTGGGTTAAAAAGTACTCCAATTTCTGTCGCTTCTTGGTCTATCTCGCTCAAAAGCCTCAGTTTCCCATTCTTCTAATGCTTTGTACTGAATTAATCTAGGTCTGGGATCTAGTTAATTCATGCCTGTTCTCAAATTGTACAAAATTCTACCATCAAAGGTACCATGTTCTGGAAATGCCAAAACACCATCATCTTTTATGTACTCTGTCCAGTTCTCTAACCAAACACAGGTGTGGTAGCCCCTTTCTACCATCATGTATGATGCTAGTGTATTTGGTGGAGGAATAATAAATCCTTCTCTAGTTTTAATCATTCTACCCTTCTTAAAGAACTTTTTTATTTTCTTAAATAGCGAAATTTTTCGTTCCCCTCCGTACATGATATCGTGCGCAAAACCTAAGTACCGCCTATCGGGTCTATTTCCTATAACTGTTGGATCTAAATGCCACATATAATTTGCACCGATACATTTAATATGCAGCTACACTCAATTGTTTACTAAATGCTTCATCAATACCAGCGCGTTTCTTAATTTCGAGAACCAATCAGTGATTTTAATTCAAATAACTTTCGACCAATGATTGCGCTGCTTTTCTCGTGAGACAAGTTCTCACGCTCCTGTACTCACCCCTCCTTTACAATTACCTCAGCTACACACCCGCTGTCTTAACCAATACCAGCGTGGCTCTAGGTGACATCAGCGCAGCTCCGCAACTGACTCCCTCCTTTGCAAGGTAATACGTAAACTTATTTCTTTTCACTTTTAAATGCAATATTCAATAATTAACAACGTAAAAATATTCGCCACTGTGCCTAAGTGACTCAATTCAAAGGAAAGAATAATTTTTCTCACTGCGAGTAAATCCCTTCCACTTACTATTCATACACTACGAGTAAATCCCTTCCGCTTACTCTTCACACAAGCATCAGAGAACCTGTTACTCCCTCAAGCTTACCCTTTCTAGGTGATATAAGGCCAAAGTTTCACCAGCGAACTCCTTTGCTATCATTTATTCACACATTTATATGGAAAATCCCTAATCAGTGCTTCCAGTTTTACCTAACCATGCACTTACTTCCTTAGGCAAATTGGCTTCCATTTACCATCCGCTATTCTGCCACCGGGGATTCCAAACAAACATAGAATAATACATACAGGTTTTGGTTAATACATAAAATCAGATACAATCAATTGAGCAATACACAACTAACTACCTATCTTAACTAAACCCTAACCATCTAACTGCTACCAAAAGAATACTGATAGAGCGCGGGCTCGCCTGCTCGAGATTTTACCATACTCACCTGGGCCCATTAAACATTCACACTTTGAACAGGTAAACCTACGCTTAATCAGTGATTACATTTTAACCTTTTAGAACCTATACCTTTGACTTATCAATCCTAGTCACCGGTACCTTGAGTCCTAAGGGATCAAAGGGAGAAAATAGGTAGTAAACAACATTTCCTGTAAGAATAACCACAGACTCGGGAAAGATTTAAACTCTTTATCTATGTAAATTCTTAAATGTCAGAGTCCATACCAATTTGATTAAAGCGCATTCCATTAGAAAGAATATAATTAAAGCAAGATGATGTGAAAATATTACGAAACTTTCTTTAAGCATTGAAACATAGGAAGGGTAAGAAGAGGGAAACAATACAATGACATACACATGCAACTTTTATATTTACCTAGAATGGTGTGAAGACCAACCCTGGCCACAGCCTGGGATAAAGAACAGGACCCCCGATAGTGCAGGTGCCAACAGGATAGAACAGGTGCAGACCAGAATCAGGATAAGTACGGACCAAATTTGATCAGGACAGGACCACCGCAGGTCAGGACCGGCACCCACAGCTAAAGTGCAACGCCAGCGTCACACCCCTCTCTGCAGCTAACAGTCGGACCCCGATTGGGTTATCGAACCTTGTCCCGCAGAACCTTGATTGGGTTATCGAATCTTCTCCCGCAGAACCCCGATTGTGTTATCGAATCTTCTGACAGAGTGCTCCGCCAGCACCTCTGCTCTCGATCGCCTATTGAGTGCGTTGGGTTAGTGACAGGTCAGCTATTCGGACAAGTCGGACAATCTAACTAGCTAAGCCTACCTTATTTATACCATTTCCCAGGGCAGTGTACCACCCCCCAATGTTGCAAATGTGTGTATTCCCTCAATTTGATTGGTCAAAGGACAGGGAGAGGTCATCACACCATACCAGAATGAATTCATTTAATTAAAATATTAAAATGTACGTTTCCTCCCATAATTTTATTTTCCCATGCACTTTTATTCCACCCGGCAGTGAATGTATCAATAAGAATTACAAAGTAATATAACAATTTTTTCAGCTTCCTTCCAAAGGGTCAAAAGGTAAGATTCCCATGAGCATCTTCTAGCAAGCCAGGAGTTGGCATAAGTTCAATGCCATGGCTTGTGGACTCTTGAGAACGTAGAGCATGCACAGTCGCGGGACTCAAGATGGAGCAACATTGTACTTGATTGGTCCAAACACGAGCTAATAGCAAAGTCAAAGAAGCACAGTTTTAGAACAAAGAATAAATGAATGCACTCTATACCACTTATCTCTACTCTATTCCCATTACTTTATTTTAACTACAGCATTAGGGATTAGGCAGAACGAACAATTTAGTAAAAGCAGCAATGCAAGTGTTAGCCCATGAGAACATAGAACAGCCATCTTTAGTTCAAGTGCGCAGAAGCAAAGTTTTCCCACCAAAGCAGAAAGTACGTCATGTCATGTGAGCGTGACAGACACATCCGCAGAAAAGTTCCCGTGTTGCGGCAGGCATTTTGGGTTACTCGAGTTACGGTTAGTTAGAAGCCCATTGTGAAGCTTACCCAGCTTACTAGAAATGTCGTGTTTTGCATTGTTAATAAGACGAAACATGTTTATTAGTGTATTACAGTTTATTTTGAGAGGGCTGATTACAAGCAAGTCTCTTTACGAGTGAAATCTTGCTCCATCAGTGCTGAAGCAATTAATATATGTAGGCATATATGAAATATGGGAATCTAACATACTCCTACGTTGTGAGCCCTACTCTAAGTGTACCTAGATGTGAGTAAGTGTAGAGCCAAGAATCCCCCCTACGAATGATCCAACCCCATTATCTGATGGGAGATAGTAAGAGGCACCATCTTGGTCTTGAGTTGGACACTCCTCAAGGGTTGTCAGACTGGTGTGGGGGTGATTTCTCAGCATGCAGGTTTCTTTGGTGTCAGCAAAAGTGCCTCATCTATCAATCTATCGAGATGGCTATTATTTATGATAAAACACAGAATTTGCGTTGTGTGTGCTAGATTAGTGATGTTATGGATATGTGGATAGCGCTGGTGCCTCATGGATGAAGATAGGACAACTTTGCAGTTAGTGCATCGAGAGGCCTAGTAAATGATGTTCAAGACATCTTGATAATGTTGCACAAAGCTGGATGTGAAAACAAAGTAGTTTGAGAGAAGCTAATCCAACATTGCCATGCATGCAAATGTGTGCAAAAGGTCCCAGATGAAATGTTATTTTCAAAGGCAATGTAAGTAATAAGCTGCCTCGCTACAGGGACCTAATTCAGGAATATAACAGTAGTAGTGGAATTCTCCTTATCCTTGCTGGTGATTGTTGCAGCTTTCCTTTTGTCCACAGTGCTCAGACTTGGGGAAATAACCAAAGGGACAGAGACCGTCCTGGCCTCCATCGGATGCGGAAGTCGGCAGACTATGCCCATTCTCCAATGAGCGAGTAGATGTTACATATAGGCTCCTTTCTTTTCCTCTATTGCTTTTTCAGGGAAGTCTGGGAGGTGTAGTCTCACTCTCCCAGGCAGGCACAAGCAAAGCACTTGGAACAGTTCTTGTGTCCCACAGTGCTTTGACTGGGTGTTGCGCTATATAGCACTGTGTGGACTTCCTCCTCATCTACCCACTTTTGCAGGGAAGACTCGAAGATGTAGTCTCTCCCTCCCATGAGACAATAACAGTTCTTGGGGCCCAAACCGTGTAGTGTGTGCCCAATAGTAAGATTTCTACAACAAAAGCCATGATGTTGTTACATCCACTCCCTATCCCCTGCACACATTGAGCTCACATTTCAATAGACTTCATTGTAGAATTTCCAGAATTCCACGGAAACACAGTACTGTGGCTTATTGTAAATATGTTTTTAAAATTTGCCTTAACTACCCACAGCAATGGAACTAAACACCTAGGAATGGTAAAATTCCACCAGCTATAAACTCCAGACAGATGGGAAGACTGAGAGACTCAATCATGCTATAGAACAGTATTTTAAGGTATTTTGCATCTACATATAACAACTCATGGCATAGCTTTCTGGGATGCTCCACATTCTTTTGTACTTACAGTTTCCATCCACTGTACAACAAGACTGCATTAGAAAATCTGCTAAAAGCCAATGCCACATCCAAGAGGTTTGCTAATAGAAACAGAGTAGCAGCTCCAACATATTCAGAAAATAAAGATGTCTGGTTGTTAAAAGAGTGTTTAGTAATTCTCTTATTGCATCCCAAATTTGCTACTCATTTTATAGGTCCTTTCCTGCTCTCAAATTGATTGGTTCTTCAGCAGTCATACTATTGTACCAGTATGCCTGGGCAAAATAATTTAGGGGATTTTGTGTTACGCCTGTTATGTGAAATTCCCAAAAATTAAGCCATTACGCCACTTGGTAAAATTACACACTATTCCCTGTAAAATTGACTATGAATGGTGCCATTCGCAGTAAAAATGTTTTGCAAATGCACTTGAACATAGAATAAGCTGTTGTTTGCAGTGCTTGTGTTTAAATGTGTCTTTGTGGAAAAGAAATATGCAAGGATGCATTTTGCGCTAAAATACACCTCAAAATGACAGATTTGAATTTTGTGTAATGATGTGTAGCTTTGTGTGATTTTGTCATAATTTTGCAGAATTATGTGAAAGCAAATCACACAAATTTGACACACAGCTACTTACCAGGCCAATGGAAGATGCACCCCACATTGGTACTTCTTCTAATATAGACCATCTGCCTTAGTCATCGTAGCCCAAACTGGTGTACCAGTAGTAAGTGTGGTTCCTTTAAAGACCTCCCAGAGAGTGTGTGCCATCACGAATAATCTCAAATGTGACATCTACTCCAAATTGTTTTTCTATTTAATTCCCAATCTCCATTTTCCCCTCTTATGAATAGTAGGTTGGAGATTCCCATTACTCCACTTATTGTTCTTACTTGATGGAGAGTGGTGTACTAGCATCAGCATTCCCTCCTACTTCAAGGCGCCTAACCAGGTCGTGAGTAACATGGAGTTCCAGGGATGAGGGCCTCAAATTCCTGAGAGACTGGCCACCAATGTTTGAGTAGGTGAATGTTCATGGGTTTGCTACAGGAAGGAACCCAGATGATGCCAGCAGTTGTGGCTGCAATGAACCCCTGAACTTTTAACCGCTGCTTTAATGAAGGAGATTGAGGGAGCAACAGATGGCTTAAATGTTTCTGGAGACACAAATGTCTTTCTTCTGATGCAAAACCTAATCACAGAGTATTTAGGAAGAGAGCTACAATAGTTATTCCTCTTGGTCTGGAATAAGATGCAAATTCTGCATGTGATTTCACCAGGTTCCATAAGTGTTGATCTCTGCCTTAAAATAAGAAACAGAAATTAGCCAGTCATCTAAATAAGAACACGTACATTCCTTCTAAAAGGAAAGAGGCTGCAACTGTTGTCAATACTTTTTAAAATAGTCTCTGGCTTGATGACGGGCCACAGGGGAAGATCCTTGCATTGGAAATGGCAATCTTGCATTGCAAACCTCAGGAATCATTGATGCTTTGAATGCATAAAACAAATATGTATTCTTGAAATCCAATGTTACTAAAAAGTCCTCCAGAGCAAATAAAGGAACTTCAGATTGCAACAATACTACTTTGAAGGGTATGTGCTGTTTCAGGCGCAGGATTGTTCTAGTTCGTGACCCAACTGGTCTTGATGAGGAGACATGAAGGCATGTTAATCAACAGAGAAGAGATTCCCTTCTATAGAATTTAACATTGTTCTGGGTGTCATGGAAGAAACGTCCTACTGAAATAAGATTATTTTGTGGCGATTATATAATTGTAGCAAAAAGCCATTTTCACAATGTCACAACAATGGATAGCCAGGTGTCCTAAAATAGCTGGTGCTATCCTCATTTCAACTAGTAAGAATATTGTTTTTGCACTTGAGATTTTCCAGCCAGTGCTGTGCAATGGCATTGGGGTTGGCCACAAAAGGGGCTTCCTGAGAATGACTTTGTAGAACAAAGGACAGGGAATGAAAAGACAGTTCATGGAAAATGTAAAGGATCTTTTGTTCTTCTGCACACTTTTGAATACATTCATTTAAATCTGAACCAAGTAATTCTTGTCCCAAAGAATGGAAGCTTGTTGGATAAAGTTTACTGTCTTCCACTCTTTCATTCTGCAACCTGAGAGGCACAAGTAGTAGTATCAGAACACCAAAGAAGACGAAATGCCTGACAAAAAACAGGCAAGCAGTTCAATATAACCTAACAATTAGACTGGGCTGCTCCGCACTGTATCGTTTCAAAAAGATTTTGAAATTAATTCAGGACTGTTTCAGCAGCATAATCTGCATATGATTGAAAATGTTTAAGACAAAAAAGAACCCTTCAATGCACCTTCTTCTTTCCGTTTCATGAAATATGCTAAATATCCTTCCTCCAAAGACACTGATGATGCAGGGACAATGCTAACTTTTGGAACGTTCGAAAATTCCTTGTCAAACAGTTAATTTGTAAAATTTTTATAGTGTCTACTAAAATCAGATTTGTCAATCTCTTGCCATTCTTTAGTGAAAAGTATGAAGATGAGCAGGCAGGGGGATCTCTCATTTGAGAGATTACTTGTCTCTTGTACTTATTTCTATTTTGGCAAAAGGCCTTGTTATCGTAGTCCACATATTTTGGTCAATGTCCCAATACTACGTAATCATCCAATTTATGAATATAGGAGAAGGAGAGACACACTTTCTTAAAAAAAAATGTAAAAAAAATATGGTTGCAGCAGGACTCGAACAGTCAACTCTACGGTTCGAAGTCAAAGGAAAGTCCACCGCACCGCACTAATTGAGCTATCAAGGTGCGAAAATGTTTATTATTTAACAAGTATGGATGTGCAATATTTCACTGTCCCCTTTTCAGTTTGAGGGTAAAAGGTCTTAACACAGACCCACCAGTGGTAATGCCCCGGTTACTTACCGGTAATCTTCATTACTCCGAGTTCATGTCTTCCTCGCCACAGTAATCACCCATGAGCCTCTGGCTCCACACAGAACTCCAAGTCTAAAATTTAGCTCTCTAGTCTCCCCTCCCTCCTCCAAGATGGCCCCCTGTGGCTCCAGCCAATCCCATAAAGGGATACATAGACAGGAACACGACCTGAAAACCAAGCCGCAGACATGAAGCCACCACCAGGGCCGGGAGGGAAGGGAAACTATACTGTGGCGAGTAAGACATGGACTCGGAGTAATGAAGATTACCGGTAAGTAACCGGGGCATTACCTCCTCGTCCGTCTTCCTCGCCACAGTAATCACCCATGAGCCGATACCAAAGCAATCAGCTTCATGCAAGGAAAACACACCACACCAACAGTGCAGCGAAAAAGTACATTTATTATACAGAGGCAGAGCAATAAAAGTACAACCTCTCAAGGAGCCCCCGCAGAAAGAACAGAAGAGGCAAAGGAAACAGAACCTCCACCCCCAACCTGAAGGCGGTAATGGGACATGAAGGTATGAGGGGACGACCAAGTAGCTGCCCGGCAAACATCCTCCATGGACACCCCTTTGAAGGAGGCCCATGAAACAGCAACAGAACGGGTGGAACGACCCTGAACAGGAAGAGAGGGAACCATAGAAACAGAAGCATAAGCCAACAGAATGGTCTCCTTAATCCACCGACTGATCGTGGAAAGGGAGGGCTTAAGACCCTGACGAGACAAACCAAAATTCACAAACAAGTTGTCCACCTTACAAAAGTAGGAAGTGCGAGATAAATAAATCAGTAAGGCACGACGAACATCCAAGAGGTGCAAAAGGGACTCCTCATCAGAGTTAGGATCAGGGCAAAGAACAGGAAGAATCACCTCAGCAGACCGGTGAAAAAAAGAATCCACCTTCGGAACAAAGGTAGGATGAGGGCGCAAGACCACACGGTCCGTCAGAACTACCAAAAACGGGGCAGAACGAAGGAAAGCACCCAACTCACCCATACGTCTGGCAGAAGCAATCGCCACAAGAAACACCACTTTGAGTGTCAAAAACTTCAAGTCCACCGACTCCAATGGTTCGAAAGGAGCCAACTGCAAGGAACGCAAAACCAAAGGAAGGTCCCAAGGAGGAGGACACAAGATAGGACGGGGGCGTTGGAAAGAAAGAGACTTAAAAAGCCTAGCAACCAATGGAGAAATAGAAACCAAAGGGAGGACATGAAACGCTCGAATGGCGGCCCATTGAGCCCGAAGAGTCGAAATGGCCAACCCCAACACAAATCCATCATTCAGGAAATCCAGAATGCGAGCAGGATCCAAAGAATCCAACGAAAGCTCACGACCAACACACCAAGAAGCAAAATTATCCCAGTGCTTGGCGTAGGACTTAAGCGTAGAAGGACGCCGGGACTGCTGAATGACCCCAGCCACAGTCACAGAACAGCCCTCACGAATCAGAGAATCCCTCTCAAGAGCCAGGCCCGCAGACCCATGGAACGGAATACAGGCAGAGGAAGAAGAGGACCCACCAGAGGATAAGGCACGAATGGCAAGGCCCACCCCGGAGACACAGCCAACTCCAACAGCAGAGGAAACCAAGGGCGACGCCTCCAACAAGGAGCAATCAGAAGCACCAACGAACCCTCCCGCTTGATCTTCTGCAACACAGCCGGAATCAGGGGAACAGGGGGGAACGCATACAACAGACCCTCCGGCCAAGGGAATGAAAGGGCGTCCACCCTCCAGGCATCCCGGCAAGGCATAATCGTGCAAAAACAACGGATCTGGGCATTGTCCCGGGAGGCAAACAGGTCCACAATCGGACAGCCAAACATCACTCGCAACTTCCTGAACATCCATCGCTTGAGGGACAAGGACCCCATGGAAGGAAACACCCGGCTCAGACAATCCGCCACAGAGTTTTCCGCACCCGGCAGGTAAATGGCAGACAGGGACGCCAGATGCACCTCCGCCCAAGAACAAATTCGACGGGCCAGGCAACTGAGGGAGCGAACCCTGCACCCCCCTTGATGGTTCACATAAGACATCACCACCTGATTGTCCGTCCGGATCTGCACATGGTGACCCCGAACAAGATCCGAGAAATCCAACAGGCCCAGAAAGACGGCCTTCAGCTCCTTGTAGTTCGAAGAACATGACAACACCGATTGAGTCCAAACCCCCTGAGTCGACGAATCCCCCAGGGTAGCACCCCACCCCAGCAGGCTGGCATCGGTAGTGACCACGCGGGTGGGAACAATAATAAAGGGGCGGCCCTTGGACAGATGACCCTCGTCCAACCACCAACCCAGGACCACCCGAACATCCTCCGACATAGGAACCAGAACACTCATATCGCGGGAACAGGGGTCCCAATGCGACAAAATGTGGGACACCACCGGGTACATGTGGAGGCGAGCCCACGGCACCTTAAACAACGAAGCCGACATCAGACCCTGAACCCGTAACCACAGGCTCACAGGATGAGAATGCCCCACCAGTAGGGCACGGACTGCAGACATCAGGGACAAAACGCGGGGAGGGGGCAGGAACACCATCCCCAACAGAGTCTTGATCAGAGCCCCAATGAAAGTCAATTCTTGTGCAGGAACCAGGGAGGACTTTGGCACATTCACAAGGAAACCGTGATGCTCCAGGACATGGCACACTCTCCGGACATGCAACTCCGCCTTAGAAAGAGAAGAAGCAGAAATCAAAATATCATCCAGATAAGGAAAAACACAAATGCCCTCCCCATGGAAATGGCCAATAAGAGGGGCCAGAACCTTAGTAAAGATCCTAGGCGAGGAGCAGAGGCCAAAAGGCAATACCTGGAACTGATAATGCCGACCCAGGATGCAGAAACGGAGAAACCTCTGAGAATCCGGGTGAACGGGCACATGCAGATAAGCATCCTTCAGGTCTATGGAGGCCAGAAAATCTCCCTGAGACAGCAGAGGAAGAATCACCGGAAGGGAGACCATCTTGAACGATTGGTGAGGCACAAAAGTATTGACCCATTGCAGATCCATCACAGGACGCAGATCCCCTGTGCGTTTCGTCACCAGAAAAAGGATGGAATAGACCCCCAAACCCACCTGATCGGCGGGCACCGGAACCACGGCCCTTTTCTGTAGAAGGGACTCCACACCCTCCAAAAGAGCCACGCGCCTTAAAGTGTCCCTGGGACAAGGAGTTGATCTGAAAGAGTCTGGGGGAGTCTGGGAAAATCCAATACGAACACCCTCTGATACCACTTGCAGCACCCACTGATCGGACACAGTCACGCGCCAAGAATCCATGAAGCAAGTGAGGCGACCCCCAACCGGCCCGACACCAGGAGTGATCCAGTCAGGACTTGGAAGCGGGAGTGGAGGAGGAAGAAGAACCGGAGAACCGGGACTTATCAAAGGAAGGAGCACCCCGGCCACGCCCCCTTCCACGAAAGGGCGGACCAGCACGACCCCTCCTAGAAGGACCAAAAGCCCTCTGAGAACCAAAGGAACGGAAGCGACCAGGCCGCTCAGGAGCAAGCAGCTTACGGTCCTCCGCCGTCTTCTTCACCATCTCATCCAAAGGCGCCCCAAAAAGCTTAACCCCCGAAAAAGGAATCTTCATCAGGAGATTCTTCTGCGCAGCATCCACCTTCCAGGAACGAAGCCATAACTGACGTCGGGCAGCCACCGATGACCCAGCCGCAGAAGCAGCCGCCCCCAATGAAATAAAAGACACATCCAAAAGGAGGCGAACCTGCTGCTCCATCATTGCCAGGGTAGAGGAGACATCCTCACCCTGGTCCAGCAACTCCGACAGAGATTGAAAATCCTTAAGTAAGGACGGGATCGTGTAAGAAGAGTAGGCAGCCGCAAAAGAGCGTTTCACAGCCCCATCAACCTTCCGATCAACGGGGTCAGAAGGGGAAGAATCCCAGAAACCACAGACCCATGGGACGACATATTGCCATCAACGAATCCACCTTGACCGAGGAACGAAACTTGACTGAGAAGTCCTGTAGAGGATACCGCTTATTCAGAAAACGAGGACATGAACCCTTGTCCACATCCTTCCACTCAGTCTCCAACACCTTCAACACGGAAGAATGAAGGGGCAAAGAATCAGGCTCAGGACGCTGATACTGGGAAAACAAGTCATCCTCCACAGGAACAACAGACTCCGGGAAAACCAAGTTCCTGCGTATGTGACAGAGGACCTCCTTAAGGTCGGCCCCTTGCACGAAACGACCCTTGACATTAACCTCCTCCTCAGCATCCGAATCAACAGCAGGAGCGTCATCAACACGAGCCCTCTTATCAGGAGGAACAGGAGCCCTGTCATGTAAGGCAGCAGCAACCGCAGAATCAATCATCTTCTGCAACAAAGCCATCGAAGGAATGGACATCCCTGAACCAGCAGCTTCAAGAGAATCAGAAACTGAAACATCGGGAGAACCACCTTCCATCATGCCAGCCATACACAAAATGCAACAGCATAGGAGAAAAACACACCTGAAACCAATAAATAGGCATCAGGCAGTCAAGTAATCACAGGACACACCTCTGACCCGCCCCCACAGGAAGCACAAAACCGGGAAAATTCGCGCGAGCCAACCCCAAGAGGTCCCCGACAACCACGGAGCCCAGAGGAGGAACACGGCAAGAAGCCCAGAGCAAGACCCCAGGTGAGAGACACCCGACCGCTAAGAACCGCATCAGGCGGGCCCGCGGACGGGAAGGGCAGAGAAACGAAAAAGCCAGTCATCGCGTCTGCAATACGCGTGCAGGAAAGAACGCCCCAAAGGTAAATAAAGCACTTTCTAAGAAGCGCCCGTCAGGAGCCAAAGCAACCGACCGCGCGGAGACCCAGAAGAAGGTTGCGCGGTCGGAAAGCACACACGCACCAACACTCGCCCCCCCGCTAGGCAGGGAAACCGAGGCGCGTACTCACCAAGCGGGAACACCAACCGAACCTGCAGCAAGAAGCACCAAAGTCCGCTCAGCAGGACACGGTGCCGGGCAAAGGAAAAAGGGGAAAACAAACAAATTAAAACATAACACTAACTTCCCCCCCAACCAAATACCAAGGCGAAAAGGGCTGCTAGAGCAAGACCCACGCCACACTCACCTGACCAGCAGGCGACCAAGCACTCGGAGAAGTGCAGAAAAAAAGAACAGGTCGTGTTCGTGTCTATTTATCCCTTTATGGGATTGGCTGGAGCCACTGGGGGCCATCTTGGAGGAGGGAGGGGAGACTAGAGAGCTAAATTTTAGACTTGGAGTTCTGTGTGGAGCCAGAGGCTCATGGGTGATTACTGTGGCGAGGAAGACGGACGAGGAGGTAATGTGGTACCGCAATGCATATACATTTTAAGGACGGTTTCTTTCCTTGGGCCTCTCTGTAATGCAGATCGGTGGAATGCCATGTTCTATAGGGAAAGGTAAGAGAAATAGGGAAGGGGCATGTCCAAATAGTACAAATGAAAGGAAAGACAGACTTCTCACCCCCTAAAAAAGCAATTTTCTCAGTAATGTTTATTTGATAATCTGTCTCAGGGAGGTGAAACGTCGTCTGCTGTAAGTACTGGAAACAGAGAAGGCAGACGAGGAGATAATGTTGGGAGTGATACTCCATAGCTCGAGGAACGTATTCCACATTAAAGTCATAGTGAGAGGCTGGGTAGAATTTTTCAAAAGTTATGTGAACATCTTTAGCAACAATTTAGTTCTTTTAAAAAAAGGTATTCATGTAATTTGGCATTTTCCATTAACTGAATGTCCGTAAAAATTTAATATTAAAATGTATTGCGGCTAATACAAACATCTGTGAAGCCCAACTAATCTTTGTACTTTCTGAAATGTTTGGATTGGAAGTAAAACGGGGCCTCTTCAAGATGCCGGTGGGAGTTCCTTCCCGGAGCTCTAAAAACTTTAATAATAAAATCACAAATTCGATCCACCTGCCTTGTCAACTGGTGGTGCCTGACTTAGACAGTGCAGGTGTTCCTGGTCTGTGGTTTGCTATTCCCAGACATCCCTCGGGTTCCCCATGCTCTTGCGGCTCTCCGTGTCGCATGGCATCTGATTTTAGCGCCAGGGAGAAGGGAGGAGAGTGCCATATCTCTTCAAATATAGCGCTCTCCTCTCTCCTTTTCACACAGTGCAGCACGTGCGGCTGCTGCACTGTGCTGCTTGATTAATTGGTAAATCTGGCCTTTAGTTACTTGTGCAATGTTTTAATTTTATATTTGTAAGTCTAAACTATCGTCCTGTAAATTGCTTGCATGCAGTGAAAACCGTTCTCTTGTAAAGCACTCAGAAACGTTCTGGTCATGTCTATGCGGTAAAAAACGCAAATAAATAAATACATCTTGATATGATCAATTATAACATTTTAACAAACATCACATATTTTCTTAAACTAACACAACTTAAAAAAAATTGGATTCGCTGTTATCAAAGCACTGAAAAGTTTTAACATCATGTGGAAGTATCTAACATGTACATGCATATATTTATTATTTAACAACCTTACAATGACACACGAGGGACTCATATTTCGAGATTTTGCACAATAATCATATGAAATATGAACTTTGGTTTGTAAGGAAAGAAGCATAGTCTTCCTAAAGTTATACCATTTATTTTTCTGCTTTTAAGGTCATTGTATGAACAATATTAATATAGTCCGTTTAAAATCTTCACTTTAAATGTAATTTGTTGGTATTATTTATTGATTGTATTTTTTAGTCTTAGGGCCAGATGTAGGTCACGAAATACCGGTCGGTAACGGCCGAATTCGGCCGTTACCGACCGGTATTAAGGATTTGGCATGTAGGGGCCAACGATTCGGTAAATTTACCGATTCTGTAAAATACCGAATCGGTATTTTTACCGATTCGGTAAATCCCAGATGTAGGTGAATCTCCTAGGAGTGCCACAGGCCCTTAGGAGTCGGTATTTTACCACCGAATCCTATTGGGTGGTAAAATACCGAATTCAGGTGTGCATGCACATCTGTGCATGCACACCTGTGCCATGTGACACACAGACATGCCCTTAGGGCATGTCTGTGTGCCACATGTCACACATGCCTGTATTAGGGTGCTAGAGGGTGTCAAAGTGACACCCCTGCACCCTGGCAGGATTCGGTATTTACCGATTCGGTAATTACCGAATGTTACCGAATCGGTAATTGAAAATTTATTTTTACCTACATCTCCCACCTTCTATTTTACCGATTCATAAATACCGAATCGGTAAAATTCGGTATTTATGAATCGGTAAAATAGAATTACCTACATCTGGCCCTAAATTCGGTATTTAGACGTACACATGGAAAAATAATCGTTATAGAGCTATGATTGCATAAACTGAACAGCCTACCTTCTCGCGCCCAATTGAGGAACTGAAGGATAGAAGTTAGCTTATTTGGGTTACAATAGATTGTCCACAGAATGATGTGTAGCTTCAAGAGGAGTTGTTAAAGGAGAAATGACTATCATGGAATTTTAAAGGATGCCACTGCTGAACATGAATGAGTTGGCTGAAGGAGCATATATGTTTAAGTAATGTTTGACTATCCAGTACTTTCAGACTCTCAGACTCCGGTCTAAATCCTGAATGTCCTCCAGAGACAAGACATACATAAGAGACTATGGCCAACATGCTGAAGGGATGTTATATTAATGATACACTAGAGCACTCCCCATGGCTCCATATTTAGATTCAACAGAGTAGGTGGTGAAGTAATACCTTTGTATACTGCAATCAATCGTATTTGTTACCTAGATGGACACCCCAACCTTCACCCCCTGTGATCTATAAACTAGGCATAGACATATCATCAAAGCACTATGTTTCAGAGGCAGGGTTAGGCATTGTAAAGGTTGTGGGCCCAAGGCCCACAAACTAGGTAATGAATGACACAATAACATTATTCTGGTGGGTGCAACTGACCCAAGGCATGTGCACCTGGCCCATTTTATTAGCAGCGTCACTTGACTGGTGACACCTGTGTTGGATGGATGTGGGGTGGGTATTATGACTGCCCCTGAAAAGGACAAATCCAATTTTTGGAAATGAAATACAAAAAAAGTGGATACCAGCAGTCCATCAGTCTCTAGAGTCCATCAGTAGTACAGCAATGGACATATTGACTGATGAAGCTGGCTTCAACAGGGCAACTCCTCTCACATTCATAATTTAACCTAAGTTGTTCAGAATACAAAAGCTGGCTCAGAAATATCAACGGCCTTCTGACTGCATACCTGCTAGAATCATGTCCATTGTGTAGCGCTGGCCCCCTCTGCTGATGCTCCAAATGATTTGTGGTTGGTGTCAATAATTTAAAAAAAACAAGGTGCATCAGGTGCGTTGTTGGATTCCATCACAAAGCTTGAATGGGTGATGTTGCTTGACTCCTGGAAAACAGTCTTGGTTTGCTACCAGAGACTCCACTCTTGGGCCACACTAGCTCCTGGCATCCATCGGTGGGGTCGTGTCAAGTCCATCTCTTGTGCTTGTTGAGGCCCTTAGGTTGGGTTGCCATAAGAATGCTCTGGTCCGCGCTGGAGCTGTGTGTGTACCATGTCTGGGTTGCTGCAAGACCACTGAGGAGCCACTGCCAAGTCGCTGATGTGACCATGGGGGTAGATGGGTCCTGGTCGAGACATGCTCTTGTTACCAGGATCAGGATGCAGGCGAGGTTAGCAGGTAGTCACTTGTTGACTGATTACTCAGGTGATCTTTGGAGATCCTTGCCTGTGGGTATGAAAATGATCTTGGACTCCACTCTGGTTGTTCGATGCTCCATGGGTGAGGGTGTTAATGCACAATACAGGGGCAGTCATGTGATGAACTTCTATGGCAGCTTGCAATGATTTGCCTTGATGGTAGTGGGCATTTCTGCTTGAATCATCAACAACTTGGAGTGATGGCCAAATGCTTACATTCTATTTTTGTGGAGGCACTTGTATTCTTCAGCCTAGATACTCTGGTTTGCTGAGCTGCAGGTTATAATACCTGGTTGTTTATGCTGTGGAGCATAGGGCGAGACTCCGTTCATGCAAGCTTGCTGCTTACTCTGGGTTTTCCCACTGGACTTGGGGCCAAAACTCAGTTTGCGCATCCTTGTGGCTTACTTCTGGTTCTCCCACAGGGCTTGGGCTAGAGACAAGGTTTGCGCCTGCTTGTGGCTTACTCGCGGTTCTCCCGCTGGGCTTTTGCCAGGCCGTTTCATCTCTTTGCCTTCTTCATGTGGATAGATGCGGTCTGTAAGAGGCTCCCGTCCTCTCACGCATGTCTTCCATGCCTGGCCACTCTTGATATTCCCTCCTTCTGGGCTGGGCCGTGATCAGGTTTCCCAGTGTGAACTGACAGGCCACACTTCCACTTCCTCCTCTTCTTTCTCTTTGGTGCTTGGCATGCACCTTCTTTCCAATGATGCATTTGAGACTACTCTTTGCTACAGTCTCTTCCTCTGGGTACAGATGCATGCACCTTCTTCAGGGAAGGCCAACAGGGCATCTCAGTGGTCAACTCTCTCTATAGTCTGGTCACCGGCTTTGTGTGTTGAGCTCCAGCTTAGAAATGATCAGGGCCACATGTCTTGTGTCCCCTTTTTAGGGACTTTCTTGGAGCTCCTACTTCATTGGTAGATATGGGAAACTGGCACTGTGCCTCAAGTGTCTTCCCTCTACTTGAACCTCTTCTTCTCTGCCTTGAGGGGCGGTGTGGCATCATGACATGTCACTCCCATTTCCTCTTCATGGACCTTCTTACTTGGGCAGGAAGGAGATATGGTCCTGCTTCCTTTCTCTAGGTGGCATAGGACTTGTGCATCAAGACCTCACTGCCATTAGGAATGGTTCTTGGGGCGTAGTCAGATGTGCCTTGAGGGTGCGGAACAATGTGGCCACAGGACCTGGACCACAGTTGCGGAATTGTGCGCTTCTGACTATCTTTAGTTCAGCCTTAGTATTCTTAGATATTCTACTTGGGTCTGTGTGCACCAGGCAGCCTTGGACAGACAGTATGAAGTATCTGGGATTTTAAGTCTCCAAAGGGTGGCACTCGGTGGGTTGCGCCTTGTGATCCGAGTGCCTTCCTGGGATGCTTCCACTTTTTTGTCATTCTGAGGTAGCATAAGAACACTCATCTGCCTTTTGCTCCTCTGCTCCTCTGATCCTCATTGGGGCAACAAGCTCCTGCCCACTTCCTCTCATATTTGAAGCTATTCCTAGAGGAAAATGAGGAATCAATAGCGATAGCACAGGTTCTGTGGGGGTTGGAAAAAGCCATTAAAAGACGGCTCCTCTAGAAAGACATAGCTATAGCAAAAAAAACAAATACCATAGAGCACAGTCCTTTAATGATTTGAGGGTGTTACCTCAAGTCAGATTGGATTTAAATCAACTGTATACAATGGAGGGGGAGAAGTTGCTTTTTTCTGTTCCGACAGAGATAATATAAGTGGGGCAGGAGAACGCAGGCAGGTAACTGGCTATGCAGCTCCATCGGAAGAAGCAGGTAGGACGATTCTGGCCTGCACCACAGGAAAGAGAAGATGTTCACCAATCCTACAGATATCACTTACAAACTTTGTACCTTCTATGAGTCCTTAAAATCCTCAGATATTCATCCCAAAAGGAGAGGGGGAGAGGACGGCTTCTTCAGAACTTTTAAAATTTAATGGCTGACTTATGATCAAGCCGACTTGTTGGAAGGGGCCGTCTCAGAGGAAACAATTGCGGCAGCTATTGATGACATGGGCACCAATAAAGCTCATGGGGAGCACAGCTTCTCTATATAATTCTATATAATAATGAAATCTACAATTGATTTGGTGCTGACCTCATTGTTTAAGAAAGCCCTAGAGGAGGGCCAACTGAATGCTGAATTTGTGAGAGCCAGAATATCTGTAATCTTTAAACCAAGTAAATATCAACTGGACCAATAGAGTTATCGTCTCATTTCTTTAATTAATGCAGATTCAGATTCAAAATACTTTATTCGGTTAAAAAGACAAGAATAACCATAAAAGTAGCATAAAGAAAATACAGTTTACACGGGAGTCATGTATTCGTTATTTAAAATACATATGTACAATAAGGAGATTAATTCATTAAGATCGATTTACGACATTTAAAAATAGATTTAAAAAATTCACCCAAAGAGGCTACCATAAAAACAGTTTCCATTTTCTGGCACTCTAAAAACGCTAAGCGACATCTTCGTATATTTAAGTCTTTGAGAATAGGGATGATAAGTTTCTTTCGAGAAAAGGTATAAAATTTACAAAAAAATAAGATATGAATATCAGACTGTGGGGAGACATCATCACATGGGCAAAAGGGTAATTCTTTCAACCAACAATTCATCACGGGAAAAGACAACACTCTGAAAACAATATTGAGTCTAAACCGGGTTAAAAGGAAACGTTCATGATTAGACATATATAAGGACAAGTATGGCTGTAATTTATCTCCGCATAAAATATCCTGGTGAGCAGAGACAGTCTTTTTTCTTGCCTCCTCTAAATGTCTTTTGTCCCTGAGATGGGCAATACACAAATTTTTCAAGTCTCTTCTCGATATGTATGCCATAGTTGGTGGGTCCTCAAAGTATTGGACACAATTTATTTCACTGAGAAAATTCTTGACATAACATATCCATTTTGAATCATTGATATTGTCTAATACTAAAACGTCCTTTAAAATAGCCCGATTAACCAGACATTCATCATTTGTCCACACCCTATGCCAGAGAAGGATTGGCTGAATCTTAATCGTGTCAGTAACATAAATTACTCCCAATTCAACATGGCATATCATAGTTGCAGTACTTTCAGGTACAGACAGGATGTGGCGTAAAAATTTATTTTCCATGGTTTGGATTGTGCTAACATTTGAGTAACCCCACAGCCCTGATCCATAGGTGGCTACTGCTAAGCAGGATGCCCTATAAATAGTTAAAATCTCTTTTATGGGTTTTTTCCCTAATTTTCTCATAAAACATTTTAAGGCCATAATAGTTTTGGAAAACAGCAAAGATCTAGCCTGGATTGCACTAGTCCATGAGCCACTTTCATGAAACAGAATTCCCAAATAGGGAAAAGTGGAGGTCTTTTCCAGGGGATTGGAATTTATAAAAATGGGTTTCAAATGCTTGTTTGATCTTGGCCCACAATACATGGACAGTGTTTTTGAACAGTTGATCTTTAAGTCTAAACCAAGCATGAAACTGTTAAAAGAAGTAACCAAGGTTTGTAACGCCATTGGGGTTCGTGCCATCAAAACGGCATCGTCCGCGTACATCAAGGCAGGGACAGGCCTTCCACCCACCTTAGGCATGTCCCTACCCTCGTGCACGAGTCGTTTCTCCAAGCCATTTATGTATAGCAGAAATAAAAATGGAGCTAAAACACACCCTTGGCGTACACCCCGACCAATCCCAAATTGTCTAGTGCATTCACCATCTTTCCCAAAACGGACACTTGCATTGGCCCCGGAATATAGATCTCGCAAGAAGCAAATAATGGCATTGTCTACCCCCAACTCAGTCATAATTGACCACAATTTATTGTGTGAAACACAGTCAAAAGCTGACGATAAGTCAACAAAGGTGAGGTATAGACGTTGTTTTTTAACCCTTACATACTTCTGCTGCAGGATGAGCAGATTCAATCCTTGCTCTATAGTCCCTAAGCCTCTTTGAAACCCAAATTGGAAATCACATAACACCCCATTCTCTTCTGACCAGATTCGCAATTTATCTAAAACAACTCTCCCTAAAATTTTTATAGAGGAGTCCAATAAAGAAATTGGCCTATAACACATGCAATTCTGCCTGTCCCCTTTCTTAAATATTGGGACTATAATTGATGTAAGCCAGGTTTAATTAATGCAGATAATAAAATACTGGCCAAAGTACTGGTGAAATGTTTGTGGCATGTTATCGCCATTTTGAAATACCAGATGCAATTTGGATTAGTCCCTGAGAGAGCATTGACCGATCACTTGAGAGTGCTTTCTTAAATATTTTGGCAGTTTCAGGATGTTCTGAAAGAGATAATACCCTTCTCAGTATATGCTGAGAAAGAGTTTTACAAGCTAGAATGTGGTTAACTATTCCTCACGATAGAGAGAATGGGCATTGGCCAGAATTTTATGAGTTTGACTAAAGGGATGTATCATATTTCAATGGCCTCGGTGAAATGTGGAAGATACAATTTTAGCATTATTCAAATCCATAGTTGTACTAAACAGGGAAGTCCTTTATCCCCATTGTTATTTTTGTTGGGCCTTTAACTGCTAGTAATTGAGATACCATTATATGTTTGGATTAGCGGGGCAATGACACTGGCATGGGAGGTCAATGTGTTTTATTACGCGGTAATATCCTATTAATGCTATCCCGTTCCACATCATCAGCAATGGCAGTAGTGGAATGTATAGATTTTTTTGCAGCCTTCTCAGCACACAAGATTAGTTTAATTGAAATACAGCTATTTTAAAGTTCTTCATCATTGGCATTGGTCTACAGAGAAGTTTTTTTGTTAACAAACTTTATTGGCATTTTCATCACATACAACCAAACATTGTCTTTATACATGACATTGCGTTGAGCATTATGGAGGATAAATGAGTTGAATGGATGATAAGAAGACATATTATCATAACAATAGTTTCCAATCATACAATGTACTCCAGAATAAACGGAAAATCTATGCCCTTGTATACAATGTACTCCAGAATAAACGAAAAATCTATGACCTTGTATGTCCTAAAGAGCTTAGGTAATTGTCTACAATGCATGCCTTCTAATAAGTATATAACTCACTCCCCCTTCCCCAACTTTTCCCCCCACTGGTAGCCCCTGTAAAGTTACAACATATGAGTGTCGTGCAGGATCCCATACTATATTCATGTGTGGTGTGCAGCTTATTTAAAGAGTTTTGCTTATGTTCTAGTTTGTGTAGTCTCCAGAGAAGTTATACAAAGTAAAACTCAGGTTGAATTCTGGATGTTGGGTTTGCGGCGCCTTAGGTTACAATATAGTAGGCCTTCTCTGGGAATGCCCATTGCTACAGTCACACTGGTGTCAAGTGTGGGACTAAAAAACTCCCATTCTGAACACACAACAGAGATTATCACCCTTGATGGCATTACTGCAGATACTTCTGAACTACCTGATCACTCTCACATCCTGTCTGGATATTGTTGGTGTTCGGTTGAATTATTTGCTTCTGTTAGTATACACAATTCCAGGTGCTGTATTCTTTGTGTCACTCTTGTTATTAGATGTTGCCCAATGTTGAAAAACTTAATCAAGAAATGCAACACAAAGCACTAGGGGCTAGATGTAGGTAAATGTTATTTACCGATTCATAAATACCGAATTTTTACGATTCGGTATTTATGAATCGTTAAATATGAAGGGGGGAGATGTAGGTATTTCCAGATGTTGAAATACCGAATCGTTAATATTCGGTATTTACCGATTCGGTAAATACTGAATCGGTATTTCCTATTGATTCCTATGGGCTGTAAATACCGAATTCTGCAAGGGTGCAGGGGGTGTCACTTTGACACCCTCTTGCACCCCAAATACAGGCATGTGTGCCATGTGGCACACAGACATGCCCTAAGGGCATGTCTGTCTGTCACATGGCATAGGTGTGCATGCACACATGTGCATGCACACCTGGATTCGGTATTTTACCACCCAATTGAATTGGGTGGTAAAATACCGAATCAGAAAGGCCTTTGGGACTCAGAGGAGTCCCACCTACATTTGGATTTACCGAATCGGTAAAAATACCGATTTGGTATTTTACAGAATAGGTAAATTTACCGAATCGGTAAATTTACAGATTCTGTAAAATGAAGGCCCCTACATGCCAATTCTTAAATACCGGTCGGTAACGGCCGAAATCGGCCGTTACCGACCGGTATTTAGGCTCCTACATCTGGCACTAGATCTCTATATCTGATGTAGGTTTTTAAGATTGTTCAACATACCACATTATCTTTAATCTATGCCCTTTCTTAAAAATCTAAGAGTTCAAGGTGGCAGTTGTTAGGCCTTTGTAACAGGTAGAAAGAGCCATTTTATAGCACTTGTCCCACTTGAGTAGCCTAGCCACAAAGCCAATGTTTCTAACAAGATATGTAATTTGAATATTAGTTAAGTCATTCACAATTTGATGGTCTTACCCATAAAGGGAAGTCCAACAATTGAACATAAGGTAACTCTGTTTAGCGTATCTATTTTAGCATTTCCTGCAGACATAACTGCTCCGCTTCAGGATTGTAACCTCTGAAAATCCACATTACTTGCCAATATGCATAGCTCATGTTTTTCAGCTAATTCGGAAAGTTTCCTAGTTCATGTTTTCATACATAGCTGTCTAGAATGAGCATTCTCTCTGAAAGTTTAATATCACAGAAATAAAATCAGAGTTTAGAATTCCAACTGGTGGCCAGCAGACCTCGGCTCCACACCTACCTCCACCGCCCTGATCAGGAACTTAGGAATCATCCTAGACGTCAAACTCAACATGACTATCCATATCAATGCAGTGACTAAAACCCTGATGATGGAAAAAATCTTTATGAGGCTACTAGAGAATACTAGTAAAACAGTCACTCAGACCGTAATAACCAGCAGATTCAACTACAGCCTCACTCTGCAAGCAGGAATCGCAAAACATCTCCTAAACAGGCTCCAAACCATCCAAAACACCACAGCAAGACTTGTTCTCAACCTACCTCAGTGCACCCACATCACCCCACACCGCAAGCAACTTCACTGGCTACCCATACACAAATACACCAATTTTAAACTCCTCACATATACATACAATCTTTTACACAACACAAAAAAGTTCCAGAGGCTGTGCTTTCACGTACATCTCCCCCAACGCATAGAATGACCTCCCACATCACCTCAGAGCTTCCTCATCACTTCTTGAGTATGGCAAGAAATTGTAGACCTGGCTCTTCTAATAAATCCCAGGGATACAGCTGCCTACCCACCTACCAAGTGCCTGAATATCCTCACTAGCGATTAGCATGCTCTACAAATAGACATAACATATTTAAAGCACTCTGGCACTCCTTCATAGGGTCATGACTATACTATATAAAAAAAATAAGAAAAACAGTATCTCAAGGTTGAAACTGGACTTTAATACCGAGAACTGACCGTTCTTTAAAAAGTCTGGCTTGATTCCAAAAAAAGAATACTTTATGACATGAAACATAAAAGGGAGAATTTGCAAAGCACAGTGTTTTATAACCTGAGCATGAAAGTAATTAAGTACATTTATGGCACTGTTATTGAAAACCATTACAAAAGGAATTGGAGGCAGTTTGATCACTAAAAATGAAGGCGCAAATGAAAACTTTCAATATACAAAATGGCAATTTTTCCTTTGGCATAAAACAAAGGTTTAAAGACCTGGATTACATACTAAGAGATAGCTTACTTCTTTCTATTCAAAAAGATCTGCATGTTAAAGCCTCACAGGGCTAGACATAATCCCATCATGTTTAAACAATAGACATTGAAATGCCGTGCTCTACAAAAGCTGGATTCTGTGGATTAAAATACCAGTCGTTATATTTAGTTTCAGATAGGATGTAACAGGCATTATCTGGAGCGCTGCCCACTTTAGTTATACATCTGCTCAAGTCTGAGAGGTCTCGTTCCCTAGACAGGCCAAATAGACACATGCACTATAAAAGTAGATTTTGTTCCAGGGTATAGGTGGAAGAAAAGATCTTCGAATATGAGTAGGCTTAGTCAAAGGTTGACTTCCATCGGATTATTATCAAGTTGGTAAAGGCTGTTACTCTAGGTATCAAAGTTGGTCGAATTATCAGCAAGAGGGACTCCGCTGCTTACCCACAGAGTCTGCAGACCAGCTCGCCTCTGATGATACTCTTAACCGACCTAAGCGGTACTCTTTTAGACGAGTTATACCGCACCTTAACCATAGTAGTTCTTTTTTACTGTGGAGGTTCAGCAGATAGCCCAGAAAACTTGAAATTCAGCTTTCATTGTATAAAAGTGGAGTCGAATTAATAAAGGCACATCTATTTACAGCTTCAACATCAAGAACTCCCAAGATTAATTTTGCCTACTGCAGAAATAATCTACCTAATACTTTCGGAGGAGTGGAGGATTCCCATAGCTCTTTAGCCTTCAAAGAATTCATTGGAGTTCTCAAATATTTGTCCCATCATCTGTTTTAATCCATAGGGATTTGCCAGATTGTGTGTTTCAAGGAGCCGTTACTTGAATTATTCACTTATAATCCATATGCCAAAAAGCGCACTTTTAGAATCAAGTTGTGCCTGGGTAGATTTAATTCCAATCACAAGCACACTGCTGGAGCGGTATTAAGAAACCAAATACTGGTCGATAACATTTATTTTGAGCTTGATCCGGCCATGACCCGAGACTGTCTTGGGTGTGAACGCTCCATACATTAAAGTTGGCAATAGCTTACTATTGATGACCTTGAAGACCTCCAACAAGTTGGGGCCATTCATTTTTTTGTATCAGCTTGCAGAAAGTCGAAATCAATGCTGTAGGGCGTACCTCTGAGAGGATAGGTGGGCAGAATAACTGGCTCATTCATTGACGCAAACACCAAGGTATTTCATGGATTTGACTCTTTCCAGCTTTCTATTAGGTAGATACCCAGCCCATTTGGTAAGGACTTTACTACTTAGTACTATAATCTTACTTTTTGTGCAGTTTATTTGAAAGTTGTTTACCTTATTGTAGGACTTCAAGGCAGTTAGCAAGAGGAGAGGCCAATCTGGGTATGGTCAAATATAATGGCGTTGTTCGCATATTGGAACAGCTGTATTTTCTGATCCACAGTTCTCGTTGGGAACACTCTTGCTAAATGGGCATTGATATCAGCCAAGTACAAGTTAAAGAGGAGAGGGGCCAGAATGCATTCTTCCTTCACCACCCTTGATGTGGCAATCTTTCCCGTCATCACCCAGTTAGGTGTTATTCATATCTGCACCCACGTTTGGGAGGTAAGGCTGAATATTCCCTTTAGCAGTGGAATTGAGAGACCCCAGTTTTGCAGCTTAGTCCATAGTAAGCCTCTGTTCAAATGATCGAAGGCAGTGGAGAAGTCTATGAATGCTGTGAACAGAGGGGGACAGGCTTTTTCCACTGCTGCTTCTGACAGAGCAGCCGGTTATCAGGTTGTCCTCGGTTCCACATCCCTTTTGGAAACCAATCTGGGTACTCTGAATTAGCTCACTGACCGTTGGCCATTGTTCCAGCTCTTTAAAGGAATACTTTTACAAATGCTGCACCATCTTTGTCCTGCAAGGAGATGAGCCTATGATTTTCAGTAAATCTCTAGGGACCTCCTTATGAATGGCTATCAAAATAGAGCTTCTCCAAATTTCTGGAATAATGTTAAAAAGGAGACAGCTCTTAAATAGTGGGAACCGAACATCAGCCCACAAATAACTAGCTGTTTTAAAAATTATTGCTGGCAGGCCATACAGGCCAGGGGCCCCCGAGGCGTGAAATGACTTGATTTCTGTAAATACTGTGTCATACTTAAAAATAGTGCTTCATGCTTGCAGGAAAGCTGCCCTGCACTTTGTTGGCTCTACGCTCCACTGGATCTACTACCTCATCCCCCACATACAGGGTAGCAATTTACCTGAACTATAATGTAACTGAGATGTAACTGTGAGCTGAAAGTTTACTTGGCCTCAATAGTTGATGGACAAGGAGCCAAAATGCACATAGGCTTGGTGATCTTGATGCCTCATATAGTTTAACCATTGCTTCTCTTGCCAGTTTGGTTTCAGCTCTCAAAGTTTGCCCCGTACTGCTTGCAAATATGTAGGAGAGTAGATCTTGTGTTTTGGTTGACACAACCTTGCACCAGTTGTCATTTTGTAGCATTCAGCTTTTTTTCAGTTATTTGAGGGCCGTTGTTGGAAAACCTTTTTGTGTGCACCCACGCTCTCGAAAGTTGGAGATTGACCTGAATGGTCCAAATGGCAATGTGCAAGGAGTCAGTTGTACCTTTGATCTCTGATTCAATCGTCTGAAGACTACCTTTAAATTGCTCACACCTATAATGCTGATGTTGTAATTTCCATCTTATGTTCTTAGCTGGGGTTACATCCTCCTGGGATGCTAATACACTCAGTGGGGCTTTACAGTAGCCTCTGAGTGTGAACTGACTTGTTAGGATCACGTGGTTGCTATTGCGTAATCCCGGTGTGAAGCATCGAGAATGATTTGATTTTCGAAAAGTGCTGCCCTGAAACCTAAATGTAGTTCAAGGTTGACTTTTGTTTTGGTTGCAAGAGATATGGGTGAACGAGGCCGGTTTGTCTGGGAACATTTCTCTATTGATGCTACGAAAGCCTCAATCATTCAACAGAGTTGCTGCTGCTGTGCCAGCCTTGTCGGGTTTGCCAATAGTCTTCATTATAGGTGTACTAACCTCTTCCTTTAGGTTTTAGTTAAACTCACCTGCCAAAATCCACATAGCCTCAGACTGTCTCGTCCACTGATCACTGACTATAACAACTATGTTTTTGAGTTGACATTTCTTTTTTGCAAATATCGGATTGACATAAACATTACTGATGATCACTGTTAACATGGCAGATGTTGGTGGAGGTTCAAAATCCAATTTGGCTAAAACTAGGTCACCCAATCGCATATGGCGAGAGGTTATGTTGGCCTACAAGTGTATGCTTATATATTATTTTTAAGCCATTATTTGTTTTCCCTTGAGATTGTGGGAACGTGCAATGGTAGCTTGACAGTCTCACTTTCTTTTGGCTTAAGTGAGGGCTCTGTTTGCTTTATAGTTACTTTTGTGGCTTCCTTGATCTCAGCCAGCCCACTTGTTGTGTAGGATTTAATTGTGCCAACAAATCCTGGTTGCAGTAAGTTTGTTGGATTAAGAGGGATGGTGATTCCTTTACTGAGGTGTTTAAGTCCTGTATTAATGTCATTCTGGAAGGGAGGCAAGTTTAACAATTAGGTGTTGGCAATAGCAAGGCATTTTGAATGACTCGGGTGCCAACTGCTCATTTGTTATTAAATCGTTCAACTTGTCAAGCTTAGATGTTAAGTCCATGGTATGGGCAGCTTTTTCAACCCCAAGATTTGGACATCTAATTTGTCAGTGCACATTATGCCTGCCTGCTCATTCACAAGCATCCCTTTCTCCAGCAATTCTCACCACAACGGAACATGATAAGCTCGATTAATGCTCTAGTCAACACCGTCAGAAGTGGCTAACAGATTGTCAGTAGCCCAAGAGGCCGTTTTTCCCCTCATGCATTGCTTCAACGTTCATAGGAGGATTCTAAATTGGGATCTTCTTGTAAGTTTGAGGTGGATGGGCTCTTCACTTGTGAAAAACTAATGGCTGGTTCAAGCCTCCACTCTAGTGTTGGGCTAGCCTAGTCAGATGATAACTGTAAATCCCCCCTGCTACAGGGGAATGCAAAATGGATTTTATGATCTGGGAGGGCAAATTTCCTGCCCCCTTTATTATCACTGTTCAATCGAGCCTCCTCACCCTCCCCCTAGGCTGTTGACGAACCTTTTGACTACCTTGGCCTTTCTCACCAAGGAGCTTCTGTCCATCTTGGTGGGATGTGTGAAATCAGGCTCTCCAGCCGACCCATGCCCTCCTAATATCTTTAGGTTAGCATGGCCGGGTATGGAGGATAAAGTGCTCGCCCTTCTGAACCGCTCTTTGGAAATGGGGCTCGTCCCCTCCAATTGTAAGGAAGCCCGGGTGATTCCGCTTTTAGAGAAACCAGGCACAGATCCTAAAAATTTAAAGAACTTTAGGCTAATTTCTCAGCTGCCTTTTTTGGCAAAAATTCTAGAACAGAATGTTCAACATTCGCTTACATGCCACCCAGAGTCTAATCATCTCCTCGAGTCCAATCAGGCTGGGTTCAGAGCCCATCACAGCACGGAATTGGTCATGCTCTCCGTGCTGGACGACCTGAGACTCAGGGCTGACAGGAAAACTCCGTGTGCTCTGGTAATACTGGACTTATCCACGGCGTTTGATACCGTTGATCATGGCCAACTATTATCGCGGATTGGGGATCTAGGGATTCAGGGCACAGCTTTGGCCTGGCTGACTTCCTTTCTTAGGGACCGCTCACAGCGAGTCCAACTAGCAGATCTGGTGTCCCACCCAGCCACGCTGGCATGTGGAGTGCCTCAGGGTTCAGCCTTATCACCCCTGCTCTTTAATGTCTGTTTGCAGCCCCTGATAGCAGCACTGAACCAGATGGACTGCAGGGTTGATAACTATGCCGACGATACTCAAATCCTGATCCAGATTGACCATTCACCTAGGGCTCACCTGAGAATGCAAGATATTCTCAAGTTCACCATCAACTGGATGTCGGCTAATTCATTGAAAATAAATCCTGACAAAACTGAAGTTTTAGCGGTCACCACAGCTTCAAATCCCTGGAGTGATCTGTTTTGGCCGTCAGAATTGGGGCCCTTCCCGGAATCCACTGTGGCTGTGAAAAGCCTTGGAATCAAAGTTGATGCCTTGTTATCCATGACACAGCAGGTGTCGGCTGTGGTCGGAACCTGTGTTGGTTTACTGTGTCAGCTTCGGAAATTGTCTTCACTGCTGTCGTTTGCCGCTCTTAGACTGGCGGTTTCAGCTTTGAATCTGTCGCGTCTCGATTATGGTAACTCTCTACACTATGGTTTACCAAAAAATCTCCTGGCTAGGCTCCAGGTTGTAATGAACGACACGGCCAGATTAATGTTAAAAAAAACAGACGAACACATGCCACACCCTTACTGCAGGACCTACATTGGCTTCCGATTATTCAGAGAACTAAATTTAAAAGCCTCTGTATTGCACACAAGGCCATTCACGGCTCAGCCCCCAGCTATTAAGGATCGACTGATTAACTATACGCCGAGCAGTCCTCTTCGGTCAGCTGATGCCTGCAACTTGGTCTGCCCCCGGTTTAACCTTGCGTCCATGGGTGGTAGAGCTTTCTCAACCACTATTCCTCAGGCATGGAACAGCCTCCCAGTTAAACTACGGAAGGAAACTAATCTCCTTCCCTTATGGAAGAAATTGAAGACTGTGCTTTTCTTGGAGACATGGGGGCCCCTCTGAGCAGGGTTTGCTCTCCTCACTGGTGTTGGATGTCCGCTGACAGCGCTTAGATACCCCTGGGTGATAATGCGCTTTATAAATCCATATTAACATAACATAACATAACATCAATTGATCCTTGCCAACCATCGGCACTAGCATTAGCTCCTGGGCCTCCTTTGGTTTATTGCTAGTAATCTTGATCACTAGAGACAGGGGATAATGTTGTTCTACTATTGATCGTCATAAACTGATGATTTTAAATCATTCGTGGAGCTTATATTTACTTGCTGTAAGTTCGGTTGGCCCTCTGGTGTTACCAATGGCTTTTCTTCTCCTCGGACAATTTCATCTGCCCATACAATGTCATCAAAGATGTCCTCCGATACCTCGCACCTTATTGGGGCAATGATTTCCAAGAGGGGTTAAAACGTAGCTATTTCGTGAACGTTAAAATAGTTTCTAATATCTTGAGATTGGCATGGATTTTGTATGCTTAGCCTCTTTGGATCACTTAGAACAGTGCCAGAAAATTGCCAATTACAGGAGAAGATGCTTTTAGAACTTTCTGGTAATTGGAGGGCCATGTTTTGTGTGCAGGTTACATTACTCAAGGAATTGGCCCTTTTTTTCTTTGAGGCCTTTTAAAAAATTGTGTTTTTCTTTTTCCTTGAAGGTGCCTGCAACAAGAGGTAGCTGCGAGTTCTCAATGCCCATCCTGATATTGATCATTATTAGTTGCCAAAAGCACTTTGGCATACTTGTTCACTTTTCCGTTGATTCCCTTTTTGCTGTTTGTAGCACTTTTTCAGTGTCGCTAAGAGTTGAGCGTCAGAATTTTGGTGGTGGAGTGCAAGGGAGCTCACCAGTAGGAGCAGGTTGCATCAAAACCTACCATGGCTGCCTCTGCGTACCTGGGCTCTACCCTTTGGAGCGATATACTAATTTCGCCCCACTTACAGTTGACACGTCCCATTGATCCGGGTGGCTTTGTTACTCTTGCATTTGTATACCTCCTGCTATTTTTCACCTACACAGCCCTGGACCAGAGCTACCATAGGACACTGTAGCAGCACCTTGGGAGCTGTGTAAAGGGACTTAGGCAAAGTGTGGTTCAGGAAAAAGACAAACCCGCTCCCAGTGCTGGGATGTTGACATTGCCATTTCCATTGTTATTGCCACTAACTACGTTGGGGTTGCTGCTAATGTTCCAGATACTGTTGGTGTGATCAATAGTCTATGCAAAGCATTCAGTGCTTGCTGTTTCCTAACAGGCATTCAGAGTAGCTTAGTAATGCTTAGAAATGCGGAGGCCAATTGTTCATTGAGGGGCCCCCTAGTTATTATGGGTGTTATAACCTGAAAAGGGGAAAGAAAGAAGGAGCTTTCCACGGTACCCCAAGCTACACCCAGACCTAGCTGGGTTTCCACTGGTCCCCCGGCTCTCACTTACAGGGGCTGAGTACAGCTCTTAATTTCATAACTTTGGCTGCAAGCAGTGCTTAAAGTGAGCCCAGCTGCTCCTGGCCCTTTATCCTAGTCTTTTGTGGGCCTAGTAATCGCCTTATGCCCATACAGATGCAGCCGGAGGTGGTGAAGACCTAATTGGCTTCCCTGAACAGAGTCAGGGGGACAAACAAACAAGCCAGAAGGCCAGGAGAGGCTCTGACTCTAGAAGTCCATGTGCTGTCCTCGTGCTGCTTTGGAGCTACAGTTGCTGAACGGGAAACGGCCACTACAACGCGGCCGTTTCCACGGAAACCTTTACCACGCATGCATTACAACGCATGCGTGGTAACAACGAGAGGCTTTACCACGCATATCTTTACTACGAAATACGTAGTAAAGTTATGTGTGGTAAATGAAAATAAAAAAGAGGGTTTGGGGGGTCTCCCCCCCAAAATTTAAAAAGCGTGGGATCAAAAAAGGGGGGTTGGGGGGCTTCACCCCCCCAAAAAAAAGCACTAACCTGAAGTGAAGATCAAGCAATCAGAGTCGTTAAAGAGGAAACGGAATTCAACTTCCGCTTCCTCTTAACGACGTACGGCCGACGTAACCAAGAAGAGATGGAGCGGAGACGAGTAAAAAAGGTAAGGGGAAATGTAATTAAAAAAATGAAGGATTAAGGGCAGGGGTAATTAAAAGGAGTAGAGGCTGGGGACGTGTAAGGGGAGAGGTGTAACCTTTACCAATAATATGCCCTCACCATGCATAAATTAACAAACGAAAAAAGTTGTTAATCTATGCGTGGTAAAGGAATATTAGTGGTAAAGGTTATGCGTAGAAAACGAATTCCGTTGTAACGCATGCGTGGTAAAGGCAACAACATATAACCTTGCTGAACTCTTCTACCCCCAATCCCCCCCCCCCACTCCCCCTCTTGCTTGAAGCCTCACCTTCTCAGGTTCCCCATGCGATGCCCCAAGGGTATGGGCTTCTGTATCACGCTCTGAATGTGACTGCCCGAGGCCACCCGGTGGCCATCAGGAGGGCGGGCCCTTAGTCACAGAGGGCTGCCCCCGCCCCTTGCTGTGGTCAGCCACCCCTCCCAAGGGCAGGCGTTGCCCGGTTGGAGGTGGGCGGATCTGTGACGCGCGTCCGGGGCGGCAGGCAGGGAGAGGGTATATCTCTCCCCCTCGCCATTGTTGTGGTCTCTTTGCCGCTCCGGACGTCGTGCGTACTACTTCGGGACACTCTTTTTCCTCGTCTTGTCCGGCCTAGGTGGCCGTGCCGAGGAGCTGCTGCGGTTGTAAGACGTCGTGTTCCCGGTCCTTCTCGTTCACGTGGTGAGTGGTTTAGGGACACTCTTGTTGTCCTCGTTTTGGTGGCCTAGGTGGTCGTGCCGAGGAGCGGCTGTGGTTGTTCTTTTTAGACATCGTGTCCCTGATCTGTCCTTTTATGTGGTGCGTGGCGGGGCAGTCCCAGCCTCCTCCAGTCGTCCCCATACCTTGGGTGACACGGGGGGAGTGGCCCGGTTTTGCACGGCCTTGCTGGTTGCACGTGGGCCATGTTTCTCTGCCCTGGCGATGGGGGCAGTTGGGTTTCCTGCCGGGTCCGCCGTGCTGTGCGCAATAAGAGTTTTGTAGAGGGATTCGAGTGGTGGGGAAAGTTCCCCAGAAATGTATTTGTGTCGGAAATAGCCGCGCTATTGTATTTTGAAAGGGCGGTAGAAGTTCTTCCTTGTGTGTTTCGGGGCACAAGAGCGCGTGTTGGTTGCAGCCAGGCGGACATCTAATTGGTTGCATTGGCCTATCCGTCGGTAGTGCGGAGCGTGCTCTTCCGGTGTTCGATGGTTTAGAAAAATACAGGTGTGTTTCGGCTGAAACAGTGGTTCTTGTCCTAGGATCGCATTTGCATGCTGTAAGGTTGGCCTATTCATTAATTTGTGCTGAATTTCGCACTGCATTAGTATGGTTCCCTGTCGCCGGATCGCGTCACGTGCAGTTACTACGGTCACATCAATATGTTTGTGCTGCGTTCACGCTGCCTAATTATGGTTTCGAGTCGCCGGATCGCGTCACGCAGTGATTTCGGTCTAATCAGTGGTTCGTGCTTTAATTGAGGTTGCTTGTCGTAGGATCGCATTGTAATGCAGTGAATGTGGTCAAACCCACCTACCTTGCATGGGCCGGGGTTAATAAATGAATGACCGCTCATAAGCGCTTCCTCTCGGGCCGAGCTTGCACTCCCGACGCGGGTGCTAGACCCAGGTTTTGAGCCGACAGGTCGCGTCCAATTAGGTGATCCTGGTCTAGCACTTTCACAGGCAGGGATTTCGGGCATTTCAGTTAGTTGCTGAGCTTGCGCTGCCTTTTGGGGCTTTTTGCCAACTTACTTACCTGGCATCGTACGGGATCTTGCGTTAGTCTAGCTAAATAGGGAGGATGGGTTCTGGGTCAGAGCTCAAACTTCAATCAGGTGCTCACCTCTCCCGGCGGTCCCTCGCCCGGCGGGGAGATGAGTCAATCTCCTCTCATGCATGCTGCGCTGTCCGAGATGCATCTCACGCGGCTGGTGTTGCACCGGCGGTGTATCGCTATATTCTCCAGCCTGCTAGAGGTGAATGGTACAGTGCTCCTATGGCCCGGCGGTTCTACTGTGACGGTTATTTTATTTCGCGAGGGTGAGTATCCGCACCCCGATAGCGGGCGTTAACACATTTATTTGGGGAGTACTGGCACGCTTCGTAGCGAGCAGGTGCTCCGGCCCAGGGTACCTGCACTTCTGTTCAATTTCAAGCACGTGAAGAGAGGCCCCTAAGTCTTTTGTTCCTCACGCTGGGGTCCTCGGGGACACCTGCAGAAATCCTAGGGCTAAGGAGTGGCGAGTGCTTAATTTAGTTAGCCCCTTGGCGGATAACATCCAGCCATTTACCATGCCTGCGCAATGCGCTGTCTAGTAGCCAGGGCTTTTCAGGAGCTGATTCTATAATGGCCAATGGGTGGTTGCAGCAGTGGGCATTCATGTACACTACTGTTTAGGCCTTTTTTCCAGCGTAGACCTTTGTCTAGCTGCCCCTGTTGCCTACTGGCGTAGGCACTGGCCTTCCAAGGCAGGGTTTGTGATGTAGGGTCCCAGCCGGGATGGGAGCAGTTGTCTTTGTTTTGGGTCTGAGCGCGCCACAACATGAACAGTACCGATAGGGGAGGGCAGTTTTGGCGAACACGTTCCAAGCTAATTGCAGTCCTGTTCTCCTGGGCATGCAGTACACGAGTTGCCATACTGGACTTTACAGGAGGAATGGGTCAGGCGTGCTTGCTAATAGAGCGTACGAGTGCAAGTTGTGGGGTGTTTTAAGAGTGAAGTGTAGTGCGCAGTTTCAGTAGTGGACCAAGCACTGAGAGAAGGTTAACACGTCATTGAGGCAGACCCTCTTACCACAAGAACACCCTGGGAGGTCTCTCCATAGTCAAGGAGATTATTATTTTCTAGATGTAGAGGCTCCTTTTAGACTATAGCGAGGGCATGGCAATTCAGGCGGAGAGGGTCATGGGATGAAAAGTATCAAGTGCAGCAGTCATTTTATTTACCATTTGAATAAGTAATTGTTTTCCACCTGTCCCGACTCCTTATGTGAATGTATGTGGTCGACCTGATTCTCGCTACTGTCAAACAGGCTTACACTGGGTTTTGTGCGGCAGTCTGGGCCTTGTCCCATTACAGTGAATCCTCATTGTCTTATGAGGTGGGGACAGGGCTCTGTTTGGGAGGTTTTGTCTTAAATGCAGGAACCACTGGAGATCCTATCTACCCACTTGGGGGGCCACCTGAGGAGCATCAGTATGTCACCATAGCAAACTGGCACTCGTGTGGGCCGTGGGCACAGCTGGGCGGTGCGAAGTCCACCAGATGGGGTGTTGTATGCCCCCCTCGAGTCGCAGATCAAGGGGCAGTTTCCTGGGCAGGCTCCGCCTTTTTCAGTGCGCAGAGATCATGCATGCGTAGTTCTGGGCGCGGTCTATCTCTTGAACTGCACTTACATACGTCCACCAGTACTACAAGTCAAGCTTGCCCATTTCTCTAACGCCGGTGGAGGGCTAGCAACCTTGGGGGCTACCAAGCGAACTAGGGCAGGTGTCGTTTCACATCGTAGGTCCCTTGGTCAGCAGGTAGGCTACCCGGGATAGGACGTCAGCTTTAGCGTGAGGGGATATGCATGGGTCTCCCAACAGGGGATGCAGTGCCTGCCTCTGTATTTGCGACGTGGGTACATTGTATATACATCACGGCTATTTCCTCCAGGTAGTACAGTATTGGTCCCTGTTTCCATACGAAGTTTATTGGGGCAGGGGAGAGACCCTTTCATACTTTTCGCCGGCCTTACAAGACAGCATTACACATTTAGGTCTTGTAACATGCTTTCTGTTACTACCTCCGGTATAGCTTATGCTCCATAGCTTGGGGCCGGATGTACCAGGGGGCCTCTTAGCAACGGCGGGCTCCGAGCTGTTCGCTCGACAGTAGTTGTGACATCCTCCTCTGTCATGCACTTGGGTAGGTATGTATACAAGCGGCAACTTGTCCCAGCGGGCAACACTTACCTCCTCCAGATAGGGCCGGTAGGAGGCTGCACAGCATCTCGTGCGGCGAGTAGTTTGTGTAAATAAGTGATGGGTCGCTCTTATCAGTTATTTTGTAACTCTTTAATGGCCGTGTGGAAACTCATCTTGGCACTTTAAGTCATACAATTACAGATTTGCTGTCTGGGTTTCGGCTGTGGCACTCTATCGGGAGGGGCCCTCACCTCTTACCCACTTAGAGGGCGGGGGCTTACGTGATCTATCTGGCATCCTAACACCCCATTGCTCGTTGTCTCTCAGATGGGTGGTGGCTTTGCTCGGTGGGCTCCTATCAGGAATTGGACACACGTTTTCGTGTGGTTGGGCTCCCCTGGCGTGCGCTGGAACAGCCTCGTGAATGAACTTGAGTAACCGATAGATTCCTTAGGAGCACCTCCCAAGGTGAGAAGTTGGCCTGTGGTATTGGTGCCTCCAATTCTGGGGCAACCATGGATCAGTCTAAAAATTCCTTATGGCGGGGGTTGTAGTCAACCTTATGGACAAGCTATCCTTGAGGTAGCAGGGACTAAGCAGCCTCCAGGATAAATTAGGGGGCTTGTGATGCCAGCTGTTTTCCTTTGCAATCCTGTATATCAAATTTAAGGCCACCACGCAAGTTATATACTATAAATTTATGTATTTCACACTAGTATATCCCTGTGTACTCTTCCTGAGCATGGATGCACAAGCGTTTATACAAAGCACAGTACTGTTCAATTTCGGAGAACTGCGCTTCGGCAGAAGTTGTACATTACTGGGTGTAGTCCGCTGATGCTTTGTGTGAAGGTGTGTGGTGGGTCTCAGTGGCATGCACTGGTTCTCCTATTGTATAGATTAGGAAGCGATATCAGCAGGGGAGGCCCCCTCATCTCCTGGTCTTTTCCTAGGGGTATGACCTGACGAACCTGGGATAGTCTACACTATTGCTGTAGCGGAATTTGTACCGGGGGTGATATGCTGATTAGTGTCAGAGGGGCATTGGTTTCAGCAGGCATGCCATGATGACAGGTCAGGATTATGGGGGCACTTGGTTCCAGTCAAAGCAACCCCTTGGTGGTGGTCGTAAGTCAACCTTATAGACAAGCTAGCTTAGAGGTAGCATGGCCGAAGCTGCTTCCAGACTAAAACCCAAGAGGGCAGGTGATGCCAGCGGTTTTACTATTTCAATCCTGTATTAGCATATGAAGGGACATCTCCCAAGTAATATAGTATAATATGGATTATCCCTACCATGCCCCTGTGCTTTTTTGAGTATGGCAGCACAAGCGTTCAACGTAAGCACACTTTCTCGATGATTATGCAGAGGACGGCGTTGCAGCAGTAGCTGTAACTTAACCTGGGTGTAGTCTTCTGACGCTTTGTGTGAGGTTGTGTGGTTGAGTTCCAGTGGCATGTGCTGGAACGCCTATTTATGATACGAAGGGCCTTCAGCAGTAGGGGCCCCTCCTCACCTCTTGGTTTTTTACCTGGTAGTATGACCTCACGAACCGGGGATGGTTACTCTAATGTGGTAAAGGATTAAGGACCCGGGGGTATCTGCAGATTAGTGGCAGAGGGGCCTTGGTTTCATCATGCATGTAATGTTCATGTCAGGATCTAAGGTCACTTTGAGGTGGAAAGGGTCATCCTCTCACCTGTCGTTTTGGTCTTGTTCCTATTGGACTGACGAGAAACTCTGCAGAGCAAGGGTTGCAGGTTCCCTAAGTAGCGAAGTGGTGGGGGGCCTGGACGGCGACGGTGGCCGCCGGCCGGGCTGTGGCGGAGTTACAGGGCAATCCGGAAGCAGAAAGGTGCAACACTGTACTTCAGCGGGCACATAGGGGTGCCAGAGCCTAACCTAGAACCTCATGGGAGGTCCAGGAACCCGTGTCGGCGCCCCAGTAGTCCTTCGAGCGGTTGTGGGCCTGTGTAACCGGGGGTTTGCCTAGATACGCCCCGCAAGGGGCGTGAGTAGTGTGATTACCATAATGGTGCAGCAGTTGGGTGATTCGCCACTGTGCTGATTGGCTCATCAGGTGGCGAGAATGCGGCCTGCCCTTGGATTGCCCGTAAGATAACCCACCGTGATTACATAATGTTGTATGTAATAATAAACCTGCAGCAACTTTTCCCAATCTTAACACTTGTGTCTGTGTGTTATTTGTGGGATGTTGGATATGTTGGGGCGGGGGGTTCCTGTTGCCCTGATGTGACTATGTGACTGCCCGAGGCCACCCGGTGGCCATCAGGAGGGCGGGCCCTTAGTCACAGAGGGCTGCCCCCGCCCCTTGCTGTGGTCAGCCACCCCTCCACAGGGCAGGCGTTGCCCGGTTGGAGGTGGGCGGATCGGTGACGCGCGTCCGGGGCGGCAGGCAGGGAGAGGGTATATCTCTCCCCCTCGCCATTGTTGTGGTCTCTTTGCTGCTCCAGACGTCGCGCGTACTACTTCGGGACACTCTTTTCCCTCCCTACCTCTAACCCAGAGAGTCAGCTAGGGGGGGGCTCCTGAGGGAGCTTTAATGTGTTCCTTTTTCGTTGCAGGCAGAGTTACAGGGCAATCCGGAAGCAGAGAGGTGCAACACTGTACTTCAGCGGGCACATAGGGGTGCCAGAGCCTAACCTAGAACCTCATGGGAGGTCCAGGAACCCGTGTCGGCGCCCCAGTAGTCCTTCGGGCGGTTGTGGGCCTGTGCAACCGGGGGTTTTCCTAGATACGCCCGCAAGGGGCGTGAGTAGTGTGATTACCATAATGGTGCAGCAGTTGGGTGGTTCGCCACTGTGCTGATTGGCTCATCAGGTGGTGAGAATGCGGCCTGCCCTTGGATTGCCCGTAAGATAACCCACCGTGATTACATAATGTTGTGTGTAATAATAAACCTGCAGCAACTTTTCCCAATCTTAACACTTGTGACTGTGTGTTATTTGCGGGATGTTGGATATGTTGGGGCGGGGGGTTCCTGTTGCCCTGATGTGACTATGTGCGGTCTCACCGGCAGCAGCACCCCCCTATCCTGATTGCTGGCCCAATTTGCCTGCTTGCTATGCCGAGTCGTATGATACGCTATGACGGGCGCTTTCGGCTTGAAATGTTGGTGTGGTGGGGACCCTCAATCAGCACCCCCGAGGGATTGCCGTGTCGGTGAATCCGCCCGGCCTCTAGCGACGGACATCTGTGATCTGGTGACCTAAGGCAAGTACTCCAAGCGTACTCCTGACTTACTGCATCCATTGATCACACACAAAATCAAACAAGTGCGAAAAACACATATAGGCATGAAACGGGAAACATCCTTTACAACGAAACTTTTACAACGCACTACCATTACGACGCAACTTTTACAACGCAAACCATTACAACGCATATCGCTGGGGGGCGCTCTAGGATAGGGAATGTATTTAATATACTATCCCACACCTTCCCTACTATCCACGGGGACTGGAGTTGGAATAGTAAATTAAATAAATCACTATCCAGCGCCTAAAAGCACTATGCGTTGTAATGGTATGCGATGTAAAAACCACGTTGTAAAGGTAGGCGTTGTAAAAGTATGCGTTGTAACGTCATACATCCCATGAAACTTATCACTATCGTATTGTGTGGGCTTCATAACTGTATTCATCGTAAATGTGTTCGATTATAGAGGAATTTAAAATAAAGATCATGTTTTTGTGCTTCCTAAAATATGCCTGTCAAAGAGGCAGAAAAAACGCATTGGTCTGTTTGTTCCTAAATATTCAGTCTTGCTCAACAAATTGTCGGCGATATGTAATTTCTGAGATGTATGCATGGTTCTCGCCTGCCAAAAATCCACAAAAGGATTTCTGGTAGACGAAAATGCATTTACTACTACAGATTTCATCACGAGTACAGAGACCTCTGTAGCAGTAAATCCCATGCAAGGGGTGGGAAATTAACATAACAACATGCTATTTGCATTGTTAGTTTGTGAAGTTTCACAAAAGTATGTTTGTAGACATGCACAACCTCTGATTTGACCCCTTTTCATCCCGGAATTCGTTGTAAAATTATTGCCTTAGGGTTCAATATTTTTGTCTTTAGATCTCTGTGTTAGGACCCTGTGGGTTAGACTGAACTCCCCCTTGGCCCTCCAGGACTTTGGTCTCTCTTTGAACCCTGTTGCTTCAATGCTTATGTACTGCCTGTGTGAACCTTTTGAAACTATTAGCTTGTAACCTACCAAATGCAGTTGCAAGTACAGGAAGCAGTTGCCTAAAGGTAGCTACAACATTGCCTTGTTGGGAGAAAAATTCAGTCCCAATGCAGGTGATATCAGACCGCTGAAAGTCACTGAATACGTTCAGCTCTCCATAAAAGTTCAACCTTGCACTTGGAAGCAAATTCAGTCTCTGTGTATGAATAATATATTCAGTTAAGAAGCCTGTCAAAAATCACAACCACATCTCTCCAACCCCCAGGAATCATCAAGGGAAACGATAGTGGCATCCAATGCATCTGGTTTGATTAACATGATTGTTTTTGGTAAGCCTCTGCAGACCAACGCTCTGCCGGAAAGGGAAGTTGTCGAACAACTGTTCATTTTCTATCAAATGCATCAATCCCTCAAAAAATGTTCATTCTTTCTATGGATCTAAAAATTCTTGTTTCTTGTTTGTGTCCGTCCAGTGATGTTTAGGGTTATATGTTGTTACTACGAATTCCGTTGCAACGCATGCCTTTACCACGCATGCGTTACAACGGAATTCGTTTTCTACGCATAACCTTTACCACTAATATTCCTTTACCACGCATAGATTAACAACTTTTTTCGTTGTTAATTTATGCATGGTGAGGGCATATTATTGGTAAAGGTTACACCTCTCCCCTTACACGTCCCCAGGCTCTACTCCTTTTAATTACCCCTGCCCTTAATCCTTCATTTTTTTAATTACATTTCCCCTTACCTTTTTTACTCGTCTCCGCTCCATCTCTTCTTAGTTACGTCGGAGGAAGCGGAAGTTGAACGACGCTGATTGCTTGATCTTCATTTCAGGTTAGTCCTTTTTTTGGGGGGGGAAGCACCCGCCCCCAACCCTCCTTTTTTGATCCCACGCTTTTTTAGTTTACCTTTTTTTTTCATTTACCACACATACCTTTACTACGTATTTCGTAGTAAAGATATGCGTGGTAAAGCCTCTTGTTGTTACCACGCATGCGTTGTATTGCATGCGTGGTAAAGGTTTCCGTGGAAACGGCCGCGTTGTAGTGGCTGTTTCCCATCTAAAATGTGGTAGGTTTTGGTCTAGCCTACAGACTGCTTCTGCTGTTTTACCAGCATTATGTAAGAAAAAAATCCATTAAATGAAACATCCATATGTACATGCATAGAGGAGCTTTGTGAGAGCCCTCTCTATCCATTGGTCTTTTTCCGCTTTTTTGCTTCCAATTACCACACATTCAGCATGGGGCAAAGGGTCAGCCTACTTCATGCATTGTCTTTCTTGCAAAGCATTTTGCCTAAAAAGAAGTGCCCTTCAGTGCTGGTGCCGTCGGGCCACTACTTTTCTTTGCCAGTGCTTAAATATGTCCATTTAAAAAAAAAAATCTTTTTGAAATGTTCCTGTCAGTATAATGTCTGTTTCAACTTTGGATAAATGTGTGAATCCTCCTGGGCACAGTCGAAAGCCCTTAACGGGTGTAATAAATTAGACCAGGTAATGAAAACAATCAGTAGTTTAGTGATTTTCAATCTTTATATTTTTGGCTTTTCTTTTAATTCATATTTGTTATAAGACAAATCGATATATGGTGTGTATATACTTGGTCAATCAGTTTTTCATGACCCAATTCATGCATCAATCCAATGCAGTTTGGGCATTGCGCCCTTCATCAGGGATATATCTATAAGGAAATTAAACATATACTGTGAGGAAACCATCCTATGTGTTTCATACCATTACGTTTTTGCAACACTTAAAACATTGAAAGCTAATCAATCAATAAATTCCCATATCAGCTTGATAAAGAAACCTTGATTTTTGATGAATGCAAACAAAGACAGTAAGTAATAAAACCATAATTTGATAAGTGCAATCGGTCGATTGACCCTAATCAAACTTCAAAACAATCGTGTGTGTTTCACTGTGGGGCCTCAATCGGCTTGTGTTTGTGGCCTCGGGTGTTTAACTCATTACGCACTAATGATAATGTTAACGTTATATGCCAGCATACGTTAAATCGAGATTAACCATAAATATCGGACTCTGATGATTCTTTGTGGGTAAGCAGTTCACCCTAAATAAAAGTTGCTCATGCTCACGTTTCTACTGTCGCCATGGATAGCACGCAGTCAGCCTTGCAAATTGTTAAATCGCCTTTTCTTGAAAAATGTGTGCGCGCATTAGTGCCATTTATTCGAGAAGGATGGTCTCTAATAACATAACAACTTTCTTGGAATCAACATCAATACAGAGGCTGTGCATAAGCTATCTCTATTCTCATTGTTTCAACTTTGGGGCATATTTACAAGGTGATATCGCCACCAGAACTTCACTTTTAATGATGTTCTGGTGACAATATCCCCTTCTCCTTATTTACAAGGCAGCGTTAAGCCACTTGACATGAGTTAACGCCGCCTTGTAAATAAGGTCCCTTTTCATGCTTCGCTTAGCGTCAAAGGGGCATGCAATGGGTGCTACGGTGGGCATTCTGCCACAACAACCACATATATACAAGGATGGGGCAGCGCCAAATACTAAGACCAGGGAATACCTGGTCTTAGACTCGTGATAAGAGGAGAAATGAAATTAATAATTTCTCCTCGTATTTTGCTCTTTCTAGATTGTTCATATGCATAATGGTTCCTCTTCCTGCACATAAAAAATCGCCCATGCAGCACAGGCACACTTGCAACTTGGCGCAATGGGGCCTGCGCTGGCTCTAGACAGCTTTTTTTAGCACCATCGCTAGGGGAAGCGCCGTACTTTTGTAAATATGGTGCATCTCTGAGATTAAAAAATGTTGCCGCCTGGCGGTAACAATTTTGGAGTAACACCATGCTCCGAAATTTTATTATAAATATCCCCTTTTGTGTTGCAGTTATTAAAAATCAATAGTGTCTTTTCTTGGTGTGAATAAGAAATATGTTCCTGCAATATGCACTAAAACTAAAAAGGGTTTCTGCGCTTCCTTCAAGAACATTGGTCTGCTAGGGAGCACCCTTTATCGTCTATCAAAATTATACACGAAGATTAATATTTTTAGTTCAGTAAGATTTTATTGAATTTTTAAGAAAGGAGCAATACATGAAGACATACAGAAAAAGTGAAGAAATTCATTAAAATACAAAGAAGCGAAAAAAGAATAATCATAAAGATACAGTCATGAATAAAATTCACCGCAATACAATAAAATTGTCATTCAAAGGAAAACAGAAGAAGGGGAAAGGAGGGGAAGGGGGGGAAGGGAGAAGGGAAAGGGAAATATATAATTCATAGCATAAATACTTAATTAAGTAGAGTTACTAATACTACATGAACAATATAACAACAATAATTATAACTGTACATAAGAATCTATAGGAGACCAGAAAGATTGAAAAGTCGGAGAATTATGATGAACACCTTGTAATGATAATTGTGCACCTCTTCTTGTAAAGACAATCCAGGACCACCAAGCATGGACTGAAAGGGAAGAAGCATCCTTCCAACAAAAAGTGATGGATTTTATCGCAGCTGATACTAGAAAATTAAATAATTTTGCTTCAATATCATCAAGGGGTACACTCAAAGCAACAGATTTACATATAATTAAATTATAAGAGGGTAAATCAGAAATAGGCAAAATTTTCTGTATCATGTTCCATACTTCAGACCAAAATTTCAAAATAGTCGGACAATCAAATAACATATGACGTAAGGAACCAGGATGTAACTTGCAATGCCAGCATGCATTAGATGGTAATAAGTGAGCATTAAATAAATGCAATGGTGTCCATAAGGAATTAAATAAAATATAAGCATTAGTTTGGTGAATAGATACTGGTAAACAACCAGAAATAGAAAGGGACCATATTAATGACCAGGATTCATTTGGCAATGATAAAGATAACTCATTATTCCAGAAGGTAGAGATGGTATCAACATTGGAACCTAAGGATACAGTGAGTTTTTTATAAAAAACAGACACCGCCTTAGAGGATAAAGAAACAGTATTAACATAAAGCAGAAAATCAGCTGTCATTTTTGAAGGGATGCCCTTAGGGAAGGAATCCAAAATAGAATTACAGAGATATTGATATTTTGACAGATCGGATAAAGGTAGATTATATTTCGTTTGGAGTTGAGTAAATGGAATAAACTCATCATCTTTGAAAACATCTCCAAGATAAAAAATACCTTTAGCAATCCAGGAAGACCAAAAGGAAATATTCCTATTTAATTTGAGCAAGGCACTATGCCACAAAGACAAATGTACTGTAGAAAGTAAGGGGGATTCAAAATTGGAATCTAAATCATTAAAAATTAATCTGGATGATTTAATTATGGAAGAAGAATGTACAATTTTAGATACGGGGGACATGGTTAACAGGGATAATAAAGGAAAAGGTTTGACAAGAGAAGTCGCAATATGAAACCAGATAGGGGGAGTAAGCATAGGAGATATATTAAACCATAACGAACTTTGTTTAAGAATAAATGCCTTATGATACAAAAGAAAATCAGGTAGGGCAAAACCAATATGACACTTGGGGATTTTTAATTTTTTATAAGCAATACGTGGAGGTTTATTATTCCATAAAAATTTCGATAAAAGTCTGTCAACATCTTTATAAAATTTGAGTGGAAATTGAGTCGAAATCATTGCAAGAGAATAAAATATTTTAGGGGCAATAGTCATTTTAATAGTTTCCATTCTCCCCCACCAAGAAAGATGAAGGGAGGACCACTTGGATGTTTTTTGTTTAATATATTCTAGAAGGAACTCACAATTTAATTTTAAAGTAGCATGAAGGGAAGATGAAAATAATATTCCAAGGTATTTCAATTTGCTCTTTTGCCATACTATATCAGGAGAGGGTAGCATATCAGGAGTACATAACATATTTAGTGGAAAAAATTCAGTTTTAGTAACATTTAACTTATAACCTGACACAATAGAATACTTAGAAATAATATCAAGCAAAAAAGGAACAGAGGAAACAGGATTACTAATAAATAATAACACATCATCGGCATACGCTAGAGTTTTAACAGTAATATCATTGATATTAATTCCTTGAATATTATCACATTTTCGAATATAATTAAGAAATGGCTCTATACCAAGTAAAAACAAAAGAGGGGAGAGGGAACAACCCTGACGAGTTCCTCTGAAAAGGGAAAATTGGTTAGTAATCTGGCCATTAATAAATAATCTAGCTGTGGGAGCATAGTATAAAGCAGAAATCATGCGAATAAAGGAGGGACCAAAATTAAAAGATAACAACGTTTTAAATAGAAATTGCCAATGGATTTTATCAAAAGCTTTTTCAGCATCTAATGCCATAACCCCAGCAGGGTTAAGGATAGTGGGGCTTTGCTCAATAACATGTAATAACGTTCTCGTGTTATTAGCAGAGTATCGATTTTTCATAAAACCAGACTGGTCAGGGTGAATAATTGAGTGAAGGATAGGTGCTAACCTGGAAGCGATAATTTTAGCATATAGTTTACAATCTTGATTAATCAATGAAATGGGCCGATAATTAGCAACAAGGGTAGGGTCTTTGTCAGGTTTGGGAAGCACAACAATTAAGGCCTCAGAGAAAGAACCTGAAATAGTACCTGATGATGAAAAATGAGAAAAAATCTGGGCCAAAAAAGGTAAAAGATTATGTTGAAACTCTTTATAAAATTCGGCAGGGATACCATCAGGACCAGGGGATTTTTTCTTGGGAAGTGATTTAATGGCCGAGAGAATTTCTTCATTAGTAATGGGTAAATCTAACTTCGTTTTATCAGAGGAAGAAATGTGAGGTAAATCAGAATGTTGTAAAAAGGACTCTATTAAAGAATCATCACAATAATCCGGCTTATTATATAAGGTGGAATAAAAATTCAAAAATTCAGTAGCAATCTCATTATGGGAAAAAGCAATTTTACCCTGAGGGCATTTAATGGAAGTGATCTGAGTTTTATCTTGTTTAATACGTAAATAATTAGCTAAAAGTCTACCAGACTTATTAGCGTTAAAACGAAATTTAGCGTTGGATTTAGAGAGTTGTATCCCTGCTCTAGTGCTGAGAATAGCATTGAATTCATACCTCAGCTTTTGCAATTTTACTTTATATTGGGGATCATTAGATGTGATAAATAAACGTTCAAGATGAGCAATTTGCTTCTCTAAGGATTTAACCTGTGAATTAAATTTCTTATTTTCATGAGCCATGATAGAAATGGTGGTACCTCTAATATAGGCTTTAAATGCATCCCATCGAGTGATGATAGAGGTAGACCCTTCTGGATTGAAAGTGAAAAAATCCTGAATAGCCTGAAGTAGTTTGGGTTTATGAGTGTCATTTAGGATAATGTCAGAATTCATACGCCATCTGGACTGTGTAGTAAATGAAGATGATACATTTAAAACAAAAGAAATCATAGCATGGTCTGAAATGTCGATGGTACCAATGGTAGGGTCATTTGCAAATTGAATAAGGGAAGGGGAAAGGAAAAAATAGTCTATTCTGGAATAGGAATTATGAGGATTGGAGAAAAAAGAAAATTCTTTACCAGTTGGGTGGTGTAATCGCCAAATGTCAGCTAACTTGGTGGTTTGAAGAAAAGTCTTAAATGCATAAAAAGTCTTGGAAGGTCGAAATCGAGATGTAGACAGTCTATCCAATAAGGGGTCCACAAAAATATTGCAGTCTCCCCCAAAAATCAATGGAGTATTTCCCAACTTTAAAACTTCAGATGAAAGAGTGGACCAGAAAACAGGATCCTCTGACGTAGGGCCATAAACATTAATCAAAAAGAAAATAGAGTCATGAATTTTAACTTTAGCTATAATATATCTGCCATCAGAGTCTGAGATCTTATGTAAGACTTGACAATGTAACTTTTTGGCAAAGAAAATAGCGACCCCATTCTTTTTACCTGCAGCAGGTGAGGAGACAATAGAGTCCACCCATTTTTTGTTCATATAACTCAAAACTTTATCATCAACATGTGTCTCTTGGACAAAACAGATATCTGCCTTAGAAGTACCTAAATAATCCAAAAGTTTTAAACGCTTTACTGGATGTCTTAAACCTTTTACATTAAGAGAAACAATTTTAATATTATGAACATTAGCCATTAGAATAGAGGAGAAGGAAAAGAAAGAAATGAGAACAAGAAGAAGGTGGGAGAAGACAGGTTAAAAGAGTAACTCTGATTGGAAAATAGGAAAGGGAGAAACAAAAAAGAGTGAGTAAAGCACAAACATACAACATAAATAAAGACATGGAAACGCACACCCGTTCCTCAAGCATGGCCAGTTACCGTTGGAGCCCATAAGGGAATTTAGTTAGAAACCTGCAACAAGAATTCAGCAAGATACAGTCAAGAATTAGGGTCCTGTGTATCCATTGATGGAGGAGCTTGCTGTTCAAGAAAAAGACGAAGATCATCTGGGCGCTGAAAAGATTTAGAGACATCGTCTTTCCAAACTCGCATTGTAGAGGGGTCAAATAGTCCATATTTGAAGCCAAGGCTCCTCAGTTGTGGACGAAGAGAAGAGAATTCTTTATGAATAGCCACAGTTTCTTTAGCAAAGTCCTGATGAATGAAGATTTTGGTTCCATTCACCAGCAATGATGGTATTTCACGAACAGCTTTCCGAATAAGAACCAGATGATGGTGACGTAGGACCTTAAAGATCATCTGCCTTGGTTTAGAATGACGAGGATTACGATGAGATGGAACTCTATGAGCCTTATCAATTTCAAATTTTTCTGCGAATTTAATATTCAAGAGACCTGGCAAAAGAGATTCAAGATAAAGCCGACAATTGGTCCCTTCAATTTCTTCAGGCAAATTAAAGATGCGTAGATTGTATTGCCTATTGCGATTCTCTAAGTCCAGCAGCTGAGAATGCATTGGAGTAATTCTGGCCATTAAAGGTGTAAAAGCATCCAACTTATTCTTATTATCTTGGATTTTAATGGTATTATCTGACACCTTCATGGACATAGAAGCCATATCTTTACGAACATTTTTAACTTCTGAGGCAATGGAGTCAGTATTTAAACGCAAGGCTTTAATTTCCTCCAAAATCAGAGCCAAAGAAGGTTCCGAGGATTCCACCACTTTAGATTTTGTTGGAGGAGGGGAAACCTGTTGCTTCCTTTTATTTGTGGGAGCATTCTTCAAATCCATTTTGAGGAGAAAAAATGGTCTTTAATATGAATAAAATAGATTGATATAAAATTACCTCAAAATGTGACGAAAATTGTTGTAAATATGGACCAATGCAGTAGAAAACACTGTAAAAACCCAGGTGCAGCAGCTAAACACAGCTGTAGGCGGAGCTAGGCCCAAGCCAGCCTCTGTCTTAATGAGCTCTCCGCCCCCAGGTTCACAATCTCGGCAGGAACTCAAGGAGCAGTATGGAGGAGAAGCATGGGATGTGAGGAGAAAAGTCCCATCGATTAAAAGCGCCGGAAAAAGAGCTCACAGGTGAGGAAAGGCTTCAGCAGTGCAGCGCTGGTGATTTCGCCGTGTTAAATGCAGGAATTCGTCGTTTAATTAAGTTAAACACTCCTGGAAATTACGGAGCTCCGGTGGCGGCGGCCATCTTGGTTGACGCGCTCGCGCGTCTCGAAGATTAATATTTTTAATTCACTTTTCTTAATACAGCCTACAGGTTCTTTTTCTTTCTTTTGTTCTTTGACATTTGCTTGCTATAAAAACAATAGCTGAGAGCAGATCTATTGACTTTGCCAACCCTTATTCTCTTTCCATCCTCCTTTAAGGTTATCTAATATTCAATGATCTTTGTGAAACTCCTAAAATATGCACCTACCTGCACTTATAAACACTTAATTTTTTGCAGATGTCAGTAGTAAAGTCGGTCTATATATTAAGTTAGCACTAATTGTGCGCTTCAGAAACTTCACTCATACGGCTGGTAAGTGAACTTTTCTCGCTCTCTATTTCCCTATGATATTGCTTATCCTCTGTCTTTGCAGGGACTGCTTCTCCCTTTTGAATTACTTGCTGTTGCCATTTCATGAATGGTCAGTGGTCATGGTAGCAATATTCACAGCTTCTTGAGATCGTGAGACTTTTACAAAGTCTCTGGTAAGCATTGACAGCAAAACGTTCTTCCTACTTTTCCAGCTCTATGTAGACTTTATTTGTATTTTTAATTACTCTGCCTTTAGCTTTTGCTGTGGCGTAACAAGCGGGCAATAGTTTTTTCATGCTGATAAGGAAACTAGGCTTCCTGATTGCTGGTTGGCTAGTAAAATACACCAATAGACATGGCTGAGTTGACGCCTAAAGCCTCTGGACCATAGAGCTACTGCACCTGCTGCACCAATAATAGCTACTTTTGTGCCCAGGCACCTGCGGCATTTTACCTGTGGTTGTGCATTCATGTTTGGAAGGGGCTGTGGCAATTGGAGTGTGAGTTGGAAGTGACACCACCATCTTATGAGGAGCTGTCTTGCAGTCTAGTCTTTTTTTATGCCATGTGATCGCCAGCTGGATTGCATTTAGGGGACACCAGAGTGTCAGCAGCGGCCCATGCAGGTAAGAGCCGTAGTGCAGTGGGGCCAGGTTGGGGGGGATTCAACAGACGACCACAAGGGAAAATTATATAAATAATTTTTCCTCGTGGTCGTCTGTCAAAATCCCCCCCACCGGGCCTCACCCCCTCACCACTCTTACCTGCCCAAGCTGCAGCTGCAAAGTCTGACCACACAGTGAATGTGCCTTGCAGATACAGCACTCTATTAGCATGCCAAATTGTTGCCTTTCTGTCCCGATCTGCATTACGTTTTCTCAGTAACTTTGGGATTTTTTATCTCTGGCGCTCGCAAATCTTGTCGGCATTCTCAGCTACTTCAGTGCTCCCTGAAAATACCTGCATTATTAGTCAGCTGGAGATAAGTAAAACAGTGATGACATCATTGTCAGACAAAATGGCCTATTTGTGAGTTCAAGAATTAAATAATAATTTGCACTTTCTCTCTCAAACTAAGGGGTCGATTATGATTGCGGTGAATCCGCATCCTCCGGGCCGGTGGAAGCCACCGCGGACCAGGAGGATGCGGATTCACCGCCGCGGTCCTTGAAAACACCCACTGCCAGATTAGGATGGCGGTGGGATCAGCGGCGGATGGCAGGTTCGTCCGCCGCTGATCCGCGGAGTGTTGACCGCTATTTGGTGGCGGTGTCTGCAAGACACCGTCAGCCAAATTAGGATGCGTGTGGAAACATGCTTTTCCGAGGCGGTTTTTCCGCCGTGGAAAAGCACGTGGACCTTTGCTTCTGGGGACCCCTTGCGGGCCCCCAGGGTGAAGGGGGGGTGGAGGTGCACATGGGGGGTACCTATGGTACCCCCCTGCATTTGCATGCACAAAGGGGCAGGCACCGCGGTGCCTGACGCTTTGTGCATGCAAATCCTAATTTGGCTGACGGTGTCTTGCAGACAGCGCCATCAAATAGCGGTCAACACCCCGCGGATCAGCGGCGGACGGATCTGCCGTCCACTGCTGATCCCACCGCCATCCTAATCTGGCGATGGGTGTTTTCAAGGACCGCGGCGGTGAATCCGAATGCTCCGGGTCGGAGGTGGCTTCCACCGGCCCGGAGGATGCGGATTCACCGCCATCATAATCGACCCCTAAGTTGGCAACCTGTATTTTTTTGCTCCCTGGTAAGTTGTCTCCTTTTAGTGAAATGTCAGTAGGAGATTGATTTAATATTTTTTACTAACCTCTTTATTTACACTTGAACAGTATATTTGTATGCGGTAAGTGTTCATGGAAGGAGCACGCCAGAGACTTCCAAACAGAGCCAAGCATATAGTAAGATAAAAATATGGATGTCCTGGGGTGGTGCATTCACATATACTATAATACAGTTAGTTAATGCGATCACCGCAGACGTTGGTGTTTGTTACTAGAGAGTCACAGATCTGATTGCTAATTTGCACAGGTGGAGAATAGTGGCTTGTGTATTTGTAGTGCTACGAGATCCCAGACTGAGACAGAAAGTGTGTAGATAAATATGTAAGTCATTATTGTATTTTACACATAATAAGATAGGTTTCTGCAAAAGGTACACAAAGGAATGAGGGGGTTTATTCTGTTGTGGTCGGACCACATCCGACTGCTCGTTGGATGTGGTTCAACTGCCATCTGTTGCTGCAGTCCGACTGACGCATTACAAAATGTGCGGTCGAAGGCAGTAGGCATAGTGACAGTTCGATGCTTTACGATGCGTTAAAAGAGGCTGTTGGACCATTGAAGGGTCAGTAATCCCTACAATAGGGGTGGTGCCTGCTCAGGCACCGCTGTAGGGATTGCAATGTCCCTTTCTGCCTGCCCTTTCATGGCGGTTCGCCCACCATGAAAAGGCGGGCAGAAAGTGACTTTGGGGGGCCCTTACAAGGCCCCCTTCCCCTGACACTATGCTATGCAGGCTGGGGAGCAACCTCGCTGCACAGTGTGGAAGGAATTGCATGGCGCCTGCCACATGGGGCTGGGATATTTTTAAAGTGTGCATTTTCTATTATGGTGTGTGCCATAGCCCGCAGCTCATGCTGCAACGGAAAATATACACTTTGCGACCGATGTGAAGGCAGTCACATTGCAATTAGGCTAGCGGCACTGCCGATTCCTTATCAAACAGTCCCACTTCCGCTACAGTGCCAGTCGGACGAGACTCCAGCTGGCATCGTAATGATGCCCTAAGTGTTTAAGATAAAACAAGTACTATCAAAGTAAATAATTTAGTAACACACGATCACCCTGTTCCTATTGCAAACATGTTTTGTAAGTGGCCACTAAAAGGACGCAGACCAGAAGTCAGCCATTGACACCCCTATATTACCGATTAAAACACTTTAAGTGACTCCATCAATTCACATTCCAAATGTCCTTATTTCGGTTTAGCAAACCATAAAAGAAGTGACCATAGGGATCATAAATTACATTTACAATTAAAAGAGCGTGTCAATAAACAATGTGCAAATAAGAAATAAAAACGCTCAAGTTCGCATTAAAAGGATGCAGCATCATATAAATAAAACAATATCCAGAGTGGTCATGACTTGGGTCTCACTAACATAATTATTTGGGAAGAGTGTCATTAATATTTATACAACTCAATTTCCAAATCGATACCCTGTGCATTAAACCCTTAATCAATAAAAGCAAGGTGCCAAGATTAATCATAGAAACCTGGTTAATGCATGAAATAGAGTCTTAAAAGAATTGTAAGGATTTAGAAATTTAAAAAGGAGCATTATTTGATTAGAACAACCTTAATTGGTCAGCACAACCTATTTTATCTATTCATGCCAGTTGGTCCTAGGAGTTTTGCCCTCCTTCTAATCGACCAGGAGTGGCCTAGAAATGTTGCAGTGGCACAGGTGAAGAGAGGTCTAGCATCTAATTTTAATATCCGTAGAGCGTCTTTAGAGCTCATGGTCCCTAATTGTCTGCACACAGGAGCTAACCATTTGCTTCTTAGCTTTGCGTTTGCTTTACAGGCAAAAAGTACATGGCCAGTAGATTAAAGTGGACATGAACAGGAAGGGCAGCCCTTAGGCTGAGATCTGCTATTCTGCCAGGAGCTAATAAAAACATTAATTGGTAAGTTACCGTGTCTAAATTGTGTGTACAGCTTCCTGTCGGCTGGGGCCTTAATAATATCAAGGTAGCTTACTAAGTGGCAATTAGGTTTCAGGTCAACGAAAGCGTATGTTAGGCTGCCAAGATGGTTCTTGCCTTCTGGAGTATGAGGGTGATTGACTGATGGCTTGGATTGGTAAGCCAATATTGGACCGTAAGGTATTCACTTGTTTAATCCAGGCAATTTTATTTGCGGTGTCCAAATTTGAGACCTCGCAAAAAGCAGCTGCATAATGTGCCAGATCAGGGGTGGAAGCCAACCTATGCCAAAACAACAATGGACGAAGCCTCGCAAGATCGTTAATAGACTTAATACCCAGATCAAGCTTAAGTGGGAGAAGCGGTGTGCTTAGAGGGAGGCATATCACATTCCTAAGGGAACTTGTTTTCCACAACAGCAACTCCTTAGAGGATGCTGTCCCCCACAGCTCTGCCCCATAAAGGACACTGGTCACAACCTTGCAATTGTACAATTTGAGAGCAGGGGTACAGGCCTGGTGTACGACAAGCGACGCTCCCTACTCAGCGCCCCAGTGAGCTGAGAGAACTTCAAGGAGGCCTTCCCTAAGTGTCTCTTCCAGGCCATTTCCTCCGATAGTCTAATGCCCAAGTAATCAAATGAACTAACCCTCTCCAGTGTGACATTGTCCAAGAGTATATTTCCCTTAAAAGATTTATGCGGGTTGAACATCATTAACTTGGTTTTGGAGGTATTGATAACCAGGACCCTCTCCTCACAAAATACCTTAAAATGGTTTAAAAGTATTTGGAGACCCATGGGAGTTTTAGAGATCAATAGGGCATCGTCAGCAAGAAGCAGTGTGGCGATTTTTTGGTTCACCAGAGTTGGTGCATCAGCTGGTAAGGAACACAAACAATCTGCCACCTGATTAACATACAGGGAAAAAAGGATTGGGGCTAATACACATCCCTGACAAACCCCCTGCTGGATATTAATAGGCTCGGTAAGTTGTCCCTGGTTTCCCCATCTCACCTTGGCATAATTCCCATTGTGTAGCCTAACTAATATTTCCAGGATCTCCAAGGGCATTCCCATATCCCTAAGCACTTGCCATAATGAGTCTCTAGGCACGAGGTCGAATGCTGTTGTTAAGTCAATGAAGGCAAGTTATAGGCTACCCTTGCCCAGGACAACAACCTTCCAATATATCATCACTAAACGAAAAGCTTGATCCACTGTGCCGGTCCTCCGCCGAAATCCAGCCTGGAGTGGAGAGAGGATGTCATTCTCATCCATCCAGTCCTGGATTCTAGCCAGGACAGAATGGCAGAAAACCTTTTGCGCACAGTCAATCAAGCTGATCGGACGGTAATTGGAAGGCATCGACCTATCCCCTTTCTTGAAAAAGGGTACCACTTCAGCCCCTTTCCACGAGTTGGGGATCCTCCCCCCACCGGCTATATCATTGGCCAATTTCAAGAAATATGTAGCTCAGTTGTTCCTATCTGCGCAAATAAGGTCACCTGGAATACCATCCCGGCCATGGGCTTTCGCAGGTACAATGGCATCCAAGCAAGATAACATTTCCTCTCTGGTGGATGAGAGGGTAAGCGCTGGGTAGCCTATGTCCAGAAGCAACTGATTTGTGTCATGTTTTCCCGTGAGAGAATAGAGGTCACTGAAGTGTTTGTGCCACTCTAGGGCTGGGATGTTATTGGCCAAAGGGGGTGTTATTTCGAAATTTCCCTTCGTCAAGAGGGTCCAGAATTTCCTGCTATCTGGCTCCATCAGTTAAAGCCTGTACTTGCTCCCAAGAGGCCTTTACATTTGCTGATTAACCAATTGCACACATTTACATTTCTTTGAGGTAGCAGGCACATTGGGGAGGAGGCTTGTTTCTTCTTTAGTTTTCCATCCCTCCCCAGGGGTGGCAACACTGGTTACCCCCTTTGTATATACTTATGTACGAATATGGTACTTCTATAATGCAAACATATCCATATGGCAGTGGAACTCTAAACCGGATTAAAAACAAGCATAACATCAATGAGTGACAGGAAAGTTAGCTGGGTTTTGGACGGTTATACATTCTGATGTTTTCCTCTTTAGAGAGTCTTGAACTCTTCCTTAAATTGGACCATTTAAGCGGACCTGATGGATACAGGGATGTTGTTCAAGATCCTGGGTGAATTGATGGAAAACGCCTGCTGTCTTATATTTATTTTCCCTTCTTATTCTATAGTCACATGGTGTATTGGCTGTGGGTTTATTCAGAACCACCAGAAATGGTTAGCTTATCTCACAATATGCAAGGGTGCAGGTCATGATACAGCTGGTATTGAATATGATATAGGCCACCAAGAGGAGCCAATGAAATTCCATCAGGATGAGGGTGATGGGATCATATTTCTTCAGCCCCTGGATGAGATATGCTGCAGCATGTAGAATGCTCTTAAGATTGCCAGTGTGGATTCTAGGAGGCCTTGGAGCAGAGTATTACCACCAACAGTATAAGAACTTGAACAGCAGTTCTGAAGACTCTTTCTGGAAGAAATTATTTATTTTACATTAGAAGAGAAAGCTGGTACCAGACTGTGTCTGTTTTTGGTGATGTATTAGTTGTCAGTGAGGTTGGTCTCTAGGGTGAATCCACATGACTTGGCATTGGGTGAAATTGTGGATTCAAAGTCATCACATTCTTGCCTTTGAGCCAGGTGTGTACTGTTTCTTGTCATATGTTATTGGCATATAACAGTGTTGAAGATTGCAGGGATCTGTTAGCATGAGCTGAAAGCCATTTTGTACTTGGCAACCGTTTTTTCTTAGCCATGTGCTCGCCTGTGCTTTTTCCCTCTTCCAGAGCCTTGCACATGCTCATAGGGGACTAGCTAGTAGAATACACCTGCTTCTAGTATAGAACTGTCAGGCTATTCTTACTAATGTGCTCAGTTTGGACTCTCCTCCCACTTTGATGAGCAAACAAATCTTGCATACCCATATTAGTCGTTTTGCATGCTGGTGCATGCCAGGACCTCTCCTTGGTTTTATGCTGACTAATGTAACCTAAGCATATATAAGGTCCCTGTTTTCCGTACTCCTTAGAATGCCTCCTGCAGTTCCTGAGGGTACTCTGTGACGTAGTCTCCCTCATCTGAGGTGAATAAAAGATGTCTTTTATATTACAGCATCCATGCCAATCTCTTCTTTGTTGGTTTAAATAACCGGGTGCATCAGTGAGACCCCTGAGAAGGTTTCTATTTTCTACAATATGTTATTGGCATATAACAGAACTGCTCTCTTGGTTGGGTTGAGCTTCAAATAGACACTGGTCATCCAGGTCTGGATGATTTAAAGGAAGTGTTTGAGGCGATAGATGTCTGAAACAGAGGAGACTTTCAAGTAGAGGTATGTACAATCAGCATATTAATGAATCTTGATGCTGTTATCCGTGCAAAGAATACCAAGCAGCTCCACAAGGGACCTGGAGGTGTCCATGTGAACAAACTGGTATTGGATTGAAAAATAGGAAGAGAACCAGTGAAGGATATTGCCGGTAAATCCCATTTGAGACTCCAGGGTGCATATGGGTGACAGATGGCTGACGGCCTGAGAGGTTTATCATTATCAGGAGACATGGATCTTCTCATCTGTGAGCAAATTGGCATCATCTGTTATGTGTAAGGTAGAGGTCTCCATGATGCAGCATGATCTGAAGCAAAATTAATAGTTTTTCAGAAGATGGTTCGCACTCATGTGATCTTGGAGTTGAACATATGCTGCGTGTTCAATTAAAATGTTGATAAATGCTGTGAGTGTTGTTCTGGTAGTTAGCAAGGTCATCCGTGCCTAGTGTAGGTTTCTGTAGGAGTGGGATGATCTGGCCTGTCTTTAGAGCTTCTCGAAAGATGCCTGGAGTGAGGAAGGCATTGACAGTGGTGAATGAGGGGAAGGGATTGTCTTTTTGCTTTAAGCCAAAGGCATGTCAAGGTCAGCGTTAACTGCCCAGAGACATTTGTAATTTAACAAAATGTATAGGAACTGTTACTATAACATGTAAATATCATAGGCAATTAATTCCCAATAGATTCCTCTCACTTTGGCCTCTACTCTTGGGTGAAAATACCTTTTAAAATATTTGAGGGCATCTCCAAATTGTATCTAGAACCTTCTGAGATGCCATGTATCAATTTGTGATATTACAACTTTGCAGCTTAGTTAGATGTGTCAAGTTCCCCGTTCTTGACCGATATCCCTTTTTGCCAAAATCAAACCCAGAAAATAAAGAGTTAGTCTGCGTCTCACAAAACTGACATCATAGGGAACACCTAGAATAGTTACCTGGGATGCCCTTGAGGGACACAGATGCCATTCACACCAGTCTATTTTGCATTGCTTTGATTACTAAATTTCTGGAGCTCAGCACAGGACCTTAATAAGTGACGGAAGGTACCTGCTGTGCCATAGGTATTCAAATTTCAGGTCCATACTCCAAAGCATGTTCATATGACAGAAAGCACCATGCAAAGCACTAAGGTGAATTAGCCATAGATTAGCTGAAATGCCTCCTGTGAAAAAAACAGTGCCACTTCTAACCAATGTCTTCCTTGAACTCCAAGTCCCTTTCCAATATTCATTGTAATTGTTCCAAGTTGTCTGGCACAATATTGGCAAGCGTCTTTTAGAATGTAGATTTGTCAGGTTACCCTACCCTCGAGGCAGTACCCTATAGTCTAGTGTTGTACAATCAAGTATACTTCCCCATTCTATCAAATGTGGGGTCTCCGGATGTCGAACTTATTCTTCTTACTTCAGTACATTGATATGAATGTCATATTCTGCCTACACAATGCCTACACATGTCAAAGAAATGTATGTTTTAAAAAGAAAATTAACATGAAGATGTAATTGGGAGTCATCTCACAGCAGCTTTCATGTGTTCTAATTAGTTCATTACTCATTACTGTAGAGTTTAAGAAAAGAAGAGATAAATGGGGAAGGTGCTGCAAGTAATTTGCAAGGAAGTCTGTACATTAGCCCCCTTGCTGAGTTCGAATAGAATCACAATGGAGCAAATATCCTCATGGGTTGGTGGGTGCAGGTGTGTTTATGATTACAGGATTATCTTTGCCCAGAAATGGAACAGATACTTCTTGGCATGAAAACTAAAGACAATACATATTTTCTTATACCAGCCTAAGGATGTGTATTTTTGACAGAAATTAAAGACAGTCATTGGTAAGGCTATTTACTCAATGCGGGAGCCATTTAAAATGTGGGACTTTGGCTACATAAAATGTGGTGCTCTCTAGCTTGTTTATGGACAAGAGGATATACAATGCTTCTTTTGTAGTGATCATTGTCAGTCTTCAGGGCATATTATAAGGAGCAAACATGGCAGTCTGGTTGATAAACTACCAGGGCACTTTATTCATCTTCAGAGTTTCTAACTCTCAATTTAATTGTCCTATATCACATTTCTGAGGCTGTCCATGATGCGAAAGACTTAAATCTTATTTCAAACATTTAAGGTAGTAGAAATAATAGTTGATTTCATGTATACTGATTTTGAGAGTGTTTGAAAACTACTGTTAATAACTTTAAATGTATGTCAGCTTCCGTAATTCTTTCTGTAATGTCTCTCAGAATATGCCTTTTCTTTCTTTATAATTGTTATAATTGCATACATTAAAGTGGATGCAAATCATTTACTTTCACAGGATGTGTACTGAGAAGTAAAGCACTTAAATCCATGTCCTCACTAAACTTTGACAAGTGCTCTTTTTCAGGACTTTGACTGGAATGTACTAACCATTGTTGATACAGCTTACCAGCACTTTAGGTGCGCACCATCACAGGGAATGTATTTCATATTGGGATTCAGATCAGTTTGCTAATGGACTAGCAGCTTTGGAAAGAAACCTGCTTACACACTTAACAGTATTATTGGCCACAAGGTAATTCCATCTGAATTAAATGTGGTTAAATTATTTGTTCTGTTCTTCACCATTTCATGCGGATCTGCATCAGTAATGTTTTCTATCTATTGCCAATCTGACAAATGTGTTAAATTAATTATTGCAATTGATGGTATCAAGCCTATGCATGTTGTCTATTATATTGTCCACTTTAAAACCATTTTTTCGTGAATCATGCATGCTCATAATAGAATTTCTGTAAGCTTGCACAAATACCTTTTCACTTATATTTTATTTACAATGTGCATAACTACATAACAATGGACTGAAAGTGAATCAGTAAACCATGTATAATAAATGAACCTGTGATTGGGGACCAAGATTTTAAGTCTTTCTTTTTCATAGGGATAAGAAAGGGCAGATGAATCTGACATGTCATCACTATTAAAATAATGAAAACTCTTCTGGAAACGTATTGGACTATTTATGAGAGAAGTCCAACAATGCTCTCACTGAGTATAATTGTGTATTTCCCAGGGGTTATGAATCTATGAACAGAATGGTGTCCGTAATGATGAAAACAAAACAGCTTCTGAGGATTTTCTAAATTTTATTAAGGATCTTCATTATTTACAAAGGCATAGGAACTTAAGTTCATTTTAATTGCTTAACAGCATTTATGTGTCACAAAACTGTAAAGGGGCTAGTAACTACATGACCTAAGGATATTCTTAAAACAATGGGGCTTTAAAGTCGTTGGACCCACAATCTGATAAGGAACTTTTTCCCAAACAACACAGTTAATAACATGATATGCAGTGATGTTCATAGCATGATGATTAGAATTTTATGAAATTCATGTAATTTGCGATCATGTAAATTATGGGAAATTTCGAAAAAATTATGTGTAATTACACAAAATGAAAATCCATCATTTCACACTATATTCATGTAAATTTTTGCAGCAAGGACACATTTAATAAAATCACCATGAACGACAGCCATTTTCGTTCTGTTTTCCTGTGAATTTGTGGTAGAAATGGGGCATAATTATGCGCAGCAGCATAACTGCAAAATGTAAGGAATTTTGACTAACAAGTGTGTTGTGAAATTCTCAAAATTATGTGAGTTACACTGGTGTAATTTCAATGTTGTCCAGGCCTAATGATAATCCTGACATGCTCTATGAGGAGAAGACTATAGCTGCAAATTCGAACCACAGGAAACAGAACTGTGTTATCAGAAATATAGTTTCACTGCACAAAAAGGAAAATGATGATCAACATTAAAATGGGCAACATTTCAATAGCACTCCAGTTGCATGACCATAGTGGCTAAAGGGATCTGTTGCGGAACAACACACAACATGTGTATTTGTAAAGCGCACATTCACCCCCAAAGGGCCATCTTGGCACCGAATAACAGATGTTTATTGTTACCCAACCCAATGGTACTCCTTTTATCAACCTCAGAAAGGCTGAGTGGACCTGCCAGGATTTGAACCTGTGACCATGAGGTCAAACACAGGCCCCTGAAGTGGATGCATTAGTCCACTAAGCCACCAGGCCAGGGAAGCAAAAATCATCTGTGATGTTGGTTGACTGGAGAAATGTTTATTATTTCTCTTCTTTCAAAATCTGCACAAGCATCCGTTTCATATAGCCCAACTTTTTGTAGTGGTATTATTTCTATCAATATAGGTTCTATCAGTGTCTCATAATAAACCATAGCAGAGGTTGCAGTTGTTGAAAACACAGCATCAGTTTCACTCATTATAATTAGTGCTTAGTGTAAAGCTGAAGGCAAAGGAGGCGCCTCAGGTATTGCAGTTGGGTTTTGTATTCCAGTGTAGGCGTACTCTTCTTTGGGCAGTTCCTCTAAAGTAGAGAGAGGATGTGCTGATCTGCTCTTGGCATTTACTGGGGTCTGATGAACAGAATAAGCCACATAATGCTTTCTGATAGATTTAGTCAAAACTGTCCTGTTTTTCTTTGCACCAGGTAGCAGTGGAAGCTTTGGAAATCTTATCTTTGTTGGTGTCAGAGTCCAAGTTCTTCACGTTAGACAATTTAGTTCTATTTTCCTGAACAGTGCGCCATAGTTCAAATCAAACCAAGCAGCAGGTGTTTCAACTCTTCCACCTATCCAGGGACATCAAGATCAGGAACAAGCATTAGTACTCAAAATGAGTAACTCGTTTGAGGTGTGACTTGATAATACTCCTGTAGACAAATTATTTAGTGCTCTTGGAACTTCATACATATTATGCAGCCATGCCAATCTTGTATCCAATACCCTAGTGGTCAGGACTTGTTTAAGCATATAATTGGCACATTTTACAATCCTGTTTGATTCTTGGTTGAAATTGTGTGAACATTGCCGTCATACTGCCAGAGCACACATAGTATTCCGAAATGCCTTAGAAATAAATGCAGGACCATTGTCTGAGTGAAAGGTATGAACTGCTTCCATTGCTACTAAGCACTGCAAGTCTTTTATGACCACTTGAGCAGTGGCTGTGTTATGTGACCAAACAAAAGGAATCTAGAGTATGAATTGACTGCAATTATTATACAATTATATCAATTAACATATGGATCTGGCCTCATATGGTTGAAGAAAATGACCTCAAAGAATTGGTCATAGATAGTAAAGAGAGCCTGTGCAGGTCTTGCTACAGTTAAGTGTTTTGTTTGCTGACAAATATTGCATTCCTGAACATATTTCTTTGTGAGATTCAGTGACTATGGACACCAGTATCTTGCTGTAGCACTGGTACAGTACTGCTGATGCCAGCATGAGCAAAAGCTATCCCCTCCTGAGCTGTCTTAATTAAATCCAATCTAGGTCTCTCATTTGAAGTAGGTCTATCACCAACTCCTGGTTTGAAATCCATTGGAACATCATTTTTAGCAAGGGTATAGGAATATTTTGAGGGAAAATCTACAGGATGATTTTTACCTTTCAACATCCCTTGTATTGCTACTAAATTGTCTTCAATTATCTTAGTTTCAGATCAGGTTACAACGGCTACCTTGAAGTTCTACTCTGCTATTTTTCAAGCCACATCTGCTGCACATGTCCCTTTATTGTGAATTCCGGCAATGCTATGGGCCATGGTGTCGTGTACATGGACTGAAGGAAGCATACCTTGCAGAATAGTTACCTCTCCCCAAAGTTTCTTATTGATTTCCCCTTTGAATTTTTAAATCTTTTTAAGTACCAATGCAGTAAATCTACATTACATCCTTGCAATTAGGATGTTAAAAACACTAGGAGTGGGAACTGAAAGATTAGCTTTCGGAAGAGTAAGTAAAAGGGCATGTATCTCTGCAAGCTGTGCAGCAGAATCACCCAAAACCTTTGTGTGTGTGTAGCACCTTGAATTCATCATCTTCAAAAAGTCCATGCATTACAGCACAAGCTTAAAGCCTTTTTGTTTAGTGCCAACCACAGGTTGTGCAGGCCACCTACATAGAACACACTCTTGCACTCATGTATGGGTAAAACATTCAGAGTTTGAGGGATATGTTATGGATATTGGAAACATGCGTGTATACAGAGTGTATGGTTGTGATCAAAATGTACATCAACACCATTTAAAGAAGCAGCCTATTACAGCCAACACTGGTGTAGAGCACATGCATTAGAAATACTAGCTTTGGTTGCTGCTTCTAGTGTTGGTATGAGAGAACCACTAATGTATGTCCCCTGTGTCAGAGGATGAACCTTCAGTATAGCTGTCTGTACTGCTGTGGGACGTTCCTCAGTAGGCAAAGTAGAGGAATACAAATATGATATGTATGGTATAGGAGGTATCTGTCCCTCTTTGTATATTACAGATGTGTAGCCTGAAGCTGCAGTGGCCGGCTCAGGTAAGCATGGTGGGGCGGGGCAGGACGTGGCAGGTAGGGAAGTCAACAGACGATGGAATAGGTATTATTTATTTATTTAAATATTCCTATTCCATCATCTGTTGACTTATCAATGCCACTGCTCCACCCCACTGTGTTTACCTGTGCCGGCTGCCATTGGCCTGCAGTACTAGGCACAACCCTAATTACTAGGTTTGTCTTGTCGTTCTGTGTCTAAAATATTTAAGTCTGTAACATGGCTGTTTACAGCCCATGTAAGATAGCTGTATGTGCTTTCATCCAATGTTTTTCAGAAAACCAAGAATTCATTTATTTATACAAAGGCTTAACCTGTTCAGCATTTGTGGCAAGTAAGCCTGTGGAGGTTGGCAGCGGGGAAAATGCCAGCCGTTAGTTAGCGGCGGTCGGAGGCTCTCTCTCTGCCGAGGCACGCATAGAGAGTAAAACAATGAATGGGCTCACCTTCTGAATGTTTTCACTTTCCTGATAAGGTTCCGGATGGAGTGAATGTTTCCTGGTCCTTTTTTGAAGTCCTTCGGTTCGGGCTGCGTCTGTCGAGATACAGCTGAAGGTGTTTTGTGGGGGTGCTCTCCAGGTGTCCGTGAGCAGAATCGGGCAGGGCGTGCCGATAGCGGTGGGGAGGGTTCTTTGCATACCGGTGAGGCGCCGTAGCTCTGTTTTGTTTGATCAGAGGAGTGGGTCATCCTGTAAGATAGGGCTTGGAAGGCTTTTCTGTTTCGGTTCGTTTTTAGGCAGAGGAAGAGAGGGGATTGGATTCAAAGTGACTGTGGATGGTCAATGCTATTGAGGAACCTTAAAGTTTTTTGTTTTTTATCCAAGGAGGCGAGTAGCAGTACTTGGCACAACCCTAATTACTAGGTTTGTCTTGTTGTTCTGTGTCTAAAATATTTAGTCTGTAACATGGCTGTTTACAGCCCATGTAAGATTGCTGTATGTGCTTTCATCCAATGTTTTTCAGAAAACCAACGATTGATTTATTCCTACAAAGGCTTAACCTGTTCAGCATTTGTGGCAAGTAAGCCTTGTGGAGGTTGGCAGCGGGGAAAATGCCAGCCGTTGGTTAGCGGCGGTCGGAGGCTCTCTCTCTGCCCAGGCACGCATAGAGAGTAAAACAATGGATGGGCTCACCTTCTGAATGTTTTCACTTTCCTGAAAGGTTCCGGATGGAGTGAATCTTTCCTGGTCCGTTATTGAAGTCCTTCGGTGCGGGCTGCGTCTGTCGAGATCCAGCTGAAGGTGTTTGGCGGGGTTGCTCTCCAGGTGTCTGTGAGCAGAATCGGGCAGGGCATGCCAATCGCGGTGGGGAGGATTCTTCACATACCGGTGAGGCGCCGAAGCTCTGTTTTGTTTGATCAGAGGAGCGGGTCATCCTGTAAGATAGGGCTTGGAAGGCTTTTCTGTTTTGGTTCGTTTTTGGGCAGAGGAAGAGAGGGGATTGAATTCAAAGTGACTGTGAACGGTCAAAGCTATTGAGGAACCTTAAAGTTTCTTGGTTTTTTTGCAAGGAGGCGAGTAGCCTTAAGAAAATTCAAAGGGAGCGTAGCAGTTCCCCAACGCAGAAGACTGGTTTTTAAGGAGTCCCCCGACCTTCCAGTACACCCGGAGGTGAGGTGCTGGGTTTTTCAGGGTCAGCACCGCAAATATTAAAATAGAGGTGGCGGTCAGGGGGTAAACAACACCACGGGGGGCACTGGCTGGAAGCGGCAGAGCAGATCTCATGTGGGAGACGTGCCGCCGCCGAAATTGGATTCAGATGTGAAGGTGATCGGAAGACCGCCTCCACCTTTTTGTGCTGGGTTACCAGGTCAGGAGTAACACCCACAAAAAGCTTACTAAATAATCCAGCCCATAAAATAAACAAAATGAATGAAATAAAACAAATCAAAAGTATAGAAAGACAACGGGCTGAGGGTGAGGGAAGTGATCTGTTAGACCCAGAGAAAACAGCATTCTATGTTTGGCCTCCTCAGATGACACCGGTAAGGAGGAAGGGGCGAGACTGGGGGCCCAAACTGAAGGTTGAGCATGGTGGTGCCGAGGAGGAAAAACAGAAAGAGCTAGGAACAGGACCAAATAAACTAAATAGATATACACTCAGGAGTAGGGATATTTAGGGCCAAACCCAGTCCCCTCCAGAGACGGATGATAGAGTCCTGGTGTCAACATCTAGAACCAAGATCTCAAAACCTACCCAAAATTCAGCCCCGGTTCAGAATAAAAAGACTCCCCTGGGAAAGACTCCCACTGGTAAAAAACAAAGGAAACAGTTGAAGGCAAGCACAGGTAGTTCCCATGAGACACATTTACTTAAGATCATACTTTAAAGTCCAAGATACACTGCCTATAATCAATACATCAATGGATTCCATAGAGCCTATAGGGCTAAAGAACAGATTTGATCCCCTGGCCCTTTTAACTGTCCTTTGTTAGTACCTCTTCACTTTCCCCCTCTAAAGAGAAAGACAATGGATCTATGACATAATATCGACAGACAGAATATCGACATACAAAAATATCGACACAAAAATATCGAAATCAAAAATATCGGAGTCATATCTTCATAAAGGTAAGTACAAAAATATCGAAAAATTAATATCGTAGTACAAAAATATCGAAATTAAAAATATCGGTTTTTTAAATGTATAAATAATAATGTAAAAATAATTTTAAAATACATATAATTTTACAAATATTAAATAAAAACATTAAAACATAATTAAAAAATTAAAACTAATACATATACATTTAAAATAAATTAAAAATGTAATAATTTAAAGTAATTTTTTTTTTTAATTTCATTTAATTGATTTAATTTAAATATACATTTATTTTATTTTTACCCTGTACGCCTGTACCCCAAAAACCCAAAACTGACCCTGAAACCTAAAAATACCCCTTTACCCAAAAACTGAAAACTGACCCTGAACCCAAAAAATACCCCTTTATCCAAGAACTAAAAACTGACCCTGAACCCTAAAAATACCCCTTTACCCAAAAACTGAAAACTGACCCTGAACCCAAAAAATACCCCTTTACCCAAAACCCAAAACTGACCCTGAACCCTAAAAATACCCCTTTACCCAAAAACTGAAAACTGACCCTGAACCCCAAAAATACCCCTTTACCCAAAAACCCAAAACTGACCCTGAACCCTAAAAATACCCCTTTACCCAAAAACTGAAAACTGACCCTGAACCCAAAAAATACCCCTTTATCCAAGAACTAAAAACTGACCCTGAACCCTAAAAATACCCCTTTACCCAAAAACTGAAAACTGACCCTGAACCCAAAAAATACCCCTTTACCCAAAAACTGAAAACTGACCCTGAACCCTAAAAAAAACCCCTTTACCCAAAAACTGAAAACTGACCCTGAACACTAAAAATACCCCTTTACCCAAAAACTGAAAACTGACGAAGAACCCAAAAAATACCCCTTTACCCAAAAACCCAAAACTGACCCTGAACCCTAAAAATACCCCTTTACCCAAAAACTGAAAACTGACCCTGAACCCAAAAAATACCCCTTTATCCAAGAACTAAAAACTGACCCTGAACCCTAAAAATACCCCTTTACCCAAAAACTGAAAACTGACCCTGAACCCAAAAAATACCCCTTTACCCCAAAACTGAAAACTGACCCTGAACCCTAAAAATACCCCTTTACCCAAAAACTGAAAACTGACCCTGAACACTAAAAATACCCTTTTACCCAAAAACTGAAAACTGACCCTGAACCCTAAAAATACCCCTTAAAAAAACTAAAACATATAAAATTTAAAATATTATTATATACTTACCTATACTTACGTTGTAATGGTATGCGTTGTAAAAGTTGCGTTGTAAAGGTTGTTTCCCCGGTGGATAGCGTAGGGGTAAAAATTTACTATTCACACTCCAGAGGGTGCAACAGTAGGGAAAGCGTTGGATAGCATGGGGGTAAAAATTAATTCCCACACTACTCCCACTTTAACACACAACACACTACACATATAAAAAAGACAATTAATATAAATTTCAATTAATCAATTAATAACAATTAATATTACTAAATTGATGTAATTATAAATGAACTAAATAACACATATTAATTACTAATTAATTAACAATAAATACCAAAGAAAATTACAATCTCTTTAATTAATTAAATTTAATTATATCACACCCTATCCCCCTATAAACACACAACCCACTACACAGAAATAAATCATATCATTTATTCACTTAATAAATATTAATTACCAATTAATTATTATTTAACAATAAAAAATATATATATATATTAGCACATTAACTCTAAATAATTTAATTACCTAATTAATATTATTTAATTACCAATTAATTATTAATTAACAATAACAACACATTAAATATATTAGCACATGAACTCTAAATAATTTAATTACATAATTAATATTATTTAATTATCAATTAATTATTAATTAACAATAACAATAAAGTAAATATATAAGCACATTAGCTGTAAATAATTTAATTTACTAATTAATATTATTGTTTCCCAATTAATTAATTAACAATAACAAAAAATTATATATATAAAAAATTACTCTAATTAATGTAATTAACTACTTAATATTAATTAATTACCAATTAATTATTAATAAAAAATATGTACAAAATTATATAATAATTAATTAACTAATTAATATTAATTAATTACCAATTAAGTATTAATTAAAAATATTTACAAACATATATTAATTAATTAATTATTATTAAATTACTTCCCACCCTATTCCCCTATAAACCCACAACCCGCTCTGATACTAAAACGCAAAATGTAAACAAATTTACAAATTTTCAAACATACATTACAAAACATGTTTAACAAACATATAAACAACACATTAAAATACATAACACTAAACAAAATATCGATATTATTAAATTCGATATTAGTAACATACATACCTTAAAAAAACGATATTCTGTCTGTCGATATTTTGGACATCGATATTCTTTACTATCGAAATTAAAACATCGATATTATTGTATATCGATATTTTAATTTCGATATTTTGTCTCACTACCAAAGACGGATCTATGACATAATATCGACAGACAGAATATCGACATACAAAAATATCGACACAAAAATATCGAAATCAAAAATATCGGAGTCATATCTTCACAAAGGTAAGTACAAAAATATCGAAAAATTAATATCGTAGTACAAAAATATCGAAATTAAAAATATGTTTTTTTAAATTTATAAATAATAATGTAAAAATAATTTTAAAATACATATAATTTTACAAATATTAAATAAAAACATTAAAACATAATTACAAAATTAAAACTAATACATATACATTTAAAATAAATTAAAAATGTAATAATTTAAAGTAAATTTTTTTTTTTATTTCATTTAATTGATTTAATTTAAATATAAATTTATTTTATTTTTACCCTGTACGCCTGTACCCCAAAAACCCAAAACTGACCCTGAACCCTAAAAATACCCCTTTACCCAAAAACTGAAAACTGACCCTGAACCCAAAAAATACCCCTTTATCCAAGAACTTAAAAACTGACCTTGAACCCTAAAAATACCCCTTTACCCAAAAACTGAAAACTGACCCTGAACCCAAAAAATACCCCTTTACCCAAAAACCCAAAACTGACCCTGAACCCTAAAAATACCCCTTTACCCAAAAACTGAAAACTGACCCTGAACCCAAAAAATACCCCTTTACCCAAAAACCCAAAACTGACCCTGAACCCTAAAAATACCCCTTTACCCAAAAACTGAAAACTGACCCTGAACCCAAAAAATACCCCTTTATCCAAGAACTAAAAACTGACCCTGAACCCTAAAAATACCCCTTTACCCAAAAACTGAAAACTGACCCTGAACCCAAAAAATACCCCTTTACCCAAAAACTGAAAACTGACCCTGAACCCTTAAAAACCCCCTTTACTCAAAAACTGAAAACTGACCCTGAACACTAAAAATACCCCTTTACCCAAAAACTGAAAACTGACCCAGAACCCAAAAAATACCCCTTTACCCAAAAACCCAAAACTGACCCTGAACCTTAAAAATACCCCTTTACCCAAAAACTGAAAACTGACCCTGAACCCAAAAAATACCGCTTTATCCAAGAACTAAAAACTGACCCTGAACCCTAAAAATACCCCTTTACCCAAAAACTGAAAACTGACCCTGAACCCAAAAAATACCCCTTTACCCAAAAACTGAAAACTGACCCTGAACCCTAAAAATACCCCTTTACCCAAAAACTGAAAACTGACCCTGAACACTAAAAATACCCTTTTACCCAAAAACTGAAAACTGACCCTGAACCCTAAAAATACCCCTTAAAAAAACTAAAACATATAAAATTAAAAATATTATTATATACTTACCTATACTTACGTTGTAATGGTATGCGTTGTAAAAGTTGCGTTGTAAAGGTTGTTTCCCCGGTGGATAGCGTAGGGGTAAAAATTTACTATTCACACTCCAGAGGGTACAACAGTAGGGAAAGCGTTGGATAGCATGGGGGTAAAAATTAATTCCCACACTGCTCCCACTTTAACACACAACACACTACACATATAAAAAAGACAATTAATATAAATTTCAATTAATCAATTAATAACAATTAATATTACTAAATTGATGTAATTATAAATGAACTAAATAACACATATTAATTACTAATTAATTAACAATAAATACCAAAGAAAATTACAATCTCTTTAATTAATTAAATTTAATTATATCACACCCTTTCCCCCTATAAACACACAACCCACTACACAGAAATAAATCATATCATTTATTCACTTAATAAATATTAATTACCAATTAATTATTATTTAACAATAAAAATATATATATATATATTAGCACATTAACTCTAAATAATTTAATTACCTAATTAATATTATTTAATTACCAATTAATTATTAATTAACAATAACAACACATTAAATATATTAGCACATGAACTCTAAATAATTTAATTACATAATTAATATTATTTAATTATCAATTAATTATTAATTAACAATAACAATTTATTTATTTATTTATTTTTAACATTTGTTAAGCGCAAACAATTGCCCGCAGGCATCTCGGCGCTGTACATTTGTTTGCTCTCCTGTGCTGCTCTGTTAAGTTATTAGAGATTAAATAACCAAGTTTTCAGTTTTTTCCTGAAAGAGATGAGGGTTTCGCAGGATCTTATGGATTGCGGGAGAGTGTTCCACAGCTTTGGGGCAGTGACCAAAAAGCGTCTGTCTCCCCAGTTGACCAGCTTGGTCCGGGGTACCACCAAGACATTCTGTGTTGTTGAGCGAAGTGTTCGTGAGGGGGCGTAAGGAACAAGGTTGTCTATAAAAAATTGGGGGGCTTGATGATGTAGTGATTTGTAGACAATACATAATGTTTTGAATTTAATTCTGTTCCTGACCGGGAGCCAGTGAAAACTTCTTAAGGTCTCGGCTATTGGCATGAATCTGGGAGTACCTGAAAGAAGTCTGGCTGCAGCGTTTTGGATTGTTTGCATTTTCTTAATGACCCTAGCTTGGGCATTAGAAAAGAGTCCATTACAGTAATCCAATGCTGATAGGACCAGAGAGCTGACCAATGTTTTGCCTACATTATTTGGAAGGAACGGGAGAATCTTCCTTATCAGGCGTAGTTTAAAAAATGCTGTGCTCGCCGTTTGATTGGCATGGGCCATGAAATTTAATTTGTCGTCAAAAATGACGCCCAGATTTCTCACTTTTGTGGCTGGCTTTGGCACGTTTCCAAATGATGAAGGCCACCATGTTGGGGACCAGTTGGGACTGAGATGGCCAAAAGTGACCACCTCCGTTTTCTCGGAGTTTAGTTTCAAACAGTTTGCTGACATCCATTGTCCGATGGCCAGCATACCTGTCTTGAAACTTTCTGCTACTGTTTCCCCATCATGTCTAACTGCCAGAATCAGCTGGGTGTCATCAGCATATGAGGTAAGGTTCATCCCGTGCGCTTTGATGGTTTTTGCGAGGTCCGACACATAGATATTAAAAAGTGTCGGACTGAGGGATGAACCTTGTGGTACCCCACATGGCAGTGTTAACTCTGCGGACTTGAATTGGCCCAGAGTAACGGCCTGGGTTCTCTCCGCCAGAAAAGATGCTGAAAGATTTTTAGCTAGGCCTTGCACGCCCATCCTTGCGACACGGTTGACCAGAATCTTATGGTCAACCGTGTCGAAGGCGGCCGACAAATCCAGGAGCACCAATAGTGCTGCACCACCTTGGTCTCTAATTAATCGGATATCATCCGCAGCCTTAATAAGTGCTGTTTCCGTTCCATGAAACTTACGGAATCCAAATTGTGTTTCATCGAGCAGATGGTTTTGCTCGATGAATTCCGTAAGTTGGATATTCATGGCTTTTTCTACTATTTTAGCAAGGAGTGGTAGATTAGCTATGGGCCTAAAATTTTTCAATTCTGTTTTATCTAGGCCAGGTTTTTTTAAGAGAGGTTTTAATAGAGTTTTTTTTAAGTGACTAGGAAAGATGCCAGTTTGAAACATTAGGTTACATATTTTGGCTATAATTGGAATCACCATATCTATTAACGGGCGAAGGGTGTTCAGGGGACATGGGTCTAAAGCAGATCCGGACTTAATGGTTTTTATGATGTCATCAATTTGATTCTCTGTGACTTCTGCGAAAACAGATAGAGTATTACTTGAGAGTGGGGCCATTATCTGTTCAGTATTTTGACTATAACCAAGATTAAATGCAGAAAAAATGTCATTCACTTTGGTGAAGAAGAAGGAGGCCAATGAATCACAGAACTCTTGTGAACAGGGGGGATTCAGGTCTGGCGCAGATCCCGCCAATTGTTTGGTTATTTCGAATAACTTTTTGTGTGAGTTTTTGGCACTTTCAATTTGTTCCGTATAGTACCTTTTTTTGGTTTCAGTGATTAGAAGTTTGTATTGGGTTAAGAGTACTTTGTACATCTTTCTGTTTTCTTGATCATAGTTTTTCCTCCAATGTCTTTCTTTATTCCGACATTTTTGTTTGAATTTTCTAAGCTCCTCAGTGTACCACGGTGCTGAAGGGAGCCTTCTATTCCTGGAAATTCTTTTTATTGGTACCATATTTATAAATTGGTACCAATAACAATAAAGTAAACATATAAGCACATTAGCTGTAAATAATTTAATTTACTAATTAATATTATTGTTTCCCAATTAATTAATTAACAATAACAAAAAATTATCTATATAAAAAAATTACTCTAATTAATGTAATTAACTACTTAATATTAATTAATTACCAATTAATTATTAATAAAAAATATGTACAAAATTATATTAATTAATTAACTAATTAATATTAATTAATTACCAATTAAGTATTAATTAAAAATATTTACAAACATATATTAATTAATTAATTATTATTAAATTACTTCCCACCCTATTCCCCTATAAACCCACAACCCGCTCTGATACTAAAACGCAAAATGTAAACAAATTTACAAATTTTCAAACATACATTACAAAACATGTTTAACAAACATATAAACAACACATTAAAATACATAACACTAAACAAAATATCGATATTATTAAATTCGATATTAGTAACATACATACCTTAAAAAAACGATATTCTGTCTGTCGATATTTTGGACATCGATATTCTTTACTATCGAAATTAAAACATCGATATTATTGTATATCGATATTTTAATTTCGATATTTTGTCTCACTACCAAAGACGGATCTATGACATAATATCGACAGACAGAATATCGACATACAAAAATATCGACACAAAAATATCGAAATCAAAAATATCGGAGTCATATCTTCACAAAGGTAAGTACAAAAATATCGAAAAATTAATATCGTAGTACAAAAATATCGAAATTAAAAATATGTGTTTTTAAATTTATAAATAATAATGTAAAAATAATTTTAAAATACATATAATTTTACAAATATTAAATAAAAACATTAAAACATAATTACAAAATTAAAACTAATACATATACATTTTAAATAAATTAAAAATGTAATAATTTAAAGTAATTTTTTTTTTTAATTTCATTTAATTGATTTAATTTAAATATAAATTTATTTTATTTTTACCCTGTACGCCTGTACCCCAAAAACCCAAAACTGACCCTGAACCCTAAAAATACCCCTTTACCCAAAAACTGAAAACTGACCCTGAACCCAAAAAAATACCCCTTTATCCAAGAACTAAAAACTGACCCTGAACCGTAAAAATACCCCTTTACCCAAAAACTGAAAACTGACCCTGAACCCAAAAAATACCCCTTTACCCAAAAACCCAAAACTGACCCTGAACCCTAAAAATACCCCTTTACCCAAAAACTGAAAACTGACCCTGAACCCAAAAAATACCCCTTTACCCAAAAACCCAAAACTGACCCTGAACCCTAAAAATACCCCTTTACCCAAAAACTGAAAACTGACCCTGAACCCAAAAAATACCCCTTTATCCAAGAACTAAAAACTGACCCTGAACCCTAAAAATACCCCTTTACCCAAAAACTGAAAACTGACCCTGAACCCAAAAAATACCCCTTTACCCAAAAACTGAAAACTGACCCTGAACCCTTAAAAACCCCCTTTACTCAAAAACTGAAAACTGACCCTGAACACTAAAAATACCCCTTTACCCAAAAACTGAAAACTGACCCAGAACCCAAAAAATACCCCTTTACCCAAAAACCCAAAACTGACCCTGAACCTTAAAAATACCCCTTTACCCAAAAACTGAAAACTGACCCTGAACCCAAAAAATACCGCTTTATCCAAGAACTAAAAACTGACCCTGAACCCTAAAAATACCCCTTTACCCAAGAACTAAAAACTGACCCTGAACCCTAAAAATACCCCTTTACCCAAAAACTGAAAACTGACCCTGAACCCAAAAAATACCCCTTTACCCAAAAACTGAAAACTGACCCTGAACCCTAAAAATACCCCTTTACCCAAAAACTGAAAACTGACCCTGAACCCAAAAAATACCCCTTTATCCAAGAACTAAAAACTGACCCTGAACCCTAAAAATACCCCTTTACCCAAAAACTGAAAACTGACCCTGAACCCAAAAAATACCCCTTTACCCAAAAACTGAAAACTGACACTGAACCCTTAAAAACCCCCTTTACTCAAAAACTGAAAACTGACCCTGAACACTAAAAATACCCCTTTACCCAAAAACTGAAAACTGACTCAGAACCCAAAAAATACCCCTTTACCCAAAAACCCCAAACTGACCCTGAACCCTAAAAATACCCCTTTACCCAAAAACTGAAAACTGACCCTGAACCCAAAAAATACCGCTTTATCCAAGAACTAAAAACTGACCCTGAACCCTAAAAATACCCCTTTACCAAAGAACTAAAAACTGACCCTGAACCCTAAAAATACCCCTTTACCCAAAAACTGAAAACTGACCCTGAACCCAAAAAATACCCCTTTACCCAAAAACTGAAAACTGACCCTGAACCCTAAAAATACCCCTTTACCCAAAAACTGAAAACTGACCCTGAACACTAAAAATACCCTTTTACCCCAAAACTGAAAACTGACCCTGTACCCTAAAAATACCCCTTAAAAAAAACTAAAACATATAAAAATTAAAATATTATTATATACTTACCTATACTTACGTTGTAATGGTATGCGTTGTAAAAGTTGCGTTGTAAAGGTTGTTTCCCCGGTGGATAGCGTAGGGGTAAAAATTTACTATTCACACTCCAGAGGGTACAACAGTAGGGAAAGCGTTGGATAGCATGGGGGTAAAAATTAATTCCCACACTACTCCCACTTTAACACACAACACACTACACATATAAAAAAGACAATTAATATAAATTTCAATTAATAACAATTAATATTACTAAATTGATGTAATTATAAATGAACTAAATAACACATATTAATTACTAATTAATTAACAATAAATACCAAAGAAAATTACAATCTCTTTAATTAATTAAATTTAATTATATCACACCCTATCCCCCTATAAACACACAACCCACTACACAGAAATAAATCATATCATTTATTCACTTAATAAATATTAATTACCAATTAATTATTATTTAACAATAAAAATATATATATATATTAGCACATTAACTCTAAATAATTTAATTACCTAATTAATATTATTTAATTACCAATTAATTATTAATTAACAATAACAACACATTAAATATATTAGCACATGAACTCTAAATAATTTAATTACATAATTAATATTATTTAATTATCAATTAATTATTAATTAACAATAACAATAAAGTAAATATATAAGCACATTAGCTGTAAATAATTTAATTTACTAATTAATATTATTGTTTCCCAATTAATTAATTAACAATAACAAAAAATTATATATATAAAAAAATTACTCTAATTAATGTAATTAACTAATTAATATTAATTAATTACCAATTAATTATTAATAAAAAAATGTACAAAATTATAATAATTAATTAACTAATTAATATTAATTAATTACCAATTAAGTATTAATTAAAAATATTTACAAACATATATTAATTAATTAATTATTATTAAATTACTTCCCACCCTATTCCCCTATAAACCCACAACCCGCTGTGATACTAAAACGCAAAATGTAAACAAATTTACAAATTTTCAAACATACATTACAAAACATGTTTAACAAACATATAAACAACACATTAAAATACATAACACTAAACAAAATTTCGATATTATTAAATTCGATATTAGTAACATACATACCTTAAAAAAACGATATTCTGTCTGTCGATATTTTGGACATCGATATTCTTTACTATCGAAATTAAAACATCGATATTATTGTATATCGATATTTTAATTTCGATATTTTGTCTCACTACCAAAGACGGATCTATGACATAATATCGACAGACAGAATATCGACATACAAAAATATCGACACAAAAATATCGAAATCAAAAATATCGGAGTCATATCTTCATAAAGGTAAGTACAAAAATATCGAAAAATTAATATCGTAGTACAAAAATATCGAAATTAAAAATATCGTTTTTTTAAATGTATAAATAATAATGTAAAAATAATTTTAAAATACATATAATTTTACAAATATTAAATAAAAACATTAAAACATAATTACAAAATTAAAACTAATACATATACATTTAAAATAAATTAAAAATGTAATAATTTAAAGTAATTTTTTTTTTTAATTTCATTTAATTGATTTAATTTAAATATAAATTTATTTTATTTTTACCCTGTACGCCTGTACCCCAAAAACCCAAAACTGACCCTGAACCCTAAAAATACCCCTTTACCCAAAAACTGAAAACTGACCCTGAACCCAAAAAAATACCCCTTTATCCAAGAACTAAAAACTGACCCTGAACCGTAAAAATACCCCTTTACCCAAAAACTGAAAACTGACCCTGAACCCAAAAAATACCCCTTTACCCAAAAACCCAAAACTGACCCTGAACCCTAAAAATACCCCTTTACCCAAAAACTGAAAACTGACCCTGAACCCAAAAAATACCCCTTTACCCAAAAACCCAAAACTGACCCTGAACCCTAAAAATACCCCTTTACCCAAAAACTGAAAACTGACCCTGAACCCAAAAAATACCCCTTTATCCAAGAACTAAAAACTGACCCTGAACCCTAAAAATACCCCTTTACCCAAAAACTGAAAACTGACCCTGAACCCAAAAAATACCCCTTTACCCAAAAACTGAAAACTGACCCTGAACCCTTAAAAACCCCCTTTACTCAAAAACTGAAAACTGACCCTGAACACTAAAAATACCCCTTTACCCAAAAACTGAAAACTGACCCAGAACCCAAAAAATACCCCTTTACCCAAAAACCCAAAACTGACCCTGAACCTTAAAAATACCCCTTTACCCAAAAACTGAAAACTGACCCTGAACCCAAAAAATACCGCTTTATCCAAGAACTAAAAACTGACCCTGAACCCTAAAAATACCCCTTTACCCAAGAACTAAAAACTGACCCTGAACCCTAAAAATACCCCTTTACCCAAAAACTGAAAACTGACCCTGAACCCAAAAAATACCCCTTTACCCAAAAACTGAAAACTGACCCTGAACCCTAAAAATACCCCTTTACCCAAAAACTGAAAACTGACCCTGAACCCAAAAAATACCCCTTTATCCAAGAACTAAAAACTGACCCTGAACCCTAAAAATACCCCTTTACCCAAAAACTGAAAACTGACCCTGAACCCAAAAAATACCCCTTTACCCAAAAACTGAAAACTGACACTGAACCCTTAAAAACCCCCTTTACTCAAAAACTGAAAACTGACCCTGAACACTAAAAATACCCCTTTACCCAAAAACTGAAAACTGACTCAGAACCCAAAAAATACCCCTTTACCCAAAAACCCCAAACTGACCCTGAACCCTAAAAATACCCCTTTACCCAAAAACTGAAAACTGACCCTGAACCCAAAAAATACCGCTTTATCCAAGAACTAAAAACTGACCCTGAACCCTAAAAATACCCCTTTACCAAAGAACTAAAAACTGACCCTGAACCCTAAAAATACCCCTTTACCCAAAAACTGAAAACTGACCCTGAACCCAAAAAATACCCCTTTACCCAAAAACTGAAAACTGACCCTGAACCCTAAAAATACCCCTTTACCCAAAAACTGAAAACTGACCCTGAACACTAAAAATACCCTTTTACCCCAAAACTGAAAACTGACCCTGTACCCTAAAAATACCCCTTAAAAAAAACTAAAACATATAAAAATTAAAATATTATTATATACTTACCTATACTTACGTTGTAATGGTATGCGTTGTAAAAGTTGCGTTGTAAAGGTTGTTTCCCCGGTGGATAGCGTAGGGGTAAAAATTTACTATTCACACTCCAGAGGGTACAACAGTAGGGAAAGCGTTGGATAGCATGGGGGTAAAAATTAATTCCCACACTACTCCCACTTTAACACACAACACACTACACATATAAAAAAGACAATTAATATAAATTTCAATTAATAACAATTAATATTACTAAATTGATGTAATTATAAATGAACTAAATAACACATATTAATTACTAATTAATTAACAATAAATACCAAAGAAAATTACAATCTCTTTAATTAATTAAATTTAATTATATCACACCCTATCCCCCTATAAACACACAACCCACTACACAGAAATAAATCATATCATTTATTCACTTAATAAATATTAATTACCAATTAATTATTATTTAACAATAAAAATATATATATATATTAGCACATTAACTCTAAATAATTTAATTACCTAATTAATATTATTTAATTACCAATTAATTATTAATTAACAATAACAACACATTAAATATATTAGCACATGAACTCTAAATAATTTAATTACATAATTAATATTATTTAATTATCAATTAATTATTAATTAACAATAACAATAAAGTAAATATATAAGCACATTAGCTGTAAATAATTTAATTTACTAATTAATATTATTGTTTCCCAATTAATTAATTAACAATAACAAAAAATTATATATATAAAAAAATTACTCTAATTAATGTAATTAACTAATTAATATTAATTAATTACCAATTAATTATTAATAAAAAAATGTACAAAATTATAATAATTAATTAACTAATTAATATTAATTAATTACCAATTAAGTATTAATTAAAAATATTTACAAACATATATTAATTAATTAATTATTATTAAATTACTTCCCACCCTATTCCCCTATAAACCCACAACCCGCTGTGATACTAAAACGCAAAATGTAAACAAATTTACAAATTTTCAAACATACATTACAAAACATGTTTAACAAACATATAAACAACACATTAAAATACATAACACTAAACAAAATTTCGATATTATTAAATTCGATATTAGTAACATACATACCTTAAAAAAACGATATTCTGTCTGTCGATATTTTGGACATCGATATTCTTTACTATCGAAATTAAAACATCGATATTATTGTATATCGATATTTTAATTTCGATATTTTGTCTCACTACCAAAGACGGATCTATGACATAATATCGACAGACAGAATATCGACATACAAAAATATCGACACAAAAATATCGAAATCAAAAATATCGGAGTCATATCTTCATAAAGGTAAGTACAAAAATATCGAAAAATTAATATCGTAGTACAAAAATATCGAAATTAAAAATATCGTTTTTTTAAATGTATAAATAATAATGTAAAAATAATTTTAAAATACATATAATTTTACAAATATTAAATAAAAACATTAAAACATAATTACAAAATTAAAACTAATACATATACATTTAAAATAAATTAAAAATGTAATAATTTAAAGTAATTTTTTTTTTTAATTTCATTTAATTGATTTAATTTAAATATAAATTTATTTTATTTTTACCCTGTACGCCTGTACCCCAAAAACCCAAAACTGACCCTGAACCCTAAAAATACCCCTTTACCCAAAAACTGAAAACTGACCCTGAACCCAAAAAATACCCCTTTATCCAAGAACTTAAAAACTGACCTTGAACCCTAAAAATACCCCTTTACCCAAAAACTGAAAACTGACCCTGAACCCAAAAAATACCCCTTTACCCAAAAACCCAAAACTGACCCTGAACCCTAAAAATACCCCTTTACCCAAAAACTGAAAACTGACCCTGAACCCAAAAAATACCCCTTTACCCAAAAACCCAAAACTGACCCTGAACCCTAAAAATACCCCTTTACCCAAAAACTGAAAACTGACCCTGAACCCAAAAAATACCCCTTTATCCAAGAACTAAAAAGTGACCCTGAACCCTAAAAATACCCCTTTACCCAAAAACTGAAAACTGACCCTGAACCCAAAAAATACCCCTTTACCCAAAAACTGAAAACTGACCCTGAACCCTTAAAAACCCCCTTTACTCAAAAACTGAAAACTGACCCTGAACACTAAAAATACCCCTTTACCCAAAAACTGAAAACTGACCCAGAACCCAAAAAATACCCCTTTACCCAAAAACCCAAAACTGACCCTGAACCCTAAAAATACCCCTTTACCCAAAAACTGAAAACTGACCCTGAACCCAAAAAATACCGCTTTATCCAAGAACTAAAAACTGACCCTGAACCCTAAAAATACCCCTTTACCCAAAAACTGAAAACTGACCCTGAACCCAAAAAATACCCCTTTACCCAAAAACTGAAAACTGACCCTGAACCCTAAAAATACCCCTTTACCCAAAAACTGAAAACTGACCCTGAACACTAAAAATACCCTTTTACCCAAAAACTGAAAACTGACCCTGAACCCTAAAAATACCCCTTAAAAAAACTAAAACATATAAAATTAAAAATATTATTATATACTTACCTATACTTACGTTGTAATGGTATGCGTTGTAAAAGTTGCGTTGTAAAGGTTGTTTCCCCGGTGGATAGCGTAGGGGTAAAAATTTACTATTCACACTCCAGAGGGTACAACAGTAGGGAAAGCGTTGGATAGCATGGGGGTAAAAATTCATTCCCACACTGCTCCCACTTTAACACACAACACACTACACATATAAAAAAGACAATTAATATAAATTTCAATTAATCAATTAATAACAATTAATATTACTAAATTGATGTAATTATAAATGAACTAAATAACACATATTAATTACTAATTAATTAACAATAAATACCAAAGAAAATTACAATCTCTTTAATTAATTAAATTTAATTATATCACACCCTATCCCCCTATAAACACACAACCCACTACACAGAAATAAATCATATTATTTATTCACTTAATAAATATTAAATACCAATTAATTATTATTTAACAATAAAAAAATATATATATTAGCACATTAACTCTAAATAATTTAATTACATAATTAATATTATTTAATTACCAATTAATTATTAATTAACAATAACAACACATTCAATATATTAGCACATGAACTCTAAATAATTTAATTACATAATTAATATTATTTAATTATCAATTAATTATTAATTAACAATAACAATAAAGTAAATATATAAGCACATTAGCTGTAAATAATTTAATTTACTAATTAATATCATTGTTTCCCAATTAATTATTTAACAATAACAAAAAATTATATATATAAAAAAATTACTCTAATTAATGTAATTAACTAATTAATATTAATTAATTACCAATTAATTATTAATTAAAAATATGTACAACATTATATTAATTAATTAACTAATTAATATTAATTAATTACCAATTAAGTATTAATTACAAATATTTACAAACATATATTAATTAATTAATTATTATTAAATTACTTCCCACCCTATTCCCCTATAAACCCACAACCCGCTCTGATACTAAAACGCAAAATGTAAACAAATTTACACATTTTCAAACATACATTACAAAACATGTTTAACAAACATATAAACAACACATTAAAATACATAACACTAAACAAAATTTCGATAATATTAAATTCGATATTAGTAACATACATACCTTAAAAAAACGATATTCTGTCTGTCGATATTTTGGACATCGATATTCTTTACTATCGAAATTAAAACATCGATATTATTGTATATCGATATTTTAATTTCGATATTTTGTCTCACTACCGTATAAGAGAGCAGATTGGTCATTCCGCATAAGGTCAGATATTTCCCATATAACTCAGGACAAACAGTGGGAGTTAGGCAAATCGATGCAGGAACTAAGAAACTTGGGTTGGCTTGTGTTCAGTTCTTTCAGAATTTATACACTGATGAGACTCCACTTGAGGAAGTTAGAATGGAGGAATTTCTGTCAGGTATAGTTCTTCCCTCTTTACATCGAGATGAAAAGGAACAATTAAACCTCCCCATATCTTAAGAAGATATAATCCAATCGATCAGTTCTCTAACAAGGGGGAAAGCGGCTGGTCCAGATTCAATACCCAATGAATTTTACTTCAGTCTAAGGGATGAACTTGTTCCTTTCCTCCTTCAACTTTTTAATTGTTGCTTTATCGAAGGTCTGAGCCCCCCAGCTTCATGGGAAGATGCAACGATAACAGTTCTGCTAAAACCAGATACAAATCCTAGACTTTGTGAGTCTTATAGACCAATCTCACTTTTAAATTGTGATCACAAGATTTATTCCCAGATAATCACCAAATGCCTGAATAAAGTAATGGGCAGCCTAATCAACCCAGACCAAAAAGGGTTTATGAAAGGGAGGCAACTCAGCAAATTGACTCATGACTTAATTGCGGCGATAGATATGGCACAGACCCATAAAATCCCTTTGGCAGCAATGACATTCCATGCTGCCAAAGCCTTCGATCAGGTCAATTGGGCTTTCCTGTTTAAAGTAATCCAACATCTTGACTTAGGCCAGAATCTATTGTTAGCCATCAAAGCCATTTCCAAGAATCCTATTGCCAAACTTCTCATTAATGGTAAACTAACCAGGTCAATACAAATAGGCAAGGGCACTAGACAGGGGTGTCCCCTGTCCCCATTACTTTTTAATATCTACATTGAGCCCCATGCGTGTATTTTGAGAGATTGCCAGAACGTCATCCTTTTCAGCTGTATCGGTTGGGTAATAAAAAAATTGGTTATATACAGACGACCTCATAATTTATACCAGCAATCTAGAAAGATCACTTTCAGAGATATGGTCTAAATTCGAGAACTTTGGCAAGGTCTCTGGGTATAGTAACAACCAACAAAAAATGAATTAATGAACTGGAACACCAATTTAGGAGTACATAAACAAAGAAAGAAATCAGATATCTGGACATGCAAATAGTCCATATTATTGATAAAATAGCAATAGTGAATTTTGAAAAAGTTACCAAAAAAGTCAGATCACAGTTGCAATCTTGGGGGGGGGGGCTCCCACTTTCACTATTAGGTAAATTAAATCAACTGAAAATGTCGATCCTGCCAAAGTACACTTTTCTGTTTAACTCTTTTCCCCTAGATTTTACTAAAGTGTGGTTTAAAAAGTTGCAGGGGCTTTTGTTTCAAGTTTTATTTGGGGAAACAAAAATCCCAGAATCTCCCTAAAAAAACTTAGAAAGAAAAAAGCTTACGGTGGCATAGCAACTCCTGATCTATTCTTATACTTCTGCGCTTTACATTTAAAAAAAATTCAACAACTACTACTAGAAAGTTAATTTTTTTCTCCACTCTATCAGGCCTTCACTGAAGAGTTCTCCCTACAAGCGGGGTGTTTCTTATTAAAATTCGGGCACCCAAAATACTTTAAGAAGGTTAAATTAAAGATGCTAGTCTCAGCTATAAAGCTTTGGTACCACGTTAGACGTCTTTTAAAGATACCATACTACAAGGAGGCAGCTCCCGTTTAGGATTCCCCAGGAACAACCTTATGTCTGGAAAATGTTCTTGCAACCCCCCTTCGCACGTGTGGTATTACTACCTGGAGACATCAGATTTTTGAAGCAAAACTGATTTCTTGGCCTCATTTCTCTGCGGTAAGTGAGGACTCCGTTTCGAGGTTTAAATATTATCAGTTGAGCAGTTGCAAGATCTGTGGGCAAAGAGTTACAAGGGAATTCGGGACTGGCATAGAAAATTTGCGTCTACAAAACAAAGCCTAAAGAAGTAGCAGAGTGGTACTGGTTACTAGCACAAAATGGAGAAGGTATGCAGGTCGCATTCAACTTGGAAGAAGGACCTGCTGAACGAAGACCTCAATATAATTGGGCAAGTATCTATGTGGTTTTTATGGCCATATGTGAATGCTGCACCCTTAAAAAAAATCACCTCTTCACAGTACATAATGCCTACTGGACACCCCAGAAATGATCGAAAATAGGAAGTCAGGAAATCAAGAAGTGCCCAAAATGTGGAGAAGAAAAAGCAAATGAGGTGCATATGTTTTGGAGTTGCCGGGTAATATATTCGTTCTGGCAGAAAATAGGTAAGACCATTTCAAATATTATGGGCATGGAAATAAAATTAACAACGGTGGCTATAATATTTGGGATTCTGCCAGGGGATCTAACCGGGGTTTTTTTAACAAAAAAGTATGGAGCATTGTTTTTCACTCTAATACTTCTGGCACGAGGAGAACTGTGCATTAAATGGATCTTAGCATGTCCTCGGACAGAGGATGAGTGGATACATTCCATTCAGAGGGTAGCAAAATTGGATCAAGCTGGCACAAAGCGGAAAAAAACTATTATTTGGGAAATTTGGCATAAGTGGGTGGAGGAGTTCTGGGACTTAGGTTTAAATTTCCTGGTCAGGGGATCCTACACTAGTTAAGGTATTATAAAATTCTGAAATCTATATTTATGGTTTTCCTATACACTTATTTTGGGGTTGTGGTGGGGCAAGGGTGCAGATTATTTAGAGTTGTCTGTAATATATGTAATGATTATAAAATATGCTGTAAACAGACCCCAAGGATCAGGGATGTCAGTGGGGCAAGCCCTCTTCAAGAATCAAGATTGGGGTTGGCCCATTCACAACAAAGCCGAAGGGAAGTTCTTCCGGAGTCTCGGGACATTCCACCTCTCCATTAGGAGTGACTAGAAGCCCCCCCGAACATCCGGCTTCCTGTGACAGGCGGAAAACTTCCATCCTTGAACTCAAAGCATATTTAAAGATAAATGAGCACTTAAAAAAAAAGCCTTGTGGAGGTTAAGAAACTCCATTAGAGCTTGCAACTTAATCTATTTCGAATTTGTAAAGTAGCATACTTTTGTAGGATGTCAGGTGCCAATCCTTTACCCTCACTGGTTAGTTTGTGTCCTAAAAAATCACATTAAGATATGTGTCAGGGCAAGGGAGTTACAAGCCAAGATAACCCCTGCTCACCCCCTTGGTAGCTTGGCACGAGCAGTAAAGCTTATCCCGGAGGCAATGTGTAAAGCGTTTGCACAACACACTCACACAGCAGCAACACACTAAGCACACCACAAAAAGGGACTCCACACAAGGTTATATATCAAAATAGCCTTTGTATTACCATAAAACACATTAGATCATAATCACACATATACACTGTGCCAATTGGCACTGGGCAGTATTTACAGGGGATTATTTACACAGGACAGAGCCACGTGGGCTACTGTCAGAATGAGCACTTATTAGAAATAGATGTAGAATGTATGATAATTGTAGCACAAAATAACAATTGTAGAACACCACCAGTAACCACTGGTAAAAGGTAGGAACACACTACGCAAGACTAATCACCATAGGCATAGATCACGCAGTGAAACATAAACTGACTAGTATAAACCATACTAGGTAATACAACCTCCTAATCATAAAACACATTTGGAGGTATAGAACAGGCATAAAGGCATTGCACATTACACATAAATCACATTAGGCAATTATCAACATAAACACAAATCACCAATCACCTTGCGCAAGAACCACAGAAGTTACTGACCTCAGGCCAACTGGCCTTCCATTGGGCCCAAAGGCCCTTTGTCCCAAAAGTCAGGGCTGGCTGCGCACGCAGCCAAAAGAAGAGTGCGCAAGAGTTTGGGCCACTACTTGCTGGGCAGCTGGGAATGGATGGGGTGAAGGAGTGCGTCTCACTCCTACCTTCAAGCTGGCCCCTCCTAAGAACTGTGTGCCTAAATGGTGCAGCTGCCCACTACTTGCTGGGCAGCTGTAGGAATGATCGCGGGCTGGCGGCGGTGATGCACCTCAATACGGGGTAGGCTCCCATTTTAGTACAAAGTCCCTGGCGGGGTGGGCACCTGGTAGCGTTTTAAAAGCACGGCAAAGTCATTGGCGGGGAGGGCACCCGCTAGGGATAAAAATCAGCAGATATGAGGGGTAGGCACCAGCTAGGCACACAATGCAGGGTGGGCTCCTGCTAAGCCTATAAATCACAAACATGACACGGACGCGGGGTGGCACCCGCTAACAAGCAGAACCTGGGGGAAGCCTCCACATCTGGTCTCCCTCGCATCCTCACGCTGCCAACGCAGGCTTCTCTCCTCTGCTAGCACCTCCAACGAATAGTGCCCACGAGGCGCTCCTCCCAGCAAATAAAGAGCACTTCTAATCAAGGCAAAGCACTCCCAGGGCACTAGAAAGCCCAAAGTCTCAAGTCCAGGGAAAGTCTTTTAGAATGCAGGGGGGCAAAGGCCCAGCCCAGGGGCCAGCTCACAGGGCCCTCCAGCAGGGAGGCAGTCCCCAGTGGTGGTTCCTCCTGGTGCCCACCAGCAGCAGGCCCCCCTCAAGTCAGGAACAAGTGTGAACACATACATGGGGTCACAGCCCCTTCTTATACACAAATTCCCTTTGTCCAAAGCTGTAGGGCAGGGGGAAAACCAGTCACAACTGGTTCTGGAGCACTTTGTTTTGCTCAGCCCCTCTCCCTATTCACAGGACAGGCTAGGGACATCAGACGCACCACAGGGGGCGGAGCCAGCATTGTGGAGGGAAGGCACAGCCCTATTCAGGTCCCAGGTGCACTCCTCCCTCCCATCTACATGCAGATCTCCCCATTCACCACCGGGCAGACCTATCCTGACTCCTGGAGCCAGGCACACCAGTCAGCTCCTGTCAATCACAAGCCAGACAGTCAATTCACATTCACAGCACACAGACATGCCAACTTCTAGAAGTGGCCCTTCTCCACTAGACACAATAAATCTGCGCACACCATTACGCAGCATTTATTCTCACGAGTTCACACATACCAAACTCGCCCCTGTACTCCTCTCACATTCCTATGGGAGGGCAGGCCAATCTCACCACACGCACTCAGACTGCGCATGCACTTTACACTGGGACACAGTGTTAAAGTGTGCAGAAGCCAAAAACAAATAACATCAGGTCACATTTAAAAGCAAAACGTTTAGGGGTGAACCTGCTGAAAGAGCCAAGTCCAACAATATGCAATTCTAGATTTCTTGAGATGGATGTTATACTTGTAACAGGTGAAAAATGTCACTATCCTATCCACCCTAGCAACATGTTCAATCAAGTTGTCATCAGTAATGTATATGTCATCACTATATCATAGTGCCTCTGGATCTTCTTGTAAGGTTGCCATCATTTGTGCTGCAAAACATCCAAGAGCATTTTTATACCCCTGTTTCAATTGTGTATACGGGTATTAAAAATACTGAACAAGAAAGCAGTTAGATACTGGTTTTCGGGAGCTATGTACTGAATAAAGAAACTATTTTTTCCTGACTAGATTTATTGTTAATCTAGTGCTGTGAGACTTTTGTACAGCATGTGTGCAAATATAGGCATTTAAATGTCCTTAACCTAAAGCTATTATTTATGAATAAGCAGACTTTAATACAGTAAGCAAGGAGTGTTCATGACGGAATGAAAAGGCACCGTAGTACCTTGATATTGCATTTGATCTAAAATACCTTTTACATTGTGTTTAGCTTCTGGCTTTAAAGGATATTAAGATTGCACTTGTGGAAAAGATTCTTGGTCCTACCCCGCTTAAATTCTCTGTATAAGAATTCTATATAACGCAGGGTCTGCATCAATGCATTTTTTTGTCTCAATTCTTCAGGTAAAAAGGAGAAAAGTGACTGCAATATTACCTCACCTTCAGGTGTAAACCTTACAAATACCTTAGTACAATTATCCATTGTTTGAATCTAGCATCCGATAGCATCTGATAAATAAAGCTAGAATGTTCCATAATTTCTGTGTAATATCCCACTCCCAATATGTAGTTTTACATCATAGAACCTGTCTGGAGAGTTTACATTCCCATCTGGATCTCAATCTGAAGGGATACTTTAGCTGGAGTCAACAAAATATGCTCTTTGAGAGTTTGGTGAACTATTGTCACTGCTGTTGCACTGTCCAGAAGTGCTATAGTCCCAGTTCCTTTCCACTGAAGTTTGTTATTATGTCCTGCTTCTTTACAAGAACAGTACTTTTTCTTTTTAATATGGGTCTTAGAGACTGAATCTTTCTCTTCCCTCTGTATACTAACTTCTCCTTGTCTTGCTGGATTACTTTTCTGTTTGAGGCATTTGTCTTTTCTGCAATTCTCATTCTGTCCACTCCTTTCTGTCTTTTTACTGTCCTCAGAGTCCTGAAAAGAACTGCTACCAGGATACAGTCACTGATCCAGCTTTCTAATTATATCACAGTACTTTATCCACTCCTGCTGGACTCTTGCGATGGAAGAGATCCAGTCCTTGTTTTTGTTTCACCTTTTGCTTTTCCTCAGTCTCTAGTACAGCCTTTTTGCTTATGGCAGCCTTCAGTCTCATCTTTTGATTTGAAAGGTAGCCCATGAACCTAAGGTGTCATGGCCCACGGAGGTGTACACTTCTGAAATAATCTTTAGGCATTTCCGTCCTCGATCTTGAAGGGGAACCACTGCCAACCTGTATTGAACTGCTACAGCTGTGGCTTTTCCCCTCCCCGAACGTTACTCAGAGTTTTGAATAATCAGCATATGTAACTCAATAAAGGGGAGTACCTAGAAAGGAAAAAACTTGATATTTCAGACACTCTTACCCCAACAGTTCCCACTCGCCACCCACATTTCTCTATGTTGGTTTCTGAACTGCCCACAAATGCTGCATGGGAAGTATCTGTTGAAATTACCCAACCAAAACCTAGAGTCAAACAACTTGAACAATCATTTCATTCTAAGTGTTGTCAAAAGAAGATAGCATGTACCCTCCCAATCACCGAAGACCCCTCTCTCCAATAGTATATCATAGTCTGTAGAAAGGAGGAATTATTACAATGTCCCCTTTAAAGAATTCCAAAACTGTGGGTTAATTAAAAACTACAGCATTATCATCAATACTGATCTAAATATCCCGCTATTCCTGCCCAATAGAATTATTATGACAATGATACTTTGGTACCAGCCTCAAGACTGTGCAAAGGCCCCAGGTAAGAGACAACCTTCATCTCTTCCCTTCCCCTTGGAGTCTAACCAATGGTGGGAGGTGCCCTCCAGATTTCAGAGTACACTCCATGCTGGTTGTTTCTCATTGGACAAACTGCCCCTCACTCCTGCTGACCTACTGAGTCAGCAGGTGCACCAGAAGATCTGCCCTTTTCCAAATTCAGTGCCCTGTGTGGTTAGGCAGGATGGTCATCCCAATTTCGATGTCTGTACCCAGCCACTGGACAGCTCTTCACATCATGTCATACCTCCTATCAGATCAGGAAATAACAAAATATGCACTCATAAGTTACTACTTAGTGGCAAACACTTTTCTGAGCATTGCACTTTTAAATACATAACGAATGTTATCAATTAAGAATTGGGGAGAATGTTAACATTTGTGCAGAAATAAGATTATCATTTGAGAGATTATTATATAGTTTGAGGGCAACATCAGTAATGAAATCATACTGTTTGTGGTTGCTAGGGCCAAGTTTTATGATTGAATTTTATTGTTTTATTCACTATATTTTAATATCAAGTTATGGAATGAAGTAAAATTTTATTTGTATTATATGGATGCACTCATCACTTATGTTTTTGTTTTTTAATGCAGTTTTTTTAAAGCATGACCTTACACAAGTCAGATAAGTGTTTTTAAGTACAGAGGGATTAAAGGCCTGATTACAAGTTTAGTGGTTTTACCTCCATACAGCCCCAGTAGCGATCCCAAGAAGAATGCTGCTGCTGAAGTCTCCTGTCTGCCGTATTACAATGTCACTGCTGGGCCAGCAGAGGTGTTTCTGGGTTTCTAGTGGAGAGGAATATTTTTTCATTTGTGTCAATGCAGGTGTATATGTTGACTGCACATGTGTTAAATGTACATATATGCGTGGCACGTGGAAAATACCTACTACAAGCACTTTCCTATTGCTGTAGTCCGAACCATACTTTAAAACTGCCTTACCTGGATTTTGACGCCAATTGGGTCATTTTCTTTGGGGTCAGGATGCTGCTGTGAAAAGGGGGTCCTGGAGGAAGAGATCTCCATGAGAGACTGAAGGAAAGAAAGGAAATGAGTGAGTGTGCCCCCCAATTCCTTTGATTACGTCAACTTGAATCTGGTGGTCTTCCCACCACACTCCACGGAAAGCAAATTCATAATTACGATGGTGGTGAATTTGTCTGCGCCACCCTCGGGTAGCTTCTTTCCCAATGCAGCTGTCAAGACAGTTGGCAAATGGCTGGTGGTGGCAGCGGTGTTTCAGTGATCTTTTGTTCTGCAAACCGCCAACATCTTAATACAGTGGACAGTCCGTCAACTAGTGGCAGGGTTTTCGACACTGCTTTGACTACAGTTCCCTTACTGCCAAACTCATAATCAGACTGTAAGTGCTTTGCCCACAATGACAGGATGTTGAGTTATGCAGGCACATTTATTTTCTGTTTTCCCTATGGATTGTGTGTCATGTGCTCTGCTGAATTGTTTATTTAGTAGCCTCTGACTCAATTACGGGTCAGGTTTTTTGCAGGTGCTTTTTAGAGTTGAAGCAGGTGGGATAGAGATCACAGAAAGTGGGATCGTCAAACTCTTTGTGTATTGATCAAATATGATATCTAAATAATGCTAAAAGAATGATTGAAGAACAGAATCCAAAACAAATCCTCCCCAGTACAGACATCAGGGCCTAAAACCTTCTTTTGTTGCTCCCCAGTTTAAATCAAGCCATGTCGAAATCAATCTGGACCCTCCCCCCCATGGGAAAAGACCATAACAAACTGCCAGGCCAGGTCCTCCCCGGACTGGAAACAAGTATTCTGGGACCCGTTTCAGGGTATTACTCCTCATTAGCCAGTCTAGCTTGACCCCAGTGGCATGGAGAGCACAGGACCCACTTGGGATGACAAATGCAAAAAGAACAAATGATGGACAGACTGCTGAACAATGTCAAACATTCACTCCAGTACAGAGCTCTGGCCTAAATCCATTGTTTGTTTGCTCCTCATACCATCTCAGTTTAAACCCAGTCAGGTGATGCCCCGAAACCTACCCCATAAATGGGTGATGGGGTGATATAGACTCCTGAACCATAATCTATTTTTAAATGTGCTTAGTGTTAGCTTGACTTAGGTTATTTTCCTTTGTTAGCTTACCATTTATTTCCACACGTTTTCATGATGCAAAGTTACATTCAGCTTGAACAACAATGTTTTAGTTTAGGAGCAGATTAAGAGGCATGAGTCTGGCCAAGATGTTCTAAATTTCAGAGTCGTCTGGTACGCTTATGAGATGTAACGATGATATGTGAACAGAAGTGATGCTTTAAAGAATACCAGCTGTAACTGGGCTTTTCCACAACGTGTCACCCTTGCGTGCCATTCCCAGTCAATTAGATTAGGCAGTGGTAAGTTTATTATATAAACACTGAGATTTGACAGTTTAGATTAGAGAAGTCATCACACCAGAAGTGTCCAGAAATAAGTCAGATTCCTGACTTCTGGTTAAAGTCTTTTCTGGACTGAGATTTGACAACCATGCAGAAATAGTATTCAGCTGAGCAATGCAGACAAAGATCTCCCTTCTCCCATCATTTATTCATTCAGCTGAAAGTCTTATAACACAGAGATCCGCTTTGTTGAAAGTACGCAGGGCGATGTTTCAAGTGCTCTCCAGCAGGGAAATTGTGTTTACTTTATGTACTCAGCATAGTGCTAAAAATAAACTCTAGGTGTTTGGAAACATATTCTAGGGAAACATGGTAGAAATGTGTGTTGTGTTCACTCCTATAATAACCCTAATAATAGCAATCTGCTTCAGGTGTTTGGTGGTCACTGCCCAAGTACCAATTCATAAAAAAAGACAATAAATGGATTAAATATATATTGTGTAATTATTAATAAAGATGCCTGATTGTGCCATTCCAAATCTGAAGGTTGATTTCCTAAACAGTTTTGTTTACCAGAAAGCACTTTTGCACTGTGAAATGGAGCAGAGTGCAGATCTGCAGTAAACCAGATCTGCCTTTCTCATACATAGCACATTGAACTGAGCTCTTGTGTTATAGAACTGGGGGATTTAAACCTGTTATAGAGCTAGGGAATCTAAACCTGTAGACTTATGGTAAACCTGTAAGATACTTAACAAGGGCATCTACACAATACTCTGTTTTGCTCACAATGGAGGACAAGGATCTCTCGGTTCCTGCACCAGCCACTCAGTGGTGGAGCAACTGTGGGATGGTGGCAAGCCTTGGCTGACTCTCTTGGCCAATGGTGATGCTAGGTCAAGCAATATGTTTCCTACTTTGTTCAGCATGGGACAATTGAAAAGGCTAAACAGACAGTGTGAAGGTGTATGCTGGTCTTCATTATGACAGCGATTTGGATCCAATAACTATTAATGTTAGCACAATCCAACACTTTGGGAAATAATTCTGCATCCATGTGTGATGATACAGGCATGATAAAGATTTATTTATTTTATTTTGAGAGTTTTATAGAGTGCGAACAAGACCCAAAGGGGTTTCAGTGCGCTTTACAGCGATGTTGTCAGCAATTATACAGAACATGAAGAAGGTAAGACATTCATGAAGAGTAGGGTGTATCAGTGGTGCCATAGAGTGCTTCGAGTAAAACATCATACAAATAGAGACAACCAAGATGTGCAATGTGCACCAAGGAATATTAACAAAAAGGGAGAGAGCAAAAATCAACAGTTGATGCAGTTAAAGGAGCTGTCGAGGACTAGAACAAAAAGAAGGTAAAAATATATCATAGAACATCAGTGAAAATATTTCAAGATTTTGGTTATTAATAAAACACAAGAGCATGAACAGCTGTCATATAGATATGCTTTACCTATATGCTGTGTTAAGTTAGCATGAGCTTATTAGGAGTTTAAACACCATTTTTCCTCTCTGCTGCTTCTGCACCCGGCACATAACTGTTGTTTTAGCTTTGAGCCTAGTAGAGTGTTTTGATGCACACAAGAATACTATGTTGTTACTCTGATATCAGCTTTGCTTAGTGAGCTGTGTCTGTACAGTGAGTGCTGAAGCCTTGAAGGATAACTCGACACAGTGATTGTTGTGAGGTCTGATCTTCGCACCTTCCTAGACATAACATACATGCAGCTGCGGCCAAATTCTGGCTTTAGGCGCGTTTTATATTGCTTTGCACAGAGCATACACACACACTTGATGGTGCTTCGCATGCAGAGAGCTGGTGGAAGATGATGTGATCCCTTACCACTAGGATCTGAGTTATGGGTCTGCCCTGCTAAAACCCAAAGAGACCTTCTTAGATATAATATAATATACTAGTTAGGGAGGGTGAGAATTAGGTGTTGTTTAACCCCTTCCATGCTCATGACGAGCTGGGCTCGTCATGAGGTAGCCTCCTCGCACGCTCATGACGAGCCCAGCTCGTCATGTAAAGTGCGGTTTTAAAAAACTCAGCACAGGAGCGGAATTTCGCTAGCGCGCATGCGGTTAACCCTATTCATTTTAGCATTTTAACATGCTTTCACCTTTTGCATTCTATGGACTGGTAACTATGCTGATTACTTTGTTTCTTATAATATGTTTGCTTGTATTAGCTAAGATACTGCGTTTGAGAACACAGCATTAGAAAATAAACATTTCAAATGTGCACGCGTCCTCATTTACTCCTAGTTCTGGATTGAAATGATTGTATAACGAAAGAGTGTTCATGTGTTCCACGTTACCTGAGGTGTACTAAGTCCATGTTCTGGTTTGTCTAAACAGTGGGAGTTTGTAATAACCAATGAGACACTGTAGCTAGTCTGGTAAGGGATTTTGGGTACTAAGGTGAGTTTTGGGACACCCTAATTCACTGAGGTTCCAAGTCTCTATGCACAGTTCTGTATGAGAACGGAATCCCTGCGACATGGCGCCCAATTGTTGGTGGTCTTATTACATGACACTTGAGTAGTGCAACTTTCAGTCCTTAGCACCTTCACTATTGTTTCCGGTTAACGGTGGTGTCGGACAAACCTACCTATATTTACATAGATCTTTTCAAGCTTGAATCTTTCTAAACGGTTTCCTTGAATTACTACCCAGTTGTGCTACAAAGTTTACTTTGTACCTCTTTCTTTCTGTGTCGCTATGGCCGCGGTGAACATTCTGCAACATAGTCGCATTGCGGTGCGCAATCATTTGCAGACTTATATTGTTCCGGTGGATGGCATGGCCGTGATAATGGTGGTGAGTGCAGAGGTGGCTTACCCTTACGAAATCTTTTACTCGTGGGTGACCTTCCCAGCTGTGAACGCAAATACTGCTGTGTTTGACACATACACTCCCACTGCTGTGCCACAGGAATATACTCCATATAGGGCACAGGAAGTTCCTATTGATGCTTGGCAGCACCGCGTATGGTTTGATGGCGCCTTACCCCACTCTTTAACAGCTCCGAGGTTAGGTCCTTTGTCCATTCCAATTCAAAAAGGGGGGTGGTGATGGACAGAGTATCTGAATTAAGCAGAACACTCCTACCCAGTCAAAAGATCAGGGCTTGATCCATCACCGTTTTTTAGCTCACTGCACCATCCCAGTTCAGAACCTGGCTACATGCAAATTAGTCTGTCCCTGGCCCAGTACATCATGGGAACAGGGCAGACCAAACTACCAAGCCAATTCTTTACTGGTAGCTTGTATCCTTTCTGGTGAAGAATTGGCTTGGTAGTTTGGTCTGCCCTGTTCCCATGATGCACTGGGCCAGGGACAGACTAATTTGCATATAGCCAGGTTCTGAGCTGGGATGGGGCAGTGAGCTAAATAACGGTGATGGATCAAGTCCTGATCTTTGGACTGGGTAAGAGTGGTCTGCTTAATTCAGACACTCTGTTCATCACCACCCCCTTTTCTGAATCGTTTTTGGCCACTATAGGTGTGGCAGGGTATACTCAGACATGAGTCCCTTGCTCACTGCTCCATCAGGATTCAAGCAAGCCGGGCCGATGAGGCTGAAATGCCAGAAACCGGTCCCCGGTAGCTTGTATCCTTTCTGGTGAAGAATTGGCTTGGTAGTTTGGTCTGCCCTGTTCCAATGATGCACTGGGCCAGGGACAGACTAATTTGCATATAGCCAGGTTCTGAGCTGGGATGGGGCAGTGAGCTAAATAACGGTGATGGATCAAGCCCTGATCTTTGGACTGGGTAAGAGTGGTCTGCTTAATTCAGACACTCTGTTCATCACCACCCCCTTTTCTGAATCGTTTTTGGCCACTATAGGTGTGGCAGGGTATACTCAGACATGAGTCCCTTGCTCACTGCTCCATCAGGATTCAAGCAAGCCGGGCCGATGAGGCTGAAATGCCAGAAACCGGTCCCCGGTAGCTTGTATCCTTTCTGGTGAAGAATTGGCTTGGTAGTTTGGTCTGCCCTGTTCCCATGATGCACTGGGCCAGGGACAGACTAATTTGCATATAGCCAGGTTCTGAGCTGGGATGGGGCAGTGAGCTAAATAACGGTGATGGATCAAGCCCTGATCTTTGGACTGGGTAAGAGTGGTCTGCTTAATTCAGACACTCTGTTCATCACCACCCCCTTTTCTGAATCGTTTTTGGCCACTATAGGTGTGGCAGGGTATACTCAGACATGAGTCCCTTACTCACTGCTCCATCAGGATTCAAGCAAGCCGGGCCGATGAGGCTGAAATGCCAGAAACCGGTCCCCGGTAGCTTGTATCCTTTCTGGTGAAGAATTGGCTTGGTAGTTTGGTCTGCCCTGTTCCCATGATGCACTGGGCCAGGGACAGACTAATTTGCATATAGCCAGGTTCTGAGCTGGGATGGGGCAGTGAGCTAAATAACGGTGATGGATCAAGCCCTGATCTTTGGACTGGGTAAGAGTGGTCTGCTTAATTCAGACACTTTGTTCATCACCACCCCCTTTTCTGAATCGTTTTTGGCCACTATAGGTGTGGCAGGGTATACTCAGACATGAGTCCCTTGCTCACTGCTCCATCAGGATTCAAGCAAGCCGGGCCGATGAGGCTGAAATGCCAGAAACCGGTCCCCGGTAGCTTGTATCCTTTCTGGTGAAGAATTAGCTTGGTAGTTTGGTCTGCCCTGTTCCCATGATGCACTGGGCCAGGGACAGACTAATTTGCATATAGCCAGGTTCTGAGCTGGGATGGGGCAGTGAGCTAAATAACGGTGATGGATCAAGCCCTGATCTTTGGACTGGGTAAGAGTGGTCTGCTTAATTCAGACACTCTGTTCATCACCACCCCCTTTTCTGAATCCTTTGTCCATTCCAGGCGCAAATTGGCCTGTTTTGGCTGGATTTACTCCTCATTCTCAACACGGCGCATGTTCCGTTGTTGAATTAAGGCGACTTCATGTAGTCGCAATTAGCGTGATTAGGTCGTTAGTGCAATACATAACCCGTAATCTCTTAGGCGGGGCCCCAGGGGGTGCAGCGCTTCCTGCAGGACAAGGTGGTATGAACCTTAGTCCTGTAATGGTCAACGCTGTGATGGGCAAGCGCCCCCAGGATAGGGATGAATTTCCTTTCTGGCTTGCCGAAAAGTTTGAGCAGCTGGAAGCTGTATTTCCTAACACGACTCCTGGTGAGAAACACAGGATTCTGACAATTAGCATGCCGAAAGACTTGACCCCAGAAATTGGTGACTGTGAGACATGGGGTAGAACATTTGCGGCAGTCTATGCGCGGTGTTATGGCACTCCGTCTATGACTGTTTTGCCAACGGTCCTTAAGTGTGTTCAGGACGAGCACGGACCTGAGGCTGCTGTTGAATTAGGTATGCGCCTTTGTGGCTCCTTTGATGTGGTTTACGATCTCATACTTGCTAATGTCGAGGGAGATGCTGTGAACTTTCAGGTAGCCAATGCTTTACAGGTGATTCCCGAAGTCGAGAAACCCTGACAGTTAGCACAAATTATTGTGGCGGCTTATAAAACCGTGGGCCGCAATTGTAGGGGTCTCAAGCCTTTTTCTACTAAAGAGAAAAAATAACCGCAAGGGCAGAAGTCAGAAACTGACAAACAGCCCAAGACCAAAAAACAAAATTGGCCGAAAAAACAAAAACAGGGAAAACAACAACAACAGAGACAGGAGTCTCGTTCTGCGTCTCCATTGCCTGCGCCCCAGAAAGTGTTTATGACTTGCGTGGTCGCGCAACGATAAAATCACCTGATCGATTTCAGGTTTCTGACCAACGCTCTCCTCGTTCTTTTCAGGACTCGTCGGCCTTATCGACCGGAAGTGGAGTAGGCGGCAGGGGTCAGGGTTGCCAGCAGGGTCGCGACCAGCCCCGCCCGAAAGACGGTAAAGGCAAGCAGGACAATTCTACACCAAAGAGACCCCAGTTTCAAAAGAAGAAAGTCAACGCTTTATCAGCGAGATATGCCACAGATAGTGAGAACGCAGCTTCTAGATCAGACATGGGCTCTGACCTTGCTGGACGGCGCGCGGAGATCACCATAGTGCGAGAGGCCCTGCGTCCACTACTGAAGGAGACAGCGACTGACCGTTATGTTGTTGTGGAGTCAGCTGACACCAGAGTAGCTCCCCATGACAGACTTTATGAAATAGTCTTATTAATTGAAGGTGACATACAGCGTACCATAAAAGGGGTATTTTGGGAAAATATTACAACTACCTATGACATTTTGTTAGCGGAGGCTGACTGGCCCACACCTTTTGTTCTCGCACACGGTCTCGAAGGAGAATGCACTGAATTTTGCAGTAGAGTGGGCTAGAGTCCTTGCGCCGGCTCTGTACCGTACACACTGTGGTTGGGATAAATTTTCCCCATACCACGAAATACCTTTGCGGTCGCAGCCACAGCCTCAGCCTCAATATCCCCTTAGACGTGAAGCTAAGGCTTCCGTTGCGGAAATCCTTGAACAATTGGAATATCAAGGTGTGATTGAAACATGTGTGTCACCGATGAATAACCTTCTTTTTACTGTGACCAAGCCTAACGGTTCATATCGTTTGGTATTGGATTACCGGCATTTAAACTTGCATTGCCGTACCTGTGCAGTACAGAATACTCACGGCTCTGCCTTGGTGGACAGTCTTGGGCGTAAGCGGTTTAAAACCACGCTTGACATATCCAACGTTTTTTATGCCCACCATTTGGATGGTCTAAGTTCCCAATGGACCAGTTTTACATGCGGCGGCATCCAAAAACAGTTCAAACCTTTACCGATGGGCTATAAGAATATTCCTGGTGTGTTTGCTGCCCGCATTGTTTCTCTATTGGGGAGGATCAACCCTGATGCATGTTCGTATGTGAATGACATTTATCTCATAGACGACGAACTTTAGGAGCATCTGTGTCGAGTTGAGCGCATAATTTGTAGCTTTGCGGACTTCGGTTACAAATTCAACTTTGCAAAGTCGCACGTTGCAGAGTACACAGTGTTGTTCCTGGGCTATGAGCTCAACAATGAAGGTCGAGGATTGGCTCCTCACTTCTTGGAGAAATGCGCACAATTGCACGCTCCGACAACTCTGAAAAAATGACAGTCTTTGCTGGGATTTTTTAATTTCAGGAGGACTTACATTCCTGAATATGCCCAGCGTATCAAGCCATTGTATGCTTTGATACAACCTACTTTTACCAAATCCTGCTGGCTGCCAGAACACTCAGCTATTCTGCTATCTTTGCAGGCTGATCTGCTCGCTTCTAAATGCTTACTGACTCGTGATAACCACACCAACCTGGTGATAAGAATCGTCCCCGGGGCGGTGGGTTTCACTTACCTTACTTTTAACGAAGGAGACACAGTACCTATTGCCTACAAGTCACACTTGTACACTTCGGCTGAAATGTGATTTTCCACTGTGGAGAAAGTTTTAATGGCTGTGCAGATGGCTATTCTTAAGGAACGTGCTCTGTCACAGGGAAAACGCATGTTGGTTGTTACCCCGTGTCCTGCTTTGGAAGTAGTTACGAAAGCCAGTGTACCTAATTCTAAAGCTTTGCACCCTCGGTGGATACAATGGGCTGCTTCATTGACATCTCCGGATGTCACGTTTATTTTTGATGCCTCATTACGGTCGCAGGAGTTTTTGCAATATGAATTTGTTCATCCTACACCTTTGGCTATGCGGCCTTTGGAGGATTTCCATTGCATCATATACACTGATGGGTCGGCGCAAGTTGCACATGGTTCTAAACACGCCTACGTTTCCGCATGCGCCATTGTGGTAGGTGCCATGGTGAACGATGAGTTCAAGTCCAGAGTCGTGCACACGCAGACTCTAGGGGACTGCACCGCACAATTGGCAGAGCTTCGTGCTCTGATGCTTGCATTGGAGTACGCTGATCCTAGTGTGACGACTCTTAAAGTAAGTGATTCTTAGTACTGTGTCCAGTCTTACAATGAAAACTTGTTCTTTTGGATTCAGAATGATTTTCGTGATTCCAAGGGTAGCACATTAAAACATAAAATGATCTGGGTCCGAGTGGCTGAGCTTAAAGAGCAGTTGCCACTCGTGTTTGTAATTCTTTCTCTTGGTCATCAGCGCGTTGGAGTCCACGCTGTTGGCAACTCGCTTGCTGATGAAGCAGCGAAATCTGCAGTATCAACAAATTTAGTTGCAGAAGTTACACGGTCCAAAAGTAAGATTGATGATGATATCTTGGCAGCTGTTGCTGCGACTAAGAAGGGATGTAAATATCCTAAGGGGTTCCCTTCGAAATACTTATACCACTTAAGTCCCGATAAGGTTCCTTATGTGAAAATACCTGACGTTGGGGAGAGGTTGATTCCCAACTCGGATCGCAGAAATACATTGATCACAGCGGCCCATGAAGGTGTTGCGTCTGCGGGCGTTTCTGCCACTGTGTCCCAATTGCAACAGCGTTTTTGGTGGCGGGGACTGTACAAGCAGACGCACGATTATGTCCTTCAATGTGACATTTGCCAGCAGATTAAGCCTTCAACTGCTGCGCGTCCGCCCCAAACACAGTTGTAAATTTCTAATAAACCACTAGGTTGTGTTTATTTAGATCACTGCGGTCCTTTTTCTTCTGATACTGCATATAAGTACGTCTTAGTCGCAGTTGATTCAGGCACACGCTTTGTATGTATGGGTGTGGCCTCACCGCAGCACTGATTCACGGACTGTCATAACAGATTTGAGTGTCTTTGTAGGGATTTTTGCCTGTGGTACCTTCCATTCGGATCAGGGTCCTGCTTTCTCCTCTAAGGCGTATAAGGATGCCATGGCTTTGTTGGGGGTCCAAGTCAAGTTTTCGTCTCCATACAGGCCTGAGGGCAACAGTGTAGTGGAACAAATGAACAGTGACTTAAAGCAATTATTGACAGCTCGAGTTATAGGCACTGGCAGGAACTGGCTGGCCCATCTCAATGGCGTACAGCGTGCTCTTAATAATCTCCCTAGAAGGTCTCTGGGTGGGCGGACCCCATATGAAATGCTCTTTGGTATCAAGATGTATGTACCGGACCTTGACGGTCTAGGCTCGGTGGCTGTTGCTGCCTCCTTTGACGTAGATAAACATTGCAATGTTTTACAGACTCTACAAAATACCAGGGACAGTCTTGCAAAGGAACATTTGCCCTCCACTTCGGATGATGCGTTGCAGATCCCGGTAGTTGGCTGGCTACCCCAAGTTGGAGAATTGGTTTGGGAGAAGATCGAGAACAAGAAAGAATTTGGTCCCTCTTACCGAGCTCCAGTTCCTGTGCTTGGTGTGAAGGGCACAAGAACAGTCATTTTACCACTACTTCCAGGTCGTAAAGAAAACAGGTATATCTCCATTGACAATGTCAAGATACACAGAGTGGCCGATTCTTCTTAGTATGACACCGGCAGTCTCCTGTCCTTCGATGGTGAGAAATTCTGTATTGGCCACTGCTTCAATCCTGAGCCGGAGGTGGCCATCGACATGCCTACAATTTCTAGTTCTTTATTGAGTACATTGCCTGGTACTCAACTTGATGAAACTGACTACTCTTACCCAACTGACTTATCGATGCCTGATTTACAAACTCGTTTGACCACAGAATCAGATTTTCATTTGACACTCTTTCACACACATCAGGAAAGCCCTCAGGTATTGCAGTCTATACAAGTTTATTTAACAAACATTTTTTGATTCCCCCTTGGACATATTTTTGGCTGGTGCTTTTTTCGATGTACCTTTTTATGTCAGTTGGTTTTGTGTTTTATTTTTTCCGATTCGCCAATGGACAATCTGTCGAAGAGAGAACATGCATTCGACATCTAAATGGAACATTGGCACCCCATTCCTCGTCACATACTGCACACAGATTGAAGAGAGACTTAGCTTTTGTTAACATCACTGCTTGGCCTGTCCTGGATGGGATAGTATGGGATGCTGTTAAATTTCAAATTCATGGCCCCACTGAGGTTATAAATGTCCCTAATGTGCTTTGAGTTAACATGGGGGATGTAGTTAAACAAAACATACGTTCTGATGATTGGGATGTTCAAGCCGTAGAGGCATTGTTTTCTGATTTGAAATATTATGCTGCCTTTGATGCTGAAGATTTGTATTTAGAATCTGCTAATTATGGTGATTTATTTTGTTTCCAACATTTTGGTAACCACTACTTACATAAAACTAACTCCAGGAGGAGTACTGTAAATTATACACAGTGGGAGCATTGCCCAGCTCCTTTGGAGGGCAGTTCAAGTTCCTTTTTGAAAAAGTACACTTATTTTACAGACTTTAACCAGTCCAATCCCGCTTCATTTTATTTAAAAATGACAGAAAAGTCCATGTCCAAGGTTAGACTTACTGATACTAAGTTATTGTACTCGAAGTCCTTTCTAGACCGGCTAGCTGTTGGAGGCTACGAGTTGTGGAAGGAAACAGTTGACCTTAAATCAGTTTGGGGTTCTAAAAGTTGGCAGGTACAAGGCACTGAGGTTTTGCACCGTGCATGTCTCATCCCAAATCATATGTTGTTTTTGAATTCTACCATTTCACAGACAACGTGCTTTGGATTGGCTGCTTCTAAAAAAGTAAATACTGCTTCCTTCCCTGATTTAGAAGAATATACAGGTTGGGGTAATACTGCGAAATTTTCAATCAGGGAGTTGCAAACTCCATTGCTAAATTCGTCCTTTAATTTATCCAGTTTGGATCCCAAAGGTTGGCTGCTGTGGCACAGAAGTGCTGACTCGTGCCAACATCGTTTTCTGGGTTCAGCTGATGGCTTTACACAGGTCAGGGTCGATCCCCAGTTTGAGAGTGACCATTCTATAACCACTTATTCAGTAGGCAAGTTATGTCAGAATTGGCTCAAACATTCTACCTTGGCATCAGTTAAACTGAATTTATCTAAACTGATTGACGATGTGGATTTGAATGATTTCATAAAGGGCCCGGCTAGAGGTAGATCTAGAAGATGGATATATGCAGTTTATAATGAAATCTGGAAAACATCACAGATTGAGGCGGCTACCCGCCTTAGGGCTATTGATCAAGCGAATTTAGAAAAAGTGCTTGCAGTTGTGGATAATAGCATTAACACGCTTTCTTCCCGCATTTACACGTTGGATAATATTGTGTCATCTGTTGTTGATATTGTGCTAGATGAAGTGTCTGTATTATTCCATGGTCAGAATCAATTGCGTTCTATTATGCAGTTTGCATGAACCCTGCAGACACTTAAGGCAGGGAAAGTGCCTTGGAATTACATGAATGTCTCGTCTCTATTTGCACCGTTTAATTTGACTGACAAGCAGCGTTTGCTTTCAATGAGAGATGCATCTTTCTCCATGTTACACATTGAACAATTGGAATCTTTACCATTCTCTGTGGCAGAGGCCACTGCTGCAACGTGGCTTATGCACGGGTTAATACCATTTGCTCTTTTCAAATTTACAAATTGTATGAAATATTTTGCCATTGGTAGATACGAGCCTCTCGGTAGTTCCTATCTCCATGAAGCCTGGTCGCTTCCTTTTACATACAGATGCCTTAGGGAGGGAAAGGAAGTTTATCTGAAGGGTGAAGAGTGCACCGAAATACCAGATCACTCATTAATGTGTAGACATATTCAATTACACAGCTCTTGCAATCAAGAACAGCCTTATTTAGCCTATATTTTGAAAGGTACACCCGTGCCCGCTATCATCCCCACATTTACATTACTGGCAAACAGCAGTTATTTACTTTTAAATAATGAAGATTGCTGTGGGTTAATAATAGGCATTGCTTATGTCGTTACAGTCAGTGAACGTGTGGTTTGCTGTAAAAATGTTTTGTATCCACCCACGCATGGGAACTTGGATGTTTCCATCCGGCCGAGGATTCCGACCTTGAAAGGAGAGTTCAATGGGATGAGTCCCTATTTTCACAAAAAGAAGTTGCCCTGACATCAGCTCGTGAAACATTTGTCCTTCACGTAGCTAACACCCGCACAGAGGTGCAAGCTTTATTAAATACTGACCTACCCTTGCATTTCAGTGAACTGATTCATACAATCTTTAACGCATCCTCCACATCGGGGCTGATGCATTTTTTTAAAGTGGTTAGCAGTGGTCTTGTGACTTCCTTTGAAAAGATATTTGGAGTCATTCCTGCTTTCTTCCGTTCAATCTTTTCCAGCCTATTTGGTGGATTTCCCATTTTACTGGCGCTGGCTGCAGGCGTTCTGGTGCTGTTTTCTTTCATTAAAAATGGATGCACATCCTGTGTTCCAAGACGAGCTGTCACGGCTGGCACTGTTTCGCAACAGGATGCTTGAATACTATGGTGCGTTGGATTATCGTTTTGATTTTCCTATTTCACATGTGTCCAGCCTGTCTTTCATTGCCTGAGCTGCTATGGCCCTGGATTTGTGTCTCTGCAATATGGTGTCTCCTGATGTGGATTTTAATCAACTCATGAGCCCCTTAGTTGCTCATGAATTGCTTTGTTCTGACAAAGGATTTATGGCCTTGGCAGCGATGCATGGAGTACTGGGTCGTTGGAATATATTCGCAGCGGCGCAAGATTTCTTGGCACACAGCTTCATTGAGAAACCACCGAGTTGTCCTCTGAAGGTGCTAGAGGCTCCGGTAATTGAAGAGCATATATGTTCTTTCCCACTATTGAATTGGATGGCTGAATTGCTTTCGGATGATAACAGTGACTTCCTTTTGGAAGTTGTTGCTGCTTATTTTGCATATTCAGTCCTTGGCTGAGACCATTCGAAGCCTTTGTTGACATTGACCTTTTTCGTTATATTTTTTTGAAATTTATGAAAAACTTTTTGAGTCCCGACCTATTGACTTTAATTAAAGTGAACACTAACTTGTCATGATGGTGAGATTTTGGTTCTTTGGGTGACGAAAATAATTTTCTCACTTACTCAAAATTTGAACTGATCATCGTTCTTGAACTCCGCATTTCAAAAATAAGTCACTTATCCTATCTTATCTTACCTTATCAGTGCTCGGATCATGGGAGGGTGTCATATAGATATGCTTTGCCTATATGCTGTGTTAAGTTAGCATGAGCTTATTAGGAGTTTAAACGCAATTTTACCTTTCTGCTGCTTCTGCACACGACACATGACTGTTGTTTTAGCTTTGAGCCTAGTAGAGTGTTTTGATTCACACAAGAATAATATGTTGTTACTCTGATATCAGCTTTGCTTAGTGAGCTATGTCTGTACAGTGAGTGCTGAAGCCTTCAAGGATAACTCGACACAGTGGTTGTTGTGAGGTCTGATCTTCGCACCTTCCTAGACATAACATACATGCAGCTGCGGCCAAATTCTGGCTCTAGGCGCATTTTATATTGCTTTGCACAGAGCATACACACACACTTGATGGTGCTTCGCATGCAGAGAGCTGGTGGAAGATGATGTGATCCCTTACCACTAGGATCTGAGGTATGGGTCCGCCCTGCTAAAACCCAAAGAGACCTTTTTAGATATAATATAATATACTAGTTAGGGAGGGTGAGAATTAGGTGTTGTTTAACCCTATTCATTTTAGCATTTTAACATGCTTTCACCTTTTGTATTCTATGGACTAGTAACTATGCTGATTACTTTGTTTCTTATAATATGTTTGCTTGTATTAGCTAAGATACTGCGTTTGAGAACACTGCATTAGAAAATAAACATTTCAAATGTGCACGCGTCCTCATTTACTCCTAGTTCTGGATTGAAATGATTGTATAACGAAAGTGTGTTCATGTGTTCCACGTTACCTGAGGTGTACTAAGTCCATGTTCTGGTTTGTCTAAACATTGGGAGTTTGTAATAACTAATGAGACACTGTAGCTAGTCTGGTAGGGGATTTTGGGTACTAAGGTGAGTTTTGGGACACCCTAATTCACTGAGGTTCCAACTCGCTATGCACAGTTCTGTATGAGAACGGAATCCCTGTGACACAGTGCGTTAACGTTTGTTCATTAGTAGTCTTTTGATCAGTTTTTTATTTGAAATCTATTTTATTTTCTGTATAAAGAATAGAACACAGGTCGAGATATACACAGCATCAGGCCCTCAACCCTATTTAGGGCCGGCCGTGTATTGTAGGAGAGTCTCCACGAGTATGGAGAAGCAGTAGCAAAGTAGCTTGAACACAGCATGCCGCCTACAACCCTTGTTGGGCCGGCCGCGTGACACAGTATATATAGCAATATTGATCTGTTGTGGGAAATCACAGGACCCTTTAAAAACAACAACACTAAGAACACGGGCAAGAGGACCATAGAAAACGAGTAGTGATGAGTGGACAGAAAGGTGTCGAAAGGAGAAGAGGTAGTAGGGAAGACAGATAAATAGCAGCGGAAAGAAAGGTCGTGTGGGCGGACAGGGGCAAGGGTTCAGCGGCGCATATTATTGAAATTCCTAATACTTGGCCAGTTTTTTAAAGGAAGTAGTGGAAGGATTTGAATTGATCTCTGATGGCAAGGAGTTCCAGATTCTTGGAGCAAGGCCGGAGAACACATGGTTGTACAATCTTTTCTTTTTGAATCTTGGAGGTTTCAAGAGAAGGGTGGACGTACTTCTGAGGTTGTGGCTGTAGCCCGATAGCTCAAGTTTATTTGCTAGATAGTATGGGGTATTGTGGTGTATGGCTTTATGAGTCAGGCAAGCTGTCTTGAGTCGGATTCTAGCTTAAATAGATAACCAGTTTAGCTGCAAAAGGTAGAGTGAAATGTGATATAATTTCCTAGAATCCGTTAAAATCCTGGCTGATGCATTCAAGGTAGCTCTGAGTGGAGCCGGGCTATCTTTAGGAACTCCTGCGAGGGTCACCAGCCCATATTCCAGTCTAGGGATACTCAGGGATTGAACCGCCGGCCTCAAATCTTCGGGGGAGGAATGGTTTGATTACCTTCGGTGTGTCGAGTTGGAAATTGGCTCCACTAGTAGTAGCACTGATGTGTGCTTGCATGTTTAGGTGTTTATCCAAGGTGACTCCTAAAGATTTGGCAGGGTCTACAATGTGAGGAGTGCAGTTCAAAGCAGTTAGGTGTTAATCCAGTCAAGGGAAGGAGTGGAGTGATTAGGTGGGGTGATCAAAATAAATTCTGTTTTGGGAGAATTTAGTAGGAGATGGTTCTGAGCTAGCCATTGCTGAGTTTGGGCAAGTGCAGCATTTGAAGTTTTTATATCCTCTTGCGAGGAGATATTCAAGTACAAATGCATGTCATCCACATAAGTGTGGTATTGGATGTTCGCTCTGTTCAGAATGACCGCAAGAGGCTCCTTGAATATGTGGAAGAGAGTGGGCGAGAGTGTGGAACCTTGGGGGACTCCAATCAGGACAGGGGTACTGGAAGCGAGGGCATGATTAACTTTGATCCTTTGCATGCGGTTGTGAAGGAAGGAGGCAAACCAATTTAGGACCGGGCCTGACAATCCCATCCTATGTTGTAGGAGATCAAGCAAGTGTTTCTGTTTGATGGTATCGAAGGCTGAGGACAGGTCTAGAAGGATCAGGAGACAAGGGTCACTTTGGTCAAGGGCTCTCACGGCGTCATCATCAATGTGAGTTAGTGCCGGTTTAGTGCTGTGCCCTGCTCTGAACCCTGACTGATGAGGATCCCGGAGTTGATATTTCTCAATATGTTTGCAGAGCTGCGAATGAACGCATTTGTCAAGCAATTTCGCTAGAGTCATGCTTCTGGTGATAAATCGGAAGTTGTTTGGATCTGATAGGTACGCATTGGGCTTCTTAGGAATCGAGTAACTTGCCCAACTTTTAGGCAGTCCGGAATCTTTCCCTGTAAGAGGGATTCATGAATGATCCCGGACCAAAGAGGGAGAACGGCTGAGACTAAATTTTTATATAGCTTGGCAGGTAGACGATCTCCAAAGTGGTTGGAGGGTTTGATGGATGCCATGTTGTGAAGTATCTCCATGCAGTCTGGTAGGAGAAAACTGCTCAAAGAGGCGTTGTTTTTGAGGCCCAAAGGCGAGTGTATTGTCGTGGATTCTGCCGCCTCCCCTGATCCTGCGGGCGGTATCTTGGATAGCAAAGTTGGGGTGGTGGATAATAGCTCCAGCTCTATTTTCATTGTTTTTTTTGCAAAGTGAGCTGTAAAATCATCACCACTAGGGAGCAGGGATAACGGAGTTGAGCTCTGGTTAGATTGTTCCTTAATGATTTCGAATAGTTTTTTGGGTCTATTTTTGGCTCCATCCAGTTGAAATCTGAAGTGTTCAATTTTTGCCAGGCGTATGTGTTTGTTGTAAACGCTTCTCATTTATCTCAGTTGAGAGAGATTTGTGGTGGAGGGCCAGTTTCTCCAGAGTCTCTCAGAGAGTCTTAGATGGCACTGTTCAGCATTTAGGGCACCATTAAACCATGGTTTAGAAAGTTTGACTGGGATCCTTTTGAGCTGTTTCGGAGCAACCTAGTCAAGAATGTTAGAAAAAGTGTTAATGTAATGCTCAGAAAGATCGTAAAGGTTCGTCAAATTAGGAGGGACTGTAGTCTATTTTTGGTGATTGAGTTTATCATACTAAGATGTTAGGAAACTTCCTTTGTTAAGTCTATTGGGAATCAAATACCTATTGTGCATATAGTTAAATTGTATATACATGAAGTAAGCATTTCTAGAGACTTTGGGGCAGATTTACAAGCCCCTTGCAACATTTTTACGGCAATGTTGTGTCACTCAATGCGCCACCATGCGACAGATTTACAATGTGACACATCTAGTGAGATGCGTCATGTTGTAAAGCCCTGCGCTACATTATACCTGCGTCAGGTATAATGTATGCAAGGTGGGCGTTCCATCGCCCACCCTACATCCCCGCAGCATCAAAACTGTTGGAACTGGCGCTTTTTGCAGGGTTATCCCCAAACTTTTTGCTTCTTCCTCCCTTATTTTTCCTGACCCGTGGCTGTTGGCAATAGGACTCTGCGCACTTTACCACTGCTGATCAGTGCTAAAAGTGCATATGCTCTCTGTGTAAATTGTTATTGTGATTGGATATACATGATTGGCATATTTGTATCACCATGAAGTCCCTAGTAAAGTACTCTGGGTGTGCCAGGGCTGGTGATGACAAATCCTACTAGTGGGCCTGCAGCACTGATTGTGCCACCCACATGAGTAGCCCTAAAATGGTGTCTCAGACCTGCCACAGCAGTGCCTGTGTGCAGTCTGTGAACTGCCATGTCCTCCTGGTCAGTGTCCCCACTGACCAGGCCTAACCCTTCCCTTTTTGTGCACATTAGTCACCCCTATGGAAGGCCCAAGGTACCCCCCTGGGCAGGGTACAGTGTATGTGAAAGGTAGAGGATGTACTGGTGCAGGAGACATGCTCTGGTAGTGAATGGCAGCCATTTTCGTTTTCACTATTGTAAGGCTATCTTGCTCCATAGGTTAACATGGGGATGCTGGCTACAGTGGCTACCAGCATTTATTCTCATAGGAACAAGATAGGACATAAGAGTCTAGAATGCCTGAACTCAGAATTTAATAACACATCTTTTAGGAAAGGTTGTTTTTAAATCCTGTGTTTGAGAACAGCACTTTTAGAAAGTTGCTGTTCTCTTGTCTGACCTTTCTGTGTGCCTTGGCCTGTTTGTGTATTGACTGTCTGGTTTTAGAGTGACAGGGGCTGGGGATTCCCCAGGAGGCTGGCTGAGTCAGCCCTAGGCTGAATGACTGCATTTGCAACTGGAGTGGTGGGAGGAGTTAGCACCTGTGTCTGAATAGGGCTGTGACTGCCTTCCACAATGCTGGCTTCACCTCCTGCTGGGCGGCTGACGACCCTGCCCCTCACTCTGAAAGGAAAGAAGAAGCCAGGCAAACAAAGTGCTCAAGCAACACCCAGAACTGATTCAGACCGGGCTCAGGGCCCACTTGCACAAAGAGAACAAAGACTTTTAGGGGTATAAGTACAGGACCCCTGACAACAGAAAATTAGATCATCCTGGAATCAAGAAGGAACCTCTGCCAAGGATGAAGCTGAAACCGAAGAAGGAAGACTGTCCTGCTGTTGCTCTGCTGGACTGACCTGCTGTTGCTTTGCTGCCAAGGAGAGGGGAAGGACTTTGCTGTTGTGCTGTGTCCCCTGCCTTGAAGGAATCTCCAAGGGCCTGAGAAGAGCTGGCTCCCTGTTCTGAAGTCCTAGGAAGACAAGGACTTCACCCCCAGCTTCCCTGAACTCTGCTGAGAGAATTCTGTCCTTCCTAGAGTGCTTGATCCAGTTGTGGGGCCTCTGGAAGTTGTACCTGTGCTGGGAAGCTTGAAACAAAGCTTGAGAGACTTTTGCAATTGAAAAGTTACCGCATCGCTCGCTGCGGAGCGCATCCCAGACAGTGCGAGGAAATTCCCGCCGCTATGAAGGCCGAGATCGTCGCAGCGCCTGTTGCCGCTGCCAGAGCCGTCGCATTCTTCATTTGCGGGACGCACCAGACCGGTGCGGGAAAGTCTAACATCGCTGCGAGTGTCGTCGCAGAGCCTGTCGTCGCTGGGTGATATCGCCGCACCGCCTGCTTGCGGACGGCATCACGTCGCTGCGAGAGCCATCGTCGAAGCCAACGCATCGAGGAGCTGCGAGAGAGAAGATCACCGCTGGTCCACGCATCATCGCCCCGGAGATCGTCGCACTTCCAAAGCTCGTCGCATCGTGCCTTTGCAAGAACAAACTTCCTACGGAACCTCCGCACCGGAATCCATACACGTGGCCTTCCTCCCCGTACAGACTGGATTCGTCACAATACGCCCGCTGCTGCAGCGGGGCTATCGCATCGCCTCCCCAGGGTCTCAGGAGCAAAGCATCGCTTGTTTTCCACTGCACCAGCTTCTGCTTTTGGAACTTTGTCGCAACTAAAGGTACTGTGAGCTAAATGTGACGCAACTGTGAACTTTTCACGTAACTGTGGATTATTTTATCGCAACCTACAGAATTTTATCGCAACCTGAAGAACTTTTATCGCAACCTTAAGAACTCTTTTGAAACCATATTCTTGAACTGTGTATGTTGGATTTTTGTCATTTTGGTCTTGTGTAGTTTAGATTAAATACCATTATTTTTCTAAACAGTTGTGGAGTCAGTTTGTGGTGTTTTCACTGTGTTACTGTGAGTGTTGGAAGAAATACTTTACACATTGCCTCTGGTTAGCCTAGACTGCTCGTGCCAAGCTACCTAGAGGGTGAGCAGGGGTTACTCAGAGGGTTTCCTCCTTGCCCAGACTAGAAGGAAGGGTCCCTATTTGGACAGTGGTACCTACCTCTGCCAACTAGAGACCCCTATTTCTAACAAAAACCTTACGCCTGCTTGTAGCAGGCGTAAGGAGTGACACAGCACTATGGGTATGGGTCGTCCCTGAGCAGTGCTGGAGTTGCATCGCGCTTTCAACACGACTCCAGCACTGCGTCACCTTTACACTGACAGATGAGTCACGCATCTGTCTCTCTTTGCGCCACCGTGCGCCGCATTGTAAATGCACCGCATCCATGGTGACGCAAGGGGTTCCTAACTTCACGCAAATTAACTTGTGCATCCCTGTTGATCTGTAGGGATGCACCAGTTATTGTAAATATGCCCCTTTGTGTTTATATTCTAATACCTCCATCCATTCCTTGTCCTCCAATTCTCTTCCCAAATCCAGTCACCATACATGTTTACATGTTTAGCGCTTACCAAGGTAAACTTGATTATGTAGTGTAGGGCATGTTTTTAGCCACTAGGGTGGACAATTGTTGTGGGCCATTCTCGCCAGTACCCTATTGTACATGTAGGCCTTCAGTTTGGATGTCATGCTGTAGATATTGCCTGCCAGGGTGTTTGTCCTCCTCAATTAGCTATAACAGTGACTTCAGCACTCTTGAAGAATAAAACACCCTCCTTACTATCCTCTCCCTTGTATAGGCATTGAACTGTCAAGGAGACCTAAATATCATTGTTAATTCAGATTTCGCCCAACTTTAAAACAGAAGCTGCAAACTAGATGACCTTTCCTTTGATTCATTCATGTCCATATCATGCAGGGACAAGCACTTGCGGGCCTAGGGTGGTGCAGTTTAATGCTCAGCTATGGGCCTTTCAACTAAGCTGCTATGGGACCGCCACGCTACCTGCCCAGACCTTTTTGGCAGTATGGGAGCAAGGTGGTGGTGTGGCGCCCCACTCCCACACCACCAATCTTGTAATCATGTACTAAATAGGTTACAAAGGACACACACCACTGTTGTGGAGATATCCTTTATCTGCCATACCCTAAATCCACCACTATCACTCTAATTATCATACCCAGAATTGGAAATACTTAACATTTTTTTAATGTGTAGTCTGAAATATTAATAGGAAACATCATAACAATCAAAAATTCGTAAAGTGATGTAGTGGCACTTTCTTAAACAGGTAAATAGCAACTGCATATGTGGGAAATATGTCCTCTGGGCATTTTCATAGTGACTTCCATCTAAACTGCAATACCTCAACCCCCATAGGGTAGTCAAAAATGCAAGAGGCCAACACTCACATGTGGCTATGTGAGCTCTTTCTGAAAGGCTTCTTTGTTTTGCTAATACATGTAAGTGCTTTCACTATAGTGTTGAATCTCTTAGGACCTGATTACAAGTTTGGCGGTCCTACAGCGGACGATGCACTGTGCTGTCTGCTGAAGGACTGCCAAGCCAGTGGTGCGTCTGCCTGCCAGATCAGGAGTTTATTCCTGATCTGGCAGGCGGTACTTCGAGGTCTGACAGCAGTGGTCTGGTAGGCTCATAGAAGAGCCTATCATGCAAGCTGCTGCTCCCAGTGCACCACCTATACTCTTACTGCATAATGTGGCAAATATGCCATACTGTGCAGAAACTGAGGGTGCAACTCGAGGGGGAAACTACATGTGCCCCCCACATGCACCCCAGGCCCCTGAAGCCGCAGGAATCCTATTAGGGCCCCTTTAGTTGCCTAATTACCACCCTTTTCATGGTGGACTCATAGCCATGAAAATGGTGGTGGTGAGGTAACATGAAATATGCTCTGAGGTGCTGGTGCGGCACCATCAGCAAATTTGCCCGCCAGGGTCCCTCTGGTGCCAAGGGGACTTTATTCTCCAACCAGCAGTGTGCCAAGAGGTGCGTTTGCAGAGTGATGGAGAAAGGGGGTGTGGCAGCGGAAGTCCTCAAAGCAATCCCACTCTGTATGACTTACTAGCAGTAACAGGAGGGGTTTCTGGCCCCCAAAGACTCTCAGAAGGCAAGGGGACTCCACCCTCTAACAAGTAGTGCACCAGGAGGTGCACTTGCAAAGTGGTGGGCCGATTTTGGTTCCAGGGACCCCATTCCCTGGGGCTCAGCCTCTAGTGTGGGAGCCCTGGTCCCACCCAGGGAACGCACTTATCACTGATGGAGAACACGGGGAGCCTGAAGTCCCCAGTGGTCCCTTCCAGCCCTCCACCTCCTGCAGGAGCTGGCATTGCTTTGACAGAGAGGGAGCTGCTAACATGCACCTCCCTCTCTGTCAAAGCAATTTTGCTCTGCTTCAAGCAAGCAAGAGCAAAATATCCTCACTTGCTCAAAGCGAGCACAGTTTGCTGCAGCTTGGTGGGAGTAGTGAAGCTCATGCCAAGCCATAGCAAACAGTTATGACCTCGGGGTGGGCACCTGGGGGCATAGTAGGAGCCAACCCTGGGGGGTACTGATCTCCAGGACCATATTTGTCTTCCGGCATCAACCTTCACTTTAAGAGTTGGCGGTACCAGGGGCTGCTGGGGAGGACACATAGGCCTCCCCCACACTAATTTTACAAACATCCCCAGGAAGGTCGTGGTCCATGAGACTTTGGGGGCCCTCGTATCATTTTATAGTTTACCCTAGGGAGGTGGAAATCCCAGGGCCCTGTGGCGTGCTACGTGGGCTCCCCTGACATAATTAATTAACACTGCACCTGGGATTTTGCCCACCAAGGGGCTTCATTAAACACATTTTTCCACTGAGTTATTGGCAAAACAAAAAAGGCTTTTTCAATAGAAACTTTTGTCCTAACTATAACTAACTACTGGAATCCTCCAGTAGGTAATATGTGTATGTATGCACACACACACACACACACACACACACACACACACACACATATATATATATATATATATATATATATATATATATATATATATATATATATATATATATATTACCTACTGGCGGTCGCCAGTAGGTATATATAGTTAGGATTTTTTCTCTATGGGATTTTTGAAAATTCTATGTCTAATAACTTTGGCGTTTGTGGACGGAATTGGCTGAAATTTTCAGGAAAATTGAACATTTTGTTTCTGAGCAGATACTGAAAATTTGGGGGGGGTTTGTCAAGGGGGGCCGAGAAAAAAGGGGGGTCCCAAAACGCGTTTTTCCCATGTTAATTTCCATAGGGCGGTTGGCCTCACTTTTAGCCCGAACGGCTGAATGGATTTGCACGAAACTTGGCAAAATTGTAGGGACTGGTAGCCCGATGTGCCTTTGCTAGGTCTCAATATATGTGATCCAGTGGATTTTGAGAAATTAACGTTCAAAAAAAGATATATATCTGTAAGCGCGCTCCGGGCAGCGCTCCGGTTCGCGTACTTGACGCGTAACGGAACTTCGCGTAGCGAAGCTGATTAGCTCTCCGGTGTCTGTCAACATTCTAAACAGTCCGGAGCGGCCGCCATCTTGTCTCTCGGTAGGATCGAGAGACAAGAGGAGGCAAAAACAAAGGGGGAAATGACCATAAGGGGGCATAGTAGATCCTCCCTGACCCCCTAGGTTTGATGTGGAGGCTTTAAAAGGGCCCCGCGGGGCAAAAAAAAAATGATAGACTTTTCAAATATTGTATGTTAATTGATTGTTTGTTTTGTTGATTTTTTTTATTTCTTTATTTTTTAAGCAATTATTTATTATTGTGATTGTGTTTCAAAATTTAATAAAATGTCTAACATTTCACTGTCTGAAATGTCGTTATTTTCATTGAACATAGCTTGTAATTTTTGAGTGTGTAAAATGTCCTCATTTTCAAGGAGGACATCTACTGATTGCACACATTGCAGTAGTTCTTGGTCCCAAGTTTCATACATAAATTCAATGTCATTTGGATCAATGATTTCTTGGTTGGTCTCTGCAAGGACAATTTCAAATGAAACTTTCTGTTCGCCTTCCATTTTGTCTGAAATTTGCATAAAAAAAATATATATTAGTAGAGATAGGGCACTGTTGGGATTAATTTTAGATAGGCAGTTTTTAACAGTGAATTTATCTTTGGGCAGTGTATAGTATCAGAGTGGAAGTAGGAATATAAAAAAGTGTATGTGATTTAACGTAAGTAAATTCATAATTATACAAGAGAAGCCTAAGTCCATCCATAACTATAACAGAGAAGTCTATCTAAATCTATAACTACTACAGAGGGATAGTATATAACTATCAGAAAAAGTTTACCATATTAACTTAAAGTGCACAATATACTTCAGTTTTTAAAATAACAACTTACCTTTCAAAAGAAGTTGAAGTTATTAGTGAAAATCCTATTGAAATGTACACCAGGAAGTAGTAGTCAAAATGGCTGTGTTTCCTTCTCTTCCTTTATATATTTTCAGGTACATAACCAATCAAATGTCAGGTAAAAAAAAAATAGAAAATGAAAGTACCATTTTAATTGGTTGTCAATTCCAACACTTCAGATGTGTTTTGTGAAGTAATTTACCTCAGGGTATTAAGAGAGGTCTACAGGCTAAATGGCTAAATGGAATTCCAACCAAATTTGTGAAAATGGTAGGGATTGGTATGTAGTATGAGCTAATCTATATTTGGTGAAAGTGTCTCCAGGGTTTCTTCTGTAAATTACTTTCCCACTTTTTTTGATGGAGCGCTTCCCGGTGAGCGCCCAGGTACGCGAACCGGCAGCGTTACGGGAGTCCACCATTTTGTGTTTCGGTCGAATTAAGATACAAGATGGAGGGCAAATAATGTTCAGAATGGGTAGAAGGGGGCACGGTAGACGTATCTTGACCCCCTAGGTTTTCTGAGGGTGGCTGAGGAGGCCCATATGTGCGGAAAAAAACAATTTTTTTTTTACATTTCGCGTAGTTAGCTTCCGGTTCGCGTACTGGGTAGCGCTCCGGGGAGCGTACTTTGTTGAAAATTTGTGAAAAAAGTTAGAGTAAAATAATAATTGTGAGTGATCAGATCTAGGGTAGCTCTGAGAAGAGCTTTTGGGTTTATGGTACATTTAGGTACTTATAAGTAGGTACCAATGCACAGTCTTAAATTCAAAATGAAAACTCTGTTGCCCTCATCTGAGAAGTGAACTCCATCTCCTCTGTAGATATCTTGCATGTAGTAACGCAAGTTATTGTTGTACATGGAGCCCATTCCATGGTCTCTCATGTAAGCTGAAACAGATTTGTTTACATGCTTCCTCGACTTCTCAATTTGTGGACAAAATTGGTTTGACCACCTCCATTTCTGTCTTTGGCATATATTTGAATATACCAAGGCAGTTTGAGGAAAAAGTGCCATCAATTGCTCAAAGGTGTCCTTTAAAAGCATTTCCAGACCTACAGCAGTCAAAGTGCCCAAGTCATTTCCTCCACAGTGCAAAATTAACAGGTCAGGTTTAGGCAAATGCATAAAGGTTTTCACCAATGGTATCAATTGGTGACATTTTAATCCTCTGTGGCCAAACCACTTAATTTCCACATCTTGTAAATTGAGGTTAGGTAAATTTCTGTTCTCAGCATACCTTTGAGCCCAGTAGATGTAACTATGTCCAACAATCCAGACAGAAAACATGGTGAGAGGAGGTTCTGCTGCAGTCAGATGAAGTGTGGCAATGAAATGGGAGTTGAAAAAATAAGAGTTTAAAATGAAAAAAACTGTGGAGTTTCTGTGTTAAGGAAGCAGTAGCAGTGATTGGTGGATTTTGATTGCTGAAAACAGAAAGTTAGGGTGCATGGATGTGTTGTTTGAAAGGTGTAATTTGAATGGTCAAGAAAAAATCATTTAATGAAAGATTGCACTGGATACGCAGGTGCACTGAGAGTTCAGAGTTCAATTGAAACATTGTTGTGTGAACTTGCAAACATGAGAGGTCTTTCAGGAGGTGGTTGCTATGCAAAAAAGGCAGAAAGGCCAGAGGGGGGAAGGGTGTTGATTTGAAAAAAGTGAGGGAAGAGTTTTGATTGGGTGACATGAGAGATATGTGTGATGAGTTACAGCATTTCTGTGCTTTTCATAGCTGCAGACTCTGGAGTGCATACCTTTTGCTCTGCTAAAGACAATTTGGTGTGTTTCCGAGACTGTTTTGAAACTCATAAAGTATTTGCTAAGGTGAGAAAAGATTCATTTAATTTAGGTAGAGAATAGTATGGTTTAGGGAGAAAATTATGAAGAAAGTTGTGTATTTAAAATGTTGCTTTGTGTCAAGTGTTTTACAAATAGATTTTGTTTCTTTGTGTTACATAGCCATGTTAAAAGTGATGCAAAAAAAGTGCAAGGGTCTTACAAAAATGCTTTCATGTGTCTTAAGGTATTTTAACTCACTTCCCCATGAATGTATGAATATAATTGTTTTACAAGATGTGTTTAAAAACGTTTTTAAAAATCAATTAGGTTTCTTGATATGTACTGCTAGAGTTTCATAGGTTGCTTGGGGCATATTTTCAAGGCTTTTGACTTCCTTTGATGTAATTTTTCCCATTTTAATTTAAGACCTTTCCCTGTGGTGCAAGGTCCTTGTAAATATGCCCCCATCTGTGCTTGGCAAATTTAGATTTTAATTCTTTGACTAACATAGCCATGTTAAAAGTGACCCAAAAATGTTGCAAGGGCCTTACAAAAAACGCTTTCATGTGTCTTAGGCCATTTTAAGTCATTTCCCCTTGAATGTAGGTATCTAATTGATTTAGTTTATGTGTTTAAAAACGATTTTTGAAATCAATTAGGTTTCTTGATATGTACTGCTAGAGCTTCATAGGTTGCTTGGGGCATATTTATAAGGCCTTTGTGTCTCTCTGATGTTATTTTTCCCATTTTAATTTAAGACCTTTCCCTGTGGTGCAAGGTCCTTGTAAATACGCCCCCATCTGTGCTTGGCAAATTTAGATCTTGATTATTTGACTTACATAGCCATGTTAAAAGTGATCTAAAAATGGAGCAAGGGCTTAAAAAAACCGCTTTCATGTGTCTTAGGGTATTTTAAGTAACTTCCCCATGAATGTATGAATATAATTGCTTTACAAGTTGTGTTTAAAAACGTTTTTTGAAATCAATTAGGTTTCTTGATATGTAATGCTAGAGGTTCATAGGTTGCTTGGGGCATATTTATAAGGCCTTTGAGTCTCTCTGATGTTATTTTTCCCATTTTAATTTAAGACCTTTCCCTGTGGTGCAAGGTCCTTGTAAATACGCCCCCATCTGTGCTTGGCAAATTTAGATCTTGATTATTTGACTTACATAGCCATGTTAAAAGTGATCTAAAAATGGAGCAAGGGCTTAAAAAAAACGCTTTCATGTGTCTTAGGGCATTTTAAGTCACTTCCTGATGAATGTAGGTATATAATTTATTTAGATGATGTGTTTAAAAACGATTTTTGAAATCAATTAGGTTTCTTGATATGTAATGCTAGAGCTTCATAGGTTGCTTGGGGCATATTTATAAGGCCTTTGAGTCTCTCTGATGTTATTTTTCCCATTTTAATTTAAGACCTTTCCCTGTGGTGCAAGGTCCTTGTAAATACGCCCCCATGTGTGCTTGGCAAATTTAGATTTTGATTTTTTGACTTACATAGCCATGTTCCATACAGTTGTAACCTTCTGCGTAGTCTTTGATATGCTAGACTCCATCTGCACTATGAGATACCTAAGCAAAGGAAACACAGGTGATGTGATTGTGAAATGAGGAAAAGAAACTCCACATTTTTCAATTACATCACATGTGTTTCCTAAGTTTACGAATGACATTGTGCAGATGAGGTTTAGGTCTGTCCACGGACACAGAAAAGGTCTGGCCTTTGTTCAAGAGTGAAGTGGACATGACTTACTTCATTGGTAGGGCTTCACATGTATTATCTCCTCTGTACTCTTCAAAAAGCGTAAATTTCATCTGCAACCCTGAGTAGGCCTCACCTCAAACAAACCTCTGGATAGGGCACACCTTATCGTCATCCTGAATCAATCATTTAAAATATTAGGGACAGATTTATGATAGGTGTATGCCTCTTTTGCGTCACTGTGCGTCACTTTTGTGACGTAGCGGCGGTGCAAAAGATTTGCTATGTGGTGACATATTTACAACTTGATGCATCTAGGCAGATGTGTCATGCTGTAAAGTCCCGTGCCACATGAAACCGATGCAGCAGTGATGCAAAAGATGCACCATGTTGCAAGACAGGCCTCATTTCATCTCCAACAAGATAAGAAGCTGAATCTTCTCTAAATATCAAAATTGTTGTATTCACTGCTCAACTTATGTGTACTCTTTGATATGCTAGAGTCCATCTGCACTATGAGATACCTAAGCAAAGGAAACACAGGTGATGTGATTGTGAAATGAGGAAAAGAAACTCCACATTTTTCAATTACATCACCTGTGTTTCCTAAGTTTATGAATGACATTGTGCAGATGAGGTTTAGGTCTGTCCACGGACACAGAAGAGGTCTGGCCTTTGTTCAAGAGTGAAGTGGACATGACTTACTTCATTGGTAGGTCTTCACATGTATTATATCCTCTATACTCTTCAACAAGCGTAAATTTAATCTGCAACCCTGAGTAGGCCTTACCTTAAACAAACCTCTGGATAGGCCACACCTTAATGTCATCCTGAATCAATCATTTAACATGTAAGGGACAGATTTATGATAGGTGTATGACTCTTTTGCGTCACTGTGTGTCACTTTTGTGACGCAGCGGCGGTGCAAAAGATTTGCTATGTGGCGACATATTTAAAAATTGATGCATCTAGGCAGATGTGTCATGTTGTAAAGTCCCGTGCCACATGAAACCGATGCAGCAGTGATGGAAAAGATGCACCATGTTGCAAGACAGGCCTCATTTCATCTCCAACAAGATAAGAAGCTGAATCTTATGTAAATGTCAAAATTGTTGTATACACTGCTCAGCTTATGTGTACTCTTTGATATGCTAGAGTCCATCTGCAGTATGAGATACTTAAGCAAAGGAAACACAGGTGATGTGATTGTGAAATGAGGAAAAGAAACTCCACATTTTTCAATTACATCACCTGTGTTTCCTAAGTTTACGAATGACATTGTGCAGATGAGGTTTAGGTCTGTCCACGGACACAGAAGAGGTCTGGCCTTTGTTCAAGAGTGAAGTGGACATGACTTACTTCATTGGTAGGTCTTCACATGTATTATCTCCTCTATACTCTTCAACAAGCGTAAATTTAATCTGCAACCCTGAGTAGGCCTTACCTTAAACAAACCTCTGGATAGGCCACACCTTAATGTCATCCTGAATCAATCATTTAACATGTTAGGGACAGATTTATGATAGGTGTATGACTCTTTTGCGTCACTGTGCGTCACTTTTGTGACGCAGCGGCGGTGCAAAAGATTTGCTATGTGGCGACATATTTAAAAATTGATGCATCTAGGCAGATGTGTCATGCTGTAAAGTCCCGTGCCACATGAAACCGATGCAGCAGTGATGGAAAAGATGCACCATGTTGCAAGACAGGCCTCATTTCACCTCCAACAAGATAAGAAGCTGAATCTTATGTAAATGTCAAAATTGTTGTATACACTGCTCAGCTTATGTGTACTCTTTGATATGCTAGAGTCCATCTGCACTATGAGATACCTAAGCAAAGGAAACACAGGTGATGTGATTGTGAAATGAGGAAAAGAAACTCCACATTTTTCAATTACATCACCTGTGTTTCCTAAGTTTACGAATGACATTGTGCAGATGAGGTTTAGGTCTGTCCACGGACACAGAAGAGGTCTGGCCTTTGTTCAAGAGTGAAGTGGACATGACTTACTTTATTGGTAGGCCTTTACATATATTATCTCCTCTGTACTCTTCAACAAGTGTAAATCTCATCTGCAACCCTGAGTAGGCCTCACCTCAAAGAAACCTCTGGATAGGCCACACCTTATCGTCATCCTGAATCAATCATTTAAAATGTTAGGGACAGATTTATGATAGGTGTGTGTCTCTTTTGCGCCGCTGTGCGTCACTTTTGTGACGCAGCGGCGGTGCAAAAGATTTGCTATGTGGTGACATATTTACAACTTGATGCATCTAGGCAGATGTGTCATGCTGTAAAGTCCCGTGCCACATGAAACCGATGCAGCAGTGATGCAAAAGATGCACCATGTTGCAAGACAGGCCTCATTTCATCTCCAACAAGATAAGAAGCTGAATCTTCTCTAAATATCAAAATTGTTGTATTCACTGCTCAACTTATGTGTACTCTTTGATATGCTAGAGTCCATCTGCACTATGAGATACCTAAGCAAAGGAAACACAGGTGATGTGATTGTGAAATGAGGAAAAGAAACTCCACATTTTTCAATTACATCACCTGTGTTTCCTAAGTTTATGAATGACATTGTGCAGATGAGGTTTAGGTCTGTCCACGGACATAGAAGAGGTCTGGCCTTTGTTCAAGAGTGAAGTGGACATGACTTACTTCATTGGTAGGTCTTCACATGTATTATATCCTCTATACTCTTCAACAAGCGTAAATTTAATCTGCAACCCTGAGTAGGCCTTACCTTAAACAAACCTCTGGATAGGCCACACCTTAATGTCATCCTGAATCAATCATTTAACATGTTAGGGACAGATTTATGATAGGTGTATGACTCTTTTGCGTCACTGTGCGTCACTTTTGTGACGCAGGGCGGTGCAAAAGATTTGCTATGTGGCGACATATTTAAAAATTGATGCATCTAGGCAGATGTGTCATGTTGTAAAGTCCCGTGCCACATGAAACCGATGCAGCAGTGATGGAAAAGATGCACCATGTTGCAAGACAGGCCTCATTTCATCTCCAACAAGATAAGAAGCTGAATCTTATGTAAATGTCAAAATTGTTGTATACACTGCTCAGCTTATGTGTACTCTTTGATATGCTAGAGTCCATCTGCAGTATGAGATACTTAAGCAAAGGAAACACAGGTGATGTGATTGTGAAATGAGGAAAAGAAACTCCACATTTTTCAATTACATCACCTGTGTTTCCTAAGTTTACGAATGACATTGTGCAGATGAGGTTTAGGTCTGTCCACGGACACAGAAGAGGTCTGGCCTTTGTTCAAGAGTGAAGTGGACATGACTTACTTCATTGGTAGGTCTTCACATGTATTATCTCCTCTATACTCTTCAACAAGCGTAAATTTAATCTGCAACCCTGAGTAGGCCTTACCTTAAACAAACCTCTGGATAGGCCACACCTTAATGTCATCCTGAATCAATCATTTAACATGTTAGGGACAGATTTATGATAGGTGTATGACTCTTTTGCGTCACTGTGCGTCACTTTTGTGACGCAGCGGCGGTGCAAAAGATTTGCTATGTGGCGACATATTTAAAAATTGATGCATCTAGGCAGATGTGTCATGCTGTAAAGTCCCGTGCCACATGAAACCGATGCAGCAGTGATGGAAAAGATGCACCATGTTGCAAGACAGGCCTCATTTCATCTCCAACAAGATAAAAAGCTGAATCTTATGCAAATGTCAAAATTGTTGTATACGCTGCTCAGCTTATGTGTACTCTTTGATATGCTAGAGTCCATCTGCACTATGAGATACCTAAGCAAAGGAAACACAGGTGTTGTGATTGTGAAATGAGGAAAAGAAACTCCACATTTTTCAATTACATCACCTGTGTTTCCTAAGTTTACGAATGACATTGTGCAGATGAGGTTTAGGTCTGTCCACGGACACAGAAGAGGTCTGGCCTTTGTTCAAGAGTGAAGTGGACATGACTTACTTTATTGGTAGGCCTTTACATATATTATCTCCTCTGTACTCTTCAACAAGTGTAAATCTCATCTGCAACCCTGAGTAGGCCTCACCTCAAAGAAACCTCTGGATAGGCCACACCTTATCGTCATCCTGAATCAATCATTTAAAATGTTAGGGACAGATTTATGATAGGTGTGTGTCTCTTTTGCGCCGCTGTGCGTCACTTTTGTGACGCAGCGGCGGTGCAAAAGATTTGCTATGTGGTGACATATTTACAACTTGATGCATCTAGGCAGATGTGTCATGCTGTAAAGTCCCGTGCCACATGAAACCGATGCAGCAGTGATGAAAAAGATGCACCATGTTGCAAGACAGGCCTCATTTCATCTCCAACAAGATAAGAAGCTGAATGTTCTGTAAATGTCAAAATTGTTGTATACACTGCTCAGCTTATGTGTACTCTTTCATATGCTAGAGTCCATCTGCACTATGAGATACCTAAGCAAAGGAAACACAGGTGATGTGATTGTGAAATGAGGAAAAGAAACTCCACATTTTTCAATTACATCACCTGTGTTTCCTAAGTTTACGAATGACATTGTGCAGATGAGGTTTAGGCCTGTCCACGGACACAGAAGAGGTCTGGCTTTTGTTCAAGAGTGAAGTGCACATGACTTACTTCATTGGTAGGCTTTCACATGTATTATCTCCTCTGTACTCTTCAACAAGCGTACATTTCATCTGCAACCCTGAGTAGGCTTCACCTTAAACAAACCTCTGGATAGGTCACACCTTATCGTCATCCTGAATCAATCATTTAAAATGTTAGGGACAGATTTATGATAGGTGTATGCCTCTTTTGCGTCACTGTGCGTCACTTTTGTGACACAGAGGCGGTGCAAAAGATTTGCTATGTGGTGACATATTTACAACTTGATGCATCTAGGCAGATGTGTCATGCTGTAAAGTCCCGTGCCACATGAAACCGATGCAGGAGTGATGCAAAAGATGCACCATGTTGCAAGACAGGCCTCATTTCATCTCCAACAAGATAAGAAGCTGAATCTTCTGTAAATGTCAAATTTGTTGTATACACTGCTCAACTTATGTGTACTCTTTGATATGCTAGAGTCCATCTGCACTATGAGATACCTAAGCAAAGGAAACACAGGTGATGTGATTGTGAAATGAGGAAAAGAAACTCCACATTTTTCAATTACATCACCTGTGTTTCCTAAGTTTACGAATGACATTATGCAGATGAAGTTTAGGTCTGTCCATGGACACAGAAAAGGTCTGGCCTTTGTTCAAGAGTGAAGTGGATATGACTTACTTCATTGGTAGGCCTTCACATGTATTATCTCCTCTGTACTCTTCAACAAGCGTAAATTTCATCTGCAACTCTGAATAGGCCTCACCTCAAACAAACCTCTGGATAGGCCACACTTTATCGTAATCTTGAATCAATCATTTAAAATGTTAGGGACAGATTTATGATAGGTGTATGTCTCTTTTGCGTCACTGTGCGTCACTTTTGTGACGCAGCGGCGGTGCAAAACATTTGCTATGTGGCGACATATTTACAACTTGATGCATCTAGGCAGATGTGTCATGCTGTAAAGTCCTGTGCCACATGAAACCTGCGTCAGTTTTCATATAAGTGTTTTGTTGCAAGGTATGCATTAATTTGCATGAAAGCCCTGTAAAACTAACACAGTGAAATTTAGAAGATTTCACTGAGTCAGCTTTATAGCATTGTTGAATCAAATCCTTACGCCTGTTTGAAACAGGCATAAGAAGTGATGCACCATGCAATGTGAGGCTTCCTCCTGTGCATTGCAGTAGACATGTCGCGCTTATGACGTGATTCCTGCAATGTGCTGCTTTTGCGGCACAGATGCGTGACGCATCTGTGCTGTTTTTGCTCAATGGTGCTCCACATTGTAAATGCGGCACACTATGGGTGGCAGAGCAGCGGTGCACATTAACTGGTGCATCCGTGGGGATGTGCCACTTAGCATAAATCTGCCCCTGTACATTTAAGTATGAGCAGGGGACACAGAGTCGGTGAGGCTTATCCAAGGTTAAGAAGAGATGAGTCCTGTTCACTGAAAACTTGGACATAGGCCTCACCTCCTCAGCATCGCTGGACATGGCTAAATAATAGCTGCAAAATGTTACTCTTGTTAAACAAATTTACTATTATAATCTCTGAGATTTGTCTCTTACTCTGCAACATCTCATTGTTGTTCTCTTTCTTTAAAGATAACGACAACATCAACATGAGTGACAATCAGCAATCAGTTGATCTCGACCTCATCATTGAACTTGTAATTGAAACGTCAGTGGAAGTAGATCCCTTGGATGATTTAAATCCTGAGGATGATGAAGAATATGATGAGGATGCCGATTTGTCAGAATTGTATGACATAGGGTGGGAAGCTGACCTGCTTGAGCCTATGGAACTATAAACAGTTATTTTTAAAATTTACAATAAATGAAAAGTAAAAATGTAAACTGTTTAATTTTAAATTAAACACACCTTCAAAAACAGGTTATGTGTAGTGTCTTCAATAAAATATTAAAATATGCTCATAAAATTAGATCAGATTCACATATAAAACAAGACAGGTAAAATGAAGAAGAATTCCATTTCTTTTCTGCTATTTCTGTATTCTAAATTTGCCAAAGCACTAAAAAATATTATATGTAAAAATGTTAAGTAGTGTGTTAAGTTTTTGATGACTGTTATTGATTTACTGTTTGGTAATAGTGGTTAATAACATTTTTTATTATATTTTACCACAGATTCAACTGCAGATCATTTCAAATTTTGAGAATGCCAACTAAAGAGAGAATGAGAAAGGCTACAAAACGTCAAAGACAGCAGGTCCATCATTTACAGCAGCAGTCCTCTACAATAAAAAATCGTCAAGTCACCAATAAAGCACCGGGTAAGACCACGAAAACATTCATAAGAAACATTTCTAGAAAAAAAAGTAGTATTACAGAAAATGTTTTTGTCCAGAAAAAGAGAAGCAATTTAAACGGAAAGGAAAGGCCAATCAAAAATGTTACTGCTAGAGCAAGAGATAACTCTGTGCATGATAGTAGAAGGAAACAACAGTTTAGGGACATTCATAAACGAATGTTCCGCAACAGGATAATTGGCAATTTGTTAAAAAATATTAAGAAAGGTCAACAGAAAGTGGTTTTTTATAAGAGAAAAAAAAGTTGAGAAAGTTATTGATCAGGCATTTGAAATTAAACGAAAGTTATTTATTTTGATAATCAATAGAATTAGGAAGCTAAATAAAGGCAATTTATGATTTCAAAAGAAATAGTAGATGGAAGAGAATAGTTAATCGTAGTAATTTTTGTGAAGTTTTTTCCGGAGAATGGATGCATAGTTCAAGTTGTGAGGCATTTTTCAATGAGGAGAGTTATTTCCAGGATAATGATTTGGTGCATGCAGTTGACACCAGCGGTCGAGCTTATGAGGTGAAAGATGGTTGTCCAGTTGAAAAAGAAAAACTTGTGACAACAGAGGCAGAAGAGATGTTAGGTAATGAGGTTTTAGGAAGACGTCCTAAGGGACCTGTGTACACCTGGAAGTGTAGTAGTATTTGCAGTGTGCGACAGGATTCCATCAATTTGCTTTGTGATTTTGTACGGACATTTAATAAGAAAAGTTTGAAGCAGAAAATGAAGTTGTTGCAAGAATTAGATCCTTGCAGAGTGAGAGAAGTGACAGGTTTGCATGGTCATTCACTGGCTTGTCTTTCCAGGAGAGTATGCCAGAGTGTTTTTCATCATTTCAGGATGCTAGCAGTGCATCATAATAAAGTGAGGAAATTAGTTAGAATGTTGTATTATGCTAAGAGTCCAGCAGTTATGCTTAAACAATTATGCGCTGCTCTTTTGCATGGTTCTGAAATAGATGTGAAGAATATGTGTGAAGAAATTGAGTTTTGTTACTTTGGAAGTAAAGAGGAGAATGTTGAAATTGACCCAGAAGAAGAGGGTAATGTGGAAGATAGTGTACAGGTTTCCAGTACAGATAATTTTCAGAAGGAAATTGCCCCGTTTCAGGTGAAATCAAGTGAGAGGCCTAATTTCACTTGTGAGTGTTGTCGACGCACTTATTATAAGAATCAGACTAAGTTAGTGGATTTATATGCAAGAAGTGAAAGGGAAAATAATAGTGAATGGAAGGATTTCGCTACATACTTGATGGTAGAAAATTGTTTTGATTTGGGATCGGATCAACGTGTGTGTACTTATTGTTGTAACAAATTAAATCAAAACCAGATGCCTGCTAGAGCGGTTCATAATAATCTGGAATTGGTTGAGATTCCTTCTGAATTGAAGGATTTAAATACTTATGAATCTATTTTGATTCAAAGTATCCATCCCTTTCAGGCTATTGTAAGAATGGAGCCAAAGACAGGGAAATTGCCTCCATCAGATTTACAGAGAGGATTAAAGGGAAGAGTTGTTTATTTGCCTCTAGATTTGAAGAAAAACATTAACACAATTGGAGTAGAAAAAGTGGAAGAGGAACCTCTGGTTATCTTAGTTAATGGGGTTCCGACAAAGAATAAAAAAATATGGCAAGATTTAGTGGATGTTAGGAAAGTAAAAAAGGCAACATTGTATTTGAAAAAAAATAATAAGTACTATAAGAATGTATATGTTGCAGAAGAGGAAGTAAGTGAGGAAGAGGATAGCGATTTGTGTGCTGGTCAAATTGAGAAAGTAGAACCCTCTAAAAGTGAAGAAATATATGAACATTATAGTGTTCATCCTTTGCATTCCAAGGAAGTCATGGGGAATGCTATTGAGTTGTTTCAAATGAAACAAGCCAAAGGGAGTCCCATTAGTGTCTGGGAGGAAAGTTTGGAAGCTCGGTGTTTCCCACAGCTATTTCCAACAGGTCAAGGAGGAAGATATGATGAGCGACCTCATCAAATTCCTGCTTCTGAATACCGGACTTTACGATTGTATGCAGAAGATGCTAGGTTTCGACAATGCATTCCCTATTTGTTTCATCTCCTGTTTGAAAGCGATCTGTCTGGACTGTCATATGCAGTGAACCACATCTTGAAAAGTGGTATACAGATGCAAAAAATCTCGGCAAGTGACTTTATGGATAAAGTCAATGTCCAAGACAGTATTTTGGATTGTCACCTGATTAATCTCATGGCGTGTCAGCGTGGTACTAATGAGTACTGGTACCGTCGTCATGGTGATTTAAAATGTATGCTGAGGAACTTAGGAACTCCCACATGGTTCCTCACTCTGAGCTGTGCCGAGTATGGCTGGGAAGACTTACTTGAATTTCTACGAGAGGCAAATGTAAACATCGAAAACATCGAATTCAAGACACCCGGAGAACTGTGCTCTTTGGATCCAGTGAATGTATGCAGGTACTTCAATCATAGATTTGAAGCTATGATGTCTTTCATCATGAATAAGAAGAATCCACCTCTTGGAGAGGTGTTGGATTTCTTCTGGAGAAAGGAGTACCAAGCAAGAGGTGCTCCTCATATACATATGCTGCTGTGGATCAAGGATGCACCTAAATTTGGAACAGATCCAGAAGACTTAGTGATGAGTTTCATAGAACAGTATTCTACATGTGCTGTTCCAAACGCAAAGGAGGACAAAAGCCTAAGAGAACAAGTTCTACGCTTCCAAAGCCATCGTTGCGGAAAGTACTGTCGTCGTAAATTCAGAAACAAGGACAAGTTCTACACCAAATGTCGTTTCGCCTTTCCACGACCGGTGATTTCTAAAGGAAGAGTGAACAGTTTGATGTCTTCGCTGCGACATAATGTGACAAGGAAATCACCTAAAAACACATACAATTTGAAGAGGAACGAAGAGTCCAAGTACATCAACGACTACAACCCAGTGATTTTGTCCATGTGGAATGCTAACATGGATATACAGTTTGTGGCTGATAACTGTATGGCTGTGGCTCGGTATGTGACATCTTACATCACCAAAAAAGAAAAGACAGAATTGAAGGATATGTGGGAGGACATTTCCCATGAAAAGAGCCTCAGTAAGAAGTTGTACAGTTTCAGTCTGAAGATGTTGTCGCATCGAGAAATCGGAGCTTACGAATGTTCTGACCGGTTGTCTTCAGCAAGTCTCTATGCCAAATCTAGGAGTATCGTTTGGGCGAGTCTTGGTCTTGCTGCAACGCGTAATCGAGTTCTGAAACCTGTGCGGGAAATTGAGTATTTGGCGGAAAAGGAGCCAAACAGTACAGACATTTTGAAGACCAACATGTTGGATACATATTATCCAAATCGAAGCAGTCACCTCGAGAATGTTTGTCTGTATGAGGTTCTACAAAATTACATATTCAAGAGGAACATCAAAGAAGATATTGATAAAGGAGTGTATGCTGTAATTGGAAGTGAGGGATGTCTGGTCAAGCAAAGAAAATGCCACTTGGTAAACCATCGAAAATTGAGTGGCGAATCTCCTGAAAAAAAGGAGTTTTTCTATTTAGCACTTTTGCAACTTTTCAAGCCTTGGCGTGCAGAAGAGGAACTGCTTGGAGATTTCCTCTGTTATGAAGACTCTTTCACTGCCGCCAAGGAGACCATAGAATGTCCTGCTTTTCCCAAATATGTACAAATGTTGAATGCGGAAATCGAGCAGGAAGCAACGATTGCAGCCGAGATTGCCAGAGACAGTTCTCAGGACAGTCAGAGTTCTGTTTCATTGAGTCAGGATCCACTAGGAGGACCTGTTATCGAAAATGAAGCTGCCACTGCCATGAATGAAGTGGAAAGAGCCATGGCACATGCTCAGGAGGATGCGGTTAACTTAGAAGACTTGGAAAGACAACTCAACGTTGAGCAGAGGAAAATATATGACGAAGTTACCAAGCAAATTGATCATGGATTAAGTCATGAGAAGAAAGAGTGCTCATGTACATCGTTGAAGCCTGTCCGACTGTACGTGAGTGGAGAAGCGGGAACTGGAAAGAGTTTCCTCATTAAAGCAATTTCATGTTATTTGAAGGAAAGGACTGAGTCATCGCTGTCTTGTGTTGTCACCGCTCCAACTGGACTGGCAGCACATAACATTAAAGGTATTACTTTGCATCGTCTACTGATGCTGCCAGTGGAGCATGATAACAAATTACAATACCACAAGTTATCTGGAGATGCTTGTTGTGAAGTTTCAAGAGTCTTGAGGAAAATGAAACTTCTTATCATTGACGAAGTAAGCATGGTTTCCAATGTCATGCTTGCCTTTGTGCATTTGAGAATGCAAGAAGTTCTTAAAACAGAGTATGATGTGTTATTTGGTGGCAAACACATCATTGTTTTCGGAGATCTTCTGCAGCTGACACCAGTGAAAGGACAACCTGTGTTCAAAATGCTCACGCATGAAGATACCAGGAAGTGCCTAGGGAGCATTGGCAACGTCAATATATGGTTAAACTTCAATTATGCTGAACTGCATGAAAATATGCGTCAGGCGAAGGATGAAGTTTACAAGAATATTCTACAAGATGTTAGAATTGGAAAAGTGACCGAGCATGGGAAACAAGCTTTACATGCACGATTACTGTCAAATTTATATCCAGAACAAGACGTTGTGCCTGAGAATATTTTTCAGAAAATTACTGAGAAGAAATCTGGAATATGTTTGATGCCAACTCTTGCAGAATGTGCCATCTTCAACAACAAAATGTTGTATTTAGAAAACCAAGAGATTGTGAAACTGGAAGCTATTGACAGAGTAGAGCATATGGGATCAACAATTATTTTGTCTGAGAATTTGAAAACAAAATTGGATTCATTAGAGAAGACTATATCTAAAACTGCAGGTTTTGAAAAGACTCTGAATGTGTGCTTAAATTGCCGTATAATTGTAAGAAGGAATTTACATGTTGAAAGAGGTCTGGTAAATGGATCAATGGGTAATGTTGTTGATTTTGTGAAATACAGAAATAGAGATGGAATTGAATTTTTAAAAATTAAATTTGATGGCATTGAGGAAGTACAGCTAATTGGTCGTTGTTCTTCTAGATTTTTGCTTGTAAAAGACTTATATGTTCGCCGTAAGCAGTTTCCTGTTTGCTTGGCACATGCGGTGACAATCCATAAATCACAAGGTTTAAGTGTAGACAGTGCATTGGTGAATATTGGCAGTTCTGTGTTCAAGGAGGGTATGGCATATGTGGCATTGTCACGAGTTAGAACTTTATCGGGATTGTACTTGATTGAGTGTGATGTCACAAACATTTGTGCGGATCTAGATTGTGTTAAGGAATACAATAGGTTAAGAAGAGAGTATGCGCCACATTTGCCTCAATATCCTTTGTTTGAGAAACGTGTGGTAGGCCGGATACGAAGAAATGTGACCAATACTAGGGAGGTTGTACCAAAAAGACGAAAAGTTGATGAACCTGAAATTATAAGCAGAAAGAAAAAGGATTCTGTTGAAGATGTGGTTGGTTTTCAATTTGAAAACAGTTCTGGTGTCAACTGCTATGCTAATGTAGTGGTTAATGTTTTGTTTTCTCTAGAAAATGTAAAAGAAGAGATTGTGGTCAATTCGGATCACAGATTTTGCAGTTTGTTAAATTCTGTGTTAGAGAAATGTAGCACTGATAGAACAAAAATAGAAAGTGTGTCTGAAATTCGAAATCTGTTAGACAGATGTTCAGGTCAAACACAATTCTCTCAAAATATTCAGCAAGATTGTCAGGAGTTTTTAATGTATATGCTTGATGTATTGCATGCTGAAGGTGTAGATGTAGATCACCTGTTTGGGCTTTCTTATCAATGGCAGCATGACTGCGAGAACTGTAGGGTATCAAGTACTACTAGTGTAGACTCAGAAAGATTTATATATTTAACTTTGCCAGACAGTAAATCAGTGTCCTTTAATAAGCTAGTAAAAGCAGCTGATCACAACATGGAGTGTAGCCAATGTAAATCTGAAATGATGTCAACATTATTTATACGAACATATGGCCAGTATGTCATTTTAATGTTCCAACGATGTAGGGCTGATGGAACAAAATTGACAACTTTAATAAAAAAAATTGTAGCTTCGCAGTTGTCAATATCAGGAAGGACTTTTGTAACTGCAGCAATTATATATCATGACGGTCCTTCAATAACATCAGGACATTACACAGCTTATTTAAAGTCTAGAAACGGCTGGTCATTCTGCAACGATTCTGTTTTAACTTTCAAAAAAAAATTGCCGTATGACCTTAAAAATTCTTACCTGGTGTTTTTAAAACCAAAATTTTAGGGAAAGAATCTCGGGATGTGCTCTGAGGAATTTCAAGAGGTTGTAATGGCTCCTTCACAATTTGGCCTTGAGGATAAGTGTAGTACAGAGACAATAGTTCCTGGAAAAAAAGAAGATTTTCTTACAGAAAGTGGTGGGCACAGATTAGTTGAAGGACAACAGAGTATTTCCCAAAGCAAACGGTCTTCTTACCATAACACTTGACGTCATGGAAAAATAACTGCACTTTGAATGAGTTCAGAAAAACTGTTTCTTTTTATAAGCTAATTCAAGCAGCCAATCAAAACATGGAGTAGAGGGAATGGAAGTCTGCAATGCTGTCTAGATTATTGGTCCAAACTTTTGATTATAATGTCATTTTAAAAATCCAATTATATAAACCTGATGAAAGTAAGTCTTCAACTTTAATTACAAATGTTGTGGCTACACAGTCGTTGATTTTAGGAAGAAGATTTGTAACTGCAGCTATTATATTGCATGATGGTTATTTGACAAGATCCGCTTATTACACAGGTTATTGAAAATGTAAAAAAATTTGCTGTTTCGGAAATTATTGCCATTTGACTACGATACAATGTTGCCTTTTTACTAAAAAATATTCTTACTTTCTGTTTTCAGAAAAGAGAATTTAGGGTAGGTAACTGGCATATAATGATTCTAGGGGTTGATATAATTTTATCTACTGTTTTATATTGCTTTGTGATTAAAAGTGATGTAGAGAATTAAATAATTGTAGTAGTCATAGAGGTAGTGTAAGTCTGCTTCATAGTAAGCAGTATCAGTGTCATAGGAAATGTAGAACATGAGTGAGCAAAAAGGGTAAGATATTACTAGTCTAGGATTGTGAAAGTGATCTTGAACGTTTTCTTTCTGAAAGTTGCGGAAATACAAAATGACGGGATTTGCTTACAAGAATTCCAAGAGTTATAAATGACTCTTACACGATTTGGCCTTGAGGAAACGTGTGGTAGAGAGCGAGAAGTCATTTATTGTATGTAACATATTTTTCAAAACGATGGAGCTTTTCTTTCAGAAAGTGGCGGGCTGAAAAAACAGCACAACCGAGTGTAAGCTGTTCATAGGACATCCTTCGACGTCATGGAAAGTAAGTTACTTTTGAGGAGTTTTGATTTCTGATTGGTTATGTTATATGGGTTTTTTAAACACAATCATTTTGATTGTGTTTTTTTTTTCCCCGCTGTTATATGATGAATACCTTCAAGTCACTGTTTTTAGTGAAATTTGATACATTCTGAGAACAGCAAAAATAAACCATTTAACATGTATAGTTAATTCTGTACTGTTTGTATTTATGATGTACATTTAGAATTGTGTAGGAGGCATGGAGAAGGTGAGGCTTCTGTAAGTGTCAAAGTTGTTGCATTCAGTGCATACTCTTTCATATGCTGGACTACATCTGCATAATGAGATACCTAACCAAAGGAAACACAAGTGATGTGATTGTGTAATGAGCAAAAGAAATTGCATATTTTTCAAATACATTACCTGTGTTTCGTAACATTACGAATCAAATTGTGCAGATGAAGTTTAGGCCTCTCCAGGGAAACAGAGGAAGTCTGAACTTTATTGGTTGCCCTGCACATGTATTATCTCCTCTGTACTCTTCAACAAGGCAAAATTTGATCTGCAACCCTGAGTAGGCCTCACCTGAAACAAACGTCTGGATAGGACACACCTTATTGCCATCCTGAAACAATCATTTAAAATGTTAGGAACAGTTTTATGATGATTGTGCACCTCTTTTGCGCTGCGATTGCGTCACTTTTGTGAGACAACAGCAGTGCAAAAGATGCACCATGTTCCAAGGTAGGCCTCAGTTCATCTGCATCAAGATACTGTTAGTTTAAAATGTATATCTTTAGGACTGTGTAGGGGGCCTGGAGAAGCAGAAGCTTCTGTAAGTGTCAAAGTTGTTGAAAAACTGTTTGTCCTTCAATCTTTTCCCTTGTCTTTTCTAATTTTTAAATACATGTTTTAATATTTTTCAAATGTTTGTTCTCTCTTTCACAGATTGAAAGTATAAAAATAACAAGTGACTAAGTTAACGACAATTATAAGGTAAATGTTTTGTACTCTTTTCGTTACATTTCTATCACATTTAACTACTATTAGTTCCACTGCTTCATTTCTTTAACCCTGACTTTCCTGCCTTTGCTACTTCCCTCATTCCATTCTCTATTACTTACTTACTTACTCTACTCCTTCCACTCCTTTTCTCAGTCCCTCTCCTCATAGTTCCTCACTCTTGTTCACTCACTCCGTCTCTATTACTCTTAGTGTCTCTGACTGATCACTCTTTCACTACTTGTTCATTATGCTTTCTCTGTGTAGTTGAAGCACACTAAGGGGCATATTATGAACACAGCCAATAAAATTATTGCTGCTTTTATCGGCAGAAAACTGCTGCAAAAGCGGCTGTAGCAGCAGTTTTCTGCTGCAAAAGCGGCTTTAGCGACACATTTCTGCCAATAAAAGCTGCGAAACTTTTATTGCCTATGTTGATAATATGCCCCTATGTTATTTACATTTCTTTGCTGTTTCAATTATTCCTTTTCTGTTACTTCTTCTTTTCTGCTTTCTGTTTTTTCTCTCTGTTATTCCACATGTTTTAATCTTATTTTGAACATTCACTCACATTCTCTAAGAAACTCTTCTTTGTTATTCTTCTACTCTCCTTTTTTTCTTTCACTTCCTTATCTATTTTCTTTTTCACAATTATACCCTCTTCCATCTTTTCTTCGGTAAATAAATCTATTAAACAGTATCTCTGGTTTAGACCCTATAGCTGTCTTTGTTTTAACATTACTCTCTGTTTACTTCCCTTATACTTACTCTTCTTTTTTTTTTTTTTTTTTTTTTTGGTTCGCTCCCGGTTCGCGTACCGGCGAGCGAACCGGGAAGCGAACCAAAAGAAATAGAGCTTGCCAGAGTGCTAAACATTCTAGCAATTTTTTTTATAAAGGGGAGGTAGTTCTGAAAATAACTTTTTTTTAATGTTTTTGTTGTTTTATATATATATTTTTTTTTCTGAACATTTTTTTTGTTGTATTTTTTGAACAGTTTTATGTTTTTTTTGGGTTTTTTTGGGGGGGGAAACAACAAAAAACAGGCATTGGAAAGGGCTCAACAGGAGCAAAAAAAAAATTTACTTTTTGGGGCGTTTAGAGCACTTGTGGTTTTCAAATGCTCTGTTTATTAAGTTAATGCTCATATTGGCACATGAGAGCAATGTACCACAATATAAACAGGTAATCTTCATATGGACAAAGTTGTCCTGAATGTTTGGCACGGTTTCCCGTGCCTCTGGCCCCGACAGAGATACCTGTGACGATGTCCTGGCCACAGGAGTTGGTGGATTGTCCTGAAGGTCACGCATCTCTGCCCGGCTGTAGTTTAGTGGATGCCACCTCAGCATGTGACAGTGCATAGTATAGTTGCCGTAACTATACTTCTTTTCTGTGCCTCTAGATAAGTCCTCTTTACATATCAGGCACGTCACATATCGAGCATTAACTTTTTTCTGTCCTTCAGGAAATGAAAAAAACTGCCAAATGAAACTAGTTTTATGATGAGATACCCGGGGCTCCTCTTGTAAAAATGGTGTTTCCTGTATCTCCTGTTCCTCTTCTTCATCCTCTTCCTCCTCTGTGTTGGTAATGAACTGTGGAGGTGGTCCTCTCTTCCTATGAGGAGGTGGTGGTGGTGGTGGGGGTGCACCAGCTGAAGCTACTAATGAAGCCATTGCTCAGTGATCACAAAGGGTCTTCCTCTCACAAAGATGAAAGTCAGAGTGAAGAAAGAAGGAAGGGTTTTCATCATTTTGGAAAAAAAATAGGTCTAAACCAATGAAAAGTGTTATTTTTAGGTCACATGACCTAGCCTTACATCATTAGGAAACCAAAAGTGAAATGAACCAATGAAAAGTTTTATTACCAAGTCACATGACCTGTTACGCTTAAGTTATGCGCTGCGGAACGCGCCCCGGATCGCTTCCGGGGAGCTGCGCTTCGCGCCTCGTTTCGCGCTCCGGAGCACTTCCGGGTGCGCTAACGCGGCGCGTCATAAGACGCATTACGCCGCAACGCGATACGTCGCGCTTTCGCGATGCGCCCCGGATCGCTTCCGGGGAGCTGCGCTTCGCGCCCCGGTTCGCGTACCGGAGCACTTCCGGGTGCGCTAACGCGGCGCGTCATAAGACGCATTACGTGACAACGCGATACATCGCGCTTCCGCGACGCGTCACGATGTTGATTTCTAACGCGGCAGTTGCGCAAACGGAACGTTTACTGGTTCGCGGACCGGGTCGCGGCACCACATTGAGCTAACGGGAAGCTTCCCGGTTCGCGAACCGGGAGCGAACCAAAACATAATAATAAAAAAAATTATAATAAACATATAAAATACATTTTTTTATTTAAAGAAGAATACATTTTACAGCTATAGATATTAGCTTTTAAAAAACCAATGAAATTCACTGAAAAAACCATAGGTTATAGACCATATATAGTTAGGAATTAGCATTTACAAAACCTTGAAAATTCACTGAAAAAACCATAGGTTATAGACCATATATAGTTAGGAATTAGCATTTAAAAAAACTTTTTTCACTGACACAAAACCATTGAAATTCCATATATAGTTAGTTGTACTAACTATATATCGCGCACCCGCAATCCACTGCTGATCATGTCACATATTACATCATTCATGACATGGTCAGTGACATCACTGATGACATCACTGATGACATCTCAAATGACATCACTGATGACATCACTGATAACAACATCCAGTGATTTTATGTTTCTGTAAAGTTTAAATATGTCTTACATATTGAAGAATGAGTGGATGTATAAGTGTCTGGATGAAGGATTTAGTAGGTGCATGACTGACTGTATGAGTGAGTGATTAAATATGTCTCACTGAGTGCATGGGTTAGTGACTAAACTGTCTTAATTTGTGCATCATTATGTCTGTTGTTCTGTAAACTGCCGCATGTGTTGATCAGTAGCTATATGAGTAACTATATGGGTTATTGATTGGTTGCCCAAGTATTTGTATGGGAGACTGAGTGTGTGTGTTGATGGTTGAGAGGTGTATGACTCTGTGCATAGATGTGTGAGCAGTTGCTTCACTAGATGTATGGGTTCAAAAGTGCATGTGGAAACAGCTCTATGGGTGGTTGACTGTGTGCATGAGTGTATTGGTGAGTGAATGTATATCTCAGTGCTACATGTCAAAGTAAAAACATATGTAAAACACAGTACATGTGAGAGTTGACATATATAAATAACTGTGCATAAGAGGCAGTGAATGTGTGAGTGGCTGTATGGATCATTATGAAATTGTATCAGGGATTGTATAAGAGAGTAAATATGTGTTAGTATCTGTTTGAATACGTAAGGTGTGTATAACTGCATAGTTGAGGAAATGGAGGTGTGATTGATTCTTTGCATGACTGACTAGGTGTGTGAGTAACTCCATGGATGAGTGACAGTCTGTGAGTGTCTATTTACACTGAGTGTATATAAGGTTATATTAGAGTCTGAAGAAGTTCATCGTATTATCACATGAATGATGTCATCAGTGATGTGATCAGTCATGTCAAATGAGATGTCATCAGTGATGTCATCAGTGATGTCAATTGAGATGTCATCAGTGATGTCATCAGTGATGTCATTTGAGATGTCATCAGTGATGTCATCAGTGATGTCATCAGTGATGTCATTTGAGATGTCATCAGTGATGTCATCAGTGATGTCATTTGAGATGTCATCAGTGATGTCATCAGTGATGTCACTGACCATGTCATGAATGATGTAATATGTGACATGATCAGCAGTGGATTGCGGGTGCGCGATATATAGTTAGTACAACTAACTATATATGGAATTTCAATGGTTTTGTGTCAGTAAAAAAAGGTTTTTTAAATGCTAATTCCTAACTATATATGGTCTATAACCTATGGTTTTTTCAGTGAATATATATATATATATATATATATATATATATCAGCTCCCAAACACCAGCCGGTTGCACTCATGGGCGGGTGCACGCCATAACGGGGGTGTACCCGTTTCAAAATATCAAAGCACAATCCTGGAGAATGAAATTACCAAGGAAAGCAGCACTCGCAGGGGGTTGTTCCAACCAGTTTATTACGGCGGAACAAACAGCAACGACGCGTTTCGCCGTAGGGCTTTGTCAAGTTGTGAGAGAAGCGAGGACATGCAAACAATTTAAACTTGTCAGGATGTAATGGAAAGTAAAGACGGACTGCATATTTTCAGATAAACAGCGGCCATCTTACAGTGTATATACATTCAATGGAAAGTGCTTAACTTATACAAAATAACCATCTTGTCATATCATGTCATATATTAACATGTAAATTGCTATATTAGCATTTTATATAGCCCTGTATGGGCACAAAAAATGATCCTAGTAACATCCTGATTAACAATGAAGGCTGATGTCAGAGCACACCCCATGGAAATTCGATCTAGTTAAACCATGCTTAGCAACAGTGAAATCACAATAATGACATGTCAGACAGCATGAACATTACCATAAAGGTACAAAAATATGGCCTGCTGGTAATTCCACTCTGTATGCCACCAGTAGTCATCCACGCCAACTAATTGAGAGTATCCCCTACGGGGAACTCTTAAGATTGCGGCGAAACAATTCCCATGATGTTGATTTTGAAAAGGCGGCGGCTGCTAGTCTTTTGAGATTTAAAAGAAGAGGATATAAAAATGGGGTTCTGACAAGGGCTTTGGAGAGAGTAAAAAAGATTAAGCGGAAAGATTTGTTACAGCCCAAAAATAGTAAATCTTTGAAGAACGGGGCATTTCGTTTGATTACAACTTTCTCGCGTAATGCTGGTCAGATCAAGAAAATCTTGAAAAAGAATTGGAATATTCTTTTATCGGATAATGTCATCAAAGCTGACCTGCCGACCAATCCTTTGGTCACTTACAGGAAAGCCAAATCCCTGAAGGATCATTTAGTATCCAGCCATTACTCTCCTCCTGTAATTACCCCTAAAATGCCGGTTCTCAGCGGCTTCTATCCCTGTGGTCGGTGTAAGGCCTGTAAGTTTAGTAAGCGGACGCTTACTTTTAAGATACCTGGGTTGGCCACACCGAAAAAGATCTTGAAATTTCTGACTTGCTCCACCCCTTTTGCTATTTATTGCCTCACTTGCCCGTGTGGTTTAAAATACATCGGCATTACCACGAATGCTGTAAAACTGAGAATATTGGAGCACATGCGTGCTATTGCCAAAAAAGATGAGGCTTACCCTGTGGCAAGGCATTTCGAGAAGATGCACAATAGCAACAGGGATCTGTTGTCGTACATCTGCCTCGATAGTGTACCAGCTAGCATTAGAGGAGGGGACCGCTTACTTAAGCTTCGACGCCTGGAATCTAGGTATATAATTGATTTACAGACCAAGATTCCGAGGGGTTTAAATATGCATGAGGAGCTATCAGTACACTTGGGATAAGAATTGTATTTATTTCTAAGACTCTGCATGTATTGTAAAGGTGACCGGCATGTTTTGATTTTACTACAGGCTTGTGGTTGTGTCTACCAGTGATAAGATGACTAATTTGGATTCATTTAATCTTTAATTGTGACTGTTTTCTTTAAATTTTGAACCATTATAGAGGATTTTGGCTATTGATATGTCTTTTGTAGAGATGACATTGGACTAGGGGAGCATGTAGGCTTTGCACCCATGGATCAGCCCATCAGCGGGCCATATTTTTGTACCTTTATGGTAATGTTCATGCTGTCTGACATGTCATTATTGTGATTTCACTGTTGCTAAGCATGGTTTAACTAGATCGAATTTCCATGGGGTGTGCTCTGACATCAGCCTTCATTGTTAATCAGGATGTTACTAGGATCGTTTTTTGTGCCCATACAGGGCTATATAAAATGCTAATATAGCAATTTACATGTTAATATATGACATGATATGACAAGATGGTTATTTTGTATAAGTTAAGCACTTTCCATTGAATGTATATACACTGTAAGATGGCCGCTGTTTATCTGAAAATATGCAGTCCGTCTTTACTTTCCATTACATCCTGACAAGTTTAAATTGTTTGCATGTCCTCGCTTCTCTCACAACTTGACAAAGCCCTACGGCGAACCGCGTCGTTGCTGTTTGTTCCGCCGTAATAAACTGGTTGGAACAACCCCCTGCGAGTGCTGCTTTCCTTGGTAATTTCATTCTCCAGGATTGTGCTTTGATATATATATATATATATATATATATATATATACATTTACATACATAATTAAATATGGCAGTTTTCATAGCTGCAGCAAGCACAGAACAGACAGGCTTAGCTTAGAAGAAATGTGTAAAGCCTTTATCAGTACTAAAACAGATAAAAGGTTTTAAAAAAACACAATACAATAAAAATGCCATTTCAGTTTATAAAAATAGAGGTAGTTCTAAAGAGCAAACAGTCACCAAACAACAAGATTCTGATACAGGGAGCTGAAGATTTGTTTTTCCGAAGTTTTAGATGCTTCTAGCACCAAAAAGCTTAAAGGGACCACGTTTATCACTGTGGAAATTGTACCTTCGGCTGTAGTAGTTTGCCTGGAGAAAAATTCTCGTTGACGAGGTCCTCCATTGGTTGGGGTGCCAGCTGGATCCAAAGAGGGCTTGTCGATGATGGCAGCTGGCTGAAGTGCAGGACCTTGGTGAGAGCCATGGCTCCAGCTGGAAGTTCAAGGCTTTCAACTTCAAAGGTGGGAAAACTCCAAGCTGGCAAAGTTTGAAGTTGGAACCCAGCAAGGCATCATCATCATCTGGTTGGTGCTCATCATTGGTTCCAGTGAAGTACTCTACGCTCAGACTTTAATACTTTTCTGCAAGTCAGGATCCTTTCAGTGGGGCAATCCATCAAGTTGAGTCTGGCTGGCAGTTCGACATCAGTGGCTGCGGTTTTGGAGCGGTCTGGTAGTAGCCTTTTATTCCTTTTGCAGAAAGTTTGGAACACCTTTCTAAGTGTCCAGTCTTGCTGTTTTTGATGATGAAACAACGACCCCGGGTCCAGGACCTTCAGGGCACCACTTCGGGCTTAGGACTCAATCTCTCAGATGCCACCAGCAGGGTCCCGGGCAAATACAGTTATAAATGGTCAGCTGGGCTCAGCAGAGATCTTGGCTTCCTGCAGCTTTTGTGATCCTACAGCTGAACAGGTGGCTAGACAATTAGCCCTTGGAGTCCACTCTTCTGTCCTGGGACCAAGTGGGGAGTGGGTCCAGCCCTTAAGGTTTCCCTGCACCGGTTCAACAGCAGGTACAATCCTTCTTCTATCTTCCACAGGTAACACTCAAGCTCGCTCCTAGACTCTATTGTAGGATTGTAGGGTGAATATTTTTGGCAAGATGACCAAACAGGATGAATAAGAAAGATTTATTGATGGGCATCTAGTATGGTTTCAGGAAAGATATACGTACAGTGGAACAGTGCGTAAACCTGCACCTAATAATTGTCCAATATATTATGGCTAAGCAAAGGTTGATACAACAGGTTTTTATGGCTCTCAGCAGTGCCTTGTGTGAACCACTCAAAGCTATGGCATATTATGTCAGATGTAGGGGTGAATCACTCTCTATTTGAGACAATTGTTCATGGATGTATCATGCGGGTACATTTTGGTTAGAATGGTAGTAGACTAAAACATAGTGGATAGGGAGGAGAGTTAGGCAAGGGTGTGTCCTTGAACATTTTTTGTTTAAGTTATGCATTAATGACCTGGGAAGATACCTGCTAGATAAAGGTCAGGCCGTACCTGCAATTCCTGTTCTGCTTCATGCATACAATGCAGTGATTATGCTGAGGACTGCAAATGGCCTTTAAAAACTGCTTGGTGCGTTTCCATCTTTTATGCATCACTTTGACTTGAAAACACACCCAAGTAAAACTTTAATGATGACTTATGGCCTAAGGCCTTTGAAGCCTGTCCATAGTATCAAAGTTGGACAGGCTAATTCTTTTTCTTATTTGGGGATCTAACTTAACTTAACTTGTTAACTAAGGAGGGAATGCAATTTTATTTAGGCGACGTGGCAAATCCTTAATATAGTTTTATGCTAAAACAATTCTATCTAAATACTGTCCATATTTGTGCTGCATTTCCAAGATGGGTGAGTGATTATGCGATGTGCCGTGTCTGGTGGCTCAGTGGACTAATGCGTCTACTACAAAGGCATGTGTTCAACCTCAAGGTCACAGGTTCAAATCCCAGCGGGTCCACTCAGGCTTTCCTCCATCTGAGATCGATAACATGAGTACAATTGAGTTGGGTAAAAACAAACATCTGTTATTCAGCGCCAAGATACGCGTAGTGGTGAACGTGCGCTTTGCAAATACGTGTTATCCTTTCCGAACGTGCGCTTTGCAAATACGTGTTATCCTTTCCGAACGTGCGCTTTACAAATACATGTTATCCTTTCCGAACGTGCGCTTTGCAAATACGTGTTATCCTTTCCGAACGTGCGCTTTGCAAATACGAGTTATCCTTTCCGTTGTCAGTTGGAGGGTTGTTTCTCCCAGTGCGCCTTGCGTCCAATTTTATAGGGAGGCTGGGTTATTTTATTTGAGGCCAATGGACGCAGCGACAGCTGGTTCAGGTAAGCCTGGTGGTGTGGTGGGGCGGGACAGGGCGCAGCAGGAGGGGTAGCCGGCAGCTGACGGAATAGGTGTTATTTTTTTATTTAATTATTCCTATTCCGACGTCTGTGGACTTCGCTTCCTAAAGAGGCTCAAGATTCCTTCCAAAAAGGTACACATCATCTTTAATGGGAAACATATTTATCCACATAAAACATGAAAAAGAGAAACCGACTCTAACCCACACCAATATATTTTAAATGAAAATCGTGATTTCAAATTAACTCAAAAGAAAAACAATCAAAAAAGTGTTATTACAATGGGGTAAACATGTGCAATTAATATACAAACATTCCATTATCGGGTTTTCACCTTTAAAGAAAAGTAAAAGTTCAGTTCTAATAACTATATATAAAACCGCTCAATTAACTAATTGTGTTTAGATCAAAAATCTAGGAGGCGGCGAGCGGTATCCTTTACCTGGTGGTTTCCAAGTGCCACACTTGACAACTCTTCCGTCTCAATGATGTGGCACAGAACCAGTCTTTGATGACCTCTTCTTCCACGAATATTTGCCCTTTTTTACATTTATTTCAGTGCAACATATATCTGCAACATACACCTGTTTCTGACTTGGTTTAGAAAACGCAGCTCTTATTTGTTAATAAAATATAACATTTAAACCATGTAAAATATTTTACAACAGAATAATTGTCTAAACAAGTCCTAGATGATTATTTTGCAGATTGCTCCCGAATCAATTTTATTTGTGTAGCTGCTTTTTTTATTTGCACAAATGTAGGGCTTTAAACGAACTGATAATCGATGCATGACAAACAGAGTCAATAAGATAAAGGTGTAATTGAGTTAATCAGTGCTGTTACTGGCATCGCAGCCCAATGTACCCCGGGGCGCGGCGAAGTACTGGCACTTAGATGTACTTAGGTAATGTTTATGAATAATCAACTATTGTCTTCAGTGCAACAGTTCGATTCGTTGCAATCTGATAAAGTGCCAAAGGAATCGAAAATGAAAAAGTGCTGCCTATGTATTTCAAGCAGGCCAAAATCACATTTTACCTCTGATAACAAGCCAGTAGTTATATGCAATGCATCACTGTCTTATTTATGTGTTTACTCGATGATTTAGTTACGCTCAAGTGGAGATAAACCTTCGAGACTCAGGTTTTTTATTATCTCTTCATTTTCTCTCGAAAAAAACAGAAACATTCCTATTTTGTAAATTAAAAGAACACCAGTGCAAGCGGCGCCTACGTTCTAGGAGAAAAAAAACTCTGCCAACGTTAACATTTTTCACACAAGGTATTTTTCCAAATCCACCCACATGCTGAGGCCAGCACACAGCGGAGATATATGTTGCCTTTATTACAAAAGCTAGTGTTCGGCAAATTTCCAATCATACTAATTTAAAATAAATGCCACAATCTGCTCCTTGGTAAAAGCTATTTCAGGGGTGGTAGAATTCAAATCATAATTGAATAGGGTTCCTGCATTCAATAGTTCAGAGGCAGGTTTTAGAAATAGTTTTCAATAACAACAATATGAAATGTGTACAATCATTGCTCACATGGAGTGTTCAATATATTTCCTTTATTGTTTCTGATGTATTTTCTACAAAAATAACACACTCCTCTCACTGCGCAGCGGTGCACTGTGATTCAGCAGCTGTTCTTCAGACAGTAGGTGGCTATGGTGATGTTGAAATGATAATTCGCATGTAGCTCACAGTAGTGGTCCCTAAAGTCAAAATCCTTATTTTAATGACGTGTGCATTTTTGAGGTAAAATGCTATACTAACATTCATTGTATTGAAAAATTGAATATAATATGGAAAGGAGTAGGGGGCATATTATCAATAACTAGCGATATTTATCGCTAAGTAGGCTTAGCGCCATTTTTTTAGCGCTGCGCATCATCGGATTTTATCGCAGAGATTACGTGCTATTAGCAACGTTTATCTCCAAAACTATAAAATATCCGGTGATAGCGGCGAAATGCGTGAATGTCGCTGGAAATTTAGCGATATTCAGGCATTGTCGCTAATAGGGACTTAACCTGAATATCCACCTCCCATTGGATATACAGGCTAAGAAGTGGTCTGAGCAGACGTTAGGATTTGGCGATATTTGCGCTTAGCGCAAATATTTTAATCGCTACGCCTGCGTTGATAATAGGCGATAGCGATGTTGGTGACTGCTTTCAGTCGCTAACAGGTTGGGTCCGCCCACTTTGCATGTCATTAGTGATAAATATCGCTGACATGCAAAGCGGGCCCCAAACCGCTCGTATCACCTAAAAGCTGTTGCTTACTGATGTTAGCGACAGCTTGCTAATAGGGCGATGATTTCATTTCGTCTGCCTTGGTAATATGCTCCTAGGTTTCAGTGATCTACAATGACTTTCGTCTGGCAAAGATTTTCTTGCTACTTACCTATAGGCTTGAAACTACGAAGAGGCAAGAGGCGGTGTCTGCATGCACGAAAAGGCTCTGCAGAGGGGCACCAGCTACCAGAGTCCGTAACCGCATAGGCTGCAATAGCCCAGGTGCCATCCCATTTCCAGTGGTACAAAAGGGGATGGTGGTGGACGGAGCATCCAGTGGCAGGAATAAAGGGCGCACAGGCTGCTGCTGCTGCGAGGGACAGGTGAAGAAAAGTGTTCAAATGGCTTCCCCTCGACATCAGTCGCACCATCACCCAGGCCCTCGTCACCAACCACTTGGACTACAGCAACTCTCTCTACGTGGGAATCACTACTTAACTACTAAACAAACTCCAGACCATCTACAACTCAGCAGCCAGGTTCATCCTTGATCTCCCGAGGCGGGCCCACACCTCTCCTCACCTCAAATCTGCACACTGGCTCCCCATCAGCAAACGATGCCAGTTCAAACTGCTCAACAGCACCTACAAAGCCCTTCACAACAAAGGCGCTGCCTACCTAAACCACAAGGTGAACTTCCACCAACTTAGCCACAATCTTTATTCATAATCCCTCTTCTTAGCCCACATCCCTCTCATTCACAGAAGCAGGAGTGGAGGCTGTGCCTTCCCACACCTGGTAGCCTAGTCTCTCCCTGCAGGAGTTCAGGAAGGACCTGAAGACGTGGCTCTTCAACTAATCCATGCCAACAGCAGCATCCTGCCCTCCCCAGTGCTGAATACCCTCATGGGTGATAAGCAGTACTCTACAAATCCATTTGATTGATTGATTGATTGATGTATGGGTACACCCATCTGCAGTTCTGGTAAGGTGTGGGCTTGTATGCGCTCATCCGAATCAAGGCAGCGGAGTGGCAGATGAGTTTCTCCAAATTGCCTTTATGGATTGGTAACTCAGAGTGAGTGTATGTTTTACTTGATTCTATTGCTTTTGGTGAGCTATCAAATGTAATATGTGCTGTGCTTTGTTTAAGGCACTCATAGCCATGGTATTGACAACTGAGGTATATAGTGTTGCGATCCCAGTGGGATTGTATTTTGGAGCAAAAATGGCTAGTGCGAGATGATATGGTGAATAGGATCTACCAATGCAGGCTGGTGTGCATTAATTGCAGTGGTGGTCTGTGTAAGTAAGCGCAGGGGGGGCAGGGCGAGGGGGAGTCAACAGATGATGGAATAGAGAAAATTAATTAAATAAATAATTTTGATTTCAACGTCTGTCAACATCTCTATTGCCTCTCCCTACCTCGCCCCACTGTGCTTACCTGCAATGATGGTTGCTGTTGACAAATCTAGGCAGAACAGGCCAAACTGGCCACATGTTTACCTCAGAACCAAAGTTAGTTCAGGATAATTTTGGTCCAAAAAGTTAACTAGACCTCAGTGAACCCCCCCGGCCAATAGAATACATTAACCAGAAGCATTTAGAGGCATGTATGGATTGTTTCGATCTCCTCCTTGTTTCTGTAAATCTCAAACTTTAATAACTCTAACACCTGTCTTTTTACACAGTGATCCAATTATTCCCCTAGACATCTCATGTCTTACCTCACGGCAGATGGGTCCAACAGTAATTAGATCGCAGCTGCATATGCATTTCTGTAAAACTGAACAAATGGGATTACATTGTCATATTTGCCCCACGTAAGGTAGTCACTGTGCACACTAAAGTCAATTCACATGCATAAGCTTGCAGATGTACTAGTCCACCAACATCTATATAGTATTCACCGGTGTTTAAAATAGCAGAGGAGCCATTTTTTAAATTAAGAGATGCCAATGTTTCACACTTTGGGCACAGCAAATGTTCGCAAAGCTAAATAGGCCCGGATACTGAGATTAGAGATAATATCTTGTTTATTTGGGTAGCAGACGTTACTGGACAAACTGGTACTACAAGAGAAGCAGGAACACCAAAGTCCCAGTGTTAACCACCCAGAATTTTAACCAGGTAAAGGTTTGTGAATTCTCTGGTTCGAAAATCGCCCAAGAATGTGGAATGTCCACTGTGGTCGGGAGTGGTAACTCCAATTCCCATTTCTAAGGGGACTTTCAGGGTCTGATTTGGAGTAGCTCGAAATTCTGCATTCCAGAATATATTGGTTGTTCTGGGTGCACAATAGTAGTTTGCTGTCTTACTCTTCCTTAACGAGGGCCTACATTGTTAAATATGCACTGTAAGACATTGCCCCATTTTGATTTTATAGGTAGCATAGATTTGGATGCCATGTTTTATGCACTAGCTGCTCAAGGCTGCATTTTGATTGATGTACGTCGTTACAACGCATGCTTTTACAACGCATGCCTTTACGACACAAGTTTTACAACGCAAGTCGTTACAACGGCTTGCGTTGGGGGCGCTGGATAGTTAATAGTTTAATTTACTATTCCAACTCCAGTCCATGTGGATAGTAGGGAAGGTGTTGGATAGTAAATTAAAACTATTCCCTATCCCAGAGCGCCCCCCAGCGCAAGTCGTTGTAAAAGTTGCGTTGTAATGGTTGCGTCGTAAAGGTACTTTGTTGTAAAAGTTGTGTTGTAAACGCTGTTCCCCCATTTTGATATCTGATATTTTTTGCCTATGTCCTATTCTTTAGTTGCAAACTTTTTTTTCGTGATGTGTAAGTGTACAAATATAACAGGTTAGGTGCAACAATCGAGGTTAATAATCTGCACTAATATATTCACTTTTATATCACTTGCCTAAACTTTATCTAATGTTACGCAAAAGGCTCACTTACTTTCCCAATTGCAGGGCTCCTTGTGGTTGACAGGTAACTGCCACACTTCATATCTCATTGCTAGACCTGTCAGCCTTAGGGTGATCTTCCCACAAACACTTTCCTGCTTACCTCCTCTTTCTGCTGATTCTTTTTATTGGCTTTGGGACCTTACCAGAGCTGAACAGTGCTAAACTGCACATGCTTCTCCCTAAACATGTTAACATTGGTATATTCTAAATTAGCATATTTAATTTACTTGTACGTCCCTTGTAAAGTGGTATACCATATCCCCAGGACCTGTAAAGTAGATGCTACTAGTGGTCCTGCAGCACTGATTGTACCACCCTCACAGTTAGCCTTTTAAACATGTCTCAGGCCTACCGATGCAGAGTCTGTGGGTGCAGTTTTACTGACACTTTAACTTAGCTATAAAACCCTTTGTAATCCCTTAAAACTCCCCTTTTATTACACATAAGTCACCCCTAAGGTGCCTACCTAAGGTGCCCAGAGGGTAGAGCGCTGTGTAAGTAAAAGGTAGGACATGTACTTTTAAGTTTTGCATGTCCTGGTAGTGAAAACCACCTACATTAATGTTTCCCTACTGTGATGCCTACTCCTTTTATAGGCTAATAGTGGTAATTTATTGATACATTTTGAAGCTGTAATTCCTGATTATAAAGGAGTAGAGGTATCATGTGCTATATCTTTGGAATTGCAATGATACATTCTCTTTACTGGTTAGGGTGGATTTAACATTATTGTTTTAGAAATGCCACTTGGCGAAAGTGGAGCTCTCTCTGCTCTTACAGCTCTGTGTGCATGCAGCCTCTCTCCAATACATGTCTGGGGTGGGTGACAGCTACACTTTGTGCAGCATCTCTAGACAGCCAAAAAGACAGGAAGGCTAGATGTGTCTGAGTGCTCATCTGCATTCTGATGATTGTCCTGGTTAGGAAGGGCAGGAGGGCCTGACACTTACACTTGAATTGGAAATGCCCTGTTCCCACACAAAGACCTGATTAACATCTACTGATTGTCTAGAGCCAGGGCTGAGATAAAAGGTCCTCTGTGCATTTTAAAGAATCTGCTTTGACGTCACCCCCACTTAAAGACACTCCTGAGTTTAAATACTGGGTCCCTGACCCCACCAAACCAGACACTACCGGACCTGTGAAGAATTCTGCCAGGAGGAAGGACTGCTGTGCTGCTACAAGGGATGCCACTCTGCTGGACTGCTGATCTGGAGGTACTGCTGTCTGCTCTGCTTTGCTGCCCTGCTGCCTGCTACCCTCAGCCCTATTGAGGAAAGGACTAGACCAATCTCACATTAACCCAGAGTGACTCCAAGTGCATGGTGGCTATGTCTCTTGCGCTGAAGTCTCAGGGACATCAAGAGACTTTCTACAACCCTGCAACAGCACCTCAACTCTGCCACCTGTGAGTCCTGTCCTGTCAGGTGGTGCCAATCCAGTCCTGAACCCTTGGAAGTGAAGTTTTCTGTGCTGCAATTCTCAACATGATGCATTGCTGCCATTGTGCCAATTGGCACCTCCACATGTTTCTGGACAATGACACATCATCCATCTTCAGTCCTGCTCAATGGTGAAGTTTTCCAGAGTTCACAGTTCGGCAACAATGCATCCCCTACGAGTCCTTCAGATCAACTACGTCGTATTGCCTCATTGCTCCTCACATCTCTTCCTTGATGTGGACGCAGCCCCCATCGAAAGGTACTGTTTTAGCAAGCCAACGCTGATCCCTGTGTCCGACCAATGCTCCATTGCAATTGGTCGAAACGTTTGGATCTACACCTGTCAAGCACGACCAGATATTCTGGGTTGGAACTTTAAGACTCTGAGCAATATACTTTCAAATATTATTTTAAAATTCATAACTCTGATTCTATTTATTGGGTTTTCGTTCTTTTGGTCTTGTGTACCCATAACATTATTGTCTATATTTCTAACCTGGTGTGGAGCCTTTTTGTGGTGTTATAGTGATGGTTTGTGTTTTGCACAAATACTTTACAAATTGACTCTTCAGATAAGCCTGACTGCTCTGTGCCAAGCTACCAGAGGGTGAACACAGATTACCTTTTAGTGTGCGTCTTGCTTACACTGGCTACGATTGTGGTTCCTGCTTTAACAGGGTCCATATCTCTGCAACTAGAAACCCCAATTTCTAAAACTCATTATTTCGGGAGCACTCTGATGTCAAACTTTACAATCTGGACCATAATGAACTCGTGGAAGGATGCTCAACCTTTTCCAGGTCCCCTTTCCCAGTTAATAACTACTCAAACACTTGTTACATTGTGTAGAAATATATGAAGTACTTCTGGTTGGAGGTGCAAACAAGGTGGGAAACAGCCACTACAACGTGTCCATTTTGCACGCATAACCTTAACCACGCATGCATTACAACGCATGCATGGTTACCACGCATAGCCTTTACCACGCATTCCTTTACTACGAGATACGTAGTAAAGGCATGTGTGTTAAAGGTAAAATTCAAAAAGGGGGCTTGGGGGGTCCCCCCCAAAAAAGCGTGTGTTTCAAAAAGGGGTCTCCGGGGTCTCCCCCCCAAAAAACGCACCTGTTTCCATCGTTTTCTGTTTCAGTTGTTGAAGATGTGGAGGCAATCAGAGTCGTTAGAGGAAACAGAAAGATACTTCTGCTTCCTCTTCTCGACATGCAATGCACCTTGGAATAGCTTGAAGAGGAGAGTATGTGGAGAGGTAAGAGGAATTTTAGTTCAAATAAATAAATAAATTAAGGAATGAGGGGGCGGTGTCGCACAGGGGTACATTTTTAGTGTTACGGGGAGGGGTATTTGATAGAAGGGTTTGTGGGTGGGGGAATCGTTGAGGGGAAGATTTTTAGTGTTCCGGGATGGGGTATTTCTTAGAAGGAATGGGGGCGGAGGGTCGCACAAGGGTACAGGGAAGGGGTATTATAAAAAAAAAAAGGACTGGAGTAGGGAGGGCGCAGAGGAACAGTGGAAGGAATTAAGGCAGGGATCGGAGATAACCTTTACCATGAAAATGCCATTATCATGAATGGTTTTACAATGAAAATTATTGTAAAAGTATGCGTGGTAAAGGCATTTTCGTAGTAAAGGTTATGCGTGGTAAAGGCATGTGTTGCAACGGAATGCGTACTAACGTCATACAACCAAGCAGGTAGGTCCTGTAGGGTTTTCAAGATTAGGAAGTTTGGTGGACTGTTGCAAAAAACACTCTGTATTTGCCTCAAGAGTAAATCATCGTTCTGTGCAAGGTAATGGGTCACATTTTCATAAAAACCTAGATAGAGAAACTAGAATAACATTTGTTTCATTTACTTAGGAATGATCACCAATCACAGTTGAGTACACCTTTTAAAACCTGCAACCTCCTAGTTTGAGAGTTCACTGAAACAGATGAATGGTGCATGTTATTTATTTTACAAAAATCCTATCTGCTTTACAAAGGACAGGAAACAAGTTTTACATCAGGAATTTCTAGGAGCAAAAGGGTTGCAAAGGCAAAGGAGTCCATGTCCTCTGCATGGAGCCTGGTTTGCTGAACCATCCCTTCAATCGAGGAGTGTGGATGATCTGTTGGACACTGGAAGCTGCACCCTCCTGCAAGAGAACCATTTGACCAGAAGCAAATAAAAAATGTCTTCAGACAGTCCTTTTGAAACATAACACCTGTCTCTGGAGAGTCCTTTTGAAACATAACACCTGTCTCTGGAGAATAGAGAAGATTTTGAAGATAGAATAGGTGTGTCCTTTTGAAAAGGGAACCAATGAGCTTGTTGCAATTTAACTTTTGCATTGTCATGAATTTATGGAGAGCCGTCTGCAATTGGAAAACATGGGCTGTTGTCTATGGAAACAGCTGTAAACGTCTGCACTTCTTATTCATGAAGTAGTCAAGTTTCTGAAAAGACAGAAAAAAATATAAAAAAACTATTCTCTTAAAGAATTTTCGTATGAAACATTACCTTCTTTCAGATATGTAAAAATGTAAAGCTAACCTCGGTGGCCATTTTAGGAACCTGAGCCAGCACTTTTCTTTGTTTAAGTTTACTTAAAAAATGTACTTAAGAGCTACATCTAATTTTTGCCTGACACTTTGTCCTGACATTGGGGTCACTTTATTTTCATGGAGCTTTGCTAATCAAATTATTTTCTTTTGTGATAAGTTGGTGTGCACAGTGATCTTTGTTTCTTTAAGTATATTTCTATTTTGGTCAATTTTTACACATGATGTACAGACATTTATCTTAGAGAAACAGAAACATTGCAGCTTTAGCAGGATACTGAAGTTGATCCAAGTAGTCCAAACAGGAAGCATCTTACCTACCAGGGTCCAGATTAGGAAGCGCTGAAGATCAGTGACATCTAACTCCAGGACTGTGATGTCTCCACTAGCACAGCAATACGGTTTCCTACTGCTCTCATTGATTAACAGCAATTTCAAGCAATTTGCATTTATATCCAATAATTGTACTGCATTCCAAATATTGATGTTCATTTGGCAGTGGTCACTTTAGATTTTTCAGAAACTGGATTCCACATCCACACACCTTTAACCATATGTTCTTAAATGATCACACATAGGTAATCTTTGAGATTTGGTTTATCTGCTGAAGAAGGCTGACACAGCACTGTTAAAGTAATTCTCATGAATACCAGAGAAATATTTATTCTTTGGTAATCTTCTGCTGCATTTCAATTTTAATACAAATCTGCAGCTGTTTTGCCACAGGATTTATGTGTGGCTAGAATGTGAATTACCGTTTGGTACAGTTGGTATGCTGCATAAGCACACTTCTAATAAGTAGACAGATGGATTAAAAATCGAACAACTGTAAAAGGTTTACTTACAATTAAATGACAGGGAATATTACAAAATATCAGCGCTCAAGAACGACTTACCGATCAACTAGTTGTGAAAGTGACTCAACAAATTACTTTTACAACCTAAAATGCTGCATTGCATATAATATTCTGGTGGAAGCTCAAGGTAGTAGGACATATCCAAATACATTTTTTTCTAATGTAGTTATGGAGGTACTTCTGCCATACCTGGTGTAAATGCCCCAAGATTGTCCGTTTTTTTAGATGAATAGGTAGATTACTTTTTTTTAAAGTGAAAAATTCTTTATTGTATAGTTAGTTAAAACCATCACAATGTTCCAATAGATAAGATCCAATTTCTCTGCATTTTGAAAACACCCCAATGTTAAAAAGGTAAGGTAAAAGGAGGAGTGAGTGTAAACAACTAGTACACCACATCTTTGTACAATACATTAAAATTTGATTCATTATTTCTATTTACAACTGTATAACTCTTAAAAGACTGAGAGGGGCAGCAAAATGATGTTTGTGGCCTGTATCATTGTTTCATTAAGTTCTCAAAACAGGTTAAAATTTTTATCAGTTGGCAGATTAATTGCCGATCCTTTGAGTCCAGACTTTTTAGTATTGCAGATCTGCAGGTGGTAATACCTCTTTCATTAAACGGTCTCCTTAGCAAATAACGCCAGTGGTACCCTAACACTGGGCAAATACAGATTAGATGTATGAAGTCCTCTATTGGTGACCCACAAAGGCTGCATGCTTTTGATCCCTGGGACATCCAGTTAGGAAGATAGGCATTGGAGGGCAGTTTTCCCATGCGTAGTTCTAAGAATTTGTTTTTTAAGTGAGGGGAAAAAGCGAGGCCCAGGTATGTTGCTGACTTAAGCTAAGTATAGGAGTGTAATACCATTTATTTGTGCGCACGTCGACTTAACGTTGCTTTGTCTTCCATTAGTGAGTGTGTTTTTGCTGCCTTTTTCACAATTAACTGGAAAGAAGTAAAAAGTAGTTTCTGATCTCAGAGGTCTACCATCCTGGTTATTTGCAATGTTTTAGACAGTTTTGCAAGGCTTCCCAGAGTGCTGAATTGATTTCCCCCCCTATTCTGACTCTTCTGACTTAGCTGCTTCCGTGACCCCAGTTACCCGGACGTTCACCCCCACCTATACAACTAGCTGCACCACACCGAATCAGCCCACGCTCCCCCTACCCATCAAGGACGAGACCACTCTTGCACGTCACACTTCTATGGTTACCACCCTAGGCCAGAACACAGCTCCCCACCCCTACTCCCACTCTATCCCTCCTCATCATCTCTCCCCCAACCCAGTCACACCTCAAAACACCACAACAAACACCGACTCCATACAACTCAACCTATTCCCCTCCAACTTGACCCATTCTACTCACTTACCTCCATTAGCAACGGAACCTACTATGGGAACCATCATAGTTCACCCTCCTTCCCCCACTCGCAGTATCACACCTTTCATATACTTGACACACGCCAACCAGGCAACCACAGCTCAGTTCCCTGCATGCCGTGGTCCATCCCTCGACTTCCCAGACACCAGTTCACCCTCTGAACAACATTTGCCTCCCTCCACACCTACCACTCCTGCCCACCGACATGGCAAACCCTCTATCCAACCATCTACAACACTTTCCCTACCACACACGCCCACAGCTGCACAGTCGAACACACGCACCCCGTTACTAGCACATTCACCCAACCAGCTGACACCCCAGACACACACACTCAGCGCATCTCCACCCCCACCACAACCTCAGCAGACACTAGATTGGATGATATCATGTCCACACTTCATCTAATTAAAGAAGACCTCCACGCGTTTAAAATCATTCTATCGAATCATCCATGGCTCCCAAGATCCAACATTCCTAACAAGTCCCCCACACACCCCCACTTAAGCATGAGCGTAAAATCCGTTACGCTCGCGGATTTTGCGAATTTTCGGTAAATTCGCGATCCGCGAACTCCCGCGAATTTACAGCGAATTCGCAAATCCGCGAGCGGCGGATTCCGGGGGCAAAAGTTCAAGCCTTGCTGGCCTGTTGTAACTAATTTACGATGGCGCCGGCAAGCTGCCAGCGCCATCCTAAGATAGTAACTAAATTAGCTTCAACAGGAAGCTCTAATAGATAAGATAAAGCAGGTCATCGAGCGCCTGCTTTATTTTATCTATTAGAGCTTCCTGTTGAAGCTAATTTAGTAACTATTTTAGGATGGCGCTGGCAGCTTGCCGGCGCCATCGTAAATAAGTTACAACAGGCACAAAACGGTGGCGTCTTCTTGAATAAATATGAAGGGCAGGGTTCATTCTGGCACAAAAATTAAACCTCAACTGCAAGCACTTACAGATATCGATTAAGCATGTGCCCTAGTTGAAGCTTAAATTCAGTGACTCATTCATCGGCCCAAAAAACAATCGTGAGCGTTGTCAAGGCTGGGCAGATGTGCCTTCTTCCCTAATATACCATCGAAAATCAGCTGTGATGCTGGACAGAGGCCGTTGCATCCTTGACTTTCATGAGCGCAATCCTCGTGCTGTTCCTGTGGCCAGGAGCTTCTGTATCTTCATCTGTTGCTCTGATCGGTCTCTGACCTTTAATGCACACAAGAGGCATGTGCACTCGCATGGAAGCCCCGTCCGTTTGGCCCCGCCCACACACTCGTGGTGTGCACCGTCTTCCCGCCATTTACCGACTATGATGGACAGCTCACTCAAGGGACCCCTGCGCCCTTCGGCGCGATTGCATAGTAACACACACCTGGTCGCTGTAGACAACTCTCTGGCACTTTAGGCAGCTGTAGTGTAGTAAAAGCACTATACATCTACCCAACGAGGTAGCACTTACTGATTATCTAGTAGAAAGTACTCCAGTTGAGTAGAGGTATGGCACAAAACGGTGGCGTCTTCTTGAATAAATATGAAGGACAGGGTTCAATCTGGCACGATGATCCTGGCATGGAAGCCCCGCCCCAAATCCGCCGATCCGCAAAATCCGCAAATTTTGCGGATCCACGATCCGTGAATACGCAAATCCGCGAATCGTGGATCCGCAAAATCCGCCCATGCCTACCCCCACTACACCAAACACATTGCTCCCACGTGGATATCAGTACCCTCCCGTAACCTACCCTCCAGCCCTTCGCGTACCAACAACCATCTCTTTGAGACCGATCTTCTCTCTCTCTCCTTCGAACCGCCCTCCACTACCACTGATCACCTCACACACATGCTCATCCCCTCTATCCTTGCAAACCCTCACAGGCCCTTAACTCACAATAACATATGAATCATCATCAATAATCTCTGTAACGTCCCACTCATCCAAGAACAAACCTCATCCCCCTCCACCCCGTCTTAAATGCTCACTCTTGAAATACAGATCTGCAACGAAACACACCACTGACATAGCCGACCTCATTACCTCGACTAACCTTGACATCATCATTCTCACGGAAACATAGCTTACAGATTCTTCCTCGCCCATCATCGACATTTTGGTTCCCCCTAACTATGACATCATCAGACTAGACAGATTGGGAGGCAAGATTGGAGGTGGTATTGTGTGTATACACCGGAACAACATCACCATAAACAGAGCCATACCCTCGCTACTCCCTTCGTGTGAATACATCAGCCTCGACATCAACAGTAGTGGTAAACCTGTCTGCTCGCTCCACATCATCCATCACCCACCTGGCGACAACCTCCTATTCACAGAACAACTCATGAACCTGATAACATCACACACTGGTCGATGAAACACACACATTTTCCTGGGTGACTTTAACCTCCACTGGAACGACCCTAACGACAAAGTGGTCGACAGCTTCAAAAACTTCCTCAACGCCTTAGACCTCAACCAATTGTACAACAGCCCGACACACGATAAAGGCGCAATCCTGGACTTAATAATCGCTAAGACTGATTCCACCCATCTGGAATCGATCCTCCCCTGTGACTGGTCTGACCATCACATCATCACCTTCTTCATCAATGAAACAATCAAGCTGACCTCTGCCCAAGCTACAAAACCTAAGGTATGGAAAGCGGACTGGAAAAAGCTCAACACAAACACCTTACCCGCCTCTAGCAAGAATCTACTTCTACCCCCTGCTGGAACTTCCAACGTAACTGACCTCACCAATCACTACCTAAACTCCATGACCTCGATAATTAACGAATTTGCTCCCCTGCAACTAAAGAGAGTCTCCACGAAAGACTCTAAACCCTGGTTCAACGGTCTCCTTAACGATGACAGACGTTCTCTCAGAACTGTCGAACGCAACTGGAGATCAGTACCATCCGCCGAGCTCCTCCTGACTCTAAAAAGAAAGAGAAATGCTTACTTTCGTAAGGTCAAACGCACGAAAGCAGACTTCTTTACCCAACAACTTGACCAGGCAAGAAATCGACCCCAAAAACTTTTTGAAATAATCAAAACGCAATCTAACGACCAACCTCAACGGCCACTTGAACTAACTCACCCACAACCATCTTGTGATGACTTTTCTAACCACTTTAACCTAAAGACGGAGAACATCAAGAAAGATCTCCTTAAGGACCTAATCTCTCATTCTGACCCCTTCACCAAATCCCCCCTACCCCGAAACGCTTCTCAACAAATCACATCAAAATTTATCTTGAAGAACAACGCAACATGGTCATACTTCTACCCCTATTCTAAAGAAGCAATAGGCACATTTCTCAGTGCCCTGAAGCCTTCCAATCACCTAACTGACCTACTCCCCGCAAATGCGGTTAAAGATCTTACTCCTATGCTACTAATAATAAGGTAGTTTGTAGAGCGCTTGGTTACACCATCCCGGCGTGTCCCCGCGCTGTTGAGAATAGAAAAGACCCGCCAGAAGCATTAGCTAACCACCCATCCGCACCTACGCTCCTACATATTGTACAGGTGAGTTTTGAGAAGACTCCTGAATTGGCCTCCGACCATTCCAGTCTATGACCCACCGGGAGTTTATTCCAACTTTGAGCCACTATGACTCTGAAAGAGCGTCCTCCCATTCTGGCTTTCTTGATGCGGGGGATAGCAAGCCGCCCTGTCCCACCTGAGCGTAAGGCTCTACTTGGTTCATACCTGGAGACCAAGTCTCCCAGATATGGTGGAGCCTTATGCCAGAGAATGCGATGGCATATAAGGAGGGATTTGAACAAGACTCTCTTTTTGATCGGTAGCCAATGTAGTGCCGCAAGTGCCGGCCTAGAAGCAGCTCTTCTTGGAAGTCTCAATACCAACCGAGCGGCCGCATTTTGTAGGACGTGCAGGCGCCCCAAACTTTTTTTCGTACCTCCTAGAAATAGGACATTCCCGTAATCCATGCGGGACGTCACGAGGGCCTGCGTCATAGTGCGTCTGGCTTCAAAAGGGAGCAGATCCAAGGTTTTGTTTAGTGTTTTTAGCACACCGAAACACTTTCCCACTAGACGGCGAATGTGCCCCTCACAGGATAGGGTAGGATCCACCCATATCCCCAGATTCTTAGCCTCCTTACAGGGGGTGGGAGAGGGGCCCAAACATTGTGGCCACCAATCCACTGTCCAGCTAAGATTATCTCCACCGACCACCAACACCTCGGTCTTGGCTCCATTTAGCTTCAAGCAATGCGTGTTCATCCAAGAGGCCAGAGCCTGCATACAGGCCTTAAAATTGGATGCCGCGACCGAGGGTGTTTGGGAGAGGGAGATCAGCAGTTGGGTGTCATCAGCGTAGGAGACTAACTCTACTCCAAACGCTTGCACCACCTCAGTCAGGGGGGCCATATACAAATTAAATAAAGTCGGACTCAGGGCCGAGCCCTGAGGCACCCCCTGTTCCAGCGCCACCTCTGTGGATTGAAAAGAGCCCCGTTGAACCTGAAAGCTGCGGCCCGTAAGGAAGGATTTCAGCCACCCTAGTGCTGATCCTGTGACACCACCTCTGTTAAGACACTGCAGCAAGATGAAATGGGCTACAGTGTCAAACGCCGTACTGAGGTCTAACATCACCAGTGCCATGGTGTGTCCAGCATCCGCACCTTGTCTTAAGGTCTCTGAAGCTCTTAGTATGGCGGTTTCGGTCGAATACCCTGACCGGAAACCCGATTGGGAGGAATGTTGGAGATTGGCATTCTCTAAGTGTGCCATCTGCTGAGTATTATCCACCTTCTCGGCCACCTTAGCTATGTACGGTAGCAGAGAAATCGGCCTAAGGTTCTCCAGGATTTCATGGCTCACATTGGATTTCTTCCTAATGGGTAGAACTACTGCTTTCTTCCAATCTGCCGGAAGTGTATGGGAGGCAAAGGAGATCTGCAGCACATGTCTGATGTAAGGTTTCAGGACCAGCAGGCTGTCTCCCAACACCTTGGGGGGTGCTAGGTCCAGAGGGGAGCCGGACTTAACACTCAGACAAATACTCCATAGAACATCCGGGGGGGGTGGGGGTGGACAATAAATTGCTCCAAGCGCCTTTCCACGTTACTTGTCCCAGACACTTCCTCAAAGGTCAGCCCGCTTTCGGGATTGCTAGAAAAGGAGGCATATATGTCCCTGACCTTACTGGCAAAATACTCTGCTACTCGGTTACACTCGGTCACTGAGTCATTGTCTGGGGCATTCGAGCTGGCCACTACTGAGATCTCTAGAAAGATCTTAAAGAGTTCTTTTGAGGAGTTCTCTGCATCCCCAATTCTATTATTGTAATGGGTGGCCATGGCTCTTCGTAACATAACTTGATATTTTCTCTGCGCCACCCTATAATTGCTCTTCTTCTGCGAGCAAAAATCCATGCGCCAGCTTCTCTCTATTCTCTTGCAGTCAGATTTAGCCATCTGCAGAGCTGGCGTATACCAAGGAGCGGATTTTCTGGCTCTGCTACCCGATTTAGTCAGACATAGCGGAGCCACTATATTAAGGGCACTAAGAAAGCGTTTGTCTAACTTTTTATTAGTGCTGTCGCTGTCTCCGCCCCCCGGCGGACCCCCTTCCTGCAACAATTTACTAAAGATGTCCTGAGAGAAATGTTTCCATTTGCGATGGGGAAAGCTTTGGTTTCCTCCCCTTTGAGTGTCTTCCGCTAAGATGTTTATACTGAAGGGAACCAAGAAGTGATCCGACCAGGGGACTGGTAAAGGAGTGTCCGTCTCCACCCCGTTCCAACTGGCAAACACCGGATCTAATAAAAGGCCATGCTTATGGGTAGGGGTAGTGTTTTTCAGCTCTAGTTGCATAGCCTGCAGCTCATGCCTTCAGTCTACCGCATCCTTTAGCAGGCCGTCCTCGAGGTGTATGTTAAGGTCCCCTAGCACAAGAAGCCTGCTCTTCCTAATAGCCAAATGAACAATACCCTACATCAGACTTGTCCTGAACTCACCGAGCCCTCCTGGGGGATGATAGAGAAGGATCCCCATAATAGAATACTGAGGGTCTAATTTTGGGCTGAAATATCCTGCCTCACAGCGTTCCATTTTTAGGGGCTCTAAGGTGCATTCATACGGTGCTTTGATGACCATTGCAATCCCCCCACCCCTTCCCGTATCTCTATCAATTCTGGCTATAATATTGCCTGGGGGGAGAGCTTCTATAATATCAGGATCAGAGTTGTCCCCCAACCAGGTCTTCGTTAGGAAGAGAACATCCAGTTTCTCATCCAAAAGGAGGTCCCAAATCTGATTACTGTGCCTACTCAAAGATCTGCAGTTCAACAGGCCTCCCTGGAGTTTCCTGGTAGCTGTCCCACTAGCCGGCTCTCTCCTGCCCTTAAATGAGCAATGCATGCAGTCCCTGAGTTTTAGTGCCTCCATGGAGTACCAACATGGCTCCGTAATGGGTGGACATAGATGTAACAGTTCCTGTTTTCCATAATGTATGGGACGCCGTTTCAATTGGACAGAGGTCGTGGCCCCGGCCCCTGGTCGGCCGCGGACGGGCGCGGACAAGCGCAGACGGACTTGCCTTTAGCGCGCTGGCGGCGTGCCCGCTGCGCGGCTGCTGTCCCACACACATTAAATAGGGAGTAGGGCGGGGGAGGGGCAACTAGAACGCTAACCTGTCTGCAATGTGCCCGGAAGTGCTGGGCTCCTCCTCACCCTCCGCATCAATCCCCCACAATGGGCGCGGCGGACCGGGGCGGGAGTGCAGCAGGTGAGTGACCCCCCCAGACTCTTACTCAGCCCCAAATAGAGTGCACATTATTTTTAAAAATGTCAGCTCAATACAGTGCATATCATTAAAACCTGCTAGCAGTACTCGCTAACACTATGTAAAAAACCCATACTACCCATATGGACCAAGATCATCAACAGTTCACTTCAACAAGGCTGCATCCTGGACTCCCCAAAGGTAGCACAAGTGTCTCCCATCCTTAAGAAAACCACAGCTGACCCCACGTACCTCAACAACTACCGCCCAATCTCCAATATTCCCACTCTGGCCAAACTTCTGGAAAAATGTGTTCATCACCAACTGACAAAAGATATCGACCACTTCAAGCTCCTAAATAAACACCAATCCGGTTTCCGTGCAAATCACAGCACGGAATCAGCCATGACACACATCATTGATGATGCTCCTCAACTACTTGATCATAACGAAGCATGTCTCCTCATCTTATTAGACCTCTCCTCAGCATTTGACGGTCAAACATGAACACTTGATAGATCTGTTGAAACACAGAATGGGTCTCTCAGGACCAGTGCTCGACTGGTTTACCCCTTTTCTGTTTACCTCTTTTCTGCATAACCAGACTCAAAAATTCAAGGTCAACAACACACAGTCCAAACGAGTTCCTGTTACGCTAGGAGTCCCACAAGGTTCCTCGTTATCCCCTACTCTCTTCAACCTCTTCATAGAACCACTCTCCGATCTGTTACAAACATCCAACGTGCAATTCCACATGTATGCAGATGATACCCAACTCCACCTCAAGATCAACACCTTGGATGACATTAGTTTGCTCAACAATACTCTTAAGACCACCCAAACATGGCTGTCAGTGAATCACCTCAAACTGAATGCTTTAAAAACTGCATTCCTACTTATTGCTCCACCCACCAAAGTCCCCACAATTTGATAAAACACCTCACAGCACTCGAAGTTCAACCAACCATTGTGGATTCGGCGAAATCACTTGATATAACTCTGGACTGTAACCTCAATATGCAGAAGCACATTAGTAATGCAACGAAGGGAGCAAACTTTCAGGTCAATACACTAAGGATGCTGAAGCCCTTCCTACCTCCCAATGACTTCAAGTTAGCGGTTCAGGCTCTAGTTCTACCTTGGCTGGACTATGGAAGTGTCGCGTTATGCGGTCTCCCCAAAGCCACCGCAGCTCCTCTAAGAGCCTCTACCAACGCAGCAGCGAGACTCATCACTGGCTCGAAAAAAAGGGCCCACATTTCCCCGGATCTAAAATCTTTAAACTGGCTGCTATTTGAAGCCAGAATCTATCTTAAAATAGCTTGCATGACGCACAAGGCCCTACATCATAGTGCACCCAGCTATCTAAAAAAAACCCCACAATATCTGGAGGATCAAGATAAACAAGAAGTGCTGAAAACGTCCTTCTGAAACCACAAAAAATCAATAAGAAAAAAACTTATAATCGTTCCTTTTCAGGAATGGCACCCAGGATATGGAATGCCCTACCACCAGAAATAAGACTGAACCCCTCCACCTCCTGCTTCAAATTGGAAGTAAAAGGCATCCTTATGGCGAAATTTACGTAAACATAGCCTCACATGTTTGTGAAGAACCCCTATTCCACTCTTTTTACCTACCAATCTAATGCTTGGCTTATTATATGTATAGTTTTGTTGCACTTATTGTGACGTTTTCATCTTCAATGTATTACCATCATCCTTCAAAATCGACCGGTCCAGTTTTTGCACCTTATCTGATGTGCCCTTTTATCTGTGATTGTTCTCTGCTACCATTCTCTATGGCCATGATTACCCTTGAACGTTTGATCTGTCCTTTTGCTAATTTATTAAGCTTTTTGATGTTATTCTTACGGTCCTGCATATTTTTATTGTTTGTTATGCCTATACACATTTACTGTAAAGCGCTCTGATACCCGCAAGGGTCTTGTTCGCGCTCTATAAAACTTTCAAATAAATAAAAATAAGCCAAATTTTGTACCCGATTTTGATTGCCCCATACCTTCTATAAAGTGCTTGTTGCTGTAGTCCAAACTCTAGACATACCTGAGCAGGTGAGGTGTCACATGTGAGACAAAATACTCTTTTGTTTACTCGCGTTTGGATGTTTTCTAGAATTGCTACGCTGTTTCCGTGATGGACCACGCTTCCGTAGGCAATGGTTGGGAGTAATTTTGCTTTAATGACTGTGAGTAGTGGAGTGAACTGTGGACCTTTTAACGATTTTGATATGCTGCAAAATGCAAACAGTAGAGCGGTACCCTTTTTTTGCATGGCCTCATAATGCATGGAGAATGAAATCCTTCAATCCAAATATATCTCAAGATATTTGTAACTGGTAACCACTTCTAATTTTGCGTTGTTAATTGCAAATGTCGTCTGTTTGGGTAGACTATGTGTTATGACCATGACCTTTGTTTTTTTGTGTTTATTTCCATCAGGTTTGTTTTGGCGCAGTCGGCTAATTCGTTTATTGATAGTTGCAAACCGATTCTTGTCTGGCTTAGGAGAACAAGGTCGTCTGCATAGGACATGTGTGTTAATGGCAATGTGCCCGTCTAGCCTTGGTGTTAGATCAGTCATGATTAGATTGAACAGGTGCGGGGCCAAGACACATCCTTGCTTTAGACATTCATTTGTGTAGATATTCCTTGTTAGACTCTGGCCGGCAGCGATTTTGACCTGCATCCAGGTGTCGGTGTAGAGATCCATCATTGGATACAGAGTTGAGACTGGTAGACCCTGCTGCTTCAAGTTAGTCCACAATGTGCATCTACTGACACAGCAAATGCCTCCTTAAAATCCATGAACACTAGGTGTAGTGCTTATCGCTGTTGTAGACTTTTGTTGGCGATTAGCCCTATTGCTAATGCATTTTTTAATGTACTAGTGCCTCATCGAAAGCCCGACTGGTTTAAAGGAATTTTTTTGTTCTCTTCGGACCAATTATTCAGATCTGTTAAGATCAAGGATGCATGATATTTGGCTTTTGCGTCTATTAACGTGATTAGTTGATAGATTGCGGGGTCTGTGCGCTCCCCTCCATTATAAATTGGATTAATTATTGCTGGATGGCCGATCAGCTGGAACAGACTGTGCATCTTACTTGCCCAATAGTTGGGATCTTGTTGGTAAACAGCCTGTGGTACTCCATTCGGGCCTGGTGCACTATCAAGCCGACTTTTTCTTATGATTTGTAAAATTTCTACTTCAGTATGGGGAAAGTTTGATTGTGGTGTACCCTCAGCCTGTGGTGTGCCATTTCCTGCTATTTTGGTTTGATGTATGTCATTACCACGCATACTTTTACAACGCATGCCTTTACCACGCAACTTTTACAACGCAATTCGTTACAACGACTTGCGTTGGGGGGTGCTGGATAGTGAATAGTTTAATTTACTATTCCAACTCCAGTCCCCGTGGATAGTAGGGAAGGTTTTGGATAGTAAATGAACTATTCCCTATCCTAGAGCGCCCCCCAGCGCAAGTCGTTGTAACGACTTGCATTGTAAAAGTTGCGTGGTAAGGGTACTGCATTGTAAAAGTTGCGTTGTAAACGCTGTTCCTCATTTTGATTATTATAGTGGACTTATGTTTCTTGGTACTATGGTTAGTTAAGAGCATTACTGTTTTTGCATTTCCTTTGTAGTTATTGGAGCGAAGTTTGACTGGTCCACTTTTATAATCCAAAATTTGAAGATTAAATGCTGTACCCAGGATGGCTCAGTGACACAGGTCGCGTTTGTGACTTTTGAAGTTCTGTTCATGGAATTCACCTGATCCCAAAAAGCTCTAGCATCTGGTTTCTTTGCGTTATATAATAACTTTGTCCAAAAGTTATTTTCTTGTATTTTTTTTGTTGATCTAGATTTAGTTTTAAATTTTTTCTTTAATAGTCGTACATGCTCCCACGCTTTTGACGATTGACTTTGATGGTCAGCCGTCCTAAGTGCCTTTCTCAGTTGCTTCCTTAAAATTTATGCCCTTTGACTAAGGTGACTGTTGTAATCTGTCCATTTTTGACTTGACTGTTTAGTGGATGCTCCTGCTTGTGGTAAACTTGCCAGGAAGGAAGTCCATGTTTCAATTGTCATGTCATTTTGTGACTCGAGGGATATCATTAGATTCTTAGCCTTTAAGTCTATGTGTGGTAATATGGTGCTTGTTCACCGCAGGTGCTTCAGATTAATTGTTGATGTATACCCCTCTGCTTCTGGGACTTCTATGTGTTTATGAAATGTCATTTTAAATTCTATGTGCTGGGCCGAGTGATCGCTATCGGTGGAACATTTGATTTGAAATCCTGTTATTTGCCCTAGGAGTGGGAGGGTTACTATTGAGTAATCCAGAACTGAGCTGCTGGAGCGAGGGCCATTATACGTACCAGTGGTGGGTCTGTCCTGATTTATTCTCCCATTTAATGTACGCATGACTAGGTGTTCGAGGTCCCTTATGAGTCTCTGTCTTATGAGTCTCTGTCCTACTTTATCATTACTTTTTAGGATAGGAAAAAATTGTGTTTCTACAGCCCAGATAGCATTTGCTGCAGTGATGTTATCTTCCTCTTCTTGGGTGTACAGTAGGTTTGAGAATAATTTCCCAAGTTGGCTGTTCAAAGCGGAATTCCGCTATGGTGGCAATGAGTTTATTAAATAGATCTTTTTTTGTTTTTGGTTGTACGTAGATATTGATTAAAGATGATGGTGCTTATCCCTGAGTGTGGGCTCAGCTCCTATTTGTATTATTTGCATAGCTGATGTGGTTATTGACAGTTGAATTGAGGAGATTTTTAATGCTGTGGAAATGTAGAGAGCAAGGCCCCCCTTAGCTCTTCCATATCGCCTTGTTTGTGTTGCATTTATGTGGTGAACTATCCTGCCTGGGAACTCTACTGGGGCCGTTAACCAGGTTTCTTGGAGTGCAATTATTTCATAACTGTCCCAGTTCTCAATAGTCCCTTTATCCTATAGGATTCCTTTAGCTCCTGCGATGTTCCAAGACAGAATTTTGATAGGAGAGGAGTCTAATGCACGTGGTGTACTAGCGCGTCATTCTCCTTTCCGGACGATAGTGGGTGATCTTCAGTGTGTTGTTTTTAGCTGACTCTGTTCTTGTGTATTTATACCTTCTGCGCCTTTGGCGCCTCGCAATACCGAAGGGATTACGCTTGTGGTTGGATTATTGGTTTGAGAAGTGCTTAACAATACAAAAGGTGATGGATAACATATTATTGCTGGGATGGAAAGTGATATTCCCCAGTCTTCAAATGTTGTAGTTTCTTTTATGATGTCTATTACTATATCTTCATTCCTCCAAGTTGCTGCAGCATTTTCCTTTCCAATATTTTTTCCGGGATTAACGAAATCTATTGCTATTAAATCTGTGGATGTAAGGTATTGTAATGTTGGAATCACTGCCATAAGGCGCATGATGGTCCCTCTGTTTAAAGTGTCTTGGAGGCCTTGTGAGACCTAGTGTGGTGTGAAAAGAATCCTGTTTGTTGAGTTTGATTTACGCTCCTTTTTTTGCAGATGAGATTATGACGTCTGCTGGGCTCTTTGATTTCTGCCCGGTTCTTCTGTTTCTACTTTTTCATTCCAATTTGCATCCTTACTCTGCATTTTTATGTTAATCAGTAGCTGATCTTTCTTGCCACTTTCTAATAGCTGATCTGTCCTCGAGATAACTTGCCTATCTCCTCTGAAGTTGCTGTTATGGACTTGCTGGTAAAATGATGACGTCAGCGCGGGCCTTTGATTTCTTCCCAGTACTTCTGTTTCATTCCAATTTGCGTCATCACTATGTGTTTTTATATTAATCAGTAGCTAATCTTTCTTAACGTTTCCTAATGTCTGATCTGTCCTTGAGATGACTTACATATTTCTTTTGTTATCGCAGTTATGGACTTGTATGTTGAAGCCTGGGTTTCTGTGGGGGCAGTTGTTTTCTTGTGTGCTTGTGGTTGTTTTCCGCTTGAGGCTTGCCAATCCTTTAGCATTATTAGTTGTATTTATCATGTTCCTTGGACATCCTGGTCTGCTCGCACCTGATTTGGATTCTTCATAGTTTTTTCTGGTAGAAGGATGGCCATTTTCTTGTGAGATTAAGTTTTCAGTGGCCTCTTGACGTCCTATACTGGTAGATTACTTAATAAAATAATAAACGTACAAACAGAATAGGAGGCAAATATTATGTAGGGTGTGGGGAGGAAGAAAGAAACAACCAGATAGAAATACATGTTACCATTGCATCACTTCTAGGTACTTTATATTGCAGGTAACTAAATTATTTATTTACATCGCAGGTAGATTTTCCAGTACATTACTTCACAGTTAAATCTTTTTTCAATTGCTAAAAGTCATAATATAGGCATAATCATTGGTATTATATATGTGTATGTTTACTGTTTATATTTGGATATTCATAAATAATATACATGACCACTTAAACCTACATATAAGTAAAAGTGAATTTAAAGTATTTTAAGATAATAACTTTTAAATTGTGTAAAATTAAGTCATACATGTTAATTGATACATGCATATATTTAATTAAAATATATTTATAAGCATTCTAATATATTTTATTTAATAAACTTAAAAAAATAGGTTATTGGAATAGTGATATTGGTTAATAGTAAGGGAAGAATGATGATTTGTTTAAATATTTACTGTAAAATATATTTATGGTATTGAAAAGTTCTATATATTTTTCAATTTACATTTTAAGTTTGGGTTCCAAGGAACAGTATCATTCTGGTAGTTTTGGGGGGCGATTTGGAGTCTTTAGGGTTCAGGAATATGTAGCTTTTAGGAGTGGAAAGAAATGTATGGGTTTCAGGAATGGGTCGTGTATGGGGATATAAAGGCGTTTTAAGGATGCATGAATGAGCATATATTAGGGTAGTAAGGAGTTTTTAGGGCTCAATGATGGGTAGTATACAGGAGTAGTAAATGAGTTTTAGGGGTCATGAATCAATGTTGAATAGGGATCGTAAGGGGTTTTTGGGACTCACAGATTGGTAGTCTATAGAAGTAGTAAGGGATTTTATAGCTTAGGAAAGGACAGTGCATGGGATTAGCAAGAGTTATTTTGGTTTCAGGGATGGGTAGTGTATAAGGGTAGTAATTGGTTTTTAGTGTTCCAAGATGAGTGGTGTATAGGATGTTAAGATGTCTTAGATATCAGGGGTGTTTTTTACAGGGTAGGAAAGTGTTTTAGGGTTAGTTGATTTGTAGTTTAAAATATTAAAATTAGCAGGATACTGGCCCCCAGTGCCCTCCGCTGATTGACACTTGGAATTGAATGAGTCTTCGATGGGTGTGCAGATAGTCCTATGATACCTGGCGTATATATATATAGCTTTGGGATGGCACAATGTCTGGGACATTGGACTGAGAGAGGGCTGCGGACTTCACCTGGGGTAGCAGCCCTTCTGGGAGTTGATCTGGCAGCACAGTTACTTGGGGAGGTCAGGTTTGTTTCATGAGCAGAGGACTATCCATCTACACCACAAGTCATTGCCCTTAAGTACGCTGCCCCGGAGTCACTTGCAGCCATATTTGCACTTCAGGGGGGCTATAGTTAGCGCTGCTCTTTCTGGCCCGACTGCTACTTGGCTTGCAGGAGTCGCCCGAGCCGAGACAATGGCGGCAGCCAAGGCAAAAAAGGAGCGCTCCCTGCGCGACTTACTTCTCAATAATACAGGAGATCCCCAAAGTTTGGGGCAGGCCGGGGTTGAAGAAGGAGCTGAAGTTGCAGTGATTCATGAATTTTTGCAATTTTTGTTCGCTTCTCTTCGCAAGGATACCATGACAGTGAAGACTGATCTGCAGATAGACTTGAGAGACGTGCGGCGTGATGTTGATGTAGTCAGAGAGAGGGTGGCCACCCTGGAAGAAAACTCGGTGACTAGAGAGGAGGAATTTGCAGTGATTCAACAAGAAGTTATCCGTTTACAAGACCAGCAAAGCGATCTCCAAGCACATGCAGAGGACCTAGAGAATAGCTCTAGGTGGAATAATATTTGTATCTGTGCGGTCCCTACCGGAGCAGAAGGTGCAGACCTGGAAGGGTACGTGCAGGCCTTGTTTAACATGGTTATGGGCTCCTCTGGAGAGAATGCGATTAAAGTGGACTGATGTCACCGAGTACGCCCACCTCACCAGCCATTCTGAAAGTGGCCCGATCCATCCAATCACTACAATTTACAGATCACTCTCCGCAACTATTTCAGGATCTTGTGGCAAGCACTCTACAGAAGAGGAGAGACTTTTGCCCCGTGACCACTCATCTGAGCTCCTCTGAAATGGCATATTCTTGGGGCCACATATTTCGATACAAGCTCCACCAACTTCGCTCCTTGGCAGAGACCTGCAAGCTGCTTAACTTGGCCCTTGATGATCAGGCACCGCAGAGCTCCTCTACTCGGGAGGGGGTTCCACTTGGTTGCCGCTGTGGTTCTAGAGCCGGATTCAGATTGGACCGTCTTTGCCCTGATCCTGCTACCATCATCAAAGAAAGGTTGGCAGTGATCCGTTAATTCTCTGGCACTGATGGTGATGTTGCTGATCCTCCAAGCTGAAGTTTTCCTAGGTGATGGGGAAACTGCAGCGTAGGACTTGGTGGGGACGGCTCACTTCGGTGCCGGTGAGTGTTTCTTGTCTTCTTGGCTGCCCCCTCCTATATGGACCTCCCTTCACTGATGGACTTTGAATATCCTTTGTTAGTTAATATTTTTTTTCCTATTTGTAATGTTGGGGTTGTTAATGTGTTGTTTGGGGTCCTCCTCCAGGGATCAAATTTTTTCGCGTTTGCTACTTTCACTTCCCATAGACAGAACGTTCCACATACAACGCTTCTTTAACACCTCACTTGGGATCAGCAAAGCACGATTTTGGCCTCTCAAGAATTGCCTTTGTTCCTATGCCTGGAGAGACTAAGATAGTCAGCCTCAACGTGCAAGGCCTTAATAACCTTACCATGAGAAAGGCGGTATTATCCCTACAAGAGCACACTATGGGGGGATGTGCTTGTTTCAGGAGACACACTTACTCCCAAAAGATGCACACAGAATGCATGCTAGAGGGTTACCGCAGCAATTTTGGTCTTCCAAGAAGGGCAAGAAAGGGGTGGGGGGTGGCTATTCTGTTTTCCAAGCACTTTACTGGTACTGTCCTAGGTCCTGTGGCCAAAATTAAGGGTCGCATATTGGCCCTCTGCGTGCAGATGGATATATATTACATTTTACAATGGCCTCGATTGGATGCCCTAGCCAAGGTACTCACTCCCCAGACACGGCTGTAGTGGTGGGCGGGGATCTGAATGTAGTAATGCATGCAGAGTTGGACCACTCTGGCCAGAGCGTTGGTGGCCGGGAATGGTTGGTAGAATTTGGATTGCGGGATGTGTGGCAAGCCCTACACCCTGGAGAGCAGGTTTATACCCTTATCTCCGCTGCTCGGAAGACTTATGCCCGGTTGGACCATTACCTAGTCTCCCCTTCCACCTGGGAACATGTTTGATCCTCTACAATTGAGGCCTGTTCGCTTTCAGATCATGCACACATAACGTTGTCGATATACACTTCTCCTACCCAAAAATGCCCCCCTTGTGGTGCCTTCAGGAGACAATGTTGTCGTCCCCAGCAACAACAAACACACTTAGGAACACTATACGAGAGTATTTGTCGTTAAATGACGATGGCTCCATGGTTCTGTCCTCAGTTTGGAAGGAATTGAAGCTGGTAGCCCGGGTGCTTTTATAACTAGGGCAACATATGACAATAAAATGAGGAAGGCTAACAGAGAAGAGCTTGATATAAAGGTGGAGACAACCTAAAAGAGAGCGGCTTCACCTTAAACACCTCGATTTAGATAGGGCTGAGCATGTGTTAGTACATCTGAAGCATAAATATTATGTAGGAACTAATAATATTAGTGGAGAAGTGTGGCTCACTGGTTAGAGGCGGCAGACCGGTAAGCAGAGAACGACCCGGGACCAGGGTTCGATTCCCGACGCGGCAGGGTCGTGGACCAGGGTCAGCGGACTCGATAATTCTCGCCTCGGTGCCTACTCTAGTCAGAAACCACACTCGGCAACTCTGGGCATCAGCTTGCCTCATCTTCACAACAGCCCCCCCAGACTGCCGGGGATGCTTGGTCGCACCTTAGAGATACCCATCAGGGACCATCTCTCAGGGTGAGCCAGGACGGGTTCCCCAGCGGTCGAAGCGTGGAGATACTCCTCCGGGAGTCGATTCCTAGCGCTATATAAACCCGCAATTAAAATTAAATTAAAAAAGGGGGCTGATTGTTGGTGCACTGTCTCTGTAGTAAGCAATATGCACAGGCAGTTAAAGTGGTCCATAGGGATGCAGGAGCGGATACCACCAAAGCCATTGGTATTGCAGACACTTTTCGGGCTTACTACTCAGAATTATATGCAAACGATGTTTCAATCTCCTCGGATCCACAAACCTACTAAGATGCAACTGCGATTACCCCTATCCCGGCCGGCGCTGCCGCAGCCCTTGATGAACCTATTCACACTGAGAAAGTGATCTCAGCGATCATGCATTTGAAACCCCTTAAAGTCCTCACATCGGATGGGTTCTGCGCCGCCTTCTACAAGACCTTTTGTCTGGATTGAGCCCCCAAACTCACACCTTTTTAATTCCTTCTTTGAATTAGGCACCCTTACAGAAATGATGCTCCAAGCCTCGATTACAGTCATACCGAAGCCGGGGAACGACCCAAAACTTTGTAGCTCATTTCGCCCGATTTCTTTATTGAATATAGACACAAAGTTGTATGCTATCATTTTTGCTCAGCGCCTCAATTCCCCAATGCCCAGCTTTGTAGACCCAGACCAAGCAGAATTTATCCCAGGTCGACAGTGTGGTGACAACACCAAACGCCTTTGTCATCTGTTAGACATAGTTCAGCGTTTCCGTGAGGAGGCTTTGCTCTTCACAGTGGACGCGGAGAAAACACTTGACAGGGTGCACTGGCCCTATTTGTTTGCCCTGATGAAGTTCCCCTAAAGGGAATGGAACTTCAGACTGAAGTTTTGCCGAACATACGGACTCACAGTTGCGTGCATGCAGGTGTTATCATACCTGCGAAGACTTCCATGGTATCCAGCGCAATACACTAGATCACATTATCTATGAGCAACTAAACTTGATGACATACACTGATGAAGTTATAAGCCCTGATGAAGTTCCCCTAGAGGGAATGAAACGCATTCGCAGAGCGTTGTTTGCTATTTGATCTTGTGAAAAAACATTTGAAATAAAGGATTTTTTATATGATATTCAGTGTACTGGACTTCATTTCCTGACACATCACCACTTGGATCTGGAACACAGAGGGGTCACGCAACGGCTGGCGCTGGGGAGTACTGCGTAGCACAAGGATTTGTCGGTACTAGCATGAGGTGCAGACCTAAGAGTCCACCATTGGGATTGTGGATTTACTTTCCTCAAGTGTACTAGAGCGGTCGCCAGTAGGTAGTTATAGTTAGAGTTAGGACCTAGTTTCCATAGGAAAATCAGTTTTTCTTTTGCCAATATGTTTGCCACCGTTGGATGAATCTTCACTAAATTTTCAAAACTAATGGGGCTCTCCAGTCAGATTCTATCTTGTAAGCATCAGGGTGATATGTGAAGTGGGGGCTGAGAAAAAAGGGAGGCCTCAAAATGTGTTTTCTCCATGTTAATTTCCATAGGAAGCTTTTGTCGCGGCTACAGCTCGAAATGCTCAACTGAATGACACCAAGTTTGGCAGAGAGGTAGATCTTTGTCCAGGGTGCACTCTTTGCTGTAAATAGTGTAAATCCATTCAGTAGTTCCCGAGACATTAAAAATAAAAAATATCGATATCTGGTATCGATCCGTGAATCCTCTCAATCATGAGCTTGTCTCTGATTAGCTGCAAACACTTCAAACCAAGAAGTGTTGGCAACCATCTTTTGACTCGGTTTAAACCGAATCACAAGCAAAAAGGTCAGAAAATGATTTAAAAAAAGATAAGGGAGCAGGGTAGAAACACCCTGACCCACTAGGCCTGGTCAGAGCATCCCACAGGGACCCCGAGGGTCCAAAAAAGCATGTTTTAAAATATGTTCAGCGGGATTCGCGTACGGCTTGCGAATCCCGCTGAATTTTGTTTTTAAAAACGAAGCGTGGTCTCCCGTTCTTTGTTGCTTTTAAGCCCCCGGGTCGGCCAGGTCCCAAGGTAATGTTTAATTGGTATGTGGGGGGCCCTCGGGGGACCCCACAGCCCCGTGGAACGCAACCTCCATGAGGCTTTGTTAATAATGTGTGGGGACATGCAACCCCCCGCAGCCCCAGAGAATGCCATCTCCCCAGGGCATTCCGTAATATTGATCGGGGGCTCAAGGGCCTCCAAAGCCCCGGGAACCGCTACCTCCCTGGGGCATAAATTTGATTGAAGGAAGTGTGGGGGTGCTCCTGCCCTTCTGCACACTCCCCAGGGGACCACTACCTCCCAGGGGCTTTAATTATGATGGGAGGGCGGCCTCACGACTCCCCTCCTCGAGCCCTCTATGGCCCTGGGGACAGCCCATGGCTGGCTCCAGCAATGTCCCGAAGTGCCCACCTACAGGACATTGCAGTTTGCTATTGCAGGACAGGGGCCGAGCAAAATCTGCTTTGCTTCATGGAAACGAGAGCAGGAAGCCAGCTCTCACTTCCATGGAGCAAAGCAGAATTGCTATTGGGCAGAGGGAGCTGCATTTTCCCAAAAGCAATGCCGGCTCCCGCAGAAGGTGGGGAACCAGCAGGGAGTGTGGGGCATTGGGGATCCCCCTACAGTCCTCTTCGTTAAGGCCAGGTCCTGGGGGATGGGATCCCCGGGACCAAAAGTGGGCCAGGGAAGGGGGGCCTTGCGGCCCCCCTTCTGTGTAATTAAAACAAAATAATTAAACGAGGCAATCCCTGCAGGATGGGGTCCCCGTGACCAATTATGGCCTCAGGAGGGGGCTGCACGGCCCCCGCTACTTTAAAATTATATATTTAAAAAAAAAAAAAAATATATGGCAATGCCCCGGGGGATGAGGTCCCCAGGGCCGAAATTGTCCTCAGGAGGAGGGCCACGCAGCCCTCTTCCCGCTTAAAATAAAAAAATAAAAAAAATATTGCAGGCCTTGGGGGATGGCGTCCCGAGGGCCAACAAAATATTGAGAGAAGGAGGGCCATTCTAACAAAAAAAAGAAAAAAAGCTGGCAACTCGTGAGAGGCCCCGCCCCCTCCCTGCACCACTCTGCAAACTTGCCTCCTAGTGCGTTCTGGGTTGGGGAATGAGGTCCCCTAGAATCTTATGGGTCCATAGAGGCCAACTAGCCCACCAAGTACCTCTAGTAAGCCCCACCCAGTGGAATGACTGAGAGGTGGTCCGAGGACATGCCCCTTTTTACACCACTCTGCAAACACGCCTCTTGGCGCACAGCTGGTGGGGTGATGAGATCCTCTTGTGTCCTGAGGACCTCAGGGCTAAAGTGGACTTCTTCCCCCGAGCAGCAGTGCGCCAGGAGGTGTGTTTGCAGAGTGGTGTAAAAAGGGGGTGTGGCCTCAGACCACTCTCAGCAATACAGCTGTGTGGGGCTTACTAGAGATAAAAGGAGGGCTAGTTGGCCCCCTGGGTCCCCCAGGATGCAAGGGAACTTCATTCCCCAACCAAGAGTGTGCCAGGAAGTGCGTTTGCAGAGTGGTGCAAAAAGGTGGTGTGGCCTGGGTCCATCTCTCAGTAATTCCACTATCTGGGGCTTACTGGAGGTGTTAGGTAGGCTAGTTGGCCCCTAAGGACCCCCAGCATCGAAGGGGACTTTAATCCCCTTCCAAAACCGCGCCATGGAGCACGTTTGCAGAATGGTGGGCAAAGGGTACATGGCCTGCTATGAGACCTTACCAATGCTGCTGTGCGGGACTTACTGGAAGTAATGGGAGGGGTAGGTGTCCCCCAAGAATGTCCTTGGGGGTCAACTACCCCTTCCGTTATTCCAAGATGCCTTGGGAATACTCGAGAACTCTATTTTCACCATTGGAATTTAAATATTGCTCCGTTTATTGGTACAGAAACTTCCTTTTTTTGTTGTAACTATAACAGATAACCAGCTATTTATCACTATTTGATAGCAGTGTTGTTTTAGAGATGGTTTGTATTTGTTCAATCCTGGCATTTTCACGTTCATGCAGAGTAAGCACAGATTGTTCTGAGTGCATCACAATATTGTTTTCATTTTATTCAGGTAAGCTTTCAGATGCATTTTGGTTACAAAGGTTTTCTTGCCTAGTATCAGAGCAGATGCTTTCTTGTTGTATTGAATGAGATTTCAAGGTAAAATTCTTGAATTAATCCTTTGTTAAAAAATAGAGCATTCAGCTCTGGCATTTAGATGTATTCCAGTTATTGATTTAAATACAATTGTTTCAGTTTTATCGTTGTTGAAATGTATTAGACTGCTGTATTAAGACAAAAGTCATAAATGGCAATTTGCATGCATTAGTTAATATTGATGTTGCTGTACGCTGTTGGAATGTCCCATCTCACAAAGGAGTGAGCTGAGAAAAAGCAAAGGTACCTGTCACACATGACCCAAGTGTTATTGGCCGTGACATGATGAGGCAGTCAATAAAAAGACCGGAGGCCTGTACCGCTGGGTCATTTGGTATACACTAGCACATATGTCATGTCTATTTACTTAAGCTAAGCATGCCGTTTATACCAGCAGGCCGCATTTAGCAACACAACAAATAGGCGACAAGCGGGTGTTTTCATTCACCACCAGTGCACCCGATCTGGTGCGCGACTCACCTGCATTAGGCCACATTCTGGAGCTGCCTGAAAAACCCGCGTATCACTGCTGGCAGCTGGTAGTGTCCCTCCTATCTTTCTGTACTTGCTGCACACAGCACACCACACCGCCTCCTACTGGAGCTTCCTAGTCCCTTGTATGTTACTGCCGAAGGCAGTGGAAGATTTCCTCTCTGCTCCCTAGCTTTACAGTGTGCCACAGTCTGCAGCTGCTCAAGCCTATTTGAGGCGGGCTGCATCAATCATTCTCCTGATCGTGGTGCTCTGGACCAAAGAGGGCTTTTTTGTATGCTCCTGATTGGCGCTGCACATCACACCGCTTCTAGTCCAATACAGGCAAGTCTTCCTCTCTGTTTCCTGCTTCCTCCTACCTGCTCATAAAGAAGAGGTGCCACCATTCATAAGCTAGGGAAATCGGTAGTTGTAGAAGGCCTGCCATTTACCTACACTATCTGAAATGTGCTCTCACTGCACACTTTGAACCACTTACAAACCCTGAAAATGAATTATGACTTCAATGACAAGCCAGGCAACTTACTGAGAATAGTTTTTATGTGCAAATAAAAGAACTTGCTAGCACATGCTACTTATGATGTGATTCACACACAGGTCATCCAGTGTTTCGCAACTCTTAAATTAAGGGAGAACATTCTGCAAGTCCCAGGGATATCAATGGCTGATATATTTACAAGGGGGAGATCAAAGGAGATTAAAGTGTGTGCCGCGCACATGGAAGCGGCTCTACAACGCAACGAACAGACTGTGCCTATCAATGCGGTAATGATTGGGGCAACAGACAAAAAGGACCCACCCAAGTTTACCACGAGCTCCAAGGTGGACCTTACCCTCCTGCGGATTGTGCCCTGCCAAGGACAAGAGATGTACTGCCCGGGTCAAGAGATGTACTGCCTGCAGTAAACTAAATCATTTTCCCAAATTATATCACTCCTCAGCATCACAAAAGGAGGAGAAACCCAAATCAATCAATACTCCTGCAGTCAACTGAGGCCCCGGAGGACGATGAAGATCTGGATGATGAAGATGTGGAGGGAGCGGTCCATGTCATACATGTTATACAACCAGGAGAGTATCTCCAATGGCCCATTCCCAAGTGCACAGTCCTTCATTCTGGCCACCAAATTCCAGCCCTGATTGACACAGGTGATTCGATAAACATTCTTGCACAGTCTTAGCTGGAAACTCTCCAATTGCACCCTGTCCTGGGGCCCACCATCACACAAGTGTTAGCATATGGATCTTTAACAGCACTCCCACTGGCAGGGGGTTTCACCACAAACATTGCATGAATCACGTTCCACATGTGCCAAGGTATATGTCACCAAGAGCGGCTTCTGAATGCCATTGAGCGGTCACACAGGGGAGAGACTTCACATGGTGTATTTTGCTCTTAGCGTGCATTTGGTGAGTGAGGACAATTTGCTGAATGAGTTCTTGCAACTGTTCTGAGGCATTGTTTGTCTAAAAGACTGTTTCATCCACTTCCACGTAGATAATAAATCCAACAGGTGCACTGAGTCACCGCTGGGTGGCTGTCCATCTATGCCCCAAGGGTAAAAAAGAATTGGGAAAACAGGAACAGGTGGACATCATTGAAAAAGTGGAGGGTCCTATGCCCTGGGTGTCCCCAATTATAGTTGTCCACAAGCCCAAACAACCCTGTGAAGTCAGGATTTGTGTCGACATGCAATTATCCAACATGTCTATCTGGCGTGAACAACACCTGACCCGACTGTAGATGTTATTGTGGCAGAAGTGAGTGGCTCGAGATGGTTCTCAAAAATGGATCTGCAGAGCAGGAAACCATCAGGTGTTGTTGGCTCCAGAGCCATCAGTACTTTCTCCACACACATGGGTCTAAGAAGGTACAGACGCCTCCGTTTCAGGGAGTCAAGTGCAGCTGACATTTTTCAGGACACTATCAGGGGCCTGTTGGCTGATCTTGAAGGGGTCATTAATATCAGTGATCACATGCTAGTGCAGGCCCCAACTGTTTGAACAACATGTTGACAGGCTGAAGGCAATGTTCAAATGATTACAGGACAGCAAACAAATCTTACACCATCAAAAATGTGCTTTTCTCCAACAAGAAATTGCCTTCTTCGGATACTGGTTCTCTGAACACTGGGTTATGCCCAATCCTGCAAGGGTTCTGGACATTAAAGCAGCCCCAGCTCCAACCAGAGTTACAGGAGCACACATCCTCTTGGGAGATTTCACCTATTGTGGTCTATTCATTCAAAACCTGACCTCACTCACACCCGTCTTCAGGAACTGACCAAAGCAAAGGCAGTTTGGGGATTGGGGGCCTGCCCAGGAGGGAGCGTTCCAAGCAACAAAACAAGCCCCGTCAGCACAAACCATTCTGGCTTACTTTGCCCCTTGCCATGAATCAGTTTTCTGTGGATGCCAGCCCTACTGGCCAAGGGAGTGTACTCTCACAAAAAGCAGGATGATGGTGAATCGGCCCCAGTGGCATACAACAGTCATACTTCAACAAATACAGAGAAGCGCTACTCTCATATTGAGAAAAAAATAAAACTGGGGGTGTCGCAATTTTCACCTTTATCTTTACGGCCAACCTTTTACAGTGCACACGGACCAAAAACCATTTATACCTCTATTCACAGGATCCTCATCAAAACCACCTCCTTTGATCGAGAAATGGTTCCTTCAGTTATAGGAATACTGTTTCATCGTAGTCTATCATCTAGGATCTCTAAACCCAGCTGACTATCTCTTGAAGCATGAAAGGCCAACCACTGTTGGTGAAAGAATTAGATGTTGAAGATGTGGAAGAGTACATGTGGCTACTGGTAGAGCAATCAAGGTTGATGCCAATCTCCCTGGATAACATTATCACCACTACCTGGTAAGATGACAGTCTTCAGAGAGCAATTTCAGCAGTGGTTTCTGGAAACTGGCGTACCCTCACTCCCCATGCCTTGCATCGAACGGATGATACTCGTTTGACTTTGACATTGTTACAGAACATCTGGCATGATCTTGCCATTCCTTCTGAAGGATGTCTGCTAAGAGACCCTCAGCTGGTCATTCCATCATCACTTCAGAAACAGATAGTCGACCTAGCTCACTTTGCACATTAGAGAGTGGTGAAAAAAAAGTCAAGGCTCTGGTGTAAGGTCTGGTTCCCTGGTTTAGATAACTGGGTGGAACGCACTGTGAGACAATGTTCAATGTGCCAAGCTACTGGTCTGGCAGATTTGCCAGCACCTCTGATCACTAAAACCATTCCCCCATTCCCTGGCTTAGAGGGAGTGCTGATTTTGGTAACCTGCCTGACGGGCGACACATTCTGGTAATCATAGACGATTTTCCAAACTATCGGGAAGTTGAGATTCTAGAGTCATTGACACCGGCCAGACCATTCTCTGGGTGGACACAAGTTGGAAAAAGACACTCTCAAGGGGGTCGTGTTGGCTGCAAAAGTGCAAATAGCACAAATCTTGAAGAGGGCGACACCGCGAAACCCCAGAGGGCTATAACCCAGTTCTAACTGAAGAGGTCAGGGAGGTTGGCACTGGCAGCAGCTGGACCTCTGAGGATGTTATAATTGCCACTAAATGGGCCACATGGCCACTTAATATCATATCACAAGTAAAGATAGATAATTCTGGGCCAGTCCCTGCAAAATTCGTATCCTCAAAACCGAGCCCAAGGTAACCCAAATGCACCTTATACTCAGCTGCAGGGAGGCCAGCCAGCCACTGCCCCACTGCAGAAAGGAGCAGGTGGTTGGTCAAATATGTGGCAACAGCAGCAACAGACAGGGATCCTAGTTCAACAAGGACCACACAGTGCACTCTTACACAACACACATTATCAGCATATGATCGCTGTGGGTGCCCAGACATTAGCCAGATCATGTCACGTCTGTTCACTGATACCACATGCAGTGAAGAACCGGGTCAGAACCCAGCGGCGCCAGGGGCTCACCCAAAGTCTTCGGACTCACCTGTCTTGGTATACAGAGACACGGAATACTTCTGGGTGGCGACAGAGACCAAGTATATTAGCTGCAGCTAGTAACACAAGTCCCAACAATACATCACAATGTATATTCCTAGGAGACTGTTCAAATTACTAAGGCAAGACATCTCCTTTTATACACCATATTCTCATTATAAATGTACACCCACTGCGCAAAATTCTAACCAATAGGGCACATTTTCTAACTGAGTATCACATTAACAAAAACCCAATTTACAGTAACCCAACCCAAAAGTTAATTATTAGGAATGTCCCAAATTCAATCTTTGCAAGCCGGACAAATTTATAATTCAAAAGCACAACCCATGTAATGTCAGAACATAAAGGAAACAGTAATAGATGCTGAACAAGATAAAACATGTGCAAGGAAACTAAAGGTTAACGAGGTCCTAAACATTAAGTGGCAATCTTAGACAAGGATCAAACCAAGGGAATTTGGCTTTGTGAGGTCAGTTTCAGGTGAAGAGGTCAGTTTCTCTGCAATTCTTTCAGAGTCGAAAGAGACCTAGTTAATGTTTACATGAACTCAGAAGGCCAGGCCACTTGTTCTCCGGGCCTCTCTCACAGGCCTACGTGAGGGCAACACAAAATGGAGTCAGGCTTGAGAATTACAAAACCCCAGCCCCTCCTTTTGCCATTACGTAGGCAATAACCTAAACTCATGTCAATCTGAATCCAGGTCTATGTCTATTTTCATCAGGTCATCAAGGTGTTGCTGTAGCATCATCTTATTATCCTTTGCTTCTCTCTGGATAGTCAAGTCAAGTCAAACCACTTTATTCGATTACTTAAAATCATAAAAGTATGCTATACATATACAAAACAATTTAAAAAATAAATAAAAATGTATAATACAAGCTTAAAAATACAGTACATATTCAATTAAAAATCATTAACAATCGATTACAAGTTAAAGCCATTGATTGGAATACATTATCATTATTTTAAGAGGATTGAATTTCTTGTGCAGCTTTCTGTATAACCCTCCTATTTCTAGCAGACGCGGCAAGAAAGCTGGCGACACAAAACATGGCTACCGGGGATTCCAACAGTTGTAAAAACAATAAAGCAGGTTTACACTGAATAAAATTCATCTTTTTCAGTAATGGAAGAATGAACCTTTTCCTGGCATCTTGGTACAAAGGACAAAAGATCATAAAATGCAAGGTGTCTTGGGGGGAAAAATCATCACATTTGCACGGGGCGGCATCCTCGGGTCTACTCCAGCCCTGTAAGTCCCAAAGTACCGTATGTATTTGGTTGAACCGGAGTTTTGTCAATAACCATCTATGAAAAGAATTAGTCACTATGGACAGGTAGGGAGACATCGATAGAGACAAAGTAACCAGAACATGGCTCCTAACCGATGGTTTACATAGTTCTGCTGCTTCCCGCTCTGCCTCCCTTAGCATAGTAAAATTATTTTTTACCCACGCTAAATCAGCCTTACATAGAGATTCTGGATTGTAAAAAATCTCCGGTCGCCCCAAATACACAGCTATCATTTTTATATAGGACAACCACTGGATTTCCTTCATGTTGTCTAGATTGATACAATCCTTTAAAATCTTGTGGTTTAGAGAAAGGTTTGAATTCAACCAGATTTTGATCCATAGCAGAATAGGGGCTATTTTAAGTATATCAGCTATATAACCTATCCCCAGTTCAATATGGACAGAGTGGGTAGCTGTGGATTGCGGAAGGCCTAGGAGTGACCGTAAAAATGTATTTTCTTCTGTTTGGATGTGGTCAGGTTTGGTAAACCCCCATATTGCCGCCCCATACCTTGCAATAGATAAGGTCTTGGCTTTATAGATTGCTAGGATCGCCTCAAAGGGTTCCCCCCCAGCCTTTTAGCAAAACCTAACACTGCAGCTGAAGAACTTCTCACTGCATTTACCTTTATTGAGAGCTGTGGGGACCACGAACCCCTATCATCGAAAACTACTCCCAAATAGGTAAATACCTTTACTCTGGTGATTTCTTCACTGCCACAGTGAAAGGTCTTAACTTTATTTTTTGAGACACCCAGTGACATAACGTGAGGTTTGCCGTTATTAACTACCAAATCCAGGCTTTTCATAAAATACCTCTCTGGATAGGTCTTCTCACACACATCGTAGCACAAAGACTACAAATGGCGGGACCACACTGGATGCATAAACAACACGAGAAAAGGATAGCCAAAGCCATACCAAGGAACATCAGAATCTTCCATCCCCATCTGGACAACAGCCCCCAAAACCATTCCATCAATGACCAGTTCCCTTCGTCTACATGTATAGACTCAGCGAACTTATGTAACTTCAAGATGGCTTGGTACACTGTCGGGGCATTATCTGGTATGAAAACACAGCAACTAGACCCGATCAATTTACCTACTCCACCTTTGTCTGTAAGTATAATATCTAAAACTATACGATTTTGTAATGTCATAAGACGATCCGCTTGAAGCTCAGCTGTAATATTGCTAAGGGCACCTGCAGTTTCATTTATAGTGGCCTCAACCACTCTCGTAAGCTGACGAATATTCCTACTATTAGCCATAAGACCCCAAAAGGGCACGAAACCCTTAAAGAAGTCCCCAGATTCTTGTGCAACAGTTTCTCTCGCATCAATGACACCTCTTCCATATCTTGTCTTATGGTAATTGAAAACAGCAGTGTATGTAGGGGGAAGCAAAAATGCCACATAATATGTGCCTGAAAAATCAGAAGGCAACCATGTATATGCTCTGTCGTAACAAACAAAATACGTGCCTTTAGCTGGCACGAACGGTGAAGATTTCTGAGATGTATAGACATAGGTGTGAACACACACACTCTTACCAAGCTGAGCTCTCGGATTCTGACCATTACCTTGCAGACAATAATGACCTCGGTGGGGTACGATCCAAATAGGGGGAGACCTTTTTCGTCTCTCCTTCTCTGTCAGGCTAATGCTATATCCAGTCTTGTTCCAACCGATATATGCTCGTACCTCATCCTTAGGGATAGCATTATACGCAGCAACATCTCTGATCATATCTACTATTGCCTGTATCAAGGCATTATTACTCGCATTATCTTTGACGGAACGTACAGGAGATGCTTCATTCGCATAGATAAACATTGCTTGGAGTGCCCATACTGACCCATTAGGCGAAAAAGGCAAAACTAAATATGGCATTCCCTTATCTGTCGTATGTGGCATAAGACCACATACCCAGCAATTCGTGGTATTTACTACGAACTGATGCTGATGCAACATCTGTATAAATGAATTGTTAACAAATTCTGATCTTCGTGTCTGTTCATGTTCAGGAAACGCATGAAATTTATGTGGAAAAACAGTAGAAAAAGAAAGAGTAGGTTGGGACGTAGATGCAAGCGTCTGTTGTGCAACATAGACAATTCAACCCACACAAGCCAATATAATATTCAAAAGTATTAAAAAACACAATATCAAAAAACATTTGCTACGGACCAATGTACACATTTTCATTTTAGAATCAATTCTCTCAACACCCTTATCAGATTCAAAAGACTCCATCCTCTAACGTGCTGCTCACGGCTTAAGTGTGCGTCAACATCGTTCTAACGACCATGTACCACAGACCTTTCGTCAATTCGCGGCTCACCCCTTAAGGCTGTACCACGACCCTGCAGCGGAGTCCGGATGGTGACTCGAAAGAGAAAAAGAAAAAAAGTCTCTTGATCTGAAAAGGTGTAACTCACAACAAAAAATTCAAGTTTTATTTGTCCATTGATTTATCCTTTCTCGGTCCCAGATTGTAACGCTCTTTGCCAGGCACAGTTTGCTCTTGAAAAAGTGTTTCCGGATCCGTTGTATTCAACTTTCGATGTGATGGCACAGCAGCTTGCAAAAGTTCATCATCTGCACGTTCTGACTGAGACCATACCAATTGTGCATCACTAAAAGGTACAAATCTAGGAATTCTCTCACATTCAGAATCAACTATACCTTCCCTCACCCACTTGTCATACGGTAAGGGCAACTGAACTTTCTTACAATGGGTAGCATGTACCCAATTCATTTTACCAGCTACTCTAACTGCAGTTCGAGTTGACAACAACACTAAACGCGGTCCAGTCCACCTTGGCTCCAAGTTCTTAGTTCGTTGAAAGTTTTTCGTAAGGACATAATCTCCAGGTTGAATCGTGTGGCCTGGATCTGCAGTCAGTGTCGGCAAACTGTCATAGTCCTGTTGGTGGAGAACACGTAATTTAGCAGTCAAGTCATGTAAGTAATCCACCAACATAGGGTACTCGATGTCACTATATTTCTTAGGCCTCGGCACACCCCAAACATTGGCCGGACGACCAAAAACAATTTCATATGGGCTAAGTCCCACACGAGAATGTACTGTTGTCCTCGTTGACAAAAGGGCCAACGGCAAGGCATCTGGCCATGTAAGACCAGAACTCGCTTGTATTTTAGCCAATTTCTATTTGAGAGTGCCATTATAGCACTCGACAAGTCCAGCAGACTGGGGGTGATTCGCAGCATGGAATTTCTGATTGATACCCAAACCCGCACACACTTTCTTCATGATCTGACCCACGAATTCACTCCCATTGTCGCTCCATACAATTCTCGGCAAACCATATCTAGGGAAGTACTCCTTGAGCAAAACCTTGGCTGTAGACAAGGCAGTATTATCCTTTAGGGGGTAGGCCTCTATCCATCTGGAAAAGGCACAAACAACCACAAGGACATACTTTAGATTGTTGCATCTCTCCATGTGAATGTAATCTAGCTGTATCACTTCAAACGGATACGTTGGAGGAGCAAAATGACCAGCTGGAGTTGGAGTTCCCTTTCCAGGATTATACATCAGACAAACCATACACTGCTTCACCACATTCTCAGCATATTTAGGAATTCCAGCATTCTGCTATACTGGAGCCAACAACTTGCATATCCCTTTCGAACTAATGTGAGCCATTCCATGAGCCATAGTAACCACTGGGAGCACATACGCGTCAGGCAACAACTGTCATATAGTTACTGCTTACCTATATACTGTATTAAGTTAGCATGAGCTTATTAAATGTTTAAACGCCATTTTTCCTTTTTGCTGCTTCTGCACCCGGCACATAATTGTTGTTTTAGCTTTCAGCCTAGAAGAGCGTTGTGATTTACGTGAGAATAATATGTTATTGCTCTGATATCAGCTTTGCTTGGTAAACTATGTCTGTACAGTGAGTGCTGAAGCTTCAAGGATCACTCGACACAGTATTGTTGTGAGGTCTGATCTTCGCACCTTCATAGACATAACATAAGTGAAGCTTCTGCCAAATTCTAGCTTTAGGCGCGTTTTATATTGCTTTGCTTAGAGTACACATACACACTTGATGCGGTTCGCATGCAGAGAGCTGGTGGAAGCTGATGTGATCTCTTCACACTAGGATCTTGAGGTATGGGGCCGCCCTGCTAAAACCCAAAGAGACCTTCTTAGATATTAATATAATATGCTAGTTAGGGAGGGTGAGAATTAGGTGTTGTTAACCCTTATTCCTTACAGCATTTTAGCATGCTGTCACCTTTTGCTTTCTATGGACTAGTAACTATGCTGATAACTTTGCTTATGATAATATGTTTCCTTGTATTATCTAAGATACTGCGTTTGAGAAGACGGCATTAGTAAATAAATATTTCAAATGTGCACGTGTCCTCATTTACTCAACATTCTGGTTTGAAATGATTGTATAACGAAAGAGTGCACATGTGTTCCACGTGACCTGAGGTATTGTAAGTTCATGTTCTGGTTTTTCTAAGCATTGGGAGTTTGATATGACCTATCAGACACTGTAGCTAGCTCGGTAAGGGGGTTTTGGGTACTGAGTTGAGTTTTGGGTCACCCTAATTCACTGAGGTTCCAAATCTCTATGCACAGTTCTGTAGGAGAACGGAATCCCTGCTACATGGTGCCCGATCGTTGGTGGTCTTCTATCATGACACTTGAGTAGTATATCATTCAAACCTTAACCCCTTCACTGTAGTTTCTGGAAAACGGTGGTGTCGGAAAAACCTACCTATTTTTGAAATAGGTCTTTTCAAGCTTGAATCTTTCTAAAACGGTTTCCTTGAATTACTACCCAGTTGTGCTACAAAGTTTACTTTGTTTTTCTTCGTTCCTGTGCTAACATGGCCCAGCCAGAGGAAATTCCGCAGCATAGTCGAATTGCGGTGCGCAATCATTTGCAGACTTACAATGTACCCGTTGAAGGCTTGGCTGTGATTTTGGTGGTGAGTGCGGAAGCAGCTTACCCGTACGAACTCTTTTATTCGTGGGTGAAATTTCCGGCTGTGGACGCTAATTCTGGTGTGTTCCACACTTAAACTCCCTCACCTGTACCGGCTGAATATACTCCGTACAGGGCACAGGAAGTACCTATTGATACTTGGCAGCATCGCGTTTGGTTTGGTGGCGCCCTACCCCATTCTTTAACCGCTCCGAGGTTAGGTCCTTTGTCCATTCCAGGCGCAAATTGGCCTGTTTTGGCTGGATTTACTCCTCACCCTCTACACGGCAATTGTGCTCTAGCCGAAACTCGTAGACTACACGTAGTCTCTAGTGCCGTGATTAGAGCTTTAGTGCAATACATAGCCCGCAATCTTCCGGGTGGCCCCCGGGGGGTGCGGCGCTTCCGGCCGGACAGGGCGGTTTGAAGCTCAGTCCCGTAATGGTCAATGCAGTAATGGGCAAGCGTCCCTAGGAAAAGGATAATTTTCCTTTCTGGCTTGCCGAGAAATTTGACCAGCTCGGAGGAGTGTTTCCTAATACAACTCCTGGTGACAAACACAGGATTTTAACGATTAGTTTACCAAAGGATTTGGCTCCTGAAATCGGTGACTGTGAGACCTGGGGTAAAACATTTGCGGCGCGGTCTATGCGAGGTGTTATGGCACTCCGTCTATGGCTGTCCTGCCTACGATCATTAAACGTGTTCAGGATGATCACGGACCGGAGGCAGCGGTTGAATTGGGTATGCGCCTGTGTGGCTCCTTTGATATAGTTTGCGATCTCATTCTTGCTAATGTCAAGGGGGATGCAGTGAACTTTCAGATAGCTAATGCTTTGGAGGCGATTCCCGATGCCGATAAACCCAGACAGTTTGCGAGGATTATTGTGGCGGCTTATAAAACAGTGGGTCGCAATAGCAAGGGTCTAAAGCATTTTTCTGTCAAAGAGAAAAAGCAACCCCAAGGGCAGAATTCGGAAACGGATGTTCAGCCCAAGTCCAAAAAACAAAATTGGCCTAAGAAACAGAAACAGGGTAAGCAACAGCAACAACAGCAGACACAAGAATCTCGCCCTGCGTCTCCGATGCCTGCCCAAACAGAACGTGTTTATGACTTGCGCGATCGCGCAACGATTAAATCACCTGATCGATTTCAGGTTTCTGATCAACGCTCTCCTCGTTCCTTTCAGGACTCATCGGCCCCGAAGACCAGTGGTGGAGGAGGCGGAAGGGGTCAGGGTGGTCAGCAAGGACATGACCAGCCCCGCCAGACAGACGGTACAGGAAAGCAGGACGGCTCAAAGCCGAAGAGACCGCAGTTTGCCAAAAAGAAAGTCGCGGCTTTAACAGTGCATCGATATGCCACAGATAGTGAGAACGCGGCTTCGGAATCTGACATGTCTCTGACTTTGCTGGACAGCGCGGCGGAGATTACCGTAGTGAGAGAGGCCCTGCATCCGCTACTGAAGGTGACAGCGACTGATATTTATGTTGTAATAGAAACAGCTGATACACGAGTTGCTCCCCCTGATAGACTTTATGAAATTGTCCTGTTAATCAAAGGTGACATACTACGTACCATAAGAGGGGTATTTTGGGAAAATCTTTTGTCAACATATGATATTTTGCTTTCAGAGGCTGACTGGCCCCCACCTTTTGTGCTCGCAGCACCGCGAGGGGAGGAGGTAATCCTCCCCAGCTTAGCGCACACAGTCTCGAAAAAGGATGCGCTGCACTTTGCAGAGGAGTGGGCTAAGGCTCCAGCGCCGGCTCTGTAGCGTAACCAATGTGGTTGGGATAAATTGTCCCCTTGCCACGAGATACCTTTGCGGTCGCAGCCACAGCCTCAACCTCAATATCCCATACAGCGTGAAGCCAAGGCTTCCGTCGCGGCAATCCTTGAACAAATGGAATATCAGGGAGTTATTGAAACATGTGTGTCACTGATGAATAACCCTCTTTTTACTGTGACCAAGCCTGATGGTTCATATCGTTTGGTATTGGATTACCGGCATTTAAACTCGCATTGTCGTAACTGTGCAGTACAGAATACTCACGGCTCTGCTCTAGTGGATAGTCTTGTGCGTAAGCGTTTTAAGACCACGCTTGACATTTCCAACGGTTTTTATGCCCATCGATTGGATGGTCTTAGTTCCCAATGGACCAGCTTTACTTGCGGCGATGTCCAAAAACAATTTCGGCGTCCCCCAATGGGCTATAAGAATAGTCCTGGGATTTTTACTAGCCGCATAGTCTCTCTTTTGGAGAGGATCGACCCAGATGCATGCTTGTATGTGGATGACATATATCTCACAGACGACGAAATTTGGGAGCATCTTCGTCGAGTAAACAGCATAATTTGTAACTTTGCAGACATGGGTTACAAATTTAACTTTGCAAAATCGCACATTGCAGAGTACACAGTGTTGTTCCTGGGCTATGAGCTCAACAATGAAGGTAGAGGTTTGGCTCCTCACTTCCTGGAGAAATGCACACAGTTGCGCGCTCCTACAACACTGAAAGAATTACAGTCTTTACTGGGTTTTTTAAATTTCGGGAGAACTTACATTCCGGAATATGCCCAGCGTATCAAGCCTTTTTATGCTTTGATACAACCAACTTTTTACAAATCATGCTTGCTGCCTAAGCACTCGGCCATCTTGCAATCCTTGCAGGCTGATCTGCTCGCTTCTAAATTCTTACTGACTCGTGATAACCATACTAACCTGGTGATAAGAATCATTCCTGGGACGGTAGGTTTCACGTATCTCACTTTTAATGAAGGAGACACAGTACCTATTGCTTACAAGTCACACTTGTACACTTCGGCTGAAATGCGGTTTTCCACTGTGGAGAAAGTTTTAACGGCTGTGCAGATGGCGATTCTTAAGGAACGTGCTCCGTCACAGGGGAAAAGCATGTTGGTTGTTACACCCTGTCCTCATTTGGATGCAGTTACGAAAGCCAGTGTACCAAATTCTAAAGCTTTGCATCCTCGGTGGATTCAATGGGCTGCTTCCTTGACATCCGCGGATGTCACGTTTATTTTTGATGCCTCATTACGGTCGCAGCAGTACTTGCAGTATGAATTCGTTCATCCTGCTCTACTAGCTATGCGACCTTTGGAGGACTTCCATTGCATCATTTACACTGATGGTTCGGTGCAGGTTGCGCATGGCTCTAAACATGCCTACGTTCCCGCATGCGCCATTTCGGTCAGTGCCATGGTGAACGATGAGTACAAGTCCAGAGTAGTGCACATGAAGACTCTAGGGGACTGCACCGCACAATTGGCAGAGCTTCGTGCTCTTTTACTCGCGTTGGAGTACCCTGATCCTAGTGTGACTACTCTTATTGTGAGTGATTCTTACTACTGTGTCCAGTCTTACAATGAAAACTTGTTCTATTGGATTCAGAATGATTTTCGTGATTCCAAGGGTAGCACAATAAAACACAAGATGATCTGGGTTCGAGTGGCTGAGCTTAAGGCTACCTTGCCGCTCGTTTTTGTGATTCATACTCTCGGCCATCAGCGTGTGGGAGTTCACACTGTCTGTAACTCGCTTGCTGATGAAGCGGCGAAATCAGCGGTGTCTACGTATTTGGTTGCAGCTGTTACTCGGTCCAAAAGTAAGATTGATGATGACATCTTGGCGGCTGTTGCTGTCACTGAGAAGAGAGGTAAACATCCTACGGGGTTCCCTTCGAAGTACAATTACGACTTAAGTCCCGAAAAAGTCCCTTTTGTGACAATTCCTGAAGTTGGAGAACGTTTGATTCCCAACTCGGATCGCAGAGCTAGCTTGATTACAGCGGCGCATGAAGGTGTGGCGTCTGCTCATGCGGGCGTCTCGGCCACTGTAGCTCACTTACAACAACGTTTCTGGTGGCGGGGACTGTACAAACAGACGCAAGACTATGTCCTTCAATTTGACTTTTGCCAGCAGATTAAACCTTCGACTGCTGCGCCTTCGCCACAGACACAGTTGTATATATCTAATAAACAGCTAGGTTGTGTTTATTTAGATCACTGCGGTCCTTTTTCCTCGGGTACTGCGTATAAGTACATCTTAGTAGCAGTTGATTCATGCACACGCTTTGTGTGGGTATGGCCCCATCGCAGCGCTGATTCAGGGACTGTCATAAGAGATTTGCGTGTCTTTGTGGGGATTTTGGCCTGTGGTACCTTCCATTCGGATCAGGGTCCGGCTTTTGCCTCTAAGGCGTACAAGGATGCCATGACTTCGATGGGGGTCCAAGTCAAGTTTTCGTCTCCCTACAGACCTGAGGGTAATAGTGTAGTGGAGGGAATGAACCGTGACTTAAAGCAATTATTGACAGCTCGAGTTATAGGCACTGGCAGAAACTGGCTGGCCCACCTCAATGGCGTGCAGCGTGCTCTTAATAATCTCCCTAGAAGGTCTCTGGGTGGGCGGACCCCATACGAAATGCTCTTTGGCATCAAGATGTACGTCCCTGACCTTGATGGTCTAGACTGCGTGGCTCGCGCCACAACCTTTGATGTAGATGAACATTGTAATGTTTTACAGGATCTACAAAAGACCAGAGACAGTCTTGCAAAGGAACATTTGCCCTCCACATCGGATGATGCGTTGCAGATCCCGGTAGTTGGCTGGCTACCCCAAGTTGGAGAACTGGTTCGAGAGAAGATCGATAACAAGAAAGAAGTTGGACCTTCCTATCGAGCTTCCTATCTTGGAGTGAAGGGCACAAGAACAGTCATTTTACCACTGCTTCCAGCTCGTAAGGAAAACAGGTTTATCCTTATTGACAATGTCAAGATACACAGAGTGGCTGATTCTTCTTAGTATGACACCGGCAGTCTCCTGTCCTTCCATTGTGAGAAATTCTGTTTTGGCCACTGCTTCTAATCCTGAACCAGAAGTGGCCATCGAGTTGCCTGCAATTTCCAGTCCTTTATTAAATACTTTGCCTGGTACAGACCATGATGACATTGATTACACTTACCCCACTGACTTATCTATGCCTGATCTGCAAACACGTTTGGCCACAGAATCCAGATTTTCTTTTGACACTGTTTCCAATGCCTCAAAGAAGCCCTCACGGTTTGCAGTTTATGCCAGTTTATTTAAAAAACATTTTTTGATTCCCCTTTGGACATATATTTGGCTGGTGCTTTTTTCAATTTACCTTTTTATGTCAATTGGTTTTGTGTTTTATTTTTTTCGTATTGTCAATGGACACTATGTCGAGGAAAGAACACGCATTCGTCATCTCAATGAAACTTTGGCCCCCCTTTCTTCATCGCATTCTGCACACAGACTGAAAAGAGACTTGACATTTGTTAACATCGCTGCTTGGCCTGTCCTTGATAGGATTGTGTGGGATGTCGTTAGATTTCAAATTCATGGCCCTACAGAGGTTGTTAATGTCCCTAATGTGCTTAGAGTTAACATGGGGGATGTGGTGAAACAAAACATACGTTCTGATGATTGGGATGTTCATGCCGTAGAGACGTTGTTTTCTGATTTGAAATACTATGCTGCCTTTGATGCTGAAGATTTGTACTTAGACTCTGCTAATTATAGTGATTTGTTTTGCTTTCAACATTTTGGTAATCACTTCTTACATAAAACTACTTCCAGAAGAAATACTGTAAATTATACACAATGGGAGCATTGCCCGGCTCCTATACAAGGCAGTTCTAGTACTTTTTTGAAAAAGTACACTTATTTTACCAACTTCAATCAGTCTAATCCAGAGTCCTTTTATTTTAAAATGACACAGAAGCCAATGTCAAAGGTTAGACTTACCGATACCAAATTATTGTACTCGAAGTCCTTTCTTGATCAACTGGCTGTTGGCGGCTACGAATTGTGGAAGGAAACTATTGACCTTAAATCTGTTTGGGGTTCTAAAGGCTGGCAGGTACAAGGCACAGAGGCTTTGCACCGAGCATGCCTCATCCCAAATCATATGCTGTTTTTGAATTCTACTATTTCACAAACAACATGCTTTGGATTGGCTACTTCTAAAAAATTAAATACACCTACCATCCTTGAGTTAGACAAATATTCTGGCTGGAGTAATTTTACTTGGTTTTCCATTAGGGACTTGCAGACCCTATTGCTAAATTCATCCTTTAACATATCCAGTATGGATCCAAAAGGTTGGCTGATATGGCACAGAAGTGCTGATTCATGCCAGCACCGGTTTTTGGGTTTATCTGATGGCTTTAAACAGGTAAGACCTGATCCACGTTTTGATACTGACCATTCTGTTACGACATATTCAGTAGGCAAATTATGTCAAAATTGGCTGAAACATTCTACCTTGGCTGCGGTTAAACTGCATCTATCAAAGCTGAATGTAGATGTAGATTTAAATGATTTCATAAAAGGCCCGGCTAGTGGTAGATCAAAAAGATGGATATATGCGATTTACAATGAAATCTGGAAGACATCGCAGATTGAGGCGGCGACACGCCTTAGAGCTATTGATCAAGCTAATCTAGAAAAGGTGCTTGCAGTTGTTGATAATAGTATTAACATGCTTTCTTCCCGCATTTACACGTTAGATAACATTGTGTCCTCTGTAGTTGATATAGTGCAGGATGAAGTGTCTGTGTTGTACCATGGTCAAAATCAGTTGCGTTCTATTATGCAATTTGCATGGACCCTGCAGACGCTTAAGGCTGGCAAGGTGCCATGGACCTACATGAACATGTCCTCCCTCTTTGCCCCTTTTAATTTGACTGACAAGAAGCGCTTGCTTTCTATGCGAGATGCCTCTTTTTCCATGTCACATATTCAAAGGTTGGAATCCTTGCCTTTCTCTGTGGCCGAGGCCACTGCTGCAACGTGGCTTATCCACGGGTCAATATCATTACCATTTGCTTTATATAAATTTACAAATTGTATGCAATATGTTGCTATAGGGCGATATGAACCTTTAGGTAATGCATTTCTCCATGAAGTCTGGTCCCTCCCATTTACTTACAGATGTTTAAAAGACGGACAAGAAGTGTATTTGAATGGGGAGGAGTGTACAGAGACACAAGATCACTCTTTAATGTGTAGACACATTCAATTGCACGGTTCTTGCAACCAGGACCGCCCTAATCTTGCCTGTGTTTTGAAAGGAACACCAGTTCCCACAATCATACCCACTTTTACTTTACTGGCAAACGGCAGTTATTTACTTTTAAATAATGAGGAATGTTGTGGGTTAATTAAAGGTGTTGCTTATGTGGTGACTGTATCTGAACGTGTAGTTTGCTGCAAAAATGTTTTGTACCCACCCCCGCATGGGAAAGGGGATGTTTCCATCTGGCCGCGCATCCCAACCTTGACGGCATGAGTAGAATAAGAGTTTGTTTGTCCCAAAAAGAGGAGGCCTTGAGTTCGGCTCGAGGAACATTTCTGCTTCACATAGAGGTTCAGGCCCTTTTAAATACTGATTTGCCGTTGCATTTCAGCGAACTGGTTCATTCAATCTTTAACGCGTCCTCCACGACTGGGCTCGCGTACTTGTTTAAGATAGTTAGCAGCGGTCTCGTGACTTCATTTGAAAAAATATTTGGGGTCATTCCTGCTTTCTTCCATTCTATTTTTTCAAGTCTGTTTGGTGGATTCCCGGTTTTGCTGGCACTGGCAGCAGGCGTTCTGGTGATATTTTGCTTTATTAAAAATGGATGCCCTTCCTGTGCTAGAGGCCGCACAGCCCCTCCTGGCACTGTTTCGCAACAGGATGCTTGAATACTATGGCACATTGCCGCTTGCGACTTTAAGCACAGCATATGGATTATCGTTTCGATTTTCCTATTTTATATGTGTCCAGCCTGTGTTTCATTGCCTGAGATGCGATTTCGACTGGGCCCTTGATTTGTGTCTCTGCAAGACGGTGTCTCCTGACGTCGATTTTAATCAGCTGATGAGTCCTGTCGTTACTCACGAGTTGGTTTGTTCTGGCGAAAGGATTATGGCCTTGGCAGCAATACATTGGAACATACTCGCAGCAGCGCAAGATTTCTTGGCACATAGCTTTCTTGAGAACCCACCGAGTTGTCCTCTGATGGTGATAGAGGCTCCGGTACTAGAAGAGCACGTATGTTCTTTCCCACTATTAAATTGGATGGCTGAACTGTTTTCGGATGATGACAGTGACTTCATGCTGGAGGCTGTTGCTGCATATTTTGCATATTCGGTCTTGCCCTAAAAACTTTCCAAGTTTCTGATCACAACCCCTTTTCTACGTACATAACTTTTTGCACAGACAGCTTACATTTTTTGACACCCAGACCTATTGGCTTGAGTGACAATGAACGAATGTATTGACTTATGAAGATTTTTTTCCATCATTTTTAACTTTTGATATTGCTCATCGTTCTTGAACTCTGCTTTCATGAAGTGCCCCTTGTCTTACCTTGTCTTATCTTATCTTATCCGTGCTCGGATCATGGGGGGGGGTGTCATATAGTTACTGCTTACCTATATACCGTGTTAAGTTAGCATGAGCTTATTAAATGTTTAAGCGCCATTTTTCCTTTTTGCTACTTCTGCACCAGGCACATAATTGTTGTTTTAGCTTTCAGCCTGGAAGAGCATTGTGATTTACGTGAGAATAATATGTTATTGCTCTGATATCAGCTTTGCTTGGTAAACTATGTCTGTACAGTGAGTGCTGAAGCTTCAAGGATAACTCGACACAGTATTGTTGTGAGGTCTGATCTTCGCACCTTCATAGACATAACATAAGTGCAGCTTCTGCCAAATTCTAGCTTTAGGCGCGTTTTATATTGCTTTGCTTAGAGTACACATACACACTTGATGCGGTTCGCATGCAGAGAGCTGGTGGAAGCTGATGTGATCTCTTCACACTAGGATCTTGAGGTATGGGGCCGCCCTGCTAAAACCCAAAGAGACCTTCTTAGATATTAATATAATATACTAGTTAGGGAGGGTGAGAATTAGGTGTTGTTAACCCTTATTCATTACAGCATTTTAGCATGCTGTCACCTTTTGCTTTCTATGGACTAGTAACTATGCTGATAACTTTGCTTCTGATAATATGTTTCCTTGTATTATCTAAGATACTGCGTTTGAGAAGACGGCATTAGTAAAAAAATATTTCAAATGTGCATGTGTCCTCATTTACTCCACGTTCTGGTTTGAAATGATTGTGTAACGAAAGAGTGCTCATGTGTTCCACGTGACCTGAGGTATTGTAAGTTCATGTTCTGGTTTGTCTAAGCATTGGGAGTTTGATATGACCAATCAGACACTGTAGCTAGCTCGATAAGGGGGTTTTGGGTACTGAGGTGAGTTTTGGGTCACCCTAATTCACTGAGGTTCCAAATCTCTATGCACAGTTCTGTAGGAGAACAGAATCCCTGCCTCACAACCATCGCTGGTGCTCCAACAACTCAACCCAACAACCTGTTGAATCCAACATACCCGTACTTTCTCTCCACGTACTCACTTCCTTTTCCGTAGATTCAGCCTGAATTAACTTTACACTTTCTATTGTGTCTTCATACATTCCACCAGCCAGAACCCAATTAGCAGGGCCTGCAACATACATTCGACTCATCATATCTTTCGCCGTTTCCTTCGCAACTTCATCCGCAAACGCATTTCCTCAGCCCACATCATCCACAACCTTCTTATGGGCACTACACTTCACAATTGCAATCTGCTTTGGGAGAGTAAGTGATTCAAGAAGCTCATTCACTAATTGCCCATGCTGTATTTTCGTACCATGGGAAGTAAGAAATCCTCTCTCTCTCCACAAGCGCCCAAAACTGTGGGCAACACCAAACGCATACTGGCTATCAGTATAAACATTTACTCACTTTCCTTCTGCCAACACACACGCTCTAGTCAATGCAATCAACTCTGCTGCTTGTGCTGAATTCTGTGCTATACGTGCTGTTTCAACAACTGTATGTAAAGTTGTGACAGCACATGCTGCAGTCGTCTCTCCATTCGGAAGCTTGAAACACGAACCGTCTACCCATAGGGTACCATCAACATTCGAAAGAGGAGTATCTTTTAAATAAACTCTAGCCTTCGTTTCCTCCTCTGTCCAGAGAAGACAATCATGCTGTTCCTTTAACATCTGTCTCTACAGAAATCGTCAACAACGTAGCTAGATCCAACACATTGCACCTTTTAATATGCACACGGCTAGCCAAAAGCATCAACTCATAACCTGACAAACGTGCACTAGTAAGGTGCTGTGTCTTAGTCCTATTCAATAAAGTATCCACTGCATGTGGAACCATCACAATCAGCATATTATCCAATACCAAACCAGCAGACTGTCAGATAGAAACAGCCGCTGCCGCTGTAGCTCTCAAACAACTCGGCAATGCCCTAGCTACCGGATCTAACGTAGCTGAAAAATACACGCATGGACGCTGCTTATCTCCAAATTGTTGCGTCAACACTGACAATGCACAACCTTCTCTCTCGTGAACATACAATGTAAAAGGCTTACTGTAGTCCGGGGTACCCAACACCGGAGCAGTACACAATGCATCACGTAATTCAGAAAAACTTTTCTGACATTCGTCAGACCAAGGGAGAGGATGCGGAGTATCTTTAAGAGTGAAAGCCAACAGAGGCTTCACTAACAAAGAAAAATTTGGGATCCACTGTCTACAATATAAAGTGATACCTAAAAAAGCACGCACTTCTCTCTGTGTGGATGGCACACTCATTTGGGCAATCGCTTGAATTCGTTCTGGGGTCAATCTTCTTCCCTCCTTCGACAAGAGATGACATAAGTAGGTTACTTCTTGGCGGCAATACTGTAACTTTGAAGGTGACACTTTAGGATGAAGGTCAGACAAATGTCGTAACAAAGAAAGAGTAGCCTCTTTACAAATCTCTTCGTCATCAGCAGCAACCAGCAGATCATCAACATACTGGATAAGAGTAGCACCAGAAGGCAATACAAAATCATCAAGCTGAGTTTTCAACGCCTGACTATAAATGGAGGGACTTTCACAATAACCTTGAGGTGCGCGTTTAAACCGGAAGCTTCGACCTCCTAAAGAGAAGCCGAAAATATCTTTACTTTCCTCAGCGATCGGAATACTGAAGAAAGCATTCTTCAGGTCGATAACTGAAAACCAAGCAGTTGAAGCAGGAATCAGAGTCAACAAAGCAGTAATGTCAGGGACAACAGGAAACCGTGGCACGACAATCTTATTTACCTCTCGAAGATCGATCACAAACCGATACACAGGTGGCTGAGTAGCATCAGTACGCTTAAGGACAGGCAAAACAGGACTGTTACACACATTACCTCTCGTTTCTTCAACTACATCCTTCTCAACCAAACCATAGATAATCGGTACAAGAGCTCTCTCGCCATCACTAGATATTTTATATTGCGGAATACGAGGTAGCCTAGCATTCGACTTAAGGGTAACAACATAGGGTGGAATCTGCAAAAGACCAACATCATTGGGACCTGTAGCCCAAAGTGTATCAGGAAGATAACGCAATTCCAGTGGAAGACAATCTTTAGACAAATACATCGGAGAAATCACTTTCTTACCCACTGTAAGATGTACTCCCGAAGGAGAACAATGCAATGTCGCATACAATCTTTTCAGCAAGTCCAAACCCAACAGATTCTCACCACAACCAGTTGTTAGAATAAGGGGAGCTTCCAATTCACAAGGACCAATAGAAAGGGGCAAAGGACTAGAAACCGGATTACGAACTGGGGCGCCTGAAAATACTACTGAAACATTGGTCAAGCCAGACAAAGGTGCGCCAGGAAGTTTAGAGTGCATAATAGAACTCTTCGTCACACCAGTATCCAAAAGAAAAGGGTCTGCCACACCTGATGTAATCATTTCAACATAAGGTCCACTCTGGTCTACTGGAACTGACACTACTCCCTCACTTTGTCCATGGCTGTCCTAACTATCATTATAACCAGCACTCTCACTCTCAATACAATAATCCTCAACGTAGTACTGGGCAGACTGAACAGTCGGAACATTCTGTCTGTCAAAATAATTTGCAGAATTCTGAGAGTGAAAGGAACGCTCATTCTGGGAAAACACACCACGTCCCCTACCCCTAGGAGCTTGTTGGAAACCGCCACGACCTCTTTGACCAGATACACCATTCGCACGCTGTAGCAAAATCGGACAACTATTCTTGAAATGACCTTTCTCTCTGCAGTAAGCACACTGATTAGGTCCTAGCGGGAGTCGCAGAATGAAAAACTCGGGCTTCTGTAACAGTCTCTGAAACTGTGGGGGTTGCTGAAACTGAGGCTGATTCGGACGGGGTGGATAAGCTTGCTGTAAAAGAACTTTCGTCTTTAGATCTCTAGTTTTCTTCTCTGCTTTATCCTTCTCATCTTTATCCCTATTCTCATAATATTGTGCAGTAGCCAATATCTGGGCCGACGAAGAAACAGTCCATGAACTCTCAGAGTCTTTTAATTTATTAGAAAGTTCTGGAAGCAAATTAAAGACAAATGTGTCCACAAACAACCTTTGACCACCTTCAGTACTCATGTCCTGACCACTATGATTGATAAACGTCTCCTCAAACCTAGTAAAGAAATCAGACACACTCTCATCTTTCTTTTGTTTGCATGCTGCTAACTTATCCCAATTCACTCGTAAAGGAGGCATCATAGTTTTCATTAAATTAATAATCTTACCAGGTAATTCTGCAACTAAGGGTTCAGGTTTGGCACCTCCTACCTGCCTACCATCTGCAGCAGCAATATTAACCCACGTATCTCCTAACTCTGGCGCATGATCCTCATGGCGGATCTTCACCCACAAAGGTTGAGGAACTACATTACCCATCAACATATCTATGTCAGTTAAATTCATAATACACGCGTCAACTGTCTGAGACAACTCCTTGTAATAAGCAGCAGGATTTTTACGGGGATCAGGTAAGGTCTGCTTAAGAGCCAAGACCTCTGCTCTTTTCCAAGGGACATGTACCCACACTCGCTAAAAATGTGCCGGTACAGCCACAATACCCTGATTGACATTAGCAACAACTTCCTCTCTCCATAGAGGAGGAACCTCTCTCATAGGATATTGCTTCACTTTCCTCCTAACAGAGGAATCAGGTTCATACAGTGTCTGAGGCGGAAGCCTAGATCTGAAAGCAAGTACCATCTCTACGGCATCTGCAACATCAGACTCCACTATCATCCCTTTAGCAAATTCTGACTGGATATCAAGTACTTCCTGTGGAATCGGACCCAACTCATTATCTTCCCATTCCCGATGAAGAAAAGTACACATTACATCAAAAACGTACCTTTGCTTAGGTGGATCCCACTGAAAGAAAACATCCATAACCGCTTGCAAATCATACCTAGAAGCATTTAAAACCCATCTACGAGCCAATAGATCCAAACTGTCTGCTCTTCCGAACTAGGAAGCTGACTACGACTCTGCTTACGCTCCGAAACAGGGGTCATATTCAGTGAACCAAAGAGTGGAGACAAAAGATTAGCAACATTCTCAGTCATTCGTTTTCGAGCAGAAGGAGAAGAAGCAGACATAAGGAAAGGAGAATGAGTATTTTGAGGCAAGAGAGGCGTAGGGACAAAAGTAGCAGGAGTCGAAGATACAGAAATGGAAGGCAAAGGAGTTTGAGGCAAAGCTGGTGACAAAGCTGGAGACCCTAGAGGGGGTTGCACCATAGCAGGGAGAACATTCTGTAAAGCAACGGTTGGCTGAACAACAGAAGGGGGCTGAACAACAAAGGGTACAACAACCGGGGCTAATGGAGGTGCAGTAGCACCCTGCACATAAGGGGGTGGCAATCTCAGTAAATGAGACATCAAAGGATCTTTTTCAGGATCTTCAATCACTTTTGGAGAAGATGGTGGCAAGGCCGGATAACATTTATCGATGACCATGCAACGCTGTCTATCTAAGACTTCACTTGCACGCTCTTCTCCATCTTCCTTAAACTGCCTAGCAGCTTGTAGTAATGACATATTCTTATCTTTCCTATCTCTTTTTGCTTGCTTAATTTCTCGCTGTTTGGCTTCCTTACGCCAAAGGCGGAAAGAGTCAAACATCGCCGGCCGGGCTTTCTTCCTAAATAGCACAAATTCCAAATTATCTAAAATATTTAATTCGAAACTACCATATTGGGGCCATCGTAAAACACCATCTTTCCTTGTATAGCGGACCCATATTTCGTTATAAGCAATAGGACCCACTCCGTGTTTTGAATAGAGCTCATAAGTCGGAGTTCCAACCGGAGGTATCGGACACGAATCCTCCAATCGGGAATCCCTGTTGCAACCACAACTAAACAATTTCCTAATTTTGCTAAGACCAGGCATCTTATAGCTCACTAATCTAGCTTCAAACTTCAAGGGGTTATCAACTATCGATACACTCGTAAATATACGAGCCTCTCGGCTTCGGCTATTGCAATATCTGAATCAAAACCAAGAACCAAAACAAAATCGTGGGAGCGACCCACTTATACTTAACCAAAATGTCTGTCACGCCACCAGAAGACCGTCTATCGTCTCGCTTTACAAAGGATCAATCGAGGGTCCAAGACAGGGCGACATTCAGGGCAGCAGTCCTTCGTAGCCGTCGGAAAGCGGGAAACCTCGCAGAAAAGACCTTCTGTCCACATCGACATGCAGGGGTCAATGAAGTGGCGGCCTTCCTCCAGAATTTCCTCACGTGGCTCCTCACGATCCTCGGGCTTGGACCGGTACCGCTGAAGTCGCCCCACATTGGGCGCCAACTGAAGAACCGGGTCAGAACCCAGCGGCACCAGGGGCACGCCCAAAGTCTTCGGATTCACCTGTCTTGGTATACAGAGACACGGAATACTTCTGGGTGTGAGTTTATTAGCTGCAGCTAGTAACAGAAGTCCCAACAATACATCACAATGTATATTCCTAGGAGACTGTTCAAATTACTAAGGCAAGACATCTCCTTTTATACACCATATTCTCATTATAAATGTACACCCACTGCACAAAATTCTAACCAATAGGGCACATTTTCTAACTGAGTATCACATTAACAAAAACCCAATTTACAGTAACCCAACCCAAAAGTTAATTATTAGGAATGTCCCAAATTCAATCTTTGCAAGCCGGACAAATTTATAATTGAAAAGCACAACCCATGTAATGTCAGAACATAAAGGAAACAGTAATAGATGCTGAACAAGATAAAACATGTGCAAGGAAACTAAAGGTTAACGAGGTCCTAAACATTAAGTGGCAATCTTAGACAAGGATCAAACCAAGGGAAATTGGCTTTGTAAGGTCAGTTTCAGGTGAAGAGGTCAGTTTCTCTGCAATTCTTTCAGAGTTGAAATAAACCTAATTAATGTTTACATGAACTCAGAAGGCCAGGCCACTTGTTCGCCGGGCCTCTCTCACAGGCCTACGTGAGGGCAACACATGGAGTCAGGCTTGAGAATTACAGAACCTCAGCAGTAGATGCAGATAGGCTTTACTTGTCCAAAGAGATAACCCCGAAAACAGTGAAATGTCTTCCCCACCTGCACCTATGCAGGATTAGGGCCACGATACAGCCCAACAGAGTAGAAGCCCATGGAGGAATAGTGAACGTGACCCATTACGAGACCAAACCCACATCACGGTACCTCATCACAGATCCTAGCGAGATTTGAACAGAGGTAGATACGATGCATAGGCAGAGTTTTACTACAATCCACTACAGAAGAAAAGAACTCTGTTGCATCAGGCTCAAGAGAAAAGAACCTCTGAGTTTTTTGGCTGGGTTCAGCTCAAGGATAATATGGAAGAATTCAGAATGTTTTCTGACATACAAGTCAATGCAGGAGGGTCGATACCCTTCTTCACGATGCAGATAAAAGCAAACACTCACTTGCTGTAAATAACCAGATGGGAAATGATTAAAATGATGAACAGTACTGAGCTCGACCTTTATACAATCAAGGAATAGCTAAGAGCATCTCCCTCATGGTGATGCAACATCCATATGTGTTGGACTTGATTACTTTAATGGAGGGATGGGGTTTTTCCTGTTGGAGAAGTCTTGAAGAAATCACTAGTGGGAGGGGTGTCATTCACCAAAATTCAATGCAAATGCCAAAATATTGCGGAAATTTCTGCTGCTATCCTGCCAATTCCATGTTATAAAATGGAGGCCGTGGACCTACATGTAAAATATTCCTGCAATGCTCTGATAATTTCTGGCAGCGGATGCTGCAACACTAGAGGTGAACCGGCATCCTTGCGGTTACACCGCACACTAATTTTCTGAAGTGACTGGCAAGTTTTATCATCTGGAGAGGATTTACAGAAATATACCACAGAGGCAGTGTTTCAAGTCGGCAGCCCTAAAACATGCATGCATTATTCAGAATACTGCAGAAATGCCTGCATGTGGCATTGAACCCAGATCTCTCACTCCCAGATTCATTTGAGGAGCTCTTCTGCTTTGCAGCCTAGAACTTAGGGGCATATTACCAACGTTAAGCGATATTTATCGCTAACGATGCTTAGCAACGAATTTTTTACCGCTAAGCATCGTCAAAAATTATCGCAGATAAACCTTGCTATTATCAAGGTTTATCGCAAATGCGATAAAAAACGTCCGCAATGCATGAATATCGCTGAAAAGTCAGCGATATTCATGCATTACCGAGCTAATGCTCTTAGCCATGTTATCCACCTCCCATTGGATAACATGGCTAAGAACTGCTCAGGGCAGGTGTTAGGGGCATATTACCAACGTTAAGCGATATTTATCGCTAACGATGCTTAGCAACTAATTTTTTAACGCTAAGCATCGTCAAAAATTATCGCAGATAAACCTTGCTATTATCAAGGTTTATCGCAAATGCGATAAAAAACGGCCGCAATGCATGAATATCGCTGAAAAGTCAGCGATATTCATGCATTACCGAGCTAATGCTCTTAGCCATGTTATCCACCTCCCATTGGATAACATGGCTAAGAACTGCTCAGGGCAGGTGTTAGTTTTTGGAGATATTCGCGCTTAGCGCGAATATCTCCAAAAGTTGGTAATAGGAGATAGCGATGTTAGCGACTGTTTCCAGTTGCTAACATCTTGGCACGCCCACTTTGCATGTCATTAGTGATAAATATCACTGACATGCCAAGTGGGGCCCAAGATGGTCGCTATCTCCTACTAGCTGTCGCTAACTGGTGTTAGCGACAGCTAGGTAATAGGGAGATAATTTTATATCCGCTTTCTTGGCTTTTAAAGCCAAAAAAGCGGAGATAAACCCCCTTGATAATATGCCCCTTAGTTTTTGGAGATAAGCGCGAATATCTCCAAAAGTTGGTAATAGGAGATAGCGATGTTAGCGACTGTTTCCAGTTGCTAACATCTTGGCACGCCCACTTTGCATGTCATTAGTGATAAATATCACTGACATGCCAAGTGGGGCCCAAGATGGTCGCTATCTCCTACTAGCTGTCGCTAACTGGTGTTAGCGACAGCTAGGTAATAGGGAGATAATTTTATCTCCGCTTTCTTGGCTTTTAAAGCCAAAAAAGCGGAGATAAACCCCCTTGATAATATGCCCCTTAGTGTCAATGTTGTGGAAATGGCTGGCACGGTATCAACATTAATGACAACTATAGGTGGGAACAGATTTTCCTGTCGGTCTCTGAAAGCACCACTGATAACATTGTAATTTCCGGTGCTTGGAATTTATTACCGAGACAGTTACCGCCCCAGTACGTTCATATAAGTGTTTAAAAGGTCTTGAGAGGAAAAAAAGACCAAATCAATATATAACCCACAATATTTCTTTTCCGGAGCATAACCAGCATGCTTTTGGGATTATTTTTCCACGTTGTGTTCTTCACTTACTGTAACCTTAGCACCAACATTTTTTCTTTTAATTAATGTTCTTTTTGGAAGTGAATGACTTTGACTATGCAGAGGTGTGAGGTGCCCAGGAACAAGGTTGTTCAGTCTGGGTATGTGTTTTCTCCACATGATTAACCCTGTGAAAGCTAATCTGTACCAATGTTCGTGCTATTTGATGGATGCTCATATTTTTCCTTGATTGTACATTCAACAGCGCAAAACTACTTTTATTATCACAAATATACTCTGGTGTTTCCAAATGTACACTCATTTCAGCAAATGTACATTTGGGGAAAATGCCATGGGTTCCAGGTAGATAACAAAGTGGCTTTGTTCACTGATTAGCACAACAGTGTTTCTTGGTCGTAACTGGCCAAGCATTAGAGTGCTTTTTAGGTCTTGCACATAGAGAACTAATGCTATCTGTTGTTAAAGACCTACTATGAACAAAACAATACAGTACACAGAGTGGGCTTGGAGGTCGCCCCTCGCTCATGAGTGAATGGCCTTTTCATCCATTTCATATCCGTGCTCTTGATTCAATTGTTTTTCCCCTTATTTTTTGTCCCACACATGAAGCATAGCTGCTTTAATTTCCTTTTGAGTTGGCGAGGTTTATACTTCCATCGTTAAAAAGACGAACGTAAATTTTCACTTTATTTTGGATTATCTTTTACTTTTGTCACTGCAAACAAGCATGGGCAAAGCCAACCTATCAACAGTCATCTTTTAAAGGCAATGTCTATTTGCTTTGTCAGAACGTGTTCTTTAACGATTTATTGGGGCACATTACACGAACACATCAAAGTAAGTGCAGTTTCATGCATTTTAAGTTGACTGGGTTGATATGCATTCTATGGAAAATAAATATTTGAAAACTGCTTAAAACATGTTTTAAACTATGGAGCATATTATCAAGGAAAGTTTTGCCTCTTTTCCGGCACATATTGCCGGGAAAGCAGCGATTTTCCTATCGCACTATCACCAAGAACTCACTATCATGTGTTAGCGCTCGTATCCTTGCGATAGCTGCCGTTTATCCTGCCGCTTTGCATGTCAGCGATATTTATTGCTAATGATATGCAAAGTAGGTGTTCCTCACTGAAATAACATGAAAGCTGTCGCTAACACAACTTCCTTCTATTATCAGTCCGCCCCTGGACCCGCATAGCGATAATAAAAGTAGCGCTAACCGCGATTACCGCTGGTATTTGAATGCCTGATTGAAACCTGACTTAGCCATCTTGTCAATGGGAGGTGGATTGTCAGGATAATTCCACCATGGCTTATTATCAACAGTTTCCCTATCGCTGCTTTTTTATCGCTGGATTTCCAGCGATATTCAGGTATTTCGCCACTATCGCTGGATTTTTTATCGCTTTGGAGTTAAGCGTTAATGATAAAGCGCTAACCCGGCGATGTAATCCAGCGATATTTAAAATTGCGCTAAGCACGCTTAGCGATAATTATCTCTGCCATTTGATAATATGCCCTTATGGGTTTTTGAAAAGTGTCCAGCAAATGTCTCATAGGTAAGAACACATGTATTCCAGGATGTTATTTAAAATGTGTGGAACTGAAGTTAAAGAATTCAAAATATGCAGGAAGGAATGGATTTCAAATCCTCTCTGAAAAGTGCTGAGCTGTTGAAGAAGAGAACATTTTTAAATATTGAGCTCAGAAATTGAGGTTTTAGTAAAAACCAGGGTTTGGTTTGCTAAATAAATAATACTCTGTGTATCTGCAGAAGTGAGAGGTATCTGAAGCTGCTCTCTGCAAAGGACAGCTAACACTGGGGCCTAATTGTAAACAAAAAAGGTCATGTTTTGCTGCTTACACCAAAGGCAATGGGGAAGTTTAGCAGAGTGGTATTGAGCCTCCAGTACCTGTAAACATTGCCCTGCATAAATTCTAATTAACTTGGTGGAAGGTCATTAGACTGCGACTAGATGAAGCCAGTATCCCATGGAATAAAATACAAACCTCTTGGGGATTGTGTCATGCACCCAGATTTGGACATATTAATGGGAAACCCATCATCCTCATAAAATATGATCAAGCCAGCCAGCCAACCATGGAATATATATTTATATTACACTTTTTATAATCATACAAACAATGGTTTCCAAACCCCTAATCCACATTAATAGTGTCCCCCTATTCAAATTATTGGCATCATTTTCAGGAATAGCATTATTTTAATGCTTTTACGATTTCAAACAATGGCAGGATTAGAAAAGAAATTACATTTTCAGAACATAATATAAAACATAGTCACAGTTATGTTAGCATACTGTTCTTTTCTAGGAATGACCCACACATATACATGCTGCCAAATCTCTTGCTTTTCAATCTTTCTTACCAATGCACGCATTTCATTGTTTACCTTCACTGTCGTGCTTTTCTCTGTTCTGCTTACACACTTTCTGTTCTCAAACTCACTTTTTTTTCATTTCATTCAACCTCACGTCACACACCCTTCCACCTGAGCACATCTTTTTCAGTGACAGTTCCCCCTTTCACACTTCCCAATTCCGTCAGAACCCTGCTCTCCCTGACACACATGCGCAACACACACTATAAAACAAATCTTGCCATCTCTATGACCCACAATTATCTCTTCTCCTTCTCACAAATGCTCTCTCCATCCTCCCTATCCTTTCACGCTTTATTGCGTTCTCTGACATCCTGACCTTGACTCGATCTCGGCTGCTCATGCAGCATCTCTCACGTGTGATGCACGTCATGCCAGTCAGGCAACAATACAGACTTCACATCCACCTAACAAAGCAGACAACTATTGTTTACTTCTCTTACATGGCATATTTCAAATCCACTGACATCATAAAAGACGGCATTAATCTTTTTTGAGCTGAAAACTGTTTAATTACTCTGTCATCTTTAACCCCTTGCATGCGTCAGACAGCCCCGGGTCGTCCGACATCGCGGTAGGGGTGTATGTCGGATGTCCGGGAGCCGTCAGATCTACGGACGCGTGGAATTTTGCCGCACCACAGCAAAATTTCGGCCAGGACCAAGGGGTTAAAAAACACGTACCCATGTTGACACAATTCTACAGTGTTGTCTGGCTGTACTCAACAAGGCATTAGCAAGACACTATATTTTATTTCGATGCACCAATGTTAACAAATGCGTTTTGTTTAAAAAATCTTCAGGTGCGGATAGTTTCACTGAGTACAGCGTTTTTTACACGGGGCCCCCTTCCCGCTTATTATTTTATTTAAAAAGAAAAAATAGGGGTTATGCCCTGGTGGAGGGCATCCCCTGGGCCCCAAAAAAGAGAAAAGAAGGGGGGCTACACAGCCCCCTTCTAAAAAAAGGCTTGCATCGCACCGGAGTCCCCGCCCCCTCCCTGCAGAACTCCGCAAACGCACACCCTGGCATGTTGTAAGTTAGGGATTAATTCCTCTTGAAAACTGAGGGTCCCTGGGGGCCAACTAGCCCACCAGGTACCTCCAGTATGCACCTGGGACCTGCATTGCAGAGAGGTGTTCCGAGGCCTTGCCCCTTTTTACACCTCTCTGTAACGCAGCTCTGTTGCGCCTACTGGAGGTACCTGGTGGGCTTGTTGGCCGACAATGACCATCAGGACTCAAGGGGAATGAATCCCCCAATTTACAGCGCACCAGGGGGGGCGTTTGCAAAGTGGTGCAGGGAGGGGGTGGGCCTAACAAAACAAGTGTGCAAATGTGCCCCTTGGTGCTTTGTACATTGGGGGATTAAGTCCACTTGAATCCTGAGTGTCCCTGGGGGCCATCTAACCCACGAGGGACCTCCAGTAAGCGCCACAGAGCTGCGTTGCAGAGAGGTGTTCCAAAGACCCCTCTTTTTACACCCCTCTGTAAATGCGGCTCATGATGCACTATTGGTGGGGCAATGAGGTCCTCTTGTCTCCTGAGGACCTCAGGACACAAGTGGACGTCATCCTCCGAGCAGCAGTATGATAGAAGCAGCGTTTTAGTTAGTTGGATATTTCACTCATACAAAACCAGAGAAATTCCGCCGTTATAGTTAGTTCAGCTAACTATAACTTGTGCCCATGCAATGCACTGCTGATGACGTCACATATTACATCATTCATGTCATGGTCAGTGACATCACTGATGACATCTCAAATTACATCACTAATGACATCCATAATTACATCATTCAGTGACTGTGTGTTTGTTTAAAGTTTAAATATGTTTTATATATAAATGCCAAGGTGTATTGAAGAATGAGTGTGTGTATAAGTGTCTGGATGGAGGATTTAGTAGGTGCATGACTGACTGTTTAACCCCTTCGATGTGTCAGACCCGATAAAGCAATCCGACTCTTCAGTGCTAATGTGCATCGGTCAGCTCTCACTTGTCCAATGCCATTGCACATTGAATCTTTCTGGTGCAGGCACCAGAGGGATTTCTTTCTCATCCCCAAAGCCTCAAAAGCTGGGGAAGAGCTTACCCAGCTCCCGAGGCCCCCTCTTGTTTCTGTGAATGGCCGATCAGCGTGCACGTCGCTCTGACCTCATTTCACAGAAACCGAAACTGAAATGAGCCTTTAGGCTCATGGGGCTCTGTCAGTCCCCTGAGCACCTAGAAAGAGGAGCGAGGTATCATTGGAAAGGGGAGATTCTCCACTGGATCCCTGCTTGGGGATCGTACCAGGAGGGCAATCCCAAAGCAGGGATCCACTCATTAGACACCGGGGGAGTGGCCCCTTGGGCAAGGGCCTTCGCTCTCCCCTAAAACAATTGGCAAAATTCAGTCTTTCTCACCCCCCCTGGGGTATAGATGGGGGCAGTAGCCCCCACTCAGCCCCCCGTGTGGGGAGAAAGCCCGCAAAACAACACAGATTTTTTTTGCACATTTGCTTTTAAGGGCGGCGGCTGCCCAAAATGGGCATACCAATGCCTCCATACCCCCATCACAATACCAGCCTTGATGCCCCCCCTGGGGGGGGGCAGAAACCCACTAGATGCCAGGGATTTTTTGGGGGGGAATTTTAATTAGGGTGGGGACTGCCCAACACGAGCATGCCAATTCCCGTACCCCTGCAACAATTACAGCTTTTCTACCACCTCTGGGGGTAAGATGGGGCAGTGGCCCCAAATCTTCCCCCAAGGGGGGGCTGAAAGCCCCCTAGATGCCAGGGATTTTTTTGGGAGAAATGTTAATTAGGAAGGGGGCTGCCCAAAACGGGTATGCTAATGCCTCCACCCCTGTCATAATTACAGCCCTTTTGCCACCTCTGGGGGGAAGATGGGGCAGTGACCCCAATCTTCCCCCCAGGGTGGCTGAAAGCCCATTAGATTCCAAGGATTTTTTTGGGGGAAATTTTAATTAGCATGGGGGCTGCCCAAAACAGGAATGCTAATGCCTCCACCCCTGCCACAATTACAGCCTTTCTGCCACCTCAAGGGGGAAGATGGGGACAGAAAGCCCACTAGATGCCAGGGATTTGTTTTGGGCAATTTATTTATGGTGGGGGCTGCCCAAAATGGGCATGCCAATGCCCCCACCCTCACCACAATTACAGTCTTTCTGCCTCCCGGGGGAAGCAAAAAGCCCACTAGATGCCAGGGATTTTTTGGGGTGAACTGAATTAGGGTGGGGGCTGCCGAAAAACAGCATGACAATGCCCCCACCCCCACAAAAACTACAGTCTTTCTGCCCCTCCGGGAGGCAGATGGGAGCTGCAACCCCCAATCTGCCACCCCGGGGGGGGGCAGAAAGTCCAATAGAAACCATGGAATTATTTTTCAATTACAATTAGGGGTGGGGGCTGCCCAAAATGGGCATGCCAATGCCCTCACCTCCACAAAAATTACAGCCTTTCTGTCCCCCATGGCAGGCAGATGGGGGCAGTAGCCCCCAATATGCCCCCCATGGGCAGAAAGCCCACTAGAAACCAGGGATTTTTTTTATTCGTGTAAGGGTGGGGGCTGCCCAAAATGGGCATGACAATGCCCCCTTCCCCAGTGAAATTCCAGTCTTTCTGCCCCCTGGGGGAAGATGGGGGCAGTGGCCCCTTCTGTGCCCCCACAGGAGGAGCAGAAAGCCCACTAGGTTTCAACGATTACGCTGGCTTTTTTTATGCGTGGGGTTGGGGCCTGCCCAGAATGGGCATACCAATGCCCCCACAAAAAATAGCCATAGTCTTTTTTGCAGGACAAACCCCCTCCCCCCATGCCCCCCCCCACGAGGGCGGCAGAAAGCCCCATAGGCATTAACCCTTTTTTTTTATCAATGTGCCTACCTGTGGGTTTTGGGCCTTAGCGCAGCAGGCACATAGGGAAATGTAGCAAACCTTTTAATAATTTGAAACTAGACACACAAGGGGAATCCAGGATGGGGTGACTTGTCTGGCTCTCACCAGGTTCTATTACCCAGAATCCCTTGCAAACCTCAAACCTGGTCCCCAAAAATATTTTTTCCTCATATTATGTAGTGGAAAGTTCTGGAATCTGGATAGATCCACACAATTCTACGCACCCCGTATTCTCCAGAGTCTTCCGAGAAAAATGGTACCTCATTTGTGTGGGTAGGTCTAGTGCCCGCAACAGGAAACGGCCCAAAATGTAACATGGACACACCACATTTTCACAGTGAATACTGACCCTTTTTTGGCAGAGTGCCTAGCTGTAGATTTTGAACCCTAGCTCTGCCGGCACCTAGGGAAACGTAGCAAACCTTTTAATAATTTGAAACTAGACACACAAGGGGAATCCAGGATGGGGTGACTTGTCTGGCTCTCACCAGGTTCTGTTACCCAGAATCCCTTGCAAACCTCAAACCTGGTCCCCCAAAAATATTTTTTCCTCATATTATGTAGTGGAAAGTTCTGGAATCTGGATAGATCCACACAATTCTACGCACCCCGTATTCTCCAAAGTCTTCCGAGAAAAATGGTACTTCACTTGTGTGGGTAGGGCTGGTGCCCGTGACAGGAAATGACCCAAAACGGAACATGGACACACCACATTTTCACAGTGAAAACTGACCCTTTTTTGCAAAGTGCCTAGCTGTAGGTTTTGAACCCGAGCTCTGCCCGCACCTAGGGAAACATATCAAACGTATACATTTTTTCAAACTAGACACCCAGGGGAATCCAGGATGTGGTGACTTGTCTGGCTCTCACCAGGTTCTGTTACCCAGAATCCCTAGCAAACATCAAGATTTAAAAAAAACATAAAACATTTTCCTCACATTTCTGTGGTGGAAAGTTCTGGAATCTGTGTGGAACTACAAAATTTCACCCACCCCTCATTCCCCAAAGTCTTCTGAGAAAAATCTTACCTCACTTGTGTGGGTAGGCCCAGTGCCCGCAACAGAAAACGGCCACAAACGCAACGTGTGCGCACCAGTTTTTCACAGTGAAAACTGACCCTTTTTTTGCAAAGTGCCTAGCTGTAGATTTTGAGCCCTAGCTCTGCCAGCACCTAGGGAAACCTAGCAAACTTATACATTTTTGAAAACTTGACATCAAGGGAAATCCAGGATGGGGTGACTTGTCAGGTTCTCACCAGGTTCTGTTACCCAGAATCCCTAGAAAACCTCAAAATTTGTAAAAAAAACCTAATTTTCTTCACTTTTCTGTGGTGGGAAAATCTGAAATCTGCGTGGATCCACAAAATACCACGCATCCTGTATTCCTCAAAGTCTTCTGAGAAAAATGGTACCTCACGTGTGTGGGTCAAGTACCTGCGACAGGCAAGTGCCCAAAGGCAACATCAAAATTACCTATCACAAAACAACTTGGTTTTGCAAGGGGGCTCCCTTGAGTTTCGGCCCCAGGCTCGGCGGCCATCTAGGAAAACCTACCAAACCCATAAGTTTCTGAAAACTAGACACCCGGAGGAGTCCAGCAAAATATGGCTTGCGTGGGTCTCCCAATATTTCCCTACCCAGAATCCCCTGCAAACCTCAAATTTTGTTCGAAAAATCTATTTTCTCCTTACATTTCTGTGTGAGAAAGTTGTAGAATCACTGGGCTGGCACAAATGTTCTACCACCCAGGTTTCCTACAGGTCTCCTGATAAAAATAATACCTCACATGTGTGGGTAGGTATAGTGGCTGCAGCTGGAAATGGCCCACATCGTACTGTGGAGAGTTCAAAATTACCTATAACGAAACTACCTGGTTTTTGGGGGGGTGCACCTGATTTTTTGGCCCCGGCTCGCCGCCATCTGAAAACTGGACACCCATGGGAGTCCAATGAGTTATGGCTTGCGTGGATCCCCCAACGTTTCCCTACCCAGAATCCCCTGCAAACCTGAAATTTAGCAGAAAAAAAATAATTTTCTACATATGTTTGAGTGGAATCACCATGCTAGTAAAAATGTCCTACCCCACAGCATTCTCTTTAGTGTCCGAGTAAAATGATACCTTACTTGCATGGGTATCCAATGCAGAATTGTCTAAAAATGCATTTTTTTAAAAAACATTGTGCTTAGTATTGTAGGTGCTATACCCTAAATCCCTATGTTTTGGGCTCTTCCCAGTCACAGGCCCTTGCCCCACCCACACAAGTAAGTTATCATTTTACTCGGGAGACTGAGGGGAACGCTGTGGGGTAAGACATTTGTGCTGGCATGGTGATTCCACACAAAAGTATGTGGCAAATGGTTTTTCCAGCTAATGTTGAGGCTTGCAGGGCAATCTGGGTAGGGAAACATTGAGGGATCCATGCAAGTCATACCTCGCTGGACTCCCCAGTGTGTCTAGTGTTCAGAAATGTGTGGGTTTGGTAGTTTCCCAAGATGGATGCCGAGCCCGGGGCCAAAAACCCAGGTGACCACCGTTGCAAAACCAGGTTGTTTTGTGATAGGTCATTTTGAGGTTTCCTCAATATGTTTTGGGCCCTTGCCTGTTGCGGGTACTTGACCCACCCACGTGAGTAAGGTATCATTTGTATCAGGAGACCTGGGGGAATGCTGGATGGTAGGACATTTGTGGCTCGACGTAGACTTTAGAACTTTTCCAAACAGAAATTTGAGAAAAAAGTGATTTTTTTCATCTAAATTTGAGGTTGTCAGGGCATTGTGTGTAGGAAGACATTGGCGTACCCATGCAAGCCATACCTCGCTGGACTCCCCCATTTGTCTAGTTTTGAGAAATGTGTGGGTTGGTAGTTTTCCAAGACGGCCGCCGAGTTCTGGCTAGGAGAATGTTAGGGGGCTCATACAAGACATACCTCGCTGGACTCCTCCGGGTGTCTAGTTTCCAAAAATGTGTGGGTTTGGTAGGTTTCCCTTGATGGCCGCCGAGCCCCGGGCCAAAACCTCATGAGACCCCCCTTGCGAAACCAGGTTGGTTTGTGATGGGTAATTTTGATGTCGCCTTGATAGGTTTTGGGCCCTTGCCTGCCGCAGGTCCATGACTCACCCATGCAAGTGAGGTACCTTTTTTATCTGGAGACCTGGGGAAACACTGGGTGGGAGGAAATTTGTGGATCCACGCAGATTCTAGAACTTTCTCACACAAAAATGTGAGAAAAAAAGGATTTTTTTTCAGCATAATTTGAGGTTTGCAAGGGATTCTCGGTAGGAGAATTTAGGGGGACCCATGCAAGCCATACCTTGCTGGACTCCCCAGGGTGTCTAGTTTTCAGAAATGTGTGGATTTGGTAGATTTCCCAAGATGGCCGCCGAGCCCGAGGCAAGAAACTCATAGGAACCATTTTGCAAAACCAGGTTGGTTTGTGATAGGTCATTTTGATGTCGCCTCGATAGGTTTTGGGCCTTTGCCTTTCGCGGGTACTTGACCCACCCTCGCAAGTCCACGACTTTGGGGAATGTGGGGTGGGTGGAATTTTGTGGATTCACGCAGATTCCAGAACTTTCCACCACAGAAATGTGAGGAAACTGTGTTTGTTTTGTCAATTGTTTAGGTTTGTAAGGGATTCTGGGTAACAGAACCTGGTGAGAGCCAGTCAAGTCATCCCATCCTGGATTCTACTGGGTGCATTGTTATAAAAAATTTATAAGTTTGCTAGGTTTCCCTAGGTGGTGGCAGAGCTAGGGTTCAAAAACTACAGCTAGGCACTTTGCAGGAAAAGAGTAATTTTTCACTGTGAAAATGTGGTATGTCCACGTTGCGTGTTGTACCATTTCCTGTCACGGGCACTAGGCCTACCCACACAAGTAAGGTACCATTTTTCTCAGAAGACTTTGGGGAACGAGGGTGGGTGGAATTCTGTGGATCCATGCAGATTCCAGAACTTTCCACCACAGAAATGTGAGGAAAATGTGTTTTATTTGTCAATTGTTTAAGATTGGCAAGGGATTCTGGGTAACCGAACCTGGTGTGTGCCAGTCAAGGCACGCTATCCTTGATTCTCCTGGGTGTCTTCTTTTAAAAAATGTATAGGTTTGCTAGGTTTCCCTAGGTGCTGGCAGAGCTAGGGTTAAAAACTACAGCTAGGCACTGTGCAAAAAAAGGGCCATTTTTCACTGTGAAAATATGGTGTGTCCATGTTGAGTTTTGCACGATTTCCTGTCGCAGGCACTAGGCCTACCCACACAAGTGATGTACCATTTTTCTCAGAAGATTTTGGGAAACGCGGGGTAGGTAGAAGTTTGTGGATCCACACAGATTCCAAAACTTTCCACCACAGAAATGTGTGGAAAATGTGTTTTGTTTGTTATTTTTTTAGGTTTGCAAGGGATTCTGGGTAACAGAACCTGGTGAGAGCCAGTCAAGTCACCCCATCCTGGATTCCCCTGGGTAACTAGTTTTCAAAAATGTATAGGATTGCTAGGTTTCCCTAGATGCCGGCAGAGCTAGGGTTAAAAAACTACAGCTAGGCACTTTGCAAAAAAGGGTAATTTTTCACTGTGAAAATGTGGTATGTCCACATTGCGTTTTGCGCCGTTTCCTATCGCGGACACCAGGCCTACCCACACAAGTGAGATACCATTTGTCTCAGAAGACTTTGGGGAGTGCAGTGTTTGTGGAATTTATTGGATCCACGCAGATTACAGAACTTTCCACCACAGAAATGTGACGAAAATGTGCTTTTTTGTCATTTATTTAGGTTTGCAAGGGATTCTGGGTAACAGAACCTAGTGAGAGCCAGTCAAGCCACCCTATCCTGGATTCTCCTGTTGGTCTAGTTTGAAAAAATGTATAGTTCTGCCAGGTTGACCTAGGTGCCGGCAGAGCTAGGGTTAAAAAACTGCAGCTAGGCACTTTTTTTTAAAAAAAGGGACATTTTTCATTGTGAAAATGTGGTGTGTCCAGGTTGCGTTTTGAGACGTTTCCTGTCGTGGGCCCTAGGCCTACCTACACAAGTGAGGTACCATTTTTATTGAGAGACTTAGGGTAACACAGAATTGTAGGGCAACTGTTATTACCTATTGACTTTTGATGCATTTCTGCCTTCCAAATGAAAGACAATGTGTAAAAGAGAAGTTGTTTTGAAAAATGACCTATAATTATCATACAAAAACAGAATGGAAGGTGCACTCGAATAAAGTCAGTAGCAGTAGTAATTTTTACGTAAATTCTTCTTTATTCAAAAATATTCGTGAAGCATAGGCAGAGCCAACGCATTTCGTTCCTCTTTTTGCCTTTTGGGAACTTCGTCAGGGCGAATACTTGCAAAGTTAAGGGGCGGCTGGACTCGATAGTCGAATTGAATCAGGCTCAGCGCAATAATCTGTACCGTAAAAAAGTGGTATCCTTAATATCTGAATGAAGTGAGCCTTGCTAGCCGTCGTCTCAAGTAGTTCATATTTATATAATACAATCCAGGTCCAAAAGCTAATAACAGCCCCAAAGCAGGGTTAACATTAAGTTTAACCGGATCATAGAGTCTTCAAAGAAGTTCAAATATGAATCCAGTGCCGCATAAACACGTACTCCCACGTTGAGGACCTCAAAGGTAATCAATCAAAGGTAATCAATCGTGTACTCCGCCCGCCGCTGGTCAAGTAGTGACCCGAATTTAAAGTAGAAATCGCGGTGAACCGCACCTGTGATAGGGTATCGGCTCCTGAAATCTCGGCATGCGCGGCGTCTTGCCGAGATTTCAGGAGCCGATACCCTATCACAGGTGCGGCACTGGATTCATACTTGAGTTCTCTCCACTAGTTTTCAATTCAATTCCATGAAAGGGTAGTTATTTCAATCCTCTGAATCCTCCACTGAAAGAAGGGAGCAGGTTTTGTGTGTCAACATCTGGGGCCAATAGGCCATCTACCAGATTTTATTCTATTCTCTAGCCATAGCAATTGTTCTGCGTGCTTTCTTTAATTCCCAAAACAATACAGCACTCTCTCTAGATCTGCCCATTTAACCAGTTGTTCAATCCACTTAATCGAGGTCCCCCTGCACCTTTCCAAAGCATTGTCAATTAACATTTTGCTAGAATCAATGCAAGGTCAGTAAATCTAGTAGTGGTTTTGAACTTCTTTGGATGTGGGTATCCCCAAAGCAGGCAACGTAGGGGTGTTCAAGGACTCATCCGTAGGGTCATTTCATTAACGAAATCCATTAACGCTTCCCAGAACCATGCTAAGGAGGGAGAGGACCATACCATATGGAACATTTCGGCCCCAAATTCCCCACACCTATGACTTGTCGCAGTAGCTGTTGCATAGAAGCGTTTAATACTACCAGGTGTTAGGTACGCTCTGTGCAGAAAATAAAAATTTATGAATTTTAGCCTGTCATTAGAATCTTCTCCCAGTCCATATCAGTAATCTATAGTTCACGATCCGTCTCCATTTCACTTTCAAGTCTGTGAAGGTAGTAAGAATGTTGGCACATATGCATTGATATAAGCATGTGACCGCTTTAACGTGACTCTTTGTTGTATTGAACAGCTGACAAATTGGGGCACTGTGTGTTCAGAGTCTCCATTTCCCCATTCAATCCTAACTGTGGCTAACACCACCCGGTGCAACAAGAATTAGCCACAAGGAATTCCAAATTCTTCCACTAAGTCCTCAATCCTGAGCAATTCTCGATACCAATAAAGGTCTCCTATACGGTTTATCCTAAATTCAGTTATAGTATGTTATACTTTCTTATATAGCGCACGGCTGCCCCAGCAAAGGGGCGTCCCGGCGCTTTATCAGAAGAGAGAAAGCATACACAGCCAACAAAGAGAGCATAACACAACCAACTACTGACAGAAAAGGTGTGTCTTGATGGCCTTTCTAAAAGCCAGAAGGTCATTTAAACTCCGGATCTGCAGTGGTAGGGCGTTCCAGAGTTTTGCAGACAGGTAGCGGAAGGAACGTCCTCCCGTCAGAGCTAGCTTTACTCGAGGAACTACAGCCAAACACTGTCCCACCGATCAAAGAGCTATACGAAGAAAATGCCTCGTCATCAAGGGGGAGAGCATGGGGGGTGAGTCCATTTTCAAGATTTTAAAAGCAAGACACAGAGTCTTGAAATGGATTCTTTTGTCAATGGGAAGCCAGTGTAGCTTTGAGAGTGTATCAGACACTGATTTGTACCGGGGGAGCCCAGTCAAGGCACGTGCCGCTGCGTTCTGGACGCGTTGTAAACGAGCCTTCTCCGTCTGGTTAGCTCCCAGAAACAGAGAACTTGCGTAATCCAATCGTGAAAGGATTGTAGACTGCACCACAAGCTGACGTGTAGGCGGATCAAAATTTTTTAGTATTGGCCTCAAATTTCGCAATATTCCAAAACACATGGCAGCGACTTTCTTAGTGTGGACAACAAAACTTAGTGAGGAGTCGAACCAGACTCCTAAATTTTTAACTTAATTTTTTGGTTCTGGAGGGTTGCCAAGAATGTCTGGCCACCATTCCTCACTCCATGCTGCAGCATTTTTGCCGACTACCAGCACCTCCTTCTTGTCAGCATTAAGCTGAAGATAATTCGCCGTCAGCCATGCTGTTACTGCAGTAAGGCCCTGTTTAAAATTGTGCGCTTTTGCACCGGCTTCGTCACTCAGCATCACCACCAGCTGGGTGTCGTCCACGTATGAGACTATGGATAGGTCCCACCGTTTGGCGACCTCAGCCAGTGGCTGGACATACAGATTAAAAAGTGTGGGCTGAGCGCGGAGCCCTGGGGTGCGCCTTGCTCGATGCTACATTTTTTAGACAGAAACGGTGGGGTGGAGACCCGAAAGGATCTACCAGTCAAAAAAGCTTTGAACCATGCCAGGGCTTGTCCCACAACCCCTGCCATCTCCAGTCTGTGTAGCAGAACCTCGTGTGACACCGTATCGAAGGCAGCACTGAGATCTAATAAAATCAGTGCTGCCGTCTGCCCGGAATCCAGAATGGTCCGGAGGTGTTCTGTTACATTGAGAAGGGCAGTTTCCGTGCTATGTCCAGCACGGAATCCGTGCTGGGAAGCATCCAGAATGTTATAAGAATGGAGATGTTGAGTCAGAACAGCATTGACATATGACTCCGCAACCTTCGCAGGCCAAGGCAGCAACAAGATAGGTCTGTAATTCTCCGGCCTAGTGGGGTCCAAGGTAGGTTTTTTAATTATGGGGGACACCCATGCCTGCTTCCATCTGGTAGGTATTATAGATGTAATAAACGAAGAATTGATCAGAGTTCTTAATGGGTCAAGGACCAATGGATCAGCTTCTCTGAAATGTTCCGGTTTTAGGGGGTCTGCTTGAGAGCCAGATTTAACTTTTAGGCAAAGTCTAAGGAATTCCTCTCGATCCATCTCCGGTATGGTCCTAAGTTCATGTATTGGGCAGTTCTTAGGAGGAGTAAGGGTGGATGTGGCAGAGAAGGAACTATAAATTTTACTAATTTTGTCGACAAAAAAGGACGCCAGGTCATCACAGAATGTGTAAGAACTGGTAGCGTTAGTCGCTGCTTTTTTCGCACTTAACTCCTTGAGAATTTTAAAAATAATCTTGGAAGGGTTTTGGCTACCATTTATCTTGCTAGTATAATATGCCGCCCGGGTTCTACAAATCTGTCTGTGATACTTTTTTTGAATGTCGACATATAGAGTTTTCAACTCTGGTACATATGCCCTTCGCCACCTACGTTCAGCGATTTTACATTCTTTTTTTAGGGCTAAAAGCTCCTCGTTGAACCATGGATTAGACTCCCTCACAAGGGCTCTAATCCAGTCCGCCGGGATAAGGGTGTCCAGTGCCTGGTTGATCCAGTTATAAAAATTTTCATAGGCCTGGTTAGTGTCTTCACTGTCCATAAGAGGATGTGCTTTAAGCAAGGCATGAAAGTCCTCTAGTCGCAATTTTCTCCAAGGACGTTTATATACTTTGTGTGTTGGTCCTGGGGTGAGGTTGTCCGGACTGGGCAGGGACATGATCACCAACATATGATCAGTCCATGTCATAGGGATGGGTGCTTTTGCAACTGCTTCTTCTAAGTTAGTGAAGATGGGGTCCAAAAGGTGACCCCCTTTATGTGTTGGGCCTCGTACCAATTGGCAGAGCTGGAATGCCGCTAAATCAGCAAGCAAGCTGCTGATTTTGTTATCGGTACACAGATCAAAATGAATTTTAAGGTCCCCAAAGATGGTAAAATTGGCAGTTCCAACTATCAGGGAGCAGACTGTCTCCAAAAGGGCTTTAACGAAGCTACTGTCCGCCCCTGGAGGTCTATAGATCAAGATACCTGACAGCGAGAAATGGGGATTGATCTTAATAGTATAACGGGCACTTTCACTGCTTTCAATAGTAAGTCTGGTAAAAACGCAAATATAGTGCGATTTAGTCAGTACTGCAATGCCACCACCTCTTGACTGTCTATTAAGAAGGTGGATAGAGTAGCCAGCAGGAGTGGCCATATTAGATATAGAGTTCATATCGTCCTGCATCCATGTTGCCGTGAGGAATATGATGTCAAGGGAATGGTCGATGATCAGGCCATGAATTTCTGCAAAGTGCTTGACCAAGGATCTTACATTCAACTGTGCAATCAGGATTTCCTGTTGGTTTGGGGCCGGGCTAGATAACAAAGGAATACTAAGTTTCGGCAAGGCATATCCACACCCACATACAGATTTACCTTGCAAGTGTTGAGGGCCAGTCCTCATACAGGAAGACACTGAAGTGTTTAAGTCATGAAGCCGTGTACTGGAGTACACAAGTCTACTCCCCAATAAAAAGCCAGGGTCCCTGGCGAGAGGCGACGTACTGGCGCGGACGGGCGCAGACGGGCTTCTCTTTAGCAGGTCTTCGGTGCGTCCTCCGTGCGCCCGCTGCGCGCGTCCGCTGCGCTCTCGCGCCATTTCCGCCAATTATAGTGCCTGGGTGAGGTAAAGCGGAGCTACTAGACCGCTGACCCAAGATGGCGCTTCTACCTGGCACAGGCAGGAAGGGAGTGACTTTGCAATAGGGCTGTCCCCCTGAGTCTCCCTCCACAACAAACAGTCAACTAATGACTGGCGGTGGACCGAGGTGACTGCAGGGCGCAAAGTACACTCAAGGGGTTAGTTCAGCCTCCTATCCCTCAACACTCCTTCAAGGGCCACTATTTTCAACAACTTCATTGGCAGGTCAGGCGAGTCAGGCACTTTGACACAGGTTTGTTAAAGGTAACATTGCCTGCTCTGCTGTATCGCCAGGAGCGCCTGGCAGACAGAATTTAGTCTCCACCGGTGAAGCAAGAGGATCTGTGATATGTCATGCAAGACAGGAGGTGAGCTTATGACACCCTCTTAAGGGTTCATCCTACAATAAATCAACTAGTTGAACAATTGCAGCTGTGGCACAAAGTGATATGACACTAGGTCTGGTGCTGCCGGCCCACCCTTTGCTACCGGGTACTGCAATTTAGATAGCGCAACCCTACATCTACCTGTTCCTCTGATCAGCTCTAATAGTATGGATTCCATATCCCAGAGCAGCTGGCGAGGCACCATCAGTGGCAGCATGGAGAAAAAATAAAGCAGTCTCTGTAGCACCACCATCTTAAGACACAGATAATGGCAATGATGTCCAAAGGTTTACACTAGCTCAAAGTGCTCCAACATCCATATAATAGGTTTTGAGGGGTATGGTAAATGTTAACTTCTAAATATTTCATACAGGGAGGGTTCAAGGTGAAACTGTGCAAATTCTGGGGAGGGTCAGTATTCTTACAGAGTGGAAACAGGTAGGTTTCTGCCAATGAATGTGCAGGCTCGACACTGCACCAAAATGTTCCAATAAGTCTATTGCACCAGGTGAGTCCAGTCCAACAACTCAGTGGAACAATAGCATATCATCAGCATATAATGCTACATAATGGGATTGCCCTCAAATGTCCAGGCCACAGTAAAATCTCCCTGAGTGAGCAGTATGGGACAATGGCTTCATTGAAATGGAAAATAATAAGGGGTAGAGCGAACACCCCTGCCTAATCCATGCCCCACATCGCATGGATCAGCTAATGCTCTGCCTGCATGCAACTGTGCCATGGGACCCATGTAGAGAAGTTTGATCCATTGTATAAACCCAGGACCCAACCCCATTTGAGTCAGAACTCGATATGAGAAATCCAAACCCATTGCCATAACTGCTGCTGTCCATTTATTTAAGAATTAATCATTTATAAGTGAAAGAATTCTACAGATATTGAGCGCCATGTTGCACCCAGGAATAAATCCAATTTGATCTATGGGAATCAAGGTGGGCATATGGGGCAGGAGTCAGGTCGCTAGAATGTTACTAAGAATTTTGTAGTCTAAACATCTGTGGGAGGACGACTAAGTTTTAGGAGTGGGATAACTAGGACCTCACAGATAGACATCAGCAGATAACCAAATTTACGAGCTACAACATAAAGTTCTACTATTTGTGAGCCAAGGCAAAGAACTCCACGGGCAGGCCATCAGTTCATGGCACTTTTCTGCACACTATATTTTTAATGGCAGCTCTTACTTCTTTTGTTGTAAAATCACCCCTTAATCTGTCTGCCTCTTCTTGCAGAAGTGTCTCTAAGTATCCGAGGGCCAGACAGTCCTCGGGGGCCAGAGGTGGTATCTCAAGCGATGGGGCATTGAGGCATTGATAACAGTCCCAGAACCTAGTATTGATGGTGATATGGCTATTAAAGGTTCACCAGTATCCAATTCAAGTGCTAAAATCAAGGAACACCTGTTTTTTTAGTTAATGACCCACGTCAATTGGGTGCCTGATTTATCATGCTCTGCCTGAGCACGAGTCAGAAATTCCTTTTAGTCACAGCAGCAGAGTATCTCAACTCAGGCTGCCAGTAATTCCTTTGCCTACTACAATAGGTGCTTAAGGGCTGGATTTTGGAATCTTCGCTGCTCAAGGTCTCGTAATGCCCTTTCCTGAGCTTCTACCTCCACAATCAATCTATGTTGTACCCCAACCACTTCCACAATGCAGTCCCACTATTGTAGGCGAAGAAAGCACTTACGGCATCTCCAATTTTGTTTTGGAAGATCTGGTCGTCCATTGCCTCTACCCATAATCGTCAGTCAGGGATGCATGGGCGCTCACACTCCCAATTCAAAGGGAGTAGCACTGGGTTATGATCTAATGTTGTTCAGCACAGATATTGCACATTGTGACCCACTTCATGGACATTCGGGGGAATAGGAAGGTGTCAAGTGTAACATGGGTCTTTTGCATGCCTGAATAGTATAAATAATCTCACGCCACAGAGTGGAGTCATCTCCAAGAGTCTATCAAACCCCACTGCCACTGCCAATCAGAGAAAATGTGTGCTGATCGGGTCACCAAGGAACTCTCAGGGGTGGATGGGAATGATCAAGGGCAGGATCGATGGTACTGTTGAAATCCCCTCCTAGTAATATGGTCTGAGTCTGGTAAGGTGCCAATACTCAGGAGAGTTCTGCACAGAACCCACTTTGGTTAGTATTGGGGGCATAAACTGGTGCTAGCAATTCACAATGATGGCGGAGCGATTGCTTCCAGATTCCAAAGTGGTATGCTTGCCATCAGTACCTGGATGGCCAATAAGTGCCTAAATTTAAATTCCGAAAAAAACAAGGTTCTGATATTCGGCAAGCTCTATCCTGTCTGGTCCTCCATCTAGTGGCCCAACGACCTGGATCCACCGCCTCTTCCGTTGTCGAAAGTTAGAAACCTAGGTGTTTTATGTGATGACAAACTGGCTTTTACTTCACACGCCAATGCTGTCATCTCGTCATCCTTTTACACTCTAAGAACCTTCCACCCAATGCTGGAAAACCCTTATTAACACCCTAGTTATGTCTAAAATTGATTATTGCAAATGGCCTTCTCATCAACGCTCTGAAAAAGGTCACTAACGGACTGCAGATGGTGCAGAATTCAGCCACTAGCTTGATAACGAGCACCCCTAAGTATCGTCCAATCTCATCAGTAGTACGAAACCTTCATTGGCTACCTATAATAAGCTAAATTAAGTTCAAGGCTCTTTCCATTGCCTTCAAGGCCGTACATAAAACTGGACCTGACTCCCTGAAGAAAGCCTTGTGTCGATACACTCCCAATAGAACCCTCCGCTCATCAATGGCCAGCCTCTGGAATATTCCCCGCACAAAAAAAGTAGCATTGGGGTGACAGAAGATTCACCGTCGCCACTGCCAAACTATGAAACACCCTTCCCTAGCATATCAAATCATGCCCAACGCTATTTGCCTTCAGGTAGCTGATTAAGACTTAGCTTTCTAATCAATAGGCACCTCTTCTCTGGCTCCATCCTCAACACAGTCCGCAGCGCCGAGACACCCAAGGGTATTTGCACGCTCTACAAATTGCTTAAATAAATAAATAAATTCAAAGCAGCTAAAGCCTCCACCACCCGCCGGTGCATATTGCGTTCTTGTGACTGAGTCGGAATGGGCCCCTGGGTATGTTTGGTTCTTTTCAGGGGTGGTCACCTGCTGTGCCTTCTATTCTCCAGTGCAAGGTCTCCTTCCCATTGAGGGAGACAATCTAAGCATTCCCATAGGCACTGTGGAGATGCAAAACATTGCACCTTTTCGCCAAGGGTCACCCACAATCTGGCTGAGAACAACATGGCATATGTGATGCCTAGTTGGTGAAGTCATTTTTTAGCATCTCTAAACGAGGCCCTTTCTTCTGGACTTCTCAAATGAAGTCAGGAAAGAACTTGATTTTATGTTTCTCCATCATGCTGTCTCCACGGACTCTAGCCTGGCTCAGGATGTGATTGCAGTCCCTGTAGTGCAAATGTTTTGCCACTATTGGTTGAGGAGTGGCTCCGGGCAGCAGGGGCTGTCAGGGAACATGATGAGCTCATTCCAACACATACTAGGAAGAAAGTCCTTTTCTTTTATCTATGCCTCCAGGAAGTCGATAATACTTGCACCAGTGCCCTCAATACATTCCGGAAGCTCAATAATTCTGATGCACTCTATTTTATATATTTTCAGCTCTTGTTTCTGAACTTTTAAACTTTTTTGCAAAGGTAGATAGCCTTGTTTGCACTGAGGGCATTTCTGGTGTGAGGTCATCTATCGCATGTTCAGTAGTGGTGACTCATTCAGCTAGCCTCCTCTGATCATCTCACGACAGACCCATGTCTGTCACCATAGTAGTCAATCTTTAGTTCAAGTGCTTCTCTAGAAGCAGTGATAGCCTGCTCGACTGGGTCCAAGGGTCGCCCAAGGGGATCCCCACTCAGGGTCCCCTCATCTGGTGGTGTCTTGTCCAATTCTTGGGAGCCCAGCAATTGAGAAGAACAGGACTCCAGTGCCTCTCTTTTCTTTCTGACTTTACTCATTGCAAGCGTCACTCAGTCTAAGTGAAAAATCTGGCTGGGGATCCAAATACTGTGCCAGGTTAGATATTATGCCTGGTCAGTCGGAGCAGCAACTATGTGAACCAGACACATCAAGTAATATCAATCAGGCATCCACACAATGTGTAGGGGACACGTTTAGTAATTTAGGGGGTCCAGAGTGCTCCCACCAGCTTTGCTTGGGTCACAAGCAGTCTCTCAAGTAGGGTAGTGCATCTCACCACTAAGATATGGCGTTCAGGGACCACTGGAACCTATGATATAGAACAGGGGCAGCAAAATTACAATGTCTCAACTGCTATATCATGTAGGGGGGACTGTTGAACACGAGTAACAATCACATAGCACAGAAAAGGGACAGGGGAGAGCAAGGCGGGGTTGAAGGGTTGTTATTTGCATATAGATGCACAAAATACAACGAAATTGCAGTAACTATAACAACCAGATGTGCACTGGAAGAGTCGTGGTGGGTGAAAGGCGCAGTGACACAAGTGATTAAGCAACAACGTGGAGCGGCAAAAAAGCAATAAACAGTGGGGAGTCAAACAAAAGGATTTACAATAATAAACACAGTTCCATTTTTTGTGAATGACCCTTTGGTTGCCGCAACTGGCGTTGTAGAGTCGACGGCGTTTCAACCTCTTTAGCTTGAGGTTATCATCAGGACCTCAAGTGTTGATCTGTGGGTTAATCATGAGTTTGGATGTCTGTGTGGTTCGTGGTTTTACATTGCAACTTCTGTGAGTAAATAGCGATTGCGTTGTTTGTGAAATAATGGTGTTTTACCCCCTTCTGTGTTTGTCTGGAATGAGCTCAATGTGTGTTTGTGTTTTCTTGCTGTCATCAGTCTGTTATGCAAAATGTCATTTAATTAATATTAAATAAAAATTAAATAAAAATCCAGAAATGAACCATATGATATGCTAAATAATTATATGTTACTATTTAAATTATAGAGTAAGCAACTATGCACATGTACAAACTGCTAATGCTTAAAAGATTATATTAGAATTCACATTCAATAGGAATAAAATAGGCCTCAAAAACGATTGTGTGTTTTGTAATAAATAAACAATTATAAAGCATTTTCCTTAGATACATTGTATTAGATATTAACAGGCAAACACATCATCTGGGTGAATTGGATTTTGCTGAACTAAACACATATTATAAAACATGCATTGAAATGCCTCAGTTTTAAATAGACTGCCACCGTGCTTCCATTTCAACACTGAAAAAAGCTTTACAACAGCTGTTGTTTTGATTGTAGGCCACGGAGAGAAAGGAATGTTGACTCAGCCAGGATTTTGTCAGTTAAAACACGGGGTAAAATCCTGCTTTTCAGACTGCTGTTTTAAAAAGTTACAAAAATCTGGTTCATTATTTTGGATAACAGGAAAACATTTTACGTAAGGATTTCCTTTCTTGAAGCCTTTTTTTATAAGCATATTCGTGGTTCTGATGTTAAATAATTGTCCTTTTAAAAAGTGGTGCAAAAATTTGTCATGTTTCAAGTTAGGCTTCTGTGCTTAGGCTTGTGAATGAATGTGTCTAAATATTGTAGGCAAGGGATGCAGCTTGCTTTTCATGTGGAATTATCAAAAATGATTGGTTTTATTTAAAAAAAAGAAATTATTAAATATGAAAAATTATTTTAAAAATAAGTGCTTTTAAATTCGTTTTTTTATATTTATAAATCTTAATACTCATACTGTGACCTCCTAGCATTAAAAGTAAATTTAAGTTGTGTTGTACAGCATAATGGGGATATTTGCATATGGAATTTCACTCTGAGCAGGCGTAAAAAACTCATTTTTATAATGGTATATTTGATTATTTCTGATTTCTCACTCCTGGGCTATATAGAGACTATTTTGAGGATGACTATTATGCAAATAAATTACAGGATATTCATTTTTAAGTGCCCCAAATATCAAAGTCGAAATTGGGCAAAATTCACTATTTAAACAGCATTTTTTTCTTTTCAGAGTAGCTTTTAAAGTGCCTTAGGCTTCAGTAAATGCATACATTTAGGTATAATACAAATAGCTGACCTCTATATTGTTAGACAAGTATACTGCACACTGCTTATAATTGAAAATATGTATAAAAAATTAGCAGAAGTTATTTTCTTAACTCTAAACTGACAAACAGGGGAATGGGGCTGCATTCGCACACAGAATAGGACAGCTGGGAAGAGTTAAAAGTCAGTTCTATATTTAGAAGCCTGGCAGAGCTACCAGAGCAAGTTCTGTTTTGACATTTTGACATCTGAATCTTTTTGAAAGACAAGATGGCAGCGCAGTGAAAGAAGGAGGAGCTGTGCTTATTTTTTGTTGTTGGCAAAAGCAAGTTTTATGTACTCATATGAATATACCACAATACAATTGTATATGTGAGCTTGGCCAAATATACAGCACTAATGCTTTTAGTTTGTTGCTTACTAGGGCTGAGCTAATGGGATTTAGTTTGAATTAATTCGCCCTCATGTTACATTTGTACATTTGCTAAAAGGATTGGAGTTTGGGTATTCATATTCTTTACCTCCTCAAAAGTGCTATGTACCTCCCATAACTTTGTTCATGGCCAGTTGCTACAAATAGGGATTGATAGTGTTGACAGAAGTGAAACATGTTTCAGGTTTCCTACTGTGAAAATGGGGGAAGGAGGCTAGCTCCTCTACAAATTAAGGCTAGGTAATATGTATGTTGGTCTCTCCTTTTCTCAAATTATTTTTAGCCTGTCTAAGCTGTCTGTGAAATAGCAATGAGACACGTAATTGGCTATTTAGTAATACTGTTTTAAACATTGTTAGCATTAATAAAAATTAATAAAAATGTATATGTTATGTTACTGCCCATCCTGTTTGATGAAATTATGACAGGTTCAGTAGTCTAGATTGTTGTTCCCTTATTTTGAGCTTTAAGTGGAGCTAGATGTGGGTAGTTTTTGTTCTAAAATTCTTAGGTGATAACACCATTATTGTATGTTATTCCATGCTACATAGTTTTGCAAGGGCATTGCTAGCTTTTTATTAGCTAGTCTGTGTAAATAAACTGACAGTCCTTATTAGAGCTGATGTTGCATAGTTTGGATCATGAAAAGTAGAACGCAGGGAAGATGCCCATGTGATCCTTAGCAAAAAATGTTTTGAAGGAAATATTGTTTTATAGATAAGAACCCTGTTAAATTAGCAGTTTTAGATTTTCCTGCTGCTCTTATAACATGAGAGCATGGTCCTAAAGTGTACAATATAGGTGGTTTTATTAGGAAGAATCATTTTAGAAGTGTCTGCACTCCTGTACAAGTAATGTAAAGTTTATGAGGAAAAGTGTAGAACATTTCCTTTTTGGAGGGCTTTCAGATTAGTACACAGGAATACACCAATGTAAGGATTTAGGGTATGTCTGTGTTGTTTAGTAAATTAAGTTTAGTAAATTAATACAGACTTCCTTGGCTGCTTGGGATTGGGTGAGGTATTACTCTTGTTCACCAAAGAGTTCCTTTTATACTTGCCAATAGGTCCAGGCTGTTGTTTTTTCTCTCTCTCATAGATAGATTAAAGTAGTTCTTGGGTGCCTTGCTAATATATGGGGCATCCCAAGACTAGGGAGTATTCTAAGACTATCCTCTCTGTTGTTAGACTGTTTCTGTGCCTTGTCTAAAGACCTTTTTTTCTGTCCACCAATAGATATTTGCTGCCTTACAACCATTGCCAGAGGGGCCCGGACATCAGATTCAGCCTGGAGAGTCAGCGTCAGCACCAGTCCAGCTTGAAGCCAAAGTGAAGGTAACCAGCAAAGGCATTGCTGGCAACTAGGACCTCAGTGAAGGCGGAAGCCCTGTGATCAAGTGTGTTCCCCTGCAAGTGTCTTGGGGCAAAAGACAGGGTCACAAATCAGAAAGGAGAAATTGTGGTTGATGCCCAGCTGAGAGTCACAGACGGACCAGAATGGCGAGGAGGCTTTGCTTGAGGTGACCCCTTTTGAAACAAGGGTTGCTTCAGAGATCCTAGCATCAGAGCTCTGAATCCTGGTCCTAAAGTGAATGCAAGTTTGCTCCTTTGTTTGTTGGTCAAGAGATACCTGGGTACACTGGATGCAATGTGTGGCCCCACCGAATGAGCTGTGTGCCAGCAGAGCAATACAGGAATTAGGGATGGGTTTGAGATTAGGGTACAGGTGCTGTGTCTCTGGTGCCTGTTAGATTGAAGTGAGGAAAACTGGTGCACTCCCTGAGACACTGGACAGGATCGCTAAGATCATTTGCCTGGTGAGTAACTGCCCTATCCTGAAAGAAGAGACTTTTTTCTTTGAAACTGGGCTGTGATTCTTGAGTTGCGAGTTGTGCAGCTCCACCGTGGAAACAACAAGAGCCTGCCTGTGAGGCTCAAATGGACACAGGGAGAAGACTCCCCCTCAGCTTCAATTTCCCCAAGGACTTCTTCTTTTTGTCAATAATATACCCCTTTAGTCGTCCCATTTTTGAAGAGGAGCAGCCCTTTGCATCTCTTCGTTTTAGTTCCTATGGCCCTGTGTGGTCCTCCTGGTCCAAGATATGATTGATGTTCTAGCCCTCATAAAAGGAAAATGTAACAGTCAACTGGAAAATGTTTTTATTAGATATGTGTTGTTGGCTATTATGAAAGTAAAATGAATAGTCACTGAAATGCATAGGAGCCCTGAAAATGTTTACTAGATGATTTTAGGATTTGCTTTTTCTTAGGACTAGAAAAATTATAATTCTGTTTGTGATAGTGGTCATTACTTTCTCCTGCTATCTGTATGTTAAGTATGACCCAATGCTTCATTCTCTTTGTATTCCTGCTTATACATTATATGTACCCGCTTAATTAAATGTTTAGAATGGAAAATGCCCACCTAGCAATGAATTCGGATAGTGATAAATTTATCAAAATTAATGTTAAAATATTTTCTATGTTCCTACTGGATCATAGGAATGTCATTAGCTCATGCTAAAAGGACCATCTGTTAAATATTGGAGGGATTTGTTAGCATGAGCTGAAAACCATTTTGTATTTCTGGCAGCCATTTTGTTTGCCATGTACTGCCACATGCTTGCCATGTGCTCTGTCCTCCCTCAGTGTTGACTGCTCTTGTAATCTGCCTAGAAACAAACTATATTTAGCATCTTCCACCTTCGCACATGCCCAGAAGGGCCTAGCTAGTAGAATGCACCTGCTTCTCTAGTAAAACTGTCAGGCTATTTTTGCTGCTGTATGGAGAAGTAACTCTCCCCCCACTTTGTTGAGCAAGCAGATCTTGTATGCCCATCTTAGTCATTTTGCATGCTTACATGAGCCAGGACTGCCCCTTGGTCTTATGATGACTATGTAACCCTAAGCATATATAAGGCCTCTGTTTTCTGCACTCCTTAGACTGCCTCATTCAGTTGCTAAGGCTTCTGTGTGATGTAGTCTCACTCATGTGAGGTCAATAAATATGCTATTTTATATTTCAGCTTCTGTGCCAATTTCTTCTTTGTTGGTTTAAAAGGACCAAGTATCAGTGGGACCCCTGAGAAGGTTTCTATTTTTTTTCACAGAATGGTGTGTCAAATAGTAGAGTAGGGCATCATAGACAGTCAGGACAGAAGAATGTTTTAGAGTGGTGTTGGGTAAAGTAGATTGTCATAGAGTGTGGTATTGTCAAGTGAAGTGTCATAGAGTAAAGTGGAATAGGGTGTTGTAGAGTGGAGTGCTGTGTCATATAGTGGAGTTGCGCATCATAGAGAGAAGTTGAGTGACATGTCGTCAAGTGTCATACAGAGTAGTACAGTGTTGTAAAGTAGATGGGCATAGAGTGGAGTAGATTGTCATACAGTGGCATAGAATGTAGTACAGTGTTGTAGAGTGGAGTTGCATACGGTGGAGTAGAGTCTCAGACAGAGAAGCGGCATAGTGAGGAGTATAGTACAGTCACTTAGAGTGGGATAAAGTCTAGCAGAGTGGAGTATAGTGGATGGAGTACACTGGAGTCAGGTAGGGCAGAGTGGAGTGGAATGTCGTACACTATAGTGGAGTGGCGTAGCATACACTTGAATAAAGTGTCATAAATTGGAGTACCATGTTTTACAGTAGAGTGTAGTGGAATGTCTTACAGCATTGGAAAAGATGTAGACTACAGTAGAGTAGAGTGGCATACAGTGTAGCTGATTTTTGTAGACTGGAGTGGTGTACAGCACAGTGTTGGAGAGCGTGGTGCGGTGGATTGGTATATAATGTTAAAGAGTACAATGGCATTGAGTGGAGTGGAGAGGAGTAGTGCACAGTGGACTAGTGGAGTAGAGTGGGGTACTGTGTCAGCGTAGAGTGGAGTAAAGTGAGGTGCGTGGCATACAAAGAGTTGCGTTCAGTGTGGTATAGTGGACTAGAGTATTGTCTAGTAGAGTATAGTAGAGTGTTGTACAGTGGAATACAGTAGAGTATACTGTTGTACAGTGGACTGAAGGGGTATAAACTGGAGAAAAGTGTCAGAGAGTGGCATACTGTGTAGTAGAGTGTTGTAGAGTTGAGTTACGTAGAGTAAAGTAATGTGTGAAACAGTGGAGCTGCATAGAGTGGCTTGTTGTATAGTAGTGTAGAGTGAGGCAAAGTCTCGTACAGTGGAGTAGAGTCGAGTGGAGTAAAACAGTGTGGAGTAAAGTACAATAGAGTGTATTGGTGTGCTGTAGAGTAGAGTGGCATTAAGTGGAGTGCACAGGCATACCATAGGTAGTAAACTGTTATAAAGTGGAATGGGGTCTTGTACAGTAGAGTAGAGTGATGTGTCATATATAAAAGTGTTGTATTGTGGAATACAGTGTTGTACATTGGAGTGTATGGGCAAAGAGTGAAGTATAGAGTTGGACATTGGATAGTGCAAGTATAGAGTAGCATAGATTGCAATAGCATTTAGTGCAGTAGTGTAGTAGCGGACAGTGGAGTGGCGTAAAGTATATTAGCAAAGAGTGGGGTAGCATATAATGCAGTGGAGAGCAGTGAAGTTGTGTGGACTGTAGTGGCATACACTGAAATGGGATAGAGTGTAATAAGATACCGTGGGGTGCCGTGCAGCGGAGTGAAGTCACACGGAATAGCGGAGTGGGGTAGAGTGGAGGGGCATACACTCGAGTGGCATGGAGTAGCATGGAGTGGAGTGGCATACAGTGGAATGGCGTAAAGTGTAATAGCATATACTGGAGTGGCATACAGCGGAGTGGCATATAGTAGAGTGGCGTACACTAAAGAGGTGCCAAGTGGAATTGCATACATTGTAATTGCATAGAGTGGACTGACATAGAGTGAAGTTGTGTACAGTGTAATAGTGTAGAGTGGAGTGTTGTACAGTGTATTGGCATAGAGTGAAATGGTGTATAGTGAAGTAGCGTAGAGTGGAGTGGCAAGTAATGGAGTGATGTATACTGGACTGGCATACAGTGGCGTGGGTAGAGAGTAATAGCATACAGTTGAGTGGCGTACATTGGCGTGGGGTCCAAACAAATACCAAAGAATGAAGTGGCGTAGAGTGGACTGCCTTACACTAGAGTGGCGTAGAGTGGAGTACCGGACAGTGGAGTGTTGTAGAGTGAAATGGAATAGAGCTGAGTGGAGTGGAGTACAGTAGAATGGTGTAGAATGAAATGGCATACAGTGGAGTAGTGTCCAGCTGAGTGGCGTACAGTGGCTTGACGAAGCCAGAATTGCCGTACAGTGGCACTGTGTACAGTGGAATAGCATAGAGTAGTGTGGAGTAGAGTGGAGTGTCGTACAGTGGAGAGGTGTAGAGTGGAGTGGAGTAGAGTAGAGTGGAATAGCATATAGTGCAGTTGCTACAGTGGCATAGCACATGAATGCAAGTGAAATTTAGCAGCAATGTATATCATGGTGTGTAGAGTAATGTAAAACAGAGAATTGCGCTGCATTAATTTCTCCAGATTTACCAATCAATGCAGGGCCGCACATGGAAGCCTTGCGTTACTTTGTAAATCTGACTTAAGTATTGCATTGCTCATGCAACACTATGAGTAATGCAAGAGTACCACAATCCAAAAAATCAACTACACCTTAGTTTCGTTTTTGGCCATAGTACACCATGATAACTTTGCAGTATACTGTGGTACATGGCGATTACAAGTCAGTATATGATTGGTTAATGGCTGTTTTTAGGGAATAAAAAAGCAACCTTATTGTTTTTATAACACTTTGGCTGGGTTCAGTATTAGGGCTATTCATAAAGGTAACAAAAGGTCCCAGTCTATTGCCCCTTTATTAAAGTGGTATTAAGGAGGGGAATGTATTTATATATTTTTCTATGCCTCTACATATGTTTGCTGCCATGTGCTGCACTAGTTTCACAAAATGTTTTACATTTTGCAAAAGTACCAGAGTGACAGATATTGCTACGTTTTAATGCCATATAAGTTAAAGAAATACTTACCATACTTAACTGCAGTACTCAAAAAACATCTTCTTTGCACCATATTGTATAATCCTATGAAATTTCATGTAAATCCATTTGGCCGTTTTTACGCAGCGTCAAATACAATGGTCTATGAAAATGCATTGGTGGAAAAACACATTTTGTACCCCCTATTATCTTTGCTCTGCCATGACGATTCACTACAAAATTTACATCATCTCAAAATGTAGAAAATGCTATAGGTTTTTCACAGTTTTTTGGTAGAAAGTTATTAGGGAGCTAATATCTGAGGAATTCCTATCTTTGGGAATATCTACAGAGTGACAATCAGACCTAATGTGATTTCTTTCTTTTTATCTATTGAATGTTTTATGTATTTGTGGATTGGTTTACATAATCATGTTACCATAAATGTCTCTCTTAGTTGTTTGTGTAATCATGTTGAAACTTCATATATGCAGCCTAGTTTATTATTTAGGCTTCCTTGCTACTTTTAGATGGATTGTGCTATATATGACGCCCTAAGTTAATGAAAACCAATCATTGTTGTTCTAAAAATTAAGTTTATTTTTTTTTCCTAGTTGCCGATTATCATGTGCTCCATTTAGTAGTTTGTGTAGCTCACTTTTTTATTTAGATCAATAGAAGTACATAAGGAAGATGGTTTTTGTTTGGCATGTTGTGCACAGTTTTATTTTGTGAGTCACAGAGCATGTAAAGGAATCTTATGTAGATAAAGATGTATTCTATTTGCTATGTAATTGTTCATAGGTTTCCATTAGCAGGTAACTACAAATGGGTCTTTCAATTAATCATGTAGTGAATCCTAATCAGTTTAGTTCATTCTTTGGGCTTCCTTGCTAATTTTAGTAGGCGTGTGCTATATGTTAAGGCAAAAGTGAATGAAAACAATCATTAGTAATGTTATAAAAATTAAGATAGTTCTTTTTTCGTAGTGACCAATTATCATGTCCTCCAAATAGTAGTTTTTCAGGATCACCGCTAGGGCAATTTTTCTTTTTGTTGCACAGGGGTACATAAGAAAGATGTTTTTTGTTTTGCTTGTTGGGCCACTTTGTTTTGTGTACCAGAAAGCATGCAAAGAACACTTGTGTTGATTAAGGTGTATTCTGTTTGTATTTGTTTATAGATTTCCATTAGCATGAGACTATAAATGGGTCTTTCAATTGTTCATGTAGTGAATCTGAAATTTTACATGTGCAGTCTAGTTCAATTTTAGGGCTTCATTACTACTTTTAATAGTATTATTCTACAAGATATCACTGAATTGAAAAACCTTATAGATACTTACTCTACTCACCTGCACTAATCCACAAAATCCTCTGCGCCCCCTAATATGTAATACTGCCAAATCTCTTAAAACTCAAGCTGATGGTTTTCGGGCTAAGCAAAATGCAAAAGTCTATGGAAAATGCATTGGATTTCAACCCCGTTTCGGCACCCCCTTTTTTGTGTTGCCCTCCTTGACCAAACACAGCAAATCTTTTAGTACTCCCAAAATGAATCAGGGGCAGCGCATCTGCAAAGTTTCAGGCACATTCATCAAACAGGTGCAAAGTTATTAATGGACAAATATCTGAATAATCACTACCTCAGATCATCCTAACTGTAACTACAGAGTGTCATTCTTGAATCTATGATATAATATATGTTCCTGGGCCAATTACAGCCAGGGGTACCCCATTCACAGGCGTCCCCCAGGCTGAAGCTGGGGGAGGTGGTCAAGCGGCCAGGGCCTGGCCATCTTTCTGTGCATGCCCCCAGGTCACCAACTCTCTACTGGGACCACAGGGGGCCCTGGCAGTCCCTGTCAGCTCCCTGCCTTCTGCAGAAGCCGGCATTGCTTTCAGACATAGGGAGCTGCTAAACATTAAGCTTCCTGTGTCTGAAAGCAATTGTGCTCCTCTTCCAGCAAGTGAGAGCATTTCTGAGTATTCACTAGCTAAAAGTGGAGCGTTTTCTGTGGCTTGGTTGAAGAAGTAAAGCTCCTGCCAAGCCACAGCAAACAGCTATATCCCAGGGTGGGGACATAGCAGGAGCCAGCCCTGGGGGTGGCGGTGCCCAGGGCCTTCTATGGGTCCCGGAGGGGCACCACATGGCCCCCTCCTTTCTTGAATGTAGGGCCTGCCCTATGGAGGTCCCTGAGCCTCCTCTTTTTAAATTGTTTATCACCAGGAGTGGGTCCATGAGACCTCCTCATAACATTGCATAACATCCTGGGGAGGATGTGATCCCTGGGGCATTTATAAGCCTCAGGAGGGGAGCCACACACCCCCTCCTTTATTTGCAAATGCCCCCGGGACCTAGTCCACCCAGGGGCCATTAAGTAAAAAAGAATAGAAGCCTACCCTTTAAAAAAAAATTTGGGCAGTAGTTGCAGATCCAAAGTGGTTCCCGCTGAAATTTTTCTTAAAAAGCAGTTATTTTTACCTGGCGGAGGACCTCTGCCCCCCCCCAAGAGGCCTAAGGAGTAACTGTATTCCTAACCTGCCCCAATTCTTTAAAAAAAAGATTCTATTAATAGGCTGAAGCCGATTCTCAAAATGGCTGTCAACATTCCTGGTTTAGAGTGTTGGCAGCCAATCAGATCTCAGCACGAGAATGGGACGGGTCGCGGATCTTCACGTGCCTATATATACAACTCAACATTTCTTTTAATAACTATGCAACTAGTGAATGGATCTAAAACAAATCACAAAAAGTTACTTTCCTTGACCAACATCTACCTTTTTGTCAAATTTAGTGTAAATCCGTTCAACAGTTCGAACTGTTGCTGTATCTAAGTTGCTATGGAAATTAACAGCATTTTAGGGACCCCCCTTTTTGTCAGCCCATTCAACTTGAAAGTTTTAAGACAGCAGCTGAAGTGAGGGGCAAATTAGTTTTGAACATTTCTCAAGGATTCATTAAGCAATGCCAAAGTTATTGACAAATAAAAAAAAAACTTCTATGGAAACTAGGTCCTAACTATAACAACCTAATATATATATATTTATGTACTGTATTGTGCTTTTATTGTTTTTTGTGCTGGAATAAAGTTTCCTTGACTGACTGATTGATATGTGTGTGTGTATGTCTGTAGGGCGTGGCTAACCGCAGAGAATGGCGACGTATAGTTACGGAGCTCCAAGCCCGGAGCCAGTAATTCCTGCCAAAATCATCCAGTCAAAAGACTGTGTGGGATCACCACTGGCACCCAACATCCATATCCACACCTGATTCTGCAGCATGGCGTTGAGGAAGAGGAGGCAGCAAAATGGCGGACCCCTTCGTCTCCTCAAATGCAGGAAGTAGAGGTACTGCACCGAGGCACCCATAGGACCCACAAAACACAACTAACTACTCACCGCACGTGCCGCTGTGGCGCGATGTCATGGAGCGGGTGGTGGGCCACTTGCTGCAAACTACTGTTGGTTTGGCTGTGCGGGGGATCCAACAGGAGCACCCATGTGCTTGAGCGGAGGGAACGTTGTGCTGCTGGACCTGCGCTGCCACTGGAGGCAGTGAAACTCCTGCGAGGCCTATCGTGACCTAGACGGCCTGGAGGTACTACGCAAGAGGGAGTGGTCCGAGCAGACAAATGAACGGCTGAACACCATTGCGGGGGCCTGCGTCACACGGCCTATCACCAGCATTCCCAATGAAGCCGTAAGCGCGTGGGGTTGCCATGAACACTGACTGAAGGCCGCGACGCCTCCCAGAAAATAAGAAAGCAAAAGCTTTGTGACACCCCTGTACATCAAGATATCATCGGGAACCAGGAAGCGTGGCCCAGATATAATACACCGTCTAAAATCCACTACCCCAGGACATGGAATAAAGACTGTGCATCAGTCAATGTAACTACACAGCAGTGTCAGGTGCAATGGGGACAACGCGAATAAGGCACACTGCTGAGGTAGGAGAGGGGATGAGCTGTGGCAGATTCTTATTACAAAAACAAAAAGGTGCTTTACACAACAAGAACCCGCCTGCACATCGCAAGTGCTTTGGTGCGAATGCGAAAGCATCACTCCCTACAGAGAAAAATTACCAAACAGCAGATCCCACCACCCTAAAAATATCTTCCTACAATTTGCACTACAACAGAGCGCAAGTGCAAAATCATAATGGGAAAACCAAAAGGGAGGAAAAATCAAGAAAGTGAAGACAACAGCTCCTCCTCAAGTACAGCATCTACAAATATACGGTCCCCCCACAATAGAAAATACACAGCCAGATAAACTGGACATTATTTTTCAAGAAATACAGCAATCCCGTACATTAATGGAGCAATAACTAGGTTCACTCGCAGCAGAAGTAGCTTTAATCATATACGACCACAGAAAACTCTCAGATAAAGTAAATACCAATAAAGCGGACCGGCAAGTACTGATTCCGAAGCAGAAGGAGCATTCTGCTGATTTAGAGCGCCTACAGCACCAAAGCGCAATTCTACAAGAATGCGTAGAAGACGCAGAGGGGTGATTGCACCACAATAACATTTGCATTATAGGAATGCCTGAAAATGTTGAAGGACAAAATACTACGTCATTTATTGAAACATAGTTAAGCTCACTGATGCCAACGGGAAGAATGACGAACACCTTTTGTATTGAGATTATCACCAGGCGGAAAATACCCGGTGCACCACCATGCCCAATTGTTGCTCAATTATAGAGATCGAGATCTAATCCTATAGGTGGCACTTGAGAAAGCCCCGATAATGAAATACAATGTGCAGATATCACTGTTCCCAGATTATACACTCCAAGTTTGAAAACAAAGGGCATCATACCAAGGGTTAAGAAACACTTGTGAAGCATAAATCTGAAATATGCTCTACTATATCCCGCCAAAATCATAATTTTACATGATCAAAAAAGTCATTTCTTTGACACCTCGGACAAAGCATGGGAATGGCTGGAACACACATTCCCTGACCATCCTATTGACTCAGCACACCGACCAAATGAAGATTCACTACCCAGAAGACGGACGCAACAACAACGATGCAGTAGAACTAAAAAGTCGGAAGAGGATCCAACACCAACAGCTGCACAGGTACTGGAAGGACAACGCAAGTAATAATATCTGCAGCCACATTCAATGAGGACAGAGCAATAACAAATGAGGAAGTTTCCACAGCTGACACTGTACACTCGGAGCCACACAACAGCCAACTGCTCATTTCATCCATATCTTCACAAACAATTATTGATTTGCCTAATTGAGGACTGGGAGACTACAAATCTTTGTGACCTCAACAGTCATCTCTTGTGACTGCACTTTGGAAGCACGGGAACAGGTGACTGCCCAAGACATCAGCAGCCATCCATCATGCTACTAAGCAGTCACTTACTGATGCGGAGAAAGGGAAATACCCAGTCGGGCTGTGCAACAAGCCAAACTGGGACAACCAGATGCTCATCATAGACAGAGGTAAGACTGTTGCCAATACAGGTCGCAGGAAACCAACTAAGTAGGAACATTACACAGGCCCTTTGAAGGATAAAGTGTAACCCAGGGTCTATGGATTTGAACTCTGACAAATGGCTGGAACCAGGCGGGTGCCTGAATCGGGGGCTGACACTACTAAAAAATGAGCCAATGGGACTTTCGAGAACCCAGCATACCATGACATCACTATGAACCCTAATGCAATAGCAAAATGTTTGATTATAGAATTGTTAGGATTTTGTTTCTACAGTTTGGTTGAACAAAGTTTTGAAGTTGGACCAAGTATTTAAGTTAACAGGGAAGCTGACAAGCACTAATTGTTTTATTTATAGGCTGGATAAGTCATCATTATGGTACAACAACAATGCACATGAACTCAATACAACACTGTAACTGTCTCACCTGGAATATAAGGGGAATGGGATCACCACACAAAAAACACAGAATACATGCCCAATTGACTAGACGTAAGGCACAATTAATGCTGTTACAAGAGACACATTTAAAAAATACAGCAGAAGTTACCAAATTACAAAAAAAGTGGAGAGGGCAAATATATAGTACAGCTTATTCAGCTTTTGCACGAGGAGTGACAGTGTGGATACGATCAGGAGTGCCCTTTGTATTACAAGAAAAACAATAGACAAAGAGGGCAGATATATTTTACTGTGAGGCATACTGGACGGTAGTCCCGTAGTGATAGGAAGCTTATATGCCCCTAATTCAGTCCAAGAACCCTTTTAATTCTGTGCTCGCAGGATGAAGGGAATACCCCTGGATCTTGGGAAGTGATTATAACGCAGTCCTAGATATCACACAGGACCGATCCCACCCTCCCCTGGTCAGGGCCCACACAAAACTATTTTCTAATTTACTGCAAAATTGGGCACAGGGCTGGTCCCTCAGAGAGACATGTTAAAGTTTTAATAAGGGAATGCAGAAATATTTGTATTACTTACCTGTACGCGATTTACATACCAGGATAGACCATATATTTTGCAGCACATCGCTGACAATGCAAACCACACACACTGCATATGTGGGCAAAACAATCTCAGATCACAGCGCATTAGGAAATCCATTTGCATGGGGACATGTCTCACCCCCAGTACCCACATGGAGATTGAATCAACAACAGCTAGAGGATGGCGTGTTCAAAGATATGATAACTTATACCATTCTAAATTATTTTACTGAAAATTCAGGCATGGCACTTCAACTGAAACAGAATGTGAGGCATTCAAAGTGGTGCTGCGTGGCACTGCCACCAACACCACTACAAGGAGTACCTCAACAGACCAATAGGGACTTGAAACAAGTTGTGGAGATAACTTAGGCACACTGGACGCAAAAGCCCTTGACCCCGCTGCAAACCGACACTACAAGAAGCCCCCATACAATACGCAGAATTATTAGAACAATTGCGAGTCATAGATTATCATTCCTATACACAAAGAATACACACAGAAGCAGACAGACCTGGTGCACTGCTGGCTTGAATCATTAGAGATGCTCCGACTCCAACACGCATAGTAGAAATGATAACCCTAGATCACATTCAAGCAACTACACAGGAAGACATTAATGAGGCCTTTTATAATCAATATCAAGCGCTATACCCGGCTCCACAGTGAGCAGACTCGCAATAACTCCACTCATTTTTAGGGACAGTGAAACTGCCCCAAATTTCTGAAGATGCCTGGAAAAACCTAGCTAGCTCCATTGCGGCAGGGTAAATAAATGATGCAATAAAAGGTCTTCCCAAAAATAAGACTCCAGGATTAGATGGCCTACCAGCGGAGTTCTATGTTGCCTACATGCAACAATTGACTCCTCAATTTTAGAAATGATATACAGCAATATATGAAACTGGTACTTTGCCTCCCTCAACTGCGCAGGCCCTAATAACATTGTTACCTAAACCTGGACTCCTAAACTGAATGCATAAAGCCCACCATCATTATTGAATACTGAATATAAAATCCTTAGTAACATTTTTGCAAACCAACTGCAACCCCTCCTAACAGGCATAATTCATGTCCATCAATGTGGATTTGTCCCAACACGTAATACATCCCTTGATATACGCAGACTCTGCAATATAATGTTTTCCTGCACTAGGGACCGACCAGAGGCAGGGTGTATTCCACTTGACATAACCCAAGCATTTGACACATTAAGCTGGGAGTACATGTTAGCAGCGCTACAGAAATTTGGAATCCCCGGGGAATATATTAAGTGGATACAAATACTATATCACCTTTCAACCGCCAGATTATACATATCAAAGCCCCTCGAAATACAAAGAGGCACAAGACGAGGCTGTCCCCCTCGCCTATGTTGTTCGCTCTAGCACTAGAGCCATTAGCTCACAAGATACGAGCAGAATGAGTTGGATAGGACATTCCCCTTAATGACACTTTTATGACTTTTATGCACACTGCCTTGCTGCACAACACAATGGCCTCATATTGAGTAGCAGATTGAAATTTACATGAAATAGCATACAATTCACAAATGCTTGCGCAAGGTTTGCTATGCTCCAATGCCACGCCTCCAACTTGCCCCAAATGTTGCTAAGAATTGTAATAGATTACTGGAAATGGGCATTAAAGTACACAGCAGATGCCCCAGCATACGTGCCCAACATGCCATTATTAGGCATCCCCACTAACACCGGAAGGTTAAACAATCGACAGCTGGAACCCTGGACACAAGCCAGGGTGAATACAATAGGCGATCTCTTTAGAGAGGGAACACTCTTAACACATACCGATTTCACTAATGAACAAGGAGTACCAGAGACACTGTTCTTAACTCACGGAAGCCTAGTAACTTATATTAAGAGAAAATGGGCTCCTCAAGGAACGGAACCCGCAACAAATGAACAAGTTCATTTAATGTACCTTATGGGAAAATGAAGTCACCTTACATGATGGTTTTACCAAGGGCTACATACACACCAACCATCCCCGCTAAATTCAGTGCGCAGTAAATGGGAATGAGATATAAATAGACTGCTACTGGACAAGGAGTGGAATACTGTACTTGAATATGCAAAACGAGTACCCGCAATACTCATTTTAAATGTATCCAATATATGATAACCCAAAGGGCATATTTAACACCACAAAAAATGAATTCCATATATCCAAATGCCACAGCATCATGTTCCAGATGTGTTGAACATGAAGCAGACCTGATTCACATAATATGGACCTGTGATAAACTGCAAGGGTACTGGGAAGGGATAGCCACTGTATTAGGAGAAACACTGGACGATGGAGGATTTCATACAGTTGAAGGTTGTATTTTAGGGCTGTATAAATGACGAAAAGGCCAGGAGGTGCAAGCTAAATTTGCAGACTTGCCCTATTTCTAGCCAAGTGTGTAATAAGTAGGAGATAAAAATCACTAACAGCCCCTATATTACACGACTGGTAGGATGAAGTAGAAAAATCGGGACTAGCAGAAAGTGTAGCCATTCGTAGAGAAAAAAGCAGAGGACTATGGAAAAATCCTATAGCCATGTGTTGGGACATTATACTGACATCCTTTAAAGCAACTAGTGCCCTCAACCCTGGAAAGTAATACACCTTGTAGATAATAGATGTGATCTCAGAACTTAGCAACTCTCCAAAGTACAGGTACCAGAGTATTCCATATGAATCTACACAGTACCCTACAACAAGAATTATTATATGGTACCGAATATACGAGCAGCAATCTTAACAATTTACGCCCTTTCCAATGTGTCATAACTAGGGCTGGGCGTAGTTTGCGAAGTAGCGCTTCGCGAAGCTAAGCAAAGTGCACTTCGCACTACGCGAGCTACGCGTAGCACTACACGAACTGCATAGTAGCCTGTTCGCACTGTGCAAGATGCAGTTTTCAATGATTGCACAGTGCGGACAAGCATCCGGCACTGTGCAATCATTGAAAACAGCATCTTGCACAGTGCGAGCTGTAGTTTTCTGCCGCTCGAGTAGATTTTTACTTGAGCGGCAGCTTCCTCAACGCGGACAGGTAGTTTCTCATCACGAGCGGTCGCGAGCATACGTGACCACTCGCAATGAGAAACCTGACCTCCCCACGTTGAGAATCTTGCTGGAAGGTTTATTTTCCAAGTTCGCGATCAGCAACTTGATGTTGCTGATCGCGATTGAGGAAAAGTCTAGCCGGGATGTCATTTTGCTTGCTCGCGTTCACCAACATGACGTTGAGGACCGCGAGCAAACAAAAACTGACTGCTGCTCTACGCATGTTTGCACCGTGGTACGTGGAGTTCGCATAGTGCGAAGTAGCGCAAACTTCGCAAACTAGGCGAGCGTAGCGTAGTGCTTTGCCCAGGCCTAGTCATAACTCTCTTCTTTTCATTATCACGGAGCCATCAGCAGGGAGTTTGGGGGGATAGCTTGAAATGTTTGATTGTTATAAATTATTTCTATGTACTGTAATCCTATTATTGTAAAAGCAGTTTTAACAACAACTGTCAGTACTAATTGTGTGGACAAGCACTACAACGATTTATTGAGACCCAAACAGCATATTATGGATACATTGTTGTGTAACAATCACTATGTGTTGCTTGAATGTTCACTTGCATATTCCTGCTGTGTAGCTGAACGTTTGGCTAAAAAGTAGAAAATAAATAAAATATGTTAAAAAAAAGTGTGTATATGTAGCTGCCAGTAGGCAGTTATAGTTAGGACCTAGTTTCCATAAGAAAAACAATAATTGTTTGGTAATAACATTGGCGTAGTTTAACGAAATATCATAAAACTTTTAAAACTAGTCTGCCGGTCACATATGCAGCTGTCTGGAAAGTTTATAAACTTGTGAAAATGTATATCAGTAAATTGAACTTACTGGTCAAATGGTCTAATGCTTTATATTAAAAAAAAGGGGAATTCACCAAAAGACAAAATGTTACAGGGATGTTATAGTTAGGAAATAGCATAAAACTTTTTTAGAAATTCACAGAAAAAATCAAAGGATACATGGACATTATAGTTAGGAAATAAAATTTAACACAACCTTAGAAATTCACTGAAAGTAAACAAAGGTTACAGGAACATTATAGTTAGGTTCAGATTTTACACACTCAGAACCATAGAAATGTAGCAGTTATAGTTATCTCGAGTAAATGTAACTAGTGCTCTTAGGTAACTAACTTGCACCCTCACTATGCACTGCAAATTAGCCCAGATATGACATCACCCCTAACATCTTCAATTTTGTGCGGCCTCCTCCCCATTTATAAAAACATCTAGGCCCTGGAGAATTGGATTCCCGGGGCTGGACTCAGACTTGGGGAGGGCACGTGCACACCTCCCCTTTAAAATGAAATGTATTTCCCCTTGGACCTGGCCCACGCGGGCAGAGAAGAGCAAGGACAGGCAACTGTGCTTGCTTTGTTTTTCAATTTTGCAGCAGATTTGAGGATCCTCATTGTTGGCCTGTGGGACCCCACCACTAAGCCTAGGGGTCAGGGTATTCTTTTCATGCACCCTTCTTCTTTTCTTCACCATTTTTCTTGGGACTTGGACAAGTCAGAGAACCAAGATTGCTGCCAAAATTTCCTGGTTGAAGTGTTGGCAACCAATCAGATCTCAGTGTGAGAGCTCTCAGATCTGCTGAGGATTCATGCTCCTAGATATCCAAATTTCTTTTTCCTTTCATAACTCGAAAACTACTGAATGGATTTATACCAAATTACAGTGAGGGATCTTTCCAGACCAAGAGCTAGACTTCTTCCAAATTTTGTATAATTCCATCCAGTGGTTTGAGCTGTAGTTGCGTCTAAAATCCCTGAAGGAAATTGCATGGGGAAAACGAGTATTGGGACCCTTTTTCTCGACCCCCAATTGACGAATCACCCCAAAACCTTCAAGACAGCAGCAGAAGTTAGCAAACTAGCTTTTCTAAAATTGTTAGCAAAACAAAAAATGTGTTGTGTATGGGAATTAGGTCCAAACTATAGCTAACTACTGGGAAATGATCCAAGTTTACTGTGAACATGGTCCACTCATATAAATAAATGTACTTTTTGTAGCAAAGAGTCTGTGTCTGTCCATCTGCTTTGTTGCAAAGATGAGCACACATACATAGTTTTATATAACTATCTATATAAATCTATAAATATAGTTGTGAGCAAGATCACGGAGGCGATCGAAACGTGTCTGGGCGGACACTTGTCTACACACTTTATGGAAGAATAAACTGCACTATGCCTCTGTGAGCCCGCGTACCTGGATTTTGTTTTTGGAGAGTCTGCCTGTTTGTGGTCCGAACCTAATGCATCCCTCCTCGCAATTGGAGGATCGGGACTTGTGTTTCATATCTATAAATATATATATAGATAAATATATCTAGATATATCTAGATATCTCTCTCTCTCTCTCTCACAAAATGAATAGATATATCTCTGGCCATTGATATTTTGTGCTGATTTCGCGATTAATCACAGATACCCGCGCCTACGGGGATGCTATGATTAACTGGACCCAACCTGAACAGAAAGTGGCGGCCACAATTTTATCATTTGTTAATGGTTTCCGGGGCTGAAAATGTGTGTGAAAGGTAACAGAAGGGGTCAGGGTGGAGAATCTCTAACCCCATGTATGAAAGATGTGCGTTATGTGTGTCGATTGCCAGCGCAGCCCCCCATGTACCATCGCGGGGACATTGAAATTCACAACGTCATCCTAAAAATTGGTGAAAATATTTTTTTAAATATATATATAGTTGTACACAATCGCCAGTCAATATCATACACTTATGTGCGCACTCACAAACTCAGGTAGACACTTATACACCCATTCACATACTCACTCACACACTTATACGTCAGTGACATAACCACTCTGATATTAATGTACTCACTCAAATACCCATTCAGGTACACCCACTTACAGACTCACTCGGTGAGTCACGCACCCATGTACAGACACACTCAGAGACTCATGTACCTGGTTAGAGCCTCAGTCATAGACTCATGCATACAGTCTCATACCTACTTAGAGACTCTTACACCAACCCCAAGAACTACCTGGGCACTCGTGCTCCACTCACAGACCCACTCAGACACTCATGAACCCAACTACAGACTCACCCGGAGAGTCACACACCCATGTTCAGACCCTTTCATAGACTCATACACCTACTTAGAGACCCAGTCATAGACTCATGTGTAGTCTCATGCCCACTTAGAGACTCCTACACCCACTCACAGACCCACCTGGACACTCGTGCACCCCTCACAGACCCACTCAGATACTCATGCACCCACTTACAGACTCACTTGGAGAGTGACACACCAATGTACAGAGCCACTCAGAGACACACACCCACTTACAGACGTACTCACACACTCACATATGTTCTCACAGACCCACTGACACACTCATTTACCCACTTACAGATACACTTAGACACTCATATACCCACCCAAACACCCATACAGTCACTCCCACACTCCGTCACAGACTCATGCACCCTCTCACAGACCCACTCAGTTAATCATGCACACACCTAAAGACTCACTTGGAGAGTCATGCACCCATGTATAGACCAAGTCATTGACTCATGCATGCACTTAGAGACCCACTCATATACTCATGTGTACAGTCTCATACCCACTTAGAGAGTCTTAAACCCACTCACAGACCTGTGCACTCATGCACCCACTCAAAGACCCACTCAGATACTCATCTAACCCATTTACAGACTCACTCAGAATCACACACCCATGTACAGAGCCACTCAGAGACTTACACACCCACCTACAGACCTACTCACACACTCATGTATGTTCTCACAGGCTCACTGAAACACTCATACACCCACTTACAGATCCACCTAGACACTCATACACCCACTCAAACACCCATAAAGTCACTCCCACACTCAGTCACAGACTTATGCAACCTTTCACAGACCCACTCAGATAATCATACACACACCTACAGACTCACGCAGAGTCACCTACCCATGTACAGACCCAGTCATTACTCATGCACATACTTAGAGACCCACTCATAAACTCATGCAAACAGTCCCATACCCACTTAGAGACTCTTAAACCCACTCACAGACCCACCTGGGTGCTCATAAACCCAGTCACAGATCCACTCAAATACTCATGTACCCATGTACCCATTTACAGACTCACTCACACACTCATGTATGTTTACATAGACCCACTGAGACACTCATAAACCACTTACAGATCCACTTAGACCCTCATACACCCACTTAAACACCCAAACAGTCACTCCCACACTCAGTCAGACTCTGTCAGAGACTTATGAACTTAGTCAGATACTCATACACTCAGAAACATACACATCCACTCAGAAACTTAGTCAGATATGCACACACCCACTCACTCATCCACCCAGTTAAGGCTCATACATGCATGTACAGACCCACCCAGACACCTGCCCTCTCAGTCACAGACCCACTCATGCATGCACCCATTCACTCACCCACTCAGAAACGTATGCTCTCACTTACAGACCAATTGAGACACTCATATACACCCACTCACAGATCCACTCAGACACTCATTCATCCACTCACAAACCCACTCAGACTGTGCATGTCTCTAAGTGCGACTGTGAGTGGGTAAATGAGTCTCTGAGTGTGTAACTGACTGGGTGCATATCTCTGAGTGAGTCTATGAGTGGCTGTGTGAGCGACTGTATGGGTGTGTGCTTTTTGTTATTTGGTGCAAATTGGCAGTCGAGAATATAATTTTTTTTTGTGAAGGTGGTTTTCTCCTAATTTGATCATAGAAAGGAAAGATAAAACAATATCTTACTAAATATTTAGAAATAAACTTTATTTAAAAAATTTCTTAATTTTTTATTTTCAGTATGTGAAATATATTTCCTGATCACAGATTCTCCACAATGTGGTGCCAACTCAACAAATTCTTGAAAACAAAACCAGTTATTGATGTACTTTCTGATAAACACATACTAAATCGAAAAATGAGTGATAGATGATATATTTATAATATACAATCTCCAATTATAGAAAGGAAATACAAACAACTTGGAGGCTCACTTAAAAAAATTGATGTTACAATTAAGAAATAGAATTGTTTTCAACATTAGAAATTCACACAAAAAAAACAAAGATTACAGGGCTGTTATAGTTAGGAAATAGAAAAAAAACTTAAAAATTCACTGAATAAAACAAAGGTTACATGGAGTTTATTGTTAAAACAGTGCCTTGCACTACTCTATTTCAAGGAGGCGTTACTTGGGTGTTACTGCGTGTTTTCCCATGAAACACCCATGAGTTTTGACACATTCCCAGATTTGCAAAGTTTCGTAAACCTGAGAATGCATCAACACTGTGTGCCTCCCCAGGGGAGGTGTAATGAGTTGAAGTAACTTTATTTCTCCCAGTCTTTTCCTCTTTCTATGTGTGCTACATTCTGCAGCACACATACAAATAGGAAAACGCCTCCATGGATTGTTTTTGTGCAGGAAGGTGTCACTTCCTGCAAAAAAAACAATTGTGCCAACAATACAGACACCTTTGCACAATGGTACAAGGATGCCTGCATTGGGGCTAGAAATCAATTTCTACGCAGGCAAGGAATGCACCATATTTTATTAATACTGTGCATTCCTGCCCTTTCCTTTTGATGCAGGGCAGCGCAACAAGGAGACTTGCGACACTGCCCTTCTCCTTTAAGTAGTAAATGAGGTCCATGGAGTCCCACACCCCTATTCCGGTCTTTGTCTTTAATATCACTGTGAACCAGCCAATCCCAGATAGACCTGATCTTCTCACATTTCTTTTTCAACAGATACATCATTATCTTCTAAACTTTAGTTCGCAGGGGCTAAGATTGATCAACTTAGCTTCATAACTATTCTGGGCCCAGTGGCACCTGCCACACAGATAAAGGGGGGGCAGGGAGAGGGTGGCAGGGTATTAGGGCAATAATAAATAATACAAACGCGTACTTGTTGATGCCAGCTGCCTCAGTGTTCTTCTCTGGCCCTCCTCCCAGTAGTCACTGGGTCACAGGCTCCCCACCCAATACCAGCGCTGCTCTCATGCTATAACTAGCACAAGAGCAGAGCCAGAATTGGTCTGAGTGGCCTGGTTTGCCACTCAGTGTCTGGGGGTCTGTGCTGTTTCTCCAACCTGGCTGTGCAACACAGCTAGGTTGGAGAAACCTAAGTGCGCATATCTGTTTGGCTGGCCTAAGACGGCCAGCCAAACAAAAATGCGCACTTGAAGTGCCCATCACTCCAACCCCTGCCATGGTTGTCCCCTGCCCCACTCGACACTGGCATCGGGTCAGAAAGTCAGTGGAAAATAAAATTATGATATTGTTTTACTATCATTTTTTTTCCGCTGGCTGCCTTTGACAAGTAGGACAAAGCTCCTTCGCCATTACAGAGCAACCACCCCTATCCGGACCTCATTAACAGACACATAACACATTCGGTGACTGGACTTACATACTAAATTAATAAAGAATTTCCTCTTTAATATATCGTTGCTATAGTTACGCCATCGTTCCAAGTCCAATTATTCACCCATTACATAAATACCAATAAGGAGAGGAATGATGCAGAAAGATAAATACATGTCTCCCAGCCGACAATAAGCAGACTTCAGTTCTCATGAGTCCTAATGACAAAACAATATGCGTCAAATCCCTGATGTCACACGGACACTGTATGGAAAGTCATGCCCCCAGCAGCTGTGAAGAGGAAACTGCAGAAGCAAGATGAATTACAATATAGAGAGAGGGAATATCAATGTGAAAGGCCAAGAGTTGGGGATACAGCTGAGAAGAAAACAGGTTATTACGAGTGGCATGGAGTGGTGAACATTGAATGGACTTAAAGAAGATTACCAGGTAACATGGCTATGAGGCATGTGCTATCAGAAATCATCTCAACGTCTCTTCTACCGAGTTTGACTATAGGCCTTCTCCAGTGGATTATTGAAGTATACCGAATATGGGTAAGGGCCGATTGTCTACCAATGTGCGACTTGCATCCCTTCACAGCAATCATGCTAATTTTCAGTGATGTACAACAAATGCACCCTGTATTCTCAATGTATGTGGGAACACATGATATGCACATTGACCCAACCAGCATTGCTTCATCTATGTAACACTTGGATGCAAGTGTAAGAAATGCATGTTATGTTCTATATTTTCCACCACATGAACAATGAATCACAAACAATTTTAAAATAGCAATATTCTCTTATGCTGTCCTTTCATTTCTTTCAATACAGGCATTAATAAGTGCCTCAACAGGAAACTAAGACAAGCAGGCCTGTTGTGCATATTTAATGTTTAATGCTGTTTATGTTTACAGTGAATTTGACCAAACAGGACTTGACTTTTAGAAATTAATATCACAGAACCTCTATACATTAGTCCGGACAAAAGCCCCAGACCCATAGTGGCCAAACCTCAAAGTGCTGAAACATGTCAACTGATTATTAGAGTGTGGTAATATGTACATTTTACTTGACACTCAAACAACATCTGCTTTTAATCATACCATAGGCACCATAATAAAGAGATACCTCAGTGACCTCTAGGCAGTTTTAGCTACACCACAGTAAATACAGCCACAATAAACATCAAAAGTGCTCCCTGGAATATGGTAGAGCCCATCTTGGTCTATACGGACAATGATGAGACCTGATGTTGAAGCATTACACCAATAGGGTGTGTGAGGGCCCAATGAAAACAAAAAGGGTTGTTGACACCACATTTAGTACTTGGTTGGTGTCCTCACTGAGACTAGATGGTTGTAGGATACCTCTATGTGATTGATACAGATTGGGAGAACATATCCTATTTTTAAAAAAAATCTCTCCTTTCCCCAGAGTCATAAAGGATCTAGGGGGCTTATTTACAAGCCCCTTGCACTGCCTGTACGTCACTTTTTCCTAAATAAAAAATGAGTCACCGGTGGCGCAAGGGGCTTTTAAATAAGCACCTAGGTTTTTTATTTTTTTGATCAAAGTTGTATTTTTCCAGGACAAAATGGCAATTTAAAACTGCATACCCTGGCTACCGGTGCAGGCCTGGAGATGTGTGTTACAGGGCTACTTTAGAGAGTTGCACAATGAGAGCTTCAGCCAACTAAAAGCATTTAATTTACAGGTCCTCAGTACATGTAGATCCATATATGTGAGAAATTGGGTTATTAGTTAAGTGGTTGTGAGGCCTTCTCTGGCAACAGCCACAATCCCTGTTAGGGTGAAGCACAAAAGTCACTAAATTAACCTGTGCTTGACTTTCTTGTGGCTTGATGCAAAAGCAGCCAGGCTTAACTTAGAGCCAATGTGTAAAGTATTTATACAGCATGCAATCAGTAATAAAGTGAAAACATAACACAAGGAAAATCTCACACCAATTTAGAAAAATGTTGTAAAATGTTATAAATTACTTGACACAAAACCAACAAAAATCCAATCAGTAGAACCAGAGATATGCAGTTTCATAATTTAAGGTAAGTGTAGCGCCCAAAAGCACATAGTACTACTAACTGTTATCTGGTTGTGTGAGGTCAGATGAAAGTCACATGTTAATACTGACCTCAATGGAGCACGGGCTGGATAAAGGGATCAGGTTAGTTCAGCTAAAACATTACCTTCTAAAATCAACTGTAAAGAGTTTCACTTGCAGTGGAGGAGGGGAATAGATAGGAGCAGGGGGAGTGTTGGGGAAGGTTGTCGCTGTGGGGCATCACAAATGCTTTTGCTGGAGCTTCGCATTGGTGGTCACTTCAGACTGCCCATTCTGCAGTGCAAAGTGCAGTTCTCAAGTTGCGATTTGTTGCAGGAAGGCGGCATGGATGGCAAGATCTTGGCATTAACAGACCCATTGCGGTTGCAATTAGCTCAAAACTTCAGGATTTCTCCCTTTCTTTAAGGAGGGTTACAATTGATGCCACACCAAGGGCAGAGGCACCTCCTGGGGATCAGGAACTCATTCCGTCTAAGGCCAGCAAGGCTCAGGCAGGTCCAGTTACATATCTAGGCAGGTACAGTTGCAGCAGGTCAGCTGGGCAGTTGCAGACAGGTCTCTAAAGCTTATTGCATCCCTGTGGTTCAGACAGGAGGTCAGTCAGCTGCCCTTTGGAGTCACCTTCATCCTAGGATGAAGGGTGTCGGATCAGACTTCCTTCTCAGCAAGCAGGGCAGGGCCGAAGCAGCATGGCAACTGTGGTATAATCCAAGATGTCAGTAGTCCAAGACTACACAAGTAGGTACACAAAAGTGAGTTCATTCCATCGGCAAGGACTGCAAACTACACCCACAGGATCTAGTCCCAACTGCCTCTCTTCTAATTATAACAGATCCCAACATGGAATACAGAATGCAGAATACCATGACCTAACACATGAGCCCCAGAGAAGAGCAGAGAAGATAACAAACAGTTCTTCTTGTGTGGTATGAACATGTCTAGGTGTGACCTGAAGAGTGGGCCTGAGGGTCTCCTTTTTACAATTGGTGCCCAAGTTGTCGGAGAAGCTTTTTGAGTAGCCCCCTACAGAGTTGTCTGGAATTCCTGCTCCCTGCCATGGTCTCAGTCTGTCTGGAGGTACAATCGTCTAGTGTGAAGTCTTTTGTGTGTGAGCGGAGCCAGAACCTTTGAAATGCAAGTGTGGTAGGTAACAGCTCCATCGCCCCATCCTGCCAGAGATGGCCCATCCTGCCAACACCAAGACCCTCTAATGTGGAACTGTATGGAAGGAATATACAGAGCCAACTGCACCTAGTCATGTGATCCAGGAACAGGTTGCAGGCACTAAATTGTCACGCAGGGTGGAGCGTGTCAAGAATAAATGTGGCATCGGTGGGCAGGAAGCTGTTTGTCATTGTAGTTGTTTTCAGTCAGCAGCTTCCTACCATTGCGTCACCTACCTTGCTTCTGGGTTATACCTTGCTGGTTTCTGCGTCCTGCACAGGCTCCTCAGCTTGGGCTGATTTCATAGTGCTTCGTCATGGCTGCTTCTTCGGGGATCCTCATCTATGACTCTGGATACTCAGTATTGATACTCCTGCAAAGAAAAAGGAATAAAACAAAAATCAAGACAATATGAGCATTGTCTGGTAACATGCTAGCATGCTGGCATTTAGAAACAAGCACCTGATTTGCTTCTCTAGAAGAAACACAAAAATACAAACAGTATTATTGATTATACTGAACAGACACCACTTTGAATTCTCAGCATAACTACTTTTGTTTAGGCTTATTTTTATTTGTGTTGTTGTCCTTAGTGAAATGGCAGAATACGGTTTGCATGACGCAAAACACTGAACATATAGATGTATATATACACATTATTCTCTTTTTTATGTTGTTCTCCAGCTACTCAAGTCCCACAATGAGTTTAACTTAAGAGGACTTAATTAGCGCTTAGGGTAGGCTGTATTACTGTGCACTCTATAGCTTAGGCCATATTAAAAGTATTGTTTGACTACTACTCACTATCTTTTCCTTCTCTTTCTTACCTTTAGATTGTGGTATTACCAGTTAACCTTACTATCTCCTACATTAGATACATTAGATGAAAGAGGGGAGTCATACATGTATAAGTCATTACTTGGTATATACACTTTCCCATGGTTAGCAGGAGTAAAGTGCCCAGCATCCTAAGGCCATACTAAAACACATAGGGGCAGATTTACAGGCCCCTTGTGCCACCTGTGCGTCACTTTTTGTGGCGCATTTTACTGCCTCATATCTACAAGGACATGAAAAGCCACCCTGTGTGCTTTTCCTGTCCTTGTAAATATGGCCCCTTTACATGCAGCACTTTGCGTGAAAGGGGAGTTCCATGGGTGTTCCCACACAACACCCATGGAACCGGACACATTTCCAGATTTACAAAAAAAATCATAAACCTGAAATTGTGTCTAACTAGTAGGCCTCTCTAAGGGAGGTGTAGGGAGGCGCAATGAGGAGAAATGTATTTATTTCTGCTCATGTTTCCCCTCTTTCTATGCTTGCTGCATTCTGCAGCTCACGTAGAACAAGAAAATCACCTCTGGTGCCTGTTTATGTACAGGAAGGTGTCCCTTCCTGCACCTAAACCATCATTAAACAAATGATGTTTGGCAATTTTTAGGTGTGCTAATACAGCATTTGACTACTGACAACTGATGCCTACGTGTTAAATAGTGTGCCTATTTTTGAAATTGTAGATGAAGAGCACTCATTGTAAACAAAAGTAAATACATTTTCTCCCTTTGGTTTACACCTATGTTTGGAATATGTTTACATTCTTTTTTGGGAATTTTGTTTTAGAATTCCAGGAATGCTTCTGCTAAATTCTGACAGTCAAACAGTTCCAGGAGTGCACATGTGTAAGGATTTAATTGGTGTGAATATACATCATGTACACTTATGTTTGTGTAAAAGATTAACAAATGTGTATGCATATGTGTAGGGTAGTGGCAATTGCTTCCACTATACTTTCTCCATTTTTAGCGGCATTCCGTCACCATTATCACCTCGAACCTTTGACTGGTGTAATTCCTTCACCTTATCAAGGGTGGGTATGGCCTGTGAAAACATTTCTGAATACCCACAAACTCAGATGAGTGTGCACCAACTTTGCATGGCATCCTTCCTCTTGAAGGCACATGTCTCTCCCTCTACCCACTCACACACCACCCCAGCCCTTCACCAGAACAGATTTATTTTCACATGCTGATGTACATTTATGTGGGATGGAAAGACCAAAAGGATGAAGTTTGCACCATCAAATCGTGGTACAAATTTCAGATGTCAGCTGTACTTGAGTGGATGGATCTTAGTCTTGAACAGTAAAATTGACATCAATTTTTCAACAGTATGTCAACAACAGTGAAGAGCATTCTGCCCCACAAGAGTAAAAGAATGTGGTTGATTTGCATACCATAAAGGTTTATTAGCAAACTAACAAAGTTATAAACTTCAATCAGATTAGTTGTAAGTTAATAATCACCTGGTTTAAGAAATGGGGTTATTGGTTGAGAGTGGTGGGAACCCCACTCAGGCAACAACCAAGTCAATAAATTAGCCTGTGCTTAACTCTCTGGGAGCTTAGCATCATGCAGTCAGACTTAAGGTAGAGGGAGTGTATAAATTATTATTAGAGCACACAAACAGTAAACTCACAAGTTGAGGCCAGCCGTAATGGGCGCAGGTTGGATACACAGACCAAGTTAGTCCCACTGAAATTCTACCTTCCAATTTTGGCACAAAGAGTTCCCTTCATATTGGAGGAGGCCATGAGGAGCAAACTGAAAATCACAGACTTTTGTCTCTGTAATTCGTAGAACGGCTTGGGTATCGGTGATGGTCATTGCTGTAGCACAAAGAGCCAGTTGGTCATTGCAAAGGGTTGTTGCTGTAGCTTTGCATTGTTTTTTGTCATGGTCTGTTGTTGCTGCTACGTGAAGTACAGGTCTCGCATTGGCAGTTGTCCCTGGGGGGGTCACCGTCAACACGAAGAGTTGCTCGCACCAGAGCTTACTGTTGGCAATAGTCATGAGTGGCAGAGTCTTGGCATGACCAAGCATGGTGCTGAGGCGCGTTGACCAGACTTCGAGATTTTCACTCTCTCCCTTCAGGAGGAGTATACTCTGATGCCAGCAAAGGGTCCAGGTCATGGGGAACACCTCTTGGGGAACAGGGACTCACTCCAGCAGAGGGAAGCATGGCTCAGGCAGGTCCAGTTGCAGGGTCAGGCAGGTCAAGTTGCAGCAGGTCAACTAGGCATGGTGGAGTCAGGAGCTTGTTGTGTCAATGTAGCCTACTTAGAAGGTCAGACTCTTGGAGTCACTATGGCTAGCCTAGGATGAAAGCAGTGGTTCTTCTGTAACTTCCATACATTCATGAGTGTCCTGAGAAGTGACTCTAGAGGTCCAATATTTATACCTGGTGCCTGTTTTTGTGTGTGGGGGGCTTTTCATTCTACCCTCACATCTGGTTCTGGAAAGTTTTCCTCTTGCCCTGTCAAGAGGCAGGCAGGCATGGTGTCATTACTTTGTGTGGGTAGGAGGCAAATTTGTTGTGAAGTGCAAGTGGGTTCAGTCCTTCCCTAGTCATCCTGTCAGGATGGGCCATCTTGTCCCCAATAACAGCCCCTTTGTGTCACTGTCTGGCAGAAACACAGAAACACCCAGCAGAACCATTCACAGTCATGGTGACACAGGACACTGGCAAGAGGCACAAATTGTTGAGAAAAGAATATGCCGACTTTCTGAAAGTGGCATTTTCAGAACTGTGACCTAAAATCTGAATTTGCCATTAAAGAGGATTTTTAAATTACAATTCATTTCAGTGTAAACTGCATATTTCTACCTGCTGCCAATCCAAAGTTGGCAGTTTCCTAAATGTAATAAAGTAATCCAGTGTTAGGCAATGTGAAACATAGGCCTTACAACTGTGCAAAACGGTGTTAGGAGTTTTTCACTGCCAGAACATGTCAAACTTAAATACCCCTGTTCTACTTTTTAAATACAATACACTCTGCCCTATGACCCTTTAGAGTTTGGTTTGGGAGTGGCGTAAAAGAGAAGGGAAGGTTTATGTATTGTAAAATGTTGAATATGCCAGCTTATTAGTGCTTTACTGGCTGCAGTGGTGTGCCTGCGATATAGGCTACATTATGTGGATGTCACAATGAGTGCTGCAGGCAAGTTAGTAGAATTCAATTTACAGGCCCTGGGTACAAGTTGTACCATTTAATAGGGACTTACCAGTAAATTAAATGTGCTAACTTGGTTTAGTTCAATGTTACCGTATTTGAATGAAAGAGCAACATTTCCCAGAGTCTTAATACTAAGAAAAAAACAACTTTACAAAACAGGAGGGATTAAAACAAAACGTTTGTTGGTATACTATACTTAAAATGTCAGGTTTAATATATGGCTACAGCATAAGTCAATATAAGGCAGAACAGAAAATGCAAGGACATGTTTTTTAAGGAATTTTGTAGGAAAATCATAAAATATTCAGAGCCATATTATCAAGGAAGCTGCGGTAGTTTATCGCCGCTTTACCGGCAGGAAACTGCCGATAAAGTGGCGATAATGGGCTTGATAATATGCGATTCGAATTTCAATCGAAGCCCAGGTTAGATGTGTGACCCTCAGTTAATTGTTTCCGAAGTAGCGCCAAGACGCCTTCTATGCTATTCGTGCGCTTCATAAATGTATTAACATTATTAACATTAACTTCCCCGGAAGGAAAACTCCCTAATGCTAAGCTAAAAGTTAATTAGTAAAGGTAGGGAAATGTAAGCACCAGGTGTCAATAAATATAGCATCTAAGGAAAAATCTAATGAAGGTTCCAACAAGTTAGAAGAGAAATATGCTGGCTCGAGAGATTAACTTTATGTTCAGAAATAAAATAAGCATAGGGTCTCAAGAGAGACAGTGGGGCATTTGCCTTGAAAAAGGGACAGGAGCAAGTGTAACTCGCTAACATATTGATGTACAATTAAAACATCGAATTCAGGAACCTAGACACTCACTCATTACTGTTTCCACAAAGAGGGAGCCAATCAAAGGGAAGCTCTCACAAACTTCCGGTGTCGGACCTCTTCCCATGAATCAAGAATGAGGGATTTTCAGCATCGTGGCCTTCACAGATACCTCACAGGGGAGAATTCATCTCGACCTGTCCATCTCCTGCACCGGTGTTAAGATTTACTGTTCAGCTCGTTAAAAAGGTACGTTCAATGGCCTTCACACCAAACTAAACAATACACAGCAAGCAGCAATATAACATTTTCTTTTTACTTGGAGCCTTTAAAATCGAGGGCTACAGTGACTATGGCCAACTTAAAATGAACACAATCTATATGGTTAATTATGAATGCAAAACCACTAATTACAGTCAGTCTAAATATGAAACCACACTCAGATATAAAATAGTGGTGATCATATGTGACATACATTAAATAGTGTAAAATACAAAACATTGACAAGGGGTTACCAGGATTAAATGGATGGACTTTTGTATATTCCCGTGTTGTGCATATGCAGACCTTGGTTAAACGTAGGCACAGAAGTGGCTTTGTGACACATGACAGGAGAGTTTTTGAAGTTCTCTAAATGGTGCAAACCATCACCTTCACGATATTTTATTTGCGCTGATTTGATTCAAGGTCCCACCCGTCGTTGCTAATTTACTTTCCCCCTCAACGCTCTGCTCTCTGCCTGCCACAACGTGGAGGTGCAGGCAAACCACACTTCTGCTGCCAGTTTATGTTACTGCTGCTTTTTTACTTCTTTGCCACTGCTTAAAAACAGCACCGCAGAGCACGCCTGGTGACTTCATCATTTTCAGCTGTGCATGACCAGAACCTCGAAGGTGTTAATTGTAATTTGCTCCACCAATTTTTCAGCGCTGCAAATTCAGAAGAATGTCACACTCAAGATGTTATCAAAGCTTGAAAAAATCGTTAGTTTCTGCATGCTTGAACACGCATGCTGTGCTAAACCATTTAATACCCAGTGATGGAAAATCTGGATATGCGATCACTCGTCTTCTTTGAAAGGGAGATGGATAAATCGGATGGCTCAGTCTGTTACACATTCATCTCAAACAAATGTTTCGATATGCATATCACGAAGTCGAACCCCGATTAGGCCAGATCTGCTTGCCATACCTTGAGTTCAGTAAATTGAACACTTCTAAGTTAGAAAGCAGTGGCACCGGCACCTGCAGCGGTTAGAAACGTCAAACATGCTCTATCTCTCTCCCTCTCTCGCTATATATATATTACCTACGCCAGTAGGTATATATAGTTAGGATTTTTTCTCTATGGGTTTTTTGAAAATTCTATGTCTAATAACTTTGGCGTTTGTGGACGGAATTGGCTGAAATTTTCAGGAAAATGGCACATTTCGTTTCTGAGCAGCCCCTAAAAATTTTGGGGGGGTTCGTCAAGGGGGGGCCGAGAAAAAAGGGGGGTCCCAAAACGCGTTTTTCCCATGTTAATTTCCATAGGGCGGTTGGCCTCACTTTTAGCCCGAACGGCTGAATGGATTTGCACGAAACTTGGCAAAATTGTAGGGACTGGTAGCCCGATGTGCCTTTTGTAGGTCTCAATATATGTGCTGCAGTGGATTTTGAGAAATTAACGTTTAAAAAAAGATATATATCTGTAACAGCGGACTGGGCAGCGGCCCAGGACGCGGACTTTTCGCGCAACGGAGCTTTGTGAAGCGAAACTGATTGGTTCTCTGGCGTCTGTCAACATTCCAAACAGTCCGTAGCGGCCGCCATCTTGTCTCTCGGTAGGATCGAGAGACAAGAGGAGGCCAAAGCGAAGAGGCAAATGACCATAAGGGGGAATAGTAGATCCTCGCTGACCCCCTAGGTTTGATGTGGAGGTTTTAAAAGGGCCCCGCGGGGCAAAAAAAAAAATAATAATAATAATCGAACGGCTGAATGGATTTGCACGAAACTTGGCAAAATTGTAGGGACTGGTAGCCCGATGTGCCTTTGCTAGGTCTCAATATATGTGCTTCAGTGGATTTTGAGAAATTAACGTTCAAAAAAAGATATATATCTGTAACAGCGCACCGCTTCGCGTACTTTTCGCGTTACGGAGCTTTGCGAAGCGAAGCTGATTGGCTCTCCGGTGTCTGTAAACATTCCAAACAGTACGTAGCGGCCGCCATCTTGTCTCTCGGTAGGATCGAGAGACAAGAGGAGGCCAAAGCGAAGGGGCAAATGACCATAAGGGGGCATAGTAGATCCTCGCTGACCCCCTAGGTTTGATGTGGAGGTTTTAAAAGGGCCCCGCGGGGCAAAAAAAAAAAATAATAATAATAATCGAACGGCTGAATGGATTTGCACGAAACTTGGTAAAATATTAGGGACTGGTAGCCCGATGTGCCTTTGCTATGTCTCAATATATGTGCTTCAGTGCATTTTGAGAAATTAACGTTCAAAAACAAGATATATATCTGTAACAGCGCTCCGCTTCGCGGAGATAAAATTATATCTGTATTACCTAGCTGTTGCTAACACCAGTTAGCGACGGCTAGTAGGAGATAGCGACCATCTTGGGTCCCACTTTGCATGTGAGTGATATTTATCACTAATGACATGCAAAGTGGGCATGCCAAGATGTTAGCGACTGGAAACAGTCGCTAACATCGCTATCTCCTAGGGACTGGTAGCCCGATGTGCCTTTGCTATGTCTCAATATATGTGCTTCAGTGCATTTTGAGAAATTAACGTTCAAAAACAAGATATATATCTGTAACAGCGCTCCGCTTCGCGGAGATAAAATTATATCTGTATTACCTAGCTGTTGCTAACACCAGTTAGCGACGGCTAGTAGGAGATAGCGACCATCTTGGGTCCCACTTTGCATGTGAGTGATATTTATCACTAATGACATGCAAAGTGGGCATGCCAAGATGTTAGCGACTGGAAACAGTCGCTAACATCGCTATCTCCTATTATCAACTTTTGGAAATATTCGAGATAAGCGCGAATATCTCCAAAAAGTAACAGCTGCCCTGAGCAGTTCTTAGCCATGTTATCCAATGGGAGGTGGATAACATGGCTAAGAGCATTAGCTCGGTAATGCATGAATATCGCTGAGTTTTCAGCGATATTAATGCATTGCGGTCGTTTTTTATCGTATTTGCGATAAACCTTGATAATAGCAAGGTTTATCTGCGATAATTTCTGACGGTAAAAAAATCTTTGCAATGCATCGTTAGGGATAAATATCGCTTAACTTTGGTAATATGCCCCAACGTCTGTTAACGTTCGATTCGAAGGAAATCAGGAATTGTTGAAAAACATTGTGTGCGCCATCTTGTCTTTTTTCAAATGCCACACTTTTGTCGTGCACGGCAGCCATTTTAGATGCCTTGACCAGACCCACTCTGTGCACGCTGTCGATCCTTAGCATGGCTCCCCACCCTCGCAAGCATCTCACCCAGGCAGTGGTCACCCCCGCTCTCTGTCTTATGCATGGGTAATAAACCTCCCCCCATCTGCGCTGCTCTTCCCTGAGAATCACACCCTGTGCCCGCCCGACACCTCCCTTTCGCCCTATTCACTACCGCACCCTCTGACACTCCTTTTCCTCTGTGTCCGATTGTCCAGGCCGGTCCTAGGCTATCAGCTAGCCCTGCAGATGTAGTTTATGGCCATAGCTGTAAAGAATCACCCCTCTTCAAAGGAGTTATAGTAGATCAAGGCCCACACTCGATGAGATCCGTCACAGCAGAAGCGTTGCTATTATCTGAAAACCATCCTGTATTGTGATTGGGGAGGGGACCGAGCGTGAAGCGGAAGATTCCAGGGATGACTCTTTGTACATCAAAGTTTTTACAATTATGTGTCACATTAAAAATATATAGCACTCCGACAAAGTAGTAAGATTATAAAACTTTAATAATTTATAAATATATACATGAAAACAAAAATAGTAATAACATATAAACATTTTTAGGGAAAAACAACGAAGTAGCGGTCGGCTGTGCGAATAGTCCCAACGCAGCACAACGTCCAGATTTCCGGCGTGGGGCGTCGCGGGGGGTGGGTCATCAGTAGCAAACTGTTGTGCGAATAGTTCCAAGGCAGCAGAACGCGCCGAAATCTAGATGACACGAAAGTGATGTCTAGTAAGTTGCCACCCAGCAAATAACGGCGTGGGGCGTCGCGGGGGGTGGGTCATCAGTAGCAAACTGTTGTGCGAATAGTTCCAAGGCAGCAGAACGATGGCACCAAGGTGATGTCCAGTAAGTTGCCGCACTGGTTTTGGTATCCTACAATGCTGCTCCGAATAACGGCGTGGGGCGCCCCGGGGGAGGCGGCGTGAACGGGCCTCTCCAGGTGGAGTCTCATCTGTTTTAGTGGGGCGCCCCTTTACCGTTTCAGTTGCCATTCCGTCCGCTTTTGGTCCACTGTGTCAAAGTCCGCCATTCAGCTGAGTTGCGCCCACTCTTGCGGTGCAGCGATAGGCGGCTGCCACAGGACTCTCAAAATGGCGGCAGGCTCTTTCCTTTTTGGGCGTGGTCCACTGAAATGGCCCTGGGACACCTTGGAAATCGGACGCTTGTCTGCTAGGTCTTGGACCCCATTCTCGAAAGCGTCCCCTCCGCCTTGAGAATTCATCAAAAGTTTTGGGGGCCCCGACTCCTGCAGGCTTGTGGTGGGGAGCGGCTGCCATGATTGCTCGCGGAATGACCACGACGGAGCTACGAGATGGTGGTGCTCTCATGCTGATGCCAGTTTAGTCTGAAACATCCAGAAACAAGGTGGGGCTTTCATCGTTTGGGGGAAAAAAAAAGTTTTCATCCAATGAAAAGTGTTGTTTTTAGGTCATATGATCAAGCCTTCCATCATTAGGAAACCAAAAGTAAAATGAACCAATGAAAAGTTTTATAAACAAGTCACATGACCTGTTATGCGGCATAGGGTATAAAATGCGGAGAAAATACGTTGGCACGTGAGGCGGCGTCGGTAGCGGACCGATGTGCGAATAGGCCGAAGGCAATACAACGCGCCAAGATCCGGATGGCACCGAGGTGGTGTCCAGCAAGTTGCAGCACTGGTGTGGCCATCCTACAATGCTGAAAGTCGGCATGGGGCGCCCCGTTGGCCTGTGAGTTTGCGTCAGTAGCGGACCGATGTGCGAATAGGCCGAAGGCAGCACAACGCGCCAAGATCCGGATGGCACCGAGGTGGTGTCTAGTAAGTTGTCGCACTTCTGTGGCCATCCTACAATGTTGAAAGTCGGCGTGGGGCGCCCCGTTGGCCTGTGAGATGGCGTCAGTAGCGGACCGATGTGCGAATGGGGCCAAAGGCAGCGCAACAATATTTTCTGACTGACACCACAAGGCGCTGAGATGCCAAGATCCGGATGGCACCGAGGTGATGTCTAAGTTGCGGACTGATGTGCGAATGGGGCCAAAGGCAGCGTAACAATATTTTTTGTATGGCAGATACCACTAGGCGTTGAGATGCCAAGATTCGGATGGCACTGAGGTGATGTCTAGCAAGTTGCTGTACTGGTGTGGTCATCCTACAATGCTGAAACTCGGCGTGGGTCGCCCCATTAGCCTGTGAGATGGCGTCAGTAGCGGACCGATGTGCGAATAGGCCGAAGGCAGCACAACGCGCCAAGATCCGGATGTCACCGTGGTGGTTTCATAGTTGAGAGGCACTTCATCTGCAGTGGGGCGCCGAGATCCGGATGGCACCGAGGTGATGTCTAGCAAGTTGCTGTACTGGTGTGGTTATCCTACAATGCTGAAACTCGGCGTGGGTCGCCCCATTAGCCTGTGAGATGGCGTCAGTAGCGGACCGATGTGCGAATAGGCCGAAGGCAGCACAACGCTCCAAGATCCGGATGTCACCGTGGTGGTTTCATAGTTGAGAGGCACTTCATCTGCAGTGGGGCGCCGAGATCCGGATGGCACCGAGGTGATGTCTAGCAAGTTGCTGTACTGGTGTGGTTATTCTACAATGCTGAAACTCGGCGTGGGGCGCCCCATTAGCCTGTGAGATGGCGTCAGTAGCGGACCGATGTGCGAATGGGGCCAAAGGCAGCGCAACAATATTTTCTGAAGAGAAGACACCAAAAGGTGCTGACATTCCAAGATCCGGATGGCACCGAGGTGGTGTCTAGCAAGCTATGCAGTTGAGTTGTGTGCGCACTTGCGGCGAATAGGTCGAAGGCAGCATAACAATGTTTTCTGAATAGGAGACACCACAAGGCGTTGAGATTCAGTTACCACCGAGGTGATGTCTAGCAAGTTGCCGCACTGGTGTGGCCATCCTACAATACTGCTCCGAATAACGGCGTGGGGTGCCCGAAGGGGGGGGGGAGCCGGCGTGAATGGGCCTTCCTAGGTGGAGGCTCGTCTGCTGTAGTGGGGCGCCCCTTTACCGTTTCAGTTGCCATTCAGCTGAGTTTCGGCTGCTCTTGATGCTACAGCGACAGGCGGCTGCAAGAGGACTCTCAAAATGGCGGCCTGTTCTTTGGATTTGGGCCTGGTCCACTAAAATGGCCCTGGGACACCTTAGAACTCGGACGCTCGATTTTTTTTTCCTTTCCTGTACATGCAAAAAAAGGTAAATGCCCGGTACGTTACACGCTTCATCTGCCACGATGAACTCTCCAGAGGAACCGAAAAAAAATATAGTTGTGGTAACTATACCATGCATCGTCATATGGAGAGGTGGCACCAATTAATTATAGTGCTGCATAAAAGAGAGATTTGGAGGAGAACCCCTGACCTGCTAGTACATTCATCAAAGAAGTGGCACTGAGAGCTTCAGAGGCAAGGGAAACGGTCCCAAATATTTAGAAGAACTTTGGAAAGATTAAAATGACATGTTTAGATTGTGGCAAATTAATTTCATGTGGACAGATGAGTGTTACTCTAATAAATACAGCATATGAACATCATCATAGTCGATGGTTGGTAGAGACATTTTGACTATATCCTGGACCTGCCCGTCCTCGCCCAAAATGGCGCCGGAATAAATGGGACTCGTAACTCCTTGTTGTGTACTGGTTGCAGAACCTTGAAATCACGAGATACGTATGCAGTTTTGAAGCACATGGCGGGCAGGGACGAGAATTGATTGAATATTTCGACATCCCTATTGATATTAAGTTCTGATGTGTTATTGATTACTGTACTGTTGAAAGTTCGAATTAACGTCACCCATGGTACTTGCCCGCAAATGTATATCTAGATAATTTTATTGTAACTGGCCCTGTCGTATTTTAATTATAAAATGTACGTCCACCGATTCCGTAACTGTTAGACACCTTAGTTCTTGCAACCTAATGGCCTGCCCGTTACGTTCCTCTACAGTGTAAATGTCTATTCATCATATACGATTACAGTTTGCTCTGAGGCAGGCCAACGTGGTTATAGGCTCGTATTTGTATAATGACATTTTCACAATAAAGGTTTTTAAAAGAAAACATGGTAGTAGTATATACATTGGTAAAGTTTTTAATAATAGTGACTGTTTTAGAATCATTAAAAGGCAAGTGAAATAAAGCAGACCAATTACATGAAGGGTAAAAGGTATAATACGAAGGAACGCAGTAAAGATAAATGGTCAAGGGCTGTTGTGTTTTCTATTCCTGCAACATAAAGTGATCGATAAGAATCTCATATTCAGGCGTATCGGCGACTAAGACAGCAGGTCGACCCTCTTTTGCTCAACGGCTCCGTCATGGGACGAAGAAACGCTCTTTTTCTCGAAAAAAGAATATATTTTACTTGCAGGACAGTTGTAAAATTTCCGGGAAAGTACATTAGCCTGGAACATTATAACATATATTTAAGAAAAAATAATGTTCGGAAGTAATGAAAAGCGTAATTTTTAGGTCATATGACCAAGTCTTTCATCATTACAATAAGAAAAGTAAAATGAACCAATGAAAAGTTTTATTAACAAGTCACATGACTTGTTATGCTTACGTTACGCGCTGCGCGCCCCGGATGACTTCCGGATGCGCTAACGCGGCGCGTCATATGACGCATTACGCGACAACGCAGGTACAGAATATAGTCAAAATGTCTCCACCAACCAGCGGTCGGAACACAACCCCTTTCAGCAGGCTAAATAGTTCTGTTAAATGACAACAGAAGGGACAGGCAACAAGAACCATCAGTCAAAGAGGGGAGGGCTAGTTCTTCTCTACCGGGTTACATTGGGGCGCTACCGGAACTGATCGAATTGGTAGTCTACAGTGTTTCTGGATGTTTCAGACTGAAGCTGGGGTTAGCATGAGAGCAGCACCATTTCGTAGCTCCGTCGTGGTCATTCCGCAACCAATCATGGCAGCCGTTCTTTATCGTTATTTTGGGCGGGGTGGGTGGCGGAGCCGAGCTGTTTTGCAGCCATCATTGTGTGGAGTTCAGTTCATCTCACTAGTTTTGTATTTGTCATGAGGGGTTGTTCCTAATGTTTCTATTTTAGCGAGGTCAAAAAGAGATCCCATTAGTGGCCTACTGATTTTGCTCGATTCCTTTTCTTCTTTTTTTACACGATTTTTCGTTATCTGCAAAGACTAAACAGAGTATTGCGACTCTGTGTTTGTTTGTAAATAGAGAATGAACCAAAGAGAACTAATTCTAAAACAGTAAATACTTGGATAACAATCAATCAAATGGAGAGAGAAGCAGGCACGACGGATTACAATGGGGGCAAAGGCCTGCGTTAACTACCTTTCACTATCTGCAAAGAGAGAGTACTCCTAATAGAAATGAGGGGGGGGGGGCACCATTCAAAGCAGATCAGTGTGCATAAACACGAAAATGTTTTCACTTACCACGTACTTGGCATTCGACAGCTTATGATATTTGCTATTAAAAAACCATTGAAATTCACTGAAAAAACCATAGGTTATAGACCATATATAGTTAGGAATTAGCATTTACAAAACCTTGAAAATTCACTGAAAAAACCATAGGTTATAGACCATATATAGTTAGGAATTAGCATTTAAAAAACCTCATTTACTCACACAAAACCATTGAAATTCCATATATAGTTAGTTGCACTAACTATATATCGCGCACCCGCAATCCACTGCTGATCATGTCACATATTACATCATTCATGACATGGTCAGTGACATCACTGATGACATCACTGATGACATCTCAAATGACATCACTGATGACATCTCATTTGACATCATTCTTGTGCTAATACGATAAACCTCTTCAGACTCTAATATAACCTTAGATACACTCAGTGTATACAGACACTCACACACTGCCACTCATCCATGGAGTTACTCACACACCCAGTCAGTCATGCAAAGAAACAATCTCACCTCCATTTCTTCAACTATACAGTTAAACACACCTTACTTATTGAAACATATACTAACACATATTTACTCTCTTATACAATCCCTGATACAAGTTCACAATGATCGATACAACTACTCACTCATTCAGTGGCTCTCATGCACAGTTATTTATATATGCCAACTCTCACATGTACTGTGTTTTACATATGTACTTACTATGACATGTAGCATTGAGATATCCATTCACTCATCAATACACTCATGCACACAGTCAACTGCCCATGTAGCTGTTTCCACATGCACTCTTGAACTCATACACCTAGTGAATAAACTGCTCACACATCTATGCATAGAGTCACACACCTTCCAGCCACCCCTACACAAACTCAATCTCCCATAGAAATACTTGGGCAACCAATTAATAACACATATAGCCTCTCGTATAGCTAATGATCAACACATGCAGCAGTTTACAGAACAACAGACATAATGATGCACAAATTAAGACAGTTTAGTCACTAACCCATGCATTCAGTGAGACACATTTAATCACTCACTCATACAGTCAGTCACGCACCTACTAAATCCTTCATCCAGACACTTATACATCCACTCATTCTTCAATATGTAAAACATATTTAAACTTTACAAAAACACACAGACACTAGATGATGTCATCAGTGATGTCATTTGAGATGTCATCAGTGATGTCATTTGAGATGTCATCAGTGATGTCATCAGTGATGTCACTTACCATGTCATGAATGATGTAATATGTGACATGATCAGCAGTGGATTGCGGGTGCGCGATATATAGTTAGTGCAACTAACTATATATGGAATTTCAATGGTTTTGTGTGAGTAAAATAAGGTTTTTTAAATGCTAATTCCTAACTATATATGGTCTATAACCTATGGTTTTTTCAGTGAATATATATATATATATATATATATATATATATATATATATATATATATATATATATATATATATATATATATATATATTCAATCGAACATACCAAAGTCCACACGATCCTGGGACAGTATGAGGCACAAACTCTTATGTTAGAGACTCAGGAGATTTCCTGAACAAAATCAGAACAGTTTATACACCTCTATTCCTCACCAATTAGGACTTGATGCTTGCATGCATTTTCTTTCTAAAAGATCTGTCTCCTATCTTTACCACACCAAAATGCTCATCACAATGATGGAACTATGCCTCAAGCAGAATTACTTTTTGTTTGATAACAAAATCTACATACAGACCCTTGGGATCTCTATGGGGACTTGCTTTGCGCCGAGCTTTGCGGGTCTCCATATGGGGTACTGGGAGGAAAGTGTAGCATACAGGTCACCTATGTACCGTGGCCATGTTATCAAGTGGCTGCGGTACATAGATGATGTGCTGGTTGTGTGGAGGGGAACCCAGGAAGAGGCTAACATATTTGTGCATGAACTCAATCAGAATACTTTCAACCTTAATTTCACCAGCAATTGGTCCAAAGAGAGCTTGGAATTTCTAGATTTGAGTGTGAGAGTGGAGAAGGGTAGATTGGAAACAGTTCTTTTTAGAAAAAAGACAGCAGGAAACAGTATACTCCACGCACGCAGCTGTCACCCTAATTCTCTAATTAGGAGTATCCCAGTAGGGGAACTGTTAAGAGCCAGACGTAATTGCAGCACCGAAGAAGCCTTTTTGGTTGAACAACAAAATATGGTAAAAAGGTTCTCTGAACGTGGCTATTCCACTAAAGCTATCACAGATGCACAAAAAGCTGTAAAGAAACGATCCAGAGAATCACTACTACAGCCGAGACCCAGTGAACCCATAGACAAAAATGACAACAAAACACGGTTCATAACAACCTACAGTAGCCAAGCGGGTCAACTTAGAAAGAGTCTCAATAAATTTTGGCCAGTGTTATTAAACGATTCTGAAGTGGCTAAATTTGTTAATGAATCCCCCCAAATTTCTTTCAGAAAAGTAAGGTCATTGAAGGACCAATTGTGCACGGCAGTGATCCCCAAGAAACCCATGACCACCGGAGTGAGAGGCTTTTTCACCTGCAGAAATTGCAAGGCTTGCAAAAACAGTCGTAACCTGAAAAAAGTACGACTGTCGCCCACATCTAAAACCCTGATTATCCAGGAACACACTTCATGCACCAGTGACCATGCAGTTTATGCTCTATTTTGTCCCTGTAACAAAACCTATATAGGGAGCACGATTAAACCTGCCAAATTGAGAGTGCTAGAGCACATGCGTGCTATTACCAACATGGATAAATCTTACCCAATAGCACGTCACTTTCTCAGTCATCACAATCAAAATGTGAATTTATTGAGTTATTGTGTACTGTGCACAGTCACATTTGATGAGAGAGGGGGCAATCGAGTACAGAAATTGAGGAGACTGGAATCAAGAATGATTATTCAATATAAAACACTGGTCCCGAATGGTCATAATTGTGATGAAGAAATGGAAGTACACCTAGGATAATATAATGTAATAATCTGGTTTCATTGAGCATTCTGTAATTCGGTCTAGTAGGAAATCCATTTTGGATTTAGTAGAGTACTTTAATATGTTTCGCCCTTAGTTGTTTTTAACTTCTGTGTCCTTTATATAAGTTATGAAGGGTTTACGATAGAATTTTATAATTTTCAACTTTTGAATCACTGGTCCTTTTTTCATTAGTATCATCACTGATCACTTTTTATTTATTTTTTCTCTTTTTTCAGGGATTGGTTGTGTAAATATATTTTGAATGAAAATATCAACCCTATAAGAAACAAACAGTGAGCCGACATTGGAACTGAGAATTCAATCTTTTCAACATGCATCAATGGTTTAGCCCACATGGGCATTATTTTTCTTGACATTTTATATGAATTTGTAATCATAGTCTATTTTGTTTTGCCCACAAGGGTGGAATAGCGTCCTTTTGATTGCCTTTTGATTGCCTATATAATAGGAGGTAATCTAGTGTAATGAGAACAATTTAAAGCCCACTGGGGCGATTTATGCTTTGTTTTCACTGTCTTCGCATCAGGAGTGTCAAGCAAGCTAAATGCATTCCGTTGAATGATATATAAATCAATAATGTAAGTGTCCCAAACATGTATAGGGTTGACATCAGTTAATTTAATATGTTTATTAACAGACCATGATAATATGTTAATTTGAGAATATATAATTCAGATTCTTGCACCAATATAACTTTCCCCTACAGCGCTGACTTCAAGCGCTCGTATTTTGTTTATGTTTATTTCTTCACTTAGACCATGTGACTTTGAGTATATGTATCACAATCCTATTACTCTGTTTACTACTCGTGACCAAGGGGGAGGAGCCCCGAAACGCGTTGAGTGTGATTTTTGCTGCTATCTTGGCTGATTAAATAATTTTGAATAACACGCAATCAGAGTTTGTGCCTCATACTGTCCCAGGATCGTGTGGACTTTGGTATGTTCGATTGAATTTATGGGCTCGCTGCCCGGCACGGACCACTGTTGTTGTGGAGGGGTCCAAGCGAAGTGGAGCGTCACGCTGCACATTTCCTGGAATATATATATATATATATATTTTTTTTACCCACAACAGAACGCCACTGCCCCAACTCCTTCCTCTCCCAGGTGCTCGCTCCAGCAGTGGTGAGCCGCTTATCGATTCAGCAAACAAGGCATACCCATTTGTAGCCCAAAGTGGAGAGCACACACGGAAAGTTATTCAAGCTGGATGCTTATTTGTGCAGATCCCCTCTGACAGACGTGTTTCGCCTTACGGCTTCCTCAATGTCAGTTTCTCTGTGCTTCATCGAAGTACAGAACTACACCTGTTTTCACCGAACATGAAAGACAGACTTATGCATCATTAGATGTACAATTCATGGTGGCCATCTTTGAACATAATTTTTAAATAGTGATATTACCAAAGGGTTTTAGTGATATGTGCATAATTTAAAAACATGATTGCAATTATATAAGGGTTAGGAGAATTCTATGCATACAGAAATTATATGCTAAAAACAGTCATTTGCTTTTGTTTGTATACACTGAATATCAGCCTAATTCATGTGTACACGTTAAAGGATGGTTTCCAATACTTGATTATTTAGCATTCTATAACTACAGAATTTATATGCTAAAAACAAAGTTATTTGCTTCTGTTTCTGTACACTGAATATCATCATAACCCTTTTGTGTTCATAATTGAGCCCTGAATGGGCAATCAAAATGTCAAGCCTATGGGAGTGTGGTGCCTCAAACTAAGATGTTCCATATTTCAGTTTATGATGGAATAAGCTTGTGTGTTCTTCTTCTCATTAGTCTAAGTGCACCCACATCTCCTCATCATTGTTGAGCCCTGTCGGAGCTTTGGTTTGGAGGTCAACATATATATCGACTCCAAAATCCAAAGCTTTTGCACCTTGTTTCCGCCTCTCTCATGTTTCTCTACCTGATCTATACAGCAGAATTTGAGGAGGTCCCGGTTGCTCTGATGGAATTTTTCAAAGTGACGAGCAACGGGATAGGTTTCATCTTTGTTTGTGATAGCACGCATGTGCTCAAGGATGCATTTTTTTTGTCGGTGGATGGTGCTCCCAAAGTATCGTTTAGAGCAGGGGCATGTGTGGCAGTAAACTGTGAATTTAGAGTTGCAGTTAAGAAACAGCTTGATCATTTTGACAGGTCTAGGATCACAGGTCTGCCGTGAAAGTTGGTCATTTTACTGCTATATTTAGAGGCCTTACATAGCTAACAGGGGAAGAAACCCACAACACTCGTTCACTTTTTAACCCTGGGGATTGACCTATAGTTGCTGTGAATCAGATGATCTCCCAATGCAGGACATCGTTTTTATGTGACCAGTGGGCGTACAGGAAGGTTGTTCTTAAGGATGTTCTCTGTTAGCAGGATATGCCAGTTCTTTTTGAAGATCTGCAGAATACTACTCGACTTTTCATTGTAGCTGGTTATCATCCTCACAGGCCCTCCTGTATGGATTTACTGGGTCCCTTTGCTACTAGTAGGCCTACCCTATTGATCTTCTCTACCCTGGTCTCTGCCTGATGTAAATAAGCATTAGTGTAGCTTCTCTTTTAATTCATTGCAGTGCCTGTTCTTTGGCTTGTCTGAAGCCCTGAACAGTGGTACTATTGCGCTTAAGGCGCAATAGCTCCCCGAATGGTATATTTAAGACTTCTTGGGTGGTGGATTCCTACATGTAGAACGGCGTTTCCTGCCGTGGTTTTCTGAACAGTCTTGTCAATAAAGTGGCATTTTCAATGTATACCTCCAGATCTAAGTAGGTCACAGAGGTGTCACTGATGTGGCTTGTGAATCTAAGATTCAGATCATTGTTGTTCAGGGAGGCTATGTACTACTCAGCAGAGGAGCAGCTGCATTGCCAAATAACAAAAAGATTGTCTATATATCTCACCCACAAGGTTATTTTATCGATCCATGGATCATTGGGTTCCCCCAGGCCACGTGCTTCTCCCACCAGCCCACAAAGAGATTCGCATAGCTGGGGGCGAAGCACGTGCCCATCGTGGTCCATGTCGGTGTTGATAAAGTTGGCCTGCAAATATAAAGATTGTATATTTTAATTAAAAGGTGATCATGTTTAGGAGCATTGTGTTATGTTTCAAAAACTTCAACTGTCTCTTATTCAGGAACCATTCGGCAACTTTAAGTCCATCTTGATGATTAATACATGTATATAAACTTGTTAAGTCCAGAGAAATAAGGAGCATATCTTGTTCCCATGTAATGACTTCGATCAGTCTTAAAAAATCCCGAGTGTCCCGGATGAAGGAGGCAAGGACCCTGACTAGGGGTGCTAAAAAGGAATCAATATATATTGCTGTGTTCTCTAAAAGGCTGTTAATAGAACCCACAATCGGTCTACCTGGGGGGTTGAGCAGATATTTGTGTATTTTGGGCAGGTGGTAAAATGTCGGTAGAGTTGGTGTTTCACAATAGAGAAACAAATTATCATCCTGCCCCCACATGCCTTCATCCCTCCAGTCTTGCAGTAATCGGTGATAAGCATTAATGCATGCCATGTATTCCTTTCTTTGTATTGGAACACAATCCAGCTGTCTCATAACCTCTTCGTAATAGTGTTTAGAAAACATCTAAAAATGTGTATACATGAATTTTCCTAACCCGTATAAAAATTGCAATATTTTTTTTTAAATGATGTACATTTCACTAAAAAAGTTTGGTAATATCACTATGTAAATAGCACGTTCAAAGTTGGCCGCCATGAATTGTACATCTAATGATGCAAAAGTCCGTCTTTGATATTCAGTGAAAACACATGATGTATTGCTACTTTAAATACTTCAGTGAAGACCAGAGAAACTGACATTGAGAAAGCCGTAAGGCAAAATGCGTCTGTCGGGGGGGTCTGCACAATAAAGCATCCAGCCTGAATAACTTTCCGTGTGTGCTCTCCACTTTGGGCTACAAATGGGTTTGCCTTGTTTGCGGAATTGCGGAATATATATATATAGATATATAAATCCCCGCTTCACGATTGCCGGAAAAGAGACCAAGGCTGTCTTGGCGGTCCGAGTTCCGAAAGCCGGCGCTTTCCAACAATTCTCTACAAGGCTCCCTATTCCAAGGAACCACTCAGACTCTTCAGGTGCTGTATCCAAATTTATTCAGCAAGGGAAAAACGACGCGTTTCGGGTGTAAGCCCTTGATCACGCTCGTGTGTACCATAAACCACCATGTTTAAATACGTGAACAACACACAGTAAACACATCATGTGACAATCAAAGGAACAACGGCGGCCATTTTGTAATGTGCAAATAAACATTACCTAAATCATAAAGATATTAATAGCTCCTTTCCTGATGGAAAATTATACGTTTTTTTGCACTGAACATGAAAAATATATAAATGTATAAAATATATTTCATTGTGATTATTTGTTATAATTCATGTGACAGTATACAAGAATTGTTCGTGAACCATGCATTCAAGGGACGAACTTTCACTGTCTAACGCCACTTATGAAATAAGTATTTGTGGAATGAATAACATTTGTTAATCATACTGCATGCCCAAATCTAAAATCTAATGAAAAAAGTGGACACATGGGAGGAGGAGATAACAGCTAGAAAACAACGAAAGTTCTTACGAGATTACAAGGACTACCAAGCTGGGAGAACCTTGACCTTTCATCGTAAATACGATCATTTATTCGAGAAAGGAGGCACATCTAATATCCCAGCGGTTGGCAATAGAAGAATGACAGAGGAGATTACTGAAAGTGATGTATCAGATGGGAACTTGTCGGATGCTTCAACATCAGCCATGAATCAGGAAATCACCCAGGATCAACAGAAAAAGGCGAATAATTTTTTGTTACAGTGTCAAATGATGAGCCAAAATCGGACAGAATTCCATCAGGATGGAGGGGCCCAGAGGGGCCGCGGACGAGGAAACAGAGGAAAAACCAGAGGAATAGGCAAGCCAAGCAAAGGAGGAACAAACGAAGGAAAAGCTCCAGTGGGAATGGATACCAGGAGCCGAACACAAAGAACATGACTGTGGTGAACCTTTCCAAAAGGTCTCTTTCAAAGGATGAAATAGAGACCTTAGAATTAGGTTTATCATTCTGTCCATCATCCAATTTCAATTTTGCTCAAACGAGAATTGATCTTTTTTTATTTTCTCGTAAATTGAAACTGAAGAAATGGTTTAACACGGCAGTAAAAAACAACAAAAATGTGAGTAATCAGAACACTGTAAGCTCTATTTCCCTGGGTGATGTTGAACTATTGAATGAACTAGATGACATCAATGATATCAGTGGTAATACGACAAATGCAACCATTGAGTGGGAAGGCTGGGTAGATAACTTGAGTGGCAATCCAGGCAGTAAATTCAAACCCAAATCTGTTTTTTTACCAAATGTACAGTGTGAGGCCATTGATGTCTTCGAAAAGGGGGTTCTGAAGGACCTTAAGAAAATGAGATATGTTAAAATGCCCTGGAATAAGAAAAACCTAACAGATGCACAGAATATTGCCATTGATAAATTGAAATGTGACTCTAGTATTGTCATTCGACAATCTGATAAAGGTGGCAATGTGGTTGTCTTAGACAAACAGAAATACCTGGCTGAGGGACTTAGACAACTAACTGACATAAACTGTTATTCCAAATGCACCATGACAGAAGTCTTGAAATTCTATACGGAATATAGGGGCTTACTAACTGATTGGCTAGATAGAGGATTAATGGAAAAGGAAGAGTACAAATATTTATATTGTGCCCATCCTAGGATTCCCGTCCTCTACCTACTTCCCAAACTCCATAAGAGTATACTTGATCCTCCAGGGAGACCCATAGTCTCATCTATAGGATCAATGCTGGAAAACACTTCGAGATTTATCGACTACTATCTCAGACCTTATGTTACTGCACTGCCATCCTACCTCAGAGACACTACACATTTTCTCACAGTGATTGATGACATTTACTGGGAGAAAAATTACATACTTGTTACATTAGATGTGTGTAGCTTGTATACGTGCATCAGACATGAGTTGGGACTCCAGGCCATACAACACTTCTTTAAAACTAGATCTATGACCTTTTATCATCATTCACAAATGATAGTGAAAATGATTGAGATATGTTTGACCAACAATTTCTTTTTCTTTGACGATGACATCTATGGGCAGTCACAGGGCACAGCCATGGGAACCTGCTTTGCCCCCAGCTACGCGAATTTATTCATGGGCTGGTGGGAGGAGCAGGTTGTCAGAGAGATGGCTGAATTTACCAACATTGCCCTGTGGCTGCGCTATATCGATGATATTTTTTTCATTTGGTGTGGGACAGAGGACTCGGTAAAATCTTTTGTTGACAAATTGAATGTGAATGTTTTAAATCTCCAGTTCACAAGCCATGTTAGCAATACTCATATGGAGTTCCTAGATGTTCTGGTGGAGGTGAAACAGGATAAACTGACTTCCAAGCTATTTCGCAAAAGCACAGCTGGGAAGAGCATACTGGAAGCAAATAGCAGCCATCCCCACAATCTGGTACGCAGCATCCCCTATGGGGAACTGCTGCGTGCAAAAAGAAATTGTAGCACTGAGACTTCCTTTCAAAATGAACAAATGACTATGTGTCAAAGGTTCTTGGACAGAGGATACAATAAGAAGATCATAAAAGAAGCAGTTGAAAGGGTAAAGTTGAAAACAAGAAATGACCTGTTGCAATACAAAAAACAGGATGAGGATAGTGAATCTATCAGATTCATCACTACATTTTCTGGACAGGCCGATGCTTTGAGACAAATTTTCAAAAAGCATTGGCATGTGTTACTAACGGACAGTCACCTCAGTAAGAATCTAAGTAGCAACCCTCAAATCACATTTAAGAAAAGTAGATCTTTGAGGGATGAATTAAGTCACAATCATGTTCGATCGACCACATCTGAAGAAACCTTGAAGCCAGGTGGCTTCAGATGTTGTAAGAAATGCAAAGCCTGCAGGTACAGCAAGGACTGTGATGGTTTGATAGTACCTAATTCCAACAGGGAATTCAAAATCAGAAAAGATCTTTCATGCAATACCACACGTTGTGTATATGTCTTAATATGCCCTTGCCAGAAATGGTATATTGGTAGTACCAAACATGAAGCCAAGAAACGTGTGCTAGAACACCTGCGGGCAAATAAGAACAAGAACAAACAGTACCCGGTGTCTCGCCATTTCACAGAGAAACATTTGAGTGACGAAAAACTAGTACGCATGGTGGTGATCGATTGTGTCAATATGGGTGTCAGAGGGGGGAATCGGGAACTCTCCCTACGAAAACTAGAATCCAAGTATATTGTAGATCTAGAAAGTCTTGCTCCAAACGGTCTGAATATAAGTGAAGAATTGGCAATTCATTTATATGAATAATCTGTTTTTGATCCGTATACAGTTTTGCTAAATGTAATTTTATCATGTTTTTATTGTAGATAATTTGAGCACTGAAAATTGACAAATGACGGCCTGAAGATTAATGGATTGCACAAAATGAAATAACATACATTGTAAGGATTGAAATTGTATACATGAACTAAAATTACAGGGATGGCCCACTTGGGCAAAGCCGAGCTGAGAACCCAATAACTGAGATAAGAATTCTGCCCACTTGGGCATGCAGTATGATTAACAAATGTTATTCATTCCACAAATACTTATTTCATAAGTGGCGTTAGACAGTGAAAGTTCGTCCCTTGAATGCATGGTTCACGAACAATTCTTGTATACTGTCACATGAATTATAACAAATAATCACAATGAAATATATTTTATACATTTATATATTTTTCATGTTCAGTGCAAAAAAACGTATAATTTTCCATCAGGAAAGGAGCTATTAATATCTTTATGATTTAGGTAATGTTTATTTGCACATTACAAAATGGCCGCCGTTGTTCCTTTGATTGTCACATGATGTGTTTACTGTGTGTTGTTCACGTATTTAAACATGGTGGTTTATGGTACACACGAGCGTGATCAAGGGCTTACCCCCGAAACGCGTCGTTTTTCCCTTGCTGAATAAATTTGGATACAGCACCTGAAGAGTCTGAGTGGTTCCTTGGAATAGGGAGCCTTGTAGAGAATATATATATATATATATATATATATGAAAGAGAGATCCCAACCTGTCAATGGACGACAGGCAACAGCAGGGTGCAGACCTCAGGACGCCACAACAAACGGCCAAAGTTGCTCACAGACGAATCAACTCAAGTGAGTATGCAGGAAAAACGTTTTATTACTGAATGACGCGTTTCGCTCCACAAGGGAGCTTGTTCACATACAGACACTCAGGGAAAAATAAAGGTATATATACACAACATAAGGAGGGGCTTAATTCAGGGAACACGCCCAAAAAAAGGGAAATAAAAAAAGTGCACAAAAGAATACTATTGTTAAAATATAAGCGCATGACAGTCAAGAATGGACATAAATTTTTTTTTGAATTGACAGTGGCAAAAATAAACAATAATAACAATGTATAACGTAGGTATGAATACAAAAAGTCTGACACATGGTGGTAAATTAGAACATAGAAAAAATGGCCAAAATAGCTCAGAAGACAGACTAAAATAGTCAGATGCTCGAATAAAAGCAACACAATGAGCAACAGGCAAATGTAATGGCATAGTGCCAGAATTTCAATTCAGTACCGAAAAAGGAGCAGTAAAGAGCAATTATGAGCCAACAATATTGAATAAACCAATTGTGTCAGAAGCATCAAGACATAGTGCCATGAATGAAAATAACCACATTACTGTTAGAAAATGGAGAACTGCCATATCAGTTGGAAGGCACAGTAATCATATTAGTCATGCAAAAAGAAGTGCTAAACATAAGAAACACATGTACCTAAAATAATCTGAAAAGTGGTATAGAAAAATAGAGGACAGAACAGAGGGCCCAACCGAAAAATTATGTTGAAAAATAAAAAGAAAAAAGGAAAGCAAGGGAAATTAGTTGCGAGGCAAAAAGATAGGTACAGGAGAGAGCAAGGGTTAAATTAACACCGATGCTAAAACAGAGACTACCATAAATCAGATACAAAAATCATCAGAACAGATAACAAATAGATCCAGGCCACTGGATGACGCAGTTACTTGAACGAGAACCAATGTAATCACAGTCTAGGAAAGGGACAGGAAATAACCAAGACCTAAACCAATAACAGAATGAAATGTAGAGGAAACTTTTCAAATCCTCCGTCAAATTTAAACCGTTGGGGGCCTTAGTGTCGAGTGACATGATAAGCTGGGATTCACGTTGTCTCAATAGTTTTTCGCGGTCACCACCGCGGCTCGGTTGAGGTACCGAACATAGGACAGTGTATTGAAGATCTTTCAGTTTTTTCTCATGAACTTCCTCAAAATGTCTAGCCACAGGGTAATTACTGTCACTGTTAACAATAGCTCTAATGTGTTGGAGTATTCTTTGATGAACAGGCAGCTTAGTGCTACCAATGTACTCCAAGTTGCAAGTACATTTGAGCTTGTAAACAACGAACTCAGATCTGCAAGTTAAATATTCATTAATCAGGATGGGTACATCACTGAACGCAGTAACATATTGAGTCGTGTTGGTGGCAAAATTACAGGCACGGCAAGATGTGCATTTAAAAAAGCCCATTTTGTTGATTTTACTGATTTTAGGTGGATTTTCAGGTGCTGCTCTATCCAGAGCATCACGCATGGAGGGCGCACGTCTGAATGTGATAGTGGGTGTTTCAGGTAACAATGGGCCCAGAATGGAGTCAGTCAAGATAATGGGCCATTCAGTACCAATGATGCGCCTAATCTTACGCTCCTGAGAGCAGAAAGTAGTGATCAATCTGACTGTACACTGAGAGGTGTTCCGTGTGTTCTTGGTACTAGCAGTGGTGGAGTCACTAGATGTGAGGAGTGAAGCACGATCCACTGATAAAGCTTTAACTAAAGCTTGATCAAGAATGGTTCTGGAATAACCTCTCTTTATGAAGCGCTGTCTAGATTCCTCAAGGCATGTAGTCAAAGAGTCATGATCACTGCAAATTCTGTGAATTCTGATGAATTCACCGTAAGGAATGCTGCGAATAGTATGAGTCGGATGTGAACTGCGCGCATGCAAGATAGCATTGCCCGCAGTGCTTTTACGATGCAGTTTGGTTTCAAGTTTGTTATCTTTAACAAATAAATGCACATCAAGGAATTCTGCTTCATTCACACTTACATTAGCAGTGAATTTCAGGTTGAGTGAGTTGGTATTACAATCAGATACAAATGAAAGGGCTTCCTCCTCTGTACCTTTCCAAATGATGCAAATGTCATCAATGTAGCGCCAATAATGCGCGATGTGAGATGACCAATGTGCGTGTGTGGTTCTGAGCTCGCGTTCCTCCCACCAACCCACATGAAGACATGAGTAGCTGGGGGAAAAACACGAGCCCATCGCCACACCACGCAATTGGTGATAGGTGTTATTTTGGAAGCGAAAAAAATTGGAGGTTAGGCACAATCTGATCATGGCAATGAGCATTGAGTTGTGTTCTCTGAAACATATAGCACGTGTATTTAGATAGTATTGACATGCATTGATACCATGGTGATGATTGATCGAGGTATAGAGTGATTCAATGTCCAAAATTAAAAACTAAAAATCACTGCACCAGTGAACAGTTAGGATCTTGGTTAAAAAGTCTGTTGTATCTTTCAAGTAAGAAGGAAGACTTGCGACATGGGGCTGAAGAAAAAAGTCCACATACTTGGAGATATTCTCAGTCATACTCCCAATGGCCGATATGATGGGACGACCTGGCGTAGGGGTGATAAGTTTATGCACTTTAGGCAGGAAATATAAACAAGGTGTTACAGGATGATCTTTAGTTAGATAATTGCATTCTTCCTTAGTTATAAGATGGAGTCTTTTCCAAGTATTCAATTGCTTGCGTATCTGGTTTTGACTTTGAACCATAGTGAATTGTGATGACAAAATGTAGCATGTTGAGTCAGATAAATGTCTCTGAGCTTCCTCAATGTAGTCTGATGTCTTCCATAGAACAGTATTACCGCCCTTATCGGCACTCTTTACAATCACATTGTGGTTGGATTTAAGTTTGTTAATTAGCAAGTTATATTGCTGGTCATTATATTTCAATTGTCTGTGTTTACCCAAGGTCGATCTATTCAGGGCTTTGAGTTCAATGATGACCCGATCACTAAATATATCCACAGCATCACGAGGCATCAGTGGAAAAAATGTCGATTTAGGTTTAAAGGGTGTCGGTACTGTTCGATTCACATTGACCACCTGACTGACAGTGGGAACAGGTTGAGAGGAGTCATCAAAGGCTAGGTCATACAGATTCTGCAGGCCAGTATTGTCATGTACTTGGAGCTGAGGTGCCATATTGGAAGGAATTTCACTTGTCACACCTTGTTGGCGCCTAGCCTCGAGTTTAAAGTATTTGATTAATTTGATCTTCCTGACAAATTTATACAGATCTATCCGAGTTTGATTGTAGGAAAATCTATTGGGTGGACAATATGAGAGGCCAAGAGATAATAGCTGTTCTTCCGCCTTGGAGATAACAGTATCAGTAAGGTTAATGACAGTATTATCAACAGAGTCGATTACTTGCGCCAGTTCCTGTTGGTTCTTGCTTGCAAAGTATTTCTGTTTGTGAATCCTCCGCCTTGAGCGCCTGCGCTGGCTGACTGATTGCCGGCCTGGTTTTGAGGATTCCGGGAGCGCAGAGAATAGCGCCGGTCCTCGTTCACAAAACCCAATTCCTCCACCACCGTGTAGTTTTTGCCTATGCTGGAGGTGATTGAGGATGTTGAGGCACCTTCGTCTTCACTGTTAGAGGTTAGTGAGTTAATTGACAGAATATCGCTGTTGTCAATGGGTAAACCTGAGGCTTGATTGGTGGCGGTAGTTTGACCGCCAGCTGGCTTGCCGCTCTTGGATAGTGCTTTGCGTTTCAAATTGTCATACTTCCTTGAGAAAGTGAAAATTCTGCCAGTAGCGTAATCGTTTCTGTCCCTGGCGAACTTGGTGATTTTCCGCTCTATTATGGTGTCCTCCAATTTTTTAATGCGGATATATATATATGTATACACCAAACTTCTCCCTCCTTGCGGTGAAAGAACACACAGGACGCCTTACGGGATTCCAGAGGTCGCTTTATTCAGGTCTCACACGACCGGTTTCGGCGTTTGCCTTCGTCAGGGTGATCTTGCCCCAAAATTGCGTGCTTCCCCTTCGTTGTTATCAGGGCTTCTCTTCCAGGTGGTTATGAAGCCACACCTGCCCTCGGTCCCCCCTACTTCAGCCAATCACAGGGACTACCAGTCCCACAATGCTTCATGGAGGCAGTCCGATGCAAGGGGGAGTCATGCTGTTTTTCCTGCGATTTTCACTCTGGCCCCCAAACTCTCATAGCCACAAGCTTCCCTGGCTCTTCAGTGGGAAACCCTGGACAGTCTCCAGCGCTCCACCCAGCTGTCTGAGTTTGCCGCACCGCAGCAACCGCAGGGCACCAGGTAGGTTCGTGGCGGGTCACACTTTAACCAATGCCTTGGATAACTTCAAATTTTGAAAAAGTTAAAATTTTGCCGATGAGAAGTGTGTCCGCTTGTTTGAGAGGGTCCTGTGTCCGCTCCATGGGCGGAGCATAAACTATACACCAAACTTCTCCCTCCTTGCGGTGAAAGAACACACAGGACGCCTTACGGGATTCCAGAGGTTGCTTTATTCAGGTCTCACACAACCGGTTTCGGCGTTTGCCTTCGTCAGTTGATCTTGCCCCAAAATTGCGTGCTTCCGCTTCGTTGTTATCAGGGCTTCTCTTCCAGGTGGTTATGAAGCCACGCCTGCCCTCGGTCCCACCTACTTCAGCCAATCACAGGGACTACCAGTCCCACAATGCTTCATGGAGGCAGTCCGATGCAAGGGGGAGTCATGCTGTTTTTCCTGCGATTTACACTCTGGCCCCCAAACTCTCATAGCCACAAGCTTCTCCGGCGCTTCAGTGGGAAACCCTGGACAGTCTCCAGCGCTCCACCCAGCTGTCTGAGTTCGCCGCACCACAGCAACTGCAGGGCACCAGGTAGGTTCGTGGCGGGTCACACTTTAACCAATGCCTTGGATAACTTCAAATTTTGAAAAAGTTCAAATTTTGCCGATGAGAAGTGTGTCCGCTTGTTTGAGAGGGTCCTGTGTCCGCTCCATGGGCAGAGCGTAAACTATACACCAAACTTCTCCCTCCTTGCGGTGAAAGAACACACAGGACGCCTTACGGGATTCCAGAGGTCGCTTTATTCAGGTCTCACACGACCGGTTTCGGCGTTTGCCTTCGTCAGGTGATCTTGCCCCAAAATTGCGTGCTTCCCCTTAGTTGTTATCAGGGCTTCTCTTCCAGGTGGTTATGAAGCCACGCCTGCCCTCGGTCCCACCTACTTGAGCCAATCACAGGGACTACCAGTCCCACAATGCTTCATGGAGGCAGTCCGATGCAAGGGGGAGTCATGCTGTTTTTCCTGCGACTTTCACTCTGGCCCCCAAACTCTCATAGCCACAAGCTTCCCCGGCGCTTCAGTGGGAAACCCTGGACAGTCTCCAGCACTCCACCCAGCTGTCTGATTTCGCCGCACCGCAGCAACCGCAGGGCACCAGGTAGGTTCGTGGCGGGTCACACTTTAACCAATGCCTCGGATAACTTCAAATTTTGAAAAAGTTCAAATTTTGCCGATGAGAAGTGTGTCCGCTTGTTTGAGAGGGTCCTGTGTCCGCTCCATGGGCAGAGCGTAAACTATACACCAAACTTCTCCCTCCTTGCGGTGAAAGAACACACAGGACGCCTTACGGGATTCCAGAGGACGCTTTATTCAGGTGTCACACGACCGGTTTCGGCGTTTGCCTTCGTCAGGTGATCTTGCCCCAAAATTGCGTGCTTCCCCTTCGTTGTTATCAGGGCTTCTCTTCCAGGTGGTTATGAAGCCACGCCTGCCCTCGGTCCCCCCTACTTCAGCCAATCACAGGGACTACCAGTCCCACAATGCTTCATGGAGGCAGTCCGATGCAAGAGGGAGCCATGCTGCTTTTCCTGCGATTTTCACTCTGGCCCCCAAACTCTCATAGCCACAAGCTTCCCTGGCGCTTCAGTGGGAAACCCTGGACAGTCTCCAGCGCTCCACCCAGCTGTCTGAGTTTGCCGCACCGCAGCAACCGCAGGGCACCAGGTAGGTTTGTGGCGGGTCACACTTTAACCAATGCCTTGGATAACTTCAAATTTTGAAAAAGTTAAAATTTTGCCGATGAGAATTGTGTCCGCTTGTTTGAGAGGGTCCTGTGTCCGCTCCATGGGCAGAGCATAAACTATACACCAAACTTCTCCCTCCTTGCGGTGAAAGAACACACAGGACGCCTTACGGGATTCCAGAGGTCGCTATATTCAGGTCTCACACGACCGGTTTCGGCGTTTGCCTTCGTCAGGTGATCTTGCCCCAAAATTGCGTGCTTCCCCTTCGTTGTTATCAGGGCTTCTCTTCCAGGTGGTTATGAAGCCACGCCTGCCCTCGGTCCCACCTACTTCAGCCAATCACAGGGACTACCAGTCCCACAATGCTTCATGGAGGCAGTCCGATGCAAGGGGGAGTCATGCTGTTTTTCCTGCGATTTTCACTCTGGCCCCCAAACTCTCATAGCCACAAGCTTCCCCAGCGCTTCAGTGGGTAACCCTGGACAGTCTCCAGTGCTCCACCCAGCTGTCTGAGTTCGCCGCACCGCAGCAACCGCAGGGCACCAGATAGGTTTGTGGCGGGTCACACTTTAACCAATGCCTTGGATATCTTCAAATTTTTAAAAAGTTCAAATTTTGCCGATGAGAAGTCTGTCCGCTTGTATATATATATATATCACCAACAAAAGAGTAGACCCACTGAAAGGAAGCCAGCAGGCAGGTAAGTATTTCAATAGTTTAATGGGAACAACTTGCCAACAGGAAGCAGCGTGGAAAAGGCATCAGCATGAACGTCCCGCCAGACGCATTTCAGGAACCTCGTTCCCTTCCTCAATGGCTTTACGAACTGTTAACATCAAGACAGCGTTCTCCGTACATTTTAAATTCCAGGGTCCTGCCCCTGTGGGCGTGGCCATCACTGCCTTCTCATTCCTGTAGTGCGGAGAAATAATCTTGTGTGAGTCCATCTGGCACAGTGGGGCTACTCCTTTGTTGGTGATGCTACTAATGGTGTTCTGGCAGTGTAGAAGAGTCTTCAATGGACACAACTGCAGATCCATATCCATAGATTGAATGAGTTGCATTGTCCAGTACACACTCGAAAGGGCACAATAGACAGTGGAACACGGGCTGCACACATTATAATCTTATTATTATTTTTTTAATTATTTTTGCTCTTGTATAGCGCCGGAATTCAATCCCCGAAGGGATATCTCCGCGCTTCCGCTTTGATAATGGAGCCAAAACCTGGTTCTGAACTGTGACAGAGTTTTGGATGATTTTCTTAATAAGTAGTAAATAGATAGGTTTTTAGGATTTTCTTGAAAGATTGAAAGTTGGAGGTATTTTTAAGGGTTGGGGACAATGAGTTCCAAAGGATGGGGCCTTTATAGGACAGGGCTCGCCCTCCCTGCCTGGCCTTTTATCGGTCTTATCGGTCTAAAGGTCCAAGGACCATTTGTCTTTCAGTTCCTGTAGTAACGCCACTCCGGAGTACTGTATCATGCGTTCAAGGCACAGCAGGACATGCTAAGTCCATCAGCATTTGGCCTCGAGGTGGAACATCCATTGCAGAGCAACAAAAATGTAACTAAATGAGGAATAACATAAGTGTTATGCCACCAAACACACTAGAAACCAAAGAGTGTATATAGGATGTAACCACTACGAATACAGTCTGGAACATGCTGCAAAACCAGACCCATTTGCCTTGGCTGTACAGGATCAAATAACTTCATTTGAAAGCAACCGGGTCACTGGCTGAATCAAGGTAGCTGGGAAAACCCTTCAGATAACAAGCCAAATTGGTCAAGGATGTATTTCATGCCCCAGTGTCACCTCTTCACAATGTAATAAATGGATGAGCGAAGTTTCACTTTTGTTTTTGCTTAGTCTCCATTCAGACACCTGTAATTGACAGGCAAAACCCAGGTCTTGTGTAAAAAACTCTCCCCTAAAGCTTCATATCTACCTACTTGAAAGTGTTTCAAACAAGATGTACAATGAAACTTTGATATGGGCTATGAGATAAACCCACGTATTAACCAGACAGCTGATGGTGTTTGTGCTGGATGTATGACGGTACCACGTGTATTTTTACAACGCGTACCGTTACAACGCTACTTTTACCACGCAAGTCGTTACAACGACTTGCGTGGAGGGGCGCTGGATAGTAAATTTTTTAATTTACTATTCCAACTCCAGTCCCCGTGGACTCTAGGGAAAGGAGTTGGATAGTAAATTAAACTATTTACTATCCTGGAGCGCCCCCCAGCGCAAGTCGTGGTAACGACTTGCGTGGTAAAAGTAGCGTGGTAACGGTACCGCGTTGTAAAAAATGCGTGGTTACCGTTGTATACCGTTTGTGCTACTGTAGAGGGAAGCTTCTCTAAATGTTTTATATTTAACACTGTGTAAGTTGCATCTTTTTTTGCCATTAGTCTTTGTGTGCATGTCAAAATATAAGGCAAAAACAACTCTTTTGCATTCAGATATCTCCAGGGCACACGGTTTGATTTTAAAACCTGCAATGTCCAACTCAGTTCCATAATCAATGTCACCTGACTTTGCCCATGCTGGATGAAAGACATGTCATTCTGTATATTTATCTCAAATGCAGAAAATACAATATTGTTTAAAGAATACATGCAAGTTGATAGCTAATTCATGCCATTTTCCACAACAGCCAGTGCCTTTTCCCGAATTTGCCTTGCAAGTTCCCTTAAAAGTTCAGCAGCTTGCTGGCGAGAAACTTTTCAAAGTTCATTCTGTATTGATACTATGCTTGGTGTGAAAGGGTTGGGCAATGGATGTTGTGGTGGGCGTTCCACCGCAACACCCATTGATTTTGATGCTTCCCTATATTTACAAAGTTGGCGGTAATATGCTGTTTTAACTCAATGTTTTCCTTCTAATATTAATAGCCTTGTATGGCCAGCTGGGGAATAAATGAATCCGAATAAATAATTTTGTTTGGTCAGCATATTTTTCTTTGCTGTGGAAGGTGTAAACCTATAATAAGAAACTGGATCTAAAAGGTTGTTACCTGAAAATATCCAACATTTTTCAAGTATGTTTCAAACTACTCAATTGGTGGTGTTGAGCAATGTTCCCATTGTGTGCAATCGACTTCACGTGGAGTACCACTACAGAGAACTAAGCTAGTTCTACCATTATTGAAGTACAGTAATGTGGATTTTTGTTATTTGTGGTCTTGTGTTAAGTCTATATAAAAATACATATTTTTATACTACAACTTCTGTGGCGTCCATCTGTAGTGTTGTCACTGGGTTACTGTATGTGTTCACAAATGCTCTACACACTGCCTCTGAGATAAGCCTGTCTGCCCATGCCAAACTACCAAGTGGGTGAGCCGGAGTTATTTTAGGAGTGTACCTCCTTACCCTGACTAGACACAAGGGTCCCTATTTGGTCAAAGGTACCTACCTCTGCCAACTAGAGACCAATCTAGCATTGGTAGTCAGCGGTGAGGTTCCTGGACTTGCATTTGTGAAACAAATACTGTGATTGGTGAACACTACTAGTGAGTGCAGACCAAACGCGACCACATACATTTTGGTAGATTGTTTTTCCTGGGATTATCTATTTTTGCCAAGAACTGCCAACTTCAACCACCATGGATCAAGCAGCATCCATCGCATCTGTTGATTTTGATTGGGAAGAGGAGAAACTAGAATGCTACAATGTGAAACAGCTTAAGCACTTCTGCAGGAGATTTAAAGTTGCTATGACCGGTCTCTCCAAGAAGGAAGAGTTCCAAAGGGCGCTGAGGGCCTGGGTCGAAGCAAGGAAAACCCCTCAGAATTAGGAGGGGGCTGGAAATTCAGAGGAGCAGCTGGAAGGGCAATTGGGTCCAGGGGGAGGAAAGCACCTTCCTCAGCAGGTAGCAGTGTTATTGCCAAGGGCCTGTCCACAGAAGAGCTGGAGGACAGGGAGAAGAGTAGGATGCACGAGATGGAGCTACCACGCTCAAGTTGAGTGGGCAGTTAGAATTGGAGTTGCAAACTAGGAAATTGGCCATAGAGGAAAAGAGGATGCAGTTTGAGCATGAGTTGAGAATGAGGGAGCTTGATTTTAAGCTCAAGAGGCTTGAGGCCATGAGTGTCTAAGCCAGAAAAAAGAAATGTGTGTAGCTCAGGAAGTGAGCTTTGCTGAGTTGAATGTGGAATCCAGCTCAGATGGTGGCAGCAAAATTGGGTTATCTAGTGCTGAGTTAGTAGTACATACGCCCAGAGATGTGGCACCTGACTTGAAGGAGGGGGTTAACATACACCAGGAGGTTCAAGGACATGAAGTTACTCCAGTAGTACGCAGTGTCCCTGAGGAGAATGGGGAAACTGACGCAGGGGCTCATGGTCCTAGTGGTGGGAGCGACACTCTACTGACTCTAGATGAGAGGTGCAGGCAGAGGGGTTCCCCCAAGGTTGAAGTCCTGGTATGTGAGTGTGGAGACCGCCCAGAAGAGTGTGGGTTGAGTGACAGAGACAGTCAGATACTGTCCTGCCAATCTCAAGAGAGTGGTGTGGAGTATGTGTGCAAGGCACTGGATGGAGAGGTGAAGGATAGTTTGGCAAACCCTTGTAGGGGGCTGTGTGATCCAATGGTGGGAGAGGATATTGTATGTCCCTGTTTTCCAGAGCTATGCCAACACCTGTTGGAGAGTGAGTTCTCTGACCACAGGGAATTCACATTGGAGGCAGACCCTTTGGTGCATTCCACAGGGTCTGGAGAGGCATTAGGAAGTAATCCTAAAAGGAGTGGCTCAGGTATCTTCCGGACCTGTGTGGTGGAAGAGGTTCAGAGTAGCCCAGCTTGGTCCCGGAGTTGTTGGAGGGGTGTAGGGGCTCACATCCTGTCTCAGTGTAGACGGAGTGAGGGTGGGGCTGCGTGTCCTAAGGCGCCCGAAACCCAGTCTCAGGGCCTGGATCGTTCTTTAAGGGAGCAACAGGTGGGGAGCCTAGTCTGTCCTGATGGGCCGCCCGTTGAGGGGGATCCCCCAGAGTCTGCTGAACTGAGAGTGTCTGTAAGCGGCCTCCATCAGTTCTGGTGTCTGGCAGTGCCACTCCTAAGTGGAGGGTGCAGAAGCCCAGATTGAGGGGTGAGAGGGGATAAGAGTCTCCAGTGGAAGAACCAGTAGGTCAGGGGCCAGCCAGAATAGCTGAGTTACCGGTGAATTACCATTTTGACCGCACTTCTGTCCTAGGGGTTCTTCACACGCTGTCAGATGGACAGGGGTCGGGAGATCTGCACCTGGCAGACTGTCACACCACACATGAGTTATGTGTCACCCCGGGGGCATACGTGCTCCCAAGGAGGTCTGGTGTGCCGGGTAAGTGTTAAACCGCAGTGGTTGGTCCCTGGGTAAGGATGCCAGGTTCATGTGTTGTCTGACCTGGAGGGTGCGACCACTGTAAACGGTGTCCTGACTGGTTGGTCTTCTAGGGGTACCACTCCTGATGGGAGGTGCAGTACTCTGGAAGGGGGTGCAGAGGAAGGGAGTCCTCACCTCTGACCCCGGTTCAGCTAGAGGGTTTGGACTCTAGGTTGTAAGGGCAGGTTGAGGGTGTCCCCCCTGACCTGGAAACCCAGTTGCCGGATAGAACCCCTGAACTGGTGGGCGAATTGTGCAGGACATCTGCTACAGGCACCCTGACAATTCTGGATGGGGGTACCACTCCAAGTGCGAGGGTACAGAGCCCCGAGGAGGAGGACCGGGTGTGGGAGAGCCTACCCCAATCTCTTGTCCAGTGGCCGTGTACAGGCTTGGGGCAGGTGGGTCAGTGTCAGAAGTTCATACCTGACCTGACAGGAGGGATAGTGGACAAAGGGTGCCAAGCACCTGGGGCTACTGCCTCCGCTCTCTGATGCCACAGAGGTTTGAGAGCCCTGAGAGGCATAACCCTTGGGTCTCATCACTGGCCACTGTCAGTGGCCCTGTGGTCTGCTGTCTGTCTGTTGGGACACACCTGTGAGAAAGCTAAGATTAGGTGCTGCACAGATGGCGTCCACAGGTGAGGAGAAGGGTTCCACATGGCTTGATGGACCTGGAGAGTATCGACAGAGGGATCCAAATGGGTTTGGATTGGCGCAGAATTGGAATATGCCCCTGCTGTTGCGGGCTAGGGTCCATGTTCTTTCACCCAAAGCAGGGAATCCCATCGAAGTAGTGATTGGTCTACCCTGCGTTTTGGCTGTAACGAGGGTGTGTTGGACTTGGCCATTTTTGCAGGGTCATCCCTGAACTTTTTGCCTTCCTCCTGTATTTTTTCTGACCTGTTGGCTGTTTTATGACTCTGGACACTTTACCACTGCTGATCAGTGCTAAAGTGCATATGCTCTCCCTATTGTAAATTGATGTATGGATTAGTGACTCCATGATTGGCTGGTTTGGTTTACTTGTCAGACCCTAGTTCAGTGCACTGCGTGTGCCCAGGGCTTGTAAATCAAATGCTGCTGGTGGACTTGCAGCACTGGTTGTCCCACCAACAGAAGCAGCCTATAAAGTGTATCTCAGGTCTGCCGTTGCAGAGCCTATATGAAGTCTGGTACTGCCATGTTGACTGGGCAAGTGCACCCACTTGCCAGTCCCTAAACCTTCCCTTTTCTGCATATTAGTCACCCCTATGGTAGGCCCAAGGTCAGGGTGCATTGTAGGTAAAAGGTAGGACATGCCTTGGTGTGCGTGGCTTGTCCTGATAGTAAATTACAGCCATTTTCGTTTTTCACTATTGCAAGGATACCTGTTCCCCATAGGCCAGAATGGACAGTTTGACTATAACATCTTATAATCCTAACTGACTCAGGGCACTAGGTAGAAATTCGAGTTTAGTATGCCTGAACTCAGAATGATAAAATACATCCTTTAGTGAAGTTGGTTTTAACATTCTGTGTTTGAAAATAAATACCTCTTTTAGAAAGTAGGTATTTTCTTGCCTAACTATCCAAGCCTGCCTCTGCTAGGTTGTGTATTCCTTGTCTGGAGTTTGAGTGACAGGGGCTGGGGGATTCCAGGAGACAGGGTGAGTCAGCACAGGGCCGAATAGAGCTATCTGCATGCAGATGGGTGGCAGGAGTTGCACCTCGGACCTTAATAGGGCTGGGCCTGCCTTCCACAATCCTGACTCCACCTCCTGTGGTGCGTCTGATGTCCCTGGCCCACACTGTCAAAGGAAAGAAGGAGTCTTGTCCCTGGCCCACACTGTCAAAGGAAAGAAGGAGTCTTGTCAACAAAGTGCTCCAGGACTGCACAGAACTGGTTTGGACTGGGTACAGGACCCTCTGCCTTCAGAGGACAAAGAATTTGCTAGTATATATATGGGGACTCAGACCCCAGAATTTTAGATCACTTTTGGGAAACAAGAAGAACCTTTGCTGAGGAAAGGAACCGGAGAAACTGAGGAGGAGACTATCCCTAAGCTGAGTGCAGTTTAGGGGATTGGCCTGCAGTGGCTTCCTGACTGCCAAAGAAAGGAGAAAGGACTTTGTGCTACTTTCAAATCAACTTGTGAAGGATCTCCAAGGGCTTGAGATAGAGCTTGCCTCCTTTTGAAGTCTCAGGGACTACAGACTTGCTGGGAATTGAAGTGCCTGCTGTTGAGCAGGGCCTTCTGAGAGACTGCGTGTCGCTGAGAGCTGGAAGTGCGACTCAAGACGAAGAAGCGTATCGCCGCTGCAGCTGTTGTCGTCGCATCACCTGAGCGAGTGGTGCTGTCGCAGCATTTGCTGTCGCATCGCCGGAGAAGTGTGCTGCGCTGCTGCTGTCGCAATCGCATCACTCGAAGTGCCTCGCATCACCGGAGCAGAGTGTTACCGTCGCAGCAGATGCTTTCGCATCACCAGAGAAGCGTGTTGCAGGTCCTGTCGCAGCTCAGAACAATTATTTAGTTGCCGCACTGCCGTCGGGCGTGCATGCATCGTTGTCACATCAAGAAGTCAAGAAGAGGATGCCTTTTTTTTCATTACACCGGATCTTCATCGCTTCACGGCGCTGCTGGTCGCATCGCCACAGAAGCGCAGTAAGAAACCAATGCATCACCCCCCACGCTGAGAAGAACCGACGCATCCACTACGCAGCAGTAGGAACCCGACGCATCACCATTCTTGCGTGTGAGGAACCAACGCATCACCTTCCCTGCCACAGTTTTGTTGTTTAGCGTTACGCATCCAAAGGTACATTGAACTCAAAGTTTCACATTTTACATCTAAAGAGAACTAAGCTAATTCTACCATTTGTGAAGTACAGTATTGTCGATTTTTGTCATTTGTGGTCTTGTGCTAAGTCTATATCAAAATACTTACTTTTATACAACAACTTGTGTGGTGTCCATCTGTAGTATTGTCAATGGGTTACTGTATGAGTTCAAAAATGCTTTACACACTGCCTCTGAGATAAGCCTGCCTTCTTGTGCCAAGCTACCAAGGGGGTGAGCAGTGGCTATTTTGGAGTGTAACCCCCTTACCTTAACTAGACGCAAGGGTCCCTATTTGGTCAAAGGTACCTACCTTTGCCAACTAGAGAAGCCCAAATCTAACCGGGACTCACCTGGATCATCCGATTGGATGAAGGACACATTTGCAGGGTCACTAAGGAAGGCTGAAATAGAAAGATGGGAGGACCTATTAGAGGGAAAACTGTTGATTCCATGGGAGAGATTTCAAATTATAACAATCAAGTCTCAAGGTTTAAATACCTACAAATTCAGGGTTGGTGTAAATAATTAGAAAATAAGATAGGGGGTTTCAATGAGTTTGAAGAAACTTTGATTTTTGGTGGTTCTAAGAAGAAGGAAACAACCCATTGGTTTTGCTGGATGATTGAAGAAGTGGAGGGGAAGTTCACTCAGCCACAAGACTGACTTGCCAGGAGCAACGCTGGATAAACTATGGCAAGTATTATTTTCTACACTTTATAAAGTGATCAAGCCCTCCTATTTGAAGAGAAACCACCTTTTTTGTATCTATAGAGTGTATTGGACTCCACATAAACTGTCGAAAGTTGAAACAGAAGAGAGGTGGCATGTCCTAAATGCTGTTTGAAGTTGGCAGATGACCCGCATATGTTTTGAGGTGTCCAAGGTTTCAGGTGTTTTGGGGAGATGTATGCAATGCTTTGGTTGATATCTTGAAAATACAGATTCCGGTAAACCCTCTCCTTGTTTTCTTTGGGTTGGACAGTGAGCATAATAGAGATAAGCAAAAACTAATTTTCTATGCTATGCTGTTGGCATGAAGAGAACTGTGTAAAAAGAGGATCAGCCCAAATCCTCCTTCGTATATAGAGTGGAGATCATCTTTGAAATATACTTTTAGCTTGGATGCAATCTCCCTGGAAAGGAGAAGGTATGCCTTTTGGCTTCCGGTTGTGGAATGGCTGGAGAGGTAGGAAGGGACTGTCTAATGGTTATGCCTAATCAGACCTTGGTATAAAGCACATGCCATTCCCAAACTTTTCGTATCTCTCCTTGTTGGTTTCTTTTGAGTGGTTGCTTACAGTCGGGAGAGTCGAAGGCAAGGGAAAAAATGGCCATTGAAGTGCAATTGGCAGGTCTCTGATAAGCAAGGCAGTATCAGAACCTTCTGTCCCAGCGCGGAGAAAGGGAAGTTTCGGATGGAGGTGTTTTGGAAGGCAAATCTGAGGTTAATGAGGACAAAAAAGAAAGAACCAGCCACTTCTAAAAGCGTGGTTTCTAAGCACACAATTTTAAAACCATATTCACAAACAGATGTGTTATTAACTTCTGAGTTCAGGCACACTAAACTCCATCCCACCATCTTATGCCTATGGGGAGATATGCTGGAAACATGGGACACAGAATTTACGGTTCTGTCCAATGGGCAAGATGGCCTTGCAACAGTGAAACATGAATTTGGCATTATTTCACTGTCAGGAGATGGTACACACCTCAGTACATGTCCTACCTTTCACATACACTGCACCCCGCCCAAGAGGGTACCTTGGGCCTACTATAGTTGTGTTTGAGGTGGATAAAAAGGGAAGGGAAGGGAAGGCCTGGCAAGTGGGTACACTTGTCATGACAACAAGGCAGTTAACAAACTGCGTGCAGGCACTGCAGTGTCAGGCCTGAAATCTCTTTTTAGGGCTACTTGTGTGGGTGGCACAATTAGTGCTGCAGGACCACTAGTAGCATTTACCTTACCAGCCCTGGCACACATAGTGCACTTTACTAGGGCCTTTACTAGTAAGACAAACATACCAATTAATGACAACCAATTACCATAACACTTTATACAGAGAACACTTGCACTTTGATACTGATAAGCAGTGGCAAAGTGCCCAAAGCATCTAAGCCAGCAAAACAAAATCCATCACAGCATCAAAAATAGGGGAGGTAAAGGCAAAAAGTCAGGGGTAACAATGCCAAGAAATACCAGGTCTAACAACCATGATGAAATCAGATGTTTGTTTCAGCCAGAAGAAAAATGCACGTATTCCATACAATGAAGTATCCGACAAATCTGAAGAAAAATTATCAATGTCAGCAAAGTAGCCAGAGGCAGTCTGTGCAAATATAGTGACTTCACCTGATATGGGAGAACTGGTAGACACATCCGAAGGTGCCATATGATAACCAACTTTGTTGTTTGGAGTAGCAGTAGTAGACTGTAAATTCACAGTTGGTGTTCATTCTGTGTTTGTAGTAGTAAGGGGAAATAGTAAAATATCAGCATCTGAAGTCCCCAGATAAGGAGTAGCAATTTCTGTATTATTTAATGCTGGTAGAGGTATTTCCCATATGGTAAAGATAGGAGAAAGGTAACTACCAAGGAGTCCTCATGGGCTACTGTGTAGAACTGGCCACATGGTTTAGTTTGACGAGATCAATTGACACAAACCATTTGTTTCTACAACCAGCAGGTGGTGGCACAATCACAGTTCTGGTGGCTGAAATGCAAAAGATTGTCACTGGTGCGATGTATGAGGGGCCAAACTCCTTCTTGTCCGTAATCTTCTCTCACACTAGTTCCCCACTTTTTTAGAATCCAGCTAGAAGTTGCTGGATGCCGCGTCACATCGTCAGTGGTAGAACATTTAGTAGTTTCATTTGAGCACTCATCTCGGGGGTCTTGTAGTTCCTGTAAGACAGCGAAATGTTTCTTGATGTCAAAGATGTATCTGCTAACACTGTGCAAGGATTATCGATATCTGGAACGTACATCTGGACGCCAAACAGGACCTTATAGGGGGTCCAGCCGACAATAATTTTCTAGGCACATCATTTAAAACTTTCTGGACTCCATACAAGTAATTGACCCAACTATGACCTGAACCTAATACTGTAGCTGTTAGAAACTGCTCTAAGTCACGGTTTCTCCTTTCCACTATTGAATTTCCCTCACGATGACAGGGAGACGAATAATGCACAGCCACATCCTGGATTCCCATAGTATCCTGGTAAACCTTGGAGAATAGTTTGAGCGTCAGTCAATATCTGTGGCCTAACTCATGAATATCTAAAACATTAATCAATTGCTCAAAGAATAAAGTTAAACAACCAACCTGAATTTAGTGGTCATCACTGATCCAGATAAACACAATTTATACGTTTGGTTGAGATTAAGAGAGGCGTCTTCGGTAGGTACACTGGAGTGGAACTTTTAATTTGCTAACAGATGTCACAACTGGGGATATATTGTTTAGTCTGTTTGTAAAGACTATTACACCAATGGTATTTATGTAGTAAAGAAACTGTATCTACCACACCTGCAGACTCATGAACAGCTATGAATAATTCTAGCCTACTGTCTTGGTTTGGTATCACTCAATCCCCCACTTTGGAAATGTGAATAAAATGTGTGTTTTTGGCACTCAGTAGATAGGAGTATTTTGCTCTAAATTATCTAGGTAACAGTGTGCCATTGCATGAGGCATTGACAGCAGCCATGATGCTACCATCCACCCATGTGTGTGATTGCATAATTGCAGCTACTACAGCAGTCTAAACCGCTGCTTTTGAGACTTAATCAGTCAATGAATTCCCTGCAATGTGTATTCCAAAACGGTGGTGGCTCAATGTATGAATTAGATGAGCTTGTGGCAAACATTCTTCAAGATGTGCTACTTTTCCCCCAGACACTTCATTCTTGATAGCATTTCTTTAGAATCTCTATATCCATTCAAACACCAATAATGTAAATGCTAATTTAAAGACAGGGCAAAGTATTATGAATAACACACAGTACGTGTAGAGAATTCAGGATGGCTATTTTCTAGTGCCAGAAGGGATGTATGACGTTACAATGCATACTTTTACCACGCATACTTTTACAACGCGGTTTTTACCACGCATACCTTTACAACGCATAGCGCTTAGAGGTGCTGGATAGTGGTAAGTATAATTTTCTATTCCAACTCCAGTCCCCGTGGACACTAGGGAAGGTATTGTATAGAAAATTAAACTTTTTCCCTATCCTAGAGCGCCCCCCAGCGCAATGCGTTGTAATGGTTTGCGTTGTAATGCCAGCGTTGTAATGGTATTGCGTGGTAAAAAATGCGTGGTAAAGGTTGTATACCGCCAGAAGTAAAGCTTTGAGTTCAACCAGCAAGCTCTACAATCCCCTAAAGAAAAAAGGGTGGAATTCTCCATTCCTCATGACACCGCGTACTGTGGTACATGCTGAGAAATATTACTGTTTAGTTCCAACAATAGACTGGGCTGAATAATCAGTATATAAGACGTATCATACTGATCATGAGGCAAAATGTAATTGGGCACAAGGTATTCTTGTTCATATTGGAGAAATTCTTGTGTGTGCAATATTAGGTTAAACACATAGTCAACATCAGTAGGTATTAAGTAGGTGGCCCCTGTATCTATCTAGGATGGAAGGCTTTCATGTTAGGAATGCTGGCCTTTGTGACTACATGATTGGGGTATAATGCCGAGGATTGTGCAAGAGTTAACTCTGTAGCATACGCTTGCTTCCCTAAAACATTTAGCTTTTTGTCCACTTGGTTTTTGCCAACTATCTTTTCATGACTCTTCCCCACTGTACTGCAGAGGGGAAAGTGTGGGCACCCTTCCTACACATGCCAGCATAGGGTGCTTACTTGAGTGGTTTAGGTGTCATACCTGTGAGTCTCCTATACAAAGGAAAACACATATCCAGGGCAGGTACTACACAGGCTAGCAGGGGAACTATGCATTGATTGTGCCACACACTGCATAGCCTGTTGAAAATGTCTCATGCTCAGGGTGGCCTTCTCACTCTACAACCAACCCTGAGGAGGTCTTTCCCTACCACCAAGCAAGGGGTAGGTTAGTGGCCAGTTAATTACACCTGCATGTTCCCTGCCCAGGTAGGGACGAACCCCAATGAGGGTCTTCGCTACCTAAGGGGTCAGCGCTCCTCATTTGACACCTCCTGGGGATGGCTGATTCTCTGGGTGTGGCCTTAGGGCTTGGGGCACTTTCCCACTGTAAAGGCAATGTGAAAGTGTGTGCACCCTTACTATCCACATTAGGAAGTGGTGCTCACCTGAGGCTGTTAAACATAGGTCAGGTTTGCCAGTGTACGGCTGTGTGTGTGCACTCACACCTATGGTGGGTGTAACCTGGTATCCAACCTGCCATTGAAGGTTAGTGTGCACACCGGCACCTATGATGTTTGAAGTCTGTGACCCGCCTGCCATTGCAGGCTGGTCTCTGGACTTGTACCAATGATGTGCTTGAACGTGTGTCAAGCTGTCCATTGCAGGTTGGTGTGTGCATTTGCACCTATGGTGTTTTTAACTACTGTCCAGCTTGCCATTGCAGGCCGGTGTGAGCATGTGCACCTATGTTGTTCGGAAACCAGTGTTCAGCCTGACATCGCAGGTCTCTGTGTGCACTAATGCATGTCTACACAGGCTGGCCAGTCTGAATCACTAGCTATCCTGAAAGGACCTTTCACTACCACCAGAACACCCCGTGGAGTACGTCTTAAGGGGTGAAGCGGTGATAGCTGAAAGGCAGGGCATGTACACATGCGTGTTTCCTGCCCAGGTAGTGCAGAATACCAATGTTTATTCTCACTGCCTATAAGGTTTGCTCCTCCCGTAGGCTAACAAGGGGAAAGAGGTGAAATTGCGACTCTATTTGATGTGTAGCTTTGGGAGGCCGCCTCCTTCTGGTTGGCCCCCCTGCTTTATTCTTCATTCATCCACTCTTTCCCTTTTAACCCTCAGCATGGCTCACCAACTGGTCTCTCCTCATCCAGCCCCCAACAACATTGTGTTTCAGGTATTGCCCAGCTTGGTTAGTGAGAGGGATTGACTGGGATGGAGGAACACTTATGAGAACAATCAGAAGCTGGATCAAGAGAGTGCTTGACCCCTCTGTGATTAACAGAAGTGGGCTGGTGCTGGAAGGCCTCTTGGAAATCTATAGTGTGACTGACCATTGCCCTCAGCCTGATTCTGCTCCACATCCTGTGGGTGAACTTCTCGCCAAACCCCTTTGACTACTGCCTCCTAATTAGTTCTGATACCTACTCCCACCTACTTCCCTGGGAACCTGACTAAGTGTGACATTGGCGGTGTCTGGTCTAGTGTATGGGAGGGGAATATGGGTTATATCCAATCTGTGGGTTTTTGATAGTCGGGGTAAATTGGAGAGTGAAGGGAGGCTTGGGTCCATGGGACATTGGCCTGCTCGGTATCAGTGCACCGCATTAGGGTGCTAAATGCATATGTGTGCATCATATCTTTTCACCGAGTATCTGTGCAGAGTGAGTGTGTGAGTGTGTGTGGGAGTGACAGTCTGCAGACCATCTGTGATTCATGAAACTGGCCAGCGGTGTTGCTTGTACTCTGATTGTCCCACAGTGCTGCTAAAAAGTGGTGTAATTCTGTATATGTACACATTTTCAATATTGTTGTGACCCCGGGTGCACCCTGTAACTATGTGGTATTGAAGTATGAGCATTGCTAGCAGGGGTCTGGGGTGGACAATGTGTTGCACCGTATAAGGGTACTGCGGGGTGTGTAGAATGGAATTTTTCCCAAGTGTACATATTACTGATGCCATTTTAGCACGGATGGGCCTAGTACTGCTAGTGTTAATTTGAGGTGTGATTTATGCCCAGAAATCAATGCTGTTTATGTTGTGTTGGTTATTGTGTGTGTAGAATCCAAACGATATTTATATACATCATGTATGGAGTCTCTTTTGTAATGCTCAGTGTATTTATCGTGTGCCAATGGTTTACCCATTGCCTCTGTGATAAGCTGACTGTTCAGTGCCACCCATTCTCGAGTGAGGGTAGGGTAAACAGTGTGTGTAAGCACACGTCCCTGATGGGAGTTGTAGGTTCTGCCTGGAGGGGGCATCACCTAAGCCAACCAGAAAGGGCCAGTACCAACAAATCATATGAGAAGTGGCCAATGTATTTAAATACAAAGCAAGAAAAGTATCAGTCAGTGTGCAAGTCTGTGATTATTTGGGCAATTGCTATGGAGGTGAACATTTCCTAATGCAGTAAAATTAGAATGCTAAACACAATAGAGTGCAATGATGTCTGTAAATGAGTCAGTGAGCGCCATGGAATTACTGGGGAGGTTATAAACCAGGTATCCGGAGAAAGAACACTCTGCTGTAGGTTTAATGTTGAAAACAGCTGCTTTTGCTGCAACTAGCTGATTTACATAGGTTGCTTTACACCCATAAGAATACCTGTATATAATGGTGATTCAGTCTCCTCTATGTTCCGGTTAATTGAAAAAGGGGATCAAATAACCTGGAGGTATGGAGTTCGCAATATCAGGAAGAGAGAAAGTCTGTCATCCAGGTTTCAGAAAGGAAATAATATCTAAAGAGACAGGGGATAGACAGTCAAATACATCTATTGCATGCTGAGGTAAAGATCTAACACTTATAAAGCAAGCCAAAAATGTCAGAAATCCACCTTAAACCCCCCTTGGTAACAGCAAAAGATGCAGACACTGCACTATTTTAAGGAGGACGGTACATTTGGGTGGACATGACAATAGCATGCTGCTGTATTGAAAAGAGTAACAAAGTAAAATCTGTAAAGGCACTTGACTCCCCTATTAATATTCAATACCTCTTCAATAACTCTTGCCTTGCGTATTGGATACATTGCACCTGAGATGCATGCCTGGTGCTGGACATGATCCTGGCGTGGACAGGTACAGAGGGATTCACCTTTGGAATTCCAGTAACGCGCCTGCTGCATGAGTCTGCATTTCTACCTGATTTATATAGAACATGGACGGATGTTTGAACAAGCCCATCAGAAGAAACTTAAGAAAAACAAAATAACACTTTGTCTCAAAATGGCACCTCTTAGTATGCCCTCAGAATTAGTAAAAATGTCTACCTCAATCTACGAGAAACAAAGAGCAAATCCAACTCATTTTTCTAACACAATCCCACCACAAACACCATTTTTAAAATTACATAAAGTACTAGTGTTTTTAAAACCAAGGGCCAGATGTGGCAAGAGTTTTAGCATTTGTTAACGCTCTAAATGGGAAAACCCTAATTCCCTTTTTTCTATGTACAACACCCATTTAGTGATTAAAGAAGTGTTTCCCAATCACTAAGGGGCCGATTACGATTTCCCTTGGAAGGCCTCCAGATGGATTCCGGAATGAGCAAATCCGATTCAGAGCCTATGTTTCCAACCGAGTTGTCCCCGTTCCAAACAACCAAGTACGATGTGAAGATCTCATCCGCGTTGACCAAATAGTTTCCGAACCAGATCCTGTCTGTCCGACTCATTTGGAGATTAATTGTGCCACACAATGGAGCAGGGTTTTGAATGAGTGAGTATGATGCGTGATTCAGACAGCTGTATTGACTCAGTGTCAGCGAGACGAAACAGCTGCCAGAATCAAATTTTCGGTGAGCCGTGAGGCCCCTCCTCGGCAGGAGCCTTCCGAATCGATCGATCGTGAGTGCGCATGGGTTCCCCAATCCAAGCATGCACAGTGTGGCAGGCAGCATGGGGTGCCCGCCACAGGGTGTACGCTTTTCCCCACCCACCTCTTTTTTGCTATGGGAGCCTGTGTACTTGTTGGTACTTAGGCTCACATAGAGTTCAATGGGAGTCCAAGCGAACCGAGTCCGTCAGCATACAACTGCATCATACTCGTTCAATCGGACTCGCTCAGCGCGGTTCGCTGGGAAAGCCCTCCTGTTCAGAGGCGCATGGCGGGCTCTCCTAGTGAGATCGTAATTGGCCTCTAAATGTGTGGAAATGGATAACGATTCAACATTTGGTAGAGGCGCATTGTAGGCATACCTTCCAGATATTTATCAGTCTGATATGTATCAATGTTTTGTAACCAAAATCCAGTCACAAAACATTTTTATTTTATAGACTCCTCAAAGTAGGTGCCAGCTAACTCAATTGCAAAAGGGAAGGTGTTCCCTTAAAACATCTTTCCCTTTGTGCACCTTCCCCTTTGTTAATGTAAACCATAATTTGTTTGTCCATGGGACCACTGCATTCTCTTAAACAAATTTAAAAAAAATAAACTTTTCTTTTTAAATACATCACATTCCCTTTAAGGAAAATGGGCTGTATTAAAACAATGATTGCTTTATTAAAAAGCAGTCATAGACATGTTGATCTGTGGATCCCAGCAGACCACCATCTCTGTGATGCCAGCTAATCTCAGTGGGTCTCAATTTGCAACCTACCTAATTAAATTTAATGAAGTACCTCATTAATGATAATGAGGTAGGTCGAATCGTGGCCCACTGCGATTCGGTAATTTGCCAACTGAACTATTAGTACATTTGTTGGTTCTCAAAATACCACACTAGTCACAAAAACACTGGTCACAAATTGCGATCAGTATTTAAACTTTGTACCTCTGGGCCTATATGTGCAACCAAATTAAATTAGTGGCAATATTAAAACTGCTCTACCTTTTCCAACACAATTTCCCCACAAACATAGCTGTTTAAAATGACTTTCAGTGCACAGGTTTTTTAATCAAAAGTAAAAACAAACAATTAGCAGCAATAGTAAAACCTGCACAACTTATATATGGTGGTAGGCTGTTTTTTGCCATTGTCCACAGTTCATTATCTCTGTCGATGTGGTCTTGAGCTTTAGATGGTTATTCATCATCCATGCATGTATGGCGTGAAGGCCGTCATCAGGTTTTGTGCTGTAAGGGTCTTCCATTTTTTTATATGATCTGCACAGATGTAATGGATGAGATTGAATGATTTATTCTTTTTTGGAAAAGCGTTAGGTAGATGTTCAATATTAGTAGGGAATGGGGGGAACCTTGAAGAATGCCAGAGTGATGGATGTGAGGAGATTATGTGAAAGGTGGAAAAGTAACCCACACTTTGTCTGTCTCTTAGATAAGAAGCACCCCATTTTAGAGCATTATAACATAATCCAATGAGATGGAATCTTTGTAGGAGTGTGTGGTGGCAGACAGGGTCAAATGCAGCTGATAAATCTAGAAGCAATACAATGGTTGGCTCAGTGCTTCTGCCTGGCCTGAAGTCAAATAGGTGGTCTGACATTAACGTGGGTGAGCACTGCTCTTTTAAATATTTTTCCTAAGAATGGTCTATTTGATATAGGTCTTTAGTTTGCTGGGTTGAGGTTTTTTCCAGAATGCAGCACACAGAGAAAAGGCAAAAACGAGGAGAAATAAAGGTATTTCTTCTTGTAGCACCATTCTAAGGCTTGTTATTTTATGGCATTCGTTTTTGGCGCTGCCTCAAATTTACAGATCATTGTAAATGTGGGGCAGCATCAAAAAGAAATTGGTGTTGCGGTGAAGCATCCACAGCAACACCCATTGTACGCCCTTTTCATGCACATGCCTGCGTGAAAGGATACTATATTTACAAAGCTTCATTAAGCCACAAAAAGTGGCTTAACGCCACTTTGTAAATATGGTGCAAGGCATTGCGCCACCGGAACATCAGTAAAAGTGACGCTCTGGTGGGGCAATCCCCTCGTAAATATGTCTCTCTGCATCATTGCTAAGGCAGTGGTCTTGGTGCTTTGCTAACAATGAGATTGATATTGTACAAGCCCCATCCTACTTGCCCCAACAAACAGATCAGTACACTATGTTGAGGTGCCTTGACATGGGTATCGATGTCATTTAGGGCTTGGCAGATGTAGCAGCATTGACTCCTGCTTTGCCACTTGCAATGTCTGCACTGCATTTGCAACTCCTGCCATAGGGTCTAGCAAAAGCGGTGCCAAAAAGAGAAAGTCTTGATGAGAACTGTTTACTTTCTACAACTTCCAGAGGAAGGGGGAATGGGGTTAGGACTGGAAATGTAGGTGCTGTAAAAAGAAATACATTCACCAGTGCATTGGGCACTCCTGTGACTAAACAATAAGTAAAAGAAACACGTAAACATTTTATAAGTGTTTTCGATATGCATCATTATTGTAAAAACTGCATAAAAAGTTATCAGTTTGAACAAAATCTTCCCCTATATGCTTCACACGAGTGATAGCGTATTACAAATTAATACACATCAAAAGCAATTAAACAATAAGTAATAATTTAACCCCATACCATTGTTCATACTGAATATATGGTGCAGATTCAGAAAAAAAGAAGAAACACTACACTCAATTTTTTAAATATACGACGTCCGATTGTAGTTTTGCTACTTTTGAAGTTCATTTTTAAAACATTTTTTTACATTTTAAAAAAATATATTTTTATTAGGATTTTTATGAGCAGTACAGAAGTCATATGCAGCTCTTGTACAGGTTTGGTTTACTCTTGGAAAGAGTTAGAAGAGGGGACAGGAAAGTGCAGTAAGTGGGAAAGGAGAAAAGAGGAGGACTATGTGGAGAAGAATAGAAAAGCCCTGTAGAGAGAGTCCTGCCGGATTACTTATGCTTCATACCAAAAAACATAACAGACATTACAAACATTCCCCCCTCCAGGTTCCGTTGGCTCGGCCTGACGTGAGTGCTCGGGCGTTGCGGTCGAAGAGTTGTGGAGGATCCGAAATGGCATCTCAGGGGCGTTTGTAGGGGGTAAGGTATTCATCCAGGGTCTCTCACAGCCCTCTGGAGGAGGCTTTCCATGGGGAGTATTGCAGCACCAGGCTATCGGCCCCTCTTAGGTAAGTGATCCAGTTTAGCCAGCTTTGAAAGGTTGCTTTGCTTGAGTCTTTCCAGTTGTTCAGAACTGTTTTGACGGCCGCTGTCAGTAGGAGGTCCATAAGTTCCTCGTCGTTTTCCGAGACCAGGTCTGATCTTATTCCCGCTATGATGATGGAGGTAAAGTCTCTGCTCATGTTGCATTTAAAAATGTCATCAACAAAGTCGAACACCCTTCCCCAGAAGCTTTTGAGTGTAAGACAGTGGAAGATTAGGTGTGCTAGGTGTCCCTTTTGTCGGTTGCAGTTCCAGCAGGTGTTATCCTCTCTAAAACCAAGTGTGTGTAGGCGGTCGGGTGTCCAATATGCTTTGTGGAGGAGCCAAAACTTAGTTTGTGCTAGGACAGGGGTGATCTTCTTTTGTGTAGCTGAGGCTCAGATCTTCCCCCACTCGAGCTGTCTTAACTGGGTGTTTAGCTGAGTGAACCAGCAATGGGTTAGCTTGGCATTGATTTTGGTGTTGTTTGGGCGCAGTAGTTTATATATGTGTGATACTTGGTGTTCTAGTTTGTTGATGCTTGCCACGTATTGGTAGATTGAGGGGATTGTGGTGCGCTGTTTGACCTTTGATAGGGCTGCCATAACTTTTAGAAATCTGTATAGGTCTATGTCTTCTAGCTGGTAGCTGCTTTTCAGTTCATTGACCGTAATAGGACCCGGACCCTTGTCTAATTGGTGCGGGAAGCAGATGCGCTTCTCTATCCATGTCTGAAAGTTGAGGCACTTACCCCTATATCTGATTCCACTGTTTGCCCAAAGCGACTCCGATTTGGAACCCCTGATACTTGTCTCCATGTTCCTGTCCCCTTTTGTATTGCTAACAGGGTAGGTGTTAGTCGTGAGCATGGTAAGGGGGTGCCTATTGTTTAAAAAGGCCCTCTCTACCTGTAGCCATATTGGGAAGTAGTCCTGTGATGGGATAACCCATTGCGTTCCCTGTTTAGCAGGAACGTGAGTTGGTAGGTTTGGAAATCCTCCAGGTTTAGGCCCCCCTGTGCTTTGGGAAGTCTCAGCTTCTCGATGCTGATTCTGCCTTTCTTGTCCTGCCATATTAATTTTGTGATAATTTTGTCACTTTTCTGGTGGAAATCGTCTGTGAGAAGGAGGAGGTGCATGCTTGACAGATAATGATCATTGGGGTGATCATCATTTTTATAGTTTCTATTCTCCCCCACCACGTGATGTTTTTCGGGCTCCACGCTTCTAGTAGTTTTTTTGCCTTATCTAGCAGTGCTTTTTCATATCGGTGGAAGGAGCTGTATAATTCAGTCCCGAACAGTATACCTAGGTATTTGATGTTACCTGTCTGCCAGGTCAGCCAGGTATCCCCCAGGGAGTCCCTAGTACAGTGTATGTTTAGGGGCTTGCACTCTGATTTGTCCTTATTTAGCTTGTAGCCTGATTGGTTAGAGTACTGAGTGATTTGCTCAGAAGGGCCTTAATGGACGTTTCCGGTTGTTCGGTTACTATTGGAATATCGTATGCATACGCAGCTAGCTTTACCACTGTGTCTCCGATATGTACCCCCTTGATGTCCTTGTTTAGTTTAATTCCCTGGATGAGGGGTTCCATAGCCAAGAGGAACAGTGAGAGCGAAAGAGGGCATCCGTGTCTGGTTCCCTGCTTTAGATTGAAGGGTCTTGACAGTGAGCCGTTGATCGTGATGCGTGCCGAAGGGGATTGGTAGAGGGCCATTGTCATCTTAATGTAGTCCTCGCCCAGGTTGAAAGTTCTCATGCATTTTTCCAGGAAAGCAATGAGACTTTGTCGAAAGCTTTCTCTGCTTCAAGGGCAATTGCCACGGCTGACTCCGTTGTAGTGGAAGACTGCTCGAGAATGTGGCAGTAAAGGCGAGTGTTCTTGCTTACCAAGCGGTTGCGCATGAACCTCACTTGGGCGTTACTGATTAGCTTGGGGAGGAGTGAGTTTAGCCAAACCGCAAGAATCTTGGCATAGATTTTACAATCCACATTAATTAAGGAAATGGGTCTGTAGTTTTTTGGGTGTGTTTGATCCTTGCCTTCCTTGGGGATGACTATAATGTTTGCCTCCGTCATCGAAGGGGGTACTTTTCCTGTCTTTGCTGTTTGGTTGAAAACTCTTTTCAAGGTAGGGGTTAGCTGATGTCGGAAAGCCCTGTAAAAGTCCGCCGTGTAACCATCTGGCCCAGGGGCCTTATTCCTTTTGAGGGAATTGATGTCTCTCTCTATTTCGGGGACAGTGATGGACTAGCCCAATGTTGAGGTCTGTGAGGGGTCTAGTTTGGGTAAGTTTAAGCTCTCTAGGTATGTGGTGCAATCGTGCTGGTTAAAGGTCTGGTCTGACTTGTATAGGTCAGCGTAGAACTCTAGGAAAGTGTTGCGGATCTCCGTGTGTGTGTTATGTTCCAGGAGTCTGTTATTGAAGCAATTGTTCCTTGGTTGCGTTTGTGCTTCAGGTGCAATGCGAGTAGTTTCTCTGCTTTGTTGGCTTCGTACAGGCTACGAGCTTTACATTTGTTGAACCAGAGCTCTGCCCTCACGCTCAGAATGTTATTGTATTCGTACTTATGTTGTGTGAGAGTGTTAAGGAGGGTACCGTTCTTTGGATCTTGTGAGTGCTCTAGTTTTTTGTATTTCCGCTTTTAGCTGGTCTGTTCTCGTGTTCGTATTCATGTTTATTCTCACCTTGATTCCTATTAGTTTTCCCCTGTCTCCTTCAAGGCCTCCCATAGAGTATCAGTGTCAGTCTCAGGGGTGTCATTGTGGTACAGGTATTCACCTATGGCTGCCTCTATTTTCTTTCTGTTCTCTGGATCTGAGATGGTTTCTTCGTTAAAGCCCCATCTTCTAGGGGAGTCTTCGTTGTGGTGACCGCTTAGTTTTGTACTAATGGCCGAGTGGTCTGATATTAGTCTGGGAGCTGTCTCTGAGTGGTTAATCAGGTGTGTGTGTGTCCCTGATATTAAGATATAGTCTATTCCGGTGTAGGAGTTGTGTGGGTTGGAGTAGAAGGTGTAGTCCCTTGTGTCAGGGTGTTGCAGTCTCCATGCATCTTTGAGGTTAAACCTAGTGCAAATGTTTTGTAGTATAGCGTGCAAGCACGTGTGGTGGTATGAGCTCGCTGACTATCTATACAGAGTAAGGTTGATTGGGATGCTCAGATCTCCTGCCACGAATATGAGATCATCCTGGGGGAGCTTGTCTAATGCCTCTACTACGGACTCCCAAAAGGACGGGTCCTCAGTGTTGGGGCCGTATATATGTGCAATGTGGAACCTTTCTTCCCCTCTTGCCATGTTTGTGATTAGGAATCTACCCTCTTTGTCTAGGGAGTGTGATACTATCTTGATCTTTGATTTTCTGGACACTAGTGTGGCCACCCCGCGTTTCTTTTTGACTGGGAACGAGCCAGCTGTGTCTGCTATCCAGTTGGCTCTGATAAGTTTTAAATCCTCTGCATCAAGTTTAGTTTCTTGTATTAGGGCTATATCGCTTTTTTCTTTTCAGGTATTGTACTACCTTCCTACGTTTGAAGGGGTGGTTCAGGCCTTTGACATTTAGGGGGACTATGCTAAGACCGGTGGCCAAGTTGAGTGTCTTATTACCCGTCATTTGGTGTTGTATTTTGCGTTAGACTTCTGGTAGTGCTAAGCCTGCTCCTCGGTTTGTGTGTGTTCTGGAGTTCGGTGTGGCTTCCTAGTAGGGCCTGTTTCACTCTGTGCTTTATAGTGTACCTGGGTGTGTGTGGATACTCTGCAGTGGGTTTATATATGAGTAGCAGGTGATTTAATTTAATTGCGGGTTTATATAGCGCTAGGAATCGACTCCCGGAGGAGTATCTCCACGCTTCGACCGCTGGGGAACCCGTCCTGGCTCACCCTGAGAGATGGTCCCTGATGGGTATCTCTAAGGTGCGACCAAGCATCCCCGGCGGTCTGGGGGGGCCGTTGTGAAGATGAGGCAAGCTGATGCCCAGAGTTGCCGAGTGTGGTTTCTGACTAGAGTAGGCACCGAGGCGAGAATTATCGAGTCCGCTGACCCTGGTCCACGACCCTGCCGCGTCGGGAATCGAACCCTGGTCCCGGGCCATTCTCTGCTTACGGGTCTGCCGCCTCTAACCAGTGAGCCACACTTCTCCACATATAATAATATGATAAGAAAAGAGTTGGGAAAATAAAGTGGATAGAGAAAGAGCAACAAAAAAGAACATCCCGGAGCAACCCCCCGACCCCCCTCCTCCCACTCCTCCCCCTCTCCTCACCCCACTTGCTTGTAGGAGGTGCGACGGCAGGAACGCCATTCAGCCTCCCAGATACATGTTCATTCGGAAATCGTGTTTCATCTGGGTTTGTGCAGGAGATTCCGTCTTGTGCTGGGCCTTCTGTTTCCCTGCCTTGCAGGTTTAGTTGAGGTAGGATATTGCCGCTATGAGGTAGATGATTCTTTTGAGGTAGAGCCAAAAGGGCTGGCATGTTTCATTGTCCGTTGTTCCCGTTGTCCTCTCCGTTGATGGGTCAGGAGAGGGGTTTCTCTTTGCTGAGGCCTGTTGTGACATATCCATACTCTGTGTAGAGGGTCCGTTCAGATATCTTGTCAGCTCACTTGGTTCTGTGAAGAAGTGGTTCCTCCCTCTGTCCGTTATTTTGAGTTTTGCAGGACCTACGAATAAGAATTGAATGTTGTTGTCTTTTAGCCTTTGCCAAATGGCCAGGAAGCCTTTCCTGGTGTCCACCGTGGGCTTAGAGTAGTCCTGGGTGAGGATGATTTTGTTGCCTTTCTAATTTATCTGGTGTTTTTTCTTGGCACAGTTGAATATGTCTTCTGTATACTGCGATCTCAGTGGTTTGCATATAATTGGACGGTTGAAGTTGGACGCCAGATTTTTGAAGGTAGGGACTCTGAAAGCCTTGTTTATTTCAAACTGGCGGTGGAATTTTACGTTGGTGATCTTTGGGATAAGATCCTCTAGGAAGGCTGCTCACGATTCCGCTGTTTCCTCTGCACCCTCGGGGACCCCCGAGATGCGGATGTTTCTCCTGCAGTTCCTGTCTTCCATTTCAGCCGTCTGCCTTAGTAGGCCCCCCGTGGCTACTTTTATCATCGTCAGCTCTCTGCCAGCTTTGTTGGAGTTGTCTTCCACGTCGCTGATCCTCTGTTCTGCTGTTGTGAGCCTGATGTTTACCGCGTTTAGGTCTGCTCTTACCACAGCGATTTCAAGTTGTATTGTGTCCGTGGTGAGTTTTGTGGTTTTTGCTAGGTCATGGACTTCTGCCAGTTTCTTTAGGATCATTTCCAGAGGGCCCCTTATGTCTTGCTTTTGTTTGATCGGTGAGTCAGCAGGCCCTGGTTCATTCTTGCTCTTCTGGATTCACATTTACCTTCCAGACATTTTGGTGAGATTTTCGTGTGCGTTAATGTAGGAGGCCTGGATTGATATCCCTCAGTGCTGGTGAGCGTGGTGAGCCCAATCGACTTTGCTGACAATTTAAGCCTAGGGTTAGGCTCTGCACCTCTTCGGCGGTCTCGGGTGCTGCTTTTGCGGAGTCTTGGTGCTCGATGGGTCTCTGAGGTTCTATGGCTGTGTTGGGTCACTGCATCGCTGCGTCGGCGTTGTGGGTTTCCAGGTAAGCTCGTCGGATAGTTAGCCTCTTCCTTTTGTTGTCTCAGATCTCCTCTCAGTGTTCTCTTTGCTCTCTTAGGATAACCAGGGAGTGAGATTTTGTGAGGGCGGATAGGACCAGTGACGACGGTGTTGCAGACTCGTGGTGGGACCACTTGGAGGACCCCCGCCTTGGCTTCTGATTTGCCCTCACTCACTGACCGGTTTGCAGCATTGTATCACTACCTGTGTTCCTTGCGGCGGGCCTTTTCACTCCTCCCTTGTTCCCACGTTACATTTTCGCTTTCACAGGCCACCACCGGGCTTTGCTGGTACGCTGTCCCGGTTTGCATTGGCGGTGTGCAGGCGCTTTCAGCCTTGTGACCCCCACCTGCCTGCGTGATTTGCCCTCTATCACTGACCCAGATTGCATCGTTTCTCTGTCTCCAGAGCTCACCGTTATTGCAAGTGCTCTTGTTTCCTCGCTCTGTGTGATGGCGCTGATATGTTGAGGAGTTGCAGGTATGGCACCCCCTGCACCGTCCACCGTTCATGGTTACCCGGTTTCTCTTGCGTGGGCCTACACATTGCTTTTGCTGGTGCACTGTGTCAGCGGTGATTTGTGGCGCTGCTGGAGTGCTCTTGAATTTCGCACCTGGATGGGCTCCCCCTCGCTTTCGGTCTTTGTTTTGTGGGGCATTGTTGGGTGCAGCGTTTATCCCCCATTAGTCCGTCGTTTCTTTCCTTGCTTCCTTGCTGCCTTGCTGGTTCAACCCTGCCCTTTGGGCATTTCAGTTTCATTTACGTTATCCGTATCCTTCTATTTTCCCTACTTAGACTGTGCGCTACATCACACTCGTAGCCACGCTCTGCCTAGGTGCCCCCTGGTCTAAGTGCTTTACTGAGTGGGCCAAGCTCTCTCCTTTATTTCCCCCCGCTGTCTTCGAGCCCGACCTTATCACTGCAGCGCTATGTGTTGTAGGGAAGTGTGGAGTGCACTGCCCCCCGTTACGTTGCGCGCTCTGCACTTGCTTCCCGCGGGACTCTGTGCTCTCCTGAGGGGATCAAAATGGCTCCATTATCTCCCCACGCCGCCTCCGAGCCCGACCTTATCACTGCCTCATGGGTGCCATCTTAGTAAAGTCTGCGGTCATGCTGTAAGCAAGCCCTTTGGGTTTTTCACACTGCCCGCCACTCACCGCCGCCTATTTGAAAGACCCTCCAGACTCAGTTCTGCTGGGGTGGGGGGGTCAGAGCTGTGCTGTTTGGCGCAGTCGTCGAAGGTTCATCTCCATCAGCATCCCCCTTTCAGTACTGCACTGTACGACGGGCGCCATCTTTTCTCCTGGGCGTGACAGCACCGATTTTGTTATTGGCTCTCCTTACTTTCAGTCAGCAACTCATCTCTCGCAACTCTGCTCCTTGGATGGAGCCAAGGTTCCGATGCCCGAAGCTCTCTGTTCCTCACTTATACTGGGGCTCTTGAGGGTTAGTTTTCCGTCTCATTTGTCTCCGTTCGGCGCATCGGCAGGATCAGGCAGCCATTTGCTCTGCCGTCCAAGCCACACCCCCACTTTTGAAGTTCATTAATGCCATTTGAAATTCGCATGCAAAGCTGCCTCTACTGCATATTATATGCAGAATCTTCAGGAAATCACATTTTATCCAAGTTTAATATTAGTTTTCAGGGGGCGTGGCTTTGCGCCCGGCGTGGACGGCGGCTCCGATGTGAGCGCTCCGTGCTGACCAGGGGACTCACCCTTCTTCACCTGTTGCAGCCACCTTCTTGGAGAAGATTCTTGGGTCGGAGTGTCAGAGGAATGCAGTGACACGCATCCGAGGTTTCTCATGGGCATTTCTTCCGCTTTCCAGCCAAGGTATCGAGCGGCCGCAGCTCCTTGACGGCCGCGACCGCCATTTTTATTCTGCTTCGCGCGTCTGTCGCGCTACCCGCTGCCACAGATGCCGACCTCCTGAAGTGCCCTAGCCTCATGCAGCTGCTCTTGGTGAGCTAGTTCTTCAGTATTTGTGCTGCTGATGTTCTCCTTTTGCCTGCCTCAGCTCATGTGAATATTAAACGCGAATTTCGCGCTTTCGGCGGCCATTTTGTTCTCATTCAGCACTCTCCTCACCTGGCTTACTCACGAAAATAACTTGTCCCTGCTCTTTACCAAGTCCAATTTATTTCCTCTGCGTTCTCTCAATTTTGAACTTCCTCCATTTCTGCAGCTCTTCACGCTATCTGCGCACTTACTAGATTGCGCACCCACCTCAGACTGTTATTACTTACTGTGGTGTTGTGAATTTCCCACTGAGGCTCTCCTCTCTACAATGAATCACATTATTGCTTGTCATCTCTGCGGATATTCTGCTCTTCGCTCTCTTACATGAAGGTTCTCTGACTTAAGTGAATGGACATGCATATGTGATTCTCTAGCAGCCATTTATGTCCCTAAGTGGCTTTGAAGTGGTTCTTTTTTTTTTCCCTCTTCTTTGGACCTCTCTTTTTGGCTCCTGCGCACTCCTGCTGACTGACCTGCCCCTCTGCCCATGCACTGACCCTCGTGAGCACGAGGTATTCCACGTTCCAGCTTTCCCTTTGTTTGCTTCTGGGAAGGCGACTTTCATCATATGGAAAGAGGTGTAAGTCGTCGTGTTTCTAGAGCTCCACGATGTGTCTTCATCAAAAATTCAAAAGTTTTCTCTGCATTGGCGCGACTAGAAGCTTCTCAGACACCCGCTCTCCAAATGTCGCAGTCTAACACGGAACGTCCAGTTCAAACCTCCGGAAAGGCCACAACAAAGCGTCTTAAAAAGGACCCTCCATCACCGACGGGCTCTACTTCAGCTGTATCTATGGAGCTACTGTTGGAGGAAATACGTGCTCTTCGTCCTTTCATGGAGGAAACCAACTCCAAATTGCAAGTCCTAACTGATAATTGGTCAGAGATGGATGCGAGAGTGACGAAGGTAGAGTGTACCATATCTTCTCGCCAGGAATCCTCCTCCTAGGCGACGCACATGCAGTCGCAGATTTCCTCTCTCCAGAAGCAGGTTGAGGAGCTTGAGAACCGAAATCGACGCAACAACCTCCGAATTTACGGCCTGGCGGAGAATTGTGAGGGGAACGACCCCGTTGCTTTCTTCAAATCCTTCCTACCTAAGCTCCTTCATTTACCTGAAGGCACCATGCTCAACATCCAGCGGGCACATAGGTTAGGTCGCATTTCCTCTTCACCTTCTTCTACTTCTTCAAGACCAAGAGGTGTCATCATGTATTTCCTGGAATACACTGACCTTCTTAAAGTCCTCTCAGCAGCTCGTGCTTCTCCCCGCCTTACATGGTCAGGATCAACCCTCTTCTTCGCGCAGGATTACGCCAGAGCTACAGCCACTCGCCGTAAAGCTTTTTTGGATATGCGACCAGAGCTTCGTTCCATTGGTGCCAGATACGGCCTTTTTCACCCTTGTCTTTTCAGAGTCACTCACAACAACAAAACGACGACCTATGAGGATCCTGTTCGTCTTCGGAGCTTCCTGAATTCCTGTCAAACGTCAGCTCATCATCAGCTTTCTCTCCATGACTTTCATGAGTCGTTGTGGTTCCTTAATCTGTCTGCATATTTAGTGTTGACTCTATCCTGTCTGTGTTTGTCACACTGATTCACCCCTTTCTTATGCGATCCTTCCTTCATGGTTCTTGTTGTTGTTCTTCAATTAATATGCACAGTTAGTGTTGACGTTATCTGTACTTGTAATTATCCTGTTGTTTTAACCCTCTCATGTGTATTCCCTCCTGTTTTTTATCTTTCCCCTATGGCTCTATACCTAGCTCACATGCTTCCCTGTTTTTTTTTTTGGACATTTCGTCCTTATCAGTGACTCTTCTGATGTTTCCTTCTCCTCAAATTTTTTGTTCTCTCTTCTCTTCCACAGGTTTTTACAGTTTCCAATGTCTCTCCCCCTCGGTCTAGTGGTTCGTTTACGTCGGTTGTTTTGCCTCCTCCAGTTGGCGCTCCCCCCTCAGTTTTTTCTTCTCGTCTCCTCTCCCTTGTTATCGTCCTTCCCCAATTTCACCCTTCGTAAGTATGTTCTCCTTCCTTCCCTTGTTACTCGCTACTCCCTTTTTGTCTTTAATCTTGTCTTTCTCTCCAATTTTTCTTTGCTCAACGGTGTCTTTCTTTCCTCGTTTTCATTCACTTGTACTTTGTTTCTTCATTCAACTGGTTTTTCCTACCTCTTTTTTACTCCACATCATGACTCTCTATTTACTTTTCTTCTCTTCTTCTTTTTCTCTCCTTCTTTCTTTGGACCTTTTACTCATCACTCTTTATTCACTCTCGACCTTGCTCCTCTCTTTTCTGAATCTTCTTTCTTCATTTTTTCTCATCCTTCTAGCATTTTTCCTGCTCATTCACTTGTACTTCCTCCTTACTAACTTTCGATCTCACTTTACTTCACTTCTTTTTGACTCTCATATCCTTTTTGCTCATTTTATTATTCTGGGTATTTATTATATTCCTTTTTTTATTGACATTTTCGTTCTCATTTTCATGCTATGTCGTTAAAAATAGTTACATGGAATGTTAAGGGCGTCAATTCTCCTATCAAACGACAGAGAATTTTGTCGCACCTTGCACGTTTAAATGTTGATATTGCTTTTTTGCAAGAAACTCATTTGTCTGCTGAAGAATCTGTTAAACTGAAGAGAGGTTGGGTGGGTGATGTTTACTACTCTCCAGGGGATGGCAAGCGTAATGGAGTGGCCATTTTATGCCACAAAAATCTTTCTCACTCCTTGCTTACTCAGGAATCAGACGATGGTGGTTGCTGGACATATGTTAAGCTTTCTATTAAGAATGTTCCAATTTCGCTTCTAAATGTCTATGCCCCCACTGCTGGTGATCCTACTTTCTGGTATACCTTTTCCCATCATATCACCAGATTTATTGATGACAACTTTATTTTAGCGGGAGATTGTAACCAGCCCCTTGACCCTTTTTTGGATAGACTTTCCAAAGCTCACTTTGTTCCTAATAAGTCACATAAACTCTTCTCTCAAGCTATCTCTCAACATAAGCGCACTGATGCCTGGCACTTGTGTAATCCAGAGCTGCAGGAATTCAATTTTTACTCTCCCTGTCATCATTCTCAATCCCGGATTGATTACATTTTTGTCACTCATGACATTGCCCAAACCCTTACTCATGCAGAGATTGGCCCGATTTTACTTTCGGATCATGCCCTCACTTTAGTTCAACTTGACATTCTCCCTAAATCAGTTGGACCCAAGCGATGGCGCTTTAATAATTCCCTTCTCTTAGATCCCAAGTTCACTGCATCCTTCACTGAATTTTCAGATGAATTTTTTTTACTTAATGACACTCCCTCCATTCCTAAACACACCATCTGGGATGCCTTCAAGGCCGCAGCAAGGGATTTTATAATTGGCTTTGTGGCGAAAAAACGGAGGGCTGCTCGTAGCTTTACAGCTGCTCTCCTTCTTGATATTAAGAAATTGGAGCATTCTTATTTCACTTCTCGATCGCAGGACAGTTTAAGGGCCCTGATTAATGCCAAAATGAAATTTAACAAAAAGTCCACGGATGATGCGTCTTTATATTTATTGAAATCAAGTGCAAAGTTTAATGGGGGCAAAAATAAGGCTGGGAAGATTCTAGCTACTTATCTGAAAGTAAAGCATAACAAATTAAATATTGAATCAATCTATGACACACACTCTGTTCTCAAGCATAAAGACACAGACATCCTTGCTGAATTTTCTGCCTTTTACAAAACCTTATACTCTTCCGAAACCCAACCCTCCTCTCAATCCTTAGACCGCTTTTTCTCCAACATCCAAAAACCAGCTCACTTCCCGCTTGACCTCTCTCATTTAGAGCTTAATATCTCTCAACAAGAGTTACTCACAGCACTTCAGAATCTCTAAAAAGATAAAGCTCCTGGGCCGGATGGCTTTACTGTTTAATTTTTCCTTCACTTTTCAAAACTTCTCATCCCTAAATTACACTCCCTCGTTGACGCTTTCCTCACCTTGGGATCTTCCTCAGGTTCTTTCTCTAAAGCACACATCTGTCTCATACCCAAGGAGGGGAAAGATGCCCAACATTGTAAGAACTATAGGCCAATCTCCTTGGTCAACATTGATTATAAAATATTTGCAAAGTCTCTTGCAGCACGTCTTGACCTTCTTCTCCCGGATCTTCTGGGTGAGGAACAGTCAGGCTTTGTCAAGGGCCGTTTTATCACTGACAACACTAGACTGCTATTTAATGTCTTATCTAAATCCCGTCATTTGCCCCATTCCCTTGCGGCTATTGCCCTTGATGCTGAAAAGGCGTTCGATAGAGTTGAATGGACCTATCTTTTTCACACCCTTCATTGGTTTGGTTTTGGTCCCAAATTTATTTCTCTGGTTTCCTTACTTTACTCCAACCCACGTGCAGCTGTTTGCACTAATGGTCAAATATCCTCCTTTTTTGATTTGGGAAGAGGTGTCCGTCAAGGGTGCCCCCTATCTCCTTTTCTTTTTAATTTTAATTTGGCCTTAGAACCCTTTTTTTTTTTTCCCTCATTTGCCTTCTCGCCACCCATTTCTTCTATCTGGGTTCACCACTGGGCATTCATCTCTTATGCTGGTTAAAGTATTGAGGGGAGGCTACACCTCGAGAGCGGCAACCTTGACACAGTCCTTGTTCTTTATTTATAACAGACTTCTCTATACACCCTCTGACCTCCATAAACGCTTTTCAAACACTTCTCATACATGCTGGTCTTGCTCATCCCCACAAGCAACTTTGTTTCACATGTTGTTCTTATGTACCTCTGTTCATGATTTTTGGTTACAGGTTTGGGCTCAATTTAATTTGATTTTTCACACATGTATCCCTTTTTCTCATATAAACATTTTCTTAGGCAGCCTTTCCCCTTGCTGGGATAATGTAGAATTAAAGCCTCAGATTATTGACTTGCTACTGGCCGCTGCATTCCAGCATATAACGGTAAATTGGAAGGACTCCTCTAATATCTCCTTTAAGGCATGGTGGTTCAATGTTTGCCATAACCACAGACTTGACACTGCTTTTGTTTTTCCGGCTCACATGGCCGCAAAGCGTATGGACTTATGGCTCCCTGTCACGCTTTACTTGGACACTTGTGCTAATCGTTCGTTTCGTCCACTGCCTTCGCAACAAGAAGTCCTCAAACCTCCTTAAATGCTCACTGTATTCCATTTTTTCTTTTCTTCATTGTGTCATCCTTATATTCCTTTCAGGTATTTTCATGCTTTTATGATTAATGTTGTATATGCCTTTTCCTTTTTTCATTTCAATGCCCAGATTTTCCTTTTGATACTATTTACAACCTTTGTTTGTTTTATTTATCATAAGTTTTCAACGTTCTGTATTTCCATTGTACTTTGTATTGACAACTTGCATTTCTTTTTTCAATATCAAATAACATTTTCTTTAACTTAAAAAAAGTATTAGTTTTCACTCTACGGATTAATCAGTGGCAGAGAACACCACACAGTGGAAATGGTTTCCAAGGTGCAAATGCAAGTTTTTTCCCCACTGTGAAAATATACTTTCTCATGAAAAACATCCTTCATCTACACCACACCAAATTTTGCAGTCATCTTTTGCTTGTACCACCCTGAAAAGGGATATTCCAGCATTAGGCTGAAATAAAAACAGGACAGTTTGCAAACTGGAAATTGGAATGAATGGAGTTTGTAAATTCACACAAACATTCAAGTTTAAAGGATTTAGTAAACTTCCACGGCAAATCACATCTTAGACCGCACAGGAACGCCCATATTCCCAGCCCATGAGCGGGATTTGTGGGTGCAAAGAGCTTCGCAAGGGGCTGCCAGGAATCACGTAGTTAGTTATGAACTGGTGTAATTGAGGTAAATTTGTTTGTAACATTGAGGCTTATTTACAAACCCCGTGTGCCATCGTGCAAGGACTTTTCCCCATGTTAAAAGTGACGTACTGGCGGCGCAAGGGGCTTGTAAATAAGCCCCATTATGTTTACCACTGTATTTACTTTTGTGAATAGATCATGTGTCCATATCAATTGAAACAGGTGGACATAACTAGTATTGTTTAATTTTTTAATCTCTTTTCCCTCTCCCCGTGATTTATCAACACTTTTCTAACATCACTAAATGTATACACCAGGGACCTCATAAAATCATGACCATTAGCGGCATAAATAATGCAGGTTCCCATTAATGTTCTGTATTTGGTGGCACAATATCCTCTACAAATGAACACATATTTTTGTAGGTAAGACAAAGAGAAATAAAAAGTGTTCCACAGCATATCATGTCAGCACAATAATTAAAAGATAATATGTAAAATAAACCTTTATGGGGGTTCCATTGTTATATTAATAAAGCAGTTATTATGGAATTGAAATGTCAATTATTACCATGATTTTATGGTCAGTTGATATTAGTCATAGGTGAGATACAGGGTCAAAGGTCAAATTACATCACTTCCTTTGATGTAACTTAGGTCAATGGGTGTGTGATGAAACATGTGCTACCTCTAGTACTTTGGTGAATTGGTTTATACAGGTTCATCCCACGCAACTTATTGCCTGTTGTGAGGGACTGTTGGTCTACTCGTAGTTCCCGTTTATTGAATGGAAAGAAATTTGAAAGACTTGCAGACACATTCTTTTATAGTATGTTGAATATTCATGGATAGCATTTTATTAAAATGTCTGTCAAATTGAGAGAACATTCAGCGGGTGCTATATTTTAGTTGTTGCTAATTTGCAGTGATGGATATTTCAACCCATTTGAATATTTGCTATTTCTTTTTGCGTAAACACATGGGTTATTAATTGGGGTGATGTGAGTCTAGGGTCGGCTCCTCTGTTTGCGACAGCCAGACAGACATGCACATTTTTAAATTCTCTAACCTAGCTATATTAGACGGCTGGGTTACAGAATGTGATGGCCGCCAGTGCTCTTGAGAGTACTGAGTGAGGCCGCTCACTTCAATCTTGACACTGCTCTCATGCTGATGAGAGCAGCGCCAGGATTGGTTAGGGGAGTTGGCTATGTCCCTTGTTGGATCCTGCCATCAGAGAAGACCGAAGGAGAGCACATTGCATCGCAGAGAAAGGTACGTTTATTAATTAATTTTTTTTGTCACCAGTTCAACACCCTCAGTACATGCCAGCCACCACTGACTCTATCACAAGCAATGAGACTACAAATTTGTCATGGTAAAACACAGCTTTAATCATTTAAACCAGGTCTTAACCTCCTAGTAAGTTTTCACAGAGCAGACAGGCTTATTAAAATGTGTAGTCCAGGTCACAAGCAGGAGGGAGCAGGTCCATCCCTTTAGGTCTACACACAGATTTCAAATGGGAAGTCCAGTCTTCTTCTGGTATTCCACCAGATAGCGTTCTGATGAGCTATGTTTCAGGTAGTACTTTTGTAGGAAGTACTGGTCAGCGGGTGGGGGTGACTCCTGGACACTCCATAACCAATGAGAATATGTTCCTGAGGGCAACTCTTTTCACTTTTGCGGCACATCCCATTTGTCTTCCCTACTTTTACCCCACAAATCATTGATTTAAGTAAAATTCAAGTTGGCTCGCCCTGCCAGTCCTTGGAGGTGACTTGTGTGCCAGTTGGGGTTGTGTTTATGAAAACACGCAGTTCCTTACTTCTCAGATACACCAAACTGGTTCTAAGACCAACTTCTCCATCCCACTGGACTGGTGCCAAGCTGGCCACAGAGAGTCCAGGCATCAAATACTTCTTTTCCCCAGGTATCCCTTTACACTTACCTATGACTGGGCAGGCCTCCTGATCCTTTTCAAGGTAATGACGTTCCTGAACCGTCCCACCTGCTCTTCGTGAGCTGTTACGTGTGACATACCTCACACCCAGGTCTCGCTGTCAAAAGGCCTAAGCCATTGTGGGGAGAACACTCCCCAACCCCTATCACTTAGCTGAGGAACGCACTGGGGGCCAATCCTCCGTCATCCAGAATCAACAGCAGACCTGGAGGGAGAAAGGAAAAACAGACTGAAATAAGGCGCTGGACCATACGTAAGAACACAAACACAGAGTAAGGACTTTTGGTTCTACACAGGAGGCGGGCCTACAACTCAAAAGGGCCGACTGAAAAAAGGACAGGGAGTGTAGCAGGTGGAAGACGACGGGAGTTGAACGAGTAAGGAGAAGACTGGTGGAGTGTTCTGAGGAAGCTCTGGACAATGAGGCTACTTGGAGAGAAGGAGAGTAAGGAGTACGGACAAAATACAATGACACCCTTGAGGAGCCTCCAGAGATGTGGTCCAAGGAGTGGTGTACGCTGCTGGAGGATGCAAATTTACCGGTCACACCTCAGGAGAGGTATGGCTCCATGGCAAGTGACTCAGGAAGGGGTAGTTAAAAGGTCTGAGATTTGAAAGTGCTGGGATTTAAAACACTGAGACAGGCTGTCAGCAGTGTGATAAGACAGGAGGGGGCACCTTTTCTTTTAGATGTGATGCCTTTTTTACACTATGTTCCACCATCCTATGTTTAATCATGGGTTCTGCTGTGTTGTTTTTACTGTTAGAGGAAAAAACGCTTGTGATCTCTTCCTAATTTTAAGGAGATTCATGGTGTAAGACCTGGGTTAAGCCTGATAGTTTTTTTTCTCTCCACTGGTTACCGGGAAATCCCTAACACTGATCCTTAGGAAACCAGGAAGACGTTTACGGGTGTTGGTGATTGGTGAATCAAAGTATTGAAGGACAACATAGTTACCACCCTATTTTTCCCTGAGGTTACTGGTGGCAACAGTCTCCTGCAGAACCTACAGAGAAGAAGAGAAAAACCACATCAATAGCAGTATTTCGTATCATCTACCTGGAAGACTACCTGTGAGCTCATCCATACATGTTACTTCAGTACTGTGCTACAATTCAAAAAACAAGATTAGTATATCCATCCCATCCTCTGAGTCCTCCAGATATACACCCATTCCTCCTTCATGTGGTGTCAGAAGTGAGATCTGGAAATATAGAGACTGGGGTAAATCATATGGTGGAAAGCCAACAGAAATTGGAAACAGTCATGGAAACGTTCCTTACTGCGGCTGTAGAGAACAAGGAAAACTTTCACAAAGCCTTAACTATTCAGGGACAAATACAAGCTACTGCCCTAGGGAAACTTGCTGATTTACTGGGCCAACATAGGAGCCACACCACCCTGCCATCAGTGGCACTTCAGAAGTACAAAGGGGGGATCTTGATTCTTTCTTTAAACATTTTGAACTCATGGCCCGAGCAGCAGCATGGTTTGCAGACTGATGGGGCCAATATCTAGGACCTTTACTTATGGGGACTTATAAATGGCATACCAGCCACTGATCCTCAGCTAACTACCCCTTAGACTGACATTAGGAGAAGTGTTCTCAAAAGACATGTGGTAGAAGTGGATACCTATTGAGTGCGCTTATGGCAGATCACAGAGGGGGTACAGGAGACTCCTAGGGCCCCTCTACTATAGGGTAAAGGATATGACTGATAGGTGGCTCAAACTGATAATGTCAATAAAGAAGAGGAACCAGGAACAATAAAGGTCCAGCAAACGCGCTCCTTGCTTCAATCACATTATAAACATAGGGGCATATGTAGAAGGTTTTAACGCCACCATAGCACCAATTTTTTGACATTACAGCAGCTTTTTTTATTGCCGTATTTACAAGTTGCCACTAACTACAGTTAGCGCCCCCTTTGCAGTGTAAACTTGCATTTTTAGGATCGCCACTTCTGTTAGCGGCACTTAACAAAAATGATATGCAAGGTGGGAGTTTCGGTGTAAAAATTGCCACTAACCCACTTCACGATATTTCAAACGAATTTACGGCACAGAGATATTTAAAAAAAAAACTGCTGCTAAGGCCAGTTAGCGGCTGGTAATTAAGACCAGAAAAAAGATGGTCTAAATAAATGGTGCACACACCTGTACATAAGGGAGACTAACCCAGACCCTCATTTGCTTCCCTAATGACGCCATGGAGGTACTACTCTCGCAGCTTGGAGCTCCAAGAAGACCACAAGCACCACCACCACCGACACCAGCACCACCACAGAGGCAGCGCCGCAGAAGAGAATGCGTCTACCGTCAACACATCGCCCTGATCGACCTCCGGCCAGAGGATGTGATAACCCACTACAAGCTAAAAAGGTTCTCCATCCTACACATACTCACCCAGATAGTGCCAAGGCTGCAGGCTCCATTACAGCGCTGCACGAACATCCGTCTGCAGACACAGTACTTGCAGTGCTGCATATGTTGGCCTCTGGTACCTTCCAACCAACCACTGCCAGAGGGGTGGAGTCTCACAGTCAGCCTTCTCCAGGTTCCTCCCTACTGTCTTGGATGCCATTATGAGCCTGACACCGCAGCACCTACTCTTCACAAACACTGCGCAGGAACAATTTGACAACAAGCAAGGCTTCTATGACATTGCTGGGTTTCTGCATGTATAAGGGGCAATTGACTGTACCCATGTTCTACTTGTGCCTCCTGCTGACACTGCACATATATACAGGAACAGGAAGCACACACACTCAATGAATGTTCAGGCAATTGTGGACCACCTGGGTCTGTTCATCAATGGTGTTGCTAAGTTTCCTGGGAGTGTGCATGACTCCTACATCTTTTGCCAATCGATCATCAACCAGCAGTTTGAGAATGGCACATATTGAAATGGACTGCTTGTTGGTAAGTACAAACTGAACACAGCACCCACTTCCAGTACACAAGCATGTTGCTCAAATATGTGAGAATGCACATGTAGCCAATATAATACAACATACCTTGGCACAGGTCCAAACAATATACACAAGCACCCAATGCAAAGTATACAACACATATGTTAGACAACCCAACAAGGGTTTAACCTAGAAAATCTCACACAAACCACTATGGCACCCTTAGAATATAGATTTTGCAAAACTCATCAGACAACATTTTTCAATAATCAATGCAGCACATGACACAAAACATATATGCTTCTGCTGTGCTACATACATCTTGAAATAAACACATGTGCCATGTGTACAACAAGATGACAGATCACCCTGCTCTCACATGTGATGGTGCACAATTAGCTGACATGCAAAACCATAGTCAGCCATCCACCATGCAGCGGGTGTTCCTGAATTATAGGTTTGTAAGTAGTGCTGCATGAAGGGAGAACCAACTGCACGCAAATAATCACCAAAGTTGAAAAAAACATCAGTGAGTGCCATTGCATAATGGAGCATGCATAGGAAGAGCATACAATCAATTCAAATCACAATCTCACTACATGTTGTGCATCCATATGACTCCCCTGGTGAGTTGTAGCAATCTGATGCACAAATTCAGAAAATATAATGCGTGATGTGTATTACCCCAAAATGCATACATTCAGAGTCAAGTGCACCAGGTAGCAGTGCCACTGTCACTTAAACACTAACCCTCCTTGGGGGCAAGCTGGATGTAAAGAGCCCACAATGTGTTCATCACTTAACAGACAAGGATTTTTGCTCTCAGTTACCTTCAGCACAATCACTCCCAATGAGGTATCTAGCTGATGTTCCAACATAGTAATCATCAAAAAATCAAGGTGGATCCTTTAGCAGCCACATGTGCCAAAGGTGCACCCAATAAAATATGTGCATAGGAAACGTTTAATTTGTGCAACGGGCCTGTAAAGAAACTCCAATCTCTTTTCAGTGACTCATACACCCTGACCGTCACAACATGGATGTAATACATAGGACCCGGACAATGACAACATGGTAATGTGTAGGCTCTCAATTATAGGCAAGTTAATTTCAGTGATGCAGGTTAATTGTCTGAAGCTCCACATGACATACCAGAAAGTTAAAGTTGCACACTGCACACATTTAAAAAAAGGCACTCTGCAAACACAGCAGGCATAAATACCAATGGACACATCTTTCCATCATGTGTTTCAGGTGACTGAAGATATGCACTCTCGCCATGGCTGATGATGACTGTTGAACATGGTCCTTTGTGTCTAAAGTTCCTTAAACTTTTTGTATTCCTCCTAGACCTTTTTCGGACATGTAAGGGCCCATTGGCATGGCGACCTGTCTGCCAAAACACCCCATCCAACGGCCTTTTACCCCCCGCCACATTAGCATGGTGGGTGGTACCGTGGCGGACTGAAAGACCGTCCACTGCTTTTTCGCCAGTAGGCAAAGGCAGCCAATACGCATTTGCTGATTGTCGACAAATTAACTCTGAGACAACGCTCACACGCTTGGATGATACTGCAATCTTATCAAAATCCGGCACCTGCAACCTATCTAGGTCTTGCCTTTCCATCACACTTTAAACAAAAATATTTAAACCTACGTATGGGTAAATTACCAACAAATGCCGATCAACACGGCTGGAAGCAACCGGGCCCCAAGGAGTGTGATCTATGTGGTGCTGCTACACAAGACTTTATTCACTTGATCTGCATTTGCCCCGCACTGGACAGCGAACGCCGGAGCTTACTAAAGGCAAAATTTAAAGAAAAAGGAATCCGTACATGTCGCTCATCGATCCTACAAGAGATGGACTCAGCAGACCCACAATTTATCTGCCGAATGATTAAATATGTCACTAATTTCGAAAAAAACAACCAAAAATGTGTTGTAATGAGTTAATATCATCTTGAATGTTAAGGACTCTCATAATTGTATCTCCTATCAGTGAATCAATTTTTCTAAACTATTAGTATCACTGTTTCTTATAATTTTTATCAACTGCTGTTTTTAACACTTGTATAATAATGCATTTTTTTCTAAACATTTTAAAACAAGATAGTATATCACATTGGAACGGTTTTTATTAACTATACAAGAAAAGAATTATTCTGGGCGGAAAAGGCCTACAATATGGTGGCGGTGCCTTGCAGGCACCGCCAACCATATAATGATGTGGGCAGTGTTATGCCTTTCCATGGCGGAGACTTCGTCATGTAAAGGCATGCAGGATTCTCTTTGGGGCCCCATTGTGGGCCCCGGGGGGGGGCGCACTAGGCATACACAAGGTGGCAAGCACCTCGCGGTGCCTGTCACATTGTGCATGCCAATGCACACCATGCATCTTCTACATTGTGGCGGGTGCTGCTTACAGCGCTGCCTGCCACAATGTTGAATATACAGGATGCAACCGCCATTGTGGCGGTCACATCCTAATTGGCGGTGCGGGACCACCGCACCACTAGCAGCCGGTCACAGCACCGCTAGGGTCGCGGGCAGACTGAAGTCCCCCCGCCATCCTAATGGACCCCTATGTTGCCGACTTAAATGCTTTGAGCACTTTGCCATTGTTGATTATTGTCAAAGTGAAAGTGCTCCCTGTATAAAGTGTTATGGTAGTTGGTTGTCAATAATTGGTATGTTTGACTTATTAGTAAAGTCCCTAGTAAAGTGCACCATGTGTGCCAAAGCTGGTAATGCAAATGCTACTAGTGGGCCTGCAGCACTAATTGTGCCACGCACACAAGTAGCACCAAAGAGAGAACTCAGGCCTGCCACTGCAGTGCCTGCGTGCAGTTTGCTAACTGCCATGTTGTCCTGACAAGTGCACCCACTTGCCAGGCCTTACCCTTCCCTTTCCATGAACATCAGACATCCCTATAGTAGGCCCAAGGTACCCCCCTGGGTACGGTGCAGTGTCTGTGAAAGGTAGGACATGTACTGTGGTATGTAGCATGTCCTAACAGTGAAATACTCTCCATTTTGGTTTTCACTGTTGCAAGGCCATCTTGCACATAGGGCAGAATGGGGAAGGCTGTGTAATATGTTTCCAGCCTATCTCCACATAGGCTTAAGATGGAGAAGTGAAATTTAGTGTGCCTGAACTCACAATTTAATAACACATCTTTTTGTGAAGGTGGTTTTTGAATTGTGTGTTTAGAAACCATGCTTTTAGAAGTGGCTGTTGTTTGGTTCTAACAATTCTGTGTGTCTCTGCCTGGTTGTGGATTGGCTGTCTGGATTTGAAGGTGATAGGATCTGGGAAATGTCTTGACCCAGGGGAGGAGTAGGTGAGACAGCAACAGGCCGACCTGTATCTGGAGTGTAGGGGGGAGGAGTAGCCCCCTGGATGTGAAGAGGCCTGGGTTGCTGCCATAGAAGAATGGCTCCACCTCAGGCTGAGTGATTGAGGAACCAGATCCCCACTGTCACTGGCAGGGAGACACCCATAACTGGTTTGGACAGGGGTCAGTGTCCCCTGAACACAAAGACTTCAAAGACATTTAGGGTTATAACTATGAGAGCTGAAACCCCTGAATGTTGGACTGATCAAGCCTGAAAAGGATTGAACCTACTTTGTGGTCAAGAGGAACCTCTACCAAGGAAGAACAGCTGAAGAGACTGAACAGAAGGACTGACCCTTGCTGTGTGCTCTGGGGCTGGCCTGCAGTTTGCTGATTTAACTAAGTAGAGGCTAAGGGACTTTGCTATGTACTGTGTCCCCCTGCTTAAAAGGACTTTGCTGTGTGCTGTGTAACGAAGTAACTTGTCTCTAAGGGCCCGAGGATAGCTGGCTCCCTGTTGTGGAAACTCAAGAACATCAAAGATTTCAAATGTGTTTCAGCGACCCTGTGTGCGTGTGTTTTTTGCAGTCTGAGACCTTTGTAAGCATTGCCCTGGGACTGTGGGGCCGAAACCCAACCGAGTCTTAGCGACGCTTTGTGCGTGTGCAGCTGGATCGAGATCGCCGCCACCGGCCCAAGCCGCAACGTGCTGAAGGATTTCGTGAGGCTAAGGAAGTTGTGAGGTAATAGTGATCGTTGTTCGCAGGAGGAATCTGCCCAAGATCGTCAGCAACGGAGGAGGCAGTGCCATAACCTGTCCGGCTACAGCGTCGCCTTGCATTGGAGTTGCTTCATCATCTGGAGTGCCCAGCAGGGCGTCCGATGAGCAGGGAGAGTGAGTGAGCGAGGTAGCTCAACCCCAGGTTAGGTTTGGACTCCATTTAGGAGCCGCAAGCGTGTGTGGCCTGGGAAGGCGTGCAGGAGGAGTACAGGAGTGCTCCTGTCTCCCTCCCGCTGCATAGCGTTAGACACGCTGAGTCCTTGAGCGGCCTGGACCTGCCCGGAGGTACTGGGGCCGCCCTCGGAAGTTCAGCACTATTGTCTGTGGTTGGGGCCTAGTGGCCGAGCTAACTGCTTCTATTGGCCTGGTATTATTCCTGCACTACGAACTGCCTTATTACTTGCATTAGGGATTGTATTATTCCTGCATTATGAACTGCCTGATTATGTGCACTGAGGGTTGAATTATTTGTGCATTACGAACTGCCTTATTACTTGCATTAAGGAGTGCGTTATACTTGCATTACGAACTGCCTGATTATTTGCATTGAGGATTAAATTACTCTCGCATTACAAACTTTATTAATACTTGCATTAAGGAGTGCGTTATACTTGAATTACGAACTGCCTGATTACGTGCATTGAGGATTGCATTATTCTTGCATTACGAACTGCCTGATTACGTGTATTGAGGATTGCATTATTCTTGCATTACAAACTGCCTGATTACTTGCATTGAGACATTGCATTATTCTTGCATTATGAACTGCATTATTCTGACGATATGAACTGCATTACGAACTGCATAGCATTGCATTAGGACTGCATTTGAACATCGTGAACTGCTCATTAATACTGCAAGAACCTACAAGTGTTTGTTGGCCTAATAACCGGGTGTCCCTCCTTTTCCTGACTAGAAGCAAGGGTCCATATTTGCACTAAGGAAAGTGCCTCAGCCAACTAGAGACCCCCAGTTCTAACAACGCCCATCAAAGTGACCCACATACCGGCCCAGAGAGACTACAACGTTGCACTGGGACGCACAAGGGCAATTGTTGAACGGACATTTGGAGTCCACAAATCCAGGTTTCGGTGCCTAAATATATCAGGGGCAGACTCCTGTACAGTCCTGAACTTGTATGCAAGATCATAATAGCATGTTGCATTCTGCACAATATTTGTTGATGCACAAACACGCCATTGGATGAAGACCATGAAAATCCAGAGAATGGCCAGGATGAAGAGGCAGATGCTAGACACACCACAGCTTCTGCTGCTGGAACAGCAAGAAGGGATCAAATCATCAAAATAGTTTTACATAATCACAATAAACAAAGATGCCATCACATGGACTTTTTCACACAAAACAAAACCCACTGAATTTTACTTTGTTAAATAAAATATCACTACACAAATGTCTTGTATGCTTGGTTTATATCTTCAGAATTTCATATATCTGTTAAGTGAAAGGTAACTAAAAAACTGTACCACACAGCTGTCACATATACTAGTGGACAGAACATCAATCAAACGAAGATTGGGGGTGGAACAACATATTGGGCATATGAGCAAATTAATGTCTATGATCCCTCAGTGAGAATATGTGTGGGTTGTGTCATCCCAGGAGCACAAACATGTCTGGTGAAATAAAAGAGTGTAGTACAACTTACACTGTATGTCTGATGTGTAATTGTAGCCATGCCCACATAGCTAGAACCATCATAATATGTGTAATCAAACATATCTGTTAATTCAATGGCACAGGAATAAAGGTAATTGGCAACAGTGTTAAATATACATTGTAGATCTGTACTGCATCAGCTTCTGGATGTGGAGGATGAAGACACAGATGATAGTACAGATGCAATAACTGGTGTATCAATACAGTTTTGTGAATGCCTCAAACACCAAGCACACACTGTAAAACAACAAATGAAATTGTAAATAACTCTCAAGCTGACACATGTGCCATTGTATTAATCAATAGACACATGACATGCATCATTCACTGTGTATGTATCATTCCACAGCACAGCGATGATCTGTCAATGCTATAGTCACATAAGCACAAACAATGACACAAATGCCAGACATGGTACAAATTGCAAGACAAAAGCACACAAGAATATATGTGTAGGACCATGTACCTGCCAAGGCAATGTCAATGAATTGTCTATGTCACATGCACCACAACAAGATTGCCAAATGGCAATGAAGGGGTAGAATGGGTTACATCCTCATCCAACAACTCTAGCTGTGTGTTCACACACCCAAAACAGAGAACAGACATACACATGAGTGAAGTGCTACAGGGAATACAATCCCAACACCATGCAACATATGATAACAGGAATTGAGATTGTTTTGGATCATACGGTCATGAAAGGATTCATCACAGCTCCTAGAAGGTGCACCACCTAGATCTGGATTATGACTACAAGTTCAGACATGTCAATTGTATAATGTGCGTACGAGTACTACCATCGCTGTTTATATATTTCTCCAATTGCAAGTCCTGTAGGGAACAGGAATCATGATTAGTTAGCAGTGGTACTGTGGTACAGGTGTTAAATTTGCAGGGCCCTGTGGTGTGACAGAGGCCCAGGGAAGTGAGTGTGCGTGAGAGCTAAGGGTTAACTTTAAAATCAGTGAATTTCTCAGGAGTGCGGGACGATGCACCGCATGGTTAAGCAAAGCCTGGTGAGTTCGCTTGGCTCAGGATCAAATGACAAGTAGAGGAGGTTCTCCCTTGGAGATAATATATAGCATGGTGAGCTACTATCACTCCCCCACTGCATCTTCTTATAATATTCAACACTATCACAACCTTACAATAGCTGATTATATGCTAAGACACTAATGTGACGATAAAAACGTATTGTTATTTTAATACAAAAAAAATGTTTATGTTAAAAACAGATACAAATTTTTCTATGGCATCCTAAATATCCAGATGGATTCTTCAATATATAAATTTAATAGATGATACAATTCATAAAACCAATCTAAACAAATTCAATTAATACAATTCATAAAATAATCAAAACATTTTACAATTCATGTTATGAACCAGCATAACACTGAGACAAAAATAAGCTTTAGACAGTACATTTTGTCATATACATTAGCATATCCTGAGGGAAATTACTTCAGAACACAGCTTTGATACAATACTGAATCTTGCATCTACAAATCTAAATTGACCCTTTGGATTATGCTCACAAATGTATGTATGTATGTATGTATGTATAGATATTTTTGTATAGCGCTTTCTGTCACCCAACGGGCATCCTGGCGCTTAGATAGTCATGACATACATGATGTTACCAGCATCCGAAAAGGTCTAGTGCAGTGTTCTGGGAAATAAGTAGGTTTTCAGGTTTTTCTTAAAAGAGGAGAGATCAGTCATACTCCTCAGGTCCAGAGGAAGAGAGTTCCACAGATTTGCTGCGGTGACCCTAAAGGCGCGGCCTCCCATCCTGGAGCGCTTGAACTTTGGAACTGATACCAGATAGGCAGAGGCTGACCGAAGCGGTCTGCCTGGGATGTACCAGGTAAAAAGATGCTGTAATGGGAGTGGGCCTTGACCATGAAGAGCCCGAAACACCAAACATAGGGCCTTAAAATCGATACGCTGCAGAACTGGCAACCAGTGCAAATCCTTAAGAGCCTCCGCAGAGGAGTCCAGACGGCGGCGTGACAATGCAAGTTTTGCAGCAAAATTCTGCACACGTTGCAGTTTCCCCAATAGACTGACAGGCGCCCCCAGAAGCAGTGCGTTGCAGTAATCAAGACGACTTAATATAATGCTTCGCACTACTTCTGGTCTGGCATGAGAAGGGAGCAAGGGTAGAATCTTCCGCAGCGAGCAGAGCAGAGCCATGCAAGTGGCTACTGTTTTGTTCACTGCTACCTCCAGCTGCAAATTAGAGCTGATCATTACACCCAGATTCCGTACTGACTCAGCAGGGGAGTCAGTTCCTTGGAAATCAGAGGGCCAGAAATCCAATGGTAGAGGCCTGGGAGTACGGTCCGTAGAACAGTGTAACACCTCAGTTTTCGTGCTGTTAATTTGCAGGGAGTTGTTACCCAACCATGCTGCCACGGTGCTCATACAACGATGGAACACCTCGTGGGAGACCACCTGCTTGCCTTCAAAAGAGAAGACGAGCTGTGTGTCGTCGGCATAGTTGGTGACCGTGATGCCAAAAGATGTTATTAACGAGATCAGGGGACGGAGGTAGAGATTGAATAGGATGGGACTGATGGAAGACCCCTGTGGTACACCTTGCCCCACCTTCCTGCTATTAAATTTGAAAGGTGGCAGGGATACCATCTGGTACCTGTGATCGAGATATGATACCAGCCACTGCAGGGCAGGTCCAGAAATTCCCGCCTCCGCCAGCCTCCTGATCAAGATTGTATGGCTAACCGTGTCGAACGCGGCCGACATGTCAAGCAGCACTAAAAAGGCTGATTGACCCTGGTCGGCCCGCGTTCGAAGGTCGTCGAGAACGGTCACCAAAGCCGACTCTGTCCCATGAGCTGGTCTGAAACCGAACTGGGCCATATCTAAACATTCAGTGGACTCAAAAAAATTAGAAAGGTGCCTTGTGGCAAATTTCTCCAGAATTTTGACTGGGAAAGGCAGTAGGGAGATCGGCCTTTAGTTTACTGGGCATGTGGGGTCCAGGTTTTCTTTTTTCAACAAGGGGGAGACCACTGCCAATTTCCAGCAGTCAGGGACTCGTGCAGAGTCCAATGACTGACAGCAAATCGAAAAGAGCGGGGGAAACAACTCAGCACGGAACAGTTTCCAAAATTTCGGGGGTAGTGGGTCAGATGGAGAGCCAGAAGACAACCCATCTGCCACCGCACAGAATTCCTCGAAGGATGGTAGTGGAAAACTGTTCAGTCCTGTAGATGGAGAGTGCCGCTTGTTGGTCTCACCCCAAGGGGGACTATCCACCACCTTGTCAGCGGATGGAGCAAGATTGTTTAAGATGGAGGCGATTTTTTCCTCGAAGGCTTGTGCCAGCGAATCACAAAGATCCTGAGAGGCCGGTATGGTGTTCTTGATGCAAGCTGGGTGAGCTAGATCTTTCACCAGACTAAAAAGGACCTGTGATTTGTTCGCCGCCGCCATCAGTGAATCCTCCAGAAACCGACACTTGGCCCGCTTATCTGGATTTTATACTTTGCCAGTGTCTGCCTGTAGAGGACACGCTGAGATTCCAAGTATTGTCTCCTCCAGGCTCTCTCCGCTTGTTTGCACTGCAATTTAAGTTGCCGAAGTTCATCCGAATACCAAGGCATGGCCAAATGGCTCCTAGCTCGTATACTGCGCATTGGCGCCAAGGAATCGAGGGAAGATAAAATTTGCTGGCAAAGCAACTCATAACTCTCATCCACGTTGATTCCCAGACTGAAACCATCCGGGAGCAGAGTGGGCAGTGTGGATTCTGCGAGAATTCTGGACCATTGTCTACCCCTACCACTCGCCCTGTTCCTCTTTATAGCAACAGCTGTACGTGAGAAAGAAAAGAGGACAAGAGCATGGTCCGTCCAGCACTGAGGCAGGACAGATTCCAGAGTCACCGAACCTGCATTAGCAAAGAGCAGGTCCAAAATGTGGCCCTTAGAGTGGGTCTGGGTAAGTACGAGCTGTTTCAAGTCGATGTTACAACAAGCTTGAGTCAGCTCTGTAAAAGCGGAGTGCGCTGGTCCCTCCGCCAGAGGTTAAAGTCCCCTAGTACCATCAGCTTAGTGTGGGAGTGAGGAGAGATCATAGATTAAATCGATGAGCTCTGAAATCATCGACAGCGAACTGCCCGGGGGTCTATAACATAGCAACCCGGTGTATAATACTCCTCCATGATCCTTAATAGAGAAGCATAACAATTCGCAACCAAGAATGACCTTGATTTGAAGCTGAGAGAGATCTAACGTCTCCTGAATATAATACCAGTTCCACCTCCTCTAGCTCCTGCCCGTGGATTATGTGTACATTTAAAACCGGGAGGACAGGCTATTCCAAGTTCCACCGCACTAGTTGAAGTAGTCCACGTCTCGGTCATGAAAAGTATGTCAAGATGTGTCAACGTCTTTCGATGGATTCACTTATATTACCATCTTTTTCAAGACAAATAATTTTGTTCTCCCAGTTGTAATTTTTTCTGGTTTCTCATTCTTGTGTGGAGTAAATATATACCATAAATATATATATATATTACTTTCTTACATGTGATGTCTATTACTTAATACATACATAACATAATACTCGACTTGAAATTCAAGCTAAAGATGTCTCACTTTTGTATTCAGTTAACATCTCAAATGGTAGTGCTTTCCATTATATGCATAACTTCCTATTTTACCCATAGTTCAGGCTAAAACATTCTCCTTCATATGTGTACCCCACCCCCTTGTATACTACAGTTTTGATAACACTCTTGTATACTCTTGTTCCATAAATAAATATTTGTTTTTTATTACCTCTTTCCGGAGTGGAAAGTTATTTCATGATTTTCAATTGCTCCATCCTCTCGTTTTTATTCATATTCGGTTATTGTGGCACCCTTAAGGAGAAATAATTAGGCACTCCTTTAGTGGACTGTGCATAATGCTACATTCGTCCATTTTATCACTATTTGATAAGAGGCCACAAATTTATGTTAATCCACCTCACCTCAATCGTGTTTTTGTTTCACTTCTGTTGTTTTTCTGCTCTTGAGGCCTCTTTCTAGATGCACCACCTCTTGAGCCGTGAGTGTCCTCCTTCCACTATTTCTCTTTTTAAATGTATTGAACTTTGCACAGGTCTGAAATCAATCAACATATTTTTACCCATGAGCCCTCTCTAATGTTTGTATCGTAGTCAGTCAGTCAAATTTCTTTATTCGATTAATTAAAATCATAAAAGAGCGAGTAATACACGGTAACATTTCATTATGACACATAGTAATACATACCAAAAATTTGTTCTAAAAACACATTATACAGAATAAGTTATACAATAATCTCTAAAAATTTAAAATCAGTAAGATATAGAGGGTAATCATTAATCAGGGACAGAGTGCCTAATACTAAAACGATGCTTATTTATACGTGCGCCAGTGACCAAAAAACTAGCAACATGGAATGCCACTTTTAAATTAGGTAAGAGTTGCAGGAATAGCATAGCTGGTTTTACCTGTGTAAAACCCATATTTCACAGTATAGGCAGCAAGAATTTTTTTCTGCACTCTTTATAGTGACCACAGAACAGGATAAAATGGGTCGTGTCTTGAATAGAAAAATGATCGCAATCACAAGGATCGGCATTTTCAGGTCTGGACCATTTTTTAAAATTGCCCAGAATAAAAGGAATCAAATCAAGACGAAATCTTGTTAGGAGGAAACGATGGTATGGTTTGTGTACCGAAAAAAGATATGGTTCCATACCTAGAACAGATGTAATCGTGCAATGTTTCCTAGCCGTGGGTTTGTTCAACTCTGTGGCTTCCCTCTCCAGGACGTAACAATCAGCCAAAAGATTTTTGACTGTCTTTACGTCTTCCAGATTTATCAAATGTGGAGAGGAAAAAAGTTCAGGTCGGCCAACTAGAGTTAACTGCGTCTTGACATATTTTAACCATGGGATGTTATGTACATTGTCCAGGGCTAAACAATCTTTAAAAATATGGTGGTTTAGAGTAAGCTCCTGATTGAGCCACACTTTCAACCAACCAATAACTGGGGCTGCCTTCAAAATATCGGTAATGTAACCCAGACCGAGCTCTGTGTGTATTATATATGTAGAAGTTGACTGGGGGACAGAAAGCAGGGTTCTCAAGAATTTATTTTCTACTTTCTGAATTCTATCGTACTCATGATTAGTATGCCCCCAGATAACAGAGCCGTATTGAGCAACCGATAAACATTTGGATTTATAGACCTTTATAATGCTTTCCATGGGGCGAGCGCCAAGCCTTTTAGCAAACCCAAGCAGCCCAGCAGCCGCTCTAGCTACTGCGTTGCTTTTGGCCAAAAGCTGGGGGCCCCACTTGCCTTTTTCATCAAAGATCACGCCTAAGTAGGGAAAAGATGGGACTCTCCTCACCTCCTTCACAGCACAAAAGAAAGTTTTAGTCTTTCTTTTCCTGCCTGCGGCTCCTGCTATCATTACGTGGGATTTTTCAACATTAGTTTTCATGTTCAATGAAGACATGAAATCCCCAAAGGCTAAGAGGAGTTTATTCAGTGCCACTCCAGAGCGTGCTAAGAGGACAGCGTCATCCGTGTACAGGAGGACAGGTATCTTTATCTCTCCTGCGCGCGGAATATCAATGTGGGACACTGCCAAGACTGCCTCAAGACCATTTATATAAAGTGTAAAGAGAAGGGGTGCAAGGATACATCATTGCCTAACCCCTCTCCCTGATTCAAAGTGGCAGGTGCATCTTCCTTCCCTAGTCACTCTGACCGACGTCTTGAGGTCTCTGTGTAGCTCTGCCAGGTACCCCACCAGGGGGGCATCAATGCCCATGGCCAAAAGGACCCCCCACAGCTTAGCCCTGTTAACCAAGTCAAAAGCTGAGGAGAGGTCCATAAAGGCCATGTACAGAGAGCCCCCCTTGGCAGTTACATACTTACTAATAATCAGTTCTAAATTTAAACACTGATCTAAGGTTCCTCTTTTGGCTCTAAAGCCATATTGTGCATTCGATAAAATGCCCTTCCCTTCTAAGAGCTGGGTCAGTCTTCCTAAAAGGACTCTTCCCAAGATCTTAACACTAGAATCGATTAGGGAAATTGGCCTATAACAGGCTGGATCTGTTCTTTGTCCCTTTTTAAAAATTGGTATAATGGTAGACTTTCACCAGCTACTAGGAAAAACAAAGTCTCTTGTGGCGTTAAAGATGTTAGTAAGAATGTTGGCGCTTAATTCAGGGGCACTCTTAAAAAAGTCTGCGGGAACCCCATCGGGGCCCGGAGCCTTTTTAGAATGTGTGTCGCTGATAGCTTTTTTTACCTCTTCTATGCTAAAAGGGGAGATGGGAGGGGCTGCTTTTGTGGATTGTGGTCCACAGCCTGAGATATTATCAGGACAACTATAGATATTACTGAAATGTGTGACCCACTGATCATCCGGTATGATGCAATCTGCTCTCTGCTTATCTAGATCCACAAAAAAAGGGTGATTTATTATCGCCCAGAATTTTGAGCGGTCTCTCTGTATGTCGGGCGACAACAAGTCGTTCCAGGCCTCCTTTTTAATCTCTGTGTTTTTCTCTTCCTGATAGCGTCATAATAATTTTTCCTTAACAACGCTATCTGTGCCTTATCTCTTGGCTCAACTTTTAAAGCCTTCAGGAGAGTTGAGTGGGCCTTTGAACAATCTGAGTCAAACCATTTTTTACCCCTACATATCCGGGCCTTGTTCCTTACAGTCAGATCTAGATTAACCTGGCAACAGATGATGTTAAATGCTTCTATCAGAGTAATAGACGGGTTATTATTATCCAGGCAGATTGCAACCTCACCCTCAACTTTGGATAGAGTGTCCTGTATGAAGGTGATCGGGGTGACTTGGTCCCACTTCAGCCTACGGTTCTGATCTCCCAGGACTAAGTTAGTCGCGCATAAACTGCAGCCTCTCTCTTTCCAAGAACTCCCTGGGATAAAATTTCTAAAATTACTGGGTTGTGATCACTAAAAACTGAGGTTTCTACCTTATAGGTTGAAACCTCAGACAAAATACTGGACGACAGGAAAATATAATCTACTATTGTGCCAGAGTTGTTACCCACAAATGTTGGTAACCTCAAGCCTCTGTTGCTACTAGAAAATTCATAAAGGTTAAAGGTTGCTAAGAGTGATTCCAGTGCCTCCCCACGCGATGAGTGTTCAAAGTGCGGAATACAGAGGAAGGGGGGGAAATCTTCATATTACTCACGGCAATCCAAGTTACATGGGTGGATATTATAATCTCCCATGAGAATGACATCAAAGCCGTGGGCACTATTCTCGCTGTGGTTAGACAAGAAATCCTCTAAAGTTACCAAATGCTCGTTAAACATTTGACTGACAGGGGAATTATAAAAATTAACTAATAAGATGGGCTGTGAGTTAAATGTTGTTAATTCTACCGCTAGTATATTTGTTGAATTAGTTTTAATCTGTCTTGGCTTTCCCTGGACATTTAAGGAAATATATATAGCCAAGCCTCCCTTTGCCCTTCCAGATGTGCTAGAAACAGCAGGTACAGAGAAATGGGAAAAGCCGTCTAGAACAAATCCGTCGGACGTCTCCCAAGTCTCCTGGAATACAAGAATGTCGTGTAATCTGACCATTTCCAACTAATTCTTGTTACTAATTTTAGAACTAATACCCGCGACATTCCAGCTCAAGATACTGCAAACCCTGTTGCTTGTAATTTTTGAATGTAAGAGTACAGGGACAGACAAAGAAACAGGTAAAAAACCCTCAATATTGGTATTTTCTGCAGGAGCGAGTCAGTCATTCTGATCCATGAAGGACAATGGGGCATAGCGATTAAATAATTGGAGAGGTTCAACAAAGGAATTTTGCTGTGGTAAAAGGGGATAATGGGCTACAGAATTATGCCTTATATCCTGCCCCCATCTTGGGTTAAAATCCCAGGATCTGTCCCACCCCAACGCTGGAGTCCTTGGATAAGTGACATTTTGTTGCTCCCCGTAAAAAAACTTCAAGGTTAGAGGAACAACAGTGCCTTGTCTGCGTTGGGGGGGGAATAAATTGGCCAGTATGTTACGGAGAACATCTTGATTTGAAAGGGTCACTGCCACACAGTCCCCTTTAAACTTTTTCGGGCGGTTTCCCAACCAAGGGACCCTGGTCGCAGACTTAATGACATTTGCCAAATGATGTTTCCCCCCTGGGGCTAACCGCATGTTGCTGGTTAGCCAGTGCAGAGCCTTGCTTGTAAGGGAGGAAGGGCTTTCCACTGTTCCCCCTTCCAAGGGGGGTACGTTTGCAAGCACCAGGACCACTGGGGTGGCCTCAACTAGAAATTGAAGGGGGACCGTAGTGTGGGTAGTTGCTGGGGGTGGTCTAGCAGAGGGGAGATCATCTGTTGGGATGTTGACTAAAAGAGGGCCCTCAGTGATGGTAGACAAAGGTATTAATGGCTGGGGCAATACATTTTCAACAGGTAACTGAGTCCCTTCATTATCACAAAAGACTTTGTTAATCACGTCTCCCCCTATGTTATTGGGCAAATTTGTGACTATCTTAGTGATATTTTCCACCCCATCAACAACCAGAGTGTTCAAGCCACCCAACCTCTTAACCTCTGCATGCAGTTTATCTAATTTAGATATTAGGGGTTTAACAATGGCATTGATTTTTTGTTCAAGAAAGTCAGCAATCCTTTCGAAGAAGGCATCTTCGGAAATATGAGTCTGATTATCCTCCACGACGTTTGCTTGTTTACTCTTTGGGGTAGTAACCCTTTTCTTTCTTGCCCTATGCGTGGGCCACTCAACTTAGGAGGATTCTTGGTGCATAAACGTCTTGGCCTTGTTGCACGCCCTTTTGGTGTCATCTCCTCAGGTGCAGCCTGAACATGTCTCTCTTGGTCAGAGTCAATGTCAATGTCAATACCACCCTCGACCTGCATATTGGAGGTCTCGATAGCCAGAACCGCATTATCTGGTGCACTACTTAAGTCTAGGAGAATGGGGCCGCCAGTTACATTCTCCTGACTGGTTTCCTGCAGAATAGTGTCATCAATCATAGTAGAAGCTGTAGGTGACAAACAACGAAGGTCTGGGGATTGACTTAACCCGAGAGAGTCTCTCCTTTGCGTGCTAATTTTCCTAACTGTCTGGACAAGATAATTGTCAAGGGTGTTCTGTGGGGCTTCCTTCACTTTAGCAGGCATACTTTTCAATGAACTCACAGCCTAAGTTTTAAAAACAAATGATACTTGATATTTATAAAATATGCAACAATGTGGCTTACTTGCATGTAAGTCCTGTAGAGTTTCTGGCCCTGCCCTGCCTCCTCCTACCGATGAGGGCCGTAGAGGGCCCGCCCTTTGCCCGGGCTTAGCCCCGGGCGTCCCGCTCGCGTCCCGCGACGCGGGTGTGTGGTCAGCTTTATCAGCCCTTCGCGCTCTCCGTGCGCGTCACCCAACGCGCCGCCGCGAGGCCTGCCGGGTGTTGTGGTTCCCGGAGCGGCGGCGCGGTTTTACTGGCAGAATGACTCTCGGCGGTGGCGGCTTCTCCCAGGACAGGCGCGGCGTGTCGGCGTGGCAGGTAAGTGTCAGCGGTCTCCCCCGCTTTGCCGGTGTGTGGTCAGCTTTATCAGCCCTTCGCGCTCTCCGTGCGCGTCACCCAACGCGCCGCCGCGAGGCCTGCCGGGTGTTGTGGTTCCCGGAGCGGCGGCGCGGTTTTACTGGCAGAATGACTCTCGGCGGTGGCGGCTTCTCCCAGGACAGGCACGGCGTGTCGGCGTGGCAGGTAAGTGTCAGCGGTCTCCCCCGCTTTGCCGGTGTGTGGTCAGCTTTATCAGCCCTTCGCGCTCTCCGTGCACGTCACCCAATGCGCCGCCGCGAGGCCTGCCGGGTGTTGTGGTTCCCGGAGCGGCGGCGCGGTTTTACTGGCAGAATGACTCTCGGCGGTGGCGGCTTCTCCCAGGACAGGCGCGGCGTGTCGGCGTGGCAGGTAAGTGTCAGCGGTCTCCCCCGCTTTGCCGGTGTGTGGTCAGCTTTATCAGCCCTTCGCGCTCTCCGTGCGCGTCACCCAACGCGCCGCCGCGAGGCCTGCCGGGTGTTGTGGTTCCCGGAGCGGCGGCGCGGTTTTACTGGCAGAATGACTCTCGGCGGTGGCGGCTTCTCCCAGGACAAGCGCGGCGTGTCGGCGTGGCAGGTAAGTGTCAGCGGTCTCCCCCGCTTTGCCGGTGTGTGGTCAGCTTTATCAGCCCTTCGCGCTCTCCGTGCGCGTCACCCAACGCGCCGCCGCGAGGCCTGCCGGGTGTTGTGGTTCCCGGAGCGGCGGCGCGGTTTTACTGGCAGAATGACTCTCGGCGGTGGCGGCTTCTCCCAGGACAGGCGCGGCGTGTCGGCGTGGCAGGTAAGTGTCAGCGGTCTCCCCCGCATTGCCGGTGTGTGGTCAGCTTTATCAGCCCTTCGCGCTCTCCGTGCGCGTCACCCAACGCGCCGCCGCGAGGCCTGCCGGGTGTTGTGGTTCCCGGAGAGGCGGCGCGGTTTTACTGGCAGAATGACTCTCGGCGGTGGCGGCTTCTCCCAGGACAGGCGCGGCGTGTCGGCGTCGCAGGTAAGTGTCAGCGGTCTCCCCCGCTTTGCCGGTGTGTGGTCAGCTTTATCAGCCCTTCGCGCTCTCCGTGCGCGTTACCCAACGCGCCGCCGCAAGGCCTGCCGGGTGTTGTGGTTCCCGGAGCGGCGGCGCGGTTTTACTGGCAGAATGACTCTCGGCGGTGGCGGCTTCTCCCAGGACAGGCGCGGCGTGTCGGCGTGGCAGGTAAGTGTCAGCGGTCTCCCGTCATCGTACATACTCAACTCAAACATTCTCATACCTTGTTCGCAATTTTCTGTACGCTGAATCTTGTTTTAACTGCAATCGTTATTTGATGCTGTTCCAATTGGTGTTTAAAAGGTTACGGACTTCCGTTTCAATTACTTTCTCACAAGTCTATTGGGGTAGCCTCTGGTCACTAGCCTGGCTTTTAGTATTTCTGCCTCACACATGTAATCCTCTTTGAGGCACGTGGATGATAGCTTCTTTAAGAAAGAAGAGTATTTCTCTCTGTCGGTTTCCTATGTAGGGAAGTGTATAGCATCCCATTGGCATGATTGATTATCAAATCAAGGAAGGAAATGGAAGATCTATGTACCGTGGACGTGAATGTTAGATATGTTTGGATGCTGTTGAGGTACACTACAATGTTGTTAAAGTCTACCTCACAGCCTGACCAAATAAGAAAGATGTCATAATGTACAGTTTCCAACATTTAATGTTGGCACGGTACAGATTAGTAATGCTCAATGCAGATTTTTGTTCTACATAGTTCCCTAAGAGACAGACTACCCTTTGGTCAACTTCTGAGCTTACGCAGAAATTGTACCCTCAAAGAGAATCACAAGCGTGAGGCAGAAATACTAAAAGCCATGCTAGTGACCAGAGGCTATCCAAACAGACTTGTGAGAAAGTCATTGAAACGTGCCTGGTTTTGCCCCAGGGAGGAACTTCTAAAAACCAAAGAAAAACCCTTGGTTGACAGACTCACTTGTGCTACCACATTTGGGATACACACAAACAAATTCAGGAACCTTATAGACACCAATTGGGACATCATCAAGAGCATGGACCCTAGCTTTGACACACCGATGTTTGCGCATGAAAGCGGCAAAAACATTAAAGACCATTTGGTTAGATCATCTATTGAGGCACACACAAGCGGACCCACTAGACTACATTCTATATGGAGCCTACCCGAAATCAATGGACACCAGAAATGCGGGTATTATATTTCATGCTCTTTCACAACCAACACCAAAACACTTGAACATGCAAATGTCAAACATACATTAGAATTCTTTTCTAATTGCAACACACGTAATGTTGTCTATTGCATATGATGTCCATGGGGCCTCCCATAAATCGGACAAACACAGCAACCTGTGATGGCCAGGATTGGCCTACACAGGAGCCGGATACATAGATCCATAATCAATGCACCTTTGGTCTCACATTTTGATGAAAAAAATCACACCGGACATGATATAAAGTGGCATGTTTGACATAGCCAACATCCCTGAGAAGGTTGGTGACATCACCCAAATCCTACAACGGCTTGAATGCCGTTGGATAGACCGGACGACCTCTATAGAAAGGGGTCTTAACTCTATTGAGGAGTAGCAAGGCTTTGTGACTAGACTAGCATAGTAACACACACGTCAGTACATCTGCAATTGGTGAGGCTCTATGACTAGACTAACATAGTAATAATAAACTCGTCAGTACATCTGCAATTGTATGTAGCCCTTGTCTGACCATAAGATGAATAGGACATCTGCACAGGTACAAGCATTGACCAAGTATGTGGTGGCCAACCAGAATTGAAATGTGGCTAGACTAACACACTAATACATACGTCACAGCTATGTATCTGTATGTAACCCCTGTCTGCAGATAAGATGAAACCAACACCTACACACGTACAAGCATTGACCTAGTATGTGGTGGTCAACTATAATTGAAATGTTGTAGACACAAATTCTGTGTAACTCTTTTTATTATTGCATCTATGTAATGTGCGCTTTCACATATCATTTTGCTATAAACTTAAAAATGCAACACCGTTTTTTAAATATGAATAACCCTCACAGTTTTTTCCATCATAAAACCGAACCACGTTTTTATTAACGCAGTATCCCTTTAAGAATGAAATAAATAATTATGTACTTACATCACACGCAAGCCCGGTTTGTGCCACACCTTTTCCTTCTCTTTCTGTAGATTCACTCTCACTCCCTTTCTTACTGTTCATCTTTTCGTTTTTCTTCCATTTTTTTTTTTGACTACCAATAACCGGATGGTACCAGCTCGCGCCAATCGGCTTTTAATGCCTGTGGTCCATTCCGGTTTCGGAGGGAGTACGATCTATTTAAAGGTCCGACAATCATCACCACCCCCCCAGTGTCATTTGATCCTGAGCCAAGCTGACTCTCGCGGCTTTGCTTAAACGCGTGGTGCATCGTCCCGCGCTCCGAAGAAACTTGCTGATTTTAAAGGTAATCCTTCGCTCTCACGCACACTCACTTCCCTGGGCCTCTGTCACACTACAGGACCCTGCAAATTTAACACCTATACCACAGTAGCACTGGTAACTAATTACGATTCCTGTTCCCTACAAGGCTTGCAATTGGAGAAATATATAAACAGCGATAGCAGTACCCATACCTATTGACTCAGATAGGTAAGACATGATTTCTCCATTGAGCCTCCATTGAGCCATTTACCATGTACTATCTTTTAGGATGCATAACAATCACGCTTCGTTAATTCTCCAAAGGGCACTGTACCTGAATTAAAGAATGCACCCCTTCTATAAGAGAAATAGGAGCTTCTAAGCCTGGGATCATTGTGTATCAAGTAATGCTTGACCAATCAATCACTTGCAGGCTCTCCACATCTTCTGAATTCAACTTATATGTTACTCCTCTCTCCTGGGGAGTTCTCCTGTCACACTATCAGCCATCTAAGCTATAGTGCATCATTCAACATCTGTTAAGCTGTGGTATCCTTGAAGAGCACCGCTTCCCTTCTCTCTCACAACGGTAAGTGCTCCCAATTGTCATCCTAATCCCAATTTTTAGATAGGAGGACTTAAAGCTCCTAACCCTAACCTGTTTTTTCCTTCTCTCACAATCAGCACCTGGCTGGGTCCCATTGTGAGTACTTTTCCTATTCCTTACACTCACGGTTGGTACACACTTCACACGTGGCTGCGCATATTTACCAGGTAATTACATTACCAGCTTTCTCCTTTCAGTCGCATTTGTGCCATTAACTGGGCCCTATGCTTATACCTATCTATTCTTTTCTAGGCGATGTCCCTACAATCCTAAGTCCTGATGAGACCCACATCGCACAGAGGGTCGAAACATTGTCGACACAAAGCTAAAAGCGAACCATTAGCAAGCGCATACCATTGTATATAGCCACTGCATAATTTGACCATATTGAAGGGTCGATTTTTAATTATCTGTAGAAACCTTGTTAGAAAAACTGTCACAATTTAGCACTGTTAATCAAGGTTCTTATTTTTCACTGGACAATAATGCACAATTGTCAAGAATTTTTTACCTTCTGTTTGTTTATTCATGACATCATGTATATTCTTTTCTCCGTTTTTTCCTTTCTATAAAATCGAATGTGATATATTCAGTCATTTGGTATTGGTAGTTCTTCGCCTCCTGACAACATGATAACCCTTTGTATTGCTAATATGCAAAAGATAATGATCAAAAATAGCAATATTAGGTCTTGAGGGGGGGCGTGGCTGACAGCCGACCATGGTTGACGTGTAAAGACTGGGCTCCGGCCCAGGTCCTGTGAATACACTGTGTACGAGCAGCGACTGGAAAGGGAGGACCGTATACACGCAGCTGCAGTGGCGCAGAACACCCATGGGGTGCTGGAAAGTCAGGGAGACACGTACTGTGCCAGAGGAGAGATGGGACATCGTGCAGCCCATGGGTCCAGGTCTGAAACAGGCGTATGGAACCGGGGATCGTGACGGTGGACGTGCGGTGGATACAGAACAGGTGCACCAACGGCGGAATTTAGTGCAGCTGCGACCTTGACTGAGAGGTGTTTGACGCTGGCAAGCGCTGTGGTGTTGTGTCTGGGAAGATCTCAGATCAGAGGAGCCGCGTAGCGACGACGCACCCCCAGGTCACCCCCCACGCCGCACGGCTCCTCGCATTTGCCAGAGTCTCCTCCATCTGCTCCGCCGCTGCCGAGGGTTCGCCCCTGGTATCCGGTGACTGTGTTTTTCCCCGTGTGCTGTTCTGCTGTGTATTTCATATTGTAATTTGTCCCTCTGTATTGTACTCTAAGGCGCTCCTTGCGCCCCTGCCCTCTGTGCCGCCCCCGCTCCCCGCCGCTGTTTCCCCGTGGCCCGCCCCCTTTTTCTTCTGGTTTCCCGGCCCTCGCCCATTGGCCACCCCGCTCCCGCCTCCCAGCTGCTCCTCCCTCCCACTTGGCCTCTTATGGAGGCCGCGCGGCGTAGGTGAGTGTGACCTGACCCCAGGTCACCCCCCACGCCGCACGGCTCCTCGCATTTGCCGAGTCTCCGCCATCTGCTCCACCGCTGCTGAGGGTTTGCCCCTGGTATCCGGTGACTGTGTTTTTCCCCCTGTGCTGTTCCGCTGTGTATTTCATATTGTAATTTGTCCCTCTGTATTGTACTCTAAGGCACTCCTTGGGCCCCTGCCCTCTGTGCCCCCCCCCACTCCCCGCTTCCCGCCGCTGCTCCCCCGTGGCCCCGCCCCCTTTTTCTTCTGGTTTCCCGGCCCTCGCCCATTGGCCAACCCGCTCCCGCCTCCCAGCTTCTCCTCCCTCTCACTTTGCCTCTTATGGAGGCCGCGCCGAAGGCGCGCCAAAGTCAAGCCCATCTGCGCTCGTCTGTGCCCGTCCGCGCCTGGACCGCGCCCAGCGCCAGTCCCCCTGGCACACGACGGGACCAGGGCGCCCGACTGAGATACGACACCACCCCCCTGAACGCACTCAACACCGGACAACGACCCGCCTGCTACCGAGCAACCCCGAAGCGAACCCACGGACCCTTCACCTGCCAAGCCTGCAAATTCATCTGCTTCCCAACCTACACCCCGCCCGTCGAACCCAGCAACAACAACAACCACCTCAAGTGCATCCTCCTAAACACCCGCTCCGTCCACAAACACGCCATTGAACTCTGGGACCTCCTCGACACAACAGGACCAGACGTCGCCTTCCTCACGGAAACCTGGATGAACGCCTCCTCGGCACCCAACATCGCCATAGCCAACCCGGACGGCTACAAGATCACCAGGAAGGACCGCGTCAACCAAACCCGAGGAGGAATCGCCATCATTTACAGGAACACCATCAATGTCACGACCAACGCCGAAGACACACTCTCCACCGCCGAACACCTACACTTCCAGATCCGCATTGACCCCAAAACCACACTCAGAGGAACCCTCATCTACAGACCCCCGGGTCCGCGCACACAATTCAGCGAAACCATTGCCGACTTCGTCAGCTCGCATGCACTAACCTCACCAGAATACATCCTCCTTGGGGACCTGAACTTCCACTAGAGAACAACAATGACAGCAACACTACCACCCTGCTGAACAACCTCGCCAACCTCGGACTCAAACAACTGGTGAACACCCCACCCACTACGCCGGCCACACGCTGGACCCCATCTTCTCCGCCAGTAACCACGTCTCCTCTAGCCACTCCACCAGACTACACTGAACTGACCACAGCTGCATCCACTTCACCTACAAGAAGACCACAACACACCACCACACACTACAGATCCCTCGCAGATGCTGAAGCAAAGTTGTAGCATTTATCTTTACCGTTCGTGAACAGTGGTTTAGTCTCAATTTTTATAAAATGCTCTGGTTTCTTCCTTTCATTAACATTAAATGTGATGCGAGTTGTTTTACTCCTTACGTGGCAAACAACTTAGGCTGCACATCTATACTGTTGACTCAATGAGTTCTCCTCTTACCAGTAAGAGTCTCTTCCAGCCTATCACTGTTATCCCATGCTAAGTTAGTGGACACATGAGGCTGAATGTTGGCTGGAAGGACAATTTGCTCATGTATGGTAAAAGCAGGTTTCTGAAGACACAAGGAGATATCATTTTCTTCCAGTTGAGAGTATGAAATCCCATGACCAAGTCTGTTTAGAGTGTGAATGATTTCAACATTCTCTGTCAGCGCTTTTACGGTGTATGGGAGCAACAATTGTTTGGGGGGGGGTTCTGGTGGCCATTTGTAACTGCATATTGAATGTCTTGACTGAATAATTGCATAAGTAAGGCAACCCCTTTGATCGACTTTGTTTTTTCTGGATCCCCAGTCAGAAGTCCTAACAGGAATCGGAATCAGGCACTGTAAATTAATCTCTAGAAATGTCTGATTGTTGCTATGGCCATGGTGTTGATGTCAAGTTTGTTTTAACCATTGATCTTATGCACGACGATGTTTGATAAATGATCTTATTCATGTCTGTTGCCTTAACCTTTAAAACTGAACATTCTTTTTTCAAACTCTGATTTCATCTTACAAAGCCCTGTAGCATGACACTGTCAGGTTAGGTCAATAATTTTCCTTGGTTTTCTGGGAATATGTGATGGCTGTCACTGAACTGGGAGTCCATTTTTCTTCTAATATGCTCCTTGGTTGATTTGTCTATTCCCTGTATTCCTCGCCGTGTCATAAGAGAGTTAAGACTTTCAGTGGGAGTTGTCACATGTATTAACTCTTTGCTAGGAATATTCACAGTTCTAATGTCTTGAAATAGTTCATATGCTTCATCTCTGATATTTTTGTAGTGATCGTTTGTTTGAATGCTAGATGCATGATGTTCCTCCTTTACTTTAACCCTTGTATAGTTCCTATAACATAATGCATGATGATGGGCTTCTACAGCCACTATGCCCCTACTACACCATCTATCTTTGAATCACAATTAATGGATACACACTCTCGAAGCCTTTTGTCACCTCTAAGCTCTGTGGCCTTGATTAATTTCTCACTCGTTGATGTTCACTTGTAGCATGGTCTTTTCTCACAAAATATACATTCTTCAGCATACATGTTTGACTTTAATATACGCTTCTGTTTAAGAGTTTATTTGTGCACTCACTCATTCCAGCATCATTACTGACACTTGCTGTAAATCTCTCTTCATAGTAAACATGCTCTTGAAATTCCTCTGTTAAAATACTTGGGAACCATGTTGTTTTCGACATTTCTCGTGATGGCTAACAGTGGAATCTAATTCCTTACTTGAGCTGCATCTACCAAAATTTTCCATGATGAGTAGTCCTGCTGGTTTGTTTGCGTGTCAACTTGTTGGACACTTGAGCATAAATTAACTATACACTGGAAATCTGAGAGAGGATGTGCTTGTTTTAGTCTTCTTCATGATGCTGCACGGTCATTCACTACCAGCTCTGGAAAAAAAAATGAATAAAAACATTTATAAATGTTAGGTGGTGTGCTTAATTTAATTATAATTACTATTACTCCCAATACATATAATCACATTTATTGTAATTGTAATATTTAATAATACAATTCACAATAATATAAATTATGAAAAAATTTCCATTTACATTAATGTATCTTGGGAGTGGAGTGATAGCAGACAAAAGGCAGAGTTATGACATTGCTATCACATTTTTCCATCTCTATGCGTCCATACCTTGCAAATACATAAAATTGGAACCTATCCCCCCAAGTGGAACTGATAACATGTTTGGCTCAAGGCTTCTTATCCGCCCACAAACTGAGAGCTCAAACTCACAAGGGCAGGATCTCCAAGATCCAAACAGCAGAAGGCCATAGAGCACACTAGCTATCTCGAAAAGAGACTAAACAGCAAGGTCACACAAGGAAAGGAAAATAGGTAGCGGGAGGAAGCAGAGGATGCAGTTTAACAGCAGGCGACAACATAATCAATATCACTTACACACCCAATTAATCTTTCCTTGAAGACAAGAATCACTCAAGTGTCAAGCTACACATAGTTGGATATCTTCAATTACCATATTGTCCGTGACAAATAACCTCAATCTTTACACGGTTAAGAACTCAACCTTCACAGAGTAGCCTACCCAGCACATGACAGAGGGTCTTCTGACATAGGAACAGTGAACAAGAAAAAAAGCTGTAATCTTAAATTATGTCACAATGACTGTCCACTGCAGTAACACCGGTTGTAACACAATCTGTGTCATAATGCTCCGTTCGCAAAAACAAAGACAAGTTCTTGGGGATTATAATAAGATGCCACCTTTGAGAGCATGGATGTATGCATAATTTTACTAGAATGAATAATTTGCACAGTTATTCTTTGACAATCTGTCAGAGGGGCGGGCCGAGAACCATGCAAGGTAGGTTAGAGCTGATCATTTGGGGACAGATGGTCAAATACATGTCCTACTCCTCTGCTCAGAACTCACAGAACGCCAATGCCAAACATTGGGGGTCGGCACAATGCTGACCGATTGACATTCTGCTAGCCACCAAAGTGGATTTATGGATTTATGGCTTTGTGTCTACATCTTCTCATATCATAAGGGGCAAACTCGTGGGATTCTGAAGAGGGCACATTGGGCCAGATGTATCAAAGGGTTTTGTCCATTCTGTGCCTATGGGGAAATGTGTTGATACATATGGCCCATAGTGTTTTAAATTTGGTACATATGGAGGAGAGGAACTCAATTGTTATCACTGTCGGCAGACTTATGATGGTTTTATTGTCCATTGAACTCTACCTTACTGTCTTAACTACGTATGATTTTAAAGGAAGGGCTGTTGCAATAATATGCATGTTGGAATTTATGTTTTGAAGTATTTTTTTGCGTACTTTGCACATCCTGCTTGCTATTTTAGTTTTACATTGTAAATGCCTTCGCAATGGTTTTAAATTTAATTAATCAAAGATTACCTCCTTACTTATTTTGTGGGAGAACACAAAGACAGGGAATTGTAGTTTTACAAAGGAGCATTGGAATGCCTGACCTAATGACACCAAGCACGGTTATACATTGGAAAATTGGAACGCCAGTCTGAGTTACACAGGGCATAATAAATCACGACAAACACATACAATAGATGTCTGACCTTTCTGGAACCCAGCCTGACTCAGCAAAACAATCTAGCCGTGACCTCCTGGTGGATTTTGAGAATCAAAAAAGTCTTTCGATTAATCCTTGAACCGGGTCAGAACTATCACAGCAGTGAATCAACTTCTGTGGCAATACAATCTAGTTTTGTCCCACTTAGCGCTTCTGGTATCCAACCAGGGTTTCTGCTGGAGTTTGACAACGATGTACCTGACTTTGAGGAACCCTTGCCAGCCTCAACAATGACCTTGCCATGCAAATTCTTTCATCTTTGCAACCTATTTTATGTCCCCGACCTCCTCCCGATTGCTTCCATTTTTAGGGTTCTCCTTATCTGAGTTTGATCAGTTTGGTGAATGCAGTATGCTTATTACTTCTTTCTGTTTTTCTAAAGAGGTGTGAGAATGTTATTGAGTTGTACATGGGCTTTGAAACTGTTGTTACTGCATAAACTTAACACAGCATTCTCTGCGGGATTGCTTTATAGTTATGCCTCAGCTACCAGGGTTTGAGAAGAGTTTTACTTCGAACTGTGTTGAGACCTAGCCATAGTGTGTGTGACAATGATCATTTGTGACCTCAATATTTGGCAGCTTGACTAATGGGCATCTATTTAAAGTAGTTCACCTATTTAGAGTAGAATCATTTTTAGACAGGAAATGTCAATTGATGGACAAAGTTTTCTGGATGGGAATATTGGGCAGTTTAAAGAAGAGTCCAATGTTCAATAAATATTCATAAAAGAGAAATCAGACATGAGTTGCATGTGCCTTGTGTTCTAAGATTAGCCAAACTGATTTCAGTTCTCATAGACGTCATATATCCCCAAAATGGAACAAGAAGATCTGAAGAACTAGTTTCTGATGTGAATTAAAAAATGGTGGGCACTACATTTGGAAGACTTTGGACCATTAGAAAGTGTTAATGATGTCCTTTTACTTCTTTGTACACAACCCTCGCACATCCATTGTTGACAACACGTGAGCCGTTACAATGCTTATAGGTTTTAAACTACTAAGAAAATTCTCGGCATGGGACTGCTGGCTGATCTAATGGTTATAAAGGAGTTTAAAGTTAAATCCAGGTGGCATTACTGGGAGGGAGTGTTTTCTGAATCACTGACAGTCTATACTATGTTGCCTTGATGGAATATGCAAGTTCAAACTTAAATATCTGTCTAAGAACACAAGCATTAAATGAAGTAAATAAAGTATTGCAGAATTTATAGTAGTTGCTAAAAGACCTGCAAGACCCTGAATTATTTTAACAAGAAAGAATATCAGGAAATTGCCATTAATGTAAATTGTTGTCCTGAGAACAACCTCATTATCTCTCCTCCCTGGACTGTTTTAAATGGTACTTTGTGAGCTAAAAAGACACTCTGCCATAAAGGACCGAGAAGTACGAAGACGGAGCAAGGGTGTCATGTAATATTCTTGAACGATAAAAGTTGTGTTTCTGTTCATGTACCAGAACAGCAATATAGTCCATTATCCAACAAGGCTTCATTTATTTTTTCCAACCTGATTTGATATACCACAACTTTTCTATATTTGCTGATTGTCACTCGAGTCCTGGCTACTGTTCCCTAGACTGCATCCAATTTGATTCTGACACTTTTGTGCTCAGTAAATATTGGGGTTTATTATCGTCCATTTCAAGTTATCCAAACTCCGAGGAAAGAAAGGTGCACAGATTTAAACGTGTAACTTGCAGTTGCACACAGCTTCCTTTGAGGAGGAAGTGCTTTAAAAATGGGGCCCTCGTTTGAGGGAGCCAATTTGACTGGTTAGGTCCATCCCTCAGTGTCCCCGATACCTGGGGTGCCAGGGATTGGGGCGTTTACGGGAAGAGTCCTGAGATTACCAAGACAAAATGAGGAATTGCTGACAGAATCAATAATTATTGGTCCAACTCTCTTGCTACTTCATTTTGCCCCTGGGTTTCACCAGGTAGTTCGACTGCTTCCAGCACCTTTAATCTCCAATGAAGCAGAACAGATCCGACGGCTTCCTGTGGAATGGGATGGGCCTCGTGACTTCTGCTACCACCCCCATCTGAACAGAGACCAGGCATCATGAGGGTCTATGAACAACTACACCAGAGACAGCGTGGCGGGGTTGGATGGAAAACTAAAAACCAAAAAGAGCACCACTATTGCCTAACTACTTCAACTTGGATCATGGATGATCTCTCGAATTACTGAATCAAACAGTAACTCTCAGGAATTGATTTTTCCGGAATTAATCCAATAATTTTTATTAGTTTTACGTCAAAAACCATATGAATGAACAATTTTTTCTTATATAAATACAGACAAAACTTTTTGACTCCACGTCACTAGTATAAAACAATTTCTTTCAACCTAACAACTTTCATTCAAACACTCATACACAACAGCACATCAATATATACACACACATAATTTCTGGAATTATACAACATTATTTACAATTTCGTTATTTGGAAAACATAGCATTGGAAAAAAACAAATGAAAAGTTTTTGAATAATTGATATTCAATAGAATATTCCTAATGCTGAGTAGAGGGGGTCTACGCGTTTCGATAACCCCTTGGTGTGGGGAAATCTCATCAGGACCATGTGCCTGTAAATGAAGGCCAAAAATAAATCAACCGGGGGGAGAGCCAAACCTCTGACACTACAGTGTGGGGGGGGGGGGGGAACCTAATCCTACCTCTTGGGTGCTCGAACGCGTAGACCCCCTCTACTCAGCATTAGGAATATTCTATTGAATATCAATCATTCAAAAACTTTTCATTTGTTTTTTTCCAATTCATTCATATGGTTTTTGACGTAAAACTAATAAAAATTATTGGATTAATTCCGGAAAAATCAATTCCTGAGAGTTACTGTTTGATTCAGTAATTCGAGAGATCATCCATGATCCAAGTTGAAGTAGTTAGGCAATAGTGGTGCTCTTTTTGGTTTTTAGTTATTGATTGTGAGGCTTGTCCTTATTGCCAGTGAGCCCAGACCCAGTCTTGGTAATGGGGGTTGGATGGAAGCAGGGGTGTAAAGTAGGCCCCTGCAGCCTATCTGGTACAGAGGGCCCTCTCGCCCCTTCAGGGGTCCCACATAGCCCAGCATCAATGAATACCTGGAGGTTTGGGAGACTAACAGCCCCTCTTCACATTCTGCAGGGGGAGCTCTCTTCTGTCATGGAGGCATACATGGAGAAGCAGAAAGAGAGGGAGAGGGAGCAACAGCGAGAGAGAAATAACAAGAGAGAGACTGATGTCCTAATTGAATTTATTTGAACTCAAATGGTTTCGTTTTTAATAAAAACATCTCCCAGGTCCCTAATCAAGCCACCCTTGGAAATAGCACTCCTTCACTTATCTTTTATAGGCTTCAATATACGGATGCTTATCTGCATGAGTACGTTTTAAGACACTAATAAAAGTGAAGGAGTTGTCCAAGTGCCCTCTGTGCCCTTTGCATAATGAATGAACTGCAAAGTTATCGCACTCCTCCGTGCCCCGCGCGTTCCCACGTGTCGGGTTTGCAGCGATTGCAGGAAGAAATTAAATACACATATAAATATAATGGGAATGGAAGGACAAGAGAGCTACAGAGACGCTCTAAGTGCTCAGGCATACACAGAGAGTAAAGGGGCAGAAGTGAAATGACATAGAGAGGGCGAGTGGTGCAGAGGGGAGTGAGTGTGTGAGAAAAGCAGGAGGGGGGAGTCAGTGTGAGGTCGAGACTGACGTGGGGCTTCATACCTAATGTTATGTTCGGTCCCACTGGTGAGGCTAATTGTAAATGAAATGTGGTAGACCGTAATTATCATAAATGATGTAGGTGTGCTCCACGTTGGCTGTAATACATAGAAAGGCGCATATTAAAGGGCTCCGGAGAGCCTGCCCTGGTGCATAATGTGCAGTTGAATGCCTTCTGCAGCTGGAAGTAAATATTCCCTGCTCGCTTGGGATCCCAGCTGCTCTAAGCTGCACCGCTTGAGCAGTTGAGCCTTTACTTATCTTTATCTGTCTTTCCCCCTACGAATGCAGATTTCAGCTTAAACTGCTTTTGTTTCCAACATTTATTGTTACAGAATTAAAGGTTACAAATGAATGCTACTACACGCGATATATGCACAACTTTCCAGTTGTACAGGCGTTTATTGCTGGCATAATACAAAAACAATGAACCTATGAAAATGGAACATCTTAATATGAAAATGTATTTGGAAAAAATCTCATACATTAACGTGCATGACTTGCATGCCTTTATCCTGCGGGCTGTTCAAAGTTTTATATGTATCTATATATTTCTTATTATCTCTCTCTCTATATATTTATATGTTTACGTGTGTTTGTGCACGTGTGCGTGTATGTGTGTGTGTGTGTGTGTATTAGTCACCCAAACCTTCCCTTTTTTATATTTCTGTTCTAGGGCATAATCTCCCTAAACTCCACCTTGTTTTAAACCCTTACCACCTTTCAACCCTAATAAACACTTACCTTCATTTACTGATACCCACTCCTGGACCCTGAAAACCCTTAACTCTCTTTAACTCTACCCACCTCTGAAAACTAAAAAAACATTATCTACATGAACCTTTTCCCACCACTTAACCCTAAAATCCCTTATCTCCCTTTACCCCTACTCAGCCCTGAACTCTAAAAACCCCGTACCACACTTTAGCACTAACCATGCAATACTTACCTGCGTGGTACATACCTGCCCATTGGTAACATCCTTTGGGGTAAAGTCTGCACACTATAAGGTAGAACAGATTAAGTTTGCTAAAAACCCATCACAATAGGCTTCTCATTTGGAAATAAAATCCTGTAGTGCCACAAACTAGTGCAGAATACAGATTGCATGTTTTCAAACTTTTTTCACTGCATTGCAGTCGGGTTCACAAATTATGTTTGTGCTAGTTAGCACTCACAAATTCTTCCTCGAAAAAGTATTTACTGTAATTACTTAAAATGTAATAGAGATTGTTTTACTGTTGAGTTTGTAAAAACAGTTGCTTTTCTGCATGAAACCTGACATTTTACCCTCCTTTTCAATACAGTGCGAATAATGACTGGGAAATTCTTGTGCATGGGGTGGGGAAAGATTAGCTCTCAGCGTGCACACGGTAATAACGTAGGTCGAACGCGTGAAGAGATATAAGAAATTAAAGGAGCAACAAGAGGAAGTTGTCAGGAGCAATAGTTTAGATGTGTTTCACAGGCTCCAAATATTGTGATTTCCCCCAACTCAAACTCTACTAGATTTTTCCTGATGAAAATTGTGGATGTAAAAATCCACTGGTGAGTAAATTATCAGAAAATATGGAATGTCTGTTGAGATATAAACTCCTGATTGCTCAAAAACTGAATTCCTGTGGATAATGGAATGAGCCTCAGAGGTCTGCGAACATGCATTTGAAAACAGGTGATAAACTGCTAAATGAGTCAGACTGTTATACTTATGAAGGGAGCTACAGCATAGTAACATATTTTTGGCCAGAAAAGGCTATAAGGCCAGGTCCTAACCCACTCAACAGCGTGAACGATCGTACTCCCAACAAAGAACTAGGCGGACCTAAAAGAACAATATGGAAAGTAAAAACTGAGGAAAGCACACTGCCAGAACAACCAGTTAATGATGCTCATAGCCAACAGGTTAATAGCACAAGGGTTGAGGAAAAACATAACGGAAGCAACAAAGCAGGGAGAACTCGGCTAAACGACAATACGCATGGCGTACAACCTCCAATATCTAGAAGGTTGCTCTTCATACACAATTACAAAATGCAAGGTATGCAAGATTATCTAAACCAAGGAAACATCCTACACCTAATATCGGCGATCCGGAGCCTCAACCACATAACACCCACAGACCTGTTGACAATTGAATTCATCACCCTTGGAAACAACATTCCCAATGAAGGTATCCTTACAACTTGGAGGAGCGCAGAAACAGTTAAGCAGTTACTCAATGAAATTAGGAAATTTGAAGAATGGGGAATCTCACTCAAGGAAGATGTAATCACAGGTTATCCCTCGCCCCTATTAAGAAAGCGCACCAAATTAGGAGATCAAACTGGGGTTAGCCGATACATATTCGGTCCTGCAGGGGGCAAGGGGTGCAGACATTCCCAAAACCGACCAACAGAACAGACAAATGCAAGATTCAACGAATACTGAAATAAAAGCAGGGTGCGCAACATAGGACATACTATAGTAAAAGTCCTTTCCTGGAATATCGCCTTTGCCAAAGAATTTTTAAGCAACAGTAGGAAAATAGACACTTGGGATATATATGACATCATTGCGCTGCAAGAAACTTGGCTAACAGAGCCAATCGATGTTCCAGGTAGAATTAGTTTTCATGTCAGCGCAATTCGCGCTCTGCGCTATGGTCGAGCAAAGGGGGGTCTGTCGGTCTTCATAAGTACTGCATTAAATGTCAAGGCCTCCCAACTGGAAGCCTCCATACCAGACATGCAAATAATAAAATTAGAGAGGGTATTCCAGGCTGGTATCGGAACTATTATATTTATCAATATATATGCCCATCCAAAAACTAAGGTAAAAAAAGAATTATTCAAGAGCATTAATAATGTAATATCAGGGTTCCGCCTTGACCATCCAGAATGGGAGATAATCCTGACGGGCGATTTCAATGCAAATCTCATACAGTCCCCAGAAGAGGAAGACAATATCATGGCTGCAAACGAATTCTGGGCGGTCGAAACACAGGAGATCCTGCCAAGCAAGAGGACCGACCAAGTGGGAAAACAGTTGATGTGGGCCTTGGAAAACCATGGGTTGAGAGTACTAAACGGAAGAATCAAACAGGATAAACCCCCTTCAATTACCCACATCGGCCCCAGTACGAGCACAATTCTGGACTATACGATCGTCTCGCTCCCCTTGCTGGGGTTAATCAAAAGTTTCCAAATTCGAAGTTTAACGGAGAGTGATCATTTAATGCAGCATATGGAGATTAAACTAGCACCGTTTAAACACTTAAAAGCTCGATCAACAGGTGGGGTAATAACAACAGTCAACCTGAAGCGATTAAGGTGGATGACTAATTCACTACCACAAATAGCCAAAGAGGCCAAGCACCTACTTCAACCATAACCGATGAAAACGAACTGTGTGCAGAAACATGGACTGCCTTTTTGGAGAAGCTACCAAAAACTGGAGTTAATCTGCGCGAGAACTGCAATCAAAAGAAACAAGGACAGACTAGCAAGATCATATTGTCCTTAAGAAGGCGTCTGCGGGCGTCCATGAGGCATGCAAAGGGTCGCAGTTCGGATTTGAATGTTTGGCAAACGTTTCGATTAATCAGGAAACAATACAAAAAACAAATATGGCTAGAAAATAAAACCAAGGTCTCCGACTTCTGGACCAAATTGCTACACAACACAAAAAAATCCGACTCCAGAGTATTTTGGTCACAAGTAAATTCTCTAAATAGATTAGTACAAACAACAAGCATGACCTGTGTTACGGAAAATGCATGCGTCCAACATCTACTTGACACTTTTTCGGTAAACCAACTAGTGCCGCCTACAACACCAGCTCAAAAAATACTAAAAACAGCGGAAGTGAAGACCACAGTCCCTGCAGAAATTGACAATTTGAGTGTTGACCAGCGAGGCGGAGAACAGTCTTCCAGATCATACGTGGATTTTGAAACAGCGCAAATAGTAAAGAGAAGCAGGCAAGACTGTGCACCTGGTCCAAACTGTGTCCCCCAGGCTATCTATAAGGAGGACCCTCAATTCTGGGCACGCAAGTTAAACATCCTATTTAGGTCAGTAAATGACACGAGTCAGCTGCCAGAAAGCTGGAGAGGGGCTATTATAAATCCGATTTATAAAGGAGGAGACCGTAAAAACCCAGCAAACTACCGGTTAATAGCACTCATCGATGCAGAAGCAAAATACTACGCATCCTTGGTGTTGATGGACCTTTTAAAATGGTCCGAGGACAATCAGAAGATCCCGGTAAACCAGACTGGTTTCCGTAGGGGCACAGGCACCATGGCCAAGGCATGGCATAAGTTTAATTGCCGAAAAAAGTATGCAAAACCATCAAGCATTGTACTCCTGCTTCATCGACTTCAAGGCAGCCTTTGACCGTATAAACCGTCAACTACTATGGTCCAAATTAAAGCAGCAGGGCTTGCCGGACACAATTCTAAACCCTATAATGGATTTATATACAGACACCTGGATGCAGGTAAAGATCGCTAATGGGCACCGGCTGACACGAAAGATCAACACACATGACGGATTAAAACAGGGCCGTGTGTTGGCCCCTTATCTTTTTAATTTGTTCATGGCAGACCTAACTTTAAGGCTGGATGGAACCAATGCTCATCCACCGCGGCTAGGAACACTACGCCTGACACATCTCTCCTATGCCGATGACGTGGTGCTCCTAAGTCAAACAAAAATAGGTCTGCAACGTCTCCTGCACGAACTGGCAGATTACACAAAACGTAATCTTCTCGAAATCAACAGCCAGAAAACAAAGATTATGATACTGACCCGTCGATGTAATACTCTGCCGGTTTTTGTTATAGACAATAAAAAATTGGAAGTGGTGGGCAATTACAAGTATTTGGGAATACAACTGGACAGTCGCCTCAACTTCTCTCTGCACTTCGATGCCATCGAAAAAAAAGAAATAGCCCTGTTACATGCGTTCAATAGCATTTCCAAACAGCTCAAGGGCCCGTTTTTTAATCCACTTCTGAAAGTCATCAAAGCCAAGCTGCTACCTACAATAGGCTACGGCAGCGTGTTACACCATGGCAGAAGTGCACAGCTCCTAGACCGAATTTAAACTAGTGTATCGTCCAATGCTTCACCTGCGCAGGTCGGATTGGAGTTCGGCCTGCAATCCCAAGAACTGCAAAAAAAGTATGAGACCATTAAATTCTGGTACGATATCTGGATGAACAGGAAAACAGGAATTACCCAAGCTACCTGGGAAGCAATGCAAAATAACCCTAATTCTCAGTACGCTAAGTATCTAAAACAATCCCTCGACACTACTGAACTTACATCCCTGTGGCAAACTAAGCTACCGGTATCATCATTCAAGCTAGCGATTAAAAAGGCTGCAAACAGGCATTCGCTGATCAATGACAAGTCAACCCTCAGTCATAGAGCGCACGCCTGGATGATAATTCAATCATACAAAGTGCTTAAACCTGCAGCATATTTTAGTCTTTCCTTTTCCTCACATGTCAAAACGAAATACCTTAATTTGAGAATGGGTAATCTGCCGACAAATGCTGAAAACCGGATTGGAGGAAACTTAACACCAAGGAGTGTGATCTATGTGGAGATGCAAAACAAGACTTTATCCATCTACTATGCATCTGTCCTGCACTGGATCAGGAATGACGGTACTGGTTAAAGTCAAAGTTAATTGAACATAGAGGGGCAGATTTATGTTAACTGGCGCATCCCCAGGGATGCGCCAGTTAATGTGCGCCACAGTGCGCCACAGTGCGCCGCATTTACAATGCGGCGCACCATGGGGCAAAAACGGCACAGATGCGTGACGCATCTGTGCCGTAAAGGCGGCGCATTGCTGGAGTTGCGTCGCAAGCGCGACGCAGCTCCAGCAAGGCTCGGGGGTGCCCTATCTGACCAATGCTGCATCAAGACCTACGCCTGCTTCAAGCAGGCGCAGGCTTTTGACGCAGCATTGGCCTGAAAGTGACTGAGTGAAATCTTATAGATTTCACTCAGCCACTTTTGCGAGGCGCACCTGCCCCGGAACGCCCACCCTGCGCCGGAACGCCCACAAGCGGCGCAGGGCTTTACAACGTGACGCATCTGCCTAGATGCGTCACGTTATAAATCGTTCGTAGGGATGCGCCACGTTTACGCCGCCTTGCGTGACGCAACAGCGGCGTAAACGTGGCGCAAGGGCCTCATAAATCTGCCCCAGAGTACGTACTTCTCGCTCCGCGGTCATACAAGCCTTGTGTACAGTGGATCCACAATTGATCTGCAGATCAGTCAAATTTGTCATGAACTTTGAGAACAAAAGGGGTATTGCCGCACAAGTTTGAAAAGTAAATAAAATCTAGTTTTCTCTTTTTTTAAATGTCATGCAAGACTTCCACCTGCCGTTTGTTCTTGGGTAGTTAACGGAAGACGAGTTTTTACTTACTGTTCCGCAACAAGTAAATGGACAATATATAATTGAATTTACTTGGCACTGGACATTCCTTGTATGTAATTTTGTATTTTAATATCGCTAAATCTAAATCATGGATGCTCGTTGATCATTCATTTTAAATGGCTGTTCCTTTTTCTACTTTTTGTAATGGTTTTTATTAACTATAACATAAAGTTTATTTACCCATTTATTTTTGGCCAGAAGCAGAACTTGTGGTTGTGCCAGATATAGATATAGTGGTACTTTGTTTGGCAGAATTTAATTATCTGATGCAAATTTTACTCGCAGAATGGCTGCTAAAATGATATACTTCTAAGGAGGCAGTGTACTGTCTTCATTCTCTATCCATTGTAGAGTGCCATCCGGCTTCTACTCTACAATGTATCGCACATTCACCCAGGAGGCCACGCTGGTCTGGATGGTATAAATAAAGTGTCGAGGATCGCTCATGGTTCTTCTGCAAAACCAGTATTAAGTGTCTGTCTGCAGTGCTGTGAAGTGTGGCTGTTCTAGGCCCAGACGGCACGCACCGAGGGTTGGCGTGGGCCATTTACTCTGGCAACGAGGTCTGTGTTCCCTCTGTGCGCCAGAGTAAAAACTTCTCGGTGCGCAGTGCAGCGCGGCAGGCTCGGCCTTGCTGCCATGTGCATTTTGGCGAGCAGCTGTTCGGCGCATTGTGGTGGGGTGTGTGCAGCAGCGGCCTGAGGTTCATGCCCCCCTCCACTCCCTAAACCTGCTGTGGGTGTCTCCTGACTGTCCAGAGGAGAAGTGTTGTGTTTACAGACTTATCCAATAAGAGGGCTGGCTCTTCACACACAGCTAATGCCCCCCATGCATCCAAACAGTGTGCATACACCAGTGGCAGTGCCACCACCTTTCAATCAATTGGCAGGACCTGCAACAGCTGTTTCCCGTTGTTGACAGTAGTTGGGAAGGTTGGGCAATATATTTAGAGCAACATGAGAGACTGACAATGCTGTAAAATGCTCTATGATGCTTTACATGGGTGGGGATGAACTATTTGATTTGTCTAACTACTGTGAGTAATACTGACATTGCTGAAGTCGTGGCTGCGCTTAACAGGTACTTTAACCCACAATCATACACTGATTAAAGAAAGGTTTAGGTTCAGGCAGGCAAGGCAGCAGGAGGAGGAATCAGTTGGTGCTTTCTACGCATGCCTTAGAAGGCTCGCCAGCACATGTAAAACTATAGACTGGCTGTATGAAAATCAGAGAACAAATTATAAAATGGTGGCGATCTTCAAATTTGAGAAAGCTAATACTCCCTCAACCTGGAATATCTCTGGATGAAATATTGCTCCTAGTGGGATCACATGAATTAGCAGACAGCATAAGATATGGGAGCAGCTCTGGCAGGAAAAGTGGCAGGGGTGTCCCCTCCAAGAATACAAAAAGTAAAGGAAGAGAAGGTTGAGACCCTCAAGCCCAAACCAGCCAGGGTCAGAAAGACAAGTGGTCCAAAGTCACGTGAGAAGTCCTGTGATCCTGTGGGGCCATGCAAAAGTTGGCAAGTGGTTGCCTGGCGTGGTGGAAATCATTTCTCAAGTGTGGCCAGCGAATGTGAAAGGGGCATCGGTAAATGTGATGGATTACATGTCAGTAATATATGGGCTCACCCGGAAATGTCTAGTGGCATGCTCAAGGAGCGGTATTGGACATATGTTGCTGGTAAATTACATAGGCCTGGGGGCATGGGCACTCTCACCTCTACCTTTATGAAATTTAAAGACACATCATTTGGAAATGTATATGGACACAATTGAGCCTCTGCTGCCAAGACACTTTTAGCTGGGACCTTGCCACTTGAATCATTCATTGCAAAGTGGTGGTGTCCCCTCGATGATGCTGTACCTGACCTAAATTGTGTTTTTTGCTCAGAGGTTAAGGAAACTTTAGATCTTGTCCTGTAATTTTGTGTTCAGTATTATGTACATAGGAGAAAATGGATCCTCCTGTTGTGTCGCAATCTAGGCATTAGGGACTACAACATTGCTACTGGGATATTCAGGGCACACCCAGCTAAACCATTTGTCTTTGCTGTATCCCGGGCTTTTGCATATATGTGGAGACACAGACAGAAAAGACTTCTCTGTTGATGTCTGTTACTTAGCACCTATTAATCTTGTGTATTCAAGTTGCATTTTGCTGTTTTTGTTAAGTATTTCTTAAAGCACGTGCAATAGTAGATAATAACTATAAGAGTTTTTGGATGAATTTAACTTCACATTTTAAAACGGTTTTTATGTTGTCCCTATATGCTGCTAGTTTTAATTGTGGGTATTTTAACGATCTTACATGTCATGTTTTTAAGCGTTTAATTAATGAATGTTTTTATAGTTTTAAGTAATTGTACTTACTTTTAAGGCAATTGGAGAGATAAAGCTATTATGAAAGATGATAGATGGATGACATGCAGTTTCGGAAGTTAAGCTGGAACCAACTAAGGCGAAGAGTTAAACGTATGGGAGTTACAATCCCATTCTCCTGAAAGGAGTGACTGAGGTGTTAGTTGAAAGTGAAGGAAAGTTAATACTCACCAAGTTTCATATGACAAAAGGAGACACGGAACTCTTGTAGGGTGCTTTATGGCTGAGGATTTGGTGCTAGTTTTCTTTGCTCATGGAATTAATCAATCAAGTGACAGTCATACTCATCATGTGAGTGACATCGATGTCACTCACATGATGAGTATGACTGTCACTCTCACATCTTCACGCACGAGTGGAAGGTCCTCACTTTTAAGCATGGTATGGAAGCTCGTTACACTATGTATAAACACAGAGGATACAGGACAATAATTATGTTTTCTCTTCCTTTTCCTTTCTTGTGTTTTCTTTCTGTGCAGGCGTATGATTAAGGCAATGTTATTTGTAGTCCTGATGATGATCCTTCATAGGGTATAGGATCGAAACGCCGTCGACTGTTAGTGTAGTGACACATCAGTTTCCAATGTGACAAAAAATTGTGTTATCTACATGTGCTTAGCTAGACCAATTGTTATCTTTTAACTAGCGGCTCTATACATATTTGCCTGTTGATTCTCTGTCTTTATGGTTTGAAAAGTGTCCTTTTTCTTAAATGTTGTATGTACAGAATACAGGACTGTATCCCACTTTATAATTTGTGTCTTAAAAATGTGTTATTCCCTCAATCAATTAAATTAGTGTCCGGCTGGACACCTCCTTTATTATAGTACATATTCTTGTCTATAATTTATCCTTAACTTGTATTTATTGTGCTTAATCAAGGACCTTTGTTACTTGATAAAACCCCAGAAAGTAGAAGCTGGCAAATCAGCTGATGTACCTCGAAATGCAACGGAAGTTTGAAGTTTCTCGAGGATCGCTAAATATTGCGCACTATTCATTCTGAAGTTTGTGGCTTTATCTGAACCGCTAAGGGCTCTTACCAAGCATGACAGACAGTGGGAGTGGACTGGAGAAGCCTCACAGGTGTTCAAGGCAGTTAAGGAGGCACTCTTTAAAAAAAAAAATGTTTTTATTAAGCAGTATTTGGCATTACGTAAGTATGCAATTATATATTGAGTGTTATACAGTTCACACATCTTTGGCAGTTTTCTATTACGGCTAACATCTTAGACATTGCGTGCAGCATGCACCATTGATCGACATCTATACATGGGATAAGTTTGTCGCACCATATCATAGTTTTGGTTCACGTGGCATTGTCGGCAGTTCACATATTTCGCTCCTGTATGTATTCCAGCCTCCCCAAATTGTATCCATTTTTTTGGGCGCCCCCTACGAACATATACGTCTTCTCTGCCATCATGGCCATGTCCATATCCTTGCACCATTCCGTGAGTGTGGGTGTGGCTGCTGCTCCCCAGTGTTTAGCTATGTTTCATTTTGCTAACCTTAATCCCAATGTTTCCTACATTTGAGCCAGGGCCGTAAGATCTGTTGCCTCTCAAATGTTTAAAAGGCACTGTTTTGGCTCTGATGGTACCGGGTGCCCGCTGACTCTCATAATGGTATCCGTAACAGATTTCCAATAATGCATTATGTCAGGGCAGGTCCAGAGGGTGTGAAAAAAGGAACCAGGCAGAGGGGGTATCTGCTCTGCCCGTCTTGTATAGGGCGGTTCTCATATAATAAACTCTCTGAAAGATTTTGAGCTGCACTAGGCGCAGCCGGGATGTGATCGCTAACTTCAGTCGGAGTCGTCTAGATCTCCCACTTCCACCCCCCATTTCTCCCACAACTTCAGCAATGGGTCCAGCATATTATTTATGGTCTTCCAATATGTTAGGGAGATCGCTTTGGTGTGTAGATGGTCTGTTAATAATCTGTCATCTAGTGGGGACGCCTCGGGTGGGGTAGTGTTATGGGGAATTGTTGCTTCTAAAGCGTGCTTGATCTGAAGGTAACGGAATTGCTCCGTGGGTGCCATTTTGTATTGCTCCTGGAGCTGCGCAAAGGGGACCATCTTTCTTCGCGCCCAGAGATCTCCAAACTTTGGGAATTCCAATATAGTCCCATCACTTGAAGCCCCTGCTCTTTCCCAACTGGCCAAATTTGTCTGTATCCCAAAGGGGCATTGCTAATGTGATCTTATTATGCCATCCCAGCTTTTTACGTGCTTCTTTCTATATCTGGAGTGTGTGTTGTGTCGGGCCCAGCCGGGTCTTTTTGTAAATTGCTCAAAATAATCCCCCTTCACCCAGCTCGATTCTGTCGAGACCATAGAATGGGTCAGTATGGGGAATATGAATCCACTGATTAATTACAGTGAGTTGGGATGCCCGATAATATACCTGGATTTGTGGGAGTACGATGCCACCATCATACCACACCCAGAACAGCTTTGTCATAGCTATTCTAGCTGGTTTATTATCCAAGGGGAGCTTGGTCACCTCTGCTTCTATGGCTCGAAAGTACGAAGAGGGTACAGGGAAAGGGGTGTTTTGTAGTGAGTGAAGAAATCTTGGGAGCGGCATCATTTTAAAGAGAGCCGCTCTCCCAAGAGCATGAGTGGCAGCGATTGCCAGTGTTTCATGCCTCTTTGCAGTCGGTGCAGGGGTGCTTGACGATTTAGAGTCATGAAGGCTTCCTGGTCATGTGTGATATGGATTCCTAAGGGATGTATGACGTTACAACGCATACTTTTACTCCGCAGACCATTACAACGCGACTTTTACTCCGCATACCGTTACAACGCATAGCGCCTTGGGGCGCTGGATAGTGGTAAGTATAATTTACTATTCTAACTCCAGTCCCCGTGGACCCTAGGGAAGGTGTTGGATAGTAAATTATACTTATTACCTATCCTAGAGCACCCCCCAGCGCAATGCGTTGTAATGGTATGCGGAGTAATGGTCGCGTTGTAATGGTAGTGCGGAGTAAAAAATGCGTTGTAACAGGTGTATACCATTCCTAAGTATTTGAATACATCCTGCACTATTGAGGCATTACAGTCCCTCGATAATATTGGTATAAATCCGTGTAGGACATACAAGGTTGACTTAACCCAGTTAATCGTGTATCCTGAGTGCCTGCTGTAGGAGCTACATATATCAAGGAGACACACGAGGGACCGCCGGGGCACGGCCAGATATTGAAGAACATCGTCAACGTATAAGGATAATAGGTCCTCGCAATTATCCATCCAGCGGAGTTCGCGAATGACCGGGTCTTGTCCTACCCATGCCGCCAGAGGCTCTAGTATGAGGGCAAAGAGAAGGGGTGACAATGGGCAGCCCTATCTTGACCCGCGGTGCAGTGGGAACTCCTTAGAAACATGTCCATTCTTCCACATGTGCGAGGGGCGTGGCATATAACAGCCTCACCGATGAGTAAAATTTAGGTCCAAAGCCCATCTTCGTGAGGACAGCAAATAGGAAAGGCCATTTGACTGTATCGAAGGCCATGCGTGCATCGAGGGACAAAACAATTGCGTCCTCCTGTATAGTATGTTTACGCCCCAACACACCATGAAGATGCCTCAAGTTTAACGCTATGCTTCTACTCGGCATAAACCCTGATTGGTCTGGGTGTATTAATGTAGCGAGGTGTAGTGTTAATCTTGTGGCCACGGTTTTGGCTAATATTTTGGCTTCAGCGTTGATCAGAGATATTGGTCTTTATGATGTGCATTCTCGGGCAGACAGGTTTACGGACGGCCACCATCGTCGCCGCCTGCTGGTCCTTGGAGAGTTTCCCTGCTTCCAAGCTGGCCTCATACATTGCCACTAGCCGGGGTGTAAGTACAGTTGTATTTATTTTGTACCATTCTATTGGGATACCATTGGGGCCCATTGCTTTTCACGAATATAGTTTTTGATTGCTAATACTATTTCTTCTATGGAGAGTTTCTGCTCCAATGATTGGGAATCTTCTTGTAGGAGTTTAGGGAGTCAATTATCGCAGAGAAAGTCCTCCACCTCCCTTTCAGTTATTGTAAGTGTGGAGGTGTAGACTTGTGCATAGTATTGTGCTAGGGTGTCTACTATGTCCTGGGGTTTGGATGTAACCTCCCCTGTGGGGGTCTCAAGTTCTGTAATCCACCTCTCTGCCTTCTCTCGCTTGTCTAGCCAGGCCAAGAGTTTGCCTGCTTTATCGCCGACTTCATATACAGGATGTTGCATGGCAGAGAGTCGTGTTTTGGCTTCTTCCCATAACTAATCTTTGTACTCTTGCTTTTTGAGGAGTAGAGGGTGGGCCGTTATGTCTGTGGGATCTTGTTCATGGGCTCTTTCTAAGTCACCCACCTCCCGCTCAAGGGTTGTCACCATCTGGATTTTTTCTATTATTTAATGTGCTTTTAGGGAAATCGCTTGTCCTCGGAGCACCGTCTTATAGGCCTCCCACAGGGCGAGTGACGAGGAGACTGAGTGTTCATTCTCACGAAAATAGTGTGTGGCTGCATCAGTCAGACCCTTCAAGATTGCCAAGTTTTTGAGATATCCTGGATAAATAGGGAATATGCAGCCCTGTGCCGTGGTATGCCATGTGTAGGTTTTGCTGATCAGTGAATGGTCCGATATACCTCTCGCTAGGTGCATATCTTCAAGAAAACTCCCTATCTCAGCTGCTGGCATAAGTATATGATCTATTCTTAAGCGACTATTATGGGCACCGGAAAATAATGTATATTGTCTGTCCTATGGGAAGCAAAATCGCCTGGCATCTATCAACCCTATTGTGTCCAGGAAATCTGCAAAGTTTGTGAATGCCTGATGTTGTTGTTTGGGGGGTATGGGATCCATGGTGTCATCTAACGTGGGGTTGAAGTCACTTCCTATGATTAAGTTGCCCTGCCGGAGCTGGGGCAAAAATGAACTAAATTCTGGTAATGCTACTGAATGTAGTGCGGGGGGCATATAGACGAAACTAGGTTGACCACCCGACTCTCCCATTGACACGATAGTGCCGCAAATCTGCCTTGATCGTCTGTGTAGGTATTTTTAATGACGATCAGGTGTTGGTATTTAATGAGGATCCCCAACCCTCGAGAGCCAGTTGTAAATTCTGAGTGTACCGCTAATATGAATCCCCATCTGTCAAGCGCTTTACATGTCGCTCCTTTTAAATGGGTCTCCTGTATGAGAGCTATGGCCGGTGCTTTACGCTTTAGATATTGCAGGACTAATCCTCGCTTGAGCTTATCATGAAGCCCATTCACATTCCATTCACATTCCATGATACAATAGGTAGGTGCTGAGGGCATGGTGTCACTAATGCTACTGGGTCATGTGACGCCATTGTGCCTAGAGTCTGAGATGTGCGACTTACGGTCAGTGTGCTGTTGTAATACCGCTTGAATAATATGTGCGAGTGTTTCCGGTGCCATATAACATTGAAAACCAATATAACTCTTCAGAACTAGACTTCCCCAAACAATCCCTATTCCCTCCCCCTCCCTGCCTCCCTGCAAGACGGTTTACAAACTACCCGCCTCCCCAACTTTGCAGAGTGCCTATTTCCCATTACCCGGTACCTTCGTAGGGGGGAGGAGAGCTCCTTCGTTGTCCCCCCCATGCCACCTTAAACCCAATATACCACTTCTAAAGTCACTGAAAGAGTCATTCCCACTGTGGCCGATGCGCCGCCAGTCAGGGACAAGTTTAAAGAAACAAGGGTCCTAAGCATATAAAATAAAAACCACAATGCATCATAGACCACAATAGGCTCTATATATTTCTCTTTTCCTTGTCCAGCCGGACAGGAAATTTATTAGTTTGGATAAATCAGAATCTTATATTAAATGCAAACAAACAAAAATAATTTCTTGCAGGAAAGCACACTCCTGTGCTGTACCTTGGGAAACAAGAAAGAAGAATAAGACGATAGGCCAGGGTGTTTCAGGCAAAAGAAAAGAGCAAACAGGGTACTGTTTTATGTCAAGAATTTAACAGTATCATCCTGGAGTGGTACATACAGATACAGGTACACATTGGATTCACTGTGTGTCCACTCATAGGAGTCGACGTTTCGATCCCGTGCTCTAATTATCAGGGGATCATCATCAGGACTTAATGAATAGTTTGCCTGGATTATTAAGTAGAAATTAGCCTGTTGGGGGGGAAACAGGAAACAAAGGAAAATAAAAAATAAAAGGGAGAAGTTGTCAATGCATGACTGAGGAGAGTAGTCAGTTATAACCATCTGTTATTTTTATAGCATTTGGATTCGCAGTGGGTGACCTGTGCTGGTGATAGTGACTGTGGGATAGCCCAATTAGTTGCCGAAAAACAATTGACACATCACACATTGTAATCGGAATCGCAGTGATGGGGAGTGTTGGATCAGAGTTCTATAGGTGCATTGGGGTGACTACAAAATTCGCTCACTCCTCTGTGTTAGTGGCGAGGGGAGCAAGGTGCACTTACTCATATATGGGGAGAATTAGAATCAACATTGGCATCGGGATTAGCCTACCTTTTAAGAAATCTATTCGGGCTGCTGGGAATGGGTTGGGCCACGGGGCGCCGGGATGTCAGGGAGTTCAATGCTTCCCTCTCACTAAAGACGGCGCTTGGTAGGTTCTAATGTGAGAGAGAGTTAAGGATCAGACTTCCGTTTTCTCCCTCATGGGGCAAAAGTGATTGAGTGGTAGTATTACAAACAAACCTTTGGCTCATCTGTGGAGCAGTCAAGGCGCTTCAAGTATGGTTTAAAAATTGGTTCGCTTCGTTGTTGAAGACGGGTGAGAATTCTAATATTGCAAAAGTGAGAGAATACTTTAGTTAAACGCCGCTCTTAGCCGATTGGGTACTACGGAATTACTTTTAGACAAAACATACCCTAATGCTCAGAAAGGGGTTGAATGGCCCTTTATGCCGCTTTGAATATACAATACGCCGGGGCTCGTTGGCCGTTGTTGGGAGGCGGTCGTGTGGAATCCACGATCCGCTAGGGGGGAGAAAAGAACCAAGGACATATCTTATAATCCAAATCTCGGTTCCTTGCAGGGCTCAAAAACAATAACTACGGCGCTGGAGCTTACCTTGTCTGGGCGATGCCGAAGACTTCAATGGGTCTTCCTTGTGCACGCAGACAGATGGTGCGGGCTCTGGTTAACCACGCTGGCGAGCGTGGTCACGTGGTCAGGGATAGCGTCCTTGTTGGCTTCAAACCCAAGTCGGGCGCCATCTTGGAGTAGGTTGAATGTGTGGGGACCACATCAATTTCAATCCGTTTGAATGTCCTAGGGATTGGGCATTGCACAGGTTGGTCACACTATTGTGGTGGGCGCCATCTTATAGTGGTGTTCTCACGCTGAAGGAGGGAAAGTGACATTGTTATGAATACTGACCAAGTGCATGGATAGTGATGATTTACTGTGATGGATGAGGGGAAGTGCAGGTGACAAAATGAGAAATTTTTTAATTTATAACAATTATAACAAATGTATAAAAATTGTAATACGGAACACTACCAAAGATTATCAAAGAACCCTACTAAGGACATCCAAGAAATTATACTTAAGCTCACCAATGAGGCTCGAGCACAAGGCTATTTAAGCAAGAAGGAACACGCGTTCCTGAATGTTAAAAGCCCATGGCTTCCCGTGATATATACTCTTCCAAAGATTCATAAGAGCCTTGACACTCCTCCCGGCAGGCCAATAGTGTCCGCCTGTGGCTCAATCTTGGAACCACTGAGGAAGTACGTCGATTTTTTCATTAAGGACTTCGTACCTTCGACCTGCTGCTACGTACGTGACAGCATGGAGATGATAAATCTGGTAGAGCACTATCCCTACAACCCAGAGGTCAATACACTCTGCACCTTGGATGTAGAGTCGCTCTACACCATGGGTACTCACAAACTTTCTCTCAGGGGCCAAATTTACAGTTTGGTTTGTGTCCGAGGGCCGCATCGGTGGGGGGCGGGGTCAGTGGGGGAGGGGACGGGGCTAGAGCAACAACATAAAACTGACCATGAGGTTGATCGCCTTCGTCCACTGTGCCGTCCCAGCATACACACATCTCTCTCTTTCTCTCTCAGTCTCCCACCCTCTCTCTAGCTCTCTCCCTCTCTCTAGCTCTCCCTCTCTCCCTCCCTCCTCTGTCTCACTCTGACTGTCTCACTCTGACTGTCTCACTCCTTCTATCTCACTCCCTCTCTCTCACCCCCTCCCTCTCTCTCTCCCTCCCTCTCTGTCTCCCTTCCTTTCCCTCCCTCTCTCTCTCCCTCCCTCTCCGTCTCCCTCCCTTTCCCTCCCTCCCTCACTCCCTCTCCGTCTCCCTCCCTTTCCCTCCATCTCACTCACTCTCCGTCTCACTCCCTTTCACTCCCTTTCCCTCCCTCTCCCTCCATTTCCCTTCCTTTCCCTCCCTTTCCCTCCCTATCAGTCTCCCTCCCTTTCCCTCCCTCTCACTCCCTCTCCGTCTCCTCCCTTTCCCTCCCTCTCAATCCCTCTCACTCCCTCTCTGTCTCCTCCCTTTCCCTCCCTCTCACTCCTTCTCCGTCTCCCTCTCTTTCACTCCCTCTCCGTCTCCCTCCCTCTCACTCCCTCTCCATCTCCCTCCCTTTCCCTCCCTTTCCCTCCCTCTCCCTCCCTCTCCCTCCATTTCCCTCCCTTTCCCTCCCTCTCCCTCCATTTCCCTCCCTTACCCTCCATCTCACTCCCCATCAGTCTCCCTCCCTTTCCCTCCCTATCAGTCTCCCTCCATTTCCCTCCCTCTCCCTCCATTTCCCTCCCTTTCCCTCCATGTCATTCCCCAGCAGCCTCCCTCCCTTTCCCTCCCTTTCCCTCCCTCTCAGTCTCCCTCCCTTTCCCTCCCTCTCCGTCTCCCTCCCTTTCCCTCCCTCTCCGTCTCCCTCCCTTTCCCTCCCTATCAGTCTCCCTCCCTTTCCCTCCCTATGAGTCTCCCTCCATTTCCCTCCCTCTCCTTCCCTCCCTCTCCTTCCCTTTCCCTCCCTCCCTCTCCGTCTCCCTCCCTATCCCTCCCTGTCTCCGTCTCACTCCCTCTCCCTCCCTGTCCGTCTCACTCCCTCTCAGTCTCACTCACTTCCTCCCTCTCCCTCCCTCTCCCACTCACTCCCTCTCCGGCTCACTCACTCCCTCTCACTCACTCCCTCTCACTCTCATGCACTCCCTCTCACTCACTCACTTACTCCCTCTCACTCCCTCTCACTCACTCACTCCGTTTCACCCCCTGCTAACTCCCACTTACTCACTTACTCACTCCCTCCCTCTCATTCCCTCTCACTCCCTCTCACTCCCTTTCACTCCCTCTCTCTCACGCCCTCTCTCTCACTCCCTCCCTCTCACTCCCTCACTCCCTCTCACTCACTCCCTCTCACTCACTCCCTCTCACTCACTCCCTCCCTCTCACTCCCTCCCTCTCACTCACTCCCTCACTCCCTCCCTCTCACTCACTCCCTCTCACTCACTCACTCCCTCTCACTCACTCACTCCCTCTCACTCACTCACTCACTCTCACTCACTCATTCCCTCTCACTCACTTACTCCCTCTCACTCACTCCCTCACTCCCTCTCACTCACTCACTCCCTCTCACTTACTCCCTCTCACTCACTCCCTCACTCCCTCTCACTCACTCACTCACTCCCTCTCACTCACTCACTCCCTCTCACTCACTCCCTCACTCCCTCTCACTCACTCCCTCTCACTCACTCACTCCCTCTCACTCACTCACTCCCTCTCTCTCACTCACTCCCTCTCACTCACTCCCTCTCTCTCACTCCCTCTCTCTCACTCACTCCCTCTCTCTCACTCACTCCCTCTCTCTCACTCACTCCCTCTCTCTCACTCATTCCCTCTCTCACTCATTCCCTCTCTCTCACTCATTCCCTCTCTCTCTCTCACTCCCTCTCTCTCACTCCCTTCCTCTCACTCACTCCCTTCCTCTCACTCACTCCCTTCCTGTCACTCACTCCTTCCCTCTCACTCACTCAATCTCCCTCACTCACACACTCCCTCCCTCCCACTCACTCCATCCCACTCACTCCCTCCCACTCACTCCCTCCCACTCACTCCCTCCCACTCACTCCCTCTCACTCACTCCCTCTCACTCACTCCCTCTCACTCACCCCTCCCTCTCACCCCCTCCCCCTCCCTCTCCCTCACTCCCTCTCCCTCACTCACTCCCTCTCACTCACTCACTCCCTCTCACTCACTCCCTCTCACTCACTCCCTCTCTCTCACTCCCTCTCTCTCACTGACTCCCTCTCACTCACTCACTCCCTCCCTCCCACTCCCTCCCTCTCATTCCCGCTCACTCACTCCCTCTCTCTCACTCACTCACTCCCTCTCTCTCAATCACTCCCTCTCTCTCACTCATTCCCTCTCTCTCACTCATTCCCTCTCTCACTCACTCCCTCTCACTCCCTCTCTCTCACTCCCTCCCTCCCTCACACTCACTCCCTCTCACTCTCTCTCACTCCCTCTCACTCCCTTTCCGTCCCCCTCCCCCTCCCTTTCCCTCCCACTCCCTCTGTCACCTCACCCTGCCTGTGTGCCAGCCGGGGCACACACACACTCACAGCCGCACCCGAGCACTTCACACGTCTTCAAAAGACCATTTGCATGTTAATGAGGCCTTTGTATTTCCCCTCTTCTTAGGCCCCTGCAGTTTTACTCTGGCCATTGCCAGGATCGCCCGGCCCGGCAGCCCCCACAGAGCAGCAGAGTCTCTCGCGCTGCTGCAGACACTTAAAAAAAAAAAAACGTAAAACACAGGTATAATGTCTCGGAGGTCCGCGGGCCGCCAGGGAAGGCTTGCCGGGCCGCCCCTGGCCCGCGGGCCGTACTATGAGTACCCCTGCTCTACACAAACATCCCCCAAACAGCGGCTCTCCTTGTGATCCAAAAAACTTTGGACACTCGCCCCCGACCCCACAGGGTACCCACACTGTTCATACTGCAATTACTCGAGCTCTGCCTATCTAGGAACTTTTTTGTCTTTGACAATACATTCTATCAGAAAATAAAGGGCACCTCAATGGGGGCTATTTTTGCTCCACACCTGGCTATTCTGTTTATGGACGCCTTGGAAACCGGCTCTATTTTGACCAATGGGAATCCTTTCCGCTCAGGTATTTCGGTATGGCGTCGATATATCGACGACATTTTCCTGATTTGGAATTCTGACACCCCCACTTTACATTCGTTCCTTCATTGGCTGAACAATAATTGCGCAGACCTCAAATTCACCCTATCCCATGATAAAACAGAAATACCTTTCCTTGATCTCACGATTTACCATGAAGCAGGTGAATTACTGACACGCCTATACAGAAAACCCACTGAAAGAAATACCCTCCTAAGGTATGAGAGCAACCATCCGAGGGCTCTCAAGGACTCATTACCTTACTCGCAATTTCTGAGGATTAGGCGCAACTGTTCTTCTAAAATTGATTACTTTAGGGAAGCCAATAACTTAACAAGCAAACTTAGAGCATGTGGTTACCCTAAAAGACTAGTAAAAAATGCATCTAAGAGAGCGTGGTACTGCCCACGAGAGGTACTACTTTCACCAAAAACCCGAGACAGGAAAGAGAGGATTGCCTGTGTCACCACTTTCTCCCCTGTCTCGAACAAAGTTCGTAAATCGATTTTGAAACACTGGCCGACGATAAATGCAGGTCCAATCAATTTAGAAAGACCCATGTTTGCATTTAAAAAGAGTAAGAACTTGAGGGACCATTTGGTTCGAGCAGCTTTACCAGCTCCAAATTTGAATACGACTATTGATTCGATCTGGGGTTTGCCACCCGTTGTAGGACATGTTAAGTGTGGGCACTGTACGGTGTGTGAATTCACTATTGAAACCTGTAAATTTAACCACAATGATGTAACTGTTGAAATGAAAAGTCTTACCAACTGCAATAGCTGCAACGTAATTTATGCAATTTTATGTCCATGCCCAAAAATGTACATTGGTCAAACTACCCAAAAGGCGAAGACACGAATATGCCAACATAGGAGTCGCATTCGATGCGGGACTCCTAATGCGCCTTTGGTTGAACATTTTTCTGAACTCAAGCACACTGCGGATGACCTAAAATGGACAATACTGAAGGCTGTGAAGTTACCACAAAGAGGAGGTAATTTATGCCAACTTCTGAATCGTGAGGAACTCAAATCCATAATTCAGTTTAACACTATCCACACGGGACTCAACAGAAATGAGGATTGGACAACCCTCCTCTAAGAGACTTTTTATGTATGCGAACTCGCCATGCTTGACAACATGTCCTGAGTGCACTACGTAATGGCATTGTTTTAATATAATCTGGCAGCTTTTATACATTTGTTATAAATGTTATAAATTACAATTTTTCTCATTTTGTCACCTGCACTTCCCCTCATCCATCACAGTAAATCATCACTATCCATGCACTTGGTCAGTATTCATCACAATGTCACTTTCCCTCCTTCAGCGTGAGAACACCACTATAAGATGGCGCCCACCACAATAGTGTGACCAACCTGTGCAATGCCCAATCCCTAGGACATTCAAACGGATTGAAATTGATGTGGTCCCCACACATTCAACCTACTCCAAGATGGCGCCCGACTTGGGTTTGAAGCCAACAAGGACGCTATCCCTGACCACGTGACCACGCTCGCCAGCGTGGTTAACCAGAGCCCGCACCATCTGTCTGCGTGCACAAGGAAGACCCATTGAAGTCTTCGGCATCGCCCAGACAAGGTAAGCTCCAGCGCCGTAGTTATTGTTTTTGAGCCCTGCAAGGAACCGAGATTTGGATTATAAGATATGTCCTTGGTTCTTTTCTCCCCCCTAGCGTACCGTGGATTCCACACGACCGCCTCCCAACAACGGCCATCGAGCCCCGGCGTATTGTATATTCAAAGCGGCATAAAGGGCCATTCAACCCCTTTCTGAGCATTAGGGTATGTTTTGTCTAAAAGTAATTCCGTAGTACCCAATCGGCTAAGTGCGGCGTTTAACTAAAGTATTCTCTCACTTTTGCAATATTAGAATTCTCACCCGTCTTCAACAACGAAGCGAACCAATTTTTAAACCATACTTGAAGCGCCTTGACTGCTCCACAGATGAGCCAAAGGTTTGTTTGTAATACTACCACTCAATCACTTTTGCCCCATGAGGGAGAAAAAGGAGGTCTGATCCTTAACTCTCTCTCACATTAGAACCTACCAAGCGCCGTCTTTAGTGAGAGGGAAGCATTGAACTCCATGACATCCCGGCGCCCCGTGGCCCAACCCATTCCCAGCAGCCCGAATAGATTTCTTAAAAGGTAGGCTAATCCCGATGCCAATGTTGATTCTAATTCTCCCCATATATGAGTAAGTGCACCTTGCTCCCCTCGCCACTAACACAGAGGAGTGAGCGAATTTTGTAGTCACCCCAATGCACCTATAGAACTCTGATCCAACACTCCCCATCACTGCGATTCCGATTACAATGTGTGATGTGTCAATTGTTTTTCGGCAACTAATTGGGCTATCCCACAGTCACTATCACCAGCACAGGTCACCCACTGCGAATCCAAATGCTATAAAAATAACAGATGGTTATAACTGACTACTCTCCTCAGTTATGCATTGACAACTTCTCCCTTTTATTTTTTTATTTTCCTTTGTTTCCTGTTTCCCCCCAACAGGCTAATTTCTACTTACTAATCCAGGCAAACTATTCATTAAGTCCTGATGATGATCCCCTGATAATTAGAGCACGGGATCGAAACGTCGACTCCTATGAGTGGACACACAGTGAATCCAATGTGTACCTGTATCTGTATGTACCACTCCAGGATGATACTGTTAAATTCTTGACATAAAACAGTACCCTGTTTGCTTTTCTTTTGCCTGAAACACCCTGTCCTATCGTCTTATTCTTCTTTCTTGTTTCCCACGGTACAGCACAGGAGTGTGCTTTCCTGCAAGAAATTATTTTTGTTTGTTTGCATTTAATATAAGATTCTGATTTATCCAAACTAATAAATTTCCTGTCCGGCTGGACAAGGAAAAGAGAAATATATAGAGCCTATTGTGGTCTATAATGCATTGTGGTTTTTATTTTATATGCTTAGGACCCTTGTTTCTTTAAACTTAACCAATACCCATGGTCTATAGCTACCCGCTGGGTCCCCTTGTCTCTTCAAATTAGCCAGTCAGGGACAAGCACAATCAGTAGTTCACATATTTTCGGTTCCTGATGCAGGGTACTGCTGTGTGTGTATGCCGGATCACGAAGTGGGCCATCCTATACATCTCGAGTGCCGGAATCGGTGTCTGGAAAGTTCAGTCTTTTTTCCTGGAAAGGAAGGAAACCCTGCTTCTTCTGTACATTTGTTTTGTGTTTGCTTCATATCTCATTGCCATGGCTCGTGGTTTCGGCTGACCTTTCTTCCGGTTCTGTGCAGGGCGGACTTGCCTGGGTATGGCTGGTGTTCCTTTCAGGTTTACCACGTTGCAAGACCTGATGCCATCCCGCCAGCCAGTCCTGAGCCTCCTCTGGGGTTGAGAAAAACCACGCTTTACCATCTGCCTCTACTCTCAATTTCGCAGGAAAGAGCATGGAGTATGTTAGTTCCCGTTGTCTGAGTTCCTGCTTGACGGTGATGTAGCTGTGCCATTGTTTGGCCACCGCAGCCGTTTAGTCTGGAGAGAAGGAGATTGTACTTTGTTGATACCGCAGCGGAGGTGCTGCTCTAGCCGTCTGCAGAATTAAGTCTCTGTCGCGGAAGTTAAAAATACGTGCCAATATGGGCCTAGGTGTGCACCTTGTTTGGGCCGGCCCCCAGGGACACGGTGGGGCCATTCTACTGAAAAATAGTTGTAGAGGCCCATAGGCAGCAGGTGAGTTTTAATTAGTTCTTCCATGAATAGGTTCATTGCAGGGCCTCCCATTCCCTCCGGCACGCCTATTATTCGTACGTTGTTTCGGCAAGAGCGTCCTTACAAGTGTGTTACGCATTTCTTCAAGGAAGTGGTGTCTACACTGAGCGCAGCTGTCGATGTTTCTACGTCTGTGACGCACCAGCAGAGTTTTCTGAAATCCGCAAGGATTAAGGTGAGTTTGGTAGCGATGGTATCGATGCGGGATTCCAAAGCGGAGTGCACTTTATTGAGTCATCATTATGTCTTGCAGCGTTACCTTCTTCCCCGTCTCAGGCCCTCTTTCCGCCTCTTTGATGGGTGTTGTATCTTGTAGGTCTGTGGTAGGTTTGGAGTAGGCATTTTTGTCGAGTTTATTCTGCTGCGTCACTCGCTGGCCGCCTCCCCTCATTGTTCCGTGTGTCGTGGTCTTAGTGTTGATGCTCCGGCCAGCAGTAGTCTCTGCCATCTGCCAGTGCAAGCCTGCATGTGGCCTTTCGGGTTTCCGGCCAGCCAGCGGTAGCAGGTACGGTGCAGCCTGTGCTTTCTGGCCACCTCACTCCAAAGCGTTGCACACAGCCGATTTTAAGGCTTATCCCGGTCCAGCCAGGCTGAATCTACTGACTCCAGTAAGTGGTCGCGATGGGCGCTGTTTATCTGTCAGGCTATGCTGATTGCCACTTTACACCACCGGGCGATTTCTGGCCACTGGTGTGGCACCACCGTGCCACCGTTGTAGAGAATCGTCTGTCTCTATGCTAAATGGGCGGGTCACCTGCACACTACTTCTTTCTATTTGTGGCCTTTCGTCATTTTTTGCGTGTGTGAGGCGTTATGCTGCCCAGTCCACACTTTTCCTCCAATGCTGATCCCAACAATAACTGTTGTCTTCCTCTATGGCACCAAGTCTCTTCCGGCGTAGCCAGGCAAAGCAGGTGCAGCTCCTTTATTAATTATCAGGGGGGCTCCATGGAGCGCACGTTGAGCTGCCTCCATGGGTGACCAGATTGCGCGTTGATGACTGAACTCTTTCGGAGGTCCCTAGGTGCGATCTAGGCTGTGGTGGGCTCCGCCGATCGCCCTCCGCATTTGCCAGGTGCTGCATCCAATTGAAGTCCGGGTCGATGAGTGGCATGCAGGCCGCACCTTCGGCACTTGATCTACCGCTGCCGAAAGATTAGGTGATGGCGTCGCGGGCTGCAGGACTCGATCCTCGGGGGTTCCGACACTACCCCAGCCATTTTATCTGTGGTTTGGGATATGGATAATGTCTCGGATAATCTGTGACATTTTCGGAGGAGCAGAGCTCCTATAGGCGGCGGCCATTTGCATCAACTGCCACCCATGCCCCTCGAAGGAGACACTATTGCATGACTCTACCATGGCGTATTTCAGTTCTCAAAACAAGAAGGAACTGGTGGTCGAATGAAGTCACTTGGGTCTGGGTGCTGTGCTACTACAGGACTAAAGTGCTGACTGATGGGTACCCAATGCAAATGACAGCCCGGCAATCACGGAAGTGAAAACGTGTTATGCCCTGATCGAAAGGGAGGCTCTTGCAATACGATGGGGGGACTGACATTTGCATCTCTACATAAGTGAACAGAAATTCATAGCAGTGACAGACCACAAGCAGTTAATTCCTCTGTTCACTGGCACAGCCCATAATGGACCTGCAAGGATTAAGCATTGGTTAGTTCAAGCTTCAACAGTATACATTTGATGTGGTTTACAGGCCAGCACAAATAATCCTGCTGATTATTGGTCCCGTCACCCGCAGGGGTCGAATACCATTCATAATAAAGTAGAGGATGAAGGCAAGTAGCCTTTTGTAAAGATGATTGTGGAAGTGACACAACCAGTAGTGCAATTGATAACAGAGATCATTGAAGCAACGGTTGAAGATGATGTATACAGAGAGTAAAGGAGGCCCTCAAGTACCCGAGGTGGAGTAACTTTCTGGATGGCATCAAGGTGCTGACAGTGGAAGATCAAATAGGCATGATCCAGATGTGGAAGGTACATTATGAGCTGACCGTGAGTGTTGAAGGTTTGCTGCTGAGAGGCCTGCAAATTGTAATTCCAAGATGGCTGTGGGCTCGAACATTGGATTTAGCACACCAAGGCCATCAAGGGATTGGTAAGACTAAAGCTCAGCTATGCCACAAGGTGTGGTTTCTGGGAACGGATAAGATGGTCGATGAGAAAGTAAGAGGTTGCCACTCTTGTACCATCACAAGGGGAGATCCTCCAGTAGTGCCAGGGATCACGAAGGAAGCAGTTATGCAACCTTGGATATCCATCAACATGGATTTCGGAAGCTTTCCAGGTATAAGACTAACTGCAGTAATCATTGACAGTTATTAAAGTATCCTGCATTGTAGATGGTGAGGTTCACGTCATTTGCTATCGTCAGGCCAGCCTTAGAGAAGATTTTACGACCTTGGGCTTCATAGATGTAATAAAAACAGATAACAGCACCCGGTTTCATAGTCAGGAATTTCAGGATTATTTGTGTGAATTGAATTAAACAGCACCAAATATAACTCCCCAATGGCCACAAGCAAACAGTGAATTAGGGCATTTTAGGGAGACATCAAATAGGGCAAACCGGATTGGGGTGGACCAGGGTGAAGATGTGGATTATTGCTTATTCCAGTTCCATAGAGCATTTCTGCACGCTCCTCACAGTAAATCTGGTTGTGCTCCCAATGATGTGAGTATGAGGCAGAGCATGAATGATGTGCTGCCAGCAAACACGTGCCGGAACCCAATTCCATGAATTTACAAACAGCTCAAGACAAACGGAAAGCCACAAATGGGAGGGCCAGTAAAGATTGAGATGCGACGGTACAAGATTTGAGAGTGGTTGACAAGGTAATTCTAAAAGATCGTCATTCAGGCTGAAAGTTTCTATCACCTTTTGGGAAGTAGATATGGGAAATTGCATATGTTAAAGGAACCATGATAGTGAAGAGAGAAGTGACTGTGTCTAGGAACATTTCATGGTTCAAGAAAGTCAGATCACGGGTGCCTGGTCAAGAGACAATTATTAGACATGAAAGAGATGGTGAGCGAGAAGAAAACAATGAACTTTAGTGGTCAGGGATCAACTCTCCTGGTGAAACATCAATAAACAGTCCTGCTGGGGCTATGAGTCTAGAGTCGTAACAATTGGGGTCTGAGAACAAACTCGTAAGTCAAAGGGACATACGAGGCGGTGGGAGATATAGACTGCTGCCCAACCCATATGCTAGTCAACGACTATGAGACTGTGTATGTGGTATCAAGAGTAGCTGAAAAGACAAAGGACTTGCAACTGAAAGTCATTGTAATTTTTATTTGCTATTTTAAATTGTTGTTTTACATCAATGAAGGTTGGAGTTGATGTAGAGTGCCACCTGGTCTTACTATACAATTTATAGCACATTCACCCAGGATGCCGGGCTCATTTGAATGGTATAAATAAAGGGCAGAGGATCGCTTGTGGTTCTTCTGCAAGACCGGTACTAAGCGTCTGTGTGCAGTGCTGTGAAGCATCGCTGTTCTAGGCCCAGACGGCACACACCAAAAGTTGACTCAGGCCTTTTTCACCCTTATCCAGGCCATGAGATCTGTCTGTCAGTCCCTCAAAAACCATTTTACCTCATGAGCAGTAGCTTAATCAGTGTCCAATGTGGTTTTGTGAATGTATAGTGGTGGATCTTTGTATCAGGAGACCTGAGTTCCAAACCCACTTTCGGCATTTAGCCAGGAAAATAGATGACTTTTCTTTTAATCACCTTCGTGTTTAAATAAGAAGTAAAAATATTTAAAAAAATGCTTGACCTGCACTGTCCCAAACACAGGATTCCTGTTCAGACCTCATGTCATATTTTAATATTTATTGCACCCCGTGCCCCTTCTGTAATGAAATGTTCCTTGAGTGCGAACTCTGCTGCGTCCACAGTCTAGGGGCTAGGTCAGTCGTATGTAAAAACTGGAGTGAGTTTGCACCTAATCATTTCTAGTTAAACCGTAGTTAGGTTAACTCCGAACTTTAACCTGCTACAGACTTCCACTGTGGAAAACGATGGTGACTGTTTCCTACTTAGCAAATTGCAAAGCAAAGTTCAGCACCAAATTAAGTAAGTTGTGGTATGTACCCGATAGCTTGGACAATTGTCTCATTACAGTGGGAACATGTCCAGTGCACGTCTTTCCTTTCACTATGCCAGATGTGTGTCAGCGACACATTTGACAAGAAAGATGGGGCACCTTTGTTAACGGTTTCTTGTTATTTTCATTGGATGCATGCCATGTTTCTATGCAATCCATCTTTGGCCTTTTATTTTTTAACATGATCAATGAGGTTGGTTTGAACTCAGACAGATGTTCACTGAATCAAGGAAGTTTCTATGGATGTATATCGCACTTCTAGGTGTTACATACAAATAAGGTAAGTTTATCGTCGACTTTTGTTTGCTATCCCTTTATGTACTTACTGAAACTTTTGAAATATTCTTCTCTGTCCATTACTATTGCAAGGTACTCGACATTTTCCTGGTCTCCGTCACCACGTGAATAGTCACCAGGGGAACCATAACATTCATGCCGCACAACACGACTTTCGCTAATGTCAGGTGCTTGTTTGTCTTTGACATATCCTTTCCCATTGTTTACTTGTGCGGAAGGTATAAATTGTATGGAACTGTATTTCATAATGATGTGACAAGAATAAGAACAACACTGCACATAATGTCACATTTCCTTGAAATTATGGCCTATTATTTAAAATTCATGACAGCTCTTGTGGCAAGGAAGCAACATTTTCTACAGCTGAGAGGGTACATTTCCTTCATTTAATGTTCTTTTGAAGTAATATACAAAAGGAACCGTCAGGACACAGAGGGGTTGCAAAGTTTGGCACAATTTTCTAATTTAACAGAAACAGATGGGCCATTTATATTGGCTAAAAGCAGATGTTCCAGAGTGAAAGAAAATTAATAGATCATGTAACTTTTCTTAAACGACTTGATATGATTAACTAACGTCAGCATTGAGACAGCCGACGGAATGGGTCTTCTGCTGAGCGTGTCAATGGCATACACCCGGTTTTGGTGGGTCCCGAGACAGAATGTATGGTTTTCCACGATTAGACGTTTGTTGAAAGTGCACTTTAAACTTAAAAAAAAGTATGATATTCTTTCCATTGTTGAATAGAACAACACTTTAAATAAACCTTTGCTACTCAGACTGCCCTCAACTCTATAAACCTGCATTTGATTTTTGAAACGGGAAGTGACGTCAGAGGAATGCAAGAAGCGTAGTCTGCATATCTCTGACACTAACACTAACGCAAAGGTATAAGATGAGTTCTCAAAGGACAGCTTGCAAACTTGGTAATTCTGACAAACTGACCAAAAAGACTCGGCACATGCATGTAATGTTCGTCAATTTTGTAAAACATTCATTTGTCCTTTCTGCGTCTTCTTACTACGACTAGCCCCATTGCTTATTTCCGAATATCACAACCAGCACTTCTACTACGAATAATAATCCCATGACTACAATTACTTATTACCACTGATTCTACCTAATTATTCGAAGATGTATAAGGTGCATGCATCACAATTAATCCAGAGGGTACCAATTAGAAAAACAAAAAAGATAGTGAGCGAGTGGAATGTCTGAATTAATCTGTCACTATTAATTATGTATGCCGCATTTCAGTACATTGGGGCAGATTTATGTTGGGAATGCGCCACGTTTGCGTCACGCAACTGTGGCGTAAACGTGGTGCATCCCTACGACCCATTTACAACGTGACGCATCTAGGCAGATGCGTCACGTTGTAAAGCCCAGCGCCACTTGTGGGCGTTCCGGCGCAGGGTGGGCGTTCGGGGCAGGTGCGCCTCGCAAAAGTGGCTGAGTGAAATCTATAAGATTTCACTCAGTCACTTTCAGGCCAATGCTGCGTCAAAACCCTGCGCCTGCTTGAAGCAGGCGTAGGTCTTGACGCAGCATTGTAAAGATGGGGCACCCCCGAGCCTTGCTGGAGCTGCGTCGCGCTTGCGACGCAACTCCAGCAATGCGCCACCTTTACGGCACAGATGCGTCACGCATCTGTGCCGTTTTTGCCCCATGGTGTGCCGCATTGTAAATGCGGCGCACCATGGGTGGCGGAGCAGGGGCGCAAAATAACTGGCGCATCCCTGGGTATGCGCCAGTTATCATAAATCTGCCCCATTATTTTTTGGCCCATTGCCAAAGATTAACCTCTAGACTCCACTCATGAGGTAAGTGTTATATGATTTTAGCGACTTCCTAGTACAGATATTGCATCAATATAATAAGGTAACTAAGGAGATGTCTTGTAAGAACATCTATTTTTCATATGCCTCAAAGAAGGGTTATTGTTTGTAACCTTACATGGGGACCAGACACCCTTGGTGTGTTATGTTCCCAGACATTTGTTTTCACTCCCCTAATTTTTGTTTTCGTTGGCCTTAGGACTCTTGCACTTTACCCCGGATTATCAGAGGTAAAGTAGTTGTGCTCTCTCCCTTAAAACATGGCAAAACTGGCACATATAATTTACTTATAAGTCCCTAGTATATTTTAATGCTTGTAATCAGGGCTTGAAAATTAAGTGCTACAAGTGGGCTGTAAACCTCATTGTGCCACCCTCTAAAGTACCACTGTAAAACCTGTCTGAGGCCTGCAACTAAGGCCTGTAGTGCAGTTGTAAACTGCATTTTTGACCTGGGAAAATAAACCTTTTGCCAGGCCTAAACCTTCCTTTCTAATACTTATAAGTCACCTCTCATGTAGACCCTAGCACCTCGTAGAGCAAAGTGCATGATGTTTAGAAAGTACGATATATGTACTAAAGTTTTTCAAGGACCCTGGAGAAAAAAGGGAAATCTGTGAGCGTACTTATATGCAGCTAATCTTAGTAGTTAATGAAGTGTACAAGAATTAAACTCCAGTAGTAGGAGGTAATTTCTGGCAGGTAAAAAGGTTAGGCACTCTGAGAGAGATCTCCACCCTGTCATCTACATTAAGAAGCTTGTTTTCCGAGAAGGAAACATGGAAGAAAAAGAGACCCTGTACAGAGATCAGTAGCCTAAATTCACTTCAAACAAAGATCACACACAAACATACACAGACACAGAAAAAGAGAGACAAACCACAATGAGGATGAGCCAAAGCCCCTTATGTGGGAACTTAGTAAAAGAAGGTTCGAAGTCCCTAGAAGAGACAACCAATGGACAGAGGAGAGTGCCATCAAAAACTCATAACAGAGAACGATCATTGACAAAAATGAGAGGGAGATAAAAGACATTGAGAATAGGGATGTCAAAAGTATATAGGAGAGGGAAATCAAATACCCAAAGGAGATGTTTTGCAACTGCAGAAATGCACGAGAGATTAGGAGGCAGAGGGAAAAGATCAGGAGCACAGAGAACTGAATGACACATTAAGGAGGGAGTAAAAAGGAGAGAAGACAAGGTGGACAAAAACTCTGAAGAATTAAATGAAAGTGACAAAAATTATAGGAGCAGAACACCAATAGATAATAGGGACTGGTGAGAGGGAAACTAGTGCAGATTCAACTATAGCACACCGTTTAACAATAGCTCCCAGAACTGGAGTCAGTATTGCTAATTTTCATTTTGCTATAAATTTGAGGAAAAGTTAGACAAAGTATACCATCAGGCACATTTAAAAAAAAGTTACATTCCAAGAATCTACATATTTATTTCAAGTATTTGTGTACTAACCATAGATTCCTTTTTAAAGATTTTCCTGGATGAATATAACCAGATTGATCCATCCAAAAGTGAAGGTCTGCTAATTTTGACTCACTCCTCATATCTAATATCCCTTTCCTCCTACTCTTTTCAGCCTACCCCAGTGCAATGAAGGTAAAATAAAAAGGGTGAGTACTGGGGTCAGTCAGCATAAAATATTACCTCTTAGAATTATGAATTTGACACCAGTTCAGCGGAAGCTCCAAGGACTAGTGACTGATCTCATTCTGTTTAAATTAAATTCTCTCACACATGATTCCACCAGAGGTTAAAGCACTTGAGAAGACTGTACTCCTACAACCAAGAGAGTTAGAGAAAAGAAATAGGTACACCCTCTAGAAAATGACAATCGTATGTCTGTCTGCCCAATTCCCGCTCAATCTGTTTTGCTGGCATTATAACTTTTTCCACATTTGCCCTGCTAAACAGCATTAAAGGTGCATATGCTACTCCTTTAAATATGTCGAAATTGGCCGCACCCTGTTTGGGGCAATTAACCTTCCCATAAGGCCACTGTATATGGTGTGGAAATACACCCCAGGCATGGAAAGTTAAGTGCCACCTGTTTACTGCAGCACCGCTTATGTCACTGAAAAAGTAGTGAGGAGAACATGGCTTCAGGTCTACCATGTGCAGCTCAAGAGCAGCAGCTTGAACATTGCTTTACTGGTCTGTTAAAGTCATTCTTTTGACAGGAAGTAACGCTCTATTTTAAATTAAATAAGTGCACCTTGGTTCCCACAAGGACGATGCATAATATTTAAGAATGGAACGTGACTAGCCGTAACAATATTTTTTATGCAGTGACTAGCCCTAAAACGACATTGCAACTGGTCAGCCTGTAATTGGTACATAGGAAAAGTCAAAGTACATATTATCTACTTTAATCTATTAACTTTTTACCTACACACCCTACAAACTCCATTCAAGACTTATTGTTTATATTTGATGAAAATGAAATTTAATGTTTAAGTTGGAGTATTATTAAATCTATTAGAATTGTAACTTTTAGAAAGTTACCTTTAGCTTGCCAGAAGCTGCTAGAGGGTAATTTGATTAGCTCTCCAGCCACTGCCCAGTCTGTGCGTGGCTTGAATGAGGTGTGAAGGGGCACTACCTGAGCAGAGGCAATGGCCTGGGTGCGGGTGAGTGCTTTCTTTCCCTTGCAGGATGACTGGTTAGATTTAACCCAGGAACTTTATTAACTTCAAATGGGCCTGCCCTGTCACCAGCATATGTTAGGTGCCACTTGGAAATGCCTAACTTGTGGCTCCTATTATCCAGGTGGCACAAAATCCAGGTACTGTTTTAAGTGACTACAGAGGAGGGGACTGCCTGTTACCCTGGCTGCACCCCAGAGTGGACACACAGGCTCTGCAAAAGGGGTGTCTCCATCTTGGATTTTGACAGTGAGGGACACTGTGGGATTGTTTGCAATAGGGCAGACAGGAACTGCTGAAAAAGTGGGTAAGGTTGCCTTTAGAACTTTTAAACCATTCCCTAGGGAGTGCCCAGGAATCATCCCCACTGTCAGCTAGTGCCAGGCAGAAATGTGTCTTTCCCAGTCATCATCCTTAGAAATCTTGCTGGACCTTCTGAAGATTGGAAGAGGGATGTACCAGCACTCTGTCACCTGAGAGGAGCCCTGAAGGACCGGACCTGTTTTCTCTTGCACCCAAGACAAAGAGGTTGGCTCCAAGGGCCAGTTGACTGACCTCCTGCGGTGCTTAAGGAACCCAACAGACTGCAAAATACTTATTTCCAGTATCAACTGAACAATAACTAGGCCAAAGCCTGCTGGTGGGTTCCGCTGCAGTGAGATGTGGCCTCTAAGTGTTGTCCGTGAGATTATGGGAGCCTGGGCAGAAGCCAAGAGGAACTGCTTCAAAAAAGCATATAAATTGGGATTTAGAAGGTTATTGTGCTTCCACGACTTCTGGAGCTCCAGTGGGATCTCATGGTAAAATGGTTGATATCAAGAGAAGTTCCTTTGGGTAGAGCTTCCAGGCTTGTCTCACTGGAGGATTACAACTTCCTTAACAAGGGCTAAGTCAGAAGGCAAATACTTTTACTAGGGCCACCTTCTTGGGGTATTCAACCTCTGCTCCATTGCAGTCATCCTGAAATCGCACATAGGTCCCCATCACCCACGATTAGGGACTTCTGATCCACTCTCTATCTCAGTGCATTTTGCCTTAAAACGTTAAAAATATTTTTCGCTGTTTGTCCTTTTAGATTTTAGTCACTTTTGTGTAATTATTTATTGTGTTGTATTTTGACTTTTTAATTGTTGCAGTGCTTGTAAAATACCTAAAACACTTTTTCTTAATGTAAGCTTGCTTGCTCTGTGCCATACCTATCACAAATTGATCCCAGGTTTGGTTTCTTCAAACTGTGTGTTTAACCTGACAAGATGTTGCATGGTTAACTTGGGAAGGACTCATATACTTCTTTAAAACCACCTCTAAATAGTTTTAATATAGTTGTTTTGTTTACTTTCCCTAATGTGCCTATGCTAAATAGCTTGAAGTTCCTATTGTTCAAAAGAATTGTTTACCTCTGGGCAATAAAAGAATGGATTTATTTCAGAATGTTAGCATACACTAATTTAATGTATTGAGGATGAGATACTTAGAAATATCTGAGGCACAAGGTGGACTAAGACACCATTTTGAATGCATATATATATGGAGATGTATGCAAACATAAAACATAAATAAGCACTATTTAGACATAGTGACCAGGCAATCTTTCTGGAATATGAATCTTCCTCAGAATAATTCCATAAATATTCGGTGTTCATGCTTGAGGAATGGCCTGTTCACATCATGAAAGTGGTTTTACACTGTAACATATTTTTACTATTATTGTTATTATCATAATTATTACATTCATCAGCATTATCAATAATGATAATTATAAGAATAACAGTGATGATTATGATAATAAATATAATACAGTTACTAATCCCTTACCACAAACAATGCCTAGAACTGCTTGTAGCAGAAATATTGTCAAAGGTCAACCTTTACAATTTAAGTGTCTTGAATCATTACGAATAAGGTTTTAACACATGATATTGGAATACCTATTTGTATCCTTCCTACTAGAATGGAGGTTTCTCTTAGGGGTATAGATGTTGGTGTTCTTTTATGAAATGCACTGTTGCATCTCGTTCCTTACACTGGCACAGTAACTGCAGTCATTTGTTATTTATTTTATCTTCACATGTCGGGTACACTACCCCAACCTATGCCAGAAACCTGGCTTCCGAAAAATATAGGGAAACAATTGATTAGTTATCACACCCTCAAGAGAGCTTCTAATTATTGCACTCAAGAGGATCAGAAGTGGAGCATGTTTGTATGTGTAAGCATGTATTTGTATTGTGCAAACAAATAGGAATGCTGATAATCACTGCTCAGGGTCAATTGTAACGCTGCAGTCAATGTTCTATTGGATGTATAACTTGTTTCTATAATGAAAGTGGACTGTTACTGCATAATCATATAGTGTTCTTTAAAGAGGTGTGTCTTCAGCTCTGTCCAAAATCAGAGCAGGTTTGTGGTAATCATATGGAACCCAGGATGTTGTTCTATAGCCTTCACGCATAGATGGAGACTGCCTGTTGCTTTGTGTTTTATTTTTGCAGTCCATCATCTCCAGATCAATGATGTCCTTTTCACAGGTGTGTCTACAGCTACCAGAGATGTTGAGCTTGTTAGTCAAACAAGCAGAGAGCTGCTGGTTGCAAGGGCTTTGTAGATTATGCTACTGCGTTTGAAGATGATGCCGGGTGGTGAGTAGGGTCTGTGGACGTTTGTTATGGTGGAGGTGAAGTGGTTGTCTTTCTTCATGACCTAGATTGGGTGTATTATGTCATGTAGGGTGCCCTCAAGAGGAGGGGGAAGTATGGTGCACTGAAAGGAGAAAGCCCAAAGCAGGGAATTAAGCCATGTAGACACCAGATGATGATGGGTTGAATGGCAATTTTGAAGTCACTTTCTAGGATGAATAGTATTACTTTCTTAAGGCTGGTACCCAACCATATTGATTTTCTGAGCAATGTGTTTTTTGAATGTGATTGGATCCAGGGAGAATTGAGGTACTTGGTACTTGGGTGTAGGTTAGTGTTCCAATCAGTGCAGTTTCATGTCCTTGAGATACCTTTGGACTAGATATGGGTAATGGCAATGCAACCCTGCAAAACACATAGGGCCAGATGTACAATCCATCAATTTGCGACTTGCAAATTGCATCACATTTGCGACTCGAAATTTGCAGCGGGCAAATTGGGATGCATAATATTCTCTCAGACACTGTTAACGATTCCTAATGAGGTCGCATATTGCATGCCTCAAGAATGTTAATGAGGCTGTCATAATTTGTGACCCCATTTGGAATGACTAGCACTCCCAGAGATGGTGGCCTGCTGGGGTCAGCAAATCACCATGTCTGGGACTGCTTTTAAATAGAGCAGTCTTTTTTTATAAATGTTGCCAGTTTTCCTGAAAGGAAAATAGGATGCATTTAAAAATGAAACTTTCAGTTTCATTTTGTTAAGGGCAGGCAGTGGTCCCTGGGACCGCTGCCTGCTCTTAAAAATATTTTCTCACACACTCACAAAGGGGAAGGGGTCCCCTGGGGACACCTTCCTGTTTGCGAGTGGTATACCACCTACTTGAAGTGGGTGGTAAACTGCAAGTGTTTTTGCGTCACAAAAGCGGTCGCAAAAAATTTGTACACAGCATGGTGACTCGCTATTAGGAAGAGACACTCCTTCCTAATAGCGGGAGTCGCAAATGCTATTTTGCGAGTCAGTGGCTCGCAAAATAGCATTTGTACATGCCATTACCCTTTTTTGCGGTCGCAAATGGGAGGATCTTCTGTTTGCGGGTGCAAAAAAGAGCCGTACATCTGGCCCCTGGTACTGAAGTAATGTCTATCCTGGGCTCAATACCTATTACCCATTCAAGAACACCTCTTTATTTATACTGATGTCAAATCTGCTTAAATTGGGTGCTGAAATTACTTATTCTGTCAACTCTATATTCAGCTCACACTTCTCCTTTTGTGATCACTAGGTATGGTGTGTCCTCTTCATACCCATTATACGATGTACTCTAGAATTACATTAAGTTTGTCTTGAAAGTTCACATTAGTGGCACCAATCAACGAACCAACAACTTTTCTTCTTTCGTTTTCAAAACTGAATAAAATGTGGTTGATTATTTATTTGCCACTGATGCAAACAGGTATTTTATTAGACTGAGCTAAGGAAATCAGCATATGTTTACAAATCGCAGAAATGAATTTTTCTAAAATGAAATTAAAGAAAACCAGCCAATGTATTTCTGTCCTGTTCATTTCAACCCAAACGATCGAGGGAATAAACAATACACTTTTTGTAGAGCAAGTGTAGACGTCTAAATTTAAATTTAAAATTGGATCCAGCTATTTGGCAGTGCAGATTGTTCTGGGATGTATAGCAAAATGAGCTGGATTAAAGATGAAAATGCATAAATAGCGTCACCCCTTTCACCTCTGAAAATAATAAAAATACATAACCTTTCACATCTCTAGGAGATAGCATAATGTGAAGTGCCATGAGACAATGTTGAACCGACAATGCAAATAGTTACCTATTGCTGAATAATTATAGGGTATTAGAAATCAAAGACCATACTCTTATCATATGAATCAAAAAACGCAGCAATGCATATGAATGGCACTCCAGCAGACAGCAATCTTGCAATAAACAAAAATAGGTTGCAATTGTTAAATGTTTTCAGATGGGTAAAATGAGTATTACATGTTTTGTATGGGAAGGAGACAACTTGCGTTCTTGTCAGTTCAAGTAAAATAATACAAATATCAAAATAATAATATAACAAAATGGTTTTGAGTAGGCTTTTTTCAGCCATTGTTCTGCTGGAGTGGCTTTCAAATATTGGGCCGACCCACAGGACAGCAGTCAATGGACCTGCCTCTTTCAACCACTAGAGTTCTTGCCAGTGCTATTCACATTTTAGATCAGCCTACATCACAACCAAAGAGTGTTTGGAGAGTAAGTGGTATTGAATGCCAGTATGTTGCCAGTTTATTGCCCTGCCCTACACTACATCATTTCATCAACAGGAGGTGAAAGAGTCCATCCTTGCCCTCCAGGCCTGCCATCCATGCACCTGCTTAGGAGTCAGCTTAAGCATTGAGTCCAGAGACACTGCCATACCTCTTAAAGATACAGTTGGGCAACTGACAGCTTGCACCTTCATACACTATGGTAGTTACACATGGATTGTGATGAAAGCATTGCCTGTACCACTGAGACCCACTAGTATATACGCCAATAAAATATAACCTTCTGACCTCATCAGTGGTCCATATAGGACCCAATTTATTAGCAAACCAAAAGATGCTCCCCCAGCGAAATAATTCGGACCTAACTATAACTAAATAGTCGTGACTGACTCTATGTAATATATAAATATATATTACAAGTTGGTGGTCTCCATTGTGTAGCTATAATAATGACCTAGTTACCATAGGAAATTACCTTTTTGTTTTGCTCATACCTTGGTGATGTTTGACGAATCTTCAGAAAACATTTCCCCAAAAAAGTTCATCCACCTGAGTTTCTTCTTGGAAAGTTTTGGGAAGATGTGTCAAATGGGGCCGTGAAAAGAGAGGGGTCCCAAAACACAATTTCCTCATGCAATTGTCACAGGGATTTTCGAATGGCGCTACAGCCCAAACAGCTGAATGGAATTACACCCAATTTGGGAGAAAACTGGATCTTTACTAAGAAAGCATGCTTTTTGTTTTCCGTTCAGTAGTTTATGATAAAGTAAGGTTCAAAATGTACAGCTATCTTTACTGTTGATTTCCAACATGCTCTGATTGGTCAATTTTAAGGGGTCTAGTTAATCCTGATTGGTTGGTCACAACCTGAACAATAAGTTGTGGCAGCCATTCCAGGACTCAGGGAAATTGCCCCTGTGTCCTGAAAATGAATTAAACAAAATATGTAAGCTGCAGGGTGAGCAGACCCTGACCCCAGAGTGCATGTGGCCTGGTGCTACAGAATCTAAAATGAGAGTAAATTTTCTGTAAATTCACACTTTATCCCTCACCATGCAAGATTAAAGCCTGACATACTGAATAAAAGATATACTTTCAACTGACAGCAGAATGTCAGTTGATTCCCCAGTGTTATTACTGTAGCCTCCCTTAGTGTTCTTATAAACAACTAGAGCACTACCATTCTTACTTATGACAAGTTGCAGGCTCAAAATCATCTTGATTGAATTATAGCTATAAAGCCTAAACATTTTCTTTAGAAATGAACAAAATGTGGGGGCTCATTTTGTCATAGAAATTATGGTTAGTGCTGTAGACAGCAACATTTGGACACATTTTCTATGAGTTGTCAAATGTGGTCCTCCTTCATTTCAGTAAAACATTCTGACATGCAGACTTAAACATATACTTTCAACACCAGCAACATCCTTCCAGTTAACTCCCAGGTGATCAAGTGCAGCATGAGAGTTTTAATGAGCAACTAGAGAGCAAAAATTATGAATTTATGGCACACAATGACATACCTGAGTGCCATTTAGATGGAATGAAAGCTGTAAAACTGAAAGCATTTCCTAAAGAGGATACTGCAGTAAATGAGGAAATGAGGGAGCATGATAACAAAAAAGTCTCCCAAGATGGTCACCATGTAGCCCAAATATAGCCCAATGATAGAAGTGTACAGAAGCTTAAGTAATTTGTGTAACAAATAACCACGTGATTAATTGGATACAAAAATAAAAAATAGCAACTAGTTTAAAAGCCCTTTGATGATTTGAGAACTGTGTCCTCTTTTTAGCTTGTTAGAGCACTAACCTTGATTTCTATGAAAAAGCCCCATACCCTAATTTTGTTAATTTCTAAAGATAACTGATGGTGTGGGAATTCTTACATCTCAAAGATCTGGTGTGATGGAGCGAATTTCGTCATTTTGAAAATCAAACACATTTTACTCAATTGTGCAAATATTATACAGAATAAAACAAGAATAATAAAAGCAAATTTGTAGTCGGCAATCATATTTCAACATTACAAGCACAAACATGAAGAAATATAATGTATTGAATTAAGTTAGCCTGACTAATGATGTCATATTAAATGTTGACTTTACACATTAGTGTTATGGGGCCCCATTTCGCACAAAACTGTCTTGCAGAAGTTGTTTTTTCTGTTCCACTGCAGATGATGTAACTTTTTAGAGGCCTTCTGTTAGCTAGTGAATAGGCATTTGTTATCTATTAGACAAATTATAGTGAGATTCTCACCTGGAGGAGAGGAGATGGCAGGAAACACAACGCGTGGGCATACCTGTCTGAACCACAAGATGCAGCCAGTGTAACATTTCAAGGACTTAAATCTGTACTACATTATAACAACATGAGCAACTTGGGAGTTTACCTGATCCAAGAGTTTGCTGAAGACTGATTGTTTGTTGGGTATGGGGAATGCAAGTATTGTTGAAAATACGCTGTGGGAGAATTATATTAGTGTGTGGTCCTTAGTTTCATAAGAGCAGGACTGGATAGCAGACATCAGATCTGAGCCCTTCCATTTCTCACTCAGAAACTCGGTAGGCCTAATGATTTATAGCTGAAAATACTTCCAGTTTCACACATTTACCATTGCTTAAGTGTTCAGGCTTGTGCATTTTATTCTCTCATCAGAACTTTTTATTTGGGTTTCTGAAACAGACACCTTACCTTGCTTGTTGAAGAAAATACATGTTATGCCTAAACCCCAATTAATTTAGACTAGGGATTTCCTTTATGGTTCACACATGCTTCATTTTCTGTATTTTATTTTTAATTCTTACTAAATCATTTTATCTCATTTTGAAATTTTGAATAATGGTTAATTTGAATCTGTATCACTAATGACTACATTTAATCTTTACCAAATAAATAAAAAAAAATTTAATTAGTTTTTCAATAAAACCGATTTACTTGCCCCAACTCTCTTTATTATTTTTTCTGGTGTCCCAATTTGTCTTTACTATCAATAGTGTTTGATCATAATCCACTCTCCTTGTCACCAAGCAAAGGGCCATACAACTAATGGCGGGGGTTGTTTAATGCTTATTCTGAATGACAGAGGTACAAAAATCCCCTCCCCGACATGCAGTAGCAGAGTGATGGTTAATGTCACAGGAGGAAAGGAGGGAACAATTAAAATAATTGCTCAAGTTTAGAATTTCCCATGTCCGTGAAGTTCACAGCCCAAACATAAAGACTGAAGGAGTTGCGCAGTTCCAACAGCGTTTGGGTTGGTGGAAGTGTGAGAATCAATAGGGTTATGCATCATAATTGTCTATTTTGATCTTATGTTATTGTGTTGAAGTTGTGTCAGGCATTCTGGTAATGTGTATGATTTAGCAGTGGAAATTTGCACACATGTTTGATGCTGAACAGTGAAGTTGGTATCAGACTTCGAGCAGTCATTGATCCCAGGATACGACAAATAAATAAAACATATTGTGGTTTTACGAGTCTGCTAAGGTTTTGTGGTGTCAATTTATGAGGTACCATTGACTGCACAATTGAGATACAGACCCTTACAAATTGTTGTGATTGTACTTATAGTGATTGGTGTTAGTAGAACATATTGCGTAAAAGGGGAAACTATATCAGTCAAGGTGATTTTTGCTGACCCAGATCTTATCTGTATGTATGTGAAAGCTGGAAGTGTATTTCTGGCCAATATGTATGTGAATTACCTACTTTGAATTCTTTAGTGAAGCAAACAAGAGATATTTGTATATTGTGCTTGCTTAAAGGTGTGGGATTTAGTTTCCAGTAAAATTGTGAAGGAGGGTGAACCACTGCAAGGAGTGATAATTGTGTCAGAGAGTACCATGCTGGTATAGGTCAACTGGTGCATACTCTTGCCCTGGGGTTGATTGGTGAGTCATCAGGTGCTGTATTTTGATAGGTTCATGAAGGAAAGGACTGTGTTGGAATTGGAAGCGCATAATGATTTGTACTGAACCGTGATTTGAACAAAACATTAAAAATAACTGAATCAAATGTTCTCATTTATTGTTGAATCACTGTAATCATGAAATGTTTCAAAACCTTTAGAGATTTTTTTTACAGTACAAATCTTTTATTCAGTGGTTCCTGTCGGAAACATTGCATTGATAAAAGAAGTTAAAGAAATCAAGAATACCTCCCATCCTCCCTCCATCCTTCACCCCCTTAGAGATTTAATGAGAGGTAATGTGAGTGCCTCTCCATGATGGCGAGGAGGCTCCACCAGAAGGTACGCCGGTCATTGTACGACGACAAATATAGGGCTCCCAACATATTTGTGGCTTTGTCAATGGCTCAAGATCACTCAAAAGGAAGGGGCATTAAGATTTCCACAATATGGCACATTTGATGTAAAGGTTATTGAGAAATTCAGTGAAAAATTATATGAAATGAAACCACCCCCTAGACTGGCACAGTATGAAGCATTAAATGCCTCGGAGCATGAAGCTCATACCAAGAGACAGGAAGGTATTAATATAGAGCAAAGAGAGTGGTACATAACTACACTGATGCTAAATGGGATAAAGAACAGCAGAGATTAAGGTAATGTGTAGTTGATAGAGCTAGAATGTACCCTGCATTGACAACATCAATTCCTAAAAAGAATCACAAGCATGGAAATGTAAATGAGGAGACTGCAAGAAAAGCTGAAAGATAACTGATGCTGATAGTGAATCTGGGGAAGCTTTTTTTAGATTTTCTCTTCTCCTCACATCCACTGCCTGATATTGCTTCATCATCAGGTCCAGATAATGGTACAACACCTAGTGACACAGTGGCCACAGCCCCTGTTGTCCTGAATGTAGTTCAGATTGAGGGACGACTTCCAACACTTTCGATTGCAGCTGGACATGTTGAAGCAGCAATTACTTCACAAGTGTTGCGAGTCGTATCAGCTCAAACACTGGCATTTCCTGCTGTTTCTGCATCAGTTAAGATTACTCCAAATCCTTCTGTTCCAGGAGCTATATCCCTATGTCATAAAACTCATAAATTGTTGCCTGGACTCCATCGCAGAATGTTCAGACTTTAAGAGAAGGGAGAAGGAGTGTTTTTACAACTCCGGTTGCACAGGGACAATTGAGAACATTCAATAATGAGATTTTGTCCTCATGGCTTGAGGAACACCCTGAAAAAAGGGGAACAAGAGATACCAAGAGACCATCCATGAGTCAAGAAAGAGAGAGAGCCCTAGATATATCAAAATTAAAGGTGAATTTGGAAGAAATCAATAAGGGATGTTTAGAAATTTTGCTTTTGAATCAATATCAGGAAAATGAGCTGATATACCTGAGTAACGAACCAGCAAGGTGTGCAGCTACTACATATGAGAAGCTGACAGAACTAGCAGACAAATATGAAGTAGATCTGTCTAAGAGTATTTCTTTGCAGAAAAGTTTTAGGCATACCATTAGAAAACAAAGCGATGGTAACTATCCGATCATCCGATATGACACTGCACATCACCAAACTGTTTAAATGCATTCTGAAATGGAGGGTTTTTGCCAGATTAGAGAGTAAGTGGGTGAAGACCCAGTGAAAGAAAAAGAAGCAGAAACTACAGTAATAAATGGTAAACCGCTTCCAACAGGCCGGATGAGGATGAGAACTTAACATTCCCTATAAAAGAGATTCTGGTGGAAAGTATGTTCCTGTGCCATAGAGTCAAGGTGATGTTGCGACATTCATGATCGAATCCTGCCCAATGGTAAACACAGGTTTGCAGGTTTGTGAAAATGTTTATGGTTCTGTGGACAGATTTACATACTTTTTTCGACATTGTGGTACCATGTGATCTATGGGCTAAGTTTAAGATAGCTGTTTAATGGCCATGTACAGAACCCCCAAGAGATGCACATACCCATGCAAATTCACCTACAATGATGGCAACAGAGTTGGATGAGGTGATTGCCTTTTCAGCAAGGAAAAGTGATTAGTTAAAAATTAACAGAACAACTCAGGAAGCTAAAGAATCAGTGCATGCTAATGAACAGTTGTTACAAGTGTTCAATAAGTGGACGAAAAAATCCTGAAAAGGGAGATATTGGTATTTTTGTGTCACAGTTCTTTCTGGGGCTGTGCCCAGAGATCAGTATGCATATACAACAGAATGTGATATGCTGGCAGACAAAACGTTCAATAATATCATTTGGGATATGATCAGTGATGTCATAAATTATGTCATAGAACATGTCCTGAGTGATGTAATGTGTGAGGTCATAAGCAGTCTAAGGTGGGGACCAATTTATAGTTATCTCTGCTAACTATAACTGGTGAATATCTGTGTATTTTTAGCTCAAATCTTAATGTTGTCACTGACATAGTTACCTAACTATAACATTAAGTTAACTTTTGTTTAAAGTAATAGTTTATGACTATATGCAAAGCGAATCCCAGGCAGTGCCAGGCCAAGACCTTTGGCCAACCCACCACAGGCTACCAACTTCACGCTGTGCACTGCCTTTGGCTGTGCACAGCAGGAGGTTGGCAACTGGTCCTGGCTCACAACCAGCCCCTGCGTCCAACTCCCCTGAATGCAGCCACCAGATGCAGCCAACCTCATGCCACACATGTGCTTTGTTCATGAGTGTAGTGGGGTTTGCCGCAAGGCCTGTTCTGCAGACAGGTCTTGGTTCCAACTTCCCACAGGTAGCCAAACCCATGCTGCATATAGCCTTGGCCATGCACAGCAGAGTGTTAGCCACCAAGTCCTGTGGCCATACTCCCAGCTTGCTGCCAACCCCACACAGTTTTTGACATGCACAGCATAGATTTGGCATTTGGGCACTAGGGACCCCATTGCCTGGGGCCAAAACATATATATTAAGGCTAGGAGGGTGTGCAAACCCCTCTTTGACCCTTAGTTGTCCCTAGGGACCCCATCACCCTGTGCCTGTTCCCAAAAAAGGGGAGGGGGCTGCATGTGGCCTCCCTCCTCAAGCCTTATCAGGGCCTTCCCCCAGGGCTGATACTAATTAAAAAGGAGATGCGTTGTGCCTTTTTGGCCCCCAGGGACCACATCAGACGCTAAATTTAATAGAAATAGGGAAGGGGTATCCAGCCCTTTCCTGAGCCTTATTAGGCCCCACGGACCTCATGCCTTGGGGCTGATTATTTAATAAATGGAGGGGCACATGACCCCCCTCCTGAGCCTAATTAGGCCTCAAGACCCTATCCTCAGTGGCCAAAATGTAAATAAATTGGAGTGGTGTGTGCCCCCAAGCCTTTATCGGCCTGAGGACCCTATCCAATGGGGCTGTGACTTATTTGAAATGGAAGGGGGCTACATGCCCCCCCTAAGCCTTACTATGCCCTGGGGACCCCATCCCCTGGGGCTGTCCATTTTATTTAAAAGGGGAGCAGTGCCTTGTAGCCCTCCCTCCTTGTGGTAATGTAGACCCCTGGCACCTATTCCCTTGTCCCTCCATTGTAAATAGATGCGTGCCCTGGTGCCCACCCTGGGCACCCACCAAGCACATTTTGGGGTCCATAGTGGGTGCCCAAGGGACCCCACGGCCACGCCATTGCTCCCACCCAGAGGAAGCAGCTATGTATCCTGCTCCCTCCAGGTGTGAGGAATATGTTGTTTTATTTCCCTGCCCTCATCAGTGTGGTAGCCAATGTGTAGTTATAGTTAGGGTGACAAGAGATAGGTATTGTTTGGATTTTTGTCCCTTAATAACTTTGCACCCATTTGATGAATGTCTGCAAAACTTTGAGGACTTGGTGTCCATTTCATTCTTGGAGTCCTGAAAGATGTGCAGTGTTTCATCACGGGAGTGCAAAGACAAAAGTGCTGTCCCAAAACTGCCATAAAATCCTATGCATTTTATACAGACTTTTCTATTTCTCGGAGCATGAAAACTGTCAGTTGGATTTTGATGAAATTTGATAGAATTGTATATTATGGTGCACAGATGATTCTGTGGTGCTATTGCAGGTAAGCAGGGTCATTATTTCATAAGTGTTAAGTCTTTTTAATTTTGCTATATCTTTGGATGCAGTAATACTGTGGTACTCCTGAGGTATATAGCAATGACAAGTCATTAGCTGATTTGGAGAATGACTGCCTCTACAAAAGTTAAATGCACCCATCTCCTTTTCACCTTGAGTTCACCTGCGCTCTGTATTATGCTATTCAGTTTAGGTAAGTATTAGGTTTGCTAATTTTGCCATACCTATTACCACTTTAGCAAAGTGGCAACAGGTATGGAAAAATATCTGAATGTTGAATAAAAATATGGAGTTTCGTAAGAGTACCGTGGTACTGCACTACCAAACAAAATATAAAAAAAAATAGGAAATACGCTATTTTGTATTACTATAGTGTGCTAAAGTGTTTAAAAAATTGATAGTTAAATGTGCACACACAAGTGTACGGAGTAGCACAGTAATTACAAAAAATGTATTTACAGTGGCATAAAAATGTAGAAAAAATTACTAAACAACAATTTTAATCTTTGGACTTTTTCTTAGGTTACTGCAGAACCTCCACACTCCTCTACAGTTGAAAAAAAAGAATAGAACGTTTGAACTATTTCGCTCTACCTTTTGCCACTTTACTAAAGTGATAATTGTCAGGGCAAAAACACCAAATATTATACCTACCTACATCCGCATGTGTAACACAGAACACAGGAAAGTGCATCAAAGGACAACATGGTTGCCTTTAACTTTTGGAAAGCCAATTATTACCTAATCAGCTATCGGCTTGTGATTAGTATGTACTGTGTTACTAATGTAAATACCGCCACAGTCTGCTAAAATACCATGATAAGAGGTATCACTAAACTTAAATACATTAAAACTTTTTTTTAAATTACATTACATACGTGCACTACACCAAATAAACATCTGAACTCCATAATAAATAATCCAGATACATTTTAACACTCATAGTTTTGGAACAATGCAAAAGCGCTCGGACATATCACCATATTTAAATACATATAGAATTACAAAATAAATACAGTACTTGCCTCCACTAGACAAAATAAACATCTATGCAACATAATATTTCGTCCAGCTAAATCTAAACAAAATACCACTCCCGATTTTAGCGCAGCGCAAAATATAAAACTACATGGCTGATTGTTACCTTTGGTAAACACAGTCATCAACCAATCACATCACCAGTTCCAAGCCCCATGTATCGTGGTATATTATGAACTGTATACAGTATACTATAGCGCAATATATAAGTATGTTTTATAGAATTTATACGTTTACAAATACTTACACTATTTATTTATACAGCCACAAAATTAACATTTACACATTATGATTGATATTTTGAAGATATAACACTGGGATTTTTTCCTATAATTTTACGGTACCTTTCATTTAATTTACACGCTCCACTTTACACAACTCCAGACTATAAAAGTTAGCTTGACACCACTTTACTCTACACTATTAACAGTATGCCAGTCCTCTTTATGACCCTCCACTATGCGCCACTAAATTCTACTCTAGACCACTATGCGTTACTCCACAGCACTCCACCCAGTTAGACTGTACACCACTCCAGTGTACGCCACAGTACGCTATCATATTATTCACTACTGTATACTATTCCACTTTCTTGCATGCCACTTTTCTCAATACCACTGCAGTATACTACAATATACTGTATGCTACTTCAGTTACAAAAACTACATTCTGTGCCAGTCCAGTGAACAACACTTCAGTCTACGTTACTAGACTCTATGCTTCTATAATTAACTCTATTCAATCGCACTACAATTTACTGCATGCTACTCCACTATATGCCACTGCAACACACTCCTCATGAATTAACACACTTAAATGTGTGCTACGACTTTCTACGTCACTATACTTTATGGTACTCCACTATACACCATTGCACTGCACCATATAACACTGTAAAACATAATAGTATACGTTATTACACTCTGCACTGTATGGACACACCACTACTCTTTACACAATTTTAATTTACATCACAACACAATACCACAGCTGACTTGTTGCAAGTCCACTGTACACCACTCAAGTGTATGCTGCTCCATTATTTGGAACACCATTGCACCTCCCTCAAGTGTACTCTGTTCCAGTTTACTCCACTCCACTCTACCACACTCCTCTATACGCCACTTGACTGTATGCTTTTTTAGGATAATATATTCCAATATATATCCCTCCAGTACAGTGGTGGCTGGTGGAATTTGAAAGTGGTGGGTGGAAGGAAGGGCAATGCATCTATTGTTGGGCATGAGCGAATCGAACAAACCTAACGCTTATCAAGGAGTATAGGGGTGCTTCCCCCAAGAAACATTTTTTTAAATGGTGTATTTTGGTGCAATGTTGGTGCCCTATTTCTTTCTACATCTCGTAAATGCCCATCCTTGCATCTCCTTCACTTCCCAAACACTCTATGGACCCACTCAGTTGTAAGCATAACCTCTTTTACTTTTGCCTTTACACAATTTTGACAACTGTGTACCTCCTTCATATATATATGCACAGAATCACAACTGCAACTGGAATACGTGCCCATTGCTCTGTGCACCCTGTAGCGAGGCCTATCATTTTGAACACCTTCCTGACCCACAGACAGACACATGAGAAACTTGCACTGCCTTCAGCCTCAACAGCTAAAGTTAGAGAAAGGAGGAGTGGAAGAACTTAAATTACAAAATAGGGGTAGATTGATTCTGTAGATAGAGGGGTGAGAAGAACAAGTGTACACCATCCTGGGGTCGATGGTGTTGGGGGAGTGGGAATACACGGGACAACTGCACTGCACTGCACTGCATTGCAGTAAGAGCCCACTTTGAAGTCGGAAATTGTTCCTGCTCCAAAAACTTTCTGTTTCCAGATGGTTACTTTGATCTTTCAGTCGGCTTGAAATAATTGACAAGCTGCCAGGGAAGTACAGGACTGATACCTCAGACGCCCTGGGCTGCTCAAAAACATGATGCTGCATCACGTCATTACTGGGCGGGCCTCGAGGACCCGAAGTATTGTAGGCTGGGGCGGGCACCATGTCAGCCTGAGGACCACTGAAAGCTCAAAGGCATAGCTGGCCCATTCGCAATGCGCATGTGCCCCAGAGAAAAAACTGCCTAACTGTCTAACGTTCATTTCAGGAGCGTCACTCTAAAAAGGCAAAGTCACAACAATATAATGAAAATATGGATGGAATTGTTGTCTGCAATGATCATTTACAAGGCCTGTAAAACGGCTGGGGCGCAGCCCCTCCGCCCATCACAAGAAACCACCACTGCTCCCGTATATAACACTCCACTCTCTACCACTCCACTGTATGCCACTACAGTGGACACGAATACACTCAAACATATTGACAGAATGTAACTTCACTTTACCTCACGCCACTTCATGCTCACTGTATACCTCTACACTACACAGTACTAAGCTTTATGCCACTGCAATGTGCAGCACAATTCTGAATCTGACTTCATTGTACGCCACAGTACTATATGCAACGCCACTCTTTGCTACTCCACTGTTTGCCATTCCAGTGTACGCCATTTCAATCAACATCATTCCACTTTATTCCAGTCCAGAATATCAAAATATTCTGTACCACAGTAGACTTTACAACACTATACTGTAACACACTCCACTCCAAAACAATAAACTGTACCGATATTAGATATTTGTTACTAAGTTTACAGTTTATAGTTAAGCAAGCTTAGTTTATGTTTACTATAGAAACCCAACCTAAACTACACAACCATTAAAAATTGTACAGTTAAGTTCTATCTTATGTGTATCATTTAAGCACCACTTTCACACTAATATAAGTCATATTTATTACTCCCATCAACTCAAGAACCACCTTAAAATTCACATTACTCAGGCACCTCTGTACACAACATTCTCACCTCACTCACCACAATACATTAACAATAACATGCCATTTCACCATGCAGTGCATTCAGACAAAACAAGTATTTTGAGATGTCATAAGTGTTAATGCCGCAATTTCACATGCTCTAACTTCTCTAATATGCAAGGGTATGGGTAGTGCATGGAGAAGGGGCAAGTTACAGTTAAAGTAGTGTAGCGAGTGAAGTGAGAAGACTGTATACAGTGGTAACCATGCACCAAAACTGATATTTTTTAAATGACATAGGTGATTAGTATCTTTATCGGATGGCTTGAAAATTAAGTTTTCATCATTCTTAAGATCTTGTAATAAGTCCCACTCCTTTTTGGTGAGATTGTATTGGTTCTTCAATGGTGTTTTATCAGTCATAAGTTTCTTGAGGTCAGCAATAATGGCTTCATTGAAGACATCCCCCGCCATACTCCCCTACTTCTATCATTACACTACACTCCTCCTTCCTCATATCCTGATTTAGGCAGGGATTGAGATAGTTTTGCTGCAATTCTCTTAAAGAAATCATTACTGTGTGTAAGTTGCTTATAGGTAGATTAGATCACAGCAATTGTATTTAATCATGAATGTGTATGCTGTTTATACATGATAAAGAGTCCATGGACTTGTATTCAATGTAATGAGCATTTGATCCAACTGAGGACTCCTTAATCCATTAAGGAATGAATAAGAGAGAGAAAATATATTAATAGCGACTAGCGAATAATGATATGATATGAATTCTGCCACACTTCAACACTAAGCTGGATCATTACCCATTCAGGGCACAATTAGAAGGGTGTAAATGGGCTCCAAAGATTGCTACACATGGTTATTTATCCATTCTCATGAAATGTTTACACTATTAGTAATTTTTTAACCATGTGGAACTATTCAGTTCGAATGACCCATTGACTGCAATGCTGCTGGTTGTAAAAACTTTGGTGTGTGTTCATTGTTAATTTTATTCACTTTTGCACCATTTGCACCTTCAAAGATGACCGCCACAGATTCTTAGCTGTTGTCACCTCTTTGATGTTCAGCATTTTGCTTACGAAAGTTTAGATCACATACACCTATGAGGTTGTATTTAAGTTCCATTTGAACTTTATTTCACTGACATTGAGGAAGGCGTTTTACGCCGAACCGCGTCTGTCAGTGCTGGGGGGGGAGACCGCACAACAAAAAACTCTGCCGGAATTGACCCGTTAGTGCGTCTTTTGCTGTATTTACTAATACCGCCGTGGATGAATATATATATATATATATATATATATATATATATATATATATATATATATATATATTCCAAAGAAAAACTCCAACGACCTCCACTAACAGCTGGCGAAGAAGGAGACTCAGACCTCTGCAGCATTTTTTTCAGGTGGGAATTTCTTTATTGATCACAACCTGCGACGACGCGTTTTGGGCTGTCAAGCCCTTGATCGCATACAGCATTTAACTGCGCCATTTTTACTTTTATACATGCAATAAATGTGCACTCCCCTTTTGGATATATATATCCAACTTGTGCAGGATACCCATTCAAAGAAGGCCACTGGAGGGTAAATAGTTCACGTAATTTAATGGCAGCATGCTGGTAACTGACGAAACAGGAAAACACATCCAAGGAATAAACCGTCAAACGCGATTTGGGAATGTCAAAGTCATCAGTGATGTCATTTGAGATGTTATCAGTGATGTCATGAGTGATGTCACTGACCATGTAATGAGTGATGTAATATGTGACGTCATCATCAGTGCATTGCGGGCGCGCGAGTTATAGTTAGCTGAACTAACTATAACGGGGGAATTTCAATGGTTTTGTATGAGTGAAATGTCCAGCTAACTATAACATGTGTGAAACCTATGATTTTTTCAGTGAATTTCTAAGGTTTTTTAAATGCTAATACCTAACTATAACGTGGCTGAAACCTATGGTTTTTTCAGTGAATTTCTAAGGTTTTTTAAATGTTAATTTTTAAATGCATTAATTGTTATATTTTTTATACTGATTTACTACATTGTTTTAAAGTATTTATTTTTAGATATTTTATTTTTTAAATTACATTACATATTTTTAATATAAATTGAAAAAAAATGTTTTTAAAAATATTGAAATTGTAATATATATTTTTTTATTTTATATTTTTTCAATTCATATATATTTTATATAGCAGGCAATGATATCCTAGGAAAGGAAATTCAAGTTACTGGTAAGTACGGTTAAATTACTTTTCAGGAACAGTAGTGAGCTGAAAGGTGCAGCACTGAGGACTCTCCTGATAACACGTGAGTAAATCGGAATTCGTAGTTTGACTGATTTTAGAGGAATTTTTTAAAGTTACAAAACTCCACACTTAAAAGAATTTCCAAGTCAAACCAGGCAATGTTAGCCTAAGGACGGACATTCAAGTTACTGTAAGTATGGTTAGAATTACTTTTCAGGATCAGTAGTGAGCTGAAAGATGCAGCACTGAGGTCTCTCCTGATAACAGGTGAGTAAATCGGAATTCGTAGTTTGGCGGATTTTACAGGAATTTTTTTAAGTTCCAAAACTCCACACTTAGAAGAATTTTCAAGTGAAACCAGTCAATGTTAGCCTATTGAAGGAAATTCAAGTTACTGTAAGTATGGTTAGAATTACTTTTCAGGATCAGTAGTAGGCTGAAAGATGCAGCACTGAGGTCTCTCCTGATAACAGGTGAGTAAATTGGAATTTGTAGTTCGGCTGATTTTAGAGGAATATTTGTACATATCAAAAATAGACACTTAGAAACTTTTCTGGTAAAAATCACGCAGTAGATTCCTATGGAAGGAAATACAAGTTACTGGTAAGTACGCTTAGATTTACTTTTCAGGGTCCGTACTTGGCTCAAAGATGCAGCACTGACGTCTCTCATGATAACAGGTGAGCAAATCCGAATTCGTAGTTTGGCTGATTTTAGAGGAATATTTTGATCAATAGTGAAAGAAAGGGGCGGGGCCTGAGATGACATGTGTGCAAACATGCCCTGTGGCGCGTTTTAGGTTAGGGAATTAATTCCTCTTCAATCCTGAGGTCCCCTGTGAGCCAACTAGCCCATCAGGTACCTCCAGAATGCGCGAGGGAGCTGCTTTGCAAAGAGGTGTTCAGAGGGCACACCCCCTTTTTACAACACTCTGCAACTCAGCTCCATGGCACTTACTGGAGGTACCTGTTGGACTAGTTGGCCCCTAGGGGACCTCTGGATTGAAGAGTAATTAATTCCCCAACTTAAAAAGTGCCACAGGGCATGTTTGCACACATATCACCTCAAGCCCTGCCCCCTACCTTCACCACTGTGCAAATACGCCCGTAGCGCTCTGGGCCCCCCTTCAGATAGAGTCAATTGCCCCCGAGATTTGGCCCCGGGGGCTAAAAAAAACAAAAAATATATGCAATTTTTTTTAGCGGCAGGGTACGCGTACCTACGCGTAATGTGATTTTTCCCCAACCAATTTTCTTTTTTTTGGGCCATGGGGGGTCCTTGTGGGACCCCCTAAGCAGGCTTAGGGGGTCAGGGTGTTTCTACGCTGCCCCCTTTTCACGTTTTTCGCGTTTCTTTTTTCTGTTTCTTGTGCCTAGGTTCTACCGAGGCACAAGATGGTTGCCAACACTTCCTGGTTTGGAGTGTTGACAGACAGTTTACAGCCAATTAGCATTCAGCTCGTGCTCGTAATGGTACGCGTACTGTCCTCGGACGGTACGCGTACGGTACAACTTCACAAATATATCTATGAATTTACTTTTGATTTTCTAAAGAACTACTGAACGGATTTACACCATTTAACAAAAAGTGTAATCTGCAAACCAAACCCTACCTTTTTGCCAAATTTGGTGTAATTCCGTTCAGCAGTTCGGGCTGTAGCCTCACTTAAAGGTCCCTATGGATAATTGCATGGGGAAAACACGTTTTGGGACCCCCCTTTTTTCTCGCCCCCCACTTGACAAATCACCCCGAAACTTTCAGGGAAGGAGCGGAGCAGAGCAGGCCATCTTCTTTGAGAATTTCGCAAAGATTCATTGACGGCGCAAAAGTTATTCCAAATAGAATGTCGCGGATTTCCTATAGAAACTAGGTCCTAACTATAACTACCTACTGGCGACCGCCAGTAGGTAAAATATATATATATATAACAAGTAATTACTTCATCATGACATTTACATATATACACCCTTCATGTACATATTTACAGATTATTGATCTTTCTTTTTACATTTTACGTCACGTTTATGTTCCTTCTTGTTATCTCGCCGTGGATAAGCGTATCTGCTGTTTTGCGAGTCACAAGCCTCCGTGACTATATTCTAAACAAATGGCTACTATGAGCGATTGTCTACCCGTATAACCGTATATACATATTTACAATTTTTGTATTTGTGTATCAGGTAAGGGTCAATGTACACATTATGCCGTGGATTGGCAAAGCCACCGTTATCATAGACCAGTAAGCTGGTCAGAACTTATAACGGTGGAAAAATATACTATATCTCATACATATCATTTCTCTTTGGTGAATCAAGGAATAGGGTTACTTAGTCCAACATACTATATTACAGCTTCAGAGATCATTAGCGAAATTAAACACTATTTACCCAGATGTATTGCCAGTTCTTCCCCTCTGTTGAACCCATACGGTACCTTACACTGGAGTTCTATGCTATAACGCAATTCCAGTCTTCGCAACTTTAATATCCTGTCCCCTCCTCTAGGGTCTGCTGGGACATGGTCAATAGCGAAGTATTGCAACAGGTCCCTGTTGCTATCATGTTGAATGGAAAAGTGTCTGGCTACTGGGTAATTACAATCTTTATTGGCAATTGCCCGTTGGTGCTCCAAAATCCTCATCTTTACATTATTTACAGTACTGCCAATATATCACAGTCCACATGGACATGTGAGGCAATATACGGCATGGGTGGTTTGACATGTGAGAAATTTACTGATGGGTTTTTCTTTTTCTAAGCCTGGTATCTTGTACGCTAGTACTTTCTTACTTTTAGCACAAGCTTTACACTTTCCACATGGAAAGAAACCCTTCATATCCTTTATTCTACCTGTTTTCTCTGGGATTTTCTGAAGATGGCTATGGACCAGCTGGTCTCTTAGCGATCTGGCTTTCTTAAGGGTGATGAGTGGTACCTTTGGTATATCATTACCAATGAAGGTATCTACCTTCAAAATGTGCCAATTCTTCTTCAAGATTTTTCTTAGGGTATTGGCATTCTTTGAGTATGTTGTGATCAGCCTAAATTTCCCAGCCTCAGAGCTTACTGCCTGGTAGTTTTCTTTAGGTTTTAAAAGGTCTTGTCTAGGATTTTCTTCACCTTTTCTAAGGTTTTACTTAAAAGGTTCGTATTGTACCCTCTGATTTTAAATCTAGCTATGCTATCATGGGCAGCTGCTATGAAATCACAGTCCCTGGAACAATTTCTTTTGAGCCTAAGCAGCTCACCATATGGGATGCTGCTTATCAATTTGGGCGGATGGCTGCTGTCTGCCTGTAGAATGGAATTACCAGCTGTTTTCTTTCTGTATAAATCCGTTTCTAGTTTCCCATCCCTTTCAAACACTCTAAGATCAAGATATTTTACACTTTTCTCATTGATCTCTGATGTAAACTTGAGGTTAACAGAATTGTTGTTGAGATGTTGTACAAATGCTTCTGCTGATGTCATTGACCCCCTCCAAACTAGGAAGAGGTCATCTATATATCTGTACCAGACTACGATGTTCACCAGCCATTGCTTGTTTTCCGGGCTTTTGGATACCTGCTCCTCCCACCAGCCAACGAACAAGTTCGTGTAGCTGGGGGCGAAGCAGGTACCCATCGCCGTCCCGGATATTTGTCTGTACAGATCTTCTTCAAACACAAATTTTTTATTCATTAAGCAAAAACGTAAAAGTTCAATTAACATTTCATGGTGGACTGCTTGCTTCATCGGTCTCTTGTTTAGAAAATGTTTCACTGAAGCTCATGTTCAATGCACGTATATAGACTAGTGATGTCTAATGCCATTAGAATGTACGTTGGTTCCCAGACCAGGTTACTGATTTTCTATATGAAATCTTTTGTGTCATTGATATATGAATTGAGTTGCAAGACCCACGGAAATAGAAAATGGTCAATGTATATTGATATGTTTTCAGCCAAACTTCCTATTGACGAGACTATCAGCCTACCGGGTGGATTCCTCTCATCTTTGTGGACTTTCGGCAGCTGATAGAACGTTGGTATTACTGGATTGTTCTTTTTGAGAAACAAATATTCCTCGGTATCTAGCATTGCCTTCGTATGCCATTTCTTGATGAGGGTTTGTTGTTGTACGATGCTTTCATTATAGCATTTCATGGTGGGTTTTTCGTAGAACTTCTTATCGTTCAGTTATCGTAGTGCCTCCTGGCAATATTGTTCCCTAGTCATGAGTACAATATTGCCTCCTTTATCCGCAGGCTTACAAATAATCTCGTGGTTTGTTTCAAGTTCTTGCAATATTTGTCTCTGCTCTTTTGACATATTTATACATGCCATATTTGTCTTTTTCGGAGTTCCTCCCTTTGTGCGGAATCTGATTAAATCTTTCAAAACTGCATCTGAAAATGCGTCAATTGCATCATATGCCAGTTGAGGTGTAAATTGTGACTCAGGCTTAAAATTCGCCATTGGCGCCTCTTGTTCTACTCCCACGCTGCTGACTCTTTGTGACAGAGTATGATCTTCCTTATCTGTACTTTCCATTCGTAGGTTCTCCAGGATTTCCAACATGGATAAATCATCTGTTATTAGAGTATCCGTGTCTCTCAACCTGAGATCTCTGCTTTCTTTTACTGATGGTTTTGTCTTGAAAAATTTGTGTAATTTAAGCTTTCGAACAAATTTAAAAAGATCTATTCTGGTTTGTGTGAACTCCATTTTTTCATTTGGGCAGAAATTCAAACCCAATTTTAGTGTGGCTTCTTCCGTGGGTGTTAGAGATTTGGTAGTCAGATTGATGATGGTCAAGTTGTCCTCCTCGTCTACCATTACCCTCCTCTCTTGCTCCTTGTTATTCTCGGGATTACTGTTCTTTTTCGTCTCCCTTTTCCCCTTCCATTCACCTCTTCTTGTTCTTCGGTGGCTTCCGGTGGCTTGCTTTTTCCCCCTCGCAACCATGATTGTCTTATTAGATTGAATTCCAGCCAGCAGAAGCCACCCAATTCCATTCTACAGGCAGACAGCAGCCATCCGCCCAAATTGATAAGCAGCATCCCATATGGTGAGCTGCTTAGGCTCAAAAGAAATTGTTCCAGGGACTGTGATTTCATAGCAGCTGCCCATGATAGCATAGCTAGATTTAAAATCAGAGGGTACAATACGAACCTTTTAAGTAAAACCTTAGAAAAGGTGAAGAAAATCCCTAGACAAGACCTTCTAAAACCTAAAGAAAAATACCAGGCAGTAAGCTCTGAGGCTGGGAAATGTAGGCTGATCACAACATACTCAAAGGATGCCAATACCCTAAGAAAAATCTTGAAGAAGAATTGGCACATTTTGAAGGTAGATACCATCATTGGTAATGATATACCAAAGGTACCACTCATCACCTTTAAGAAAGCCAGATAGCTAAGAGACCGGCTGGTCCATAGCCATCTTCAGAAAATCCCAGAGAAAGCAGGTAGAATAAAGGATATGAAGGGTTTCTTTCCATGTGGAAAGTGTAAAGCTTGTGCTAAAATTGGGTTTGACTTTCTGCCCAAATGAAAAAATGGAGTTCACACAAACCAGAATAGATCTTTTTAAATTTGTTCGAAAGCACAAATTACACACAATTTTCAAGACAAAACCATCAGTAAAAGAAAGCAGAGAACTCAGGTTGAGAGACACGGATACTCTAATAACAGATGATTCATACATGTTGGAAATCCTGGAGAACCTGTGAATGGAAAGTACAGATAAGGAAGATCATACTCTGTCACAAAGAGTCAGAAGCGTGGGAATAGAACAAGAGGCACCAATGACAAATTTTAAGCCTGAGTCACAATTTACACCTCAACTGGCATATGATGCGATTGACGCATTTTCAGATGCAGTTTTAAAAGATTTAATCAAATTCCGAACGAAGGGAGGAACTCCAAAAAAGACAAATATGGCATGTATGAATATCTCAAAAGAGCAGAGACAAATATTGCAAGAACTTGAAACTAACCACGAGATTATTTGTAAGCCTGCGGATAAAGGAGGCAATATTGTTCTCATGACTAGGGAACAATATTGCCAGGAGGCACTACGACAACTGAACGATAAGAAGTTCTACGAAAAAACCACCATGAAATGCTATAATGAAAGCATCGTACAACAACAAACCCTCATCAAGAAATGGCATACGAAGGCAATGCTAGATACCAAGGAATATTTGTTTCTCAAAAAGAACAATCCAGTAATACCAACGTTCTATCAGCTGCCGAAAGTCCACAAAGATGAGAGGAATCCTTGCGGTAGGCCGATAGTCTCGTCAATAGGAAGTTTGGCTGAAAACATATCAATATACATTGACCATTTTCTATTTCAGTGGGTCTTGCAACTCAATTCATATATCAAAGACACAAAAGATTTCATAATGAAACTCAGTAACCTGGTCTGGGAACCAACGTACATTCTAATGGCATTAGACATCACTAGTCTATTTATGTGCATTGAACATGAGCACGGAATAACTTCAGTGAAACATTTTCTAAACAAGAGACCGATGAAGCATGCAGTCCACAATGAAATGTTAATTGAACTTTTACGTTTTTGCTTAATGAATAACATTTTTCTGTTTGAAGAAGATCTGTACAGACAAATATCCGGGTCGGCGATGGGTACCTGCTTCGCCCCCAGCTACGCAAACTTGTTAGTTGGCTGGTGGGAGGAACAGGTATCCAAAAGCCCGGAAAACAAGCAATGGCTGGAGAACATCGTAGTCTGGTACAGATATATAGATGACTTCTTCCTAGTTTGGCGGGGGTCAATGACATCAGCAGAAGCATTTGTTCAACATCAAAACAACAATTCTGTTAACCTCAAGTTTACATCAGAGATCAATGAGAAAAGTGTAAACTATCTTGATCTTAGAGTGTTTGAAAGGGATGGGAAACTAGAAATGGAATTATACAGAAAGAAAACAGCTGGTAATTCCATTCTACAGGCAGTCAGCAGCCATACGCCCAAATTGATAAGCAGCATCCCATATGGTGAGCTGCTTAGGCTCAAAAGAAATTGTTCCAGGGACTGTGATTTCATAGCAGCTGCCCATGATAGCATAGCTAGATTTAAAATCAGAGGGTACAATACGAACCTTTTAAGTAAAACCTTAGAAAAGGTGAAGAAAATCCTAGACAAGACCTTCTAAAACCTAAAGAAAACTACCAGGCAGTAAGCTCTGAGGCTGGGAAATTTAGGCTTATCACAACATACTCAAAGGATGCCAATACCCTAACAAAAATCTTGAAGAAGAATTGGCACATTTTGAAGGTAGATACCATCATTGGTAATTATATACCAAAGGTACCACTCAGCACCTTTAAGAAAGCCAGATCGCTAAGAGACCGGCTGGTCCATAGCCATCTTCAGAAAATCCCAGAGAAAGCAGGTAGAATAAAGGATATGAAGGGTTTCTTTCCATGTGGAAAGTGTAAAGCTTGTGCTAAAAGTAAGAAAGTACTAGCGTACAAGATACCAGGCTTTGAAAAAGAAAAACCCATCAGTAAATTTCTCACATGTCAAACCACCCATGCCGTATATTGCCTCACATGTCCATGTGGACTGCGATATATTGGCAGTACTGTAAATAATGTAAAGATGAGGATTTTGGAGCACCAACGGGCAATTGCCAATAAAGATTGTAATTACCCAGTAGCCAGACACTTCTCCATTAAACATGATAGCAACAGGGACCTGTTGCAATATTTCGCTATTGACCATGTCCCAGCAGACCCTAGAGGAGGGGACAGGATATTAAAGTTGCAAAGACTGGAATCGCGTTATATCATAGATCTCCAGTGCAAGGTACCGTATCGGCTCAACAGAGGGGAAGAAATGGGAATACATCTGTGTAAATAGTGTATAATTTCGCTAATGATCTCTGAAGCTGTAATATAGTATGTTGGACTAAGTAACCCTATTCCTTGATTCACCAAAGAGAAATGATATGTATGAGCTATTGTATATTTTTCCACCGTTATAAGTTCTGACCAGCTTCCTGGTCTATGATAACGGTGGCTTTGCCAATCCAAGGCATGATGTGTACATTGACCCTTACCTGATACACAAATGCAAAAATTGTAAATATGTATATACGGTTATACGGGTAGACAATCGCTCATAGTAGCCATTTGTTTAGAATATAGTCACGGAGGCTTGTGACTCGCAAAACAGCAGATACGCCTATCCACGGCGAGATAACAAGAAGGAACATAAACGTGACGTAAAATGTAAAAAGAAAGATCAATAATCTGTAAATATGTACATAAAGGGTGTATATTTGTAAATGTCATGATGAAGTAATTACTTGTTTTACAAACGTTTTGGTAAGGGTACAGTCCTCTTTCTATGATGATGAAACAATAAGTTAAAATGGCCGCTCGCAGTGTCGCATTGTAAACACTGACGAAGGTTATCTGAAACGCGTTTGTTTGCTGAATAAATATCTGAAAATCCCCCCCGCGAGTGCTGATACTCTTCTTTGGAGGAAAAGAACTGGGAGTAAGGAGCTGAATAGAAAGAAGCGTGTCCCACCACCACGAGAAAGCACCCGCCCGTTGGGTGCAACTTGGAGCGTAATATATATATATATATATATATATATATATATATATATATATATATATATTTACTGAAAAAACAAAGGTTTCAGGGACGTTATAGTTAGGCTAACATTTCACTCATACAAAAACAGAGAAATCCAGCAGTCATAGTTAGCTGAGCTAACTGTCGCTCAAGCCCCTGCAATGACCTACTTATGATTCGCATATTACATCACTCATGATGTGATGTATTCCTATAGGTACTGTATCGATTCCCCTATTCCTGACCCTGGTTTGGTTAATAACTAACTAGCAGCCATCCAACGGTGCAAAAACCGTTATCTGATTAAGCCACACCACGGCACAGAAGCGCGTTATCTGATTAGGTCATAACGCATGCCATCTAATTAGACAAGCGATATTCCTCCAGCCCCTGATAAGGCATACGGAGTTCTCAAAACAAATCAAACCTACAGCGACCTGGGAAATTCCCATAGCCATTGTTTTGATTTCACCGAGAACTTCAGCAAAAGAATGTGCGAACGAGCCCGTTCATATGACATCCTTATTGACGTATATATGTCCATCCTTACGTCAATCTCGGCACCTTTCAGGTATAAATATTACCGACATTGCCTTAAGCAAACACATGCGGTGGTGACGAGATCGGAGCAGCGAGACGTGCTGAGGAGCCCAGCAGAGAGCGAAGCCCACAGACGCTGCCCTGCCTTCCTGACGCGCTGAGAACGAGACGCTGCCTTTCTCCTGCCGAGAAATCCAGCTCTGGCGCTTCCAAGCAGCCCTTGCAGGCAGCTGGAATATCAAGACCTGGGATAAGAGATACCAGCCCTCCATCATTCTAGATCTCAGGTACAGAACTGAATAACCCCTTGCAGAGAATTCTCGAGTCAGTCCCTTGGCAAAACAAACTTAACTTAAACTGCTACTTATCTACTCCCGCCCACGTATTAGGCTTAGGTCAGGTACATTGGGGTAGGCGTGGTTAGAAGCACCAGTTGAGTATGATTAGTCAAATGTATATCTGTATATATCTATTTTATCCATTTTAAAGTATCATATGGCTCAGAAACCATATCAATGCTTTTGCAGTGTTATTTTATAATTCTGTCTCTACTGTATGCACTTTACTTAACTATAAGTATTGCAATAATAGCGATTCATTTCTCTTGTATGAGAAAAGAGACTGATCAATAAATACCATCTTTTATTGAACCACGCCCATCTCTTATTTCTCTACAAACTGGTGAAACTAAGAATGCACGTACTGACTGAGTAAAATAAGTTGTCTTTTGTTTTCACACGACTCTAGAGATACACTCTTGATTAGGGGAGAGCAAAGTTGTCATGTTCTATGGTTGTCAGAAACTAAATCCCTTCTTGTCTATCCAGGGAGGTTCAACTCCTCCTTGCCTATTCGAGAAAGTTTCTAGTGAACTCTGAGCTAGCTGGCAAACCCAAAACTTTAAGTCTAATATCGACAATAGAAGACCTAGTTAACGTCTGGTCTAGGCCTATACTATTGAAGGTATTATTCCAATGCGCAGAGCCTATTGGGATAATAGGAACTACACTACATGGCGCCCAAACGTTTGGAAAGGCGATAAAACTAACGCAAGACATTAGAGTAACTCAGTCGTGCTTTTTCACTCAGACCCCTTTTTTCCCATAATACTCCAAAGACGTCTGGAGTGGGTGAAAGGTCATATCCGCCAAACCTCGCAGGAGGAAACTCCTATGTATGGTTCTTGGTTTAGTCAACGTTGAAGGATACACTGTTCCAAAATATTGTGCATCTAATCTTTGTTTCCATAAGAAACCTGATCTGCAAACAAACGGAATAACCTTCCTGACGGTAAAATGGTAGACAGTGATGAAGAAAGAGAAACAGTTAGAATAGCAGCTGAACTCGCAGCAGCTGAAACTACTATGCAAGAAGCAGACCCGGATATAATACTCATCCCGGTCAACATAAGAAAATCTATAACTTTAAAACTTATAGAAAATGGACTGACACCTAGAGGTGGCACAGTCATATTCGTAATAGAGGCACACGAATATCGGCAGACAGAGGTATTCTATTCATGGATACACTTTCCAGCAGCAAACGCTGTAACAAAGCACTTCCACTATTACAAAACAGAGGAACCTCCTGAAGAGTACACTCCTTTCGAGGAGGTGGAAGTACCACTTAAATTTCAAGAGCACCTGCTCTTGTTTAATGGCGCCCTAAAACATAATAATCACATCACCAGGCTCGGTCCACTAGGTAGACCAGGAGCAACGTGGCATGTCCTAGCCGGATACACACCACATCCAGACATCGAAAGAATGTCTGCAGCAGATCTTTTAATACAAATAAAACAATTAATAAAAGTACACAGACAATTAGTCCAATATGTAATGCGGACTTCAACAATTCAGCCAGCGATTAAACTTCCACAGCTGACCCCTCACCAGGGGAACACAAATAAAATTACACCACAGAACATACAGTCCTGCCTAGGTAAAGTACCAGCTAAACGGGAACAAATACCATTCTGGTTAGCACAAAAAATCACCCAAATAGAGGCGGTGTTTCCAGACACCACCCCGTTGGAAAAACACAGGATTCTGACTATCTGTCTTCCAATGGGAATCGCACCACACGTGGAGGACTGTGACACTTGGCTTACAGTCTTTGCTTCCATTTACACAAAAACGCATGGTGTTCCATCCATCTCGGTAATACCAGATGTGCTAAAACAAATTCAAGATGAATACGGTCCAGAACCCGCTTTAACTCTTGGTATGAAATTACTAAAAGACTTCAAGCAGGTCTCGGCAATACTATTAGCCAACATAAAGGGAGAAGCAGCAAACGTGGCGATCCACCAAAGGTTAAAAGAAACAGATATAGCAGACCAACCAGCTGAAATTGCCAGAATTATAGAAAAATCCTATGAGGAACTAGGTAGAGATAGTTTAGGTGGAATACCGGTAAAACCCCGACTGATTGAAAGTCCTGAAAAAGTATTTTTTAATAATTTAACATCACAAAAAAAGAGCTGGGATGGAAACAAACAATCCAATCCTAAAGAAAAGAAATTCCAGTCCAGAGGAAGGTCTTCTCGGCAGAGAGAAAGATCTCCAAACCAAGGACACAGGTCTCCCCAAAGTGAGCCCTCTGGGAAAAGATACAATCTTAGAAATAGGGATAATATTAAGAAGCCTGATAGATATCAAGAAATTGATACACGCCCCTCTCAATCTTTTCAGACTTCCTCGAAGAAATCGGAAAGAAGAGGACGATCAGAACAAAGAGAAGAGCACGCCAAGTCCAAAGACAAGGAACCTGCTCATCTAAAAAAGAAATTACAATTTCCAAAAAAGAAGGTAGCCAGTATTAAAGTAGTTAACAATGCCGAGAATACTGAGGACACAACTGAAAAACGGAGAATGGGCTCAGACAATGCTAGACAGCGCAGCAGAAGTGAGCATAGCTCGCAAAGTCCTTATGAATCATCTGGAGACAGTGGACACGAATGAATATCTTCAAGTGGAAACTGCAGACACCAGAGTTAGCAAACCTCACAAAATATATGAAATAACTTTACGTATAGAAGGGGATAAGACTAGAAAAATAAGGGGACTATTTTGGGATAATCTCTCCAAGGGCTATGACATCCTTCTAGCTGAAAAAGACTGGCCACCAGAGTTTGTCAGGGACTGCCCTCATGGCGAAGAAATAATTATGCCTGCCTTCTCAAATCATATCCCAATTCATAAAAAATACACACTTGCCAGAAAGTGGGCAGTAGCTCAAGCTCCTGCTTTATATAAAAATCACGTAGGATGGGATGAGGACTCTCCTCCTCACAAAATCCAGTTAAAAACACAACCTACTGCACAAAGACAGTACCCAATTAAGCAAGAAGCTAAAAAACAGGTAAAAGAAATCCTAGATCAACTAGAATACCAGGGGGTGATTGAAACTTGCACCTCACAAATGAACAACCCTTTGTTTCCGGTTTCCAAACCAGACAATACATATCGTCTAGTTTTGGATTACAGACACCTTAACTCATGTTGCAAAACTTTTGCAGTGCAAAACTCGCATAGTGCTGCACTAATGAATAACATAGTGCGCAAAAAATACAAAACAACATTAGACATCTCTAATGGATTCTTTTGTCAAAACATAGCACCAGAGAGCAGATATTTGTCCGCGTTCTCAATAAATGGCGCTCAAAAACAATTCTGTCGGTTACCCCAGGGGTTTAAGAACAGCCCAGGATTATTCTCAGCGAGAGTAACAGAGTTACTACAAACATATGATGACGAAGCATTATCTTATGTCGACGACATATACCTGACAGATGATGACTTGGATACTCACTTGAAGAGAGTGAACACCATAATACTTGGGTTCGCAGCAGAGGGTTACAAATTCAACTTTAAAAAATCTAGAATTGCCCATCTAACAGTCCTGTTCTTAGGATATGAATTATCAAGTGAAGGCAAAAGCCTGGCTGACAATTTCCTCGAGAAATGTGCCGTACTCCAAGCACCTAGAACACTAAAAAACCTACAGTCAATTCTAGGCTTCCTAAATTTCGGAAGAACATACATTGCAAATTACGCAGAAAGGGTCAAGCCCCTTTATGATCTAATAAAACCAGATTTTAAAAGAACCAATTGGACTCAAATACACACAGAAATTCTGAGATCCTTACAAACAGACATGTTAATAAAAACAAAATTAGAAACACGTGATAACACACGCAATCTTGTGATTCGAGTCATCCCAGGAAGATGCGGATTCACATACCTGACCTCTAATGAGGGAGAAAAGGTACCAATTGCATTCAACTCACACTTGTACACAGAAGCTGAAAACAAGTTCAGCATTAAAGAAAACATTGTTCATGCAGTTCAAACCGCAATAGCTAGAGAAAAATATAAAGCTGACGGTAGACGTATTACAGTCAGAACAGCAGAATCAGCCTTTGAGGCATTAACAACACCGTGTAATTTACCAACAACAGCATTGAATCCGGAATGGATACAATGGGTGAATTCAATTACAACGGACAAAGTAAAATACTACTTTGATCCAGAATTAAAAGAATTGAAAAATCTAGAATATGAAAGAACATTCCCTCTGCCAATCGACATTCTGCCCTTACGACAATACGCCTGTGTAATCTATACAGACGGACATGCTCAACCCTCCGTTTGGGGAGAACAAGCATACAACCCCACATGTGAGATTACAAAAGAAGTGTGGCGCGGAGGTAAACTAAGACCTCTATTAACAAAAACACACTCAGTAGAAACTAATTCAGAACAACAGACTGAAATAATAGCATTGAAAATGGCGCTAGATAATGCAGATCGCGAATTCCCGACACTCATAGTGTCCGATTCATATTACTGCGTCAAATCATATAACAACGATTTGCAGACATGGATTCAAAACGGTTACAAAGATGACACAGGTGCAACAATAAAGCAAAAACTGCTTTGGGAACAAATAGTTCTGTTAAAAAAAGAACTACCAAAGACTCACGTGATACACTCACTGAGTCATCAACGTGATGGCGTTCACGTTGCAGGGAATTCATTGGCTGAGACAGCCACAGCGGTAGCAACTAAATCGGCTTCCGTAGCTAGAAAAAAGCGTACAGTGAAATACATTGACGGTGAAACAATGCTGGCGGTGAAAACGTCATCAAAAGACGACTGCTCAGCGCTACCGATCAACTATCCACTCAATTATACATACATAATCGATGCAAACTCCGTCCCTTTTGCTCGAATCCCTGGAGTGGGGGATAGGGTAATTCCAAACAAGGACAGGAGAACGTTGTTAATAGCAGACGCACATATGGGCGAGGGTCTCAGACACCTCAAACTAAAAGATTCTCTGGAAGAATTACAATCAGTGCACTGGTGGCCAGGCATGAGTCTGCAGTATCACATTTTTGTAAAAAATTGCACGAACTGCAACAGAAATCGCAGTGGCGAGAGAAACGGTATACTACCGTGGCGTTACTCTCCAGAAAGGATCAACAGTAATAAGCCAAGCGTCCGATTAACATATACAGGCTAGTTTCCACTTATAATGTAGATCCCCAGCACTCGGCTGACGTCTGGACTGTTATACAAAGATTTGCGAGTCTAAATGGCATATACGCTAGGAGCATGCTACGTTTGACCAATGTTTTCACTTTAGCCCTCAAGCCTGTGGGGAAACATGGCTAAATGAGCATAGCACAGCAGGATTCTTCTCACTTCCTTCCTGAGGGATACGGGATGGTGTAAAGAAAAAACCAAGGCATAAAGCTATCTATAACGGAAAGGATATTAGGTTCGGGAGCTGGGTGGGTCAAACATCTAATAAGTGTCCAACGTAGTCTAAACAACCTGCCAAGAAATTTTCTGAAGGGATTCAGTCCGTACGAATTATTGTTTGGAACTAGGATGTTAGTCTTAGATCTTGACAGTCAGACTTCAGTGGTGAAGGAAAAATGCTTTGATATCAAAGATCGTTTGGCTATTTTGCAGGACTTAAACAAAACAAGAAAAGACCTGAGCAACATAAAGTTGAAACAGCAGCCAACAACCACTGAAGAACCACCACCTGTCCCAGCAAGACCTGTCTGGATTCCAAAAGTCGGGGATCTAGTCAGAGAAAAGATCGCGGTAAAGAAGGAATTTGGGCCTTCTTACAGAAAAGCAGTTCCTGTCTTGTCTATCAACGGGACAAGATCAGTTGTACTACCACCGCTTGCTGGTAAAAAGGAGAACCGAGTTGTATTCATCGACCTGGTAAAACCACAATCATGTGGGCGATAACAAACAGTAGGCCAAGTGGACTCCCGATAAGTAGTAGAACACCAAGGTTTGCTACCAATACAGAGGTCCTAACTAAGAGGCTAATCACATTCGAAACGCCTACAGAAGAACAACAAGGACTGTGCAACAATGCAATGGAACTTAAACCTCTGAAAACCCAAATAAAAACATTTAGTAAAGACACACCAACCTACAATGAAGTAACAAACGAATATGCAAGAAACAGTAATCCTGAAGCAATTGGAACAATTGACAGAACTGCATCCGGCTACTTCATAAACTTCGATGATTCCTCTGAAGACCTCAGTGAATCAAAAACACAGCCATCAACAAAAACCTTTAAAGATAAAGCTAAAGAACTTTTGAAACAACTGAAAGAAACCTATCTGATTTCTCCATGGATTGAATTTTGGGTGGGCTTTGGTGCATTTATCCTCATACTTTGGCTCATCATGGTACTAACTTTGGGACGCTTCATTGAGGGAAAATATGCTAAAATGGACACAGCAAGTCAGAAAATCAACTTGATCCTCAAACCACACACATCTTCACACGTCGAGAAAAGAGAACTTTCTTCAGTCAACTTCACAGCCAATCCTATACCGGGTGGGGTAGCATGGGACAATACTGACTACGAAATTTATGGTCCGGTCGAAATCCTGAAATATCCACACCAAATCAAGATCTCATTGAGTGACTTTGTAAAACCAAGCTCATTTGCTGATGATTGGGACTTTGAAAGTATAAATAATATGATGTCTGACCTAGTGATGTCTGCTAAATTTACCAAACATGATTATTTGCAGGGTTCGACTAATTATGATAGTATGTACTGTTACAACCACTATGGTAACCATTTTTTACATAAATCGTCACAACCTAGAAATGTTTTAAATTATAATCAATGGGAACATTGTGCAACCCCTCCAAAAGGAAGCTCAAGAACCTTTTATGACAAATATTCATAATTTTCAGGGTTCAACACAAGTAATGCTGAAACATTTTATTTCAAATTGTCAAATAAGACAGGGACAAAGACCATGCTTACAAACACGAAATTGATATATTCAGACTCATTTTTTGAACAAATGAATACTTTTGGTTTTGATTATTGGGACAAAAATGTTGAAGTAAAAAGTGTTTGGGGTACACAAGAATGGCAAGTACAAGGTATAGAATCATTGTTTAGAGCCTGCATGATCCCGGAACAAATTATATTTTTAAATGACACTGTTCAACAAACCACCTGTCTTGGCTTAGCCAAAATCAAAGACTAAAATAAACCGTCTATTCCAAAGCCAACAATGAACAGCAATAGTGAACAAACACTACAAATAGCTCTACAGATGAAGAGATAGACGTAAACTATGTATTAAACCAAAACAGAACACATCCTGATTGGAAACAATGGTTGATCTGGCCCACAGATACTAATAACTGTCAAGATAGATTCCTGAACAAAACACAGGGGTTCACATTGACCAGGCCAGACCCTAGATATTCCCAAAGACAACACCCAGGGATAATAACCACCTACAGTGTGGGCAAATTATGCCTTCAATGGCTACAAACTTCCACACTGACAGAAATTAAGCAACACCTAACTTTACTTACTGATGGTGCTGACTTGCGTGATTTCATTATGGGACCGCGCAAACAGCGTCAAAAACGCTTCATAGCAGCCTCTGTATATGCAGCTTACAACGAGGCCTGGAAGGTAACTCAAATTGAGACAGCGGAAAGTATACGGGAAATTGACCGTATTAATTTGGAAAAATCACTTTCTGTAGTGGACAATGGGTTAATGACTCTGTCCTCCAGAATTTTTTCTTTGGACAGCATTGTGTCTTCAGCAATCGACATAATATCGCAAGACTTACTGTTGTTACAACACGGTCAGTCTCAATTGCGTTCTATTGTACAGCTTGGCTGGACGTTACAAAATCTGCGTTCAGGCTATGTGCCTTGCCGTTTAATCAACACAACGTCACTATTCAATATCTTTAACCTTACTGATAAACAAATCAGTATGGCACAGAAGGGTGCTGATTATACAATCCTGAGCATTGAGAAACTCGATAGATTACCAGTGACAATGTCAGAACGACCTGTCAGTGAATGGATAATACATGGGAAAATTAATATTCCAATTCAACCTTCAGGTTTCAATACTGCCAAAAATATATACAGGCTGGCATGTACGAAAAATTGGGAAAAGGGTACATTAAGACAACATGGAATTTGCCCTATTCACATGCATGTGTCAGTAATAATGTCAGTGTAATGGAATTAGTTTGCATGGAGCCTGTGAAGGGAACTCAAATAACCTTTCATGTCACCAGCTAGGCACACCTGCAACAGAGATAGAACTATTTTTTCAAAGACTCTATAATGGGAGTTACATTCTAATTGTGGACCGCAGATGTTGTAGTCTTATGCCCGGGACTCCTTATCTCGTAACTACGACTGCGAAGGTCAAGTACTGTGGACGCTTATTGTTCCCCAGCTCCTTTCCAGACAGGGAGGCAAGGGCATGGCCTAACTTGAAAATTACTTCTATTCGAATAGATACTTTAAGCAGAATGAAAACAGTGCTTCTTCAGACGCCGACCAGGCTCACGTCATCAAAAGAAACGTATGATCTCCTAGTCGCAAGGACGACTGCAGAGATTCACTCATTGTTATCAACTAATTCCCCCATACATTTCGCGGAAATCCTGAATGAAATCTTAAATATTTCTGATACCAGTGGAGTCTCAAAAGTATTTAAGACAGTATTTTGAATGGCATTAACACAATTCAAAGCCATACTGGGTATTTTTCCAGATTTCGTCCATTCGATTTTTGGCGGACTTCCCCTCATTTTGGGACTAATTGCAGGAATCCTATTCTTAGTCCTTATATTTCGTTATGGCAAACCATGTCACAGACAAAACACCTGCGACAAGGGAAGAAACAATCCGAGCCATTGGATACCGGGATCGGATATCAAAAATCCTGGGACTTTCCCGGCTTAGAGACCTGAACATGACTTGGTTTCTTTCATTTCGACCAATATGGCATCGATGTGTTTTACCTGTATTAAGGTGCTTGCTGTGCGGAGAAGAATGCGTGTTGGACACCTGTCTGACGCTACAATCAGATGCGCCAATGGATGCAGAAACATTGTTGAGTCCAATAACGGCTCATGCTTTGTGCTGCCCTCAACGACTACCAATCCTGATGACGGCATTCGTGGAAACTTCACCACTACGATTTAGGGGTAGTGAAGTTCAAGATGAAAGCAGCATCGATCAGGTACAACCTTCTGTCAGCAATACTAATCAAAACGTCAATGGAGACAATCATGCGCACGAATGCATGGTTACACCTTTTTCCGAGTTAGTGGTACTCTCCCAGGAAGCTGTTGACAGCTTTTTCGACAGTCTGAATGATATGATGTTCTCACCAGAGCAGAAATAGAGACTTTTGAGCAAGCTAGCACATGGCGTTCCAAACACCCTGAATTTGGCCTTCAACTTTAATGATAAAATTACATGAACAATTTTCCCTCCAGTTCACGGACAGCAAATTTTTCGGCAGCCCCAAAATATTTTTACGATTTTTTCGGAACACTAATCATCTGCTTAAAGTAAGAACTATTCTTAGAGAACTAAAATTTCTATTTTTAGAAACTTTATAGACATTAGCTGCCCGCTGGTATGTTCATAATTATGTTTATTCTGTGATGAAATGGTCTCGAACTTTTTTTCTGTATTAAGAGCCATTTCATGTGTAAATTCTCATATACAACTTAGCAATAGTGTATACATATGCGTGATTACTTTAGCATTATTCTACAGCGTGAGTGCATATAATACATATGACTGCTTTTTCCGTATATTAGATAATTTCGAAATGCATTATGTGTATTTTGGGGTGGTAAGGTATACACGATACTCTACAGTATGTTTTACTATGCCTAGATTCGTAAATATGGCCATAGTTAGCGTGGAGTGGGTGTGATGTATTCCTATAGGTTCTGTATCGATCCCCCTATTCCTGACCCTGTTCTGGTTAACAAGTTAACTAGCAGCCATCCCATGATGCAGAAACCGTTATCTGATTAAGCCACACCACGGCACAGGAACGTGTTATCTGATTAGGTCATAACGCTTGCCATCTAATTAGACAAGCAATATTCCTCCAGCCCCTGATAAGGCATACGGAGTTCTCAAAACAAATCAAACCTATGACAACCTGGGAAAAACCCTGCGGCCATTGTTTTGATTTCACCGAGAACTTCAGCAAAAGAATGTGCTAACGACCAGCTCGTATGACATCCTTATTGACGTATCTATGTCCATCCTTACGTCAATCTCGGCACCTTACAGGTATAAATATTACCGGTATTGCCTTAAGCAAACACACGCGGTGGTGACGAGATCGGAGCAGCCAGACTTGCCGAAGCCCAGAGCAGAGCAGACCCCGCTGGCACAGCCCCGCCTTCCTGATGCGCTGAGAACGAGACGCTGCTTTCTCCTGCCGAGAAATCCAGCTCCGGCGCTTCCGAGCAGCCCTCGCAGGCAGCTTGGAATATCGAGACCAGAGACGAGAGATACCATCCCTCATTCATCCTAAATTCCATGTACAGAACTGAATAACCCCTTGCAGAGAATTCTTGAGTCAGTCACTTGGCAAAACAAACTTAACTTAAACTGCTACTTTCTATTCCCGCCCACGTATTAGGCTTAGGTCAGGTACACTGGGGTAGGCGTAGTTAGAAACACCAGTTGAGTACGATTAGTCAAATGTATATGTGTATGTATCTATTTTATCCATTTTAAACCACCTTATGGCTTAGAAACCATATAAATGTTTTTACAGTATTATTTTATACTTCTGCTTTTATTGTATGCACTTTACTTAACCAAAAGTATTGCGATAATATCGATTCATTTCTCTTGTATGAGAAAAGAGACTGATCAATAAATACCATCTTTTTATTGAACACGCCCGTCTCTTCCTTTTCTCTACAATCTGGTGAGACTAAGAATGCACGTACTGACTGAGTAAAATAAGTTGTCCTTTGTTTTCACACGACTCTAGAGATACACTCTTGATTAGGGGAGAGCAAAGTTGTCATGTTCTATGGTTGTCAGAAACTAAATCCCTTCTTGTCTATCCAGGGAGGTTCAACTCCTCCTTGCCTATTCGAGAAAGTTTCTAGTGAACTCTGAGCTAGCTGGCAAACCCAAAACTTTAAGTCTAATATCGACAATAGAAGACCTAGTTAACGTCTGGTCTAGGCCTATACTATTGAAGGTATTATTCCAATGCGCAGAGCCTATTGGGATAATAGGAACTACACTACAAGAAGGGATTCATTCATTGTTATCAACCAATTCCCCCATACATTTCGCAGAAATACTGAACGAAATCTTAAATATTTCTGATACCACTGGTATCTCCAGTGTATTTAAAGCAGTGTTTTCGGGTGCTTTAACTCCATTCAAAGCCATCCTGGGTATTTTTCCAGACTTTGTCCATTCCATTTTTGGCGGACTCCCTCTCCTTTTAGGACTAGTAGCGGGTATTCTATTTTTGATCCTGTTATTTCGCTATGGCAAACCGTGTCACAGACAAAACACCTGCGACAAGGGAAGAAATGATCCTAGCCATTGGCTACCGGGACCGGGTGACTAAAATCCTTGGACTATCCCGGCTTAGAGACCTGAACATGACTTGGTTTCTTTCATTTAGACCAATGTGGCAAAATTGTGTTATGCCTGTATTAAGATGCTTGCTATGCGGCGAAGAATGCGTGTTGGACACCTGTCTGGCACTACAATCGGATGTGCCAATGGACGCAGATACCTTGTTGGGTCCGGTAACGGCTCATGCATTGTGCTGTCCCCAGCGGCTACCAATCCTGATGACGGCATTCGTGGAGTCTTCACCACTACGATTGAAGGGTAGTGAAGTACAAGATGAAAGCAGCATCGATCAGGTACGACCTTCAGTCAGCTATGCTGATCAAAACATCAATGGAGGCAATCATGCTCAAGCTCATGAATGCATGGTAACATCTTTTTCCGAATTAGTGGAACTTACGCAAGAAGCTGTTGACAGTTTTTTCAACAGTCTAAATGATATGATGTTTTCACCAGAGCAGCAGGAATAACTTTGAGCAAACTAGCACTTGGAGTTCCCCACATCCTGATTTGGCCTTCAACTTTTTAAAGAAAAGCGATATGAAAAAATGTTTCTATTCATTTTTTCAGACTGCAAGAACTTTTCCCCAATTCCAAAATATTTACGATTTTTGGGACATTTATCTTCTGCTTAAAGTAGACATTATTCTTAGAGAACTAAATTTCTATTTTAGGTAATCACGAGACATTCGCTATCCTCTAGTACTATTATACATAACTTTATGATTGTGATGAAATGGTCTCGCATTTTTTTTCTGTATTAAGAGCCATTTCATGTGTAGTTTTCGCATTCATTCATGCATTATATGTTTAGCATTATTAGACAGCTTGTGTATATAGTATACGTGACAGTATATGTGGCTGTGTTTCATATATTCTAAGAAAAATCCAATTTCCGGAATGCATATAAATGTATTTTTGGGGTGGTACGGTATACACAAACGCTACTGATATTTACTATGCCTAGATTTGTAAATATGGACATAGTCTACGTGGAGTGGGTGTGATGTATTCCTATAGGTACTGTATCGATTCCCCTATTCCTGACCCTGGTTTGGTTAATAACTAACTAGCAGCCATCCAACGGTGCAAAAACCGTTATCTGATTAAGCCACACCACGGCACAGAAGCGCGTTATCTGATTAGGTCATAACGCATGCCATCTAATTAGACAAGCGATATTCCTCCAGCCCCTGATAAGGCATACGGAGTTCTCAAAACAAATCAAACCTACAGCGACCTGGGAAATTCCCATAGCCATTGTTTTGATTTCACCGAGAACTTCAGCAAAAGAATGTGCGAACGAGCCCGTTCATATGACATCCTTATTGACGTATATATGTCCATCCTTACGTCAATCTCGGCACCTTTCAGGTATAAATATTACCGACATTGCCTTAAGCAAACACATGCAGTGGTGACGAGATCGGAGCAGCGAGACGTGCTGAGGAGCCCAGCAGAGAGCGAAGCCCACAGACGCTGCCCGCCTTCCTGACGCGCTGAGAACGAGACGCTGTCTTTCTCCTGCCGAGAAATCCAGCTCCGGCGCTTCCAAGCAGCCCCCGCAGGCAGCTGGAATATCAAGACCTGGGATAAGAGATACCAGCCCTCCATCATTCTAGATCTCAGGTACAGAACTGAATAACCCCTTGCAGAGAATTCTCGAGTCAGTCCCTTGGCAAAACAAACTTAACTTAAACTGCTACTTATCTACTCCCGCCCACGTATTAGGCTTAGGTTAGGTACATTGGGGTAGGCGTGGTTAGAAGCACCAGTTGAGTATGATTAGTCAAATGTATATATGTATATATCTATTTTATCCATTTTAAAGTATCATATGGCTCAGAAACCATATCAATGCTTTTGCAGTATTATTTTATAATTCTGTCTCTACTGTATGCACTTTACTTAACTATAAGTATTGCAATAATAGCGATTCATTTCTCTTGTATGAGAAAAGAGACTGATCAATAAATAACATCTTTTATTGAACCACGCCAATCTCTTATTTCTCTACAAACTGGTGAAACTAAGAATGCACGTACTGACTGAGTAAAATAAGTTGTCTATTGTTTTCACACGACTCTAGAGATACACTCTTGATTAGGGGAGAGCAAAGTTGTCATGTTCTATGGTTGTCAGAAACTAAATCCCTTCTTGTCTACCCAGGGAGGTTAAAATCCTCCTTGTCTATTCGAGAAAGTTTCTAGTGAACTCTGAGCTAGCTGGCAAACACAAAACTTTAAGTCTAATATCGTCGGTAGAAGACCTAGTTAACCTCTGCCCTAGGTCTATACTATTGAAGATATTATTCCAATGCGCAGAGCCTATTGGGATAATAGGAACTACACTACAATAACTTGGTCAGTGATATCACTGATGACATCCTTCATGACATCTCAAATGACATAGGAAACACAAGGAGATGAGGAAAGGAGCGCTGAAATGTTTCAGACACTCACCCCCAGTCAGAGATCTGGTGACTCCATCATTGTTCTTTAGCTCACTTTACCACCCCAGTTCAGACCCAACTATATGCAAATCAGCCTTGACCCTGTGCCTCATGGATAATGTCCAGCTCGAACTGACAAGCCAGGTCTTTCCTGGATTGGAAACCAGCATCCTGGGACTGGTTTCGGGGGGCTGATTTGCATATGACTGGGTACAAACTGGAATGGTGTGGTGAGCAAAATAACAATGGATTAAACCCAGATTTGTGACTGGGGGTGAAGGTTTGTCAAAGTTCAACATTCCGTCAGTCATCTTTTTGTGTTGCCTTTTCACCCTAGGAGGGAAGGGTATGCCCAGACGTGGGTCCAGTGCTCGCTATACCACCAGTTTCAAGCGAACCTAGCTGATGAGGGATGATGCCCTGAAACCGGGCCCAGGATGCTTGTTTTTCCGGTCCAGGGAGGACCTTGCCTGGCAGTTCGGGCTGGACTGTTCCTATGGGGCCCACTTTAAAAAAATGGACAAGTAATAAATAGTATTTAGAAAACCTTAGAAATTCAATGAAAAAAACCGAAGGTTACAGGGATGTTATAGTTAGGAGTTAGCTTTTAAAAAACCTTATAAATTCACTGAAACAAACTGTTACAGGGATCTTATAGTTAGGGAACTGAATTGTAAAAATCCCTAGCAATTAACTAAAAAAAAAACAAAGGTTACAGGGACATTATAGTTAGGCTGGCATTTTACTCATACAAAGCCAGAGAAATTGAGCAGAGCGAACTATAACCCACGCCCTTGCAATGCACTGCTTATGACCTCACATATTACATCACTCATGACATGGTCAGTGACATCACTGATGGCATCACTGATGACGTCTCAAATGACATCACTGATGTTATCATCCACAGAATCTCTGACACACCTACTCACACCCTAATATAACCTTTCATACACCCTCTCCAACTTCCTCACTACCATTCTCAAAACCATTGACACACCCGTACTAGTATTTACAACACCCACTCACTGATCCAAAGGTCTACACATACATCCACTCAGTCACCCATACAGCCACTCACACACCAACTCACTCTCTAATAAAGCCACTGATATATCCACCCATACACCCATACAGACACACACACACTGTCAGTCATCCACCGAGCTACTCACTCACTTATAGAGTCAGTCACACAGTCACTTACTCACCTATACAGTTATACACACCCACTCATGTAATCATACAGATGTTAACACATACTCACTCACTTATACTGTCAGTGACACAATCACACACTCACCCATACAGCCACTCCCAAAATCACTCACTCACATATACAGTCACTCATATACTCCAACACTCACCTATACTGCTTTCCACATATGCAGTTACTCACCCATATACCACTGACACATGTATTCACTCACCATCACAGCCATACACACACTCAGTCACAAATACAGCCCATCACGGATGCACACACACACCCCTACAGCCACTGACTCACCTACTCATTCATCCATGCAGGCAGCCACACACCCTCACCCACCCATACAGACATGCATACACCCATACAGGTACTCAGACAACCAATCAATCACCCATACAGCCATTCAATTTTCCACTCACCAACCCATACATCCACTTAGACAGCAACAGATAGATTGATACAGACATTCTCACAACTTAGTCACTCACCCATACATTCCTTGAGACACCTAATCATTGAGTTGTAAAGTCAGTCACTCACCCACTGAATCATCTATACAGCCACACATACACCCACTAATTCATCAATACACCTTGGTTTAAAAATGTAACATTCATAAACTTTTTAAAACCACTCACAGTCACTGGTTGATGACATCAGTGATGTTATTTGAGACGTAACCAGTGATGTCACTGACCATGTCATAAATTATGTAATATGTGAGGTCATAAGCAGTGCATAGCAGGGGCACAAGCAATAGTTAGCTCAGCTAACTATAACTGCTGAATTTCTCTGGTCATGCATGAGTGAAATGTCATCCTAATTATAAAGTGCCTGTAACCTTTGTTTTTTTTCAGTGAATATATATATTACCTACAGGCAGTCACCAGTAGGTAGGACCTTGTTGCCATAGGAAAAGCGTTTTGTCTTTTGCCAATATCTTTGGCGCTGTTTGACGAGTCTTTGCAATATTTTCAAAAGTAATGCAGCGCTCCGATCAGCTCCTGCCTTGAAAGGTTCAGGGTCATTCCTCAAGCGGGGACCGAGAAAAAAAGGGGATCCCAAAACATGTTTTCCCCATGTTCATTTCCATAGGAAATTTGTCACTGCTACAGCCAGAACTGCTGAATAGAATTACACCAAATTTGTCAGAATGGTAGCTCTTGGCCCAGAGTGCACTCTTTGCTTTAAATGGTGTAAATCCATTCAGTCATTTTTTTAAATATTAAAGGAAAAATAAATGTGTATATCTGGGCGGAGCCTAACCACACGTATCATCGTGAGATCTGACTGACTGTCAGCACTTCATCCAAGAAGTGTTGGCAGCCATGTTGGGACCAATATACATGATTGCACCCCACTAAAAGGCATTGTAGTGAATGGAAAGTTTTGAGGGTCACCAAAAGGAGAACGTGTAAAGGGTGATAACAAACTTTAGTTACATTATAAATCATTTGTTGATTGTATCATACTAATTTTAGGAATTGTGGTGTGTTCTAAGGTGATTTTACCCTGTAAAAAAAGCCTTCTGCTGAGATATCACGAATCATGTTTGAGAGAAAACTACTTTCTCATGCTTTTCCGATAGAGGTCTGGAAGGTGCTTCAGAAGCTAAAATGAGAGCCTATTTTCTGTAAATTCACATTATCTTTCCCAGTTATGTCAGAATGAAGTCAGACATACTCAGTAAAACATGTACTACCAATAAGGGCAGAGACTGTCAGTTGTTTTCTTTGTGTTCTACTGCAGCTTCCCAGAGTGTTCTAAAGAACAACTAGAGCGCTAATAGTCTTACTTATGACAAAAGTATGGCTCACATGAAGCCATCATTATTGGAATAAACTAGCAACACTTAGAAGATTTAATTTAAAAAAGGAACAAAATGAAGTAATTCATTTTGCCATAGAAATTATGAATACTGCTGCAGAAAGAAAATGACGGCACATTTTGACTGATTTCTCAAATTCTTTTCTATTTCATTAAAGAATTCTGACAAACAGACTGAAACATGCACTTTCAATACCAGCAGCATAGTTCTAGTCATCTCCTTGGTAAGCAGTAGCTTTACTACAGTGATCTAATAAGCAACTAGAAAGGTGAAATTCAGAATGTATGACAAATGTGTGACACATCTGAATGCCTTCTTGGTGGAATCAAAGTAAAAAGCTGAAAGCATTTCCAACTGAGGAGACTGCAGTAAATGAGGAAATTAGGAAATTTCATAACAAATAAATCTCCCAAGATGGCCACCAGAGAAAAAAGAGCCCAAATGTAGCACAAATATCCCCCAGATGTAGAACACATATAGCCCAATGACAGAAGTGTGCAAAACACTTTATATTTTTGTTTTTTTTTTGCAGTTTTTTATAGTGCAGACTGGTCAGGTATTGGAGCGTTGCATCTTACTTGGACTCCTTATTGCATATTTTACACTAAGTAATTGAGATTGATCTTGCGAAACATTGACCTTCACTATTATGTTAAACACCTATTTTTATCTCCTCTTTTTCAATGTAAGTCAATAGGGAAAATCAATTCCCGAGTTTTTTTTCAAAATCTCCCTATTACCAAGTTCAAAATGTTAGCAAGTATGGTACATTGGATCATGGAAGGCAGGAGGAATTGGGTAGGGTCATGGACTCGGATAACAGAGGACAGAGGGACATGGACAGGTGCACCAAACTGACCTTACAGGGCAGGCATCAGGGTTTGCAGCAGCACAATACACCAAACAGGGCATGCGGGATGGCAGTGCAGCACAACAATCCATGGAAAGCAAGAGCGAAGGGACAGGACCATGCACATGGACAACAGAGAACAGAGGGGGAAAAGGCAATAGCAGCACCCTTACCATAATGGACAGTCAGGAGAGAAAGCTGCAGTATAACAGACCATAAAGGGCAGGAGTGGGGAACAGGGGCATTACAATGGAACAGAAAAGCCAGGAGGGAGGGAACAGGGGTCTGCCCATGGAAAAAAGGGCAGGGGCAAGGGGGCAGGGCAGAAGCAGTGAGCTGACCATGGAGGTCAGGCAAGATGGGCACTAGAAGCACAACACACCATGGAAAGCAACAGTGAGATTATAATGGCATACACACAGACCATGGAGGGAAGGTGGGAGGGGGTCAAGTGGAGCTAGCTAACCACACAGGGAAGGTGGGAGGGGCCGTGGTAGCACAGAAGACCATGCATGGCATGCCGCAGGGTTAGTGGGCGCACAATGGCCATGATGGGTAAGAAGGAGGGGGCAGGGACATGCACAAAGGACCATGGAGGATAGAAGGGTAGGAGCTGCACACAGACAAGAGAGTTCGGGGGAAGGGATCTCACAACAGACCACATGGGGCAGGCAGGAGGAGCAGTTGCAGCACAACAGACCATGGAGGGCAGAAGGGTGTGGCAGTAAAATGGACCATGGAGGACAGGAGGAAGGGGATAGGGGCATGGAACGTGGATAGGCAGGGTGGAGGTGGGAGGGGGGTGTCAGTTCAATAGAACTCCGAGTAGATAGGAGGGGCAGGTCCATGGAACATGGTGGGCAAAAAGTATGGAGCAGGAGCATGCACACAGTCATCAGAGGGCAGGGGGAAGGAGAGTAGGGGCAGCAAGCTAAGCACAGAGACTAAGCAGGAGGTCAATGATGGGGCATAGAACTGGGAAATGGAGGGCAGGAGGAGTGGACTTGGACATCATGCTAAATGGAGGGCAGTGCCATGCATGGCAGGAGGGAGGAGGCTAGTGAATGGATTCCGACAACAGAAGATAGGGAGAAAGTGGATGGAGCAGCAAGCTAACTGTTCAGAGAAGGCAGGAAGTCCAGTGGCAGAACAACGGCCACACAGAGCTGTAATGCAATATATGGCAAGCAGGAGGGGAGGCAGGAGACGCAAGCTTGGATGGGGGCAGCACAATGCCAGGCCAGGCCCTGCTTCCAACCCCCCATCATCCATTGTGATAGGTATCTCACTTAACGTTTCTAGAAATTCGCTGAAAATTCTAAGATTCCAGGGATGTCATAGTTAGACTCAGATTGCACTTGTACAAAACCAGTGAAACTCAGCAGTTATAGTTACTTGAGCTAACTATACGTTATGGCCCTGCAATGTACACTCATGACATCTCAAATGAGCTGTTAATAGTGTGTGTGGATTAACACCTCTTTTTTTCTTTTCTTTTTTGTGAGAACCATTATAATACGCAAAGTGCCCAGATCAGATGGCTGATAGCCTTTCACTTTAAAGTAATGTGTAGTCCACTTTTTATGTTGATGTTTGCAATTGTAAGTATGTTTATTATAATTGAGTATTTGGACCGCGTCGGCTGTTTGGTGTTATTGAGTATTTGGATTGATTGAGAAGCATTGAAGTGGACTGTGGTATCTGTCGTCATTTTTTGTGACTGATATTTCAATAAAGAATGAATTTGGGAATCAACAAATTTTGACCCTGTGATATTTCATCAATTGGATTCCGCTCCCTCAAATCGTTGGAGTTACATTGGACAATGTATGGATCTTTGAACGGTGGATTCTATGAGGTTTTGAGCGGACAACAGATCAAGATAAGACATATATTTTGGAACTTTCTTAAGAATTTGGTTATCTGGTGTGCTACAGTGCTAGTACCCTTATGGTTGTTCTTTGGAGTATTGTGTTTCAGGGGCGGGTAGCGCACAGACAACAGTGGTAACAAGTCAGTAATTGGGGGTGTTAATATGGAAGATGACCGGGAAAAATTGGCGGCAGAATTGTTTAGTAATATTAAGGGCCCTGGTAATTCAGGCAAAAAGAGTGCACCTGCCAATAGTTTAAGGGACAAGTTTTTGAAATTGGAAAAGTTGAGAAAAACAGAACTTTCGAAATGGTGGGACGGGGTAACCCTGAAGAATTATTTAGATCTTAGAAGGGTACCCAGGGATCTTCGAATATTAATATTCCCAACTTTCGATGACCTGGATGATGATTTATTGAAGGAATGGGAGGATAATCTCTATAATTCATCTTTTACTATGATCAACATTTTGATCAAGAATGCAGATAGAAAAGTAGAGAAACTCAAGAAACAAATTTCAGATTTGGAATTAGAGATTAATAATATGAATGAGCCAGAACTCACAGAGAAAAATTATGTAATTTTGAAAGAGGTCATCAGTAAATATCAAATGCAAATAAATGAGAAGAAGATGACTAAGATTAGACGTGATGAAAGAGACTATGCTCAAAGGAGGATCTTTACTTTTGCAAGGGGGTACGATGAGTTAATTAAACCGAAAGGCCCCATAGCTGCAGGAGGGCACAGTGATCTGAGTTCAGTGAACTGCAGTAGCTCGAGTGTTTCGTCAACTGAGGATCTGACTGGGGGAGGGACAGCTAATGCTGCCCAGCCAACCAGTTTGTCTTTTTTGGATGAGATCACTCGCATCAGAAAAGGGAGAAAGAAAAGCCCTGTGCTAGCAGGAAGAGTAGGAAACGCAGGAGGTACAAGGATGGGTACAAGGAGCCAAAATGCTTCGAAGAAATAGAGAGTGGGCCATCTATAGACCAGCAGGGTGAATTGCAGGTCATGAATTTGTCCAATAGGTGTTTGAACAAAGATGAGGTATCAGTATTAAAGAAGGGATTGTCTTTCTGCCCTGTATATAAATGTGACTACACAGATTTGGAGATTGATTTTTTTGAATTTTCACGTAAATTGAAGTTGAAATGTTTTTTTGCAGAACATGACAGGCCTATGAATGTTGATGTAACATCAAATAAAAATTGTGAGATGATTATCAATGATTTGCGAAATACTCACTTGTTGTTGTCCATCACAGAAGGGGATGATTTGAGGGAGGAAGATGTGGCTGAGATGTTAAATGTATCAACTGACTATAGTTGCTCTAGCGGTCTGAAACCCAGATCAAAGTTTGTACCCCAAGGGGCACAGTTTTTGACAATTGATTTGTTTGTGAGAAAAACTTTAGAAGAGTGACACAAGACACAAGATTTGAACTGGAAAAAGAGGAAAAAGGTCAGAGATAATTTGACATTTGGGGAACGTGTTGCTCTTAGAAATTTGAGAAATGACAATAGCATAGTTATACAGCCCTCTGACAAAGGGGGGAATATTGTTATTCAGAACAGGGTGGATTACAGCGGTGAGATTAGACGACAACTGGGAGATGGGGCATGTTATGTTAAATTGGTGACGAACCCTATTCCTGGGGCGGCATATGAGATCAATGAGAGACTTTACACGTGGAAAGAGGAAGGGATGCTTGATGAAGCAGAACACAAGTACTTAAGCATTAGTAAACGCTCCTATCCGTTTATTTACAGTTTTCCCAAGGTGCACAAATCTAGTACGCACCCTCTGGGTAGGCCCATAGTATCCGGGATTGGCAGTGTGACGGAACACTTATCGGAGTTTGTAGACTCCTTTTTAAAGCCTTTGGTGATGAATCTTCCCTCGTATATCAGGGACACCATGGACGTCCTGAATAAGTTGGAGGATGTGTCATGGGAAGAGGGATACGTTCTTGTGACATTGGACGTAGTAGGGTTGTATACTTGTATTGGAATGGAGAAGGGTTTGGCAGGTTTAAAACATTTTCTGGGCAGCAGGAATGTAAGCTTGAGGGAGCATTCCAATATGATGGTCGAAATGGCCAAATTGATATTGACTAACAATTATTTTTTATTCGAAGATGTTTGGTATCACCAAATCCAAGGGACAGCTATGGGCTCCAGGTTCTCTCCCTTTTACGCTAACCTATTTATGGGTTGGTATGAGAGGGAGCATGCCTGAAGCCGAGGAGCAAAAAAGTGGATAGACAATATTTTATTCGGGACTCGATTTATTGATGATGTCCTGATGATATGGAGAGGAACAATCACTGATTTGCAAGAGTACTTTCAATATTTAAACCACAATGATTTCAATGTGGCCTTCACATTGGAATATAGTCAAACACATATAGTGTTTTTAGATGTTGAGTTAAGTGTAGAAAAAGACAAGATCATCAGTAAACTCTACAGAAAACCTACTGCCACTAATTCAATTCTCAGAGCTGACAGTCACCATTCTAAGGCAGTAATTCGAGGAATTCCCTATGGGGAGATGGTGAGGACGAGGAGAAACTGTAGCAAGGACAGTGATTTTTTATCAGAATTGGATGCGTTACAAAACAGATTAATACAGAGAGGGTACAACAAACATGAGATAAGCAAAGCCAGAAACAGGATATTGGTAGTCAATAGGAAAGAGACACTGACTCAGAAAACCAGAAGCACAGTATCCATGGGACGGGTAGCCTTCATTACCAAGTATTGCGAAAGCAGAGGGGATATATTCAAGGCACTCAGTAGGAATTGGCATCTTCTTAAGAGTATCCCACAATTAGGATCATTGTTGGGGGAACGACCTGTAGTAATTTACAGGAGAAGCCCCACGGTGAAACAAATGATCACCAGTAACTATTTAGAGCCAATTAAGAAAAGACAATCTGACTGGCTTTCTCAGACTCCTGCGGGTTTTTATACCTGCGGCTCTTGCAACATATGTGGATTTGGTATGAACAAGACTAAGAGCTTCAGGTATAATACTGAGCAAGTGTACATGATTCGAGAATTCATTAATTGCAATAGCGAAGGTGTCGTGTACGCAATTGTATGCGAATGCGATAAATTATACATCGGGAGCACTAAAAGAAAACTGAAACTTAGAATACAGGAACATGTCAGATCAATACAGAATAGGGATGACAAATCACCCATTTTTCAACATATCAAGACTCACCATTGTCTAAAAACTCAGATTAGATTTCACGGCTTAGAGAAAATAATGCCTTCAAAAAGAGGTGGTGATTGGGTATTGCGATTCAGACAGCAGGAATCCAGGTGGATCAGTCGCTGTAGAGCTGTACAATATGGACTCAATACAGAACATGAGTTACATCATTTTCTTTAAAGTATCATTGGCATAGTCTCGGGACATAGTATTTTTCAGTCATAGGAGATGTATGCAAGGATTAGGACGTGCTAGGACTAGCTCAGACGAGGGTGAGATACGCCCAGCCATGAGGAGGATGGATCAGATTAACAACTGGGAATTGGAATTGGTTTGGGGTATCAGGAACTGTAGGGTCACGATACGCGATATTTTGAAGCGTTGTAATAATGGACCATTTGTTAAAGTTACCGGGTAAATAAGGGTGCCCTATTTTCAAGTAGAGTTAAGGTTCTGTCAGGATGATTCTCTCTATTTGAGAGGTTGTTATTGTAGCCAGTAAGGGTGACCACCAAGTGGTAGTAATGATACAGGCCTGATGGAATAGACTTAGAAGGATCGACATCGATATAACATAGATGCAATGAACAGATTGAGCTTCACTCGATTTTTAGGATATGGACCTTTTGTTGAAGTCACCAGGTAAATAAGGGTGACCATTTTTTAAAACAGTACTAGGTCCTGTCGGGATGATTCTCTCTATTTGAGAGGATGTTAGTGAATTGGCGATATGAATGGGTAAAAATTTCGTAGATGAGGCTCGGACCAGAAAGAACGCTAGGTTCAGGCTGGTAGTCGACGGTGATTGGTAGGAGAGGAGGAACCGGAAAGACTAGGAGTAGAAGGATGGTTAGTATGCTATCGTAGCGGAAGCAATACGGTCACGGACCGAATAGATACCCTTGGAGGTTTTAGCATGTTAGGACGATGTTCAATGGTTGCAATTAGAACAGAGAAAGGAACCGGAAACACTTTAGAAATATAGATGGACAGGATGTTTTCGTGAGCGGAAGTGTTGAAGAGCGGACCAGATTGGGAACGATATTAGGAATTGAGCGCGAAACGAGGAGGACAGTCATTGGTGGAATTGTAGTTTAAATAGCGGCATTCAGATTGCAGGGATTGCACGGAGGAAAAAGGACCGACCCGTCGCCGCGCACAGAAGACTTCCCGTAGATAAGACTTTTTAAGAAGAAATTCAGGTAAATAGGGGAACCAGGATGGATTTATGTGACTTATTCTTTGGTTGAAGTTTGTTTTATGGAGGAGAGATGGTAACTAAGAATGGGGTTTTGTGCTCTTTTTATTCACAACAGAACCAACGGAATGAAGAGGATTTATTTGTGATGAGGTGAGATTGGGCAATTTTACCTTTTGAGATAGTATATAGTTTAGTTGCTATCATGTCCTATGGATAATTGTTCAGTCACAATATATTTGAAATTATTGGGTGTTTAAAATGTGTTTTTCACATATGCAGTGAACCACAAATAGGAGATATTTGGAGGGGTGTTAATGTTGGATTGGAACTATTTTTACAGTTTCATTGGTAAGCAGTTATGGGGGAACGCAGCTTGAAATGTCTGGACACATGAGCTCAGTCATGTTGATAAATATGAACGGTCTTTTTTCAGACAAACACTATATACTGAAGGAAGAAAGGGAAGTGAAGGTCCATTCAGGAACTGATTTGGGAATATAGATGAGATTTTTTACTTTAATGACTTTGAAGTTAGGGTAAGCATGAATATAGGGTAACAGAATATGTTGGTTCACACATACACTAGTTTGCGAAGAGTTTACTGGGTTCTGATATAGGGCCAAGGAGAATATGAAGTTTTTAAGTAATTGCGACTGTGTAAATATTTTAATTAAAATTTATGTATTATGCACCATATTCATCCACATTAATGGGATGTTTTGGATTACAGGATCTGCGCTTTCGTGCCACGTGGTGTGATATACACTGACTAAAGAAAAATGTATCTGTGAATAATTATTGGAAGGTAGGCATTGTGACGAACAGAGTATAATCTTACTTTTGGAAATAACATGGGTCATGTAGAATAAATGTTTGAAGGTCTAGTGTAAGGAAACTTGGTATAAATTCTGTGAAATCTGGTAATGTGTTATATACAGTAATGCAAATGCATAAAATTAGTTTGGGTTAGATTGTTAACTAGGCAGGTCTAACATCATGTATATTCATTTTTTCAGTAACAGTTACGGAGCAATGTGATTCAATTGTTCTATCATATCATAGTTATAACATATATAATGTTTATTTCTTTGTTTGATTTATTTTTAACAGCCCTGATGATGTCCGTCATCGTACGAAACGCGTCGGCTGTTTGTTATTGAGTATTTGGATTGATAAAGAAGCATTGAAGTGGACTGTGGAATCTGTCGTAATTTTTTGTGACTGATATTTCAATAAAGAATGAATTTGGGAATCAACAAATTTTGACCCTGTGATATTTCATCAATTGGATTCCGCTCCCTCAAATCGTTGGAGTTACATGTTTATTATGAACAAGTAACGTTGACCAACATAAAGGTAAGGCGATCACGGGGCAAGATATGCTGAAATGACATTGTGTGCATATTGACACTTGTTTTCTTTTCTTTAATGCATTAATTCCTGAATTTTCTCATTGTGACCGGGCCAATATTACCACCAGCTTTTTGGATTAATGTAATATGTAGTCCTTTGTTAATGTTGGCAGCTGGAGGCATTTGTACATTTAAATAAGGAAGCTACAATGACGTCTTGTATCATTATCAAGGTTTGAACGAGACAAAACATGTGAATCGCGTCCTTTGCAGTTTAAATACTTCCAAACTACATCCTGAGTGCTGATTCCTTCCTTGTAAGAGTGAAAGAAGATTGATTACATATATATAAAATTCACTGAACTTAGCATTTAAAAAACCTTAGATATTAACTGAAAAACACACGTTTCACGGACGTTATAGTTAATCTGACATTTCACTCATACAAAACCAGAGAAATTCAGCCGTTAGAGTTAGCTGGGCTAACTATAACTCACGCCCCCACAATGCACTACTGATGATGTCACATATTACATAACTCATAACATGACCAGTGACATCACTGATGACATCACTGACGATATTTCAAATGACATCACTAATGACATCACTGACATCATCCAGTGACTGTGAGTGTTTCTAAAAAGTTTAAGAATGTGATATTTATATAATGATTCAGTCAGTGTGTGACTGACTGTTTAAGAGATTGATTATACTTTTCTGGGTGAATGTATGGGAGACTGGCCAATCTGTGTGAATGTATGTATCAGTCTGTCAGTTGGTGTATAAGTGGCTGCATTAGTTGGTAAATAGGTACATGAGTGTCGATATGGGTAATTGACTGGTTGTCCGAGTACCTGTATGGGTGCCTGAGTGTTTGTGTGTTGTGTGACTACCTGCATGGATGTGTGAGTGGGTCATTTACTGGGTGTATAGGTTCATGATTGCATCTGCAAGGTGCTGTTTGGGTGAGTGAGTATGCATATGGCTGTGTTGGTGAGTGAATGGATGTGTAAGTGGTATATGAGTAATGCATATGTGAATGGCACTATATGTCTGAGTGTTGGAGTATATAAGTAACTGAATGTGAGAGTGAGTGATTGTGAAAGTGGATATATAGATGAGTGTGTGCTTGTGTCAGTGATTACATAAGAGAGTAAGTATGTGTTAGTATCTGTGTGAATAAGTGAGGTGGTGTGTGTATAACTGTATAGGTGAGTAAATGGCATTGTGATTGACTCTGGGTGATTGACTCGGTATGTGAGTAACTCTATGGGTAAGGGGCAGTGTGTGAGAATCTGTATGGGTGTAAGAGTGCATATAATAGTGGCTTTATTGATGAGTGACTACATGCATAAGTGACTGTATGGGTGAGTGAGTGGATGTGTGTGTATACCTAGGAATCAGTGAGTGGTTATGTAATAACCGGTATTGGTGTGTCTATGGTTTATAGAATGGTAGTCTGTATTATAGAATGGGTGTATGGAAGGTTATATTAGGATGTGAGGAGGTGGATCAGAGATTAAGTGGATGATGTCATCAGTGATGTCAATTGAGATGTCATCAGTGATTTGCCAAAATCGTTGGCACCGTTTGACGAATCTTTGTGAAATTTAAAAAAAAAACAGGGTTGGACCGCTCAGTTTGTGTGTTGAAAGTTTCGGGGTGATTTGTCAAGCTAGGGCCAAGAAAAAGGGGGTCCCAAAGCACGTTTTCTCCATGTTAATTTCCATAGGAACTTTAATACGGGCTACAGCCTGAACTGCTGAACGGAATTACACCAAATTTGACAAACAGGTAGGCCTTGGTTTAGATTTCCTCATTTTGTTAAATGGTGTAAATCTGTTCAGTAGTGCCTAAAAATTTAAAAAAAGAAAAATATCAATATCTGAGCACTGAGGAGGGTTCGCGAGCACTCCCGGGCACGAACTTCAATCTGATTGGCTGCCAGCACTCCAAACCAGGAAGTGTTGGCAGCCATCTTGTGACTCGGTAACCGAGTCACAAGAAAAAGGGTGAATAAAAGTGGAAAATGAAGAAAAGGGGGCAGGGTAAGAACACCCTGACCCCCTTGGCCTGCTCAGGGGGTCCCACAAGGACCCTCAGGCCCCAAAAAAGCTTGTTTTTGTAAACAAATTGGGAATTGCGAATCCAGACGTGAAAATGTAAAACAAAAAAGAAGCGGCCTCCCGCACTTTGTTTATGAAAGCCTGTGGGTTGGCCAGGTCCCGGGGGCACTCACCAAGTAATGTTTAGGGGCCCCCACAGCCCCATGGACCACCACCTCTCCAGGGCTAATTTGAATGTATGCGGGGCACTGTGGCCCCCAGCCCCGGGGACTGCCACCTCCCTGGGCCTTGAAAAAAATGCATGGGGGTCCCAATATCCACCACACTGCCCTGGGGACCTCCACCTCCCTGGGGCTTTGAAAATGAACTGTTGTGGGGGGGGGGGCACGTGGCCATCACCTCCCCGGCGCAGCAAATATTCAAATTTGGGTGTCTGTTATGAACCACCACCTCCCCGGGGCTTTGCAAAAATGGTGTGGGAGACCGCGTGGCCCCCTCCAGGAGCCCTTGATGGCCCAGGGGACTGCCACTCCCCAGGGCCGAATCCTGCAATGTCCCGGGGTACCCACCCCAAGGACATTTCTGTTTGCTATGTCAGGGCGGTAGCCATTGCAAACCCTGCTTTGCTTGATTGAAGTGAGAGCAGGAAAACCTGCTCTCACTTCAATGAAGCAAAACAGATTGCTTTTGAGCAAGGGGAGCTGCATGTTAGCAGCTCCCCATGCTCAAAAGCAATGCCGGCTCCCTCATGAGGCTGTGAGCTGGCAGGACCATGTGCCATTGGGGCTCCCCCCACGGTTCCCAATACAAAGGGCTGGCCCCAGGGGATGGGGTCTGCGGGGCCAGAAGTGGCCCGGGGAGGGGGACCATGCGCCCCCCCTCTTGCAACATAAATAAACATTAATAGAATGAAGCCAAGCCCCGGGTATGGGGTCCCTGGGGCCAGAAATAGCCCAGGGAAGGGGGCCTTGCGGCCCCTTACCGGTGTTTTTTATTTAAAAAAAGAAAAAAATGCTTAGGCCCTGGGAGATGGGGTCCCCGGGGCCAAAAGTGGCCCAGGGACGGGGTCCACACAGCCCCCTTCCCAAAAAAGAAACCAGCTACTCGCCGGACGCCCCGTCCCCTCCCTACAGCACTCTGCAAACGCACCCGCTGTCGCGTTCTAAGTTGGGGATTTGAGTCCCCTTGAATACTGAGGGTCCCTGGGGGCCAACTAGCCCACCAGGTACCTCCAGTAAGCTCCACAGAGCTGCATTGCAGAGAGGTGGTTCAAGGCCATGTCCCTTTTTACACCTCTCTGCAACACAGCTCTGTGGCACTTACTGTAGGTACCTGGTGGTCTTCTTGGCCCCCAGGGACCCTCAAGATTCAAGGGGAATTAATCCCCCAACTAACAATGCGCCAGGGGGTGCCTTTGCACAGTGGTGCAGGGAGGGGGCGGGCCTGATATAACAAGTTAGACATCTTGCTGTGTGGGACTTACTGGAGGTAATAAAAGGGGTAGTTTGCCCCCAAGGTTGACATTGGGGGCTAACTATCCCTGCTGTTATTTCCACTAAATCCCACACAGTGGGATTGCTAAAAGGTGTTTGGAGGCCACGCTGACCTTTCTCACCCACTCTGCAAATGTGACTGCTATGTTATAGTTAGAAATTAGCATTTAAAAAAACCTGTGCAATTCACCAAAAAAAACATAGGTTTAAGGGACGTTATAGTTAGAAATTAGCATTTAAAAAACCTTTGCAATTCACTGAAAAAATATAGGTTTAAGGCACGTTATAGTTAGAAATTAGCATTCAAAAAACTTTTAAAATTCACTGAAAAAAAACACGGTTTCGTTGAAGCCCCGGGTGAGCCAGGTCCCGGGGGCAAAAAGGATATTATATGTAGGGGTCCACGGGGGCCCGTGCAGCCCTGGAGACTGCCACCTCCCCGGGATTAGTTTATCATAAGCAGGTGGCACACGGCACCCTCGCTGCCCCTTGGATGGCCACTTCCCAGGAAGTTAATTATTATAGGGCTGGGGGCCGTGTGGGCCCCTCAAGCTCCAGAGGACTGTCACCTCCCCGGGGATGTAAATCATTTTGGGCGGAGGGCCTCATGGGCCCCTAAAGCCCCAGGGACCACAACCTCAATGGGCCTACATGATATAAATGTGGGGACCATGGGGCCTCCCCGCAGCCCCAGGATTCAACACTTTCCTGGGGCTACTTTAAAAAACAAAGTTTGAGGGGGCTCAAGCCCCCACATGGCCCCGGGGACCACCACCTGTCCGGGGCTTTAATCAGTTGGAAGGGGGCAAAATGCCCCCCTTCCTGGAGCCCTAGATGGTCCTGGGGACCGCCACCCCACAGGGCTGGCTCTTGCAATCTCCCGGGGTACCCACCCCAGGACACTACCATTTTCTATGGCAGGGCGGGAGCATCCTGCCATAGCAAACACTGCTTTGATTTTTGGAAGCGAGAGCAGGAAACCTGCTTCCGCTTCTATGAAGCAAAGCAGATTTGCTTTAGGACAAGGGGAGTTGCATGTCAGCAGCTCCCCTTGTCAAAAAACAATGTTGCCTCCTGCAAGAGGCTGGGAGCGGGTTGGGCCTACATGGGCATTGGGGTTCCCCATGGAAGTTCCCCAAAGTAGGGCCAGGCCCCGGGGGATGGGGTCTCCGGTGTCAGAAGTGGCCTGGGAAGGGGCCACTCTGCCCTGCCCCTTTAATTTATTTATTGATTTTAAACAGAAGGCCTGTCCCCAGGGCCATAATTGGCCTCAGGAGGGGGGCACCTCGCCACAATCTAAAACAAAAAACTAAAGGCTGGCCAACCCCAGGGGATGCGGTCCCCGGAGCCAGAAGTGGCACAGGGAAGTGTGGCCATCTGTCCTCCGTTCCGTAATATCATTGAAAATAAAAAAGAGGCAATGCCACTGGGGATAGGGTCCCGGGCCAAAATTGGGCTTGAGATGGGGGCCATTGGACCTCCTCCCATAATAATTTTTTTTTAAACAAGGCCAGGCTTTGGGGATGGGGGTCCCCAAGGCCACAAGTGGCACAAGGAAGGGGGGCCACCCTCCCACTTCTCTAATATCATTTAAATGAAAAAAGAGGCAATGCCATGGGAGATGGGGTACCCAGGGCAGTAATCGGCCTTGGCAGTAATCGGCCACGCACCACCTTTCCCATTTTTCCCCAATTATTTTTTACAAAATGTCTCAGGCCCTGGAGGATTGGGTCCTCAGGGCCCTCAAAATGTTAAGAGAAGGGGGCCACACAGCCCCCCTTCTAACCTATAAAAAAGAAAAGCCGTCATTTTGCTGGAGGCCCCGCCCCTCCCTGCATCACTCAGCTAAAGCACGTCCTGGTGCATTCTAAGTTGGAGGATTAATACCCCTTGAATTCTGAGGGTCCCTGGGGGACTTCATCCCTTGAGCCCCAGTGTGCCAAGAGGTGCGTTTGCAGAGTGGTGTAAAAAGGGGTCGTGGCCTCAGACCACTCCCAACAATCCAGGTGTGTGGGGCTTACTGGAGGTACCTGGTGGGCTAGTTGGCTCCCAGGGACCCAAAGAATTCTAGGGGACTTAATCCCCCAATCCAGAATGCACCAGGAGGTGCATTTGCAGAGTGGTGGAGAAAGGGGGCATGACCTCTGTCCACCTGTCAGCAATCTCACTATCTGGGGCATGCTGGAGGTATCAGGTACGCTAGTTTGCCCCGAAGGACCCCAGCAGCGAAGTGGATTTTAATTCCTATCCAAGAGCGAGCCAGGAAGTGTGTTTGTACTGCAGAGTGGTGGGGAAAGGGGGTGTAGCCTGCTATGAGAATCCAGCAATCCTGCTGTGTGGGAACCTTGGGGGCCAACTACCCCTCTAGTAAATCCCACACAGTGGGATTGCTAAGAAGTCTTCGGAGGCCACGCTCACCTTTCTCCACCACTCTGCACATGCACCTCCTGGCACAGTACTGGTTGGGGGATGAAGTCCACTTTACTCCTGAGGGACTTTGGGAGCCAAGTAGTCCTCCTGGTTCCCCCTGAAAGTCCTACGCTGCAGAATTCTTGAACGCTGGTCGTGCACCCAACCCCTTTCTCCACCACTCTGCAAATGCGACTACCAGCGTAAAGAAGCATTTGTAATGTAATAGGTCTCGCATTTGCGAGAGTTAGAGCTATTGGTGTTGTAAATGTAAAAGTTTTTTACTAATGTTTTTGGGAGTAAATTGGATATATGTTGTGTGTAGTAAAAGTATTTGGTAAGTTGTGCAGTGAAATTATGTGGATATAAAGTATGTAGTATTTAGTGTATAGGAATTATGTAGAGTGGGATTATGTGTTATGGAGAGTAATTATGTGGTATGGTAGTCTGTGTTGTGGAGTGGTAATCTCAGGTTTAGTCTTCCTCGTTTTCATAGAAGCTACACTATACACTCAATGAGACGAAAAAAAGAAGGAACGACTGACAAGCACTTCTGGACCTAGTCAGAGGTATGAGATCCACAGGGACACATCTGGTCAAAGTCCCAAGGATCAAAAAAGCACGCATGGGAGCAAAATCTTTCAGCTACCTAGCAGCAAACAGCTGGAACACTTTACCCTTGTCCCTCAGGGAGGAGCAATCAGAGAGTGGCTTTCGCAGAAAACTATAAACATGGCTCTTCACACAATAGAAAGGAGTTAACCATTATAGGCAAGCACTGATTACTGGAGTTGTCAGTTACAATTAAAATAGCGCGGGGACACCCACCAGTAGGTGTAACCAGGCACTCTATGAACAGGGCCACTGGAATTATGCAACTGTTTGGCTGCTCCAACTTTCTCACTATTATACATTTTCCACATTTGCCACATAATCCATCGTCTGCTGCATAATCTGCAGATTTGAACAAAAAAAAACTTGTTTCTAGCTCAACTGGCTCAAACGTTACCAAAACTGCAGTGACAAGTCGCATAGCATGGTGGAAGGCCCTTTGCACACCTAAAATGGTCACCTCTTACTTACGGCTAAATGGGGGTGTTAGATTGGTACTATTATTTTGTAAACAACTCTTGCTTGTATCTGTACCTCTCTTTCCTCCTTCTGCATCCCTCTTACTTCTTTCTGCACCTTTCATCCTTTTTATGTACTTATCTTGCCTCTTTTTGCACTTCTCTTGCTTTTTTCTGCACGTCTCATTTCTTTCTGCAACTCTTTTGCCTCTCCTGCACTTCTCTTGCCTATTTCTGCACCTCTCTTGCTTCTGTCTGTTACACTCTTGCACATTTCTGCACCCCTCTTGTCTCTTTCTGTACCTCTTTTGGTTCTTTCTCCATGTCCTTTGCCTCTGTCTGCACCCCTGTACCCTCTTTCTGCACCCCTTTTGCCTATTTCTGTAACTCTTGCCTCTTTCTGCACCCCTCATCCTTCTTTCTGCACTTCTCTTGCCTCTTTCTGTACTCCTCTTCCCTCTTTCTGCAACTCTCTTGCCTGGTTTTACACTTGCCTTCCCGCTTTCTGTACCTCTCTTGCCTCTTTGTGCACCCTTGTTCTCTTGCCTGTTTCAGCAACTCTCTTGCATCTTTCTACAGTTCTCTTGCCTCTTTCTACACCTCTGTTGCTTCTTTCTGCACTTCTCTTGACTCTATTTGCACCCCTCTTCTCTCTTTCTGCACCTCTTTTGCCTCTGTCTGCATCCCTCTTGCCTCTTTCTGTACATCTGTTCCTTTTTCTTTCTGCACTTCGCTTGCTTCTTGCTGCACCCCTCTTGCCTCTTTCTGCACCTTTGTTGCTTTTTTCTGCACTTCTCTTGCTACTTACTGTACCTCTCTTGCAAATTTCTGCACCTCTATTGCCTCTTTCTGCTTCTCTCTTGCCTTTTTCCGTAGCCCTCTTGCCTCTTTCTGCAAATATTTTGCTTTTTTTGCACTTGCCTCTTTCTGCACCACTCTTGCCTCTTTCTGCACCTCTGTTGGTTCTTTCTGCACCCCTCTTGCTTCTTTCTGCATATCTTTTGCTTTTTTCTGTGCTTCTCTTGCCTCTTTCTGCACCCCTCTTGCCTCTTTCAACACCTCTTTACCTTGCTTCTGCACTTCATTTTCCTCTTTCTGTACCTCTCTTGTCTCCTTTGGCACCTCTGTTGTTTCTTACTGCACAGCTTTTGCTTCTTTCTGCACCTCATTTGCCTGTTTCTGCAAATCTCTTGCCTGTTTCTGCAATTCTCCTGCTTCATTCTGCAATTCTGTTGCTTCTTTCTGCATTCCTCATGCCATTTTCTACTCCCTTCTACCTTCTTTCTATACCTCTCTTGCTTCTTTCTGCACCCCTGTTGCCTCTTTCCACACACTTCATCCCTCTTTCTAAACCTCTCTTTTCTCTTTCTCTACCTCTCTTGCCTCTTTCTGCACACCTGTACCCTCATTCTGCACATCTCTTGCTTGTTTCTGCAACTCTCCTGCCTCTTTCTACAGTTCTATTGCCTCTTTCTGTACCTCTGTCACTTCTTTCAGCACTTCTCTTGCCTCTTTCTGCACCCCTCCTGCCTTTTTCTGCACCTCTCTTGGTTGTTTCTATACTTCTCTTGTTTCGTTCTGCACCTGTCTTGCAAATTTCTGCACCCCTCTTGCAAATTTCTGCACCCTTCTTCCCTCTTTCTGCACCTCGCTTGCCTCTGTCTGCACCCCGCTTGGCTCTTTCTGCTCCTCTGTTCCTTCTTTCTGTACTTCTCTTGCCTCTTTCTGCACCTCCGTTGGTTCTTTGTACACTGCTCTTGCTTCTGTCTGCTACTCTCTGGCACATTTATGTACCCCTCTTGCCTCTTTCTGTATCTCTCTTGCCCCTACTTCACTTCTATTGATTCTGTCTGCACTTCTCTTGCTTCTTTCAACAACTCTCTTGCTTCTTTCTGCACCCCTGTTGCTTCTTTCTGCACCCTCCTCCCCTCTTCATGCACTTCTCTTGCCTCTTTCTGTACTTCTTTTGCTTCTTTCTGCACCCCTCTTTCCTCTTTCCGCACCTCTGTTGCTTCTTTCTGCACTTCTTTTGCCACTTTCTGTACTCCTCTTGCCGCCTTCTGCATCTACGTTGTTTCTTTGCACTGCTCCTGTAAATCTCTGCATCCCTCTTGCCTCTTTCTACACCCTTTTGCATCCTTCTGCACCTCTGTTGGTTCTTTCTGCACGGCTCTTGCTTCTTTCTGTACCTCTTTTGCCTGTTTCTGCAACTCTCTTGCCTCTTTCTGTACTTCTCTTGCTTCCTTCTGCACTTCAGTTGTTTCTTTCTGTCCTTCTCTTGCCTCTTTATCCACCCTTCTTCCCTCCATCTGTACCTCTGTTGCTTCTTTCTGCACTTCTCATGTCTGATTATCTACCTTTGTTGGTTCTTTCAGCACTGCTCTTGCTTCTTACTGCACCTCTTTTGTCTGTTTCTCTAATTCGATAGCCTCTTTCTGCATGTCTCTTGCCTGCTTCTTGCATTACTGTTGCTTCTTTCTGCACTTCTCTTGCCTCTTTCTGCACCATTCTTCCCTCTTTCTGCACCTCCCTTGAATCTTTTTCTACCCCTGTTCCCTTTTTCTGTACCTCTATTGCCTGTTTCTGCAAGGTTCTTGCTTCTTTCTGTACTTCCCTTGTCCATTTCTGCACCTCTGATGGTTCTTTCTGCAGTGCACTTTCTTCTTTCTGGACCACTCTTGGCTGTTTCTGCAACTCTCCTGCCTCTTTCCTGAGTTCTCTTGCCTCCTTCTGCAACTCTGTTGCTTCTTTCTGAACCTCTCTTGCTTCTTTCTCCACCCTTCCTTCCTCCTTTTGCGCCTCTGTTGGTTCTTCTGCACTGCTCTTGCTTCTTCCTGGACTACTCCTGACTGTTTTTGCAACTCTCTTTCCTCTTTCTTGAGTTCTCTTGCCTCCTTCTGCACTTCTGTTGGTTTTTCTGCACTGCTCTTGCTTCTTCGGCACCTCGTTTGCCTGTTTCTGCAACTCTTGCCTCTTTCTGTACTTCTCTTACCTCCTTCTGCACTTCTGTTGCTTCTTTCTGCACATCTCTTGCCTTTTTCTGCACCCTTCTTGCTGCTTTCTGCACCTCGATTGCTTCCTTCTGCATTTCTCTTGCTTCTTTCTGTTCTTCTGTTGTTCTTTCTGCACCCCTTTTGCCTCTTTCAGCACCCTTCTTCCCTCTTTCTGCACCTCTCTTGCCTCTCTCTGCACCCCTGTTCCATTTTTCTGTACCTCTCGTGCCTGATTCTACAAGTTTCTTGCCTCTTTCTGTAGTTTTTGTACCCCCTCCTGCACCTCTGTTGGTTCTTTCTGCACTGCTCTTGATTCTTTCTGGACCACTCTTGCCTGGTTCTGCAACTCTCTTTCCACATTCTTGAGTTCTCATGCCTACTTCTGCACCTCTGTTGCTTCTTTTTGAACTTCTCTTGCCACTTTCCATACTCTTCTTGTCTGTTTCTGGACCTCTGTAGGTTCTATCTGCACTGCTCTTGCTTCTTTCTGCACCTCTCTTGCCAATTTTGGCACTCACCTTGCCTCTTTCCGCACTCCTCTTGCTTCCTTCTGCACCTCTGTTGGTTCTTTCTGCACTGCTCTTGCTTCTTTCTGCACCTCTCTTGCCAATTTTGGCACTCACCTTGCCTCTTTCCGCACCCCTCTTGCTTCCTTCTGCACCTCTGTTGCTTCTTTCTTCAGCTCTCTTGCTTCATTCCAAACCCCTCTTGCCTCTTTCTGCACCTCTTCTGCTTGTTTCTGCACTTTGCTTGCTTCTTACGGCACTTCTGTTGCTTTTTTCTGCACCCCTCTTGCTTCTTTCTATACCCTTCTTCCCCTCTTTCTGCACCTCTCTTGCCTTTTTCTGCACCCCTGTTCCCTTTTTCTGCACCTCTCTTGCCTGTTTCTGCAAATCTCTTGCAAATTGCTGCATCCCTCTTGCCTCTTTCTGTACCCCTCTTGCCTCCTTCTGCACCTCTGTTGGTTCTTTCTGTACTGCTCTTGCTTATTCCTGCACCTCTTTTTCCTGTTTCCACACTTCTCTTGCCTCCTTCTGCACATCTGTTGCTTCTGTCTGCACTTCTCTTGCCTCTTGTTGCAACCGTCAAGCTTCTTTCTGAACCTCTGTTGCTTCTTTCTATAATTCTCTTGCTTCTTTCTGCACCTCTTTTGCTTCTTTTTGCTCTCCTCTTGCCTCTTTCTGTACCTCTCTTTCATGTTTCTGCACTCCTCTTGCCTCTTTCTGCACCTCTCTTGAGTCTTTCTATACTTCTCTTGCCTTTTTTTGCACCCCTCTTGCCTCTTTCTACACCTCAGTTGCTTCTTTCTCCACTTCTCTTGCTTCTTTAGGCACTGCTCTGGCTTCTTTCTGCTCCCCTTTTACCTCTTTCTGTACCACTCTTCCCTCTTTCTGTACCTCTCTTGCCTCTTTCTGCACCTCTGTTGCTTCTTCCTACACCTCTCTTTCTTCTTTCTCTACCCCTCTTGCCTCTTTCTACACCTTTTTTCTTTTTCTGCACTTTTCTTGCTACTTTTGGCACTTTTCTTGCTACTTTCTGTACCCTTCTTTCCTCTTTCTGCATTTCTCCTGCCTCTTTTTGCACCCCTTTTCCCGCACCTTTCTTTCCTGTGTCCGCAAGTCTCTTACCTCCATCTGTAGTTTGTTTGCCTCCTTCTGCACCTCTGTTGCTTCTTTATGCACTTTTGGTATCTGTTTCTGCACCTCTGTTGGTTCTTTCTGCACTTTTCTTGCTTCTTTCTGCACTTCTGTTGCTTCTTTCTGCACTCCTCTTGCTACTTGCTGCACCCTTCTTCCTGCTTTCTTCATTTCTCCTGCCTCTTTCTGTATCCCTTTACTCTCTTTCTTCACCTCTCTTGCCTCTTTCTGTACTTCTGTTGCCTTTTTATGTACTTCTCTTGCTTCATTATGTACCCCTCTTGCCTCTTTCTGCACCTCTTCTGCTTGTTTCTGCACTTCTCTTGCTTCCTACTGCACTTCTGTTGCTTCTTTCTGCACCCCTCTTGCTTCTTTCTGAAGTCTTCTGCCCCTCTTTCTGCACCTCTCTTGCCTCTTTCCGTACCCCTGTTCCCTTTTTCTGCAAATCTCTTGCAAATTTCTGCATCCTTCTTGCCTCTTTCTGCACTCCTCTTGCCTCCTTCTGCACTTCTGTTGGTTCTTTCTGTCCTGCTCTTACTTCTTCCTACACCTTTTTTCCTGTGTCCACACTTCTCTTGCCTCCTTCTGCATATCTTTTGCTTCTGTCTACACTTCTCTTGCCTCTTGTTGCATCCCACAAGCTTCTTTATGCACTTCTGTTTCTTCTTTCTGTACTTCTCTTGCTTCTTTCCACATCTCTCTTGCTTCTTTCTGCTCTCCTCTTGCCTCTTTCTACACCTCTCTTGCCTAATTCTGCATCTCTCTTGCTTCTTTGTGCACTGATGTTGCTTTTTTCTGCACTCCTCTTGCTACTTTCTGTACTCCTCTTGCTACTTTCTGCACCCTTCTTCCCTCTTTCTGCATTTATCCTGCCTCTTTCTGCACCCCTTTTCCCCTTTTTCTGCACCTCTCTTTCCTGTGTCTGCAACTCTCTTGCCTCCTTCTGCAGTTCTTGTGCCTCCTTCTGCACATCTGGTGCTTCTTTCTGCACTTCTCTTGTGTGTTTCTGCACTTCTGTTGGTACTTTCTGCACTGCTCTTGCTTCTTTCTGGACCACTTGTGCCTGTTTCTGCAACTCTTTAGCCTCTTTCTTGAGTTCTCCTGCCTTCTTCTGTACCTTGTTGCTTCGTTCTGAACTTCTCTTGCCTCTTTCTGCACTTGTCTTGTTTGTTTCTGAGCCTCTGTTGCTTCTTTCAGCACTGCACTTGCTTTTGGCTGTACCTCTCTTGCAAATTGTGGTACCCCTCTTTCCTCTTTTGGCACCCCTCTTGCCTCCTTCTGCACCCCTGTTGGTTCTTCCTGCACTGCTCTTTCTGCATCCCCTTGCCTCTTTCTGCTTCCCTCTTCCTTCTTTTTATACATCTCTTGCCTCTTTATGTACTTTTGTTGCTTCTTTCTGCAATTTTCTTGCCTCTTTCTAAACCGCACTTGCCTGTTTTTGTAAAATCTCTTGCTTCTTTCTGAACTTCTCTTGTCTATTTCTGCACCTCTGTTGGTTCTTTCTGCACTGCTCTTGCTTCTTTCTGGACCACTTTTGCCTGTTTCTGTAACTTTCTTGCAACTTTCTTGAGTTATCTTGCCTCCTTCTGCAACTCTGTTGCTTCTTTCTGAACTTCTCTTGCCTCTTTCTGCACTCCTCTTGTCAGTTTCTTTACCTATTTTTGTTGTTTCCACAACTCTCTTGCCTCTTTCTGCACGTCTCTTGCCTCCTTCTGCACTTGTTGCATATTTCTGCACTTCTATTGCCTCTTTCTGCACCCTTCTTGCCTCTTTCTGTACCTTTGTTGGTTCTTTCTGCACTTCTGTTGCTTCTTTTTGCACCTCTTTTGCCTCTTTCTGCACCCCTGTTCCCTTTTTCTGCACCTCTCTTGACAGTTTCTGCCAATCTCTTGCCTCTTTCTGCAGTTCTCTTTCCTCCTTCTGCACCTCTGTTGCTTCTTTCTGTACTACTCTTGTCTGTTTCTGCACCTCTGTTTGTTCTTTCAGTACTGCTCTTGCTACTTTCTGGACTACTTTTGCCTGTTTTCTTTAGTCCTCTTGCCTCCATCTACACCTAGTTGCTTCTTTCTAAACTTCTCTTGCCTCTTTCTACACCCTTATTCCCTCTTTTTGCACCTCTATTGCCTCTTTCTGTACCTCTGTTCTCTTTTTCTGCACTTTTCTTGCTAGTTTCTGTAAATCTCTTGCATCTTTCTACACTTCTCTTGTCTGTTTCTGTACCTCTGTTGGCTCTTTCTGCACTTCTCTTGCTTCTTTCTGGATCACACTTGCCTGTTTCTGCAATTTTTTCATCTCTATCTTGAGCTCTCTTGCCTCCTTTTGCAACTCTTTTGCTTCTTTCTGAACTTCCCTTACCTCTTTCTGCACTCGCCTTGTCTGTTTCTCCACCTCTGTTGGTTCTTTCTGCACTGCTCTTGCTTCTTTCTGTATCTCTCTTGCAAATCTTTGCACCCCATTTGCCACTCTCTGCACCCCTCTTGCCTCATTCTGCACTTCTGTTGGTACTGCTGCACTGCTCTTGCTTTTTCTGCACCTCATATGCCTGTTTCTGCAACTCTCTTGCCTGTTTCGGCACTTCTCTAGCCTACTTCTGTTGTTTTTCTGCACCCCTTTGCCTCTTTCTGCACCCTTCTTCCCTCTTTCCGCACTTCTCTTGTCTCTTTCTGTATCCCTGTTCCCCTTTTCTGCACCTCTCTTGCCTGTTTCTGCAATGCTCTTGCCTCTTTCTGCAGTTCCCTTGCCTCCTTCTGTAACTCTGTTGCTGTTTTCTGAACTAGACCACTCTTGCCTGTTTCTGCAACTCTGTTGATTCTTTCTTGAGTTCTCTTGCCTCCTTCTACAACTCTGTTGCTGTTTTCTGAACTTTTCTTGCCTCTTTCTGCACTCTTCCTGCCTGTTTCTGCACCTCTGTTAGTTCTTTTTGCACGGCCCTTGCTTTTTTCTGCAAGCCCTCTAGCCTCTTTCTGCACCCATCTTCCCTCCTTCAGTACCTCGCTTGCCTCTTTTGGCACTTATGTTGCTTCTTTCTGTACTTCTCTTGCCTCTTTCGGTACCCCTCTTGCCTCTCTCTGCACCTCTGTTGCTTCTTTCTGCACTTTTCCTGCTTCTTACAGCACTTCTGTTGCTTCTTTCTGCACCCCTCTTGCCTCGGTCTGCACCTTTCATCCCCTCTTTTTGTACCTCTCTTGCCTCTTTCTACACCCCTGTTCAATTTTTCTGTACCTCTCTCGCCTGTTTCTGCAACTCTCTTGCAAATTTCTGCCTTTTTCTTGCTTCTTTCCGCACCCCTCTTACCTCCTTCTGCACCTCTTTTGGTTCTTTCTGCATTGCTTTTGCTGCTTCCTGCAACTCTTTTCCCTGTTTCCGCAAATCTCTTGCCCCCTTCAGCACATCTTTTGCTTCTGTCTGCACTTCTCTTGCCTCTTGCTGCATCCCTCTAGCTTCTTTCTGCACCTCTGCTGCTTTTCTGCACTTCTCTTGCATCTTTCTGCACCTCTGTTGCTTCTTTCTGCACTCCTCTTTCCTCTTTCTGCACCTCTATTGCGTCTTTCTGAACTTCTTTTGCCTTCATCTGTACCTCTGTTGCTTATTTATGCACCTCTCTTGCCTCTTTCTGATTTGATTTGATTCATAAATGTATAGAGCGCACAAATGCCCAAAGGGCGACTGGAGCTACTGGTAACATGGAGTATAACTAAGATGTGAAGAGCCACGTTTTTACGGCCTTCCTGAATATTAGCAGCGAGGAGCTATTTTTAATTGAAAGTGGTAGTTGGTACCAAGTTTTAGCTGTTTGCAATAGAAAACTTCTCCCTCCCATCTTAATTGCTTGAATTTGGGAGCCTTTATCAGCTTAGCCTCATTCGATCTTAGATTCCTAGGAGGTTCGTACAGTTTCAATTGCGTTTTTAGGAAATGGGAGCCTACCCCATAAAGGGCCTTGTATGCTAGGCACACTGACTTGAACCTTATTCTTTCCTCCATAGGCAGCCAGTGGAGGGTTCTTAATCTGTGGGCAACCGGCTCAGATCTGTGGATGTCCAGAACCAGCCTAGCTGCTGCATTTTGTAGACGCTGCAGTTTAGTCAGATGTTGGGCTTGTAGCCCAGCATACAGGGCATTACCGGAATCCAACCTGGATAGGGCCAGTACTGTTACCAGTGTTTTGCAGGCTTCTTGGGGAATAAAAGGCAGACGTCTTTTTATCATTTTTAGGACGTACCACACTGACGAGGGCAGTTTGTTAATCAAAGCATTAAACGTTAGTTTATTGTCAAAAACAAAACCCAGGTTCCTGACTTTATCTGGGGAAGGGCATGCCTAAGCCATCAGGCCACCATTTAGGTGACCAGGTGTTAAGGTCCATCCCAAGTATCATGACTTTGGTTTTTTCCCCGTTCAGTTTTAGACAGTTTAGCTGCATCCAGCGATTAACTTGTTCAATGCAGTTACTAAATCTGTCTGCTGTTTTGTCTACGTTATTCATGATTGACACCACTATCTGTGTGTCGCTGCATAGGAAATGGGTAAGAATCCACACTTTCTTATGATGGTTGCGAAAGGGGCAACATATATGTTAAAGAGGGTAGGGCTCAGGGAAGATCCCTGAGGCACCCCCCATGGTGACTTAAAAGGTTTAGATATGTGGTCTCCTAATTTGACTGTGAAGCTTCTCTCGGTCAGGTATGAGGTTATCAACGAGAGTGCTGAGTCGTGAGCTCCTAGTTCTACTAAGCAGGTTAGGAGTATATCATGGTTAACGGTGTTGAAGGCTACTGAAAGATCTAAAAGAATCAGGGCAGCTCCCACCCGTTTCCAGTACATTCCTAAGTTCCTCAGCTGCCATGATCAGTGCTGTATCTGTTCCATGTTCCTCGATGAACCCATTCTGTGATGGATCTAATGCATGAGCCGGTAATAGAAACTCTGACAGCTGTTTATTCAATAGTTTTTCCAGAATTTTAGCTGGGAAAGGTATTCTTGAGATCGGTCTATAGCTCGCATGATCCTGTGGATCCAAATTGGGCTTTTTTAGTAGTAGTACCTCTGTTGCTTCTTTCTGTACCTCTCACCTATTTCTGCACCCATCTTACCTCTTTCTGTACCCCTTTTGCCTCCTTCTGCACCTCTGTTGGTTCTTTCTGCACTGCTCTTGCTTCTTTTTGTTCTGCTTTTGCATGTTTCTGCACTTCTCTTGCCTCCTTCTCACCTCTGTTGCTTCTGTATGCACTTCTCTTGCTTCTTGCTGTACCCGTCTTGCTTCTTTCTGTACCTGTTACTTATTTGTGCACTTCTCTTGCCTCCTTCTGCACTTCTCTTGTTTCTTTCTGCACTTCTGTTACCCCTTTCTGCAACCTTCTTTCCTCTTTTTGCACCTCTCCTGCCTCTTTCTGTACCCCTGTTCCCCTTTTCTGTATCTCTCTTGCATGTGTCTGCAACTCTATTGCCTCTTTCTGCAGTTCTCTTGTTTCCTTCTGCACCTCTGTTGCCTCTTTCTGCACTTCTCTTGCCTCTTTCTTCACCCCTCTTGCCTCCTTCTGGACCTCTGTTGGCTCTTTCTGCACTGCTTTTGCTTCTTTCTGCACCTTTATTTGAAATGTCTGCACCCCACTTGCCTCTTTCCGTACCCTTCTTCCCTCTTTCTGCCCTTCACTTGCCTCTGTCTGCACTGCTGTTCCCTCTTTCTGTACCTCTTTTGCCTGTTTCTGTAACTCTTTTGCTTCTTTCTGAACTTCTCTTGCCTCTATCTGTACTCAACTGGGAAAGTTGTCAAGTTTATAAAGGTCTGCGCGCTCTCGTGACTAAGGTATATGGCTACTAGGCCTGGGCGGTAAAGCCAGTTCCGCTTGTGGAATTTGGGAAATTTCAAGTTCCGCGGAGAACGCAAAATGGCCCAACATTCTGCGCTCCGTGACTTCGCGGAATTTTTGGCTTGTTCGCGTTCTCAAAATGCGTGTTCGGAAGATATTTCCCCTGAGAACGCAAACAGCAAGTGCGAACAGGATAAAAGCATTGCGAACAAACAATTCCGCGTGTTCACGGAATTTCTGCGTGTTCGCCGAGATTTTTTACAGTTTCGCAGAGATTTGCGTAACGCGATTACGCAAATTCTGCCCACCCCTAATGGCTACTTGTATATGTATTCTTACATGTGTTATGCATCTGAAGATGGTAGCTTAAATAGCGGGTAACTTCTCCCATAGGTACTCACATCTTCTGAGTTCTGCTCTGTCATTCTGATTCACAGGTAGACATGTCTTATGTATATATGTATTATAGAGCCCCTCAAATATACTATTGAATACCCATGTGCCCTGTATTGTGAGCAGAAAGAAATGCATACACTTTTTTGTACTCAAATTTACAGAGTATGCTGTTTGAAACACAGGTATTGAAGTATTTCTATGTTTCTTTTTATGTACGATGTCACTCGGTAAAAGCAGGGACACACATACATACATTCACCAACTTGGCCAGACTTACAACAGTGATATGCTTAGGATTGCTGTTTTATATTTGGTAGGCAGGCCTAACTTTCTGAGCAGTTGATTAATAGTGAACCTTCAAGAGAAAAGTGAGGTTTAAGACATTTTGGGAGAAGGATTAGTGATTAGGCTACTTTTTATGAGTCTGTTGTAAGGTACAGTCAAAGTAGGCCTCTTTCTGCACCCTTGTTGGTTCTTTCTACACTTCTCTTGCTTCTTTCTGCACCTTTCTTTCTATTTCTTGACTTCTGTTGACTCTTTCTGCACTTCTCTTGATTCTTTCTTTGCTTCCTCTTTCTGCACATGCCCTACCTATGTGGGCATATTTAGAAATTAGCATTTAAAAAACCTTAGAAATTCACTGAAAAAACAGAGGTTTCAGGGACTTTATAGTTAGAAATTAGTATTTAAAAAAACCTTTGAAATTCACTGAAAAAACCATAGGTTTCAGGGACGTTATAGTTAGAAATTAGCATTTAAAAAACCTTGGAAATTTACTGAAAAAAACACATGTTTCAGGGATGTTATAGTTAGTTGAATTGAATTGAATTGAAATGTCATTTGTATAGCGCATGGCTACCCGGAGGCATCCCAGCACTGGCAGTGACAGCAAGAGGTGTTCAGCCAAATTAGGAAAAAAGGAATTTTTTTAGGGATCTACGAAAGGAGAGATGATTGGGTTCTGCTCGCGGATGGGGGGGGGAATTCCAGAGTCTGACAGTGTTGAGCTAACTATAACTTGTGCTCCAGCAATGCACTGCTGATCATGTTGCATATTACATCACTCAAGACATGGTCAGTGACATGACTGATGGCATCACTGAAGACATCTCAAATGACAGCACTGATGACATGATGATATCATCCACCTAATATCTGCTGCACCTCCTCACACCCTAATATAACCCTTCATATAGGCCTGGGCGTAGGACTACGCTACGCTCGGAGAGCGTGTGTAGTTTGCGCTATATTTTTTGCTTGCTCGCGGTCCTCAACGTTAAGTTGGCGACCGCGAGCAAAATAAATATCCCGACGAGACTTTTTCCTCGTTCGCGATCAGCAACATCAAGTTGCTGAACGCAAGCTTGGAATATAAACCTCCCAGCGAGATTCTCAATGTGGGGAGGTCATGTTTCTTATTGCGAGTGGTCGCATATGCTCGCGACCGCTAGTGATGAGAAACTACCAGTTCGCGTTGAGAAAGCTGCCACTCGAGTACAAATCTACTCGAGAGGAAGAAAATGACTGCTTGCACTGTGCAAGATGCCGTTTGCAATGATTACATAGTGAGGACAAGCATCCGGCACTGTGCAATCAGTGTGAACAGCATTTTCCCTACCCCACTATGCAGTTAGCATAGCTACGCGTAGCTTGCGTAGTGCGAAGTGCACTTTGCATAGCTACGCTTAACGCTACTAAGCAAACTACGCCCAGGGTTACTTTCATACACCCTCTCTAAAATACAGACTACCATTCTCGGAACCATAGACACACCAATACCAGTTAGTACATACCCACTCACTAAATCACAGCTACAGCCCGAACGGCTGAACAGAATTACACCAAATTTGGCAAAGAGTTAGCCATCAGTTCAGATGTGTTGCTTTTGCTTATATGGTGTCAATCTGTTCAGTAGTTCCTGATAAAATTACAGTTAAATTGATTTATATATCTATGAGTGTGCGAGGATTGTCATCGTACCATAAGCGCAACCCTCTACTTCTAATTGGCTGTCAAGTGGTTGTCAACATTCGAAACCAGGAATTGTTGGCAGCCATTTTGTGCCTCGGTAGAAGCGAGGCTGACGAAGTCTGTGAAATATGTGTGCAAAACGGACAAAGGGGGCAGGGTAGAAATAATTTTACCCTCTAGACCTGTTTAGGGGGTCCCCCAAGGCCCAAATTTTTTTTTTAACCTGGCAGGTATGTGTAGGGTGCGCGGACTCTGCCGTAAAATAAATTAAATAATACAGCTTTTTTTATAATTAGCCCCTGGGGGGTAAATACCGGGGGCAAACATATTAAATTTATGGAGGGGCCCAGAGGGGGCCCCCAGCTCTGGGGCTAAAAAAAGAAAATGGTGGGGGGAGGGGTCCAAGTTCCCCAAAGCCACGGGGACCACCTTCCCCGGGAGATTTATGTATTGTGGGAGGGGGACTGCTTGGCCCCCCTCCTGGAGCATTCGAGGGCCCTGTTACCCCCAGGGCCACAAAAAAAATGGTTGGGGGAGCTGCAAGGTCTCCAAATCCTCGAGGACCCCCACTCCCCGGGGCTTTATGTATTGTGGGAGGGCTGGTTCCTGCAGTGTCCCGGGGTGTCCATCCCGCCCTCCCATAGCAAGAAAATGTGTTCTCTCTTTCAAAATGTAAATGAGATTACTTTTCCACATGGGGAGCAGCATGTTAGTAGCTCCCTATGTAGACAGCAATGCTGGTTCCCAAACGCGTAGAAGTTGTGCACCAAAGGCGCTGGAGTTGTGCACCCTACAGATTATGAGTTGTGCATCCAGCGCGTGTACACCAGGGGGCCGCACTGAGCGCTGTGCTGGGTGCGCAACTTTTAATTTTACAGTAAAAAAAATAGCCTTTTCAGTAATTTTAATTATCCCGGGGACCCTACCCCACGGGTCTTATAAGAAGTGTTGGGGACCGTGGGGGGAGCCACAATGTCCCCACGGTGGCACCAGCTCCTCACGTCCTTTGGGAGCCGGTATTGCTTTTCCACATGGGGAGATGCTAAGTTGCATGTGAAAAGGAATCTGTTTGTGATTTTGAAAGTGAGAATAGATTTCATTGCTGTGTCTTTCAAAATCCAAAGTATTTCCGTATGGGAGGGCGGGAGCCGCGAGACTTCCGCCCTCTCATAGCAAACAACAGTGTCCTGGGGTAGGCACCCCGGGAGAGAACAGGAGCTGGCCCTGGGGTGTGGTGATCCCCAGGGCCCTCGAGGGCTCCAGGCGGAGGGCAACACAGTCTGCCTCCCACAATACTCAAAATTCTGGGGGTGGTGGTTCCCGGGGTTTGAGGGGGTCTTTGAGGTCCCTACACTTCTAATTTTGCAGGGGGCGGGCTTGGAGCCCCCCACAACTATTTTTTCATAGCCCTGGATGGGTGGCTCTCAGTCTTGTATAGGAAAAAGCAATGCTGAGAAAATCTTCCAGTAAGATAACAAAGGATTTTGAAGTCCATTTTCGATGTTTTTGTTGTACTTTGCAGGCATTAAAGTGACGACAATTTGAACTCTGTCTTTGTAAATATGCCACTATGTTTTGTAATATCAACAATCTTGTCTTCCATTTCAATAGGCACAAAGTATTTATTGAAGTTCATTGTGAATCGTGAAACAACACTGTCTAATTGTGATCGATAAAGAAGGGAATGAGTTGTGTACTTGTTTTGCTTGTAATGTGGATAGGGCAGGTTTACAAGTTCATTGCATTACAATTGCATTACTTTTAAGATGGGAAAAGTGACGCGAAAGTGGTGCAAGGGTGTTGTAAATCTGGTTTGGATTTTGAAAGAGAACAGGGTATATCTGTAGGGTAAGTGCAGGTTAGTGTAGGGGTAACAATTACTATTCTAAGTCCAGGGGGGTGCATCTGTACGGTAAGTGCATGTTAGTGTAGGGCTAACAATTAATATTCTAACTCCAGGAGGGTGCATCTGTAGGGTATGTGTTGGATACTGTATGAATAATAATTACTATTGCAAATCCAGGGGGTTGCATCTGTGGGGTATTTGTTGGATAGTGTATGAGTAACAATTATTATGGAAAAGAAAGGAGTTATAGGAGAAGGAGACACACACTTTCACTGTGAACCTGGAAGAACAGAAAGTGACGAGAGATGATTTCCGAAGTGTTTAGGCTTGAGAGCCTGGTTAATCATTAAATGGGGTCTGGCAGATAAGTGCGTACTTATTATGCAAAAAGCCTTTCGGGGTCTTGCGAAAGCAAGTCATCTTTAATAATTGCCTCTCGCTGCGTGTACTTGCAAGGTCATCTGATTTGCTCGTATGTTAAAAACAGAAACTTTCGACACCTCTTTTTCATTGGTTGTGAAGCATTGTAAGATGCCGTATTACCAACTAATCCCTTTCTTTTCGCAGATTTTGAAAAACATTTGATTGGCTGCTGTGTGGTTAACTCTAACTCCCTGATCTTAATGTTGATTGGCTTGTTTTTTCTATGTGTTTCAAACCCTTCTTGATAATATGCCCCCAGTTGTGGTAGGTGTTTTTAATTTAAACTGTCTACTGTGCTTACGAATTTGTTGACTGTGAAGGTATTTAAAAATATTATTCTATTTTCTATTCTCTCATAATTGTCCTAACTTTTCTCCTTTAGCGTGGAGTACTTTGTCCTTTCACTAAATGTATAATTCTTCAAACCATCCTTGAAAGAAAAATGTACAAGTTTTAAAAAAATATTTAATGAGTCTTTTATATTCATTACATGGGTGAAATGAAAAATCTTTTTTTCATTCATTGGTATCACGCATTGGACCTCATTTATTTTATTTTATCATAAGCACTCAATCCTTATGTTTACATTATATAAGTGTTGCCCCATCATTTTTATTTAAATGTTTGGGCTTTTTTTACTTTCAGATGAAGTAGAATAGAAGTGCTACGGCAAACACTCCCTCACTACTTCATCTTTCTTTTTTTATGTACATTTCATTTCAATATTACATTTAACAATCATTATTAAAAATTGAAAGAATTATTAACATTTGAAGCCACAATTATATATTTTTTTTTTAAAAAGTGCTTGCAAAGATAATCCTCCAGTGAAATTTGGTGAAAGCACTACTCAACATAAATAGTTTTAGATAATGTTCACTCTAGAAGATAAAGAGTATTCTCTTATTCCAAAGTATTTTGTTTTTTCGTCCATAGTTTATTTATACTACATTTTTCAATCATTAAGAAATACTTGCATACTAAAAAAAATATTATTTATTACGTTTTGAAACCCTCTGTTGAAAGTCATCCAACTCCAGTTGAAGGATCATAAAGTTATATATAAATTAAAATATACATTAACAATATGATCCCTCTGTGGAAATGAAAGAGAAATTCAAGATGATGGCGTCCCTCCTAATTATTACTTTGTACGTAGTAATTCCTTAATTAACTTATTTTTCTTGCAATGGTTCTTTCATCAACTTGTTATTATATTCCCTTTAAACTTAATCATACCACATTCCATAATCATTTAAATTATTTTGCTTTCGTATTTTAAAAATATCAAACATATACCCATTCAGATAATTTACCTCTCTTCGATATTCTTTCCTTCCTCCTTCAAAATTCATCCAACTCCTCTGGAAGGAAGATAATGTTTAATGTATTTTTAAATATACATTAACAATATGTTTAATCTAAGGAAATGAAAGATATTCTCAAGATGCTTCCAAAGCCCCGAATCATTACCTTGCTTGTAGTTTCTTCGCCCGTATTGATTCTCTGAAACGAAAGTAATTATCCCACGTATGTGGTTTAAATACTTTTTGGTTACTTAACACTCTATGGGATCAATTTATTGCTCCTCCCATTCTCAAGTCACGTTTTTCAGTTGACAGGTGTTCTCATTTCCACTGTTTTGGTACATCATGTGTTTATGTAAACGTGCCTCTTTCCATACTTTTTAACTTTTGTATAATTTTTAAAATGCTTTATTTAAATTCTTATTAAAGCATTTCTATAGGTTACTATTTTTTAATACGAGTATTAACATTCATTCTCCTTTTTTTCGACTTATCATTCTAGTAACTTCCCTTTTTTTGTAAAACTTTTTTTATTATTCTTCATTACCCTCAACCCCTATTTTCCCTGCATCCCATGCCAGAGATACTCTCTATTAAACTTTGAGTATTCTAATTTATATCTGACTATTAATTTATTTAATTCCATTACTCTGACTTTTAATACATTTATTTATCTAATATTTTTAATCTTTCTTTATACACTGCAAGAGATACTGTTATTTGTCTATAATCACACTATGAAGCAGTGATCATTTGGCAAAATCGAGAGAGAATGATTTGGTTGGTTGATGTGTTTGCAGTTACATAAGTACATATACTTTGCAGTGAGCCAGGCTTTAGGCTATGCAGTGCTTCCAACTACTATGCATTATGCATGTCGTGGTGTAACCCCTTTCACACTTGTGCTTCAGACCTACAATTCCCCAGTCACTATCTTTATACTCTAGCAAACACAGTGTGACTGCTGTTGTAATTTCAAAATGAGTCTTTCAGTACCATGTAGTAATTCATTCACTTAAGTAAATGTCAACTAATTAAGAATTCACCCAGTGTCTTTACTTACATTAATGTAATCATTCAGTCAGTAAGCATGTACTCATGCTGTGAGCTAGGCTTTAGGGAATGGAGTGATTCAAAGTGCTATGTATTATGCATGTAGTGGTGTAATAACCTTCACATTTGTGCTTCAGGACTGCAATTCCCCACTCACTATATAAACCAGGAGTCTCCAACTAGTAGCTCGGGAGTTACTGGTCGCTCACCAGCACCCTAAAAGTAGCTCTCCGAGGTGAAGCCAAACCAAGCCAACCTCAGAGATTCTGTGTATAATAAAGAAGGTAGTACTGCTCATTTCACTACCCTTAAGAGTTACAGACAGCCACACCAATGGCAGGGGTTGTTGATAACACTCAAACACACACTGTGGTGGCGTATCAATTAATCAATTAGGGATGTACAGAGCGCAGTACTCACCTGTGAGGGTTTCCAGGCGCTGGGGGAGTATGTGGGGGGGGATTTGTGCAGCTTTGGTGATTCAAAAAGCCAGGTCTTATGGCTGACCCTGAATGCTTTTAGTGTGGGGGTTTATCTGATGCTGAGGGAGAGTTCATTCCAGGTCTTGGCCTGTATGATGTAGGAGAAGGGTGTGCCTCCTGCCTGGTTCTGTGGATACAGAGAATTTCTGCCAAGGCCTGGTCAGCGGAGTGGAGGTTTCTTTTGGGGGTATAGAAGCAGATTGAGGTATTGGAGTCAGGTGTTGTGGAGGGATTTATAAGTGTGTGTGAGTAGCTTGAAGGTCACTCTTTTTTCGACGGGAAGCAAGTGGAGTGCTTGGTTATGTTGGGTAATGTGGTCTTGTCGTGGGTTGCTGAGGATGAGTCTGGCTGCAGTGTTCTGGACAGTCTGAAGTTTATGGAGTAGAGATTTCTTGATTCCGGCATTCAGGGCATTCCCGTAGTCCAGCCTGCTTGTGATGAGTGCTTGAGTGATGGTCTTCCTTGATTCGGGGGGTGGGTCTATTTCAAGGTCTTGCTGAGTATGTGGCGGGTGTTGAAGCATGTGGAAGCTGCATTGTTGGCCTATGGGTCTGTCATATGTTTGTCCACTTTAAATCTAAGTTGGGGAGACTTACTGCTGTGGTAATACCATTTGTGGCACACTGCATGTGATGATTTGAATTTTACTTGATTAGAAACATTTAATATTGATAAATGTTTTCCTAGCATTCTGCTGATATCTTCACCTGGGATTTTCTGGTGGTTACTACTGATAATTGTGCTTATGGTGGTCATAGTGTAATAGTAATACATACCCCCAGCAGAACCCCTATACTTCACAAACACCATTACACTACCCTAAAACCTGAAACACTACCCCAGCATGAACTTCTATACCACATGAACACCACTGCAGTACTTTAACCCCTTCAGTGCTAATGACAAGGGTAACTCGTCATGGAGTTTCCATTGATTTCAATGGAAAGTCAATGGAAGTGCATCATGTGCCTTAGCAGCCAAGTGGTTAAACCCCAAAACACTACCTCTTACAGTAGACAAACACCACTGCACTATCCTAAACCTTAAAACACTACCCTCAGCACGACCCCCTACACTACACAAACACCAGTGTACTACCCTAAATGGTAAATCTACCACCAACACGACCCCCTACTCTATACACAGACCAATGCACTACCTAGGAGAATTGTTTTCACTTCTGCTCATTTTTTCTCTTTCAATATATGCTACTATGCACAGTATACATTGTAGGAGAAAAATGCCTTCACTGATTGTTTTTGTGCAGGAAGGTGTGTCTTCCTGCACAAAAACAAACTCCTCACGACACAGATATTCTTACACCATGGTGCAAGAGTACCTGTATCACCACATGAATGCAGTTTAAGCAGCAGTGCAGAAGGAAGGACAGACTTCCAACATAGTTATGTACATATGTTGCATCTCTGTGCTTCCGAAGTAGCTCAGCACGCTGTAGCTAAAGAGGTTACAGTGTCATGCTACAGCGCTTCCTTATAGTTATGCAGTTATACATTCACCATATATGACAAATGCATTCTTTAGTCAATTATACAGTATGTATACATTTATGTAAACTTTCAAACACTAGCATATACATTTTTTGTTTTTTTAAAAAGAAAAAAAGTCAACAGGACGAACAAAACCATTAACTTTGAGGGAATAAAAAAAACACTAGCATTGATGGTTATCAAGTGTTCTGCAACCTAAGTCTACTGATTGCTCCCCATAACAAATTTTGTGAATTTATAAGGTTTTTTAAATGATAATTCCTAACTATAACATGCTTGAAACCTATGTTTTTTTCAGTAGCACAGAGGCACAAGCGAAACGCGAAAAGGGGGCAGGGTAGAAACACCCTGACCCCCAGGCCTGCTCAGGGGGTCCCACAAGGACCCCCAAGGACAAATTCAAAAAAAATTTTTTTACAATCGGCAGAATCCGCGCTGGGTGCGCAGATCTTGCCGATCAAAAAAAAATGAAGCATGGGCTCCCGCACTTCAATGCTAATTAGCCCCCGGGGCCAAATCCAGGGGGCATGAAAAAGAGAAGTTTGGGGGTCCAATGTCACCTCAGGCCCTGCTCCCTTCCTTAATCATTGTGCAAACGAGCCCTGTGGTGCATTTTAAGTTGCAGATTTAATTCCTCTTCAATCTTGAGGGTCCCTGGGGCCAACTAGCCCACCAGGTACCTCCAGTATGCGCCAGGGAGCTGTGTTGCAGACAGATGTTCAAAGGCCATGCCCATTTTTACAGCTCTCTGCATCACAGCTCAGTGGTGCTTACTGGAGGTACCTAGTGGGCTACTTGGACCCCAGGGACCCTCAGGATTCAGGGGGACTTAATCAACCAAATTAAAACGGACACAGGGCGCGTTTACACAGTGGTGAAGGAAGAGGATGGTGTAGGAAAGTGGCTATATATATAGTTGACCAAAGTAAAACCAGCCGAACTACGAATTCCGATTTACTCACCTGTTATCAGGAGAGACCTCAGTGCTGCATCTTTGAGCCCAGTACTTATCCTGAAAAGTAATTTTAACCGTACCTACTAGTAACTTGAATTTTCTTCCATAGGCTAACATTGACAGGTTTCACTTGGAAATTTTTCTAAGGAACTCTCCAACCTCAGCTCCAACACCAACGACATCTCGCCTTCGCTAGATCTGCGCGACTCAGTGGCCTCCTTCTTCCACCTCATGATCGCCAACATCTACGACAGCTTCAGCTCCACGACCATCCTGACAACCACCACCCCCACGACCATCACTTATACCAACCACCTGCGATCCTGGGCCAGCGTCAATGATGAGGACACCAGCAAAATCATGAACACCATTCACTTCAGATCACCATTTAACCCATGCCCTCAACACATATTCAACAAAGCCAGCACAGCCATCGCACCCTATCACCGGAGAATAATCAACATCTACTTCGAGACAGCAACCTTCCCGGGAAGCTGGAAGCACGCCGAGATAAATGCCTTACTCAAGAAACCTAAGGCGGGCCAAGGACCTCAAGAACTTCCGACCCATCTCCCTGCTTCCATTCCGGGTGAAGGTTACCAAGAAAATCATCAACAAACAGCTGACCCGCTACCTCGAGGAGAACAACATCTTGGACCCAACCCAGTCTTGTTTCCCCAGCAACTGCAGCACCGAAACTGCCCTCATCGCCTCCACCGATGACATCAGGACCCTGCTTGACAACGGAGAAACGTATTTAAAAGCAGGGGACAACCCAAATAACCCAATGGCTCTGGGTAATAATATACAATCAGAAAAATAATAATGCCTCGGGATTGATAGATGTGCTAAATAGTAAGATAAAGATAAAATAAATTTAACTTGATCCAGCGCACCTATAGAAAAACTGTCTCACCAACGCTACCCAACACCATTATACTCACCATTAATCATAAATCATTCACAAGGCCCATTAACAACCGAGACAATTTTTGAGCAACTGAATCATGTGACCTAATTAATCAGAACCTATACACAAACTATTTACACATTTATATACAACTGCAGTTTACTATATCTTACCATGGTTTTATGCATAAATCATATTAATAAAGTCACTTAGGCAAATGGATCAGTTGATGGTAACTAGACCATGAATAAACAAGACCAGCTTGTCATTTTAAAAATCTAATTTTATTAACTTTATTATTCAAGAAAGAGCATTTTATTAAGAATCTTTATTTATTAGCAATTTTAGCAGCTTTTAATAGGACAATGAATTATTGAACTGACATCTTCAAAGCAAATCAGCATGTATGAGTTAAAGCAAATAACAGTTTTCATTCCCTAAACTTATTTCCCTGGCTAAAACTCACTTCACCCAAAAGGAAAAGTCATTTAAGCCTATTATCCTTACGTGCGCCAAAAGTCCATCAGCACGACACGCCTATCAGGAAACGGAAAGCGAGAAGCGCCCTCCTGCCCATGGGGGCAATTTTTGTACCTTTTCTGCCTAGCTAATCTCACTAAAAGTACATTTCTTTCTGCCATCCAGTGTTCTTATTGGTTGACTGATGTCAGCTCATATGCTGTCATCATCTTTCTCCAAGCCTAGAACGGGCTTTCTTAGAGTCCATTGTCTCTCATTCTCAGGTCACGCAGCTTCCTCAAAACAAAACATTTTATATGTTACAGGCCGTAACTTTCTTAGCTTGTCAAGCTTTGCTTCTTCCTGTCCTTGGGTCAATCTCACCATGAGCACGTAAAACAATGTTCATTCGAGCTTGCAAATATTTTTCAACGTGGAAAAGTTTCCATGCAGGACTCTCGCTCTCTCTGGACAGGACTGAGCAACGCCATTTTTACTGCATTCTTTCGGCCTCACTTGAAAACTATTATTTAAACAAACACAAGTCATTAATTAATTAGAGAATTGAGACCCATTCTGTTACCCACCCCCTTTGCTAAATATTAACCCATTAATTTATGTTACCTAGCTTAAGCACCAGCCACAGAATTCTCCACAAACTTATGCCATATAAAAGACGAAAAGACATAACATAAGCACACAAATAAGCACATGCCATTAATTAAACAGCCGCATTTAATACTGACAAAAACAATAGACAAGGTTAGTTTATTATTTTCAATGCACTTGCAAATGTAACAAAGAGTACATGTATTAATCCCTTGTGTCATGTAAATGCATTTTAATCTAGGATGGTTAATAATTTACCACAAATCAATTAATACGGTTATTTATTATGGAAGTTTAACTTTGCGAGCCAGAACAAAATATTATTCTGAAACTCGCTCCATCAACTCCCTCATCTAGTGATTTCAAAATCACCAAACTACACCCAAAATGTTAGCAAAAATTTTAACCCTTGAACATGTTTTGATAATCACAGTATTAGTATTTCTAAACTTTTGATTCTGCAGTTTGTTTGTAACTCTCATATTGTGACCTACGAAACTCTTCTAATTCAATCTCCTTCTCCTGTTCTTTTCTGAGCTTGTAAATCCTCTTCTTTTCCCTAAGATACTTCTTTCTCTTGTGTAACATGCAATTAATTTTTAACAGAAGTATCACAAAAACTATAGCTAATAGAGGACACAGTATTTTGCGTAAAATTGAACTACCAATCTCTTGAAACCAGGTTTTGATTGCTGCAAATCTTTTGCTCAAGCGTTCTGAAAAATCCTCATCTTCTAAAGGTACAATTTCCGAATGTAGCTCTGTAATGTTTTTTATATACATTTCAATATTCTGACTCTTATCTGGAATGTATGTACAGCAATGCTGGACATGTAATATTCCACAAACTCCTCCCTCTTTTGCTAGCAGAATGTCTAAAGCAAGACGGTTCTGCATAACCATAGATCTCATGGCAATAAGTTCAGTGTCAACTAATTGGAATCCACTAGCAGTATCAGTAGACAGTCTGTCAACAATTGTAGACATTTTTCTGATTTGAACTGCATTCAGGGCTATACCCACGAAAGGTATTACTGCACCAAAAATATCTCCCAAAATTTCTGAAAAACTTTCCCTTTTGAACCTACTCAAATGATTGCTAATTTCAAATGAACCTTTTGTATTTCTATCTACATGAAAAATCTTTGGAAAAACTAGACCGATATAGAATGTACCATACCAGTGATCTGGGAGATTATAATAGGCTTTATCTCCACACACAAAATAAATTCCAGGAAAAATTGGATCTTTACCACCTTTAAATCCCCATCCACCCAAGATCTGATAAGTGTCTTCGCATTGACTGGCACCCACAAAATAATTGTCAAATAAAGTATTGTCTCTTCGAATACAAAGCTTACCACTAACAGGTTTATCTATGTGAATAGCAACATTTTCATTTCTACCATTTAGCTTTTCATCTTCAATTTGCCAAAACTTAGACTTGGTTTGTTTCAGCATTTCATTTCTTTTATAAATCGCCCTTCTCTCTTCAACAAGGTTTAAGAAAGATTTTTCTTCAGCTCTCAATTTGCAAGTTAAATTGTTTCTAAAAGCATACTCATAAGTGAGTTCATTAGTTACAATGAAAAATTCCCTCATCTGTTTAGCATGTTTATGTTTATACAAGCTCTTATCAACTTTTAAGTTAGCAAAAATGTCGTCGTAATTTGAATAATAGTACTCCAAATGACCTGTTTGATAAAACAGACTAGCTATAACACTACAGGTTATTTCATAAGTAAGGGGAAGCATATTATATGTCACCCCCTCAGAAACAGAAGCAGGTAATTTTACACAAATGTAACAATCCTTAACATCCATTACTTTAACATATTCAGATAAAAGTCTTGAAAAAGTATTGCTAGAAAAATCACCAACAGATCTATCTTGATGGATCTCTGGTTTGTGCTCAATAACTCTGTTAGACTTATCTACAACTCCATTGTTATCTTGTTTAGCCACAGCTTTACTTGTCATGTTAGTCTTGTACTCTTCTTTGTCAATGCCAAAAGGAAAAATGACAGCTAAAATAACCAGACCAAAACTATTAAAATCACACAAATAGAAGACATTTTACAACATCTCCTTAAGATGGAACACCTTGAATTATTGTTAACAGAAGGTATCTTTTACTCAGAACAAGTGCCTTACAAAAAAAATCAAAAATCAAACATTTCTAAATAGACACACACCCCTGTTTTTACTTTTTTTTTAAAGAAAAACCCTACTTTCTAACAGCTTTTCTTCGACCTTACATCTTACATCAATGTGTTTTTCCAGCTAACACAATTTCTTCGACCTTGTGTCACCTAACACATTTTCTTCAGCCTCATGCCATGAACAAAAACAAAATCAATCATTATCACTTGTGTCATCAATATCTTCCTGACTACTGCTATTCACTTCCACTACTGGTGGAATTATTATATAAGTCCACTCAGGGGACTTGTATTTCTGGTTAGGCTTCACTACTCTTTTTGCTCTACTGCTAATCACTTCTATTTTCTTTCCTGTTTGAATTTTCTTATCAGAATCTCCTTTCTGACTTGAAATGTCATTCACCTGCTCTTTTGATCTGTTTACTAATTTGAATTTTAGACCTTATTTTTCAATTGGAGCTGGCCAATTATCTCCTTTTCTCAATATTTTCTTCTTTGGTTCAGATTGATTACACTCTGCTCTCCAAGCTCTTTTTCTTGAACTTCTTAGTTCAGATTCATTGCCGCTTTCATCTGATTCAGTATATGATATTTCAAATCTAAATCTTGGTTCTTCTTTACTCGGCAGTTTCACTCTGTTAGGAACATCATCCTTATAGCTGGTACTCGGAATTTCGTCTTCTTCTTCTTCTTCAATCACTTCCAACTTCCCAGTTTCAGAATTTTCATTCCTGCTTTCAGAGCTTCAAATCTGCTTTTCAATACTCTCTTGATCTTGAATAACCACTTGATCAGACTCTTTTTCTGCTTCTTTTTCTAGAAGATCTTCATCATCTTCAGATTCTTGTATCACAATTTCTTCAATTTCTTCATTCAATGCCTCATTCGCATTTGAATCTTCCAGATGTCGACCTTCCTGTCGATCTTCAGTATCTGGATCTTTTTCAGGTTCTTCTTCAGAATCTGAATCAGCTGTAGTATCACCTTCGTCAGGATTTTCAGGTGGAGGTACACAAATGGTGTGACTGGCATGAATCCATCTCTTCAATCCTTTGCACTTTACTGCATTAGTTGTAACAAGTATCACCTGTCTTGCCTTTTGCCATCTGGGTACTAAGCAGTTTCTTCTTCGGTGAACTTTTGTTCTCACCCAGTCTTCTGGTAACAGATCATAAGCGTGTTCCTTTTCTCTTGTCAACACTTCAGTTCCCACCTGATGGAACACAGAAGTCACAACATCAGAGAGGTTCTTGCAATAATCCAAAATGACGCTATCATTAATGCTCATTATTTTGCCAACTGGTACAAAAACTTGTCTCATGACTCTGCCCATGAGAATCTCATGAGGGCTTAAACCTGTCTTTTTATCTGGAGTACTTCTCAATGACATCAAAACAAGTGGTAGTGCATCTGTCCACTTCATTCCTGTAGCTAGACACATTTTGGCTAATCTATTTTTGATTGTACCATTCACTTGCTGAACAACACCTGATGCTTCTGGTCTGTATGCACAATGCAGCTTTTGCTTAATATTCAGTGCTTCACAAACGATTTGTAACAATCTGTTTTCAAAATGTGTTCCACGATCAGTCTCGACCGTCACTGGAAAACCGTACCTTGGTATGATTTACCTTAAAAGCAATTTAGCCACAGTAACTGAATCATTGTGACGTGTTGGGAATGCTTCTACCCATCTTGAAAACAGACAGATAATCACTAGGACGTATGTCAATCCATTGTGGCGTGGCATGTCAATGAAATCCATTTGCAACCTGGTAAAACCACCACCCTCCCGTCCTATGGTTTCCATGCTCACAACTGTTTTTCTGTTTGGGTTGATCTGCTGGCAGTTCAAGCATCTTTGACAAAAAGATTCTGCAATTAGTCTGAACTTTGGATTGTACCATGTCTGCCTAAATAGCCTAATCATTGAGTCTTTTTCAATTTATCCTTGACCATGATACATTCTAGCCATGTCAGCAATCATGCTATCTGGCATAACTGGTCTGTCATCTTTGTAAACCCAAATTTCATCTTCCTCCCGCTGTCTGCAACCTGCTTTCAACCATTTGTCTTTTTCCTCATCATCTGCCTCATCTTGTAAATCTTTTACTCCTTGCCATGTCTCAACTACAGATGTTAGCATTAGTGAGTTCAAAACATGTTCATTGTTTTTCTCCCGATTGATTGACATATTATTTTTCGCACAGAACTTTGCTATCTCGTCTGCATAAGCATTTCCCTTTGTGATATAATCCTCTCCCTTTTTATGTGCTGTACATTTCATGATGTGAAAATTGCAAAAAACACAGTTGATGGACAGAATGTAGAACAATGTCATACATTCACCCCAGTACAAGGATCTGGGCCTAAATCCATCGTTTTTTTGCACTCCACACCACCCTGGGTTAGACACTGGCTATATGCAAATCAGCTCTGACCCTGTGCCTCATGGGAACAGTCCAGTCCGAACTACCAAGCCATGTCTTTCCCAGACCGGAATCAAGCATCCAAGGACCGGTTTCTGGCTATCAGCCTTCATTCAGCCTGGATAGCTTGACTCCAGTGGTGTGGAGAGCCTGGGACTCACGTCTCAGCATACCCAGCCCACTCGGGGTGAAAATTGCAAAAAACACAGTTGATGGACAGAATGTAGAACAATGTCATACATTCACCCCAGTACAAGGATCTGGGCCTAAATCCATCGTTTTTTTTGCACTCCACACCACCCTGGGTTAGACACTGGCTATATGCAAATCAGCTCTGACCCTGTGCCTCATGGGAACAGTCCAGTCCGAACTACCAAGCCATGTCTTTCCGAGACCGGAATCAAGCATCCAAGGACCGGTTTCTGGCTATCAGCCTTCATTCAGCCTGGATAGCTTGACTCCAGTGGTGTAGAGAGCCTGGGACTCACGTCTGAGCATACCCAGCCCACTCGGGGTGAAAATTGCAAAAAACACAGTTGATGGACAGAATGTAGAACAATGTCATACATTCACCCCAGTACAAGGATCTGGGCCTAAATCCATCGTTTTTTTGCACTCCACACCACCCTGGGTTAGACACTGGCTATATGCAAATCAGCTCTGACCCTGTGCCTCATGGGAACAGTCCAGTCCGAACTACCAAGCCATGTCTTTCCCAGACCGGAATCAAGCATCCAAGGACTGGTTTCTGGCTATCAGCCTTCATTCAGCCTGGATAGCTTGACTCCAGTGGTGTGGAGAGCCTGGGACTCACGTCTGAGCATACCCAGCCCACTCGAGGTGAAAATTGCAAAAAACACAGTTGATGGACAGAATGTAGAACAATGTCATACATTCACCCCAGTACAAGGATCTGGGCCTAAATCCATCGTTTTTTTGCACTCCACACCACCCTGGGTTAGACACTGGCTATATGCAAATCAGCTCTGACCCTGTGCCTCATGGGAACAGTCCAGTCCGAACTTCCAAGCCATGTCTTTCCCAGACCGGAATCAAGCATCCAAGGACCGGTTTCTGGCTATCAGCCTTCATTCAGCCTGGATAGCTTGACTCCAGTGGTGTGGAGAGCCTGGGACTCACATCTGAGCATACCCAGCCCACTCAATGCTTGATTCCGGTCTGGGAAAGACATGGCTTGGTAGTTCGGACTGGACTGTTCCCATGAGGCACAGGGTCAGAGCTGATTTGCATATAGCCAGTGTCTAACCCAGGGTGGTGTGGAGTGCAAAAAAAACGATGGATTTAGGCCCAGATCCACTCAATGCTTGATTCCGGTCTGGGAAAGACATGGCTTGGTAGTTCGGACTGGACTGTTCCCATGAGGCACAGGGTCAGAGCTGATTTGCATATAGCCAGTGTCTAACCCAGGGTGGTGTGGAGTGCAAATAAAACGATGGATTTAGGCCCAGATCCTTGTACTGGGGTGAATGTATGACATTGTTCTACATTCTGTCCATCAACTGTGTTTTTTGCAATTTTCACCCCGAGTGGGCTGGGTATGCTCAGACGTGAGTCCCAGGCTCTCCACACCACTGGAGTCAAGCTATCCATGCTGATGAAGGCTGATAGCCAGAAACCGGTCCTTGGATGCTTGATTCCGGTCTGGGAAAGACATGGCTTGGTAGTTCGGACTGGACTGTTCCCATGAGGCACAGGGTCAGAGCTGATTTGCATATAGCCAGTGTCTAACCCAGGGTGGTGTGGAGTGCAAAAAAAACGATGGATTTAGGCCCAGATCCTTGTACTGGGGTGAATGTATGACATTGTTCTACATTCTATCCATCAACTGTGTTTTTTGCAATTTTCAGCCCGAGTGGGCTGGGTATGCTCAGACGTGAGTCCCAGGCTCTCCACACCACTGGAGTCAAGCTATCCAGGCTGATGAAGGCCGATAGCCAGAAACCGGTCCTTGGATGCTTGATTCCGGTCTGGGAAAGACATGGCTTGGTAGTTCGGACTGGACTGTTCCCATGAGGCACAGGGTCAGAGCTGATTTGCATATAGCCAGTGTCTAACCCAGGGTGGTGTGGAGTGCAAAAAAACCCGATGGATTTAGGCCCAGATCCTTGTACTGGGGTGAATGTATGACATTGTTCAACATTCTGTCCATCAACTGTGTTTTTTGCAATTTTCACCCGAGTGGGCTGGGTATGCTCAGACGTGAGTCCCAGGCTCTCCACACCACTGGAGTCAAGCTATCCAGGCTGATGAAGGCTAATAGCCAGAAACCGGTCCTTGGATGCTTGATTCCGGTCTGGGAAAGACATGGCTTGGTAGTTCGGACTGGACTGTTCCCATGGCGCACAGGGTCAGAGCTGATTTGCATATAGCCAGTGTCTAACCCAGGGTGGTGTGGAGTGCAAAGAAAACGATGGATTTAGGCCCAGATCCTTGTACTGGGGTGAATGTATGACATTGTTCTACATTCTGTCCATCAACTGTGTTTTTTGCAATTTTCACCCCGAGTGGGCTGGGTATGCTCAGACGTGAGTCCCAGGCTCTCCACACCACTGGAGTCAAGCTATCCAGGCTGATGAAGGCTGATAGCCAGAAACCGGTCCTTGGATGCTTGATTCCGGTCTGGGAAAGACATGGCTTGGTAGTTCGGACTGGACTGTTCCCATGAGGCACAGGGTCAGAGCTGATTTGCATATAGCCAGTGTCTAACCCAGGGTGGTGTGGAGTGCAAAAAAACGGATGGATTTAGGCCCAGATCCTTGTACTGGGGTGAATGTATGACATTGTTCTACATTCTGTCCATCAACTGTGTTTTTTGCATTTCACGACAGCAATTTTCTCTGGTAACTGAATTCCGTCAATTAACCTTTTAATCAAATCAGCGTTTCTTATTGGATTTCCTGCAGAAGTTAAATAACCACTTTGAGACCAGAGCTGACCATAGTAATGGATTACGCCATATCCATACTGACTATCAGTCACTATGGTAACTTTTAAGTTTTGACCTCTTTCACATGCACGAATTAAAGCAATCAATTCTGCTACTTGAGCTGAATGAATTCCTTTGAGACAAGAGGCTTCAACTACATCTGCAACTGTGCAGACAGAATATGCTGCTCTCAAAACACCTTCATCTGTTCTCAAGCATGAATCATCAACAAAATAAACAAAATCTGATTCAGCTAACGGGACATCTTTAATGTCCTGTCTGGGTTTAGTACAGTATTCTAAAACATCCAAGCACTCGTGATCAATGTCATTCTCATTTCTGATTTCTGTTACAGTACCATCAGGCAATAACGTGGAAGGATTTAAATTCACACACCTCGCAATCGAGACATTATCTGATCCCAGAATAATTTTCTCATATTTAGTTAACCTGTTATTTGTCAAATGCTGAGTTTTGCTTCTGGTAAGGAGAATTTCAACTGAATGGGGTACATATACTTTTACAGGGTATCCCATTATTATTCCCTCGCTCTGTTCAAGGCTTACACTTGTTGCAGCTACTGCTTTTAAGCAGCCTGGTAATGCTTTTGCAACAGGATCAAGAACTGCTGAGAAATAAGCTATTGGCTTTCTCAGTATTCCATGTCTTTGAATTAGTACTGACAATGCACATCCTTCTCTTTCACTGCAATACAGCTCAAATTCCTTCCCGTAATCTGGCATGCCTAAAGCAGGTGCTTCACACAGACCTCTTTTTAGCTGTTCAAAAGCTTGTAGCTCAGTTTCTGTTAGGATAATCGGGTATTTTATGTCAGCTTTTGTCAGTCTCTGCAATGGCTTTGCAATTACTGAAAATCTACTAATCCATTGACGACAATAACCAACCATTCCTAGAAACATTCTGACCTGTCTCTGTGCTTTTGGAGGCTGCATTCCCTGAATCATTATAATTCTCTCAGTTTTCACTTGCCTAATTCCTTTTGCAATTCTGTGACCAAGGTATTTTACTTCTTGTTTGCAAAACTGTAATTTTGCAGGAGACACTTTATGTCCTTCGTCTGCCAAATGATTCAAAAGTGTAATGGTATCAGTTACACAGTTATCTCGTGTTTTTGCAGCCACAAGGAGGTCATCTATGTATTGCACTAATGTCGATTTTCCAGGTAAGTCTAGATTCTCCAAGGATTTCTTAAGCAACTGATTAAAAATAGATGGACTCTCTGTATACCCCTGTGGGATACGACACCATGCTAAGATACGGTCCAGGAACCTGAACGCAAACATTTGCTGGCTTTCTGGATGCAATGGAACAGTAAAGAATGCATTGCAGAGGTCTATGACTGTATACCATTCTGCATCATGCGGAATCTGATAAAGAATTACCGCTGGGTTTGGAACAACTGGGCAACATGGGACAACTATCTGATTAACCTTTCTCAGGTCTTGAACAATCCTGAAAGTTCCGTTTGGCTGTTTGATACCCATAATCGGTGAATTACATGGGCTACTCTCAAATTCTTTTAGAACACCTTGTTTTATGAATTTGTCAATTACAGGTATAACACCTTCAATAGTTTCTGCCTTCATTTTATACTGATGAATGTTTGGAAAATCTACTCCTTGTCTTACTGTAATTTTAACTGGGTCTACATGTTTCATCAAACCCATCTCACTTCCTGTAAGATCCCAAATTTTAGCATTGACTGTTTTTTTTAATTCTTCAGGAAGATTGTTTTTATCAAATGCAGGAAATAATTTACTTTCCTCTGCTTCAACCATTAACATTGTTAATCTGTAAAGCCCATCTTCTTCTTGAGTTTGAATCTCTATACCATCCGGTGAGCAATATATTTTGCAATTCATTTTGCAGAGTATGTCCCTTCCTAACAAGTTTACAGGACTACTGTTACAAACTACAAATCTATGTTTGTCTTTAAATTTGCCTATTTCAACTTTTACTGGTTCTGTTAAATCTGTTTTAATCTTTTGATTAGCTACTCCAACTACTTGAATCTTGTCACCTGAGAGAGGTAGGTTTTCTATTTCCACTGATCTAACAGTAGAACTGGTAGCACCAGTGTCCACAAGAAAAGTGATTTCTACATCATTCACCTTCCCATTTACAAATGGACCGGACTGATCTACCTCAAGAGTGGCTCCAAGCACACACCCTTCCTCCTCTCTCAGGCACCGTCATAAGTAATCATCAGAATCACTCCCTGCATTTTCATTCAACAAATACTGTTGTGAAACATTTGACACATTCACTCGTGGCGATCTGTTTACCTGTTCACCTCCTCAGAATCCCGTTTCTGTATTGTATCTCTGCACATTTACACTATTTGGAAGTGGCGGTTGTGGAATCTGACTCTGCTGATTCACTACCTGTCGCTGTAGCTGTTGCTGTAGCTGTTGCTGCAGATGTATCTCATTCTGCATCTGCGGATTTAATGATGCATTTTAAAAATTTCTGGGCGGATTTTTACATTCGCGCTTCCAGTGTCCAATTTCGCCGCAATTAAAACATGGGAGTTTCTGCTTTAATTCCTCAATATTTCCCACCAATTTTTGCTTATTAAAATTACCCTTAAATTTACCTTGAGTCTGTTGAACATTTTTTTTCTAAAGTTACTATTTGCTGTTCAGCTACCTTTACCTGTGCCCACATTGCCTTTTATTTCAGCTTCTTTAGTTTTTCGTCTATTTCATCACTGCAATATTTTGCTTTTCTCAAAATATCATCAACTGAAAGTGATTGCCAATCAACTATTCCTGATCTAATCATTTTACCAATTTCAGGTCTTAAGCCATAAACAAACCTGTAAATGAAATGGCTCATATCCTTCTCACTCAATTTTTCATAACCACTGTATTGTTTAAATACTAGCAATAATCTTTCATAGAATGAATGTCCAGATTCTTTTGTCTCTTGATTTATTCTATCAATTTTAACTCAATCAACTTCTTTTGGGGGAATCTTGTTTTTCAACTAGAAAATTACTTTATCATACAGATTACTAACATCTGCTGAAGGAGCACCTGTTACCTTATCTCGAGCAGGTTCTTCTTTGGGCCAATCTATAGAAATTTTACATTCTGTCCAAAGATCTGACGGGACAACAATGTCAAAGAAACCATCAAGATCAATCCACAGAACTTTTGAGACCTTAACAAATCTGTCTACCTGACGATACCATTCCACAGGTTTTTCTCTCAGCCGAGGAAAATCATTTGTAAACAGTAAAATGTCCTGTCTTGACCAAGGAACATGCACATATCCAGCACCAGCAATTTCTCTCATTGGAAACTGACCAGCTACCTCTCCTATTTCTCTCCTTTCTTCCTCTCTTTTCTTTGTCCATTTCACTCTCCACTTACTTAGTTCACCTAATCTTTTTAGAAACACAATAATTCTTTTATGTGAATAATTCTTCCAGTCGTATTCATGCTCTCAATGTCTTTTTCAGAGAAATTCACTCTGTAACTTTTTCCCAAATTTTTCTGTCTACTCAAATCAATTTCTAATTCAGTAGCTAATTCCTCTAATTGATCATACTTTGTTTTCGTTTTCCATTGTATGCTTTTGCAAATAAACAATAATTAATCATCCTGATATTGCTTTAAATTGTCAGGTCCAATTGTGCCAATAAATAATTCCTCCAAATCTGCCTTTAGTTTTGCAACATCAAGTAATTTAAATTCTGAGGTTTGTGGGGTTTGCGTTAAATCTATTTTATTAATGCTCTTTTCCGGAGTACCAGAATCAGATTCTGCACCAGATGGAGTTTTATTCGAGAAGCTTTGATTAAAAGTTAAGTCAGGCATCATTGTTTTCTCTCGGCGAATTTCTGATAAATCTGAGTAAAATTTTTCAGCCAATTTCTGCATTTAATGGAATAGTCAAAGCTGAGTGTCTAACTTCTCTTTGATCAAATACTGGTTGAACAGGTCCAATTGTTACTGGTACCGTTACTGCTTCCATGCTTTTAGTTAACTGCTGTATTAATTCATCTTTTGAACGGAAATATTCTGAAGTATTTGGGATTTCCTCACATCTTTCTGTTCTCATTACATTTCTTGGGGCATCATTTCTATGAACTGGGGTTTCAGCATTATTTCTATTTTCACCAGACATACTGGAATTAGATCTTGTTTCTACTCTCTCAGGTGTTTTTGCATTATTTGGATTTAATCTGGCTGATGCCTCATCAACGATTTCTCTAGGAAGAGCAATAGGAGAAGTTCCTGAAGGAACCATCGGGGAAGACCATGTACAAGCTGGTTGATAAGGAGGAGGCTTTTTCGGTTTTGTAATATAAATCTCTTCTAAAACTGCATCTTCTAATTCACTTTTTCAGCATTATTATTTTTCTTTTGAGCTTTATTTTGACTAATTATCTCACCAGTTTTTGCTTGATACAAACCATCACATGCGCCACGTCTCCATCGACGCATTCTATCTTCATGAGTTTCCCTATTTATGTCTAATCTGGTACCTCTTGTTATGCCTCTATTCTCTCGTTCCAATTCAAACATCTCATCCTCCCATTCAGCTAAAGCTTCAAACTGTGTAGGTCTAGGCCTTGGATCAAGAGTCATCATTTTGTCTCTTAAGTTTTCATAACTTTAATGTTAAACGATCCATCTTCTGGCCATGCTAAAACACCATAATTCTTGGTATATTCCATCCAATTCTCAATCCAAAGACAAGTATGATAACCATATTCACCTTGCATATAAGCTGCGGGTGTTTTGTACTTATGAATTAATCTTCCACCTCGCGTTTCAATTTTCTTGTCAGGTTTCAATTTATTTTTCAATTTCTGAAACCATGAAAGCTTCTTTTTCTCTTTAATATAATATTAATCCATGTTTTAAAATGATTCCGCTTACTTTAGAATAGATCATAAATGTTTCCTGGTTGTTCCGCAAAATCAACCAATCCGTGCCCGAAACACACCAACAAGCCAATCAGGTTAAGCTACGTCACCACCTTGCTCAACCAATAGAATTACTGCTTTCAGGACGAACCAACCAACTGTCAGCTTGTCTTAGTCACGTGGACCAATCAGTGCGCTTGCTGTGACGTATGCTAGCCAATCACAGCGCGAACCCTGTGACGTATACTGCCGCTGCAGTTTCTCGTCTCTCGCTCCTCCTTCACAAAATATTTTCACAGCGCCATTTTAACAAAACTTTTCAATGAAAATCAGTTAATAACTCCAGAAAAACAAAGCATTTGTCTATTTCGCTAAAATAAAGTGGTAGCTTTTACAGTCATTCAAGTATTCTTTTGCGTGGAATAGACGACGCTATTCTAACAGAATATTTTAATTTGTTGATAAAGTAAATAGCCTTACTCTACCCTTCTAACAGGTAATAACGAACTTGTTTCCCTCTGAATGCACATAAAGTGACAATTCAAAGTTTGACTCGATCGAATATTACTAAATCATTTACGCACATTTAAACGGAAAAGATCCCTAACCATACATACATGAATCTTGGTAGGACTTTAACCAACCAAAGAAAACCTGATTCGCCAGTAAGATAGACAACGCTTCCTTACCCTTCACTCAAGCTTGGATAAAATCTACTACTCTTTTCACAGTGAGTTTTAAAACAGGCACCAAGTCCTTATACTCAAAGCTAGAATTTCATAGACAATCCTCACTATGCATTCTACCTTACACACCTAGAATCCATAAACTTGTGCTGTACGTCCACAACACTAGTGATATATGACAATACCACTATTTTGAAACAGAACAAATGCACTGTGCAACTTCACCTGTTAAACTACTCTTGCTGGCACACAACTAGGAATTTTCACACTGCTGGAAAAAACCTATTGACTACATATAACAACTGAACAAACTCATCATATGTTAGACATTGATCCTATGTAATTACCATGTAGCATGACAGTTACCATAGCAACCGTAACTCTGCTACCAAGGAATTGATCCAGCACCCCTATAGAAAAACTGTCTCAACAACGCTACCCAACACCATTATACTCACCATTAATCATAAATCATTCACAAGGCCCATTAACAACCGAGACAATTTTTGAGCAACTGAATCATGTGACCTAATTAATCAGAACCTATACACAAACTATTTACACATTTATATACAACTGCAGTTTACTATATCTTACCATGGTTTTATGCATAAATAATATTAATTAAGTCACTTAGGCAAATGGATCAGCTGATGGTAACTAGACCATGAATAAACAAGACCAGCTTGTCGTTTCAAAAATCTAATTTAATTAACTTTATTATTCAAGAAAGAGCATTTTATTAAGAATCTTTATTTATTAGCAATTTTAGCAGCTTTTAATAAGACAATGAATTATTGAACTGACATCTTCAAAGCAAATCAGCATGTATGAGTTAAAGCAAATAACAGTTTTCATTCCCTAAACTTATTTCCCTGACTATAACTCACTTCACCTAAAAGGAAAAGTCATTTAAGCCTATTATCCTTACGTGTGCCAAAAGTCCATCAGCACGACACGCCCATCAGGAATCGGAAAGCGAGAAGCGCCCTCCTGCCCATGGGGGCAATTTTGATACCTTTTCTGCCTAGCTAATCTCACTAAAAGTATATTTCTTTCTGCCATTCAGTGTCCTTATTGGCTGACTGATGTCAGCTCATATGCTGTCATCATCTTTCTCCAAGCCTAGAACGGGCTTTCTTAGAGTCCATTGTCTCTCATTCCCAGGTCACGCAGCTTCCTCAAAAAGAAACATTTTATATGTTACAGGCCGTAACTTCCTTAGCTTGTCAAACTTTGCCTCTTCCTGTCCTTGGGTCAATCTCACCATGAGCACATAAAACAATGTTCAATCGAGCTTGCAAATATTTTTCAACGTGGAAAAGTTTCCATGCAGGACTCTTGCTCTCTCTGGACAGGACTGAGCAACGCCATTTTTACTGCATTCTTTAGGCCTCACTTGAAAACTATTATTTAAACACAAGACATTAATTAATTAGAGAATCGAGACCCATTCTGTTACCCACCCCCTTTGCTAAATATTAACCCATTAATTTATGTTACCTAGCTTAAGCACAAGCCACAGAATTCTCCACAAACTTATGCCATATAAAAGACGAAAAGACATAACATAAGCACACAAATAAGCACATGCCATTAATTAAACAGCCGCATTTGATACTGACAAAAACAATAGACAAGGTTAGTTTATTATTTTCAATGCACTTGCAAATGTAACAAAGAGCACATGTATTAATCCCTTGTGTCATGTAAATGCATTTTAATCTAGGTTGGTTAATAATTCACCACAAATCAATTAATACGGTTATTTATTATGGAAGTTTAACTTTGCGAACCAGAACAAAATATTATTCTGAAACTCGCTCCATCAAACTCCTCCTATCTGTATTAATCTCTTAAATATTGCTCATATTTTTCAATATATGTAGTCAAAGAACAAACCCTCTACATCCAACTGTTTTGACTTCAGATTAATCTGTATTATATCTCATTCAAAACAAGTCATTGTATTTTCAAAATGAATATGCAAACAAATATATTGTTACACTTATATACACTTATTTACACATATACATATAACACAAACAACAAGTGAGAAGAAGATTCTCGCTCTCTTTGCCCTTATTGTACATCAGGATGCACCTCAAAAATCTTAAACCCAGTGCATTCCTTTATTGGATCACCATCATGGGAAACACCTTAAGGTCCTATTATTCAAACCCTATATTGTGTTAGGCGTTCTTTACTTATATTACATATTGTTTCAAATGTATATGGTGTCCCAATATATCTGTCGATGTGTTTCAGCCCGTCTACTTGGTGGCCTCATCAGGACTAGGGCAGTCGAGTACGTACTAATAAATTCCACCGTCCTTGTATGGTTAACCGAATGGACACCCAAGCAGGTGGCCGAGATATTAAAAATGCCACTTGAAACGATATCCGGGTTTCAAATTTGTGCATTTAAATATCAAGAGGGCGGGTCAATTTCTTTCCGAGACCGTTCCCTTACAGTACAGAGTCCTCCGTCCTCAATAGTGCCAAATCCCAACGCGAACGTCTAGCCACTGACAACAGAGAAACAGCGGCCGTCATCCTCCTGGACCTGTCAGCTGCCTTCGACACGGTCTGCCACAACACACTACGAACACTCTTACACAACGCCAGAATCCAAGAAAAGGCCCTGGGCTGGACCACATCATTCCTCTCCGGCAGAACTCAGAGAGTCTGCCTCCCCCTTCGGCTCCAAAGCCACCAAGATCATCTGCGGCGTACCCCTGGTTCTTCCCTCAGCCCAATGCTGTTCAACATCTACTTGGCACCCCTTGCCTACGTCATCCGACAGCATGACCTCAACATCATCTCCTACGCCGATGACACCCAGCTGATCATCTCCCTCACTAAAGACCCTCACACCACCAAAACCAACTTCCATGAAGGAATGAAGGACGTCGCTGAATGGATGAAGAACAGCTGACTGAAGCTGAACTCAGACAAGATGGAGTTCCTCATCCTCGGCCCCACCCCTTCAACCTGGGAAGACTTCTGGTGGCCGACAACACTGGGAACAGCACCGACACCCACCGACCACGCACGCAACCTAGGGGTCATCCTCGACGCCACCCTCTCCATGACTAAGCAGGTCAACGCCGTTTCCTCATCCTGCTTCAACACCCTCCGAATGCTCAGCTGAATCTTCAAGTGGATCCCGACCGAAACGAGAAAAACAGTCACCCAGGACCTCATCACTAGCAGGCTGGACTACGGAAACGCCCTCTACGCAGGAACGTTGGCCAAGCTCCTAAGATGACTGCAACGCATCCAGAACGCCTCGGCACACCTGATCCTCGACATCCTCTGCCGCAGCCACATCACCCCCCACTTGAGAGACCTGCACTGGGTCCCCATCAACAAGAGGGTCACCTTCAAGCTCCTCCTCCACGTGCACAAAGCTCTCCACAACACCGGCCCAGCATATCTCAACAGACGACTCAGCTTCTACACCCCCAGCCACCAGCTCCGCTCCGCAGGCCTAACCCTCGTCACAGTCCCACGCATCCGAAGAACGACCGCGGGCGGCAGATCCTTCTCCCACCTCGTCGCCAAGACCTGGAACACCCTCCCCACAAAACATCCGCAGACCCAAGACCTACTGGCCTTCAGAAGACTCCTCTAGACCTGGCTCTTCGATCAGTGGCAGCACCCCTCCCCCCAGCGCCTTGAGACCCTCCCGGGTATGTTGTGCGCTTTATAAGTGTCTTGATTGCTTAATTGATAAGTGTGGAGTTTTGGAACTTACAAATATTCCTCTATAATCAGCAAAACTACGAATTCCGATTTACTCACCTGTTATCAGGAGAGACTTCACTGCTGCATCTTTGAGCCCATTACTGATCATGAAAAGTAATTCTGACTGTACTTACCAGTAACTTGAATTTCCTTCCATAGGCTAACATTGACTGGTTTGTGTGGAGTTTTGGAACTTTAAAATATTCACCGAAAATCATCCGAACAACGAATTCCGATTTACTCACCTGTTATCCGGAGAGAACCTAGTCCAGCACTGACCCTGAAAAGTAATTCTAACCGTACTTACCAGTAACTTGTATTTCCTTCCATAGGAATCCATTGTGTGTTTTTTACCAGAAAAGTTTCTGTCAATTTTCACAAACTACAAATATTCCTTAAAAATCGAATGTATGACTTAAATACATTCTTTCAACTGTTTACAAGAGATGCACCAGTGCTGGATCCAGGATGCACCACTGAGTAAGAAAAAGTAACAATAACACTACTTACCTGCTAAGTGAATTTCCTCCCATAGGATAACATTGGTGATTCTATGTGAAAAAGATTCTAAGTGTCAACTTTTAAAATACAATAATATTCCTTAAAAATCAGTACTGTAACCAAAATGCTTTTACTCAACTGTTTACAGGAAATGTCTCAGGACCGAATCTAGGATCCAGTCCAGTGGTTAGAAAAGTAATCCATAAAGTAAGTAATTGCATTTAACTAGAAATTCCCATTGAGCTCAATGTTGCATTGTGTTTGAAATTGTGTTGCCCATTGTAACAACTGTAACTACTGAACTACTGTACTTAAAAGTCTATTGCCTATTTACAAAGTATTTAAACTAAAGTATTTATTCTGAGAAAGTATATTTTGTAATGTAATGTATAATGTAATTATGATGTAATTTAAAAAATGTAATATCTAAGAATAAATAGTTAAAAAAAATATAGTAAATCAGTATAAAAAATAATTATAACAATTAATACGTTTAAACATTTTCATTTACAAAACCTTTGAAATTCACTGAAAAAACATAGGTTTCAGACATGTTTTAGTTAGGAATTAGCATTTAAAAAAACTTTGAAATTCACTGATAAAACCATTGGTTTCAGGCATGTTATAGTTATGAATTAGCATTTAAAAAACCTTAAAAATTAACTGAAAAAACCATAGGTTTTAGGGGTGTTATATTTAGCTGGACATTTCACTCGTACAAAATCATTGAAATTCCTCCGTTACAGTTAGTTGTACTCACTATAACTCGCGCACTCGCTATCCACTGCTGATGATGTCACATATTACATCATTCATGACATGGTCACTGAAATCACTGATGACATCTCAAATGACATCACTGATGACATCACTGATGACATCATCCACATGACAATCTGATACATCTCATTATACACTAGTATCTCCTTTCAACACTAATTATAAAATATGGAGTACCATATTTGAAACCATTCACTAATCAAAACAAGTTTCTAAAAACCCACTCAGTGATTCCTACATCTACACACGCATCTAAAAACTTACCTATAGATTCACTCATACACGCTAACAAAGAATACTATTAAATATACTTATACACCTACATCGACATTACACACCTGTACACATTCTATTCACTGATTCAGTCATCCTACTCACTTATGCAAACAATTGATCATACTTACATTTACTAAGATACACACTTATACAAACACCACTTTATTTATTCAAATAGATAGTAACTCATACTTAGCGTGTTATAAAATCACTATTACAAGTATAATGTTTTAGATAGTCACTCATCCAATCACTGAGTATTTTGTATACTTATTTATGTACAACAACTGTCAGATACACTGCTTTTTATATTTCTACTTTGTTGGACATGTATCATTGAGATATATATTTACTCATCACCACACCCATAAAGAGATTCACTCACTCAAACAACTGTTTCCACATACAGTCTTAACCTCATATACCTACTTAATCAACTATTTACACATCTTTAGACAGTCACACACCTCCCACCCAACCACACACACATTCACTATCCCATACAAATACTCAGTTAAGTAATTAATAACTAATATAGACTTTCACATAGCTAGTAACCAACTTTTGTAGTAGTTTACACAACAAGAGATTGAGTGATACAGATATTCACACAGTTTAATCACTATCCCATATATTTTGTGAAACACTTTAAATTAGTCACTTAGACAGTCAATCACAGGGCTACTAAATCCTCCATCCAGACACTTATACATCCACTCAGTCTTCAAGGCACATTGCTATATATATAATACTTATTTAAATATCGAACCAAACCACTTGCAACGGATGATGTCATCAGTGATGTCATTTGAAATGTCATTAGTGATGTCATCAGCGATGTCACTGCCCATGTCATGAATGATGTAATATGTGGCATCATCAGCAGTGGATTGCGGGTGCACGAGTTATAGTGAGTACAACTAACTATAACAGAGGAATTTCAATGGTTTTGTACGAGTGAAATGTCCAGCTAACTTTAACACCCCTAAAACCTATGTTTTTTTCTGTAAATATTTATATATATATTACCTACTGGCGGTCGCTAGTAGGTAGTTATAGTTAGAACCTAGCATTTTTTGATTTGCTAATAACTTTGGCATTGTTTGCCGGATCTTTGTGAAATTCCCGCCCCAAAAAATCTATCCAGGTCAGCTCCTATCCTGAAAGTTTGAGGGGTGATTCATCAAGCTGGGGCTGAGAAAAAAGGGGGTCCCAAAACGTGTTTTCCCCATGTTAATTTCCATAGGAATTTTTGAGACATGCTACAGCCCGAACTGCTGAATGGAATTACACCAAATTCGGCACAAAGGTAGTGCTTGGTTCAGAAAGCGACCTTTTTTTAGATGGTGTAAATCTATTCAGTAGTTGCTGAGAAATTCAAAAAATAAGAGTCAAAACATTAATTTCCCATAGGAAACTTTAGGCAAGGCTACAGCCGAAACTGCTGAACGAAATTACCACAAATTTAACAAAAAGGTAGTGCTTGGTTCAGAAAGCAAACTTTTTTTTAAATGGTGTATATCCGTTCAGTAGTTGCTGAGAAATTCAAAAAATGAAAGTTTGGATATCTATGGCCACGGTGGAGTCGCGACCCCTCGCGACCACAAGCTTTATTCTAATTGGCTGTCAGCACTCCAATCCAGGAAGTGTTGGCAGCCATCTTGTGACTTGGTAGAACTGAGTCACAAGAAAACAGGGAAACAAAGGTGGAAAAGAAGAAAAGGGGGCAGGGTAGGAACACCCTGACCCCCTAGGCCTGCTCAGGGGGTCCCACAAGGACCCCACGCCATAAATAACCAAATATAAAAAAAGAAATCATCCGAATTCATGCTGGGTGTGCTAATCCGGACCAAAAATAAACAAAAAATGAAGGGCGGGCTCCCGTGCTTTGTATTCAAAAAGCCCCCGGGTGGGCCAGGTCCCAGGGAGACTTATAAGTTATGTTGCGTGGACCCGCTGGGGCCCTCGCAATGCACAATTGCTTTTCCATAAAGGGAGCTGCATGGAAGCAGCTCCCCATGTGGAAAAGCAATGCTGGCTCACGCGGAAGGCGGGGAGCCGGCAGGACCATCGGGGAATTAGGGTCTCCAAACGGTCCCCAGCGAAAAGGACCAGCCCGTGGGATGGGGTCCTTGGGGACAGAAGTGTCCCGGGAGGGGGTCACATGGCCCCCTCCCCTAAAAAATAAAATAAAAAATGAAAGGCCGGCCCCAGGGGATGGGGCCCCTGGGGCCATACATGGCCTAAGGAGGGGGGTCCCCCTGCCAAATATAAAAGAAAAGAAGTAAATACTGGCCATGCCCCCGGGGGATTGGGTCCCTGGGGCTGAAAATGGCCTCGGGAGGGGGGGGGCCACGTGGTCCCCCTCCCACAAATAATTTTTAAATAAGGATGGCCATGCCTTGGGTGATGGGGTACCCGGGCCGAAATGGGAGGGGGGCACGTTTTAAGTAGGGGGATTGATTCCACCTTAAATCCTGAGGGTCCCTGGGGACCAACTAGCCCACCAGGTACATCTAGTGAGCGCCACAGAGTTGCATTGCAGAGAGGTGTAAAAAGGGGCATGGCCTCAGACCACCTCTCTGCAACGCAGCTCTGTGGCGGACACTGGAGGTACCTGGTGGGCTAGTTGGCACCCGAGGATCCAAGGGGAATTAATCCCCAATTTAAAACTCACCAGGGGGTGCATATACACAGTGGTGAAGGGAGGGGGCGGGGCCTGATGTGACATGTGTGTACTTAAGCAATCACTCTGCCAAAACCCAAGCACTTATAAATTCACCATGCACTCTCCTTGCAGCACTCTAATCATCTGGTAACTACCCATGAACTCATGCAATGACCCATCCACTAACATCCACTAATTGTTTTTAGTTAATAAAAACCATCACAATATAAAATACAGTTTAAATAAATTTTTCTTTAAAAGGGTGTCACTCATCTTATTAAAACGTTATATATATCTTAATACATCAAATAACAGTTATATTCCAATTTTATAAAATATCATCAGACCGAGGTTATACGTACTTAACAGTATTTCAACAAGTTTGTATGGGGGGTACATAGGAGATATGACAAGCATGATTCTGTTGTTCATGATGGCGTCATTACCATTACTTTAGCTACCTTAACAATAACATACAGTTAGAGCCAGCCTTTATGGATGCTTCCTACTTTCTCTTTTAAGTTTGTCGTGGATTTCCAAATATTTCAGCAAGTTACAATTTAGGCGAGGATCAGTAGAGTCCAAGCTTCTCATGATTGCTGTTCTACATGTACGAATCCCTCACTCATTAAATAAAAACTTTAAAAGTAATCGGCGTGCATTCATCATTTCGGGGCATATACAAACCAAATGCACAAAATCTTCTTCCACAGCATCACATAATCTACATGTTTTTGGTCCATTATATCGCCAAGAAGGTTTTTCAGATAAAGACGGCAAGTCCCCTAGGCGCATAGCCATTAATTGCTTCTTAAAGCGCACTGGATAAGTTAATTGGAAATAACTTGCAGGTTGCAATGTGACATATGTTTGAATTGTCATCCATGCATGAGCTCGTCGTGAAAAGAGACTTTTATCCTCTATCAGTGAGTGGTTTTTAGCAGCTTTATTCATAGCCTGGCAAAACGTGTGATGAGACAGTTTTAGGGCCACAAATCACCCACATTTACTAAACGTAAGGAGGAATATAAGTATTTACTATAGGTTGACTTAGTATCATGGATTATGGTTTCCCATAGTGCTTTAACTAAAACACTTGTTTCATTATTTCGTATTTTATGCATGGTTTTAATAAAGTGATACCTTCTTTCTATACTTTGCTGCAATAAGCCAAATTCTAAACGGATTTGGGCTGGGGAGGCATTAGATGGAAGATGGAAAACCTGTTTATATGTTTTCATTTGTAAACTATCTAATAATTTAGCATCCCTACCATACATCACCACACTTGCATAAGTTAGCGAAGGAAGGAACTTTGCTTTAATTACTTCAAGCAGTGGTTGATAGGAGGGTCCATCTAATTTTCTTGCCAACAAGCTAAATGCATGTATCAGAGCTTTGCTTTTCCCGGCCATGTAATTATGTTGTGCTTGGAAATTAACATTTTTATCGAAATGAAACCCTAGGTACTTATAGGTAGTAACTTCTTCTATGATTTGATCTTCCACCTTGCTCTTTAGAGATGCACCAATGTTCCTCCCTATAGGCATAACTTTTGTTTTAGATATATTTATTTTCCAATTATTATGTTTTGTATAGGTCGCTGTTTTTTGAAGTAGTCTTTGAAGACCAATTTCTGTGTGACTCAACAGTACAATATCGTCAGCATAAGCTAAATGGGATATCGTCAGTGATCCTAGTCTTGGTGCATGTGCGTTTACAGAATCCAATTGGAGAGACAAATCCGCCATGAATAGATTGAACAGGTGTGGGGCTAGCGCACAGCCTTGCTTAAGCCACCTAGCCGTTGGTATTTTCCTTGACAATTTGGTTCCATCCCCTACTTTAATTTGAATCCACGTATCTGTATATAATGATTCGATTGCTCTTAGTAACTTTGTTTGTATGCCCCAACTTCTTAATTTGGCCCAAAGAAGTGAACGATCCACCCGGTCGAAGGCTGTCTTCGGGTCTATGAAACAGAGTTGTAATTTTTTCCTCAGACGTTTGCTTTTTTCCGCAATAAATGATACTGCTAGCATGTTAATTGTGGTACCATATCCCTTCTGGAATCCTGTTTGCTGAGATGGAATCAGATTCTTGTCATTTGACCACTCTATTAGCTCTTCCAATATTATTGATGCATAATATTTTGCTTCTGTATCAGTAAGGGCTATTAACCTATAGTTGGATGGATTTGTTTTATTATCTCCCTTATAAATAGGGTTTATTATCGATCCTCTCCAACTATCAGGAATTGAACCTGTATTTTCCACCTCTTTGAACAATGGCATTATGCGATTGGCCCAATACTTTGGGTCAGTTTTAAATAAGACTGGTGGAATGCCATTTGGACCGGGAGCACTATCACTTCTTCCTGATTTAATAACCTTTTCGATTTTAGTACTCAATGTATCATCCATTTCGGGCACATGGGCATAGTGGAATGATGGTTTAATCATTTGATTATTTTTGTTATTTTCATTAGTCCTTAATTGATTCTCGGCTACAAAGAGTTTTGTTAAATACACAGCCCAAGTTTCTTCAGTTACATTTGTTGATATTTTTATGTTAAAAGACTTATTTAGGCCATTTATTATTTTCCAAAATGCTTTAGCATTTGATTGTTTGCAGTTATAGACCATCTTTGCCCAAAATTCATCTGTTGTTTTTCTTTTTTCTAACCAGACGTGTTTCTTAAACCCTTTTTTTAGTATCTTTAGCTTATCCCAAACAACAGATATATTGCCTTGTTTTTTTACTTTCCTTATTTCTCTTCTCAATTCCTTTTTTAGCCCTTTAATTTTATGTGTTGGTAAGTAATTATGATTTGTGGTCCGTATAGTAGTTACTTTTGAGTTTTGTTTCGTTAATTCGTGCACAAATTTATTCCAAGCTTTTGACATTGAAGGTAGTAACTCTATATAGTCCTCCAGTATTGTTTTCGCTTTGACTGCAAGTTCCGGTAGTCGTTAGCTTGACCAGTTCACTCTTTTATAGGCGGTTACTAAACTTCCCTCATTCAATGTTGGTGCTGGTTGAAATCTATCCAGATTAATGTTTATTGCTATTTGCTGCATCAAATGATCACTTTCCGTGGTACACTTAATTTTAAACAAACTTAATTGCGAATTAATGGCAGGCTTAGAATTGTGTAATCAATAACGGACCCTGTGGTTGGGCCATAGTATGTTATGCTTGGTGGGCTATCATCCAACGTTCGCCCGTTGATTACTCTCAGTCCCAGATGTTCCAGGGTTGTCACTAGTTCCTTGCCCACTTTATTTGGCTTCCTCCATTGATGGGCAGTTTGATGTTTTATTGACCATAATTCATTTTCGACAGTTAACTGATCGTCTTCGTCTGGTGTAATGATAAGATGAGTATTAAAGTCACCTGTTATGACAATTTCCCAAGTTGGAGTATTGTATCTTACTTCAGTTATTTCCTGGATTAGCTTTTTGAATGTTTTTAGTTTTTCTTGAGCATTTGGGTGAGCATATATATTAAACAGAATTACCCAGTTACCGCTAGCAAATTTAAGTTTTATTATCTGTATATTATTTGAAGTTGTCGGCATTTGTTCGGATTCTGAATTGAAATTATTTGATGTGTATACCGAAAGACCACCCTTTGCTCTTCCATAATTACTCGTTTTTACTGCATCCACCTGATGTACTGTGAATCCAGGTAGCTGAATTAGTTCTGTCAACCAGGTTTCTTGTAGTACTATAATATCATATGAAGCCCAGATTTCCATTAAGGGTCTATCCGTAAGTTTTGTAATTGCACCTGCAATGTTCCAGGTTGTAGTCAAACAATATGAAAAGGGAGTTCCCAACGATAGACAGGAGGAGATTACTCCACCAATCCAAGAAATGCCCACAGAACAACTAAGTGATATCAAATATTTCTTTTTATTCACATAACGACATTGTTTATATCAAAAATAGTTAGTGCACAATATATTTCTTTCTCATATTTTTATATAGATTTTTCTCAAGAACACATACATAAAAAATATAATAAATATAACATCAGCCAAAGGACACAAACATCAATAATAGATTGGCACACGATTCACTCACTCAAACAGTCAGACCAAAATCATTCCCATCCCTCAACACACAATCACATTCAAACATAGACAAACATAGACATCCACAGAAAGCGCTTTCTGTCTGTGGATTTCTATGTTTGGATGTGATTGTGTGTTGAGGTATCGGAATGATTTTGGTCTGACTGTTTGTGTCCTTTGGCTGATACACCCACTGTAACATACAGACTACCATTTTTGACACCATCAACACACCATTACCAGTTACTACATATGCACTCACTGATTCCTAGGTCTACACACACATCCACTCATTCCCCCATACAATCCCTCATACATACAGTCACTCATCAATACAACACTATCATATACACTTGTGTTGAGGAGTGTGGCTCAATGGTTAGAGCGGCAGACCCTGATGCAGAGTTATGGCCAGGGACCAGGGTTCGATTCCCGGCTCGGCGGGGTCTCGGGCTCAATTTCCTCGGACCTGTTAATTCTCGCCTCGGTGCCTATTCTAATCCCGGGCCCCACGCTGCAACTCTGGGCAATAGCTTGCTTAGCCTCCACACCGGCCCCAACAGCGCTAAGGATGCCTGGCTTCACCCTGGGGGTGCCCAGGAGTGGACACTTCACAAGGAAAGCCAGGAGGGGTTCCACAGCGGTATGAGTATCAGCGCCAGGAAACCGCATAGGCGACACCGCAAGGTGACCGTCTGGTGACAGTGCGCTCTATAAGTACCATGACATTTACATTTACATTTACACTCATACACCTATACAGACACTCACACACCACCACTCATACATGGAGTTACTCACACACCTAGCAAAAGAATCTACCATGCAAAGAATCAATCACACTCCCATTTCTTCACCTATACAGTTATACACACACATATACTAACACATACTTACTCTCCTATACAGTCACTGATATATGTACACACTCATCCATACAGCCACTCTCACAATCACTGACTCTCATGTATAGTCATTTATATACACTAACCCTCACATACTCTGCCTTTTACATATGTAGTTACTTGGACATGTACCACTGAGACATCCAACCTCATACCAACACATCCATAAACACACTCACCCGCCCATACAGCTGTTTCCACATGCACTCTTGAACCCATACACCCCATGAATCAACCACTCACACATCTATGCACAGAGTCAGACAAACACAGACACACACTCGGTCTCCCTTAAAAATAGTCAGGCATACGATCAATGACCTTTTGAAACACTCATTTAGCTACTGACCAACACATTTAGCAGCTTACACAACAACAGACATACTGATACACACATTCAGACAGTTTAGTCACTAACTTATGCATTCAGTAAGACACATTTAATCACTCACTTATACAGTCAGTCACACAGCTACTAAATCCTTCATCCAGACACTTATACACCCACTCATTCTTCAATACATCTTGGCATATATATAAAACATATTTAAACTTTACAGAAACACACAGTAAATAAAAAATGTAAATCCAGTATTTGTAAAGCGCACAGCTACCCGGAGGCATCCCGGGGCTGGGGGCCATCGGGAAGATTAAGCGAACTATTGCCCAGAGTCACATGGTGCTGGGCAGACCCCTGCCGCCGGTGCCAGGGATCGAACCGTGTTCCCCAGCGTCCGGCGTCAGTTGCCCTGGCCGCTGCACCAATCATCAATGGATGATGTCATCAGTGATGTCATCACTGATGTCACTGACCATGTCATGAATGATGTAATATGTGACGTCATGAGCAGTGCATTGCAGGGGCGTGTGTTATAGTAAGCTGAACTAACTATAGCGGGGGAATTTCTATGGTTTTCTACGATTGAAATGTCCATCTAACTATAACGTCCCTAACACCTATGGGTTTTTTTCAGCGAATTTCTAAGTTTTTTTTTTTATATGCTAATTTCTAACAATAACGTGCCTAAAACCTAAGGTTTTTTCAGTGAATATAAATATATATATATATATATACTCACCAGGACTTGCTGTTGTTTCCCTCGACTGTGAGAAAGATTGAATCCCTGCTTCAGTGTCTTCAGAACTGCTGGAATTGCGCAAATTAACATCGTCCTGCACTCCGTGTTGCTGCCTCCCCGGGGACTCGCTGGTGTGAGCGAGAGCTGCATTTGGCACGCTCTGTCACCCGCTCCCAGCTAGAGTCCACAGGGTAGAGGCCGGGCGGAGCAGCGCTTTCAGCCCGGGGGACTGCGAGGACCAGAAACCCTTGCTGGGAATTGAATTGAATTGAAGCAGCACTTGTATAGCGCTAACTACCCGGAGGCCTCGTAGCGCTTATGACAGAAACTTAATTAGCAAGGGCTCAGGGCAGGTCAACAGAATGTAGCATACAAGTGTGTTTTTTAGAGTTTTCCTAAAAGAGAGATGGTTTAAAGTTTCCCGCAAAGGCAGAGGAAGAGTGTTCCAGAGTTTTGCCGCAGTGTGTGAGAAGGAGCGGCCACCCCATCGAGCCTTCTTGACTCTGATGGGAGTAGCCAGCTGGGAGGAGCTGGAACGAAGAGGACGAGATGGAGCATAGGGAGTGACCAGGGACTGAAGAATTGCAGGGCCAGTGCGATGGAAGGCCTTGTGTAAAATACACATGGCCTTAAATTGTATTCTTCCAGCTATAGGAAGCCAGTGAAGTTCCCTCAAAGCATTCCTCGCTGACTGCCATCGGGGAAGGTTGTAGAGTAGACGGGCTGCACTGTTTTGGGTGACTTGGAGCCTCTGGATGGTATAGACAGGAGCTCCCATATAGAGGACATTCCCGTAGTCCAGGCGAGATAGTATAAGGGCCTGGACCAGGATCCTCCTTGCCTGAAATGGGAGCAGAGGGAGCACCCTCCGTAGCATCCTCATCAACCCAAAACAGGTAGCCGCAGTCTTCGTGGCTTGTGCCGAAAAGTTCAGGTCGGTATCAAGCCAAATCCCCAGGCTTTTTATTTGAGGTTTGGGCGTAGGGGGTGGGCCTAGACATGGAGGCCAGGAGGATGCAAAGCCCGAGAGGGAGGGATTGCCCAACAGAATGACGTCTGTCTTCTCCCCGTTGAGTTTTAAACATGAGGATTGCATCCATCTGGAGACCGCCTCCAGACAGGAGCCTAAGGTGCTAGACGATCCCTCCTGGTGGTCTAAGGAGACCACCAGTTGGGTGTCGTCTGCGTAGGTGACAATACGCACACCAAAGGGATGGACTATCCTGTCTAGGGGCTCCATGTAGACATTAAACAGAGTGGGGCTCAGGGAGGAGCCCTGAGGAACCCCACATCTGAGAGGGTGTTTAGGGGATGTCACCTCGCCCTCGAAGACCTGAAAGAAGCGGTCAGCCAGGAAGGATGTCAGCCATTCTAGGGCTGCGCCCGACACACCCATGTCCGCCAGGGACTAGCTGGTTCCTCTTCCCCCAGGCGACACGCCCACGGACACGCCCACCGGCGAATGAGGAAGCGGGCCTAATTTGCATAAAGCTTCGTGACCCCCGCTTCGCGGGCGCCACTCACCAGGACTTGCTGTTGTTTCCCTCGACTGTGAGAAAGATTGAATCCCTGCTTCAGTGTCTTCAGAACTGCTGGAATTGCGCAAATTAACATCGTCCTGCACTCCGTGTTGCTGCCTCCCCGGGGACTCGCTGGTGTGAGCGAGAGCTGCATTCGGCACGCTCTGTCACCCGCTCCCAGCTAGAGTCCACAGGGTAGAGGCCGGGCGGAGCAGCGCTTTCAGCCCGGGGGACTGCGAGGACCAGAAACCCTTGCTGGGACTAGCTGGTTCCTCTTCCCCCAGGCGACACGCCCATCGGCGATACAATTACAAATAACATCCGGGTCAACGCGCAGCGGGACGCGCGCGGGACCAAGCGCGGGGCGAAGCCCGGGCAAAGGGTGGGCCGTCTGTGGCCGTCCGGGGACGACTGAGGACGGGACGGGCCACCCCACTTACGTCTAGCCAATGAGGAACTCTCATAGCCACACTCTGAAACTGATTTGAAAATATATCTCAATCTTAACTGACCAATCCTTATCGCAGACCCTGAAACAAAGTCATTACATTCACACAAAACCAACTGCGACTACTATAACAAAAAAGTAGATCTCCGGCCCCAAATATGAGGGCTTTAAAAAAACTTCGCTCACGAACAATCTATATGAGGCGCATGGGGACAGACGCAGCTGTCAGAAAGTCTGCAGATAAATCATTGAAACCTGGTCAAATATCAAGTACTCCAGCTATAAACAAATATTTCTCTACCCTCTCCAAGAAAAAATCTCTATCTTCATTTACAACTGAAGATCAAAATAAGCTGGATCCTTCAATAAATAAGGTTGAACATGATTCGTTACTCTTCTTCGATCAGAAATTCTATAAACAAGGACAGACATCAATTGAAAGTAATTTGGCAAATATCTCTCTCACTGGAGAACGTCAAAAATCGTTCCTAGATACGTCTCAAATAATACCTATAACACCAACAAAAAACCAGGATAATGAATTACCTTTCGACGTGTCTATAAGTGATAATACGAAGACAGAACAAGAAAAATCAGAAATATTACTAAACCAAAAACACCCACTAACCAGTTCACCAGAAAAATCCCCTAACCTTTACTCTAATCAGACCAATCTTACTGACCCAAATTTTTTACATTTAAATTTTGGAAACACTACCTCTCCCCTGTCAAAAGCACTTTTTACGTTGCAAGAAATCTTGGAATCAGTACTCACTCACCTTGGTCAAATTCTAGCTAACTCTGACGATACTTTAGACATACAAATAGGAATACTTAAATTCCTGGTTGAAGAAAAAAAGAAAAAAGAACAAAATAAAGTTACATCAAAAAAACTTGAACTAGTCGAAACATTACAAATTGAAGATTTTCAAAAAAATGGAAATACGACTCCAAAACAACAGGAAGCAAGCTCGCAAACGGGCAACATAGTAAAAATCGAGACCAAAACCAAGGAATTAAGAAAGAAGAAAAAACCTCTCATTACATATTCTCTTAAAAAACTGTTTAAAGAAGAATCGGAAGACATCACCGAAAATAATAATAAGCATTTTCCTATCTTTTCGAACAAAGTATCCGACAACAACCGAGATCAGATTATTGGGGACAATAAAGCAGAGTTATCGGGAGTTACTGCTGAACAGAAACGCAGCCAACCAGAAAGGTCTGAAAAAAGTTATGACAGGGAAAATGTAAGGGGGAAGAAGAAGAGAAAACCACTAAGAAGAATACAGAGGAAAAAAGGGAATAATCTTAAATTTCAAAAATTCACTCCCATAAACTTGGTGAACTCTCCAGAAATTCAAAAAACACCGTTGGCAAAACTTTTGAATCCAAAAGCAGAAGAATTTTGTCCACTGACAGAAAATAGAACAACAGCACGAAATACCATGTATACTAAAGAACCTCATGACAAGAAATCTCAACCATGGGAAGGAATTCTATCGAAGCACATAATTATTGAAGAATTATTTCCCACAGATAAGATGCTGTTGAACCGTGGTAGAATACTCAATCTTTTACAAGAAATACCATCCCTGAACTCTCTGACAAGCAAAGAAATCGACCTAGTACTCTTTCCAAAAAAAGAAAATGATAAACTAGTACAGGTATCCTTTTTTTCTCCAGTTTTGCCCGGAATAATAATCAGAGAGAAGGAAATTCTACACAAGAATGGCTATGACGTAATCTCTGTAGTAGATCTTAAAACCAACAATCAGAACAAAGGTATACTAGGACAAACTAACAGAAGAAATGAAAATATCAGTTCATATTGGGGAGAATCAGTATCAAATATTACGAGAAAAGACTCACTTAAAATACAAGTAATGCAAGGTGAGAGGTCAGTATGGTCCCGGGACTCAAGCTCTAGTAATACTGAGAACTCAATAAAATCTTGGGCATGGTTATCAGAAACTTTAAATAGCAAAAAAACGGTTAATCCCCAACAATATCAAGTTTAGCAAAGGTCTGACGCTACTGTCTTGGAATTTGGCTGGGAAAACTGACAAAAAAAATGAAGCATGCAACTAAAAACTTCCCAGATATTATTGGTTTACAGGAAACATGGTTAATTAATCCCTTTAAACAAAAAGGATACTACGTATATGAAACTCTGGCAAAAAGATCAAGAAGGGGGCACGCCAAGGGTGGTTTAGCAATTTTACTAAAAGAAGATCACTCTTGGTCACAGGAAATAATCAATACAAACACAGATAATCTACAATGTCTAAAGGTATCACTTAAAACTCAAACGTCAGCCACATTTGAAAAAATATTGCTTTTTAACATCTATGCAACTCCCAGTAACAACTGTGATTTGCTGTTCGACCGCCTAATGGAGATCATCACTCACATCATCGAAGATCATCTTTATTTGTCATATATTATAATGGGAGACTTGAACGCAAAAATTTCAAACTGCGAAATAAAGAAATGGGCTCTTCTCTTTAAAGAGGAATCTTTGGAAACATCACTCCCTGTACTCCCAAAAGGAACGAAATCAGACAAGAGAGGTCGCGCACTACTATCATTTCTCCCCAGTATTAATGGGACAATATTAAATGGTAATATCCATGGTGATAAACCAGCATCGTACACAAGGCAGGGAAACGGATCTCCCTCTATCCTTGACTATTTTATATGTGGGATCGAAGAAAAAGAACAAATGATTCAACTTTCGATTAAATTCAATGAGGAAAGTGATCATGCTCTTTTATATCTATCAACTCAATGGACTGCACAGTCTACTTTCCAGAACCAGCCAATATTTCATAAAACCAAAATGGAAGTAAACGCAATGAGGCGTCGAATTTATTGGGGGACAGAAAATCTGGACCATCTGAGGTTATTAATCTCCCATACCAATCTGTTGACTACCATATACTCAGTCGATCCTATAAAGAACTTTGATTACATAACAAATAAGCTCAAACATGCTTTACAAAGTAAGTTAGAACACACCATATCAGTAAAAAGCAAATGGAGAAGTAAGCATAAAAATTCTAATCAACCAGTCGTAAAACAACTTAATAGGTTGATACGAGCCCAGTATCCGAATTTCTCGTCTACAAACAAAAAGGAAATCAATAGATTAAAGAACCAAATACGACGAGAAAAAACTAAACAGAAAAAACTGAAGCAGGACTCCAAGTGGACTGAAATCCAACAAGCAGCTAAACAAAACAACCAGCGCAAATATTGGGCCCTGATTGCAATAATGACAGGATCCAAAAAAAAGCTGGAAGCAACTCCCGTTTCAGAAGAAGACTGGGAAATTTACCTTCGTGAGCTATATAGACTGAACAAGTCTATTAATAATGGTGAGGCTGAAGTACAAATCTTGGAAACGAATGATACAAAAATCAACAAAACGTCGGTAGTGTCTGTCTCTATGAATATCAGAAAGGCAAGAAGTACGGGTGCATCGGGCCCCGATCAGATACCTATTAAGGTCTATCAAATCGACCATAAAGAGTGGGGACGGTTGCTCTCGCCACTATTTAATTATATATTCGACAGCGGCAAAATGCCAAACTCCTGGAAGGGAAGTATAATTATCCCGATTTACAAAAAAGGAAAAAGAAGTATACCGGGAAATTATAGGCAAATTGTCCTCATGGACGCTGCCGGGAAGATTTTTGCAGCAGAAATTTTGGATAGGCTGAAAACTTGGGCATTTTCATTGGGTTTAATTCCTAAGTTTCAGTCTGGATTTCGTCCAAATCACGCAGTGACCGACAATGTAGCAATCTTCCAAACTATTTTAGATAAGTATGTATCAGGGAAAAAGCAATCCATCTATGCAGCGTTCATTGACTACTCGACAGCCTTTGATCGAGTGGATAGACCGACCCTGTGGTCAAAATTAAGAAGAATGGGCATTTCGGAACAGTTATTGCTTTTAATAGTGAATCTACATAGTGACACCTGGTGCCGTGTCCAAATGGGGAGTGATAAGGGTCTATCGAAGATAATACGAACATCAAATGGCCTAAAACAAGGGTGCCTCTTGGCTCCAATTTTATTTTCTTTGTATTTAAGTGATTTACCATCCCAACTACAACAAGTGCTAAGTACTCCGCCAAAGATAGCCACTGAGTATATTCACTCCCTGCTGTACGCGGACGACATAGTCATGTTTGACCTAACTCCCTTTGGACTTCAAAATCTTCTAGACATTTTACACCAGTATTCTAGGAAAAATTTTCTAATTCCAAATATAAATAAAACCAAAGTGGTTGCCTTTGCAAAACAGAAGAAAAGGGTGAGATACGAATGGAAGTTGGGAGGTGAGAAGCTAGAGCAGGTAAAGGAATATACATATCTGGGCAGAATCTTCTCACAAAATATGAGTAACAACAGTCAAATTAATCACCTAAAAAGGAAAAGTGACCTACATGCTGGGGCTTTGTCTCGCCTATATTCTGCCACTGGACATAGGCATTTCTCTGCACTAATACAAGTCTACCGAGCCAAGATTCCACCGGTCCTGTCTTATGCTTCGGAATACATTCCTTTTAAACAATGGACCTATATGGACTCAATTGAAGGTAAAATATTAAAAAATTTACTGAAAATCTCTACATCTACCCCAGTACAGGCGTTGAGACTGGAATGTACCATCACGAGTGCCTATGCCACAGCCGTAGCTAGTATCATAAGGTGGGCCTATAACCTTCTCCATTCAAAAGAAGGCACTCTACGAAGTTTACTAAAAGTCGAGACATTCAACATCGGTTCTACCCTTCTCACTTTTTCCAAAAATATGCGAGAGGCCTTTCAGCTCGCAAAAGTTAGTGTGGAAATTTTGTCTATGTGGTCTCCAGCACAACTCAAACTTTTTCTAAAAAACTTCACCCCCAAACTGAGTTACGAGATTGACCACTTACATTGTGATAGACTATCCTCGTATAAGAACTATGCAGACTCCCAGGAATATAAGCAAAATCAGTCTTATCTAGATTATACTCTTATACACGGTGTAAGGCGTGCAATTATGACGCTGCGCCTGGGAATACTTCCTGTATTAACTTTTACTTCTTCCTGGAGATCAGACAGTTCAGCTCTTTGCACCCTTTGTCAAGGGGGCAATCAGAATTTGGAACATCTTCTTTTTATATGTCCAAACGCAGAAATAGTAAGCGCAAGGTTAACATGTCTTACGCCCATTTATCGGTCCTGTAGGATTGTAAACTCAAAGGACTTTTTATCAATATGCAAAAACCCCCCAAATGAATATGTCTGTTATGGAATTTTTAAGTTTTTGAAAATTTCATTGAAAATGTATTAAATGAAAATGTATAAAGTATATATTTTATTTTGTGGTCCTCAAAAGAGTACCGTAACAAAAATAAACTTTTTTGACTTTTTGACTTTTTTGACTATATATATATATTACCTACTGGCAGTCGCCAGTAGGTAGTTATAGTCAGGACCTATTATGCATAGGAAATCTCCAACATTCTATTGACAATAACTTTGGTGCTGAATGATGAATCTGCACAAAACTTTCCAAACTTTTGGCCAGCTCAGTTCCGCTCCTTCCCGTGAAGTTTGGGGGTGATTGGTCAAGTGGGGGCTGAGAAAAAAGGGGGCCCCAAAATGTGTTTTCCCCATGCAATTTCCCATAGGACCTTTAGCCACGACTAGAGCACGAACGGCTGAACAGAATTACACCAAATTTGGCAAAGAGGTAGTCCTTGGTTCAGACTCGTGCCTTTTGCTTATTTGGTGTAAATCCTTTCAGTAGTTCCTGAGAAAATGACAGTTAAAAGTACATATATATCTATGGGCTCGGAGGGTCCGCGTACTCTACGTGGAGCCTGCATGCACCCTGCCGTGCATGAGCTGCTTTTTAATTGACTGTCAACACTCCAATTCAGGAAGGGTTGGCAGCCATCTTGTGCCTCAGTAGAACCGAGACAGAGAAAAACAAACAAAAACATGAAAAACGGGAAAAGGGGCATGGTAGACACACCATGACCCCCTAGGCCTGCTCAGGGGGTCCCACAAGGACCCCCAGGGCCCAAAAAAATATATATTAAAAATGGTGGGGTTCGCATAGGATCCTAGCGATAAAAAAAAAAGAAACGCGGTCTCCCGCGCAAATGTTTTAATTTGCCCCCAGGGGAGCCAAATCCCTGTGGAATTATTAAAAGAAAAGTGTGGAGGGGTCCCAATATCCCCACACTACCCCGGGGATGGCCACTCCCAGGGGTTCTAAGTTCTAAGTTAATATATGCGGGGGCTCACGGGGCCCCCTGCAGCCCTGGGGACCGCCACCGCCTGTGGCTTCTTCAAAATGGGTGGGGGGCTCTCAGGACAACCCAGCCCTGGGGACCGCCACCCCCGGGGCTTTAAAATGTTAACTGGGGGGGCTCTGTGGCCCCCCAGCCCCGGGGACCACCACCCCCCGGGGCAAGAATTTAATGTATGCGGGGGGCTCACAGGGCCCCCTGCAGCCAACCCCGGGCCTTAAGAAAAATGGGTGGGGAGGCTCTGAGGCCCCCCAGCCCCGGGGACCGCCACGCCCCGGGGCTTCTCAAAAATCTGGAAGGTAGGCCGCGCGACTCCCCTCCTGACCTGGAGCCCTTCATGACCCTGGGGACCGCCACCCCCCAGAGCTGGCTCCTGCAGTGTCCCGGGGTGCCAACCCCAGGGAAACTGCTGTTTGCAATGGCAGGGCAGGAGCCTCGCGGCTCCCACCCTGCCAATGTAAACTGCCTTCCTATTTGGAAGAGAGAGCAGGGAACCTGCTCTCTCTTTCAAATAGGAAAGCAGATTGCTTTTTCCATATGGGAAGCAGCATGTTAGCTGCTCCCCATATGGAAAAGCAATGCTGCCTCCCGCAGGATGCAGGTAGCTGGCTGGGACCATGGGGGGATTGGGGACCCCCCCATGGTCCTCAACGGAGTGGGCCAGCCCCGGGGGATGGGGTCCCCAGGGCTATTAGTGGCCCGGGAGGGGGGCCATGCAGCCTCCCTCCTAATATGTTTTTTTTAAAAGGCCCATACCACGGGGGATGGGGTCCCCGGGGCAGACTATCGCCTCAGGAGGAGGGCCGCAGGGCCCCCTTCCAAATATTTTATTTACAAAGAAAAAAAATTGGGGGCAGGCCCTGGAGGATGGGTTCCCCAGGGCCAAAAAATTAGAAAAAGAAGGGGGGCTACACAGCCCCCTTCTTAAAAATTATTTTTTTTAAAAGGGATTGCGGCTGTAGGCCATGCCCCCTTATTGCACCACTCTGCAAATGCTCCCCCTGGCGCGTTTGCAGAGGAGGAACAAATTCCCCTTGCATACTGGGGGTCCCTGGGGTCCAACTAGCTCACCAGGTACCTCCAGTATGCCCCAGGGAGTTCCATTGCAGAGAGGTGTTCTGAGGCCACTCCCCTTTTTACACCTCTCTGCAAAGCAGCTCTGTGGCGCTTACTAGAGGTAGCTGGAGGGCTAGTTGCACCCCAGGGACCGTCAGTATTTAAGGGGAGTTAATCCCCTAACTTAGGGGCCTATTAGGATGGCGGACGGACCTGCGTCTGTCCGCCACCCCAGAGGCGGAGGGACCGTCCGCAGGGGCAGCTGCGAATTAGGATGTGACTGCCACCCTGGCGGTCACATCCTGTATTTTTCACATTGCGGCCGGTGCTGCGTGAAGCAGCACCCGCCGCAATGTGAAAACTGCATGCAGTGCATTTGCATGCACAAACTGGCAGGCACCGCGCGGTGCCTGCCGCTTTGTGCAAGCAAATGCAGGGGGGTACCATAGGTACCCCCAAAGTGCACCCCCAACCCCCTTCACCCTGGGGGCCCGCAACAGGCCCCCAAAGAAAAGACCGTATGCCTTTTCACGGCGGCATTGGTGCCGCGGAAAGGCATGTCCCAAGGCTAATCCTAATATGGCTGGCGGTGTCTGATAGACACCGCCACCATATTAGAGCTTTTCCGGCGTGCTCTGAAGGCGACCGCGGCGGAAAAGCGGTAGGCGGTCTCCCCATCCGCCGATGACCCCCTAGCCATCCTAATCTGGCGGGGGGTCTTCACAAACACTGCAGCGGTGAATCCGCATCCTCCGGGCCGGCGGTTGCTTCTGCCGGCCCGGACAATGCGGATTCACCGCAATCATAATCGGCCCCTTAAAACGTGCCACAGGGCGTGTTTGCACACATGTCACCTCAGGCCCTGCCCCCTTACTTCACCATTCTACAAATATTCCTCTAAAATCAGCCGGACTACGAATTCCAATTTACTCACCTGCTATCAGGAGAGAACCCGGTGCTGCATCATTTAGCCCAGCATTGACCTTGAAAAGTAATTATAAGCCTACTTACAGTAAACTTGTATTTCCTTCCATAGGTATCCATTGTGTGGTTTTCAGCAGAAAAGTTTTGAAGTGTTGATTTTTGAAACGTACAAATATTCCTCTAAAATCAGCCAAATTACGAATTCTGATTTACTCACCTGTTATCAGGAGAGAACCCAGTGCTGCATCTTTTAGCCCAGCACTAACCCTGAAAAGTAATTCTAAGCGTACTCACAGTAACTTGTATTTCCTTCCATGGGAATCCATTGTGTGGTTTTCAGCAGAAAAGATTCTAAGTGTTGATTTTTGAAATGTACAAATATTCCTGTGAAATCAGCCGAACTACGAATTCCGATTTACTCACCAATTATCAGGAAAGAACCCAGTGCGGCATCTTTTAGCCCAGCACTGACCCTGAAAAGTAATTCAAAGCGTACTTACCAGTAACTCGTATTTCCTTTCATAGGAATCGATTGTGTGGTTTTCAGCAGAAAAGTTTATGTGTTGATTTTTTTAAATGTACCAATATTCCTGTAAAATCAGCCAAACTATGAACTCCGATTCACTCATCTGTTATCAGGAGAGAACCCAGTGCTGCATCTTTTAGCCCAGAACTGACCCTGAAAAGTAATTCTAAGCGTACTTACCAGTAACTTGTATTTCCTTCCATAGGAATCAATTGTGTGGTTTTCAGCAGAGAGGTTTCTAAGTGTGAAGTTTTTGAACTTTAAAAAATTCCAATAAAATCAACAGAACTATGAATTCGGATTTATTCACCTGGTATCAGGAGTGACCACAGTGCTACTTCTTTGAGCCCAGTACTGATCTTGAAAAATAATTCTAACGATACTTACCAGTAACTTGTATTCCCTTCCATAGGAATCCATTGTGTGGTTTTCACCAGAAAAAAGTGTCTATTTTCACAAACGAAAAATATTCCTTAACCCCTTCGCCGCTGGCGGGATTCACCCACTGTGCCATGCTCATGACGAGGTCAGCTTGTCATGAGCCACGGCGCTCCGGTGCTCATGACGAGCTGAGCTCGTCATGACCGCGCCCGTTCCAATGGAACGTTCAGCACAGCAGGGGAATCAGCCCAGCGTGTGAGCGTTCCATCTAACAGGCACGGTCATGACGAGCTCAGCTCGTCATGAGCACCGGAGCGCCGTGGCTCATGACAAGCTGAGCTCGTCATGAGCGCCCAAGAGTTTAAAAATTGCCTATATGACATAAACACATTCTTTCGACTGTTTACAGGAGATGCACCCGTGCTGCAACCAGGATCCACCACTGAATAAGAAAAAGTAACGTTAACACTACTTACCTGATAAGAGAATTTCATCCCATAGGATAACATTGGTGATTCTATGTGAAAAAGTTTCTGTCATCTTTTAAAATATAATAAAATTCCTTAACAATCACTACAGTAACCAAAACGCGTTTACTCAACTGTTTAAAGGTGATGTCTCAGGACTGCATTTAGGATCCAGTCCTGTGGTTTGAAGAAATCCAAAAATTAATTAATTGCATTTAACTAGAAATTCACATTGACCTCAATGTTGCATTGTGTTTGAAATTGAGTTGCCCATTGCAACAACTGTAACTACTGTACTTAAAACACTATTGCCTATTTGAAAAGTATTTAAACTAAAGTAATTCATTCTGAGAAAGTATACTTTGTAATGTAATGTATAATGTAATTATAATGTAATTTAAAAAATAAAATAACTAAAAATAAACTGTTTAAACATTTTTAGAAAATCAGTATAAAAAATTTATATAACAATAAATACATTTAAAAATAGTCATTTACAAAACCTTTGAAATTCACTGGAAAAACCATAGGTTTCTGACATTGAAATTCCCATATTATAGTTAGTTGTACTAACTATAACTTGCGCCCCCGCAATCTACTGCTGATGACATCTCAAATCACATCACTGATGACATCATCCACGTGACAATCTGACACATCTTATCATACACCAGTATAACCTTTCAACACTCATTATAAAATATGGAGTACCATATTTGAAACCATTGACACATCAATGCAAGTTTCTAAAAACCCACTATTAAATACACCTTTACACCTACATCGACATTACACACCAGCACACATCCTACTCACTTATGCAAACAATTGATCATACTTACATTTACTAAGCTACACACTTACACAAACACCACTTTATTTATTCATATAGATAGTAACTCATACTTAGTGTGTTATAAAATCACTATTACAAGTATACAGTTATCCATACGTCACTCATACATACACTGCCTTTTATATTTCTAGTTTGTTGGACATGTATCATTGAGAAATATATTTACTCATCACCACACCCATAAAGAGATTCACTCAACCAAACAACTGTTTCCACATACAGTCTAAACCTCATATACCTACTAAATCAACTATTTACACATCTTTGGACAGTCACACACCTCCCACCCAACCACACACACATTCAGTCACTATCCCATACTAATACTCACTTAACTAATTATTAACTAATATAGACTTTCACATAGCTAGTAACCAACTTATGTAGTAGTTTACACAACAAGAGATAGAGTGATACAGGTATTCACACAGTGTATTCACTATCCCATATATTTAGTGAGACACTTTAAATTCGTCACTTAGACAGTCAATCACATTGCTACTAAATCCTCCATTCAGACACTCATACATCCACTCAGTCTTCAAGGCAGATTGCTATATATATAAGTGCTAAAGGGTGAGCCCCAGAGGAGCTGCCAGGAAGAGGAACAGGGATGACAGCGTGGGGAGTCTCTGATCCTGGAGCGGGGAGGTTTTTCAACAGCCAGCACGGGGTCAGCATTTCCCTTGCTAGAAATGCCTTGCCCATAAGACTGGTGCCCTCTGGTGACCGGGCACCGCAGAAGCTGACGCAGATGCGGTGAGGACTGTTGGGCATATCCAAGTCTTTTATTCACCGGTCCCCCTCCACCCTGAGTATGTGCCTGTTTGAATTTATACTCGGCTCTGCTGGTCCATTATTGACACAGAGATTTAGATTTCTAAATTAAGGTATTTTATGCTCGTTAGACTTATGCTTTTGCCCTCTGACCCCGGAATATTATGTGGATAACGCTGACTCACTCACTAACATTTTTGCCCGAGAACTGCTTACGAATGTATTTTGGCCAAGATGCATTATGGGATTGGCTGTCCCGATCAGAAGACAGGCATACGCTGGGAGGTTTGCATTTTAAGGCAATTAACTATGATGCAGTCCCGTGGCGCTTTCACCATTGTTCTGTCTCCTGTGGCTTCAAGGCATTTCCAGATATCTTAAGCAAGCAGTCACAAACTTTTATTTGGAGCTGAGGTCGGAGTTCAATTACCGAGGACACATTCACGAACTGAGCAAAAGCAATATTTGAGCCAAAGTAATGCCATGTCTTGCAGCAGCGTCGTTCATTTTAAATTTTTACTACATATTGAGTATTGAATATAATGGCATTATATCACAAGTGGTTAGTGCCGCAGGTTTCTATAGTTGAATGTTCCCTTAAAGGCCGATGTCATGCAGTTTAACTTTGCATTTCTTTGTACTTATGCTTTGAATGTCGAAGTGAACCACATTATGTGATTTGAGCATTGTGCCCAGCATATATAGTTAGATGTTGTCTTACCTGCCATATTAGCCGTGAAACCAGCACACTGTGTACATTTGCATACATTCATGTATTTAATTTGAAAGTATTTTTTCAGTATTTACTATTGTCCTTAGAGGGAAACACACTATATATACTTACTGCTAGAGGGAGCTAATCAGATTGACAAAGCCTGCTGTGCAGGTGAAACGCGTGTCTCCGGGTTGAGGGTGACCTGATCCATAAAGAAGCCATATTCTTACAGCCTCGTGTCCGTGCCTACTTTGTTGGTTGGTTCTGAGGAAGCAGGATTTGTTGTATATATATATATATATATAATTAAGTATTATATATATATAAATATATATATGTCCAAACACAATCCTGGAAATTGAAACCACCAAGGAAAGCAGCACTCGCAGGGGGTTGTTCCAACCAGTTTGTTCCGCCGTAATAAACTGGTTGGAACAACCCCCTGCGAGTGCTGCTTTCCTTGGTGGTTCCAATTTCCAGGATTGTGTTTGGACATTTTGTAACGGGTACACCCCCGTTGTGGCGTGCACCCGCCCACGAGTGCAACCGGCTGGTGTTTGGGAGTCGATGATAAATATATATATATATATAAAAAAAATAATATATATATATATATATATATGCTCACCCATATCCCCTTAAATGGAGTATTCCCTATGGTGAGCTTCTGAGGGCGAGGAGAAACTGTAGCAGTGATGAAGGATTTGCAATAGAACAAGAGACGATGCTGGATAGATTCAGAGCAAGGGGCTATCCGGAAGAAGTCTTAGCTAAAGCAGTTCTAAAAATCACCCATGTGAATAGAACCGAAACCCTAAAACCCAAAGATAAGAACAATGAAACTGATAATGAAACCCGTGTCATAACCACCTTTAACAGCAAATCTAAACATGTACAGAAAATACTTGTTGACAACTGGAACATTTTGAAAGCAGACAATACAGTAGGTCCTCTTCTGGGTGATAGACCCCAAATCACTTATAGAAGAGGCAAAAATCTGCGGGATATCCTTGTTAAAGCTGATATTACAGAAAAGAGAAAACATGTACAAGGCCTCAAGGGTTTCTACCCATGCGGCCATTGCAAAGCTTGTAAAGCTAGTACAATGGTTAAAACTATTGATATCCCCGGGAGAAAGGAACATAGAGTCATTAAACAATTCTTGACATGCAATACGGATTTTGTCGTCTACATTCTTGAGTGCCCCTGCAAACTTCGGTATGTAGGGAGCACTACTTGTATGGCCAAAAAACGGGTGCAAGAGCACCTTAGAGCCATTACTCACGTGGACGACAAATACCCTATTGCACGACATTTTCAAAAGTACCATAAATCCAACAACTCCTTACTACGTTACCTTGTGGTGGAACAAGTTAATATAGGAAGAAGGGGGGGGGAATCGTGAACTGGCCCTGAGAAAGAAGGAGTCAAAATGGATAATGGAGTTAGAAACGAAGTTCCCCGGGGGACACAACCTCGATGAGGAACTTACCACGCATCTTTATGATGAGTAAATTCTTTATGTAGACAGATTCATGCCATAACAGTTATTAATGTGCTCTCATGTGTTAATGAATTTCAAACTGTTAAACTCTTTTATAAGTAAGATTTTATTGAAGAGATTTTAATTGTATGTTTATTTGTTTTTGTAGGATATAATTGAGGAGAGAAGTTGGTTCCGTCACCTTCACTTTGCGGTCCCTAGACCTCAATAATTCTTCACTGGGATGAAAGACACTTTCACTTGTATGCAAGTTGTAATATAATTTAGTAGATGTGCACTTTGACCTGGGGCAGTGTGGCTGGTTATCGACACATTATTTTGAGAAAGAGGAAACGAATGAATATATTGAGTATTATGGTGTACAATTGTGTATTTTAACAATGGCACTAGACCGAATGGAATACAATACACACGGCTGTAGTCAAGATTTATGCAAACATAAAGTTACAATAATGTTTGTTATTAATTTATGCATAAGGCACCAGAGCCTAGGATGCATATGTAGTTACTCACAATTTCCCCGTATTACACTTTTTTCCTTAGTTTCACTTAGGAATAGGGATATTTGTGTATACTATGTGAATAATATAAAAATAATTGGCCTTCGGTGGAATTAATATTGACTTTCCCCCTATAAGTACACCATTACAAAATGGCACTTGCACTAACGCTTCAATGTTTGGTTCACTAGTAAGTTACCTCCTCTATGTTTACTTTTGTTGTTCTTATATCTGCCATACTTCCCCGGGGGATTCACGTGTGACCAAGACACTAATTGTGTCGAAACGCGTAGCGTGTAAACTGTGAACAATAAAATCACCTTTGAAACGGATTCCTGAGTGCGCAATTTATTGCTTTGAAGCAATTCTTTGGATTTATTAATCGATTCGGCTTTTTGTGGTCCGCCGAATTTCTTGCGCCACCTGACATGGGAGCGGATCTCAGCAGGACCCTGCTTTGTTTCTTCATATATATATATGTATATATATGTCAACACAAACGTTTGGCTGAACCTCTGCCTCTGTGTCGGCGGGCTCACGGCAGGGGTAGCCACCCCCAAAAATCAACACACTCCACCAGCGTCGTCTTTCTCGAACTCACAGAAAGAAAAACACAGGAGCCGTGGCCTCAATAAACGGTGCAGATTTAATGCAGTTACAACGTCCTACGCGTTTCGGAGTAAGCCTACTCCTTCATCACGGGCAAACTTTGTGCATAGTAGTGTTTGTTATAAAGTAAAAAAATTATGTCACGTGATAAAAAACATAAACAAAATACTTTGCCAATTACATACTTTTCGACAGTGTAAACCTTATAAGTGACCTTATACCTCTTATTATACGGTGAAAGCAATGAATCACAGCTCTTATTTGACACTGGTTGTAATTATAAGTGAGTTTGTGCGACCTGCGCTTTACGTACCGTCCATATCCTTTACATCAGGAAATAGCATGATACTTGTAGTACTAAGTCCAATGATATGACATTTGAATAATGAAGTAATCGTGTGCACCACTACCACATATTATAATTCAAAACATTTTGAAAAAATTTAACATTTGAAAAAAGGGGGTTTAAAGCGACCTGGCTGATAGAGGAAGCGAACCCTTAACCTCAAAAGAGTATCGTTCGTGGTGAACCAGCACGCTACGCTGTATGTTCTCCCTGTTCACAGTAGCTGAAAATTACCCGTCATAAAGCAACAAATGTGCGCCTTAAAGTAACTGACAGGAAGGGAACACTGTATTGCCCAAGTGGGCAGACTCGATTGCGGTGCACACAAAATAAAACAATTAATGCCCCCGTGGGTCTAAATAGTACATTCATAATATTATGATAACGAAAAAGTTCATAGCGCAAGTAGGTCACTTAAATCCCAAATCCAGCCCAAGTGGGCAAGTGCTCAAAACAGTGTCAGCGAGAGTCTTCTTGGTCAGGTTTTGTAACACCTATGGACAATAGTAAAGGCAACCTATTAAAATCTTCATAATCAAAAAGAAAGTATCATGAAGAAATACACAAAATTCTAAAACAACATGCAGAAGTACATAAAGCAGCAACAATCTCAAGACAAAAGCTCATAGTTTCAATATAAGTGTACTGACAATTCCTCGTCCATATTCAACCCCTGGGGCACCATGGTGTTGAACCGTATGATAAATTTGGACTCCAATTTCCTAAGTTCCAGAAGTCTATTCCCACCCCTTATATTGGGGGGGATACAGTCAATGACAGCAAATTTTACAAGATTGGCATTGCTCTTGTGGTATTCCTGAAAATGTCGAGCCACTGGGTAGGTTTTGTCATTTTTGCTGATGGCTCGCAGATGCTCTAATACACGCTTTTTACCTTTGTGAATGGTGCTACCAATATAGTATTTGGAGCACGGACACTTCAAGGTGTAGATGGCATACTCAGTGTTACAGTTCAGATGTTTTTGTATAATCCATGGGGTCTCATTGCTGTTAAGTTTGAGTGATTTTACGCTGCTGCTAAATTTGCAGGCCTTGCACTGGTTACATGTAAAGAAACCTTTGACTGCATTGGGTTTCTTAGGAGTGGATATCATGTTACTGCATAGTTGATCCCGTAATGATCTAGGTTTACGGAATGTCAGAGAGGGATGTTCACCTATACAGTCTCTTAGGTCAATATCTGTTTTTAGTACATCCCAAAATTTGTTCAAGCTTTTTTTCACTTCCCATGCATGAGTGCTGTAAGTGGTAATAAATCTTACTGTATTTTCAGATTTAGTAAGAGAATCCGATATTTTGGGAAATAAAAGATCTTGCCGGTTAAGAGTTTCTACTCTAGAAATGGCTTCACTCACAACCTTGAGGCTATAACCTCGTGTCAGGAATCTATCCTTCATGATCTCCTTCTCATGTTCAAACTTATCAGCTGTGCTACAATTTCTGCGTGCCCGTAGTAGCTCGCCATAAGGTATGCTGTTAATTAGGTTACGGGGATGGCAACTTCCCGCATGAAGCAAGCTGTTGCCAGCCGTAGTTTTCCTAAACAGTGAGCTGACAATTCTATTATCAGCTACCTCCAATTTGAGGTCTAGAAACTCCATGCTGTCCTTACTCATCTGATGTGTGAATTGAAGATTCAGCTCATTGTTATTGAGCAATTGCACAAACTCTGTAGCTTGTGCAGTGGTGCCATTCCACACACAAAAAATGTCGTCTATATAACGTAGCCAGAGGACGGCGTGGTCTTTGAATAGCCTGATGTTGTAGACTACCTGTTCCTCCCAGCGACCCAGGTAGATACCCGCGAAGCTGGGAGCAAAGCAGGTTCCCATCGCCGTCCCCTGTGTCTGCCTGTAGATAGAATTGTCAAAAAGGAAAAAATTGTTACTCAAGCACAACTCTACCATCTTGAGTAACATCTCGGTGTGTTGGAGAAAGCCTATCGGTCTTTTAGTGAAAGATTGTCTGCAAGCCTCTAGACCTAGATTTTGCGGAATGCTGGTGTACAGACTACAAACATCTAAGCCTAGCATTAAGTAGTCAGGAGACCACTCTATGTCATGAATGTGGCGTAGGAAATCGCTGGTATCTCGGACAAATGATGGAAGTGATTGTACCAACGGCTGTAGAAAATAGTCTACATATTTGGATGTGTTTTCCAATGCACTTCCACAGGAGGACACAATCGGTCTCCCTGGTGGCCTGAGTGCATTTTTGTGTACCTTTGGGAGCAAGTACAGTACCGGAAGTTTGGGATATTTACAAGCCAAATATGCAAATTCATCATTACTCAATATACTGGTATCCCTCCAGTTGATGATTTGATTACTCACATACAGCATTGCTTGATCATATTCAGTTTTAGAACTGTGACAATACCTACTGGTGTCTGATAGTTGTGCATGCCCCTCTTGTTTGTACATTTCAACAGGCCAGATGACAACATTACCCCCCTTGTCACTTGGTTTAATAACAAAGTCATGATTGGATTCTAATCCTATCAAAGCTTTATACTGTTTGGCAGTTAAATTATTTCTGATCGGCTTCCTATATGATTTGAGGTTTTTAAACTCCTTGATCATGCCTTTCTCAAAGCAATTAATTGCTTCACAATTCACTTGGGGTAAGAACACAGATTTCGGTTTGAAAGGTGTGGGGGCCACCAAATCAGTTATTGGATCATTGTTAGCTACATCCAAAACCAGATTCACATTCAGCCCACCCATTCTAGCTGAATCTTGAACAGTGTGTAATGTCTCAATGTCTCCTATTGAAGGTCCTACAGTATCAGTTGCTTGTTCCCTAGTGCATTTGTCCGGTTTATGTAGAAACCATTTCTTAAGTTTTAATTTCCGTATATAGTGGAACAAGTCAATTCTTGATGCAGTGTAATTAAAATTGGAAGTCGGACAAAACGATAATCCTAACATTAAAACCTCCAACTCATCTTCACTTAAAATGTAATTAGAAAGATTTACCACTGTTTTGGTCTTCATGTTTTCTTGGCGAATTTGCCCCTTGTTCTTGTTCCCACTGGGCTGTCTGTTGGCATAGAGTAGTTTGGCTTTGTTCCTCCTCTTCCTCCTCTTCCACGCCCTCTTGCCGGGCTGGCGCTGCTGGTCATGGTACTCGACCTTTCTTTTGCCAGTAGCTCGTACTCCTTTAAAAAGCGTGCTTTTAATATTTCAGCATTGTTGTCACTACCTTCCTGTCCATTTTCCCCATCACACTGCATGATTAATTGTGTCAGAGGGGAGATTTCATTAGTGGCTGCAGCAGATTCCATAACCTCAGTTGTCGCCAAGGGTAATCCTTCCTTTGCTTTCGTCTGTATACTTTGTTCTTTTCTCAATTTTTCAAATTTCTTACCAAAGGTTAGAATCTGGCCATTTTTATAGTCTATTTCATCTCTCTCAAACTTGGATAATTTCTTCAGCTTGATTTCCTCCTCTAGTTTCTCCAAACGTTTATTCATTTTATCCATCTCAGTACTGAATTCTTCATCATCCAGTAACTCTTTAAGTTTGGCAATCAATTCTTCACTTTCTTTTGTTAATTTAGTGCTCTCCTTTTCGGCAGATTTTATTAGTAATTTTAGCATGTTTAATGAGCAGTTATGATTATTTTCCATCCATGCTGTTATTAATTCAGGATCAGGTTGCTGGAGCGTAGGGGTTATAAAGATACGCAAACCCCGTGGAATTCGATTACTTTCTAGATAGTGTTGGAGTGCTGTGGCTTCCCACCACTTGGACTGCTCTTTTTTGAGCACTCTCCATAGCGTATCCCACAGCTTCCTCCTATCTTTAACACTATTACTGGCGGTTCTGGTAGTGTCCCCACCATTTTCACTTCGAGCAGTTTTGTCAAAGAGTCGAGTTGCGGCTTGCTTCCGCTTGGTGTTTCTTGTATCTGCCATTTAGTACGACCGGTGTAACTGGTCGTATTCTTCCGGTATTGTCCGGACTGCAAGTATTCCCAGCGCTATCGGTTAATATACCCCAATGCGCTGATCCGATTCCCACAAATAGGCTCACCACTTGTGTCAAGATCCCACGGCGTTTCGTAATGGCTCACCGGCAGGCACCGACAAGACGAGTGCAGCTCCCTGCTCCTCCTCCGCTCGGCTCTCCTCGCGTTCCGATTACTCAGCCCTTGACCGGTTTCCTTCAGGTGGCGTCGTCGTGTGGGCAAAGGCTTTTATAGTATGTCAACACAAACGTTTGGCTGAACCTCTGCCTCTTTGTCGGCGGGCTCACGGCAGGGGTAGCCACCCCCAAAAATCAACACACTCCACCAGCGTCGTCTTTCTCGAACTCACAGAAAGAAAAACACAGGAGCCGTGGCCTCAATAAACGGTGCAGATTTAATGCAGTTACAACGTCCTACGCGTTTCGGAGTAAGCCTACTCCTTCATCACGGGCAAACTTTGTGCATAGTAGTGTTTGTTATAAAGTAAAAAAATTATGTCACGTGATAAAAAACATAAACAAAATACTTTGCCAATTACATACTTTTCGACAGTGTAAACCTGCATTTGTCCGGTTTATGTAGAAACCATTTCTTAAGTTTTAATTTCCGTATATAGTGGAACAAGTCAATTCTTGATGCAGTGTAATTAAAATTGGAAGTCGGACAAAACGATAATCCTAACATTAAAACCTCCAACTCATCTTCACTTAAAATGTAATTAGAAAGATTTACCACTGTTTTGGTCTTCATGTTTTCTTGGCGAATTTGCCCCTTGTTCTTGTTCCCACTGGGCTGTCTGTTGGCATAGAGTAGTTTGGCTTTGTTCCTCCTCTTCCTCCTCTTCCACGCCCTCTTGCCGGGCTGGCGCTGCTGGTCATGGTACTCGACCTTTCTTTTGCCAGTAGCTCGTACTCCTTTAAAAAGCGTGCTTTTAATATTTCAGCATTGTTGTCACTACCTTCCTGTCCATTTTCCCCATCACACTGCATGATTAATTGTGTCAGAGGGGAGATTTCATTAGTGGCTGCAGCAGATTCCATAACCTCAGTTGTCGCCAAGGGCAATCCTTCCTTTGCTTTCGTCTGTATACTTTGTTCTTTTCTCAATTTTTCAAATTTCTTACCAAAGGTTAGAATCTGGCCATTTTTATAGTCTATTTCATCTCTCTCAAACTTGGATAATTTCTTCAGCTTGATTTCCTCCTCTAGTTTCTCCAAACGTTTATTCATTTTATCCATCTCAGTACTGAATTCTTCATCATCCAGTAACTCTTTAAGTTTGGCAATCAATTCTTCACTTTCTTTTGTTAATTTAGTGCTCTCCTTTTCGGCAGATTTTATTAGTAATTTTAAGTGACCTACTTGCGCTATGAACTTTTTCGTTATCATAATATTATGAATGTACTATTTAGACCCACGGGGGCATTAATTGTTTTATTTTGTGTGCACCGCAATCGAGTCTGCCCACTTGGGCAATACAGTGTTCCCTTCCTGTCAGTTACTTTAAGGCGCACATTTGTTGCTTTATGACGGGTAATTTTCAGCTACTGTGAACAGGGAGAACATACAGCGTAGCGTGCTGGTTCACCACGAACGATACTCTTTTGAGGTTAAGGGTTCGCTTCCTCTATCAGCCAGGTCGCTTTAAACCCCCTTTTTTCAAATGTTAAATTTTTTCAAAATGTTTTGAATTATAATATGTGGTAGTGGTGCACACGATTACTTCATTATTCAAATGTCATATCATTGGACTTAGTACTACAAGTATCATGCTATTTCCTGATGTAAAGGATATGGACGGTACGTAAAGCGCAGGTCGCACAAACTCACTTATAATTACAACCAGTGTCAAATAAGAGCTGTGATTCATTGCTTTCACCGTATAATAAGAGGTATAAGGTCACTTATAAGGTTTACACTGTCGAAAAGTATGTAATTGGCAAAGTATTTTGTTTATGTTTTTTATCACGTGACATAATTTTTTTACTTTATAACAAACACTACTATGCACAAAGTTTGCCCGTGATGAAGGAGTAGGCTTACTCCGAAACGCGTAGGACGTTGTAACTGCATTAAATCTGCACCGTTTATTGAGGCCACGGCTCCTGTGTTTTTCTTTCTGTGAGTTCGAGAAAGACGACGCTGGTGGAGTGTGTTGATATGTATATATATATATATATATTTTTTTTTATATATATATATATTTATATATATATAATACTTATTGAAATATCGAAGCAAACTACATTCACTGGATGATGTCATCAGTGATGTCATCAGTGATGTAATTTGAGATGTCATCAGTGATGTCATCAGTGATGTCACTGACCATGTCATGAATGATGTAATATGTGACATCATTAGCAGTGGTTTGCGGGCGTGTGAGTTATAGTTAGTACAACTAACTATAACGTGGGCATTTCAATAGTTTTATACAAGTGAAATGTCTAACTAACTTTAGGACCCGTAAAACCTATGTTTTTTCAGTGAATTACTAAGGTTTTTTAAATGCTAATTCCTAACTATAACATGTCTGAGACCTAGGTTTTTTTCAGTGAATTTCTAAGGTTTTTTAAATGCTAATTCCTAACTATAACAGGCCTCAAACCTATGGTTTTTTCTGTGAATTTCAAAGGTTTTTTAAATTCTAATTCCTAACTATAACATGTCTAAAACCTATGGTTTTTTCAGTGAATATATATATATAAACATAGGCTGTTCATTTACATTATCACATTAAAGCAAGAAATATTGGCTTTGCCAGTAGTTGTCTTTCAACTCCATTTCGCAATAACTAGTTTAATTGACAAACCAAGGCCAAATGCAGGCATTTAATGTTCAGAGCACAAGCGTCTCCGTTGAGCCTCTGCCAATTTACTAAAGATTGGGCAGTTAACTCAGTAAGTACTTGTTTTTATCAAGAGAGCTTGATAAGAGCACCTGCAATGAAATTTCACAAGTTCCATACTTATGTGCACTTAATTTTAATGACGTATAATTGCTGCTAAAACTACAATTTCATGAAATTATATCTTTTTTTCTGCTACATTTTGAAGTTGCTATCAATGTGTCCTTGGATATCTGCTTATTGCGTCAGCTCAAAAAATTATGAAAAAATAAATATGAAGGACCATTGCAGATCGGTTTCTAAAACAAATCACACAACCACATCAGTCATTTGTAAGAAATGTCTGTAAACTGAAAGAATACCCTTGGTTTCATTCTCCGAATGGTATATTTGTTTTTGAGGTGGCAATATATATATATATATATATTCACTGAAAAAACCATAGGTTATAGACCATATATAGTTAGGAATTAGCATTTACAAAACCTTGAAAATTCACTGAAAAAACCATAGGTTATAGACCATATATAGTTAGGAATTAGCATTTAAAAAACCTTATTTTACTCACACAAAACCATTGAAATTCCATATATAGTTAGTTGCACTAACTATATATCGCGCACCCGCAATCCACTGCTGATGATGTCACATATTACATCATTCATGACATGGTCAGTGACATCACTGATGACATCACTGATGACATCTCAAATGACATCACTGATGACATCACTGATGACAACATCCAGTGACTGTATGTTTCTGTAAAGTTAAAATGTGTCTTACATATTGAAGAATGAGTGGAAGTATAAGTGTCTGGACAAAGGATTTAGTAGGTGCATGACTGAATGTATGAGTGAGTGATTAAATGTGTCTCACTGAGTGCATGGGTTAGTGACTAAAGTGTCTTAATTTGTGCATCATTATGTCTGTTGTTCTGTAAACTGCTGCATGTGTTGATCAGTAGCTATATGATTAACTATATGGGTTACTGATTGATTGTCCAAGTATTTGTATGGGAGACTGAGTGTGTGTGTGATTGGCTGGGAGGTGTGTGACTCTGTGCAGATCAATGTGTACTTATATCAATGATTGTATAACAAGGTAAGTATGTGTTAGTATATGTTTGAAAATGTAAGGTGCTCTATGTTTAACTGTATAGACAAGAAAATGGAAGTGTGATTGATTCTTTACAGGACTGACTAGGTGTGTGAGTAACTCCATGGATGAGTGGCAGAGTGTGAGTGTCTGTATAGGTGTATGAGTGCATATGATAGTGTTGTAAAGATGAGTGATTGTATGTATGAATGATTGTATGGGTGAATGAGTGAATGTGTGTGTAGACGTAGGAATCAGTGAGTACATATGTAGTAACTAGTATTGGTGTGTCAATGGTTTCAAAAATTATACTCTGTATTTAACACTGGGTGAAACAGAGGTTATATTAAAATGTGAGGAGATGCATTGTATTGTCACATGAATGATATCATCAGTGATGTGGTCATTGATGTCAAATGAGATGTCATCAGTGATGTCATCAGTGATGTCATTTGAGATGTCATCAGTGATGTCATCAGTGATGTCACTGACCATGTCATGAATGATGTAATATGTGACATCATCAGCAGTGGATTGCGGGTGCGCGATATATAGTTAGTGCAACTAACTATATATGGAATTTCAATGGTTTTGTGTGAGTAAAATAAGGTTTTTTAAATGCTAATTCCTAACTATATATGGTCTATAACCTATGGTTTTTTCAGTGAATTTTCAAGGTTTTGTAAATGCTAATTCCTAACTATATATGGTCTATAACCTATGGTTTTTTCAGTGAATTTCAATGGTTTTTTAATAGCAAATATCATAAGCTGTCGAATGTCAAGTACGTGGTAAGTGAAAACATTTTCGTGTTTATGCACACTGATCTGCTTTGAATGGTGCCCCCCCCCCTCATTTCTATTAGGAGTACTCTCTCTTTGCACATAGTGAAGGGTAGTTAACGCAGGCCTTTGCCCCCGTTGTAATACGTCGTGCCTGCTTCTCTCTCCATTTGATTGATTGTTATCCAAGTATTTACTGTTTTAGAATTGGTTCTCTTTGGTTCATTCTCTATTTACAAACAAACACAGAGTCGCAATACTCTGTTTAGTCTTTGCAGATAACGAAAAATCGTGTAAAAAAAAAAGAAAAGGAATCGAGCAAAATCAGTAGGCCACTAATGGGATCTCTTTTTGACCTCGCTAAAATAGAAACATTAGGAACAACCTCTCGTGACAAATACAAAACTAGTGAAATGAACTGAACTCCACACAATGATGGCTGCAAAACAGCTCGGCTCCGCCACCCACCCCGCCCAAAATAACGATAAAGAGCGGCTGCCATGATTGGTTGCGGAATGGCCACGACGGAGCTACGAAATGGTACTGCTCTCATGCTAACCCCAGCTTCAGTCTGAAACATCCAGAAACACTGTAGACTACCAATTCGATCAGTTCCGGTAGCGCCCCAATGTAACCCGGTAGAGAAGAACTAGCCCTCCCCTCTTTGACTGATGGTTCTTGTTGCCTGTCCCTTCTGTTGTCATTTAACAGAACTATTTAGCCTGCTGAAAGGGGTTGTGTTCCGACCGCTGGTTGGTGGAGACATTTTGACTATATTCTGGACCTGCGTTGTCGCGTAATGCGTCATATGACGCGCCGCGTTAGCGCATCCGGAAGTCATCCGGGGCGCGCAGCGCGTAACGTAAGCATAACAAGTCATGTGACTTGTTAATAAAACTTTTCATTGGTTCATTTTACTTTTCTTATTCTAATGATGAAAGGCTTGGTCATATGACCTAAAAATTACGCTTTTTATTACTTCCGAACATTATTTTTTCTTAAATATATGTTATAATGTTCCAGGCTAATGTACTTTCCCGGAAAATTTACAACTGTCCTGCAAGTAAAATATATTCTTTTTTCGAGAAAAAGAGCGTTTCTTCGTCCCATGACGGAGCCGTTGAGCAAAAGAGGGTCGACCTGCTGTCTTAGTCGCCGATACGCCTGAATATGAGATTCTTATCGATCACTTTATGTTGCAGGAATAGAAAACACAACAGCCCTTGACCATTTATCTTTACTGCGTTCCTTCGTATTATACCTTTTACCCTTCATGTAATTGGTCTGCTTTATTTCACTTGCCTTTTAATGATTCTAAAACAGTGACTATTATTAAAAACTTTACCAATGTATATACTACTACCATGTTTTCTTTTAAAAACCTTTATTGTGAAAATTTCATTATACAAATACGAGCCTATAACCACGTGGGCCGGCCACGGAGCAAACTGTAATCGTATATGATGAGTAGACATTTACACTGTAGAGGAACGTAACGGGCGGGCCATTAGGTTGCAAGAACTAAGGTGTCTAACAGTTACGGAATCGGTGGACGTACATTTTATAATTAAAATACGACAGGGCCAGTTACAATAAAATTATCTAGATATACATTTGCGGGCAAGTACCATGGGTGACGTTAATTCGAACTTTCAATAGTACAGTAATCAATAACACATCAGAACTTAATATCAATAGGGATGTCGAAATATTCAATCAATTCTCGTCCCCGCCCGCCATGTGCTTCAAAACTGCATACGTATCTCGTGATTTCAAGGTTCTGCAACCAGTACACAACAAGGAGTTACGAGTCCCATTTATTCCGGCGCCATTTTGGGCGAGGACGGCAGGTCCAGGATATAGTCAAAATGTCTCTACCAACCATCGACTATGATGATGTTCATATGCTGTATTTATTAGAGTAACACTCATCTGTCCACATGAAATTAATTTGCCACAATCTAAACATGTCATTTTAATCTTTCCAAAGTTCTTCTAAATATTTGGGACCGTTTCCCTTGCCTTTGATGCTGTCAGTGCCACTTCTTTGATGAATGTACTAGCAGGTCAGGGGTTCTCCTCCAAATCTCTCTTTTATGCAGCACTATAATTAATTGGTGCCACCTCTCCATATGACGATGCATGGTATAGTTACCATAACTATATTTTTTTTCGGTTCCTCTGGAGAGTTCATCGTTGCAGATGAAGCGTGTAACGTACCGGGCATTTACCTTTTTTTGCATGTACAGGAAAGGAAAAAAAAATCGAGCGTCCGAGTTCTAAGGTGTCCCAGGGCCATTTTAGTGGACCAGGCCCAAATCCAAAGAACAGGCCGCCATTTTGAGAGTCCTGTTGCAGCCGCCTGTCGCTGTAGCATCAAGAGCAGCCGAAACTCAGCTGAATGGCAACTGAAACGGTAAAGGGGCGCCCCACTACAGCAGACGAGCCTCCACCTAGGAAGGCCCGTTCACGTCCCCCCCCCCCCTTCGGGCACCCCACGCCGTTATTCGGGGCAGTATTGTAGGATGGCCACACCAGTGCGGCAACTTGCTAGACATCACCTCGGTGGTAACCGAATCTCAACGCCTTGTGGTGTCTTCTATTCAGAAAACATTGTTATGCTGCCTTCGACCTATTCGCCGCAAGTGCGCACGCAACTCAGCTGCATAGCTTGCTAGACACCACCTCGGTGCTAACCGAATCTCAGCGCCTTGTGGTCTCTTCTATTCCCAAAAAATTGTTGCGCTGCCTTTGGCCCCATTCGCACATCGGTCCGCTACTGACGCCATCTCACAGGCTAATGGGGCGCCCCACGCCGAGTTTCAGCATTGTAGGATGACCACACCAGCACAGCAACTTGCTAGACATCACCTCGGTGCCATCCGGATCTCGGCGCCCCACTGCAGATGAAGTGCCTCTCAACTATGAAACCACCACGGTGACATCCGGATCTTGGCGCGTTGTGCTGCCTTCGGCCTATTCGCACATCGGTCCGCTACTGACGCCATCTCACAGGCTAATGGGGCGCCCCACGCCGAGTTTCAGCATTGTAGGATGACCACACCAGTACAGCAACTTGCTAGACATCACCTCGGTGCCATCCGGATCTCGGCGCCCCACTGCAGATGAAGTGCCTCTCAACTATGAAACCACCACGGTGACATCCGGATCTTGGCGCGTTGTGCTGCCTTCGGCCTATTCGCACATCGGTCCGCTACTGACGCCATCTCACAGACTAATGGGGCGCCCCACGCCGAGTTTCAGCATTGTAGGATGACCACACCAGTACAGCAACTTGCTAGACATCACCTCGGTGCCATCCGGATCTCGGCGCCCCACTGCAGATGAAGTGCCTCTCAACTATGAAACCACCACGGTGACATCCGGATCTTGGCGCCTTGTGCTGGTTCCGGCCTATTCACACATCGGTCCGCTACTGACGCCATCTCACAGGCTAATGGGGCGCCCCACGCCGAGTTTCAGCATTGTAGGATGACCACACCAGTACAGCAACTTGCTAGACATCACCTCGGTGCCATCCGGATCTTGGCATCTCAACGCCTAGTGGTATCTTCCATACAGAAAATATTGTTGCGCTGCCTTTGGCCCCATTCGCACATCGGTCCGCAACTGACACCATCTCACAGGCCATCAGGGTGCCCCACGCCGACTTTTACCATTGTAGGATGGCCACACCAGTACAGCAACTTCCTAGACATCACCTCGGTGCCATCCGGATCTTGGCATCTCAGCGCCTTGTGGTGTCAGTCAGAAAATATTGTTGCGCTGCCTTTGGCCCCATTCGCACATCAGTCCACTACTGACACCATCTCACAGGCCATCAGGGCGCCCCACGCCGACTTTTACCATTGTAGGATGGCCACACCAGTGCCACAACTTGCTAGACACCACCTCGGTGCCATCCGGATCTTGGCATCTCAGCGCCTTGTGGTGTCTTCTATTCCGAAAATATTGTTGCGCTGCCTTTGGCCCCATTCGCACATCGGTCCGCTACTGACGCCATCTCACAGGCCAACGGGGCGCCCCACGCCGACTTTCAACATTGTAGGATGGCCACACCAGTGCGGCAACTTACTAGACACCACCTCGGTGCCATCCGGATCTTGGCGCGTTGTGCTGCCTTCGGCCTATTCGCACATCGGTCCGCTACTGACGCCGACTCACGTGCCAACGGATTTTCTCCGCATTTTATACCCTATGCCGCATAACAGGTCATGTGACTTGTTTATAAAACTTTTCATTGGTTCATTTTACTTTTGGTTTCCTAATGATGGAAGGCTTGATCATATGACCTAAAAACAACACTTTTCATTGGATGAAAACTTTTTTTTTTTCCCAAACGATGAAAGCCCCACCTTGTTTCTGGATGTTTCAGACTGAAGCTGGCGTCAGCATGAGAGCACCACCATCTCGTAGCTCCGTCGTGGTCATTCCGCGAGCAATCATGGCAGCCGCTCCCCACCAGAAGCCTACAGGAGTCGGGGGCCCCCAAAACTTTTGATGAATCCTCAAGGCGGAGGGGACGCTTTCGAGAATGGGGTCCAAGACCTAGCAGACAAGCGTCCGATTTCCAAGGTGTCCCAGGGCCATTTCAGTGGACCAGGCCCAAAAAGGAAACAGCCTGCCGCCATTTTGAGAGTCCTGTGACAGCCGCCTATCGCTGCACCGCAAGAGTGGGCGCAACTCAGCTGAATTGCGGCTTTTGACACAGTGGACCAAAAACGGACGGAATGGCAACTGAAACGGTAAAGGGGCGCCCCACTACAACAGATGAGACTCCACCTGGAGAGGCCCGTTCACGCCGCCTCCCCCGGGGCGCCCCACGCCGTTATTCGGAGCAGCATTGTAGGATACCAAAACCAGTGCGGCAACTTACTGGACATCACCTTGGTGCCATCGTTCTGCTGCCTTGGAACTATTCGCACAACAGTTTGCTACTGATGACCCACCCCCCGCGACGCCCCACGCCAGAAATCTGGACGTTGTGCTGCATTGGGACTATTCGCACAGCCGACCGCTACTTCGTTGTTTTTCCCTAAAAATGTTTATATGTTATTACTGTTTTTGTTTTCTTGTATATATTTATAAGTTATTAAAGTTTTATAATCTTACTACTTTGTCGGAGTGCTATATATTTTTAATGTGACACATAATTGTAAAAACTTTGATGTACAAAGAGTCATCCCTGGAATCTTCCGCTTCAGGCTCGGTCCCCTCCCCAATCACAATAGAGGATGGTTTTCAGATAATAGGAACGCGTCTGCTGTGACGGATCTCATCGAGTGTGGGCCTTGATCTACTATAACTCCTTTGAAGAGGGGTGATTCTTTACAGCTGGGGCCATAAACTACATCTGCAGGGCTAGCTGATACCCTAGGACCGGCCTGGACAATCGGACACAGAGGAAAAGGAGTGTCAGAGGGTGCGGTAGTGAATAGGGCGAAAGGGAGGTGTCGGGCGGGCACAGGGTGTGATTCTCAGGGAAGAGCAGCGCAGATGGGGGGAGGTTTATTACCCATGCATAAGACAGAGAGCGGGGGTGACCACTGCCTGGGGGAGATGCTTGCGAGGGTGGGGAGCCATGCTAAGGATCGACAGCGTGCACAGAGTGGGTCTGGTCAAGGCATCTAAAATGACTGCCGTGCACGACAAAAGTGTGGCATTTGAAAAAAGACAAGATGGCGCAGACAATGTTTTTCAACACTTCCTGATTTCCTTCGAATCGAACGTTAACAGACGTTGGGGCATATTACCAAAGTTAAGCGATATTTATCCCTAACGATGCTTAGCAACGATTTTTTTACCGCTAAGCATCGTCAGAAATTATCGCAGATAAACCTTGCTATTATCAAGGTTTATCGCAAATACGATAAAAAACGACCGCAATGCATTAATATCGCTGAAAACTCAGCGATATTCATGCATTACCGAGCTAATGCTCTTAGCCATGTTATCCACCTCCCATTGGATAACATGGCTAAGAACTGCTCAGGGCAGGTGCTAGCTTTTGGAGATATTCGCGCTTATCGCGAATATTTCCAAAAGTTGATAATAGGAGATAGCGATGTTAGCGACTGTTTCCAGTCACTAACATCTTGGCATGCCCACTTTGCATGTCATTAGTGATAAATATCACTCACATGCAAAGTGGGGCCCAAGATGGTCGCTATCTCCTACTAGCCGTCGCTAACTGGTGTTAGCAACAGCTAGGTAATACAGATATAATTTTATCTCCGCGAAGCGGAGCGCTGTTACAGATATATATCTTGTTTTTGAACGTTAATTTCTCAAAATCCACTGAAGCACATATATTGAGACCTAGCAAAGGCACATCGAGCTACCAGTCCCTACAATTTTGCCAAGTTTCGTGCAAATCCATTCAGCCGTTCGATTATTATTATTATTTTTTTTTTTGCCCCGCGGGGCCCTTTTAAAACCTCCACATCAAACCTAAGAGGTCAAGGAGGATCTACTATGCCCCCTTATGGTCATTTGCCCCTTCGCTTTGGCCTCCTCTTGTCTCTCGATCCTACCGAGAGACAAGATGGCGGCCGCTACGGACTGTTTGCAATGTTTACAGACGCCGGAGAACCAATCAGCTTCGCAAACCTCTGTTACGCGAAGCGGAGCGCTGTTACAGATATATATCTTTTTTTGAACGTTAATTTCTCAAAATCCACTGGAGCACATATATTGAGACCTAGCAAAGGCACATCGGGCTACCAGTCCCTAATATTTTACCAAGTTTCGTGCAAATCCATTCAGCCGTTCGATTATTATTATTATTTTTTTTTTTTGCCCCGCGGGACCCTTTTAAAACCTCCACATCAAACCTAGGGGGTCAGCGAGGATCTACTATGCCCCCTTATGGTCATTTGCCCCTTCGCTTTGGCCTCCTCTTGTCTCTCGATCCTACCGAGAGACAAGATGGTGGCCGCTACGGACTGTTTGGAATGTTCACAGACGCCGGAGAACCAATCAGCTTCGCTTCACAAAGCTCCGTACCGCGAAAAGTCCGCGAACCGGAGCGCTGCCCGGTCCGCTGTTACAGATATATATCTTTTTTTGAACGTTAATTTCTCAAAATCCACTGGAGCACATATATTGAGACCTAGCAAAGGCACATCGGGCTACCAGTCCCTACAATTTTTCCAAGTTTCGTGCAAATCCATTCAGCCGTTCGGGCTAAAAGTGAGGCCAACCGCCCTATGGAAAACTCAATGTTAAAAACACGTTTTGGGACCCCCCTTTTTTCTCGGCCCCCCCTTGACGAACCCCCCCCAAATTTTCAAGGGCTGCTCAGAAACAAAATGTGCCATTTTCCTGAAAGTTTCAGCCAATTCCGTCCACAAACGCCAAAGTTATTAGACATAGAATTTTCAAAAATCCCAGAGAGAAAAAATCCTAACTATATATACCTACTGGCGACCGCCAGTAGGTAATATATATATATATATATATATATATATATATATATATATATATACATATATATATATATATATATATATATATGTATCTAGGCTATATGTATTATTCAGCCTAGATATGTCCCTTCCATTTTGAGAACCTGTATTGATCGATTGCAATCAGGATGAGGTCGATATACACCGAAAGGATTGTGTATATACAAGATGGACTAGCCCATCCAGGGCTTAATTGTGTATAACATTGTAAATATTTGTATAAATAATTGCTCTCTCTATTGAAGTTGAGCCGCTTTGATGACGAGTATTATATTGACCACTCTAACATTGCATTATTTGTTGTATAAAATTGTTGGGTTATTTACCACTGTAAGATGGCGCCCACATATTTGAGTTTGCAGTCCATTGTTTGTTTAAATGGACGCTGCTTTAATTTGCTTCCGCTTTGCTGCCGCCAGCTGACACTGACGAAGGCAATAGCTGAAACGCGTTTGTTTATTTTGCGCAATAAACTTTCAAACAGAGTTAACCTGCTGCGAGTGCTTCTTCTGGGGATTTTGAACCACGGAGCTCGGGACATATGAAACGGCACGCCGCCGTTTGAAGAAGCACCCACTCGGCTGAGTGCGGTCTCCATGTGGCGAGCTTGGAGCAGCGAGAACTAGAAGAGGAGAACGCACCGCCAGGAGAAGTCATTATTACCCGGACTGGTCCTGAGGGCTACGGACTGCTGAAGCGGCTCTACCCAGACGGTCAGCGCGAGGTAGGAGATACCCGACTTTCTCTAAGACATTTGGCACGATTGAAGCAGGCAGCGCAATATCAATCTTACAAGGGGATTTAATAAACTTTTAAATGTTCAGCGATACAGCGCGCCGTGAGGCGGCAAGTTTTAGGAATTAACTTGGAATTTCTTTTGGAGTAGGGGCTAGTATTGACACGTAGTGTTTAGTAAGAATAGGTACGAGGATGCATGTCATCATTGGTACACAGTATTTCTGTTGATTATAATAATTCTAGGCTATATGTATTATTCAGCCTAGATATGTCCCTTCCATTTTGAGAACCTGTATTGATCGATTGCAATCAGGATGAGGTCGATATACACCGAAAGGATTGTGTATATACAAGATGGACTAGCCCATCCAGGGCTTAATTGTGTATAACATTGTAAATATTTGTATAAATAATTGCTCTCTCTATTGAAGTTGAGCCGCTTTGATGACGAGTATTATATTGACCACTCTAACATTGCATTATTTGTTGTATAAAATTGTTGGGTTATTTACCACTGTAAGATGGCGCCCACATATTTGAGTTTGCAGTCCATTGTTTGTTTCAATGGACGCTGCTTTAATTTGCTTCCGCTTTGCTGCCGCCAGCTGACACTGACGAAGGCAATAGCTGAAACGCGTTTGTTTATTTTGCGCAATAAACTTTCAAACGGAGTTAACCTGCTGCGAGTGCTTCTTCTGGGGGTTTTGAACCACGGAGCTCGGGACATATGAAACGGCACGCCACCGTTTGAAGAAGCACCCACTCGGCTGAGTGCGGTCTCCATGTGGCGAGCTTGGAGCAGCGAGAACTAGAAGAGGAGAACGCACCGCCAGGAGAAGTCATTATTACCCGGACTGGTCCTGAGGGTTACGGACTGCTGAAGCGGCTCTACCCAGACGGTCAGCGCGAGGTAGGAGATACCCGACTTTCTCTAAGACATTTGGCACGATTGAAGCAGGCAGCGCAATATCAATCTTACAAGGGGATTTAATAAACTTTTAAATGTTCAGCGATACAGCGCGCCGTGAGGCGGCAAGTTTTAGGAATTAACTTGGAATTTCTTTTGGAGTAGGGGCTAGTATTGACACGTAGTGTTTAGTAAGAATAGGTACGAGGATGCATGTCATCATTGGTACACAGTATTTCTGTTGGTTATAATAATTCTAGGCTATATGTATTATTCAGCCTAGATATGTCCCTTCCATTTTGAGAACCTGTATTGATCGATTGCAATCAGGATGAGGTCGATATACACCGAAAGGATTGTGTATATACAAGATGGACTAGCCCATCCAGGGCTTAATTGTGTATAACATTGTAAATATTTGTATAAATAATTGCTCTCTCTATTGAAGTTGAGCCGCTTTGATGACGAGTATTATATTGACCACTCTAACATTGCATTATTTGTTGTATAAAATTGTTGGGTTATTTACCACTGTAAGATGGCGCCCACATATTTGAGTTTGCAGTCCATTGTTTGTTTCAATGGACGCTGCTTTAATTTGCTTCCGCTTTGCTGCCGCCAGCTGACACCGACGAAGGCAATAGCTGAAACGCGTTTGTTTATTTTGCGCAATAAACTTTCAAACGGAGTTAACCTGCTGCGAGTGCTTCTTCTGGGGGTTTTGAACCACGGAGCTCGGGACATATGAAACGGCACGCCGCCGTTTGAAGAAGCACCCACTCGGCTGAGTGCGGTCTCCATGTGGCGAGCTTGGAGCAGCGAGAACTAGAAGAGGAGAACGCACCGCCAGGAGAAGTCATTATTACCCGGACTGGTCCTGAGGGTTACGGACTGCTGAAGCGGCTCTACCCAGACGGTCAGCGCGAGGTAGGAGATACCCGACTTTCTCTAAGACATTTGGCACGATTGAAGCAGGCAGCGCAATATCAATCTTACAAGGGGATTTAATAAACTTTTAAATGTTCAGCGATACAGCGCGCCGTGAGGCGGCAAGTTTTAGGAATTAACTTGGAATTTCTTTTGGAGTAGGGGCTAGTATTGACACGTAGTGTTTAGTAAGAATAGGTACGAGGATGCATGTCATCATTGGTACACAGTATTTCTGTTGATTATAATAATTCTAGGCTATATGTATTATTCAGCCTAGATATGTCCCTTCCATTTTGAGAACCTGTATTGATCGATTGCAATCAGGATGAGGTCGATATACACCGAAAGGATTGTGTATATACAAGATGGACTAGCCCATCCAGGGCTTAATTGTGTATAACATTGTAAATATTTGTATAAATAATTGCTCTCTCTATTGAAGTTGAGCCGCTTTGATGACGAGTATTATATTGACCACTCTAACATTGCATTATTTGTTGTATAAAATTGTTGGGTTATTTACCACTGTAAGATGGCGCCCACATATTTGAGTTTGCAGTCCATTGTTTGTTTCAATGGACGCTGCTTTAATTTGCTTCCGCTTTGCTGCCGCCAGCTGACACTGACGAAGGCAATAGCTGAAACGCGTTTGTTTATTTTGCGCAATAAACTTTCAAACGGAGTTAACCTGCTGCGAGTGCTTCTTCTGGGGGTTTTGAACCACGGAGCTCGGGATATATATATATATATATATATATATATATATATTCACTGAAAAAACCATAGGTTTCAGGCCTTATATAGTTAGGAATTAGCTTTTAAAAAACCTTTGAAATTCACTCAAAAAACTATAAGTTATAGTTAGCTGGACATTTCACTCATACAAAACCATTGAAATTGCTCCTATATAGTTAGTTGTACTAACTATATTTTGCGCACCTGCAATCCACTGCTGATGATGTCACATATTACATCATTCATGACATGGTCAGTGACATCATTGATGACATCTCAAATGACATCAATGATGACATCACTGATGACATCATCCAGTGAATGTGGTTTGCTTTGCTATTTAAATATGCATTATATATATAGAAATTTGCATTGAAGTATGAGTGGATATATAAAAATAAATATTTGGATGGAGGACTTTAACAATGTATAGTGTCTCACTAAATATAGTGGATAGTGACTAAACTGTATGAATATCTGTATCACTTTGTCAGTTGTTGTGTAAACTGGATGAACAAGATGGATGCCAACACTTCTTGGTTAGAAGTGTTGACAGCCAATGAGCATGCAGCTTTCTCGGGAAGGCATGCTGATTGGCTGCCTCTGTCTGTCAACACTAGCACAAGATGGATGCCAACACTTCCTGGTTAGAAGTGTTGACAGCCAATGAGCATGCTGCTTTCTCGGGAAGGCATGCTGATTGGCTGCCACTGTCTGTCAACACTCCAAACCAGGAAGTGTTGGCAGCCATCGTGTGCCTCGCAAAGGGAGCAGGGTAGAAGCACCCTGACCCCCTAGACCTGCTCAGGGGATCCCACAAGGAATCGCGATATTCCGAATGATTGAAAATGACTTTTCTTGAGAAACATTTGGATTTGGATTATCATGTCCTATACTTTCGAATTTTTGAAAGACTGACTTTGTGGATGCTAGAAATTACTCAAGTCTGCCTGAATTGTGTGGGTAAAATTGATACCTAGTCACTTTGAATAAGAATGTACTTACGTCTCGTCTAACATTTGGAAGAAATATCTAGTGATATGACAACAGGATACCGACATAACTTGAAGGAAATAAGAACGCCCTGAAGAAGTTCTGTTGTACAGAACGAAACGCGTTGGCTGGCTGTGGTACTTAAGGAAAATAAAAGCATTTGAATATACACCAAGATTCAGCGCTTTAATAAGGACTCTAAGTGATATGATTTGATTGGACTTGTTGTGCAAGTGGTGCTGTGCCAAACTTTGGAATATTCTCCACTACTCTCCACTACTCTCTACTACTCACTCTCTACTACTCCACTACTCTCTAATACTCACTCTCTACTACTCATTCTCTACTACTCTACTACTATCTACTACTCTCTACTACTCACTATCTACTACTCTCTACTACTCACTCTCTACTACTCTCTCTCTACTACTCACTCTCTACTACTCTCTCTCTACTACTCTCTACTACTCACTCTCTACTACTCACTCTACTACTCACTCTCTACTACTCTCTACTACTCACTCTCTACTACTCGCTCTCTACTACTCTCTACTACTCACTCTACTACTCACTCTCTACTACTCTCTACTATTCTCTCATCTCTGCTACTCACTCTCTACTACTCACTCTCTACTACTCTCTACTACTCACTCTCTACTACTCACTCACTTCTACTCTCTACTACTCACTCACTACTACTCTCTACTACTCACTCGTTACTACTCTCTACTACTCACTCTCTACTGCTCTCTACTACTCACTCTACTACTTACTCTCTACTACTCTTTACTACTTACTCTCTACTACTCACTCTCTACTACTCTCTACTACTCACTCTACTACTCGCTACTACTCACTCTCTGCTACTCTCTCTACTGCTCTCTACTACTCTCTACTACTCACTCTCTACTCTCTATTACTCATTCTCTACTCTCTACCTCTCTACCTCTCTCCACTAGTCTCTACCTCTCTACCTCTACCTCTCTACCTCTACCTCTCTACCTTTACCTCTCTACCTCTCTCTACACGCACACATATACACATATATATGCATATATATGCACAGCGTTCCTCTATGACACTGAGGAAGGGACGCTTCCCGAAACGCGTTTGTCTTCAATAAAGTTTGTTGGAGATTGCCTGAAACCCGTGAGTGCTGCCGTTTTTTTTTTTTCTTCTACTGAGGGATTTGCGAAGAAAGCTGTGGAGCAAATATTGTGTACGCGGTACACCAACGCGTGGCAACACCCGCCAGCAGAGTGACTCGCGATACTGGTGAACCTTGGAGCAATGATATATGCATATGCATTTATATATATGTATGTGTATATATATATTCACTAAAAAAAACATAGGTTTTACACACGTTATAGTTAGGAAGTAGCATTTACAAAACCTATGAAATTCACTGAAAAAACCATAGGTTTGACACCAGTTATAGTTAGCTGGAAATGTTACTGATATAAAACCAATGAAATTCCCACGTTATAGTTAGTTGGACTCACTATAACTTGCGCGTGCAATGCACTGCTGATGACGTCACATATTACATCACTCATGACATGGTCAGTGACATCACTCATGACATCACTGATGACACCATCCTTGTGACAGAGTGAGAGACCTCCTTTCACTGTAATGTAACCCTTGAAACACATATTCAAAAATAGAAACTAAAATTTTCAAAAAAATGCAGATACCCATACCACTTACAACAACCAATTCAATAATTCCACCATCTATATACACATCCACTCATTCACCAACAGTTTTATATAGTCACTCATACATATACTCACTCATCATATGTAGTGATACACTTATACATCCTGTTACACACTGACAGGCATCCAAAAGTTACTCACACACATACTCACACATGCAAATAAACTATTGAACATCAATTTATTTGCATATACAGTTATACACACACTACCACTTTACTTCTAAGGAAACTTACACATACTTACTCTCTTAAACAATCACTTATAGAAACACATACTAATTTAAACAGGAACTCTTACAATCCCTCACTCTCACATATACTCACTTATATACATCAATATTCACATATACTAGATTAAAACATATGTAGTTACTGATAAAGACACTAGTGAGACAGTCATTCACTCTCTAACACACACACATGTACACACTCCTCCACCCATACAGTCCTGCACATATGCTATCTTCAAAACACATACAAAGAGAAAGTCAGTCATTCATGCATCTATGTGCTAAGTAATACCCCCACCAAACCATACAAACACTCATACTGATACCAAGAAAAACATCTAATAACCCATATACATACACATGTAGCTACTCACCAACCCTTGCAGCCACTTATACACAAAGTGAAACAATAATACATATATTAAAAAATTTAAACATTACTCACTAATATTTATTTTTCAGAAAGACACACATTCACTGGATGGTGTCATCAGTGATGTCATGAGTGATGTCACTGACCATGTCATGAGTGATGTAATATGTGACGTCATCAGCAGTGCACTGCTCGCGCAAGTTATAGTGAGTCTAACTAACTATAACGTGGGAATTTCATTGGTTTTATATCAGTAAAATTTCCAGCTAACTATAACTGGTGTCAAACCTATGGTTTTTTCAGTGAATTTCATAGGTTTTGTAAATGCTACTTCCTAACTATAACGTGTGTAAAACCTATGGTTTTTTTAGTGAATTTCATAGGTTTTGTACATGCTACTTCCTAACTATAACGTGTGTAAAACCTATGGTTTTTTTCAGTGAATTTCATTGGTTTTTAAAATGCTAATTCAGAAATATCTCGTGTATGCAACCTATACTTTTGTCAATAAAGTTCTGGCAATATTTTTTTCGGAAACAAGCCATTTTCTTCACTGTTCAAGTTGCATAGAGACTCCTTGTAAAGCGATACAGAATTAGAAAGTCTGTACCTTGCCTTTTTTTGAACGCATTAAAATTTGTCTGTAAATAAAAATAACCTTTCTAAACTTTCGTGCGCGACCCGGTGTGCGCACTCTCGGTAACAGTTCTCAATAAAATGGATAGCGCATTTCCAGGCTTTCGTGCGCGACCGACTGCGCGCACCCGCCTATATATTTCGTGAAAACTTTGCAATTTGAACTTATTGAATTTCTTCATTGACCCATCAAAGAACTTATAGTACGTCAAAGAGACTAAACCTAGGCTTCTTTTTTATTATTATGAACATTTTCATTAAATGGAGCCAAATGTCTTTTTAAACTTTCGTGCGTGACCGAATGTACACACCTTGGTATTTTAAAAAAAAATATAAAAGGTTTTATACTTTAACAATTGTATGCTTGAATCGAGCTCAGAAGATATATTAAATCCGGATGTGTTTGGATTTACTCCTTTTCACGTTTTGAAACTTCGCTGAATTAGACCGCTACTTCCAAATGACGTACGTGACCAGATACTGTCACCGCGTAAACGTCCTGAGACGCGCATGTGAAGTCATGTGACTTGAAAACAACACTTCCAATTGGTTCTTAGTAGTTTCTATTCTGCAATTTACACGGAGCACTCCACCCACTTCCCTCACTATCTTTTGTACTCTCAAAAGAGAACAACGTTCAACATCTTTCGGAAAACTTTGCTGAAATGGCTGCCGTTCCGCATTCATCTTCCGAATCTGAAGGAAATGAGCGACTACCTTCAAAAAGAAAAAAGGAATCTTTTATTTGGCAATTTTTCACTTATCCTGAAGAACAAAAGAAAGTGAATGCGCCAAAAGTTACCTGCACGATATGCAAGTCGGTTCTCTCAAGAGGAAATCCAACAAAAAAATATTCCTTTTCCATACATACCATGGTGCGGCATGTCAAACAAGTGCACCCTGTGGAATTTGCACAGGCATCGACAAGAGCCCTGGCCACGCTATTACCATCAGAGGTGGCCAGCACATCTTCTGGTGGACGACCTGTATCTCCATCGAGTGCTGTGATGGACTTGAGACCATATCTTGCAAAGGTGCACATGAAATGCAACGAGTGTGGAGAACTTCTTCTGTACGGAGAGCAGAGCCTCATTCTTACTAAACTAAAAATTGAGAGTCATAAATGCCCCGAGAAAAGATAAATTTCTTCATTTCATTTTGATCCTGTGTCACACATGAAAATGTTGTTGCAAGTTTAAAAAATCAAAAACAACATAACACTTGTTTTAAAAAAAATAAAAAAAAAGTTCTTTTCAGAACTAACTCATTGTACCAAAAAGAGCTCCAGGAGCATATTATAAAGGGGGTTTATCTCCGCTTTTTTGGCTTTCATTCGTGCGCGACCGTGTGCGCGCACCCGCCTATATATTTTGTGAAAACTTTGCAATTGCAACTTATTAAATTTCTTCATAGACCCATCAAAGAATTTATACTACGTCAAAGACACTAAACCTAGGCTTCTTTTTTATTATTATGAAAATTTTCATTAAATGGAGCCGAATGTCTTTTTAAACTTTCGTGCGTGACCGAATGTACACACCTTGGTATTTTTAAAAAAAATATAAAAGGTTTTATACTTTAACAATTGTATGCTTGAATCGAGCTCAGAAGATATATTAAATCCGGATGTGTTTGGATTTACTCCTTTTCACGTTTTGAAACTTCGCTGAATTAGACCGCTACTTCCAAATGACGTACGTGACCAGATACTGTCACCGCGTACACGTCCTGAGACGCGCATGTGAAGTCATGTGACTTGAAAACAACGCTTCCAATTGGTTCTTAGTAGTTTCTATTCTGCAATTTACACGGAGCACTCCACCCACTTCCCTCACTATCTTTTGTACTCTCAAAAGAGAACAACGTTCAACATCTTTCGGAAAACTTTGCTGAAATGGCTGCCGTTCCGCATTCATCTTCCGAATCTGAAGGAAATGAGCGACTACCTTTAAAAAGAAAAAAGGAATCTTTTATTTGGCAATTTTTCACTTATCCTGAAGAACAAAAGAAAGTGAATGCGCCAAAAGTTACCTGCACGATATGCAAGTCGGTTCTCTCAAGAGGAAATCCAACAAAAAAATATTCCTTTTCCATACATACCATGGTGCGGCATGTCAAACAAGTGCACCCTGTGGAATTTGCACAGGCATCGACAAGAGCCCTGGCCACGCTATTACCATCAGAGGTGGCCAGCACATCTTCTGGTGGACGACCTGTATCTCCATCGAGTGCTGTGATGGACTTGAGACCATATCTTGCAAAGGTGCACATGAAATGCAACGAGTGTGGAGAACTTCTTCTGTACGGAGAGCAGAGCCTCATTCTTACTAAACTAAAAATTGAGAGTCATAAATGCCCCGAGAAAAGATAAATTTCTTCATTTCATTTTGATCCTGTGTCACACATGAAAATGTTGTTGCAAGTTTAAAAAATCAAAAACAACATAACACTTGTTTTAAAAAAAAAAAAAAAAAAAAAGTTCTTTTCAGAACTAACTCATTGTACCAAAAAGAGCTCCAGGAGCATATTATAAAGGGGGTTTATCTCCGCTTTTTTGGCTTTCATTCGTGCGCGACCGTGTGCGCACACCCGCCTATATATTTCGTGAAAACTTTGCAATTGCAACTTATTAAATTTCTTCATAGACCCATCAAAGAACTTATACTACGTCAAAGACACTAAACCTAGGCTTCTCTTTTATTATTATGAAAATTTTCATTAAATGGAGCCGAATGTCTTTTTAAACTTTCGTGCGTGACCGAATGTACACACCTTGGTATTTTTAAAAAAAATATAAAAGGTTTTATACTTTAACAATTGTATGCTTGAATCGAGCTCAGAAGATATATTAAATCTGGATGTGTTTGGATTTACTCCTTTTCACGTTTTGAAACTTCGCTGAATTAGACCGCTACTTCCAAATGACGTACGTGACCAGATACTGTCACCGCGTACACGTCCTGAGACGCGCATGTGAAGTCATGTGACTTGAAAACAACACTTCCAATTGGTTCTTAGTAGTTTCTATTCTGCAATTTACACGGAGCACTCCACCCACTTCCCTCACTATGTTTTCTACTCTCAAAAGAGAACAACGTTCAACATCTTTCGGAAGACTTTCTTTTCACGCGATAATGTGAAATACTGAGATTGTTACAGGATTTTCTATCAGATATGTGTTCCCATTGCTGTTGAAGCACTAACACCGTGGAAAATTCCACCGATAGCAGTGATATTTTTAACGCCGAGCACCGGCGACTTTTATCGCTTAGAAGCCTTCCTATTATGAAGGTTTATCTTCTAAGTCTCTGATTCTCAAACTGTGCAACGCGGCTCCCCTGTGTGCCGTAATGAGGTGCTAGGGGCGCCGCGCACACTCTAGTGTGACTAACCATCCATAAATTCCACGGACATCTCTACCCTGTTATCTGCAATTGTGAACATCAAAAGGAGCTGCACTACGCCCCTGTGAGAGGCCTCACTCCCACTGCTGCAATGGCTTGGCAGTCCTCCAGATGCACAGGAACAGCCCCTCCGATCCATTGAAGTTCTGTGTCGGTCTCAATACCACTTACGAAATGAAAATAAGCACTGAAGAATATTCAAGTATGTACTACTCCTCCTGCTACAGCATACAGAATGCATTCTATTACCTATAAAAAAGTGAAACACCCACGCTACAATCATATAGAACACTTCCTCTAAAGAAGCCTGTGAATAACTTTAAAACATCAGGTTAACCTTTTTTTACTCTCTCATCATTGTTAAAGATAAGTATTTACAATACTATATTAAACAATGCCATGGTTGTTGCTTTTTAATTTTAAAAATCTTGCAATCTTTCACAAACCCAATACTCATGGCTTCTTTTTCGTGACAAAAAGCTTGCAATATTACATACCTACATAGAATAACAGAAAAAACATAACACTACAAAGGCCGAACACTCTACTAAACGCGGATTTGTAACCTATGGGGCAGATTTATGTTAACTACTTCATACCCAGATATGCACCAGTTAATGTGCACCACAGTATGCTTGTGCTCCGTTACCCATGGTGTGCCACATTTGAAATGTGGCGCACCATGGTACAAAAACACCATACATGCGTAACACATCTGTGCTGAAAAAGTAATACATTGCTAGAGTTTCATCGCAAGTGTGATGCAGCTCCAACAAGGCTCACCAATGCACTATATTCACAATGCTGCGTCAATACCTACGCCTGCTTCAAGCACATGCACAGTTTTGAAACAGCATGGGCCTGAAAGTCACTGAGTGAAATATCATGCATTACAGTCAGCCACTTTCAAGACGCATTCCTTCAGAGGAACACTTACCGTTTATTAGAGGTAGATCGTCCGACTCCACCGGAGGACACCCCTAATAATAAGGACATATATATAAAATGCGGACTAGCCGCTGCATCGTGCTAGCAAACTTTAACTTAAAAATCGTTAGAAAAAACTAAAGTAATCGAGCAAAATCAGTAGGCCACTGATGGGATCTCTTTTTGACCTCGCTAAAATAGAAACATTAGGAACAACCCCTCATGAGAAATACGAAACTAGTGAGAGTAACCGAGCTCGACGCCATGATGGCTGCAAGACAGCTCGGCTCCGCCGCCCACCCCGCCCAAAATAACGACAAAGCCTATGCAAATATTATAAATATATACAACACACCAGCAAAGTAACAGGGTAAAACGTTTTATTAAATAACTATTTACATGGCAGCCTGCTGCAACATCGATCCAAATGCAGGATGCTGTTCCTCTCGAGGTAGCATAGCTGGCGGCCTAGGGGTGGAGGACCGTTGTTCAAATACCCCGGGGACGACACCATGCGCCAAGGCTCGTCCCCAGTACATCCAGAGGTGATGTCCGACAAGTTGTATGGGGGGATGCCTTGCTGATGCCGCCACCCCCACCACCTTCTTGTTGCCTGATCCGGCCAGCTCAATCGATCGAGCATGAGACTCATGCACTCTGATCTCCTTGGCCTCAGTCAAGCATCAATAGTAAGATTTTCATAGGTGAGTGTAGGTTCATAGTTTTCCATCCACAGACTAAAAGCCTGGAGTGGGAGTGAAAAAACCATAACTAGGTAAGAAGGAAGGCAGAAACAGAATCTTCCTCTGCAACATCAGGCTCTGCATCGCTACTTACTTATAAATGCAGAAAAAACTCAATTAACACAAGGGCTCTTTTCAGAGCCACCTTATATCAAAGCACTCAAACTTCTGATTTATCTCCATTTTCACACTCTTGTTAATAGGTGTGCGTGCCTGAGTGCGCGCACCCCGCAACTTTAAAAAAAAAAAATATATATATTTTCGCCTTTAAGGGCCTTACTGCACACCCTGAGAAAACCTACGCAGCAAAACAATCTCTACCTTCTCCCCTTTCCATGTTTCAACGCTTTGAAATGAACAATATATTTACTCGCAGTGACAAAATGGCGGTCAACACTTCCTGATTTCCTTCGAATCGAACGTTAACAGACGTCACGGAGCAACAAAAAAAATTCGCTCGCGCGCAGCCGCTTCAGTGCGCGCACCCGTGCGCGCTTATAGATATATAATTGACTTTAGGTTTAATTTTCTCAGCAACTACTGAACGGATTTACACCATTCCAAAAATAGCGTAATCTACGAGCCGGACTCTACAGTTTTGCCAAATTTCTTATAAATCCATTCAGCCGTTCGACCTGTAGCCGTGTCTAAACGTCCCATGGAAAATAACATGGAGAAAACACGTTTTGGGACCCCCCTTTTATCTCAGCCCCCACTTCACCAATCCCCCCCAAACTTTCAGGGAAGGAGCGCAGCGGACCGAGCCATCTTCTTTGAGAAATTCGCAAAGATTCATCCACCAGGGCCAAAGCTAATCCAAATAGAATGTTGAGGATTTCCAATGGAAACTAGGTCCTAACTATAACTACCTACTGGCTCGTCCACCAGTAGGTAATATATATATATATATATATTTCTCACTCCTCCGAATTCACAAAAGTAATGGGCGCACACGCGCTGCCTTTCCACAATTAAATTTATTATTAAATTATTCCAGCATGGAAACAAACAAAACGATCAACGCGTTTCAGTGCTCCTGGCACCTTGCTCACGATCACTTTTTTTGCATTTTTTCAAAACTTTTAAAGTAACCAATGACATTGGATGTTACCTCACATCCTGTTTAACTCTAGGCATTGTGGTTTTTGTAGTTTTTAATAAAAAGAGTCTGTTTTGTGAAGTTAGATACTTATGCAAAAGTCAGTGTTTTGGTTATTCATTGCATCATGAATAATTTTTATTTGTGGACCATATTGACATTATTTACATCCCTCCAGTGGGAGTTTTTTACTGTCAACCAGTTTGTCAGAGATCCATTTTGGTACCATTGTATCTTTCTCTATCCCTCCAGTGGGATTCATCATGGTTTTGTTTTGTTCAGTCCTTTCATGCATGGTATCACTCATCTCTCTTTGTCCTTCACCAGCTCATTTTGATTTCTTATACGAGGTGGATGTACAACTCCTCTGATTGGTTCAGGCCGTGTGGATGTAGAGTTCTGAAGTTTAAGATGTGGCGCGATTCTTTTTTGCGCATAATTTTCTCACGATCTCCTCCACGTATGTTCTTCGGTATCGTTTCTATGCCGAAGAATTTTAGTTTTTGCCAATCCGCATTGTGCTTCTGCTCCATGTGTTTTGCCACCGCATTCGCTCTATCCTTATGTGTCGTTGCTCTGGCATGTTCCATTATTCGTTTCTTTAGCTCTCCCTTGGTGCTTCCCACATACATCAGGGGGCATGGACATACAACGCCATAGATTGTAAATTCTGTCGTGCAGGAGATTAGTTGTTTTATCTGCCATTTTTTATTGTCTGGTAGCGGTATTTCTTTGGTGGGTTTGGCAATTTGACACATTTTGCAGTTATAGCATTTTACGAAGCCTGTGGTTTTCAACCAGTCTTTCTTTTTGCTTGTGCTGCAATGGCTGTGGATCAGTTGATCTTTCAGATTTGGTGCTCTTCTGTAAGTTACCACCGGATGTGAGCCCACTATTTTTCCTACTGTGTCATCCAAATGGAGTATTTTCCAGTTTTTTCTCATTATTTTAACAAGTTCCTTGCTGTTTTCTGAGTAATCCATGATGAGTCGAATTGGTTCTCGTGTGGTATTTTCTTTTTCAATTGGCTTTGTCAGACACTCCTGTCTTGTTTTTTCATTTGCCTTTTGCCAGCACTTTTCGATATTTCCCCAATTGTATTGACGATTTTTGAATCTTTGTTTTGCTTTGGTGCTGTGTTCCTGCCATTCGGAATCCTCACTGCATATCCTTCTGATTCGGAGGAACTCTCCATATGGTATACTTGAAATGAGAGAAGCTTGGTGGCAACTGGTTGCTTCCAATGTTGCATTGGTGGCCGTTGCTTTTCTGTGAAGTGTCGTGTGAATATGGTTTTCCTTGATATAAATGCGAGTATCCAGGAAGGTGATCTCAGTATTGCTGATCTCATAGGTGAAAGTTAATCCGGCCATACTGGCGTTGATGATGTTGAAATACTCCTGGAATTCGTCTTTGGTTCCGTCCCAAATAATCAACAAGTCGTCTATAAACCTTATCCAACACATGACCTCCCAGCATGGTTTCCGAAAGGCGCATAGTACTGAGACAGCTCTGACTATGGTGGCAGATAACATCCGTAGGAAGGTGGACGCTGGCCAATCTACTGTATTGGTGCTACTGGACCTCACAGCGGCGTTTGACACCCTGTCTCCATCAACGCTTACATCTCGGCTGAGGGAGGCAGGGATCTCCGGCATGGCTCTGAACCTCCTGCACTCCTTTTTGCAGCATAGGGAGCAAAGAGTCAAGCTTGGTGAGTTCCTTTCCCCAGCTATGTCCTTGCAATGTGGGGTGCCACAAGGGTCTGCTCTCAGTCCGACCCTATTTAACATTTATGTCGCCCCCCTTGCAAGGCTAGTAAAATCTCAGGGGATGGAATTGGTGTCGTACGCCGATGACAGCCAGATTATGGTGTCACTGGCCCACTCAGTTTCATCATCTGCCACCAACTTCAGGATCTGTATGCAGACAGTCTCTGACTGGATGCTTCAGAATTCCCTGAAGTTGAATGGCGACAAAACTGAGATCCTGGTCTTTGGCAAGGACCAGGATATTTGGTCGGATGAGTGGTGGCCGGCCTCACTGGGAACCTGTCCATCTCCCTCCCAGTCGGCAAGAAATCTTGGGGTAATCTTTGACACCTCCTTATCCATGACTCTGCAGGTCAACCGTACGGTGGCTACCTGCTGGGGAGTGTTAAAGATTCTCAGGAGGATTCTTCACTATCTTTCTCCCTCAGCACGTAAACAGGTGGCAGTAGCATTGATAGGTTCAAGGTTGGACTACTGTAATGCGCTTTATGTAGACTCCAACAAGAGGCTCATTCAGCGATTACAGGTAGTCCAAAATGCGGCTGCTCGTTTTGTCTTAGCACTTCCCAGGGCGTCGTCTGCCACGATGGCCAGAAAGAGCCTTCATTGGCTGCCCATTCATCTCAGGATCTTGTTTAAGATCCTCTGTCTTGTCTATCAAGCTTTGGCAGAGGGTTCTTCTGATCCCCTTGGTGCCTTGCTGACCCGCTACCAGCCTGGTAGATCTTTAAGATCTTCAGAGATGAATTTGTTGGTTGTCCCACGTGCCAAAAGGGTTCCTTGGGGAAACAGAGCTTTTTCCATTGCTGCTCCCAAAATCATAAACCTCTCAAAAAGAACAATCACTAAAACTGAAACGAAGCTTCTCAAACGAGGCATCAACTTCTGCCCAAAAAAGAAAATGAATATCGCTCAAGCAAGGATTGATTTATACCTCTATGTGAGAAAGATCAAACTAGCCAAATTCTTTGAGGAAAACAAATACAAAAACATTAAGAGTACACAGATGGCAAGCCAGGAAACCCCAGACTTGCGGGTAAGAGAGGCAGAAGCCTTTACTACCCTCCTGAACCTTGACACCATGAATGAGGATGAAATAACTGTGAGTCAAGTAATCACACAAAAGGGAGCAGGCATCAGCAACTTGAAGCCAAAATCGAAATTCTATCCCCAATTACCACCAGGCAACAAGGTGGACACCTTCCAAGAAGCAGTAATTCAGGACCTATATAAGATCAAGGGAACCAACTATCAGGATAATTTGACCCAAGAAGAACGAAAAGGGTTAGAAAACCTCTGCAATGATGATCAAATTGAGATAAAAATGGCCGATAAGGGCGGTAATATTGTGATCTGGGACAAAAGCTCATATATCATCGAGGCACACCGTCAATTGAAAGACACTAAATATTATGAAAGATTAAGAACAAATCCAACCCAAGAAATCAAGATCAAGTTAGATGAAAAATTGAGACAATGGAAATTAAATAATCTCATTGACAGTGATGAAGAAAAATACCTCACAACCAGTCACCCAATCACAGCAACAATATACTTCCTACCAAAGGTGCACAAAGATCGCAACAAACCACCAGGCAGACCAATATTATCTGCAAAGGGCTCTTTGCTGGAACCAATCTCGAATTATATTGATCATTTTCTCAGACCACACGTAACACAACTCAGCTCATATATCCAGGATACCAACGACTTGTTGAGACGACTAGAAAACACCCCATGGCAAGAAAGTTATCAGCTAATATCTATGGATGTTGTATCATTGTATACAAACATACAAAATAACCTGGGCCTCAAAGCATGCAATTACTTCCTACAACAGAGAGACATCCGGTACAAAAATCATAACCAAATGCTGTTAAACATGATGGAACTATGCCTATCACAAAATATCTTCTTATTCGGGGAAGAAATATACAGACAATGCAGTGGAACTGCGATGGGTTTTTCATTCAGTCCCAATTACGCCTGTCTCACGATGGGGTACTGGGAAAAGGAAATAGCTTGGGCCCCAGAATATGACAAATTTACAAGCAAGGTCATGTGTTGGATAAGGTTTATAGACGACTTGTTGATTATTTGGGACGGAACCAAAGACGAATTCCAGGAGTATTTCAACATCATCAACGCCAGTATGGCCGGATTAACTTTCACCTATGAGATCAGCAATACTGAGATCACCTTCCTGGATACTCGCATTTATATCAAGGAAAACCATATTCACACGACACTTCACAGAAAAGCAACGGCCACCAATGCAACATTGGAAGCAACCAGTTGCCACCAAGCTTCTCTCATTTCAAGTATACCATATGGAGAGTTCCTCCGAATCAGAAGGATATGCAGTGAGGATTCCGAATGGCAGGAACACACCACCAAAGCAAAACAAAGATTCAAAAATCGTCAATACAATTGGGGAAATATCGAAAAGTGCTGGCAAAAGGCAAATGAAAAAACAAGACAGGAGTGTCTGACAAAGCCAATTGAAAAAGAAAATACCACACGAGAACCAATTCGACTCATCATGGATTACTCAGAAAACAGCAAGGAACTTGTTAAAATAATGAGAAAAAACTGGAAAATACTCCATTTGGATGACACAGTAGGAAAAATAGTGGGCTCACATCCGGTGGTAACTTACAGAAGAGCACCAAATCTGAAAGATCAACTGATCCACAGCCATTGCAGCACAAGCAAAAAAAAAGAAAGACTGGTTGAAAACCACAGGCTTCGTAAAATGCTATAACTGCAAAATGTGTCAAATTGCCAAACCCACCAAAGAAATACCGCTACCAGACAATAAAAAATGGCAGATAAAACAACTAATCTCCTGCACGACAGAATTTACAATCTATGGCGTTGTATGTCCATGCCCCCTGATGTATGTGGGAAGCACCAAGGGAGAGCTAAAGAAACGAATAATGGAACATGCCAGAGCAACGACACATAAGGATAGAGCGAATGCGGTGGCAAAACACATGGAGCAGAAGCACAATGCGGATTGGCAAAAACTAAAATTCTTCGGCATAGAAACGATACCGAAGAACATACGTGGAGGAGATCGTGAGAAAATTATGCGCAAAAAAGAATCGCGCCACATCTTAAACTTCAGAACTCTACATCCACACGGCCTGAACCAATCGGAGGAGTTGTACATCCACCTCGTATAAGAAATCAAAATGAGCTGGTGAAGGACAAAGAGAGATGAGTGATACCATGCATGAAAGGACTGAACAAAACAAAACCATGATGAATCCCACTGGAGGGATAGAGAAAGATACAATGGTACCAAAATGGATCTCTGACAAACTGGTTGACAGTAAAAAACTCCCACTGGAGGGATGTAAATAATGTCAATATGGTCCACAAATAAAAATTATTCATGATGCAATGAATAACCAAAACACTGACTTTTGCATAAGTATCTAACTTCACAAAACAGACTCTTTTTATTAAAAACTACAAAAACCACAATGCCTAGAGTTAAACAGGATGTGAGGTAACATCCAATGTCATTGGTTACTTTAAAAGTTTTGAAAAAATGTAAAAAAAGTGATCGTGAGCAAGGTGCCAGGAGCACTGAAACGCGTTGATCGTTTTGTTTGTTTCCATGCTGGAATAATTTAATAATAAATTTAATTGTGGAAAGGCAGCGCGTGTGCGCCCATTACTTTCGTGAATTCGGAGGAGTGAGAAATATTGAACGGCGAGGTTCCGCCGTAGGGAAACGCACCCACATTGAGCGCTCGCAGGGCTGGGAAACCAGGAACCGGCGTGTGAAGATATATATATATATATATATATATATATCTGTCACAAAGTGATCCAGCAGGCTACGAGAGCGCTCCACAGTGTGTGCTCGGCTCAGGGGTCGGATCCAGACCCAATTAATTACTTTGTCATACAAATGGAGCGGCACAAACAGAGAGTTTCAGAAGCCTTTATTCAGCGCTTCACCCCACCAACGCGTTTCAGCCACACAAGGCTTTGGTCACGGTCAGTTGGTCCTTCTACTATTTCCTACTTTATACTAGCCCATTTTAGTCATTATGGAGCATTATGGGATATGTAGTGTGAAAATAGTATATAAACATTTTTAAAAAAGAAGAAAGACTGGTGTGATCTTAAATTTAACATTTCTCATTCATGTTAAGTCACATGGGCAAATTAAAGTCAATATTTGGAATAGTTCCAAAATAATGGCAGTTTGTAATAGGTATAGTACCCTATTCATGTTTGTTTACTTCACAGCTGGTACTGTTATAGTCACTCTAAATGTACATGGAGGTCCTCTCCAAAGTTCATGCCTCTCAGTATTTTCGTTCGCAGTCGGATGATCAGACGGGACTCCATTTGTCGTAGTTTCCTGACAGAATCACCACCTCTCTCTGTCTTGGTTAGCATTTTCAGTCCGTAAAATCGCATCGTTTTCCAATCACCTTCTTGACAGGTGTTTATATGTTTTGCCGTTGCATACAGCATGTTTTTGTTTTTTACGGCCCTGATGTGCTCAAGGATTCTCTTTTTAAGCATGCACGTGGTGCTGCCTATGTATTTGCTTCCACATTTTCATTCAATGACATAGACCACATTTTTGGATGTACAAGTTATCTGTTGGTCAATGTACATTATTTTTCCATTTGGTTCCTCAATGCTCGTTTTACTGGTGCCAATTTTACAAGCCTTGCAGGAGATGCAAGGTTTAAATCCTTTGCGTTGGTCTTTAAGCCAGTTTGACTCAGGTTTCTTCTGAAAATAGCTTCTTACCAAGAGATCTTTGAGCGAGGTGTTCTTTTTGTAGGTGATTTGAGGTTGTTTACCTACTAAGTCACGTAAGTCTGGGTCTCCACATATAAGGTGCCAATATTTTTTCATCTTATTGGCGATGAGTCCACTTTCTTTATTGTAGGTAGTTACAAATCTCGGTGGATCAGCCTTGTTTGTTATTTTCGGTTTCTCAACTAGTAATTCTGCTCTTGTTTTTTGATCAGCCTTTTTTTTGCATTTCTGTAGGACACGATCATCATAACCCCTTGACTTGAATCTCATCTTGCATTCTTTCAATTTTCTTTCAGCATCTTCTGGTTTAGAACAATTTCGTTTGAGCCTCAAGTATTCTCCATACGGTATGCTTTTTAGGAGGGCTTGTGGATGGAAACTCGTTCCGTGCAACACACTGTTAGTGGCTGTTTTTTGGCGAAACAGTGTGGATTCAAGCTTTCCTTCTGAGATATAGATTTGTGTGTCCAAAAAGTCGATCTGTTTTTTGTTTGTTGTGCATGTGAATTGTAAACCTACATTATTCTGATTCAGTTTTGAAAAATAGTTTCGGAATTCCAGATCCGATCCATGCCAAATTATAAACAGATCGTCAATGTATCGGACCCATAAAATGATCCGTTCCAGTTCTTGTTGGTTATTTGTATTCCATGCCACTGTTTTTTCCCACCAGCCCATGATGGTGTTAGCATAATTAGGAGAAAATGAAATGCCCATGGCTGTACCACATTCTTGCCTGTACAGTTCTTGATTAAATAGAAAGACGTTATTTGTTAAGCAGAGATGGATCATTTTTAGGAGCATGTTTGTATGTTCTAGTTTGGTAATACTTCGTTGCTTTAAAAAGTATTGACAGGCTTCCATTCCTACATTGTGTCTTATTGATGTATAAAGTGAGACCACATCAATTGTGACTAGAAGGTATTCCTCACTCCATACTACACCTTGAATAATTCTCAGGAACTCCCCAGTATCCTTAATATAGGAGGACATGCTTTGAGCAATCGGGGCTAGAAAAGTGTCCACATATTTAGAGACATTCTCGTACAAGGAGCTGCACGAAGACACAATGGGTCTCCCCGGTGGGTTTATTAGCGTCTTGTGAATTTTTGGTAAAAAGTAGATGCAGGGCATCACTGGATAATCATTATTTAGAAATGTCTTTTCTTCATCATTGATTAATCCTTGTTTGTGCCATTCGTCTAGATGGGTTTTCAATTCCTTGAGCATGTTCATCATTGGATTGAATGTCAGTTTTGAGTAATTTTGTTGTACATTCAACTGTCTCATGGCTTCCAAGATGTAGTCGGAGGTTTCCATTATTACAATGTTCCCCCCCTTGTCGGCGGGTTTGATTGTAATCTTCCCATTCTCCATGAGAGAAGTCATAGCTTTTCGTTCGTCCGTTGTTAGGTTTTCTCTGCTGTTATTTCTCACTTTCACTAGTTTATCCAATTCCTCATTCATTGCATCTGAAAAGAGGTCGATCTTATTTCCAGGTGATAGGATGGGATAATACCGAGATTTTCTTTTTAATCCAGTGTCAGGTCTTTCATTATTTCTACTGTCCAATTGTTCCAAAGCTTTGTCGCAAATCAGGGGGTTGTTCACTCGTTGTTGCAATGTCGTCATTCTCATTCTCAAGATTCGATGTTTTTTAATTTGAACTCGAAGTTTTGTTGGCATGAATTTTGGCAAGTTTTAATTTTCTCTGTAGAGAAGAGCATCACACGCGGCGGAGGAAGGGGGAGAAGACCATACCAAGGAAGAGGACGGGGAAGAGCAACACAGGTACAACATATCCCCGCACCAGCACCCGAAAAACGCGCAGATCCAAACAGCGAAAGAAGGCAGTATCCTCTGCGCAACAGGAAATAGTCAATCTGATTGTAAATCTCTCCAGCCACCAACTAACAGAGAACGAAAAAATGGTGCTAAACAAAGGCTTGTCATTCTGCCCGGAATCTCACTTCGACTATACACAAACTAAAATTTATTTATACAAATTTGTCAGAAAATTAAAACTTTCCAAAAATCATGCTATTTGATCAAGGAAATGCAAATCTATCAGACACTCAGACTCTTGAACAATTGGACGGTAGAAATAATGAAAGACCTGACACTGGATTAAAAAGAAAATCTCGGTATTATCCCATCCTATCACCTGGAAATAAGATCGACCTCTTTTCAGATGCAATGAATGAGGAATTGGATAAACTAGTGAAAGTGAGAAATAACAGCAGAGAAAACCTAACAAAGGACGAACGAAAAGCTATGACTTCTCTCATGGAGAATGGGAAGATTACAATCAAACCCGCCGACAAGGGGGGGAACATTGTAATAATGGAAACCTCCGACTACATCTTGGAAGCCATGAGACAGTTGAATGTACAACAAAATTACTCAAAACTGACATTCAATCCAATGATGAACATGCTCAAGGAATTGAAAACCCATCTAGACGAATGGCACAAACAAGGATTAATCAATGATGAAGAAAAGAAATTTCTAAATAATGATTATCCAGTGATGCCCTGCATCTACTTTTTACCAAAAATTCACAAGACGCTAATAAACCCACCGGGGAGACCCATTGTGTCTTCGTGCAGCTCCTTGTACGAGAATGTCTCTAAATATGTGGACACTTTTCTAGCCCCGATTGCTCAAAGCATGTCCTCCTATATTAAGGATACTGGGGAGTTCCTGAGAATTATTCAAGATGTAGTATGGAGTGAGGAATACCTTCTAGTCACAATTGATGTGGTCTCACTTTATACATCAATAAGACACAATGTTGGAATGGAAGCCTGTCAATACTTTTTAAAGCAACGAAGTATTACCAAACTAGAACATACAAACATGCTCCTAAAAATGATCCATCTCTCCTTAACAAATAACGTCTTTCTATTTAATCAAGATCTGTACAGGCAAGAATGTGGTACAGCCATGGGCATTTCATTTTCTCCTAATTATGCTAACACCACCATGGGCTGGTGGGAAAAAACAGTGGCATGGAATACAAATAACCAACAAGAACTGGAACGGATCATTTTATGGGTCCGATACATTGACGATCTGTTTATAATTTGGCATGGATCGGATCTGGAATTCCGAAACTATTTTTCAAAACTGAATCAGAATAATGTAGGTTTACAATTCACATGCACAACAAACAAAAAACAGATCGACTTTTTGGACACACAAATCTATATCTCAGAAGGAAAGCTTGAATCCACACTGTTTCACAAAAAAACAGCCACTAACAGTGTGTTGCACGGAACGAGTTTCCATCCACAAGCCCTCCTAAAAAGCATACCGTATGGAGAATACTTGAGGCTCAAACGAAATTGTTCTAAACCAGAAGATGCTGAAAGAAAATTGAAAGAATGCAAGATGAGATTCAAGTCAAGGGGTTATGATGATCGTGTCCTACAGAAATGCAAAAAAAAGGCTGATCAAAAAACAAGAGCAGAATTACTAGTTGAGAAACCGAAAATAACAAACAAGGCTGATCCACCGAGATTTGTAACTACCTACAATAAAGAAAGTGGACTCATTGCCAATAAGATGAAAAAATATTGGCACCTTATATGTGGAGACCCAGACTTACGTGACTTAGTAGGTAAACAACCTCAAATCACCTACAAAAAGAACACCTCGCTCAAAGATCTCTTGGTAAGAAGCTATTTTCAGAAGAAACCTGAGTCAAACTGGCTTAAAGACCAACACAAAGGATTTAAACCTTGCATCTCCTGCAAGGCTTGTAAAATTGGCACCAGTAAAAAGAGCATTGAGGAACCAAATGGAAAAATAATGTACATTGACCAACAGATAACTTGTACATCCAAAAATGTGGTCTATGTGATTGAATGAAAATGTGGAAGCAAATACATAGGCAGCACCACGTGCATGCTTAAAAAGAGGATCCTTGAGCACATCAGGGCCGTAAAAAACAAAAACATGCTGTATGCAACGGCAAAACATATAAACACCTGTCAAGAAGGTGATTGGAAAACGATGCGATTTTACGGACTGAAAATGCTAACCAAGACAGAGAGAGGTGGTGATTCTGTCAGGAAACTACGACAAATGGAGTCCCGTCTGATCATCCGACTGCCAACGAAAATACCGAGAGGCATGAACTTTGGAGAGGACCTCCATGTACATTTAGAGTGACTATAACAGTACCAGCTGTGAAGTAAACAAACATGAATAGGGTACTATACCTATTACAAACTGCCATTATTTTGGAACTATTCCAAATATTGACTTTAATTTGCCCATGTGACTTAACATGAATGAGAAATGTTAAATTTAAGATCACACCAGTCTTTCTTCTTTTTAAAAAATGTTTATATACTATTTTCACACTACACATCCCATAATGCTCCATAATGACTAAAATGGGCTAGTATAAAGTAGGAAATAGTAGAAGGACCAACTGACCGTGACCAAAGCCTTGTGTGGCTGAAACGCGTTGGTGGGGTGAAGCGCTGAATAAAGGCTTCTGAAACTCTCTGTTTGTGCCGCTCCATTTGTATGACAATATATATATATATATATATATATATATATATATATATATATATATATATATATATATATATATATATATATATATACATACATATATAAACATATATAATCTGCATATCTATATAAATACAAATATAAATGCATGCATACATATACATATATGTATACATATGCATGTTATTTACATGAACGTTTGAAAAACACTAATAAAAGCAAAGCTAAAAAGCCACCTCATTACAAGCAGAATGGTTTAACTTAAACGAGGGCGAGCTCTATTGCATTTTCAATGCTTGTTTACTTTGGTTCCATCAAGAAGGCATTCAGATGTGCCACACATTTGCCATAAATTCTGAATGTTAGCACTCTAGTTGCTCATTAGATCACTGTAGTAAAGCTACTGCTGACCAGGGAAGTCTGCTGCTGGTATTCAAAGTGCATGTTTCAGTCTGCATGTCAGAATTATTTTAATGAAATAGAAGAGGATTTGAAAAGTCACTCAAAATGTGCCCTAATAAATTTTTGTTCCTTTTTAAATTAAATGTTTTCAGACTTACCACTTCATTCCAATCAAGATGGCTTCTGGTGTGCCATACTTTTGTCATAAGTAAGACTGTTAGCGCTCTAGTTGTTCTTTAGAACACTCTGGGACATTCTGTCATTGGGCTATACTTGGGCTACATCTGGGTGATATCTGGGCTACATTTGGGCTCTTTTGTCTCTGGTGGCCATCTTGGGAGATTGCATGTCAGAATTTTTTAATGAAATAGAAAAAGATGTGAGAAGTCACTCAAAATGTGCCCTCATTTTTCTTTCTGCAGCACTAATCATACTTTCTATGGCAAAATGAACCCCCTCATTTTGTTCCTTTTTAAATTAAATGTTTTCAGACTTACCACTTCATTCCAATCAAGATGGCTTCTGCTGTGCCATACTTTTCTCATAAGTAAGACTGTTAGCGCTCTAGTTGTTCTTTAGAACACTCTGGGACATTCTGTCATTGAGCTATACTTGGGCTATATCTGGGTGATATTTGGGCTACATTTGGGCTCTTTTGTCTCTGGTGGCCATCTTGGGAGACTGCATGTCAGAATTTTTTAATGAAATGGAAGAGGATTTGAGAAGTCACTCAAAATGTGCCCTGATTTTTCTTTCTGCAGCTCTAATCATACTTTCTATGGCAAAATATACCCCCTCATTTTGTTCCTTTTTAAATTAAATGTTTTATGAGTTACCACTTTATTCCAATCAAGAAGGCTTCCGGTGTGCCATACCTTTGTAATAAGCAGGACTGTTAGCGCTCTAGTTGTTCTTTAGAACACTCTGGGAAGCTGCAGTAGTACACAAAGGAATCAACTGACAGTCTCTGTCCTTGTTGGATGTACATGTTTTACTGAGAATGTCAGACTTCATTCTCACTTGACTGAGAAAGATAATGTGAATTTACAGAAAATATGCTTTCAGCTTAGCTTATAGATCCCCTTCACAACCACTGTGGGAAAAGCATGAGATAATAGTTTTCTTTCAAACATGATTCATGATATCCCAGCAGAAGGATTTTTCACATGGTAAAATCACCTTAGAACACACCACAATTCTTAAAATTAATATGGTAATATCAACAAATGATTTATAATGTAACTAAAGTCTTAAAACCTTCTATTAACTGCAATGCTTTTTAATGAGGTGCTATCATGTATATTGGTCCCAAGATGGCTGCCAACAGTTTCTGGTTTGGAGTGTTGACAGACAGTTGACAGCCAATCAGCATGCAGCTCGTGCTCGGAAAGGTAAGCTTACAGTAAGCTTACAGTAAGCTGCTATAGATATATATATTTTTTTCTCTTTTGATTTTCTCAGGAACTACGGGAGGGATTTTCACCAAATATAGAAAAGGCACTTTTGCATACCAGTCCCTACAATTTTGCCAAGTTTGGTGTAATTCCGTTCAGCGGTTCGGGCTGTAGCCTTGTCAGAACGTCCTATGGAAATTAACATGGGGAAAACACGTTTTGGGACCCCCTTTTTTCTCAGCCCCCACTTCCCAAATCCCCCCGAAACTTTCAGGGTAGGAGCGCAGCGGAGCTGGCCCAAATTTTGGAAAATGAGACGCAAATTCCTCAACCGGCGCCAAAGTTATTCCCAATAGAATGTTGCGGATTTCCTATGGTAGCTAGGTCCTAACTATATATACCTACTGGCTATCGCCAGTAGGTAATATATATATATATATATATATATATATATATATATATATATATATATATATATATATATATATATATTTTATATATATATTTTATATATGTATATATATATTTTATATATATATATATATTACCTACTGGCGGTCGCCAGTAGGTATATATAGTTAGGATTTTTTCCCTATGGGTTTTTTGAAAATTCTATGTCTAATAACTTTGGCGTTTGTGGACGGAATTGGCTGAAATTTTCAGGAAAATGGCACATTTTGTTTCTGAGCAGCCCCTGGAAATTTGGGGGGAGTTGGTCCAGGGGGGGCCGAGAAAAAAGGGGGGTCCCAAAACGTGTTTTTAACATTGAGTTTTCCATAGGGCGGTTAGCCTCACTTTTAGCCCGAACGGCTGAATGGATTTGCACGAAACTTGGCAAAATTGTAGGGACTGGTAGCCCGATGTGCCTTTTGTAGGTCTCAATATATGTGCTGCAGTGGATTTTGAGAAAATAACGTTCAAAAAAAGATATATATCTGTAAGCGCGGACCAGGCAGCGCCCCGGTACGCGTACTTGACGCGTAACGGAACTTCGCGTAGCGAAGTTGATTGGCTCTCCGGTGTCTGTCAACATTCTAAACAGTCCGGAGCGGCCGCCATCTTGTCTCTCGGTAGGATCGAGAGACAAGAGGAGGCAAAAGCGAAGGGGCAAATGACCATAAGGGGGCATAGTAGATCCTCCCTGACCCCCTAGGTTTGATGTGGAGGCTTTAAAGGGGCCCCGCTAAGCAAAAAAAAAAAAAAATTATTTTGTTTTTTTTCGTGGTTAGCGCCCGGTACGCGAACCGGGAAGCTTTCTGGGGAGCGTATCACAATGAAAAATGAATGATAGACTTTTCAAATGCTGTATGTTAATTGATCGTTGGTTTTGTTGATTATTTATTTATTTTTTTTAAGCTTTTTTTATTGTGTTTCATAATTTATTAAACTTTCTAACATTTCATTGTCAGAAATTTCATAATCATGGAATATAGATTGTAGTCTCTGAGGTTGTAAAATGTCCTCATTTGCAAGGAGGTTATCTACTGCTTGCACACATTGCAGTAGTTCTTGGTCCCAAGTTTCATCCATAAATTCAATCTCATTTGGATCAATGATTTCTGTGTTGGACTCTGGAAGGACAATTTCAAATGAAATGTTTTGTTCACTTTCCATTTTTCCTGAAATTTGCATAAAAAAAATATATATTAGTAGAGGTAGGGCACTGTTGGGATTAATTTTAGATAGGCAGTTTTTAACAGAGAATTTATCTTTGGGCAGTGTATAGTATCAGAGTGGAAGTAGGAATATAAAAAAGTGTATCTAAATTTATAAGTACTACAGAGGGATAGTATATAACTAACAGAAAAAGTTTGCCATATTAACTTAAAGTGCACAATATACTTCAGTTTTAAAAATAACAACTTACCTTTAAAAAGAAGTTGAAGTTATTAATGAAAATCCTATTGAAATGTACACCAGGAAGTAGTAGTCAAAATGGCTGTGTTTCCTTCTCTTCCTTTATATATATTCGGGTACATAACCAATCAAATGTGAGGTAAAAAAAGTAGAAAATGAAAGTAACATTTTAATTGGTTGTCAATTCCAACATTTCAGATGTGTTTTGTGAAGTAATTTACCTCACGGTATTTAGAGAGGTCTACAGGCTAAATGGCTAAATGGAATTCCAATCAAATTTGTGAAAATGGTAGGGATTGGTATGTAGTATGAGCTAATCTATATTTGGTGAAATTGTCTCCAGTGGCTTTTCTGTAAACTACTTTCCCACCTTTTTTGATGGTGCGCTTCCCAGGGAGCGACCCGGTACGCGAACCGTTGAGCGCCCCGGTTCGCGTACCTTAAGCGTTCCGGGAGTCCACCATTTTGTGTTTCGGTCGAATTAAGATACAAGATGGAGGGCAAATAATGTTCAGAATGGGTAGAAGGGGGCACGGTAGACTTATCTTGACCCCCTAGGTTTTCTGAGGGTGGCTGAGGAGGTTTATATGTGCGAAAAAAAAACATTTTTTTAAAAAATTTCGCGAGGTTAGCTCCCGGTACGCGTACCGGGTAGCGCCCCAGGGAGTGTACTTTGTTGAAAATTAGTGAAAAAAGTTAGAGTAAAATAATAATTGTGAGTGATTAGATGTAGGGTAGCTCTGAGAAGAGCTTTTGGGTTTATGGTACATTTTGGTACTTATAAGTAGGTACCAATGCACATTTTTAAATTCAGAGTGAAAACTCTGTTGCCCTCATCTGAGAAGTGAACTCCATCTCCTCTGTAGATATCTTGCATGTAGTAACGCAAGTTATTGTTGTACAGGGAGCCCATTCCATGGTCTCTCATGTAAGCTGAAACAGATTTGTTTACATGCTTCCTCGACTTCTCAATTTGTGGACAAAATTGGTTTGACCACCTCCATTTCTGTCTTTGGCATATATTTGAATATACCAAGGCAGTCTGAGGAAAAAGTGCCATTAATTGCTCAAAGGTGTCCTTTAAAAGCATTTCCAGACCTACACCAGTCAAAGTGCCCAAGTCATTACCTCCACAGTGCACAATTAACAGGTCAGGTTTTGGCAAATGCATAAAGGTTTTCACCAATGGTATCAATTGGTGACATTTTAATCCTCTGTGGCCAAACCACTTAATTTCCACATCTTGTAAATTGAGGTTAGGTAAATTCCTGCTTTCAACGTACCTTTGAGCCCAGTGAATATAACTATGACCAACAATCCAGACAGAAAACATGGTGAGAGAAGGTTCTCCTGCAGTCAGATGAAGTGTGGCAATGAAATGGCAGTTGAAAAAATGTGAGTTTGAAATGAAAAAAACTGTGGAGTTTCTGTGTTCATGAAGTAGTAACAGTGATTGGTGGATTTTGATTGATGAAAACAGAAAGTTAGGGTGCACAGATGTGTTGTTTGAAAGATGTATTTTGAGTGGTCAATAAAAAATCATTAAATGAAAGAAAGCACTGGATATGCAGGTGCACTGAGAGTTCAGAGTTCAATTGCAACATTGTTGTGTGAATTTGCAAACACCAGAGTTTCTCCAAGAGCTGGTTGCTATGGAAAATAGGCAGAAAGGGCAGAGGGGGAAGGGTTTTCATTTGAAAAAAAGTGAGGGAAGAGTTTTGATTGGGTGACATGAGAAATATGTGTGAAGAATTACACCATTTCTGTGCTTTTGATAGCTGCAGACTCTGGAGTGCATACCTTTTGCTCTGCTGAAGACAAATTGGTGTGTTTCTTAGACTGTTTTCAAACTCAAAGTATTTGCTAAGGTGAGAAAATATTTCTTTACTTTAGATAGAGAATAGTGTGCTTTAAGGAGAAAATTATGATTTATGTGGCGCAAATTGCTTGTAAATATGCTCTCACATGTGCATGGAAAATTTTGATTTTGAATGTTAGTGTTATATAGCCATGTTAAAAGTGACGCAACCATGCTGGAAAGCCAATCAAAAAATGATTTCATGTGTTTTAATGACATTTTAAGTCATTTTCTGATGTGCAGTGTTTAGAAATTATGATTTGAAAATCGTTTTTGTGGAAAAGGAATTGTTTTTAAATTCATGACAAGGATATAATGGTGTATGGTTCTTTATAATAAATTGACTGTCCTTGATGTTATTTTTCTCATTTTAGTGTAAGACCTTTCTCTGTGGCGCAAATTGCTTGTAAATATGCTCTCACATGTGCATGGAAAATTTAGATTTTGAATGTTTGTGTTAAATAGCCATGTTAAAAGTGACCAAACCATGCTGGGAAGGCAATCAAAAAAGGCTTTCATGTGTTTTAATGACATTTTAAGTCATTTTCCCATGTGCAGTGTTTAGAAATTATGGTTTTAAAATCGTTTTTGGGGAAAAGGAATTGTTTATAAAATCATGACAAGGACATAATGGTGTATGGTTCTTTATAAGGCAATTGACTGTTCCTGATGTTATTTTTCTCATTTTAGTGTAAGACCTTTCTCTGTGGCGCAAATTGCTTGTAAATATGCTCTTACATGTGCATGAAAATTTTAATTATAAATGTTTGTGTTACATAGCCATGATAAAAGTGAACCAACCATGCAGGAAAGCCAATCAAAAAACGCTTTCATGTGTTTCAATGACATTTTAAGTCATTTTCTCATGTGCAGTTTTTTGAAATTATGATTTGAAAATCGTTTTTGGGAAAAAGGAATTGTTTTTAAATTCATGAGAAGGACATAATGGTGTATGGTTCTTTATAAGGCAATTGACTGTCCCTGATGTTATTTTTCCCATTTTAATGTCAGACCTTTCTTTGTGGCGCAAATTGCTTGTAAATATGCTCCCACCTGTACATGGAAAATTTTGATTTTGAATGTTTATGTTACATAGCCATGTTAAAAGTGACCCTACCATGCAGGAAAGCCAATCAAAAAACGCTTTTATGTGTCTTAAGGACAATTTAAGTAATTTTCCCATGTGTAGTGTTTTGAAGTTATGATTTGAAAATCGTTTTTGAGGTAAAGGAATGTTGTTAAAATTTATGTTCGCCATATGCCCCCAAATTTCTTTTTCAGGGTTGCAGCAGGGTGTTCTTGAGACACCCCTGCACCTTTGGAATAAATTCCTAATTTGTGATGAGCAAATTGTTAATCGCAAATTGCACCTTCATTTATATGAGCCTCCTAGCCCATGGAAATGAATGGGTAATTTGCAATTAGCAATTTTCTCAAACAAATTTGGAATGGTAAAGAATCGCTATTTATTCCTTAAAATTCGCTTTTTTGGAAATGCAAAATAGTTATATGATACATATGGCGGTTGATGTCTAACAAGATAAGAAGCTTATGGATACATTTATGATGACTGGTGCAATGAAGTAGAAATCACTTACTTCATTGGTAGGCCTTTACAATAAATTATCTCCTCTGTATTCTTCATCAAGCGTAACTTTAATCTGCAATCCTGAGTAGGCCTCACCTTAAACAAACCTCTGGATAGGCCACATCTTTGTCATCCTGATTTAATCATTTATAATGCTAGGGACAGATTTATGATAGGTGTATACCCCTTTTGTGCCACTTAGAAAACATTGTCCATGGGGAAATGACTTAAAATGTCATTAAGACACATGAATGTTTTTTTTTTAAAACGTTTGCAATTTTTTTGGGTCACTTTCAACATGGCTATGTGTCTGAAACAGTCAAAATCTAAATTTGCAATGCACAGGTGGGAGCATATTTACAAGGAATGTGCTTCATGGGGAAAGGTCTTATAATGTAATATGGGAAAAATGACATTAGAGATACTGAAATGCCTTATAGAGAAGCATACACCATTATGTCCTTGTCATAAATTTGCAAACCATTACTTTTCCCCAAAAACGATTTTCAAATTATATTTTGAAAACACTGCACATGTGGAAATTACTTAAAATGTCAATAATTCAAAATTTGTGATTCCTTAAATGCAATGTATCAAAAAAAAATATGTAAAAAATGATATTAAGGATTTGGAAACTACCACCAACTTCTAGTTTGTGGTAATTTGCGAATTCTTTTCAAAAAGCATTTTTAAAAAAAAAAAAAAAAAGGTCCCATATGACGCCCATACATGCCATTAGGGCATGTAGGTGTGCCATGTGCTCCCAAATTTCTTTTTCAGGGGTGCAGCAGGGTGTTCTTGAGATACCCCTGCACGCTTGAAAAAAATCCTATTTTGTGATGAGCTAATTGCTAATCACAACTTGCAACATTAATTCCTATGAGCCTCCTAGCCTATGGAAATGAATGGGTAATTTGCAATTAGCAATTTGCTCATTGCAAATTAGGAATAGTAAAGAATCGCTATTTATTCCTTAAAATTTGCTATTTATAATATGTAAAATATTTTGATGATACATATGGCAGTTCATCTGTAACAAGATAAGAAGCTTAGGGATAGATTTATGATGAGTGGCGCATCACCAGGGATGTGACAGTCATCCTGCGCCACTGTTCCGCCACCCATGTTGTGCTGCATTTACAATGCGGCGCAGCATGGGGCAAAAACGGCACAGATGCGTGACGCATCTGTGCCGTAAAGGTGGCGCATTGCTGGAGTTGTATCGTAAGTGCGATGCAGCTCCAGCAAGGCTCAGGGGTGCCCCATCTATACAATGCTGCGTCAAGACCTATGCCAGCTTCAAGCAGGCGCAGGGTTTTGAAGCAGCTTTCTCCTATCTGATTGTAAATGTGGCACACCATGGGTGGTAAAGCAGTGGTGCACATTAACTGGTGCATGCCTGGGGATGTGCCATTTAATATAAATCTGCACTTTAACATTTGAGTATGTGCAGGGGACACAGAGTCGTTGAGGCTTATCCAAGGTTAAGAACAGATGAGTCCTGTTCAGTGAAAAATTAGACATAGGCTTCACCTGCTCAGCATCGCTGGACATGGCTAAATAATAGCTGCAAAATGTTACTCTTGTTAAATAATTTTACTATTACAATCTGTGAGATTTGTCTCTTACTCTGCAACATCTCATTGTTGTTATCTTTATTTAAAGATAAAGACAACCTCAACATGAGCGACAATCTGCAATCAGTTGATTTTGACCTCATCATTGAACTTGTAATTGAAACATCAGTGGATGTTGATCCATTGGATGATTTAAATCCTGAGGATGAAGAAGAGCGTGATGAGGATGCAGATTTGTCCGAATTATATGATATAGGATGGGAAGCTGACCTGCTTGAGCCTTTGGAATTATAAACATTTATTTTTAAAATTTATAATCAATAAAAAGTAAAAAGGTAAACCGTTTAATTTAAAAATAAAGACACCTTCAAAAACAGGTTATGTGTAGTGTCTTCAATAAAATATTAAAATATGCTCATAAAATTAGATCAGATTCACATATAAAATAGCATAGGTAACATAAATATAAATGTCATTTCTTTTCTGGTATTTCTGTATTGTAAATTTGACTAAAAAAATCTTCTATTTAAAATGTCAAGTAGTGTGTTAAGTTTTTGATCACTGTTATTGTTTTATGATAGGTGTATACCTCTTTTGTGCCACTTAGAAAACATTGTCCATGGGGAAATGACTTAAAATGTCATTAAGACACATGAATGTTTTTTTTTAAAACGTTTGCAATTTTTTTGGGTCACTTTCAACATGGCTATGTGTATGAAACAGTCAAAATCTAAATTTGCAATGCACAGGTGGGAGCATATTTACAAGGAATGTGCTTCATGGGGAAAGGTCTTATAATGTAATATGGGAAAAATGACATTAGAGATACTGAAATGCCTTATAGAGAAGCATACACCATTATGTCCTTGTCATAAATTTGCAAACCATTACTTTTCCCAAAAAATGGCAATGACTAAAAAATCTTCAAATTAAATTGTCAAGTAGTGTGTTATGTTTTTGATCACTATTACTGATTTACTGTTTGATAATAATGTTTAATAACATTTTTTATTATATTTTTCCTCAGATTCAACTGCAGATCATTTCAAGATTTAAATATGCCTACAAAAATAAGAGAGATAAAGGCTGCAAAACGTCAAAGACAGCAGGAGAAAAAAAAAACGCAGCAGTCCTCTAACAAAAAGATTTCTCAAGCCATGAAGAAAGCACCGGGTAAGAGCTCTAAATATTTCATAAGAAATATTTCTAATAAAAAAAATATTAGTACAGAAAATGTTTCAATCCATAACATGACAAGTAAATCAAATGGAAAGAAAAGGACAAATGAAAATGTTACTGCTAGAGCAAGAGATAAATCTGTGCATGATAGTAGAAGGAAACAACAGTTTAGGGAGATTCGTAAACGAATGTTCCGTAACAGGATAATTGGCAATTTGTTAAAAAATATTAAGAAAGGTCAACAGAAATTAGTTTTTTATAGGAGAAAAAAAAAAGTTGAGAAAGTTATTGATCAGGCTTTTGAAATTAAACGTAAGTTATTTATTTTGATAATCAATAGAATTAGGAAGCTAAACAAGGCAATTTTTGATTTCAAAAGAAATAGTAGATGGAAGAGAATAGTTAATCGTAGTAATTTTTGTGAAGTTTTTTCTGGAGAATGGATACATAGTTCAAGCTGTGAGGCATTTTTTAATGAAGAGAGTTATTTCCAGGATAATGATTTGGTGCATGCAGTTGACATCAGTGGTCGTGCTTATGAAGTGAAAGATGGTTGTCCAGTTGAAAAAGAAAAACTTGTGACAACAGAGGCAGAAGAGTTGTTAGGTAATGAGGTTTTAGGAAGACGTGCTAAGGGTCCTGTGTACACCTGGAAGTGTAGTAGTATTTGCAGTGTGCGACAGGATTCCATCAATTTGCTTTGTGATTTTGTACGGACATTTAACAAGAAAAGTTTGAAGCAGAAAATAAGGTTGTTGCAAGAATTAGATCCTTGCAGAGTGAGAGAAGTGACAGGTTTGCATGGTCATTCACTGGCTTGTCTTTCCAGGAGAGTATGCCAGAGTGTTTTTCATTATTTCAGGATGCTAGCAGTGCATCATAACAAAGTGAGGAAGTTAGTTAGACTGTTGTATTATGCTAAGAGTCCAGCAATTATGCTGAAACAATTATGCGCTGCTCTTTTGCATGGTTCTGAAATAGATGTGAAGAATATATGTGAAGAAATTGAGTTTTGTTACTTTGGAAGTAAAGAGGAGAATGTTGAAATTGAGCAAGAAGTAGAGGGTCATTTGGAAGATAGTGTACAGGTTTCCAGTACAGATAATTTCCAGAGGGAAATTGCGACGTTTGACATGAAATCAAGTGAGAGGCCTAATTTCACTTGTGTGTGTTGTAGACGCACTTATTATAAGAATCAGACTAAGTTAGTGGATTTATATGCAAAAAGTGAAAGGGAAAATAATAGTGAATGGAAGGATTTTGCAACATACTTGATGGTAGAAAATTGTTTTGATTTGGGATTGGATCAACGTGTGTGTACTTATTGTTGTAACAAATTAAAACAAAACCAGATGCCTGCTAGAGCAGTTCATAATAATCTGGAATTGGTTGAGATTCCTTCTGAATTGAAGGACTTAAATACTTATGAATCTATTTTGATTCAAAGTATCCATCCCTTTCAGGCTATTGTAAGAATGGAGCCAAAGACAGGGAAATTGCCTCCATCAGATTTACAGAGAGGATTAAAGGGAAGAGTTGTTTATTTGCCTCTAGATTTCAAGAAAAACATTAACACAATTGGAGTAGAAAAAGTGGAAGAGGAACCTCTGGTTATCTTAGTTAATGGGGTTCCGACAAAGAATAAGAAAATATGGCAAGATTTAGTAGATGTTAGGAAAGTTAAAAAGGCAACATTGTATTTGAAAAAAAATAATAAATACTATAAGAATGTATATGTTGCAGAAGAGGAAGTAAGTGAGGAAGAGGATAGCGATTTGTGTGCTGGTCAAATTGAGAAAGTAGAACCCTCTACTAGTGAGGAAATATATGAACATTATAGTGTTCATCCTTTGCATTCAAAGGAAGTCATGGGGAATGCTATTGAGTTGTTTCAAATGAAACAAGCCAAAGGGAGTCCCATTAGTGTTTGGGAGGAAAGTTTGGAAGCTCGGTGTTTCCCACAGCTTTTTCCAACAGGTCAGGGAGGAAGATATGATGAGCGACCTCATCAAATTCCTGCTTCTGAATACCGGACTTTGCGATTGTATGCAGGAGATGCTAGGTTTCGACAATGCATTCCTTATTTGTTTCATCTCCTGTTTGAAAGCGATCTGTCTGGACTGTCATATGCAGTGAACCACATCTTGAAAAGTGGTATACACATGCAAAACATCTCGGCAAGTGATTTTATGGATAAAGTGAATGTCCAAGATAGTATTTTGGATTCTCACCTGATTAATCTCATGGCGTGTCAGCGTGGTACTAATGAGTACTGGTACCGTCGTCATGGTGATTTAAAATGTATGCTGAGGAACTTAGGTACTCCCACATGGTTCCTCACTCTGAGTTGTGCCGAGTATGGCTGGGAAGACTTACTTCAATTTCTACGAGAGGCAAATGCTAACGTAGAAAACATCGAATTCAAGACACCCGGAGAACTGTGCTCTTTGGATCCAGTCAATGTATGTAGGTACTTCAATCATAGATTTGAAGCTATGATGTCTTTCATCATGAATAAGAAGAATCCACCTCTTGGAGAGGTGTTGGATTTCTTCTGGAGAAAGGAGTACCAAGCAAGAGGTGCTCCTCATATACATATGTTGCTGTGGATCAAGGATGCACCTAAATTTGGAACGGATCCAGAAGACTCAGTGATGAGTTTCATCCAACAGTATTCTACGTGTGCTGTTCCAAACGCAAAGGAGAAGAAAAGCCTAAGAGAAAAAGTTCTGCGTTTCCAAAGCCATCGATGTGGAAAGTACTGCCGTCGTAAATTCCGAAACAAAGACAAGTTCTACACCAAATGTCGTTTCGGCTTTCCACGACCGGTGATTTCTAAAGGAAGAGTAAACAGTTTGATGTCTTCGCTGCGACATAATGTGATGAAGAAATCACCTAAAAACACTTACAATTTGAAGAGGAACGAAGAGTCCAAGTACATCAACGACTACAACCCGGTGATTTTGTCCATGTGGAATGCTAACATGGATATACAGTTTGTGGCTGATAACTGTATGGCTGTGGCTCGGTATGTGACGTCTTACATCACCAAAAAAGAGAAGACAGAATTGAAGGATATGTGGGAGGACATTTCCCATGAAAAGAGCCTCAGCAAGAAGTTGTACAGTTTCAGTCTGAAGATGTTGTCGCATCGAGAAATCGGAGCGTACGAATGTTCTGACCGGTTGTCTTCAGCAAGTCTCTATGCCAAGTCCAGGAGTATCGTTTGGGCGAGTCTTGGTCTTGCTGCAACGCGTAATCGAGTTCTCAAACCTGTGCGGGAAATTGAGTATTTGGCGGAAAAGGAGCCAAACAGTACCGACATTTTGAAGACAAACATGTTGGATACATATTATCCAAATCGAAGCAGTCACCTAGAGAATGTTTGTCTGTATGAGGTTCTGCAAAATTACATGTTCAAGAGGAACATCAAAGAAGATACTGAGAAAGGAGTGTATGCTGTAATAGGAAGTGAGGGATGTCTGGTCAAGCAAAGAAAATGCCACTTGATAAACCATCGAAAATTGAGTGGCGAATCTCCTGAAAAAAAGGAGTTTTTCTATTTAGCACTTTTGCAACTTTTCAAGCCTTGGCGTGCAGAAGAGGAACTGCTTGGAGATTTCCTCTGTTACGAAGACTCTTTCAATGCCGCCAAGGAGACCATAGAATGTCCTGCTTTTCCCAAATATGTAGAAATGTTGAATGCGGAAATTGAGCAGGAAGCAACGATTGCAGCCGAGATTGCCAGAGACAGTTCTCAGGACAGTCAGAGTTCTGCTTCATTGAGTCAGGATCCACTAGGAGGACCTCTTATTGAAAATGAAGCTGCCACTGCTATGAATGAGGTGGAAAGAGCCATGGCACATGCTCAAGAGGATGCGGTTAACTTAGAAGAGTTGGAAAGGCAACTCAACGTTGAGCAGAGGAAAATATATGACGAAGTTACCATGCAAATTGATCATGGATTAAGTCATGATAAGAAAGAGTGCTCATGTACGTCGTTGAAGCCTGTCCGACTGTACGTGAGTGGAGAAGCGGGAACTGGAAAAAGTTTCCTCATTAAAGCAATTTCATGCTATTTGCAGGAAAGGACAGAGTCATCGCTGTCTTGTGTTGTCACTGCTCCAACTGGACTGGCAGCACATAATATTAAAGGGATTACTTTACATCGTTTACTGATGCTGCCAGTGGAGCATGACAACAAATTAGAATATCACAAGCTATCTGGAGATGCTTGTTTTGAAGTTTCAACAATCTTGAGGAAAATGAAACTTCTTATCATTGACGAAGTAAGCATAGTTTCCAATGTCATGCTTGCCTTTGTGCATTTGAGGATGCAAGAAGTTCTCAAAACAGAGTATGATGTGTTATTTGGTGGCAAACACATCATTGTTTTCGGAGATCTTCTGCAGCTGACACCAGTGAAAGGGCAACCTGTGTTCAAAATGCTCACGCATGAAGATACCAGGAAGTGCCTAGGCAGCATTGGCAACGTCAATATATGGTTAAACTTCAATTATGCTGAACTGCATGAAAATATGCGTCAGGCAAAGGATGAAGTTTACAAGACTATTCTACAAGATGTTAGAATTGGAAAAGTGACCGAGCATGGGAAAGAAGCTTTACATGCACGATTACTGTCAAATTTATATCCAGAACAAGATGTTGTGCCTGAGAATATTTTTCAGAAAATTACTGATAAGAAATCTGGAATATGTTTGATGCCAACTCTTGCAGAATGTGCCAAATTTAACAACAAAATGTTGCATTTAGAAAAGCAAGAGATTGTGAAAGTGGAAGCTATTGATAGAGTAGAGCATATGGGATCAACAATTATTTTGTCTGAGAATCTGAAAACAAAATTGGATTCATTAGAGAAGAGTATATCTAAAACTGCAGGTTTTGAAAAGACTCTGAATGTGTGCTTGAACTGCCGTATAATTTTAAGAAGGAATTTACATGTTGAAAGAGGTCTGGTAAATGGATCAATGGGTAATGTTGTTGATTTTGTGAAATACAGAAATAGAGATGGAATTGAATTTTTAAAAATTAAATTTGATGGCATTGAGGAAGTACAGCTAATTGCTCGTTGTTCTGCTAGATTTTTGCTTGTAAAAGACTTATATGTTCGCCGTAAGCAGTTCCCTGTTTGCTTGGCATATGCGGTGACAATTCATAAATCGCAAGGTTTAAGTGTAGACACTGCATTGGTGAATATTGGCAGTTCTGTGTTCAAGGAGGGTATGGCATATGTGGCATTGTCACGAGTTAGAACTTTATCGGGATTGTACTTGATTGAGTGTGATGTCAGAAACATTTGTGCAGATCTAGATTGTGTTAAGGAATACAATAGGTTAAGAAGAGAGTATGCGCCACATTTGCCTCAGTTTCCTTTGTTTGAGAAACGTCTGGTAGGCCGGAAACGAAGAAATGAGAACAATACTGGGGAGGTTGTAGCAAAAAGACAAAAAGTGAATGAACCTAAAATTACAAGCAGAAACAAAGAGGATTCTGTTGAAGATGTTGTTGGTTTTCAGTTTGAAAACAGTTCTGGTGTCAACTGCTATGCTAATGTAGTAATTAATGTTTTGTTTTCTCTAAAAAATGTAAAAGAAGAGATTGTGGTCAATTCTGATCAAAGATTTTGCAGTTTGTTAAATTCTGTGTTAGAGAAATGTACCACTGATAGAAGAAACATCGAAAGTGTGTCTGAAATTAGAAATCTGTTAGATAGATGTTCAGGCCAAACACAATTCTCTCAAAATATTCAGCAAGATTGTCAGGAGTTTTTAATGTATATGCTTGATGTATTACATGCTGAAGGTGTAGATGTAGATCAGCTGTTTGGGCTTTCTTATCAATGGCAGCATGACTGCGAGAACTGTATGGTATCAAGTACTACTAGTGTAGACTCAGAAAGATTTATATATTTAACTTTGCCAGACAGTAAATCAGTCTCCTTTAATAAGCTAGTAAAAGCTGCTAATCACAACATGGAGTGTAGCCAATGTAAATCTGAAATGATGTCCACATTATTTATACGAACATATGGCCAGTACGTCATTTTAATGTTCCAACGATGTAGGCCTGATGGAACAAAATTGACAACTTTAATAAAAATTTTTGTAGCTTCGCAGTTGTCAATATCAGGAAGGACTTTTGTAACTACAGCAATTATATATCATGACGGCCCTTCAATATCATCAGGACATTACACAGCTTATTTAAAGTCTAGAAATGGCTGGTCATTCTGCAATGATTCTGTTTTAATTTTCAAAAAAAAATTGCCGTATGACCTTAAAAACTCTTACCTGGTGTTTTTAAAACCAAAATTTTAGGAAAATAATCTCGGGATATGATCTGTGGAATTTCAAGAAGTTCTAATGGCTCCTACACAATTTGGCCTTGAGGATAAGTGTAGTTCAGAGACATAACTTCTAATCATAGGATTGGACATCATGGAGATGTATGTGCACTTTAAATGAGTTCAGAAAAACTGTTTCTTTTCATAAGCTAATTGAAGCAGCCAATCAAAACATGGAGTAGAGGGAATGTAAGTCTGCAATGCTGTCTACTGTTTTACATTGCTTTGTGATTAAAAGTGATGTAGAGAATTAAATAATTGTAGTACTCATAGAGGTAGTGTAAGTCTGCTTCATATTAAGCAGTATCAGTGTCATAGGAAATGTAGAACATGACTGAGCAAGAAGGGGAAGATATTACTATTCCAGGATTGTGAAAATGATCTTCAACATTTTAATTCTGAAAGTTGCGGAAATACCAAATGATGGGATTGGCTTACAAGAAATCCAAGAGTTATAAATATCTCTGACTAGATTTGGCCTTGTGGAAAATAGTGGTAGAGAGCAAGAAGTCATTTATTGCATGTAACGTGTTTTTAAAAACGATGGAGGTTTTCTTTCAGAAAGTGGCGGGCTGAAAGTAATAACAGCACAAAAGAGTGTAAGCTGTTCATAGGACATCCTTGGACGTCATGGAAAGTAAGTTAACTTTAAGGAGTTCTGAATTTTAATTTCTGATGTTGTATGGGTTTTTTAAACACAATCATTTTGATTGTGTTTTTTTTTCCCCGCTGTTACATGATGAATACCTTCAAGTCACTGTTTTTAGTGAATTTTGATACATTCTGAGAACAGCAAAAATAAACCATTTAACATGTATAATTAATTCTGTACTGTTTGCATTTATGATGTATATGTAGAACTGTGTAGGAGGCATGGAGAAGGTGAGTTTTCTGTAAGTGTTAAATTTATTGTATGCAGTGCTGCACTTCTACGTATTCTTTCATATGCTGGACTACATCTGCACAATGAGATACCTAAGCAAAGGAAACACAAGTGATGTGATTGTGAAATGAGCAAAATAAATTGCACATATTTCAATTACATCACCTGTGTTTCCTATCATTACGAATCACATTGTGCAGATCAAGTTTAGGTCTGTCCAGGGAAACATAGGAGGTTTCTACTTTGTTGAAGAGTGCAGTGGACATGACTCACTTCATTAGTAGACTTTCACAGATATTATCTCCTCTGTACACTTCAACAAGTGTAAATCTCATCTTGAACTCTGAGTAGGCCTCACCTCAAACAAATCTCTGGATAGGAGACATGTTATTGGCATACTGAAGCGACACTTTTCTGAAACAAGAGCAATGCAAAAGATGCACCATGTTTTAAGATAGGCCTCACTTCATCTGCATCAAGATACTGTTAGTTTAAAATGTATATCTTTAGGATTGTGTAGAGGACCTGGAGAAGCAGAAGCTTCTGTCAGTGTCAAAGTTGTTGAAAAACTATTTGTCCTTCAATATTTTCCCTTGTCTTTTGTAATTTTTAAATACATATTTTAATTTTTTTCAAATGTTGGTTCTCTCTTTCACAGATTGAAAGTATAGAAATAAAATGTGATTAATTTAACGGCAATTACAAGGTAAATAGTTGTACTCTTTTCGTTACATTTCTATCACATTCACCTACTATTAGATCCACTGCTTCACTTCTTTAATCCTCAGTTTCCTGCCTTTGCTACTTTCCTCATTCCTTTCTCTATTACCTATTTACTCAACTCCTTCCACTCTTTTTCTCAGTCCCTCTGTTCTCATAGTTCCTCAGTCTTGTTCACTCACTCCATCTCTATTACTCTTAGTGTCTGTGAATTACTTTCCCAACTTTTTTTTTTTTGGACCGCTTCCCGGGAAGTTGCCCGGTTCGCAAACCAGCAGCGTTATGGCAGTCCACCATTTTGTGTTTCGGTCGAATTAAGATACAAGATGGAGGGCAAATAATGTTCAGAATGGGTAGAAGGGGGCACGGTAGATGTATCTTGACCCCCTTGGTTTTCTGAGGGTGGCTGAGGAGGACCATAGTTCTTCACTCTTGTTCACTCTCTCTGTTTCTATTAATGTCACTGTTTATGACTGATCAAAAAAATGTTTTTTAAAAAAGAACAGTAACTATAAGGGAAGGAAATAGACAGTTATGTTAAAAGAAAGACAGCTATAGGGAGTAAACTAAGGATACTGTTACCCACAATCCACTGCTGTTGATGTTACTGACCATGTCATGAATGATGTAATATGTGACATCATCAGCAGTGGATTGTAGGTAACAGTATCCTTAGTTTACTCCCTAGAGCTGTCTTTCTTTTAACATAACTGTCTGTTTGCTTACCTTATACTTACTGTTCTTTTTTTTTAAAAATATTTTTTTTGGTTAGCTTCCGGTACGCGTACCGGGTAGCGCTCCGGGAGCGAACTAAGAGAAATAGAGGTTGGCAGAGTTCCAAATATTCTACCAATTTTTTTATAATGGGGAGTTAGTTCTGAAAAGAACTTTTTTTTTTATGTTTTTGTTGTTTTATATTTTTTTTAGTATTTTTTGAACATTTTTTTACTTTTTTTGTATTTTCTGAACGTTTTTAAATTTTTTTTGGTTTTTTTTGGGGGGGGGGGAAACAAAAACGATCCATTATAAAGGGCTCAACAGGAGCAAAAAAAAAAAAAAAGAATTTATTTTTTGGTGCGTCTTGTACAAACATTAATATGATTTTGAATTGCTCGCAAAATCAAAGTGATGCTACTTTCTCTGTAGCAGATGAAAGTGCCACATTCCACGCACACTTGCTTTACGTGCCCAAACAACATTTGGATGTTTGCGATCATCTCCCTCGCCTCTGGTCCCGACACCTCTGGAACCACCGATCTTCTTGCCATTGGGAGGGGATTTTGTTGTTCGTCACGTAGCTGGGCAGCACTATAATTATTTGGGTGCCACCTACTCATATGCCGATGCATAGTATGATTGCCATAACTGTATTTTTTATCAGTGCCCCTTGACAATCTATCACCGCATATGCGGCAAAACACGTAACGTGCATTGACTTTCTTTTGCCCCTCAGGAATTCTGTAGAATTGCCAGATATAATTCTCCTTCCGATTGTACCTCCTGGGCTCCTCTGGCAAAAACTCATGCTCTTCCTCCTCTTCCTCCTCTTCCTGTTCTTCCTCTTCTTGCAAAATTACTTCTGCAGGTGGTCCTCTCTTTCTTGGATTTGGTGGAGGTGGTGGGCTAGCACCAGCTGAAGCTACTAATGAAGCCATCACAAAGTATCAATAAAGGGTCTTTCTCTCACCAAGATGAAAGTCAGAGTGATGAAAGAAGGAGGGGTTTTCATCATTTGGGAAAAACAAAAGTTCTAAACCAATGAAAAGTGTCCATTTTAGATCACATGACCTTGTATTACATCATTAGGAAACCAAAAGTGAAATGAACCAATGAAAAGTGTTATTACGGAGTCACATGACCTGCTATGTTTACGTTATGCGGTCGGCGCCGCGCCGCGGATCGCTTCCGGTTCGCGTACCGCTGCGCTTCCGGGTACGCGAACGTAGCACGTAATATGACGTATTACGCGAGAACGCGAAACGTCATGCTGACGCGAAGCGTCGCGATGTTGTTTTGTAACGCGAGAGGTGCGCAAAAGGAACGTTTACCAGTTCGCGTACCGGGTCGCGCCTCCGGATTGAGCTAACGGGAAGCTAACTGGTACGCGTACTGGGAGCGAAACAAAAAAAAATAAAAAAAAAATTGTATAAAAAACATGTAAAAAATATTTTTCTTTTTAAAGAATAATACATTGTAAAGGTTTTGATATTAGCTATTAAAAAACCAATGAAATTCACTGAAAAAACCATAGGTTATACACCATATATAGTTAGGAATTAGCATTTAAAAAACCTTATTTTACTCACACAAAACCAATGAAATTCCATATATAGTTAGTTGTACTAACTATATATCACGCACCCGCAATCCACTGCTGATGATGTCACATATTACATCATTCATGACATGGTCAGTGACATCACTGATGACATCACTGATGACATCTCAAATGACATCACTGATGACATCACTGATGACATCTCAAATGACATCACTGATGACATCACTGATGAAATCATTCATGTGATAATACGATGAACCTCTTCAGACTGTAATATAACCTTAGATACACTCAGTGTAAACACAGACTCACAGATTGTCACTCATCCATGAAGTTACACACACACCTAGACAGTCATGCAAACAATCAATCACACCTCCGTTTCCTTAACTATACAGTTAAACACACCTTACTTATTCAAACATATACTAAAACATATTTACTCACTTATACAATCCTGGATACAAGTTCACAATGATCCATACAGCCACTCACACATTCACTGGCTCTTATGCACAGTTATTTATATATGTCAACTCTCACATGTACTGTATTTTACATATGTACTTAATTTGACATGTAGCACTGAGATATCTATTCACTCACCAATACAGTCATGCCCACAGTCAACCGCCCATACAGCTGTTTCCAACATGCACTTTTGAATCCATACATCTATGCACAGAGTCATACACTTCCCAGCCACCCACACACACACTCAGTCGCCCATACAAATGCTTGTGCAACCAATCAATAACCTATATAGTTACTCATATAGCTACTGATGAACACATGCAGCAGTTTACAGAACAACAGACATAATGATGCACAAATTAAGACAGTTTAGTCACTAACCCATGCACTCAGTGAGACACATTTAATCACTCACTCATACATTCAGTCATGCACCTACTAAATCCTTCGTCCAGACACTTATACATCGACTCATTCATAAATATGTAAGACATATTTTAACTTTACAGAAAAATACAGTCACTGGATGTTGTCATCAGTGATGTCATCAGTGATGTCATTTGAGATGTCATCAGTGATGTCATCAGTGATGTCATTTGAGATGTCATCAGTGATGTCATCAGTGATGTCACTGACCATGTCATGAATGATGTAATATGTGACATCATCAGCAGTGGATTGCGGGTGCGTGATATATAGTTAGTACAACTAACTATATATGGAATTTCATTGGTTTTGTGTGAGTAAAATAAGGTTTTTTAAATGCTAATTCCTAACTATATATGGTGTATAACCTATGGTTTTTTCAGTGAATATATATATATATATATTAGGACCTATTATCCATAGGAAATCCGCAACATTCTATTTGGAATAACTTTGGCACCGGTTAACAAATCTTTGCAAAATTTTCAAAACTGGTGGCCCGCTCCGGTTCGCTCCTAGCCTAAAAGTCTTGGGGTGATTTGTGAAGGGGGGGCCGAGGAAAAAGGGGGTCCCAAAACATGTTTTCCCAGTGCAATTTTCCGAATTGCTGAACAGAATGACACCAAATTTGGCAAAGAGGTAGCTCTTGGTTTAGACTTGTGCTTTTTGGTTAAATGGTTTTAATCCGTTCAGTAGTTGCTGAGAAAATCAAATGTAAAATCATAGATATATCTATGGCCGCAATGGATCCGCGCATCCTCAGCGCACCCTTACGATCCCAGGCCGCATGATAATTGGCTGTCAACTGTATGTCAACACTCCAAACTAGGAAGTGTTGGCAGCCATTTTGTGCCTCTGTAGATGCGAGGCTCAAGAAATCAGTGGAACAAGTGTGCAAACAAGTGTGCAAAACTTATAAAGGGGGCAGGGTAGAAATCTCCTGACCTTCCAGACCTGCTTAGGGGGTCCCACAAGGACCCCCAGGGCCGGAAATATATATATATATATATTTTGAAATTGGAAAAATGTGCATTGGGTGGGCGGATCCGCCATAAAAAAAAACGAAGCACTTGCCCCCCCAATCCCCAGGACGGAGCACCCCCAGGGCTTTTTATATTGTGGGAGGGTGGCCACATGGCCCCTCTCCTGGAGCCGTCGAGGGCCCTGGGGACCGCCACTCCCCAGGGGTGGTGCCTGCAGTGTCTCCGGGTGCCCACCCTCGGGATTCTGCTGTTTTGAAAAATGCAAACCATATTGCTTTTCCCCACGGAAAGCTGCATGTCAGCAACTCCCCGTGTGGAAAAGCAATGGAGGCTTCCGAAGGACGCAGGGAGCAGGCTGGGACTGTGGGGGCATTGGGGTTCCTTCCACGGTCCCCAACGTTGTATATAGACCCTGGGGGATGGGGTCTCGTGGAGAATAAAAATTAGTGGTAAGTGGTAATTTTTTTTATGTTAAAACTAGGCGTCTCTAAGTTTTGGAATGTTGACAATCCCGTCTTTCAATTAAATAGCGACAAAGTATTTAGTGAAGCCCACACTGTGAAGCGTTTCACAGATTGTAAAACAGCAGTGTCTAATTGGGATTGATAAAGAATTGCCCATTGTTGAGTACAGAGAAGGGAAGTTGTACATGGGGTTTTGTAACGCCAGTGGCTGCTGCTCGTGCCCTCTCTTGAGGTTAATTCTCAGAGTTGTGTACTCCTTTTGCTCCTAATGTAGACAGTGCTCCGTCGTCTTTGTTTGGTTTCCTCTCTGTCATGTAGAGGCCCCTGTGTAAATATGATGGCTTACCTACAGCCTGCACATCTGAAAAGGTAAAAGAGCTGGTAAAGAGTCAGCCAGGGTATTACACTTCCAGTCATAACCACCATTGTTTTCTTAGTAAAACTTTGAGCCCAGGCACTTATTCTTTTACAAATTAAGTACTGTCTTAATGTAACATGTGAATTGGTTGTGGAAGGGCGCAGAGACGTTTTGCAGTGTAGCAGGGCACCACGTTCCCGGGTATTATTGAGTAATTGTTTGAGGCCAAATTAAGTCCGGGGATCATCATACTCAGGATTTTTATTGAAATATGCAGGGTGTGCCTCGGCAGTCACTGAAGCCTCGGTGGTGCTAGGCAGTGCTTAATTAGTTTTGGAATCACACGGGCAGTACTTATGGTGTTATAAAGTGATACACTCATAGAACTCTTTGACTTGTAAAATTACCCAGGATTAATGTGCGTAACAGTTAGTTACATTATGTTCGTGCACTGTAATGTTAAATAGTATTGATTTTAAAATGTTCTATAAACAGATGATTATCACAATAAATAATAGTCAAGTGTTGTCAGAAAAAGAAGACATATACACTCAGTTTTTTTTTTAAGTAACCTTTATTAAAACAGAAATAAATAAAAATGTAACTTTAACAGAACAGCATAATAAAAAAAAGTGGGTTGGACTCCAGTGGAAGTAGCGTTGGTAACCTGCAAGACAAAAATAAAATATAAGTATGTCTGCTATGTGGAAAAGTTAAAGAAAGCGACCCTTGACCCTGTGAGCAGGCAGGTCGCTCCCTCTGCCGCCGTGCAGACCCCCTGTGTGCCACTGCTGCTGCCCGTGTCATCTGCTGCCTCACCGCTGACTGGTCAACTACGTGCTGACCGCTTCCCTGGTGACCGGTTTCTCAGTTTTTTGCCTCCGTGTTTTTGCCTCCCAATCTTCTGTACTGTTCCCCTTGTTGTTTATTTTGACCCTTGGTTTCTATCTCTCCCCCCTGCCCCCTCTTGCCCTCTGTACCACTGGTTTCCCGCCGCTCGCGTCCCTCGCAGCCCTGCCCCCTCGCTACCCATTGGCCGCCCCGCTCCCGCCTCCCAGCTGCTCCTCCCTCCCTCTCCCCCTCATATGGAGGCCACTCAGCGGCTGCGCAGCGGTCACGCTGCTGGCGCGCCATAGGCAAGCCCGTCTGTGCCCTTCCGCGCCGGACGGAACCCCTGGACCCCGCGCCCCCGCTAATCCAGACTACACTACGACTCCAACACCCTCCATGTACTCAATACCGGACGAGCCCACCCCTGCTACCGGGCCACCCCGAAACGCACCCAAGGACCCTTCACCTGCCGCAACTGCAGCACCACCAGCATCCAGCCCGCCAAAACACCTGCCAAAGAACCCAACCACCTCCGCTGCATTCTCTTCAACACCAGCTCCGTCCGCAAGCACGCCATCGAACACTGGGACCTCTTAGACTCCACCGCCCCCGACGTCGCCTTCCTGACAGAGACCTGGCTGAACGCCACCTCAGCACCAGACATCGCCATAGCCATCCCACAGGGCTACAAGATCTCCCGCAAAGACCGCGACAACGGATTAGGAGGGGGAATCACGATCGTCCACAAAGACTCCATCAGAATGTCAACTAACACCGACGATACCCACACCACCGCTGAGCACATGCACTTCCAGATTCACACCGACCCCAACACCACCCTCAGAGGAACACTCATCTACAGACCTCCCAGACCCCGAGCACAGTTCAGCGACACCATCACCGACCTCATCAGCACCCACGCCCATGCCTCCACGGATTACATTCTCCACGGGGACCTGAACTTCTACCTCGAGAACAACAACGACGCCAACTCCACCGCCCTGATCGACAACCTCGCCAACCTCGGACTCGTGACGACTCCCACCCACGCCGCCGGACACACACTGGACCCCATCTTCTCCGCAAGCCCCCACATCTCCTTCAACCGCACCACCGAACCCCACTGGACCGACCACAGATGCGTCCACTTCACCTTCAGGAAACCCACCACACACCACTGCACCCAACAGCTGCCACGACGCTGCTGGGGCAAGGTCACTGAGGACCAACTGACGACCACCCTCGCCCCGAAGACCACCTACCGACCCCACCGACCCAGACACCGCCGCAACCAACCTCACACAGTGGATCAGCGACTGCGCCAACACCCTCACCCCTCTCAAGACCTCCACAACCAACCACACCAACAAGAAAGCCGCATGGTTCACCGAAGACCTCCGGACCTCCAAGCACACCTGCCGGAATCTGGAGAAGAAATGGCTCCACGACCGAACTCCAGACAGCCACACAGCCCTCAAGAGCGCCACTCGCAAACACCACCAACTCATCAGGTCTGCCAAGAGGACCGCCTTCAAGGACCGACTCGACAACAACGCACACAACACCAAAGAGCTCTTCAGCATCGTGAAAGAACTCTCCAACCCCAGCTCCAACACCAACGACATTCCACCATCGCCTCCTTTTTTACCGCAAGATCACCGACATCCACGAAAGCTTCAACTCCGACCCCCCCGCGCTCACCACCGAGCCCACCACCCGTGCGATTATCACCGGCACCAACCGCCTGACCACCTGGTCCAGCATCAGCGACAAAGACACCAACAAAACCATGAACTCCATCCACTCCAGATCCCCATCGGACCCCTGCCCTCACCATGTCTTCAACAAGGCCAGCGCTATCATCGCGCCCCACCTCCGGAAAACCATCAACTGCTCCTTCGAGACAGCCATCTACCCGGAAATCTGGAAGCATGCCGAGATCAACGCCCTTCTGAAGAAACACAAGGCGGACCCCAAGGACCTCAAGAACTTCAGGCCCATCTCCCTGCTCCAGTTCCCGGCAAAAGTAACAGAGAAGATCGTCAACAAACAGCTAACCCGCTACCTTGAAGACAACAGTATCCTGGACCCCTCCCAATCCGGCTTTCGCAGCAACCACAGCACCGAGACCGCCCTCATCGCCGCCACTGACGACATCAGTACCCTGATGGACAAAGGAGAGACAGCTGCCCTCATCCTCCTGGACCTATCAGCAGCCTTTGACACAGTCTGCTACCGCACCCTATCATCACGCCTCCAGGACGCCGGCATTCAAGAGAAGGCCCTGGCCTGGACCACATCCTTCCTCTCCGGAAGAACTCAGAGCGTCCGCCTCCCGCCCTTCTGCTCAAAAACCACCGAGATCATCTGCGGCGTTCCACAGGGATCCTCCCTCAGCCCAACACTGTTCAATATCTACATGTCTCCTCTCGCCCACGTCGCACGGCAAAATATTCTCAACATCATCTCCTACGCCGATGACACCCAGCCGATCATTTCCCTCACCGAAGACCCCCACAGCGCCAAAGCTAACCTCCACAGAGGAATGAGGGCCGTAGCCGACTGGATGAAGGACAGCAGACTAAAGCTGAACTCAGACAAGATGGAGGTCCTCATCCTCGGATCCGCCCCATCGGCCTGGGATGACTCCTGGTGGCCCACCTCACTAGGCACAGCCCCGGAACCTACGGACCGCGCACGCAACCTAGGGGTCATCCTCGACTCCACCCTCTCCATGACCAGGCAAGTCAACGCCGTATCTGCTTCCTGCTTCAACACCCTCCACATGCTCCGCAGAATCTTCAAATGGATCCCTATCCACACAAGAAAGACCGTCACCCAGGCCCTCCTCACCAGCCGGCTCGACTAAGGTAACGCCCTCTACTCAGGAACTTCTAACAAGCTCCTGAAACGACTACAACGAGTCCAGAACGCCTCAGCTCGTCTGATCCTCAACGTCCCTCGTTGCAGCCACATCACACCCCACCAGAGAGGCCTGCACTGGCTCCCCGTCAACAAGAAGATCACCTTCAAGCTCCTCATCCACGCACACAAAGCACTCCACAACACCGGACCTACCTACCTCAACAGCCGAATCAGCTTCCATACCCCCTCCCGATGCCTCCGCTCAGCCAACCTCGCCCTCGCTACAGTCCCTCGCATTCGGAAAACCACAGCCGGCGGAAGATCCTTCTCCTTCCTCGCCGCCAAGACCTGGAACACCCTCCCAACCACCCGACGACAGACTCAGGACCTACTGGCCTTCAGAAGACTCCTCAAGACCTGGCTCTTCGATTAGTAGCAGCACCCCCCCCCCCATAGCGCCTTGAGACCCTAACGGGTATGTAGCGTGCTTTAGAAATGTAATGATTGATTGATTGATTGAAAGGACCATAGTGAAAAGGTAAGGGAGAGGCAGTGGGTGGAAGTGAGAAGGGGAGGGAGAATTACAAGAGTGGAGGCAGGAGGAGATAGAGCGTTGGCCTATTGCACTCAGTCCATAGTGTTTACTGTCCGTCACTTGTTTGTCTATGACACAGGGATCTGCGAGATAGAGTGTGGTTTAAGAAGTACTTAAAATTAAATGCATGAAGCCAGATAGTTTGGGCCATATTATGAAGGAAGGGCGATAATATTATCGCAGTTTTAGCGGCAGGAAACCACTGCTAAAGCGACGCTAAGGGGTACATAATATAGTGTTGTGAATTCTCTTAGAAGCTCAGGTTTAGGTGTGAACCTGGAATTCTATGGGAATTCACATGGGCATATTATCAACCCTTTATCGTCGCTTTTGAAGCAGTTTTCTGTCACTACAGTGGTGATATTGTTATCGCTATTGTTTGATAATATAGTCCTACATTATTACTTACTGGAAAATCGCTTGTATGCAACTGTGCACCCAGAGTGCTGCACCTCAGTCGCTACCCTGCAATGTGCTCAATTGTAGGTCTTGCACACTGAGGCTTCACAGCTCACCTGCCACCACTGGTGTCCCATGACGTATTGGTGCAAGCTCCGAGTCCGGGGTACATTTGTATAGAAGAGCAGGTCTCCACGATGGAACGGTGTCTTGGTACTGCAAAGGTAGGTGTTAGAGTGCTCAGGGCATCATTGAGGGAGAGAGTTACCGCTCAGCCCCTTGCAACCAATGAATGATTTTCTGTAAAGAGAGAAATAATTTAATGGTGGAAACGTTTGGAGGTAAATTAATGTTTATTTTAAGCTTGATAGAAAATAGGAGTTGAGTGCATCCTTCATTTTTGAAGTACGATCAATTGTTAGTGGTAATCGTGGTTGGAGTGCACAAGAAAACACATGTTTAAATAATAATATATTATGGTATTGTTTATTTTTTTCAAAAGTTTTGATATTACAACCATATGAACTGGGTCGGTATCTGTTTTTAGGATCCTAAAAAAATCAAGATAGCTCCTAATACCCAGGTTCTTGCAAAGTTGAATAGTCCAATTCTGCCTAGCTTGTTTATATGCCACGCAGAAGAGCATTACATGGACCATAGTTTCTTCCTCCACGTGGCAGCCAGGACAAAGACGACTGGATACTCTCACCCGCCTATTTGTAGCCGCTAATAGCGGTAGGGTTCCGTATCTAAATTGTAAAAACAACTTCTTCGCTAATGTCGGTTGAATAGAATCCAACACCCGCTCGAACTCATAGTGGCACTTAAAATCCAGGAACCCATAGGTTAAACTCGCGGAATTAACTGACTGCATAATTTTAGTCAGTTAATACTCTTTTAAGCACTAGCCAAAGCGTTCTTAGAAATGGCAGGGCAGGAGACTTCTGGGTTCAACCAAAGGTTCTCCCTACCAATTGCCCTAAATGTGTCCCTTATAAACGAAAGCCAGACATCTTTAACGTAAACATTGTAATTGATCCCAGTGCAGCATCAAGGATACCTAAAGCTGAAATGAAAAGTATATTCTTGGCATATGCGGGGAGGAAGCAGGCTTTTGCCATTGGATCTATGTCCACTGTCATGTTTTACAACAGATATAGCTCAGTGGAAGGTTTTCCTTCGTACTTAACCATGGTAACTAGGCATTCACATAAATTTGTGCTAACCAGACTTAGATTTGGTATGGCACATTATTTAGTGGCCCACCCAAATATTAAGACACATCCAATTGGGCCATGTATGTGTGATGGTGTATCCACTCAGAGCACTCTGCACTTTCTGCTGTTTTCTACACTGTACACAAATTTTCGTATTACTTTTTTGAAACCCATGTTTGTCAAATATGGTGTACGAACAGTTAAACATGCTATGACATTAATTTTTAACCTGCAATCGGCAGACATATGTTTTTATACTGCAACGTTTTTAAACCAATGCATCAACTCCAGGAAAAGTATGTGTTTTTAATGCATTTGGATTGTTAATATTAATTGTAGAATTTATGAATTAGGAAATGTTTGTGTGTTTTTAATGGATTGTTATATTTTGTTTTGTGCTTTTATGGTCATATACATGCACCGAATAAAGCTTCATGAATTGAAACGAAAGCCAGGGTATACTACCAGCCGCTATTGCTGACATTACTGCTTTTAATTCTTCCCTATAGCAGCCCAAATCTGGAATACTCCACAACTGCCGCCAGTAAAGCAACGGGTGTGATGCTATGAGATCCGCAATAGGAAGGATATTCAAATCCATCCTTACGGGGACTAATGGTGTGCTTTTCGGTAGAGTCAGGATTTGTCTAATAAAATTATTTTCATTTTTTTGTGAGGGAATTGGAAGACCTATGACCCCACAGTTCTGCTCCATATTGGGAAGCTGACCTGGCTTGGACTTTATAAATTTCAAGTGGTGGGCTTACAGTCTTTAAAACACATTTCTTCTGGACTTTTAAACCCCCCCCCAGCACCCTAAATCACTTTTAGATTAGCCTTGTTCATTTCATTTGGGGGCCCCACCCCATTTAATCATTCAAGGTGAGCCCCAGATAATCAAAGATGGGTACCCTTTCGAGGGGTCTACCCTCGATCACCGGGTGCGGGCAGTTAATGGAACTATCATTAAAGACCATGTACTTAGTTTTGCTAATATTGACCACAAGGTTCCTCTTTTTGTAGAACTGGCTAAATACATTTAGCACACGCTGCATACCCATTGCTGACTTCGGAAGTAGCAGGGTATCGTCCGCAAACATAATGCGGGAAATCTACAGAGGGCCAATTTCGGGAAGTCTATGTCCTTAGTGGCAGATAACTCTTGAATTAAACAGTTTAGGAAGAGGGAGAAGAGGGTCGGCGCAAGCACACAGCCCTGCCTCACCCCCTTACCCACGGGGAACGGAGCTGTTAATTGCCCGTTCTTGCCATATCTTACTCTACCAAAAATCTCTTCGTGGAGTTGTTTAAACTGAAAGCATAGATATGGCGGAACTCCCATGGCCAACAAAATACTCCATAGCTGGTTACGGTCCACCATATCAAATGCAGATTTCAGATCCACGAAGGTAAGGTATAAGCTCCCTCCTTCTAATACTACATGCTTCCAGTAAATAAGCCTAAATAACTGATCTATAGTAGAGGTTTTGGCTCTAAAACCTGCTTGCAATGGGGTCAAAATATCATGGTCTCGAATCCATTTCTGCAATCTTTCTAGTAGCACCCTTGCAAATATTTTTGGGGATACACCAATTAGGCTAATTGGCCGGCTCCATGGGGGACCCCTTTTTATAGATGGGGATGATCTCGGCCCCTGCCCACATGCTAGGAGCCTGGAGGCCCTGAAGGATTGCGTTAAAGAGTTGTTGGAGATAGGGTACCCACACTACCATTTCATTTTTATACAGATCTCCCGGGATCTTGTCCAGGTGCTTTATTCAATTGGAGCTTTTCCAGAGCTAGCTTAACCTCGTCCTTGGTGCAAGATGGTATGTTCCACGAGGGATCAGAGGTTCGAAGAGAAACCGGCCTCTCACTTGATTAAATTGATGTTATTGAAAATAGTTCCTTAGAGTAGAGACGCCAGGCTTCCTCAGCAATATTTGGTTCGATAGTAGTCTTACCCTCTGGCTTCCCTGTATGGACCAGATTCCAAGAGGACCTTGCATCTTTTGCATCTAAAGCAGTCATAATAGACTGCCATCCATCTGCTTCATAATAGACTGCCATCCATCTGCTTCCCATTCTGATTTACTATTACAAAACAATTTTCTTAAAATTGAGCCTAGCTTCCTTTATACATAGGCGATCGCTCCCCTTGAGGGCTGATAAAAGGGTTCGCTTTGCCACCCTACAGCCCTTACTAAACCAGGGTTTTTTCCCCCACATGGTTTATGCAAGATTGGCCTTCTGGTAAAAAAAGAATCCCCCAGGGTTACAACCAGTTCCTGGTGGATTTTCCCTGGATCATCACAGTTGCCAGCATTAGGGTTTTTTGGGGGGTTTTCCGGAAACAATGCTTGCCTTTTCTAGAATGGGGATAATACTATTATACATTCTTGACATTGTTTCCGGAGATTGAGTTATTGTGGCCCAGTGAATACGCCTACCCCCATCCACTATTCTAAAGTTGCTTCTAGGGTGGATTACAATTCCTTGATCTGTTTCAATCATAACAAACTCCAGCATAATGACCAAAGGATTATGATCACTTTCGGTGCGCTGTTCGACACGGAAGTCTGCCACTTTGTGCCAAATTTCAAGGCTAATTAAAAAATAATCAATGACAGAAGCCTGACCTACCCTCTCAAAAGTTGAGTGCCCTGGATCAGTGGTGCCCAAACTTTTGACTCCTGAGGACCCCCATTGAGTCACCACTGGAAGCCGGGGACCCCAAGCAATTTGTATGAGTTAAATTTCAAATATTAAAACAGTAATTAAAAAAAAACCACACGTGTTCACACAAAACAAATACTCAAAGTACTAAGGATTTTGGGGCCAGATGTACGACCATTTCATTTAGCGCCTCGCAATTGGCGACCCAATGCAAGTGGCAAATTGTGAGTCGCTAAATGAAATGTACAACATTGTGTTTAACACTGTTTGGGATTCCCAATGGGGTCGCAAATTGCGGGGCTCATTAATATTAACGAGCCTCTCGCAATTTGCGAGCCCATTGGAAATGCCCGCCCTCCCAGGGATGGTGGCCTGCTGGCCTCAGCAGGCCACCATGTCTGAGAATGCTTTTAAATAAAGCATTTTATGGGACCCCTTCCCATTTGCGAATGCATTACCATCTACTTGAAGTAGGTGGGAATTGCAAGTGTTTTGCGACCGAAAAACATTTGTACATGGTTTTGAGACTCGCTATTTGGAAGGGAATGCCCCTTCCAAATAGCAAGTTGCAAAACCTATTTAGCGAGTCACAAACAAATTGCGACTCGCGAAATAGGCTATGTACATGGCCCAATAGGTTTTTGCATGCGCAAATGGGTTCACACACCCATTCGCGCATATAAAAACGGAATGTACATCTGGCCCTTAGTATTTTATATTGAAGGAACAGCCCCTCTGTCACATGTATGTCATTTGTTTTATAGCATCTCTCATACCATTTACATTTCCATACCATTGTAGGATGTCAGAGCACTTTACATCACACACATATAGAGACACTGAATCATACATGTAAATCAGTGAGTATATAAAATGTTACATAAGGTAAAGGGGACTACAAGGTTCACATGTCAATCATACTGGTAGGCATTTTTAAAGAGTGCTTGGTCTGGAAAAGCACAAACTCAGGATTCAGAACACAACATAGTGGCTAGTAACATTAAAAATGTATTTCCGCCCAATTAAATCTTTTTAGCAGCATCAGGATAGTGAATAACTGGGAAAAAACATAAGTTACTAACTGGTACCATGCAGTTTGCAAGCAGCTCTTTGATGACAGTTTATAGTTCCCTCTGCTAGATTTCGATTGCCACTTATGAAGTGCACAGTAACAAAATAATCTCTGTGACAAAAGCAGTAACCACTAACCTATGCACATAAAATACTGCTTTTCTAAAATGCATGTTACACGTTCTTTGCAGTAGGCACATTAACCCTCTGTGCTACATTAGTTAAGCCAAAGCTGCCACTGAACAAAACACCCCTCGCTCTCCAGCAGGTACATTAATCACTGCCATTATCTTGACACTTTTATTGTTGCTGGAAAGCTGCTAATTACACAAGAAACTTTTCTGTGCTTTTAAAACTGCTGCCTACGGACCCCCTGGGAATCTGTCACGGACCCCTGGGGGTCCGCGGACCACAGTTTGGGAAACACTGCCCTGGATTATCTCTCGGAAATCGCCCATTACAGGCTCTCAGGGAAATGGTAAGTGTGAGCGAAGTCATTTGAAGGACTAATGGGGTCCACCCCTTTATCGGATATGTATTTGGCGGTGGATTGACCAAAGTGCATCCTCATCACTGGTAATAGAATTCGTGAAGCCACTCAAGGGTTCAAAATGGCAATTGAAATCCCCACCAATCAAAAAAGACACGTCACCTGGTAGAGAATTCAAAAGGCTTACCAGGGAATCTAAAGTCGGGGATGTTCTACCATGCTTGGCTGGCCGAGAGTAGATATTAATAAGTGCCAGTTTTGGTACTTTTTCATGGGTTATAAGAATACAAGTTATATCAGGAGAGTGGGTATCCACTCTTTTCACCGCACATCCAAGGTGCGTTCCCACCCATATGCATAAACCCCTGATGGTCTACCTCTAGGGCCCTTAACAGCAGGCACGCAATATGTCACGAACCCGACTCTATGAACAGGGCTTAAAGCCCAAGTCTCTTGAAAGAGGCAAATCCCGTGCGAATCTATAAAGTATCCCCAACTTGGCAGATCAAGTTTGGAAGCAAGGCCCGCGATGTTCCAAGATAGTATTTTTAGGCCACCAATGGGACCCTCCACGTTTATCACTACATTTGCCTCTGGGCCAGGGCAATCTGATAAGCCAGAGAGACTAATATAGAGGCCGGGAGAAGGTACAACTTCAGGGGATGGTAAAGCTTCACTAAGTAGAGCATATTCATCCATCCTTGTAACCTAATTCCCATCATCTAAATCCATGTCAGCTGAGAGTGTTTTTCTACTATCACTAGGCCCTATTACCTCGTTGGTCAAGGAGACCCAATTCTTCCCAGTAGGAATCCCTCCTGTATTTATTGCCTCTCTGCCTTTTAGGTGATATAACTGTAGGTGTAATAGTAGGTGGTAGTCAATCGACCAAGTCGAGTACACTAAATCTATTACTCGCTGGGAAATCTAAGAGATGGTGGTTTCCACCCACTTCCTCTCTATACCTCTGGGCAGTATTTTGGGCTCGCCATCCCCTATTGGTTCCTTGGTAAGCTTGGTTCCTACTATAGTTAGGGGGAGGATACAAATAGCTTAGATCTAAGAGCTGGATTGACGTGTGGGATTTTTGAGTAAGCCCCATACAAACATGTTCAACCACCCTACTGTCCTTAAAATTAATAACAATGCAGTCCCCCTCCACGTCTTTAGGTCTAGGACCCACCCATCCCACTCTTCGGGCAAATAGGATTTGGGCACTTTACATTCCTGGGGAGTGGTCTATTTTGATTCAACCAATAGATCGATTTATTTTTTAGTTCTATATAAGACTCAGTTACATTTTCACCCAGTTTTCAGGAGGTAGATCAATTTGTGGAAGGTTAGACCCCTAATCTTCAAAGCTTGTTTTCCTTTTCCGCCTTCTGCCTACAATTTTGTAGTCTTCCTCTCCTGAATATTGTAGGGCTTTGGGTATTTTAGTGTTACTGGCCGAGGGCACACGACCATCTGGACATACACTAGTAGTTAGGCAGGTTGAAGTTTCCACGGTTTTAGGAGGGCAGCTAGGAATAAATGTTGAGGTGGTGGGCTGTACCCCTTCAGGGACATGCTTTACTATTATATGCCCCTGGTTAGCCTTTTTACCCTTGATAAAATCCAAACTCGACCTAGAGAGTTCTTCAATTTTGGTAAGCCTTTGCTCTATTAGTGACAGTCTTCCCTCAAGGGGCTGCAATGCTGATAAAATGAGAGCGCCTAGTTTGGCCAAGAGTAGATCTTCTGCCAAAGATGGTATTTTAGCAGTGTTCACCACATCGGAAGGTTTTAGTGCAGGTGAAGTCTCCTGCAGGTCTTCAGAGGCTTCTAGCTCCACAACGGCAGGACCCTTATTAATATTGAGCTTTTGCACCTTGGGCTTTCTACCCCGCATAACAACTCCCACCCGCTTCCTTTTAGGAATGGCTCCCTCATGACATCCATGTGACTGTGGGGGATTGCCAGGGACTTCGGGAGTACTTACTACTATATTTACATCAGAACTAGTTAATAAGTTATCAGTCATTAGTGCTGGTTGTAAAGATTCTCCAATCATGGGTGTATTGACCATTTGTTGGAGTGGCTGTCGATTAGTTCCACTCTGGCGCCCAACAGCAGTAACCATTTGCTGGCGCTGTTCCAGTGTACGAGCATTTGACAGAGCTCCTATCGAGGACCTTTTGGTAAAAACGGAGTCCTGAGACAGCCGACGCTCTGTTATGGCTATCTCATGGTTCAAAACTGACGTTGCCCTCGTAATGAATTGGTCTAATGTTCCAGCGACATACCCTCCCGTCACCACTTTTTTTATACATAGGAATAGAGCGTATGCTAGAAACTTAATGTTCACGTGTAATGAAGTGGAGGGTGCCTGTGTGCAGGTACACTTAGTAAGGAGCTAACTAAAGTGTTGTATAAGCTAACGCCACGTGTCTGTAGAGCAGCGCTTGTTGCTGGCTGAGGTCTATAGTACGCTCTAGTAGGTCCTTAAAATTAGATCGATGTGATTGAATGAGGTAAGAGATTACATCATTACAGACAACAAGATCGCTTTTTCTCACCTTTGGGTGACAGTTCGCGCTATAAAAGTATGCGATACATACATACATACACTCAGGGTAGTGCACCCCACCCCTCCCACAGAATCACCCTCAACAGGAGTCTGTACGGCAGCGCTGCCCGTAGGCTTAGGCCTACCTTATGGTACAGCTGGTATTTAAAATGAGACAGAGATGTGACTGAATGAGGTCAAAGATCACAAATTAATTTAACACTTGGCAATATTGCTTTTTTGTACGTGTGCCTGATGCATCCCACCCCTCTCGTAGGCCCACGCTGAAGAGATGTCTGTAGGGAAGTGCTCGCTGGCTCAGATCTACAGTATGGTCCAGCAGGTATTGAACATGATTCAGAGATGAGACAGAATGAGGTGAGAGATCAAGCCATTATGCACGGCAATATCGTTTGTTCGCACCGCGTTTAATTGGAGACCTAGTGCACCTAGGCCGCTCTGCTTACCTGTTGCAAACACTGCATTTAGCAGAGCTCACAACTTGAATTCTACTTTGGATCTATACTTCAGACAGCGTTGAATTCAGCCTTGATTTATTATTCTGCACAGTGGACAGCCGGGTTTATAGCTTGAAAAGAGAAATAGTGTGAGAGAGAGGAAGAGAGAGAGAGAAAGAATGAAGAGTGGAAGAGAGAGAAAGAAAGAATGAGAGAGAGAGCAAGAGAAAAAGAAAGACATTGAAAGTATGAGAGAGAGAAAGTAATAGATGGAGCAGGAGAGGGAGTGTTGACACTGGGGAAAATCTTGGCAGCTCACCTTTTTGCCACCGGTGTGTGTCCAACCATGTGCCGGGTTATAGTGCACCCTCAAGTTTAGTGATCTGAAAGATAGTATACAATTAGTATTTGCAGAATACATACAATTGCACAGGTATATTACTGTGTTAGGCCTCTGCACCCCCAGACTGCTGTATTCCATCAACTCCCACTGCAACGAGGTGTCTGTGCGCTCTTTTCCTCCCAGGGTGCTATACCCCATGCACTCCCACTACATAGCAGTGAATTCTCATCACTGCGCAACCAGACTGCTGCACCCATCCACTCCCAGTGCCCGAAGGTGAGTGCCCATTCCTGCGAACCCAGACTGCTGCAACCTATCTACTCCCACAGCCCGGAGTTGATTGTGCATTCCTACGCATTCAGGTTGCTGCACACTATCCGCTGTGACCGCCCAGAGGTGACTTCTCGTTGCTGCGGAAAGAAGCTTCTCTGCTCACCTTGCGCCATCGGCGTATTTCAAGGAGGGTTCACCATGTGATAAGCAACCTTCTCAGGCATTGTTAGGATTGCCATGCATCATCGCAGATTCCTCAGACGTTGAGCTTTGGTGGTGTTGGGAGGGGGGTTATGGGGGGGACAGCAATTCGTGAAGCAGAACCTGTTAGATAAAAAGGAAGATAAGATTGTGCGTCTATTGTTCATCAAAGGAGAAGGGAAGAGAGAGAGTGAGAGAGTGACACTGAAAAGAATATTTGCAGCTCACCTTTCTGTCATCGGTGTTACTCCCACCACATGCCGGGACATAGTGCACCCTGAAGCTCCACATCTAAAAGATAGTAGAGAATTAGTAATTGTAGAAAAGTCAAATATGCAGGAATAAAAAGATTAGATATAGAGGGTAATTCTATTGATTTAAATTGATCCTCAGAACATGTGTTGTATGCAGCAAATTTAAAGCAAGAATGACTGAACACCCCTAAATTTCACAATACCTCCTTAAAAACAAGCATTTGCAATACAATAGTTGTCGTATTATTAAAGTTTGAGCTATTTGCATTGCTAAATAATGCATTGCAAATGCTTGTTCTATTGTAGAGTTGAACTCAAAGTGATATAGCAGAAACCATTATGTATCACACAGATTCTTTAACAGGAAAAACACGAAGGACGATGTTATGATTGGTAATTGCCACCTTCTTAATGTGGAGTAGAATAACATTGCCCTCTCACACCCCTCCCCTCCTCCATTAAAACACAACCATCTGCACGGTTCCAACTTTTTTCATAATAAAATCTTTGATATCCATACGTCACTAGAAGTACAACGTCATTCTCTGGACGAGAATATTCCTCCGGGCATAAGCTCTCTTGAGTCTCTTGATATAGTTCCTTCTAGTTTTCTTACGGTTTTTCCATCTCTGTCTCTGGAAGGATTGAATCTTCTACTCGATAGGACGAAATCCTCCTCTCCATTGGACCCATTACCTCTTAAAAAGCTGAAAGAGTGTAGGAGCAGTCTTCTTCCCTCCTTGTTGGAGGTGATGAACAAGGCGATTGCCAAGGGCTCTTTTCCATTGGTATGGAAAAAGGCCATCGTGAAGCCGCTCCTCAAGAAACCTTCACTTGACCCCGGCCTCCTTAAAAATTTTAGGCCCATTTCCCTGCTTCCTGCACCTGCAAAAATTCTAGAGGCACATCTGAATTTCCATTTATCTTCCTTTCTTGAGGCTTCCGAGTATCTTGACTTCACCCAACATGGATTTCGAAAACATCATAGCACAGAATCTGCTCTCACCTTTGTAGTCGACAACATCCGACGCAAAGTTGATGCTGGTCAAACTACGGTTCTAGTGCTATTGGACCTCACGGCCGCATTCGATACCCTGTCTCCCGCCATCTTAACATCTCGGCTTAGGGAGGCAGGTGTTACTGGGTCGGCCCTGAGCCTCCTCAACTCCTTTCTCCTTGATAGGGAACAGAGAGTGATGCTTGGAAACCACCTCTCCCCAGCCAAGTCTTTGCAATGTGGGGTGCCACAGGGGTCGGCATTAAGTCCGACCCTGTTTAACATCTACGTGGCCCCCCTTGCTAGGCTTGTAAGATCGCAGGGGATGGAGGTGGTATCATACGCCGATGACACCCAGATTATGGTATCATTCACCCATTCCTCTGTCACAACATCTGCCTTCAGCTTCAGGTCTTGTATGCAACATGTTGCAGACTGGATGGTCATCAACTCCTTGAAGCTGAATGGCGACAAGACTGAGGTGCTGGTCTTTGGGAAGGACCAAGATGTCTGGTCGAGTGAATGGTGGCCTTCCTCTCTTGGCACCTGCCCCACTCCCTCTCAATCTGCCAGAAATCTCGGTGTGGTGTTTGACACTTCACTCTCGATGTCCCTCCAGGTAAATCGGACAGTAGCAACCTGTTGGGGCGTGATCAGGATACTCAACAGAATCCGCAGCTATTTGTCTCTTCAAGCGCGTAAGCAGATTGCAGTCGCCCTTGTTGGCTCCAGGTTAGATTACTGCAACTCCCTTTACATGGAGGCCAACAAGGGCCTTATACATCGGCTACAAATCGTGCAGAATGCTGCTGCACGTTTTGTCCTAGACCTTCCTAGGACATCATCTGCCACTACTGCGAGAAGAGACCTTCATTGGCTGCCTATTCAGCACAGAATTTATTTTAAAATCTTGTGCCTGACCTATAGAGCTCTTGAGGATGGATCTAAAGGCGCTATCAGCTCTCTGCTTACCCGCTACCATCCCACAAGGTGCCTCCGCTCTTCGGGACTATTCCAGCTTGTTGTCCCTCGCTTTAGGCTCACCAGATGGGGAGCCAGAGCCTTTTCTGTTGCTGCCCCCCAGCTCTGGAACACCGTGCCTATGGAGATTAAAACTCTATCATCTTTAGATCTATTTAAAAAGGCCTTAAAAACGTGGTGCTTCTCAAGAGCCTACTCAGGTTGAACTGTTGGGTCTTTGTTATGAGCTGGTTTTTGGAATTAGGCGCCTTGACGCCCATTGGGCTAAGTTTTGCGCTCGATAAGACTCCCTTCATTTCATTTCATTTCATTTAATGGGCTTCAATTCATCAACAATTAGTAAAAGTAGTAATGTTTTCCATCCGGTTATAAAAAAAAAGTGGTACACAGCCATACACGTGGTTTCAATCATCACGCACGTGTCTGGGCACGATAATTGAAACCCCATATTATATTGGAGTCTATTACGTGCAGAAAGCACGCAATAGACACCAATAGGCCATGGGCGGAGCAATGCGCCTGCCTCTGGCCAATTTAGAATAAGTCGCACGCAAAGGCCAATGGGGTAGCACAGAAGGAAAGGGACACGCACAACCGTTTGCGATTTGTAGGTTAGGTTCATATTATTATTATTGTTATTATTGTGAAATTTATAACGCGCTCAGTTACCCAGGGGCATCCCGGCGCAGGACACAGTGAAGGAAAAAAAAAGACTCAAACTCAGCCATTACACCGGAAACAGATGGGTCTTAAGGAGTTTCCTAAAATATTCCCGTTTTTTCACTTACAAAATGTCTCACACTTCGTGAGCAGTGCTGTGCACTACAACGAAGGCACGAGTTGTACTGCGCACATCAACGCAGGCGCGAGTCCTCAAAGGATTGTTAAAGGAAAGGTTGTCAAATTAAGATGGTAAATTTAAGGGTATATAGTATAAACAAATAAATACTCATCTACTTTGCTACACATGTGGGAGCGACGGATATTTGACCTACTATAAAAACTTTCCTGCTATTGGAAAAAAACATCAAAATGCAATAAGACAGGGTATATAGGACTGCATATGGCTAAATCGCAGTGTTGCCTTTTTGTATCCAGTCTGCTGCACCCCATCGACTCCCTACGGTGCGCACCCAGGCTGAAGAAATCAAACTTCATTCTCAGAGGTCTCACTAATACAAAGAAGGAGTTGACACAGAAGCTGGAATATAAAATAACATCTTTATTAAACTCAAATGAGTGAGACTACGTCACACAGAAGCCTTAGCAACTGAATGAGGCAGTCTAAAGAGTACAGAACACTGGGGTCGTATATATGTGAGGGTTAAAAACTCAGCATAAAAGTAAGGGGCAGTCCTAGCTCATGCAAGCATGCAAAATTCCTAATATGGACATGCAAGATCTGCCAAATATTAGCCAATTGGAAAACATTCAAAACAAGGCATCATGTAACCAGAACGTCCCCCTTGAGTCGTGTTTTTGCCCAACTCCATAAGTCAATCAATGACAGCACCAATAGGTCAATCAGTAATGGCAGGACATGTCTGTATGCTTCAAAAGAAAGGTTGTGAAATAGGAAAACACAGGACTAAGGCTAAAACATAAGATACGGCAACAGAAGAATACTAAAGGCTAACAGATAGTTGATACAGGGATTAGGTAGTCCAGACAAGAATTAGTTAGGCCGGCTGGTGTCTGAAATTGGTTTCAAAACAAGGACGGAGGTTTTTTTTTTGACACGTTGCAGTCCAAAGGGCAGAGACACTTCGTTCATCGAGCAGCCTGTGTAAAGGCAACCCAAAATGGCAACGGAATACAAAATGGAGTTGAAACTAAATTACCTCAAGGCCTCACTTCTCACCTTTTCGTGGACAGGGCATCTTCTATTTCAAGCAGTCCTGCTCTGCCACCAAGAAGTCTCACATTTGGTGCTGAGTCTTGATATCACTATGGTAAAGGACATATTTGTGCATTCATCATCATCGCAGGTTGCTCACCTGCTCAGTCTTTGCGGTACCACACTAGCTCAGTGATCAAAGAGGCCACGCACATGGGGGTGGGCCCCCCTGTTCAGTAGTTCGGGCCTACATGAGGATCCGAACCACTAGGATAGGCCATCATAGCTCTTGCAATGGGAGCAACTCTGAAATGGCGTAGAGCACGTGCGCCCAGTCTTTTTTATTGGTAGGGTCATGTGTGTTGTGATACCTGTGCTGGATGGGTGTGGTGTGGGTATATACCAGCCATGAGGGAGTGTGTGTGTGCCATTCTGACAACTAGACCTGGAACTGGAAATCACTGCAATGAAAATCTGAGCCATGTAGTGTTATTGTGTTTTCCTGTAAGCGTAAGCGGATTAGGCTGGTCTGACGTATGCCAGTGCTGCACGAGGCTATGAACAATGACTCTGGAGCTATGGGCGTGGCTCCGTCGTGAGCTATATGAGAAATCAACTGATTCGGGTGTCTGTGTTGTAATGCTGCTATCACCGGGTCTTAACTGCAAATGTGTCATTATGTCTGTGAAGTCCCACAACATGGAAGGTACGGAGTATCACTGACCCTATATTCATCCATAGTTCCATACATAGCAGATGGTGGACATGACGCATTTCTTCGAATATGAATGTTTGTTGTACATTCAGTGGAGTGTTGTAGCTGTAGTCATACAGGGCTATGAAAGCTTTAGGTTGCAGTTTTTGGCACATGAAGGGCAGCTAATCTATATACTTATGTAGTCATTCGGGTATACTGTTGAACTAGGTGCTGGAAATCAGTGTTCGAGTCTCCGTATTGCATCCACATCCTGTTATTGTAGGCAAATCACGTAATGTCCGCGTGCCGGAAAATGTAATGTAAATTCGATGCTCATGTAAACCGCTGAAATAGTTTTGGGTCTACTTCGCGCTATATAAATATGCTACAAAAAAAACCTCCAGCAATCGCAGACACTTTGGTTGCAGTACTCTAATGATCCAGTCTCTACGTTCGTACTTGTAGAATGAGCGAGAGAAAGTTACATAACCGAAATGTTTCCTACTGCCAGAGGTAAGATAGTTGCATATGCTGTTTACAGCACAATGTAATGTGGTAGGGCCCAGGGGCAGCATTTTACAAACATAATGAATACACATACACAGATAGATAGTTGAACTGGGTACAGGCACGTGCGCTCAACACCATTTTATTACCAGGGTTACCTGTCTAGTGATGTCTGTGCTGGGTGAATGTGGGGTGAGTGTGAGCCAGTCGTCGGGAAATCGTTGCTGTTGGTAACAAGTACAATAGTAATCATCATATCATACACAGATATTCCATCATAAAAGGTTTATGACTTGTGCTGCACAAAGGTAGGAGCACTACAAGTGAAATATTACACAACAGATTCTATCGTAAAGAATTCATGACTTGTGGTGCACTGAGGTAGGGGCGGCTTGTGTGGAGATTGCGATGATGCGTTGTCCGGGAAGCAATATCTTTTGCCTACTGAATTTTGCCTTAATAAGGCCACTCAGCAATTATTTATGGTGCACTGAGTTAGTGGTACGTCTGGCGCTCAGCGGGCATGCAACATGCAACAATGCGTGACCCGAGCGGCCTGCACTGGAAGCATTGTTTGTTGCCTACTGGACTGCATCATTTGTAATCGCGATTCAAATAAAAGATGAAAGATATATGGAATACATTGTCAAAATATGTAGGTTTCAGAGACATTATAGTTCAAATTGTGAGCTGTGCTGTCCGCAGAGTAGACTGCCATTCAGTGTTCCTTGGGACTTGCAGGATGAATTTGGTTATTGTACTAAACCTATAACTGATATAAAGGAAGGTCTTGAAGGAAGGATACTAAAGGGATATTGTGTACGTTTGAGGGATGTTATACTGCACTCTGCAAATAATGAATGAAGAGTCAATTTGATTGTGAGCTCTGATGACCGCAGTGTAGGCAGGAGGCAGTGGATAGCAAGGGCCCACGACCATGTGGCGTTGAGTAGAGCTACACAGTATTGGTAATTTAGCGTGTGTGCAGCCAGCGATGATAAGTGGTGCACTGAGTTAGTGGCACCTGAAGCAATGTTCTGTGGAGCGGGCAATGATGCATGGTCCAGGCAGGCCGCACTGGTAGCAATGTGTTTTGCCTTGTGAATTCTGCCTTAATAAGGACACGTGGCGATGATTTATGGTGCACTGAGTTAGTAGTACCTTCGGCTCTTAATATGTATGTACTGTGCAAATGATGCCGGGGGGGCCTTGCTTGGACCAATGTCTTTTGTCTATTGAATTCTGTGTCTATTCGATTTTCGAGTGGTGGTATGCCTCATTGCTGACATAAAACTGTTCATTCTTCATTGCGATGATTTACGGTGCACTGAGTTAGTGGTACCTCTGGCACTCAGCATGTGCTCACCCTGCGATGATGCATGGTCCCAGCGGGCTGCACTGGGAGCAATGTCTCAAGAATTGTGCCTTAATAAGGCCACGTGGCGATGACATGTGGTGCAGTGAGTTAATGATACCTGAAGAACTCAGTGTGTGCGCACCCAGCGATGATGCGTGGTCCGGGCAGGCCGCACTGGTACAATGTGTCTTGGCTACAGTACTGCACAGACAATGAGGAATACTTTTTGTCACATCATTTAACAAAATCTGAGGACATAGATTACAATTGTCTCTGCATTATATAAATCAAGGCGGAATTCCATGTTGTCCGTAGTGTAGATCCAAAGCTGAATTCAAGTTGTGAACCCTGCTGTCCGCAGTGTAGATCGAAGGCAGTAGTCAGCACAGACATTGAAGAGTACATTTTGTCACATCCTTTAACAAAATCGGATGACATATAGTACAATTGTCTCTGCATTAAATAAAGAAAGGCTAAATTCCATGCTGTCCGTAGTATAGACCCCACTCTGAATTCAAGTTGTGAACCCTTCTGTCTGTAGTGGAGATCGAAGGAAGTAGTCAGCACAAACATTGAAGAATACTTTTTGTCACATCCTTTAACAAAATCTGAGGACATAGAGTAGAATTGTCTCTGCATTAAATAAAGCAAGGCTGAATTTCATGCTGTCCGTAGTGTAGATCCAAAGCTGAATTCAAGTCGTGAATCCTGCTGTCCACAGTGTAGATTAAGGGTGGGCGTAGTTCGTGAAGTAGCGCTGCGCGAAGCTACGCGCAGTGCACTTCGCACTACGCGAACTTCACGTACCACTACGCGTACTGCCTAGTAGCATGTTCGCACTATGCAAGATGCATTTTCAATGATTGCACAGTTCGGACAAGCATCTGGCATTGTGCAATCATTGAAAACGGCATCTTGCACAGTGCGAGCTGTAGTTTTCTGCTGCTTGAGTAGATTTTTACTCGAGTGGCAGCTTTCTCAACGCGGACTGGTAGTTTCTCATTGCGAGCGGTCGCGAGCATGCGCGACCACTCGCAATGAGAAATCTGACCTCCCCGCGTTGAGAATCTCGCCGGGATGTCATTTTGCTTGCTCGCGGTCATGACGTTGAGGAACGCGAGCAAGCAAAAAATGACCGCTGCACTACGCTACGCTGCGCTACACGTGTTCGCACTGTGCTACGTGCAGCTCGCATAGTGCAAAATTGCGCAAACTTTGCAAACTACGCGAGCGTAGCGTAGCGCTTCACCCAGGGTTAGTGTAGATCGAAGGCAGTAGTCGATACAGACATAAGTCTGCTGTGCTGTGGTGCTGTGTTCGCAATGGGTCTGTATCGAGGAGGCACGTGGTCATGGCGGCAGCCACATGGCAGGGTGAGGACCATTGCTGTAGCAGAGTCTTTTGTCTTCGCACAAGTGAACCACGCCCAGGGCGTGGCCTACATATTTATACTCTTACACTGTAGTTGCATACGTTGGACCAGCCCACTCCGCTTCTGCTTCATGGGGGGGACAACACAGCTACATGACCGAGATATTCCCCAGTGTCTGAGATAATATGGTTGCGTCCACTGTGAAGTACACTACACATATCAATACTATCCGCCTGATTCATCAAGCTAAATTGCGCTCGCAAAGGGCAAGATTCTCAGAATCTTGCCTTTTGCGAGTGCAATTTTTGCATTTGGGATTCATCATCCCAAATTCAAAATTCGCTATTTAAGAATTCGCACATTTGCGAAGAATTGAATTTAAGGAATCTCTATTTGAGATTCCTTAAATGCAATTCATGAAGCATTTTAAAATTGCGAAATTGCAATTTTGGGCCGCTATTTACCGAGAGGTCAGACCTCTCGGTAAATAGCAAAAACTTAGAAAAATGCATTTAAATGCATTTTTCTAAGTTGCATGTTACACACACACATGTCCTTTGGACATGTGTGTGCGCAACACCAATGTAGATTACATTTCAGGGGTGCTAAGGGTGTCCTTTGGACACCCCTGCACCCTTGAAATCGCATCCTTATTTGTGATTAGCTAATTGCTAATCGCAAATATGGAATAACTCCCCATTCATTCCTATGGGCCTCTAGGCCCATAGGAATGAATGGGGAGTTATTCCTTATTAGCGATTAGCAATTAGCTAATCGCAAATAAGGAACATGTAGGAATCGCAATATTTATTGCAATTCCTACATGAATCCCGTTTTGCAAGTCCTTAATAGCGATTCGTTATGAATCGCTATTAGGGGCTCGCAAAACGGGAGAATGATGAATCAGGCTGTATATCTCCACATGGAAAAGGTTTTGGTTTGTATAGTGAGTTGTGTATAGCATATCACCGGTATACTTAGGATTGTGTAAATTATTGTTGATGTGCGAGTTCCCTAGTTCAAGTTCAAGTTCAAGCATTTGTATAGCGCACTACTCACCCAGTGGGTCTCAAGGCGCTTGGGGAAGGGGTTCATTATTTGTCGAATAGCCAGGTTTTAAGTTTTTTTCTGAAGGAGATGTGATTTTGAGTAAGGCGGAGGAGAGTGGGGAGTGAGTTCCAGGTCTTGGCAGCAAGGAAGGAGAATGATCTGCCACCCATGGTGGATTTTCGGATGCACGGGACTGTGGCGAGGGCTTGATTGGACGATCTAAGTTGGTGGGTGGGTTTATAGAAGGACAATCGAGTGTTGAGGCATTCGGGTCCTAGATTGTAGAGGGCTTTGTGTGCGTGGGTGAGAAGGCGGAAAGTAATTCTTTTGTTGACGGGAAGCCAGTGGAGGTCTTTTAAGTGTCCGGTGATGTGATCTTGGCGAGGGATGTCTAATATGAGTCTCGCTGATGCGTTTTGGATGCGTTGGAGTTTTTTCTGTAATTTTGTTGTGATTCCGGCATAGCGGGTGTTTCCATAATCCAGTCGACTCGTGACCAGTGCATGGGTGACAGTCTTTCTTGACTCGAGGGGGATCCAGCGGAAGATCTTTTTGAGAATGCGCAGTACGTTGAAGCAGGAGGAAGAGACTGCGTTGACTTGTCTGGACATCGAGAGAGAGGAGTCTAGGATGAAGCCAAGGTTACGTGCATGGTTTGTGGGAGTGGGTGCTGTGCCCAAAGCGGAGGGCCACCACGAGTCGTTCCAGGCAGAGGGGGAAGATCCTAGGATGGGGACCTCGGTTTTGTCTGAGTTGAGTTTTAGGCTGCTATGTTTCATCCATTCGGCTACTTCTTTCATGCCTTCGTGAAGATTGGTTTTGGCGGTGTTGGGGTCTTTGGTGAGGGAAAGGATTAACTGGGTGTCGTCGGCGTAGGAGATGATGTTGAGGTTGTGTTGACGCGCGATGGGGGCGAGAGGACTCATGTAGACGTTGAAGAGGGTGGGACTGAGTGAAGATCCTTGTGGTATGCCACAGATGACTTCAGTGGCCTGTGAGTTTAATGGGGGAAGTCGAACTCTTTGAGTTCTCCCAGCGAGGAATGAGATGATCCAGTCCAAGGCTTTTCCTTGTATGCCGATGTTGCTGAGGCGTTGTATAAGGGTGCTGTGGCAGACTGTGTCGAAAGCGGCGGAGAGGTCGAGTAGAATGAGGGCCACAGTTTCTCTGTTGTCTAGTAGTGTTCGGATGTCGTCGGTCGCTGCGATGAGGGCGGTTTCGGTGCTGTGTTTGGCTCGAAACCCGGATTGAGATGGATCGAGGGAGTTGTTGGATTCAATGAAGGCGGCGAGTTGGTTATTGACGGCTTTCTCAATGACTTTGGCCGGGAATTGGAGGAGGGATATGGGTCGGTAGTTTTTGAGTTCCGAGGGGTCTGCTGTGGGTTTCTTCAGAGGGGCGCTGAGTTCGGCGTGTTTCCAGCTATCTGGAAAGGTGGCAGAGTTGAACAAGCAGTTGATGATGTCACGGAGATGGGGTGCGATGATGTAGTCAGCTTTGTTGAAGATGTAGTGGGGGCAGGGGTCGGTTGGCGAGCCGGAGTGGATTGAGTTCATTAAGCGGGTGGTGTCTTCAGTGGTGATTGGGTTCCAGTTGCTAAGGATGTTAGTTGGTGGAGTAGGATCAGAGGGGGGTGGGGAGGGCTGATCGCTGGGGGTATTCTCGAAGCTGTTGTGGATGTCGGCAATTTTGTTTTAGAAGAAGGAGGATAGCGCATCGCAGAGGTCTTGGGAGGGAGTGATGTCGTTAGATGCTGCGGTGGGGTGGGTGAATTCTTTGACGATGTTGAAGAGTTCCTTGCTGTTGTGAGAGTTGTTGTCGAGGCGATCCTTAAATGCTGATTTCTTGGCGGATCGAATCAGTTGGTGGTTTTTGCGGGTGGCTGCCTTGAGGGTGGCCATGTTGTCGGTGGTTGGGTTTATTCTCCATGTTTTCTCCAGGGTGCGGCATAGCTTCTTGGATTTTTTAAGGACATCGTTGAACCAGGGAGTCTTTTTGTTGCCTGATTTGATCTGGTGCTTTTTCAGGGGTGCTAATTCGTCGGCACTGTGGGTGATCCATTGCTTGAGATTGGTGGCCGCTTGGTTTGGGTCCAGTGAGAGGGGGGGGGGGGTTGGTTTAGTGATGTGAGGAGTTGGTCGGAGGTGATTTTGTTCCAGTTTCTTCGAGGAATAGGTTGTGGGCGGTTGTGGTTCAGGGTGGTTTTGTAGCTAAAGTGAACACAGCTGTGGTCCGTCCAATGGAGAGCTGTGGTGCGATCGAAGGAGATATGTTTGCTGGACGTGAAGATAGGGTCGAGTGTGTGTCTGGCTGCATGGGTGGGGGTGTCAACAAGTTGTTTGAGTCCGAGGTTGGTTAGGTTGTCCAGAAGGGTGGTGGTGTTGTTGTCGAGTTTGTTTTCAAGGTGGAAGTTGAGGTCTCCTAAAAGAATGTAGTTCTCGGAGGCGAGGGCATGTGGGCTGACGAAGTCCGTGATGTCATCGCTGAATTGAGTGCGGGTACCTGGAGGCCTGTAGATGAGGGTGCCTCTAAGTGTGGTCCTGGGGTCGGTGTGGATGTGGAAGTGGAGATGTTCAGCGGTTGCAAGAATATCGTCGGAGCTGGTCGTGATTTTGATGGTGTTCCTGTGGATGATGGCGATGCCTCCTCCTGTTTGATTGATGGGGTCTTTTCGGATAATCTTGTAAGCGTCCGGAATGGCTATGGCGATGTCGGGTGCTGATGATGTGTTCATCCATGTTTCTGTGAGGAAGGCGATGTCCGGTGACGCAGTGTCGAGTAGGTCCTAGAGTTCAGTTGCGTGTCTGTGGACCGAGCGGGTGTTAAGCAGGATGCACTGTAAGTGGTTGGAGTCGGAGCTGTGTGTGGAGGAAGTGGGTTTGGTGAGGGTCCTGAAGCAGTTGAATTTGCAGGAGAGGCAGGCGAATGGGCCGTGGATATGTCCTGGGGTGGCCTCGCAGCAGTGTAGAGTGCGTCCGGGGTTGAGGCCGAGGAGAGTTGCGGCATCATATGTGATTTTAGTGGGTTGAGAACGGCGGAGACCAGGGGGACAGGCGCTGGGCGCGGTCCAGGCGCAGATGGGCGCAGACTGACTGACCTTTGGTGCACCTTCGGCGCGCATGGGGCGCGACCGCTGCGCGTGAACGCTGCTCGTGGGTTCTTCTTAAATAAATGGAGAGGTGGAGGGGGGCGGAGCGTGGGAGGGGGAGCTGGGAGGCGGGAGCATGGGGGGAGGGACGGGCTACAGGCACAACAAAATGGACGAGATAATAACAGGAGAACAGGACGCTGTGATGCGAGCTGGCGGTGGAACACACGGGCACAATTTACATTAAATAAAATATTAAAGCAATCACAAGTGAAATATGTTCAACAGGCAAAGCAATGCGGAGCGTTCACAGTTAAAGTACTATATAGACACAAAGCAATGCGGAGCGCTACGCAACAGAGCGGGTGCCAGTTCAATTGAAATAAATTTAAAGTGTGGCAGTGGTGGGGGAGCAGCGCTACGATACCAGTCACAGCGCTATGGGATTCAGGAGATAGGGTGGAGCGACCGCTTCACACGGAGTCAGGCTGGTCACAGAGGTTCCTCAGCCAGGCCGTTCCTGTTGTCTAGTGGGTGGGAGGGGGAGCTGGGAGGCGGGAGCGTAGGGGGAGGGACGGGCTGAAGGCACAACAAAATGGATGAGACAATAACAGGAGAACAGGACGCTGTGATGCGAGCTGGCGGTGGAACACACGGGCACAATTTACATTAAATAAAATATTAAAGCAATCACAAGTGAAATATGTTCAACAGGCAAAGCAATGCGGAGCGTTCACAGTTAAAGTACTATATAGACACAAAGCAATGCGGAGCGCTAGGCAACAGAGCGGGTGCCAATTCAATTGAAATAAATTTAAAGTGTGGCAGTGGTGTTTCCCTCCCTTATACATAGTTGGTTGCCACAAATCTGAACATTCAGCTATTGTGCGGTTGAGGGGATATGATATTTTGGAAAGGTCCGTTGTCCTGTTTTGCGCTGCCTCTGAGGTAGAAGGGGAGAGGGGTCCAGTTGTTGTATATAAATAAGTATACATAAGACTCAGTGATTGTATGAGTGACTGTATGGATAACTCTATACTTTTAATAGTGATTCTATAACACACTTAGGCCCAGATGTAGGTAAATCATATTTACCGACTCTTAAATACCGAATTTTACCGATTCGGTATTTAAGAGTCGGTAAATATGAAGGGGGGACATGTAGGACAATCCAGGTATTTTTTTTTTCCGAATCAGAAAAATGTGGTATTTACCGATTCGGTAAATACCGACCGGTAATGCCCATTCATTCCTATGGGCTTTGAAGCCCATAGGAATGAATGGGCATTACTGTTTCGGTATTTACCGAATCGGTAAATACCGACTTTCACAAGGGTGCAGGGGGTGTCACTTTGACACCCTCTGGCACCCCCAAAAGAGGCTCGGGTGCCATGTGGCAGGCATACATGCCCTAAGGGCAGATCTGCCTGTCATATGGCATAGGTGTGCATGCACACATGTGCATGCACACCGGAATTGGTATTTTACCATCAAATGGATTTGATGGTAAAATACCGATTCAGTAAGGCTTGTGGGACTCAGAAGATTCCAACTACATATCAAATTTAACGAATCGGTAAATATACCGATTCGGTATTTTACAGAATCTGTAAATTTACCGATTGGTAAATTTACCGATTCTGTAAAATAGAGTGCCCTACATCTCAAATTCCAATTACCGGTCGGTAACGGACGAATTCGGCCGTTACCGACCGGTAATTGGCCACCTACATCTGGCCCTAAGTATGAGTTACAATCTATATGAATAAATGAAGTGGTGTTTTTATAAGTGTGTAGCTGAGTAAATGTAAGTATGATCCATTGTTTGCGTAAGTGAGTAGGATTACTGCATAAGTGAATAGGATGTGTGCTGGTGTGTAATGTCGATATAGGTGTATAAGTATATTTGATTGTGTTCTATTGATCATTGACAGCATGTATGAGTGAATCTATAGGTAAGTGAAACCTATGGTTTTTTCAGTGAATATATATACATCTATATATAGTCTCCGAAAAAATCATTGGTTTCAGGCACGTTATAGTTAGAAATTAGCATTTAAAAAACCTTAGAAATTCACTGAAAAAACACAGGTTTCAGGGACGTTATAGTTAGTTTGACATTTCACCCAATAAAAACATTGAAATTCCTTCATTATAGTTAGTTGTACTAACTGGAACTTGCGCACCCGCAATCCACTGCTGGTGATGTCACATATTACATCATTCATGACATGGTCAGTGACATCACTGATGACATCACTGATGACATCACTGATGTCATCATCCTCGTGAAAATCTGTTACACCTCATCATACATTAGTATAACCTTTCATCACTCACTATAAAATACAGAGTACCATATTTGAATCCATTGACACACCAATGCAAGTTTCTAAAAACCCACTCAATGATTCCTAGATCTACACACACATCTAATCACTTACCTATAGTTTATAATTAGTAGAGATAACTATATCTCGCGCCCCTGTAATGCACTAGTGATGACGTTACATATTACATCACTCATGTCATAGTTAGTGACTTCACTGATGATATCATCCAGTGAATGTGAGTTTCTTTAAAGTTTAAATATCTTATATATATATATATTCACTGAAAAAACCATAGGTTATAGACCATATATAGTTAGGAATTAGCATTTAAAAAACCTTATTTTACTCACACAAAACCATTGAAATTCCATATATAGTTAGTTGCACTAACTATATATCGCGCACCCGCAATCCACTGCTGATGATGTCACATATTACATCATTCATGACATGGTCAGTGACATCACTGATGACATCACTGATGACATCTCAAATGACATCACTGATGATATCTCATTTGACATCAATGGTCACATCAATGATGATATCATTAATGTGACAATACAATGCATCTCCTCACACTTTAATATAACCTCTGTTACACCCAGTGTTAAATACAGAGTATAATTTTTGAAACCATTGACACACCAATACTAGTTACTACATACGCACTCGCTGATTCCTACGTCTACACACACATTCACTCATTCACCCATACAATCATTCATACATACAATCACTCATCTTTACAACACTATCATATGCACTCATACACCTATACAGACACTCACACTCTGCCACTCATCCATGGAGTTACTCACACACCTAGTCAGTCCTGTAAAGAATCAATCACACTTCCATTTTCTAATCTACACAGTTAAACATAGAGTACCTTACATTTTCAAACATATACTAACACATACTTACTCTCTTATAGAATCACTGATACAAGTACACATTGATCTGCACAGAGTCACACACCTCCCAGCCAGCCATACACACACTCAGTCTCCCATACAAATACTTGTGCAACCAATCAATAACCCATATAGCTACTTATATAGCTACTGATCAACACATGCAGCAGCTTGCACAACAACAGACATACTGATGCACACTTTCAGACAGTTTAGTCACTAACCCGTGCATTTAGTAAGACGCATTTAATCACTCACTCATACAGTCAATCACGCACCTACTAAAACCTTCATTCAGACACTTATACATCCACTCATTCTTCAATATGTAAAACATATTTAAACTTTACAGAAACACATAATCACTGGATGTTGTCATCAGTGATGTCATTTGAGATGTCATCAGTGATGTCATCAGTGATGTCACTGACCATGTCATGAATGATGTAATATGTGACATCATCAGCAGTGGATTGCGGGTGCGCGATATATAGTTAGTGCAACTAACTATATATGGAATTTCAATGGTTTTGTGTGAGTAAAATAAGGTTTTTTAAATGCTAATTCCTAACTATATATGGTCTATAACCTATGGTTTTTTCAGTGAATTTTCAAGGTTTTGTAAATGCTAATTCCTAACTATATATGGTCTATAACCTATGGTTTTTTCAGTGAATTTCATAGGTTTTTTAATAGTAAATCTTTATAAAAATAATACATTTTAAATCTAATTTTATATTTTATAATTTTTTTATTTTTTTTTAATATTATTTTTAGTGCGCTCCCGGGGCGCGGACAGGTGAACGCACGGGTAAGCGCAATCTGGCGGCGCGCCCCGAGGCGCGTACTAATGCGCGTCCCGGAAGCGCTATTGTCGAGAACGAAAACAACATCGTGACGTATCGCGTAGCCGCCACGCCTTGCGTCATAAGACACGTATCGCGTAGCCGCGAGATGCGTCTTATGACGCACCGCGTAAGCGCACCCGGAAGCGCATACGATCGCGCAACGTAAGCGCCCCGATGCGCTTACGATACACGCCCGGGACGCGCCCCGGGCGCGTAGCGTAAGCGCGTCAAACCATGTGACTTTAAAATAACACTTTTCATTGGTTCAGAACTTTTTTTTTTCCAAATTGTGTGAAACCCACCCATTTCTCTCACTATTGCTTTGTACTTGGAGAGAGCAAGAGCTGTTGTGTCTACTCTATCTCCTACTTTTCTGATCTCCAGCAATGGCTGCAAGAGAGTCATCCAGCAGTGATTCAGAGGGATTTTTGGATGAGGACCCTCCTCAGCAAAAGAAAAAAACCCATTTCATTTGGAAATTTTACGACATCCCAGAAGGACAGAAAAAAGTGAACGCTCCCAAAGTAACATGCAAAATATGTGGGAGTAGTTTATCCAGAGGCAATCCTCTGAAAAAATATAGTTTTGGCAATGCCAATTTGATCCGGCATGTCAAAAGAAGACACCCTAACAACTTTGCCAGGGAGAGTGTCAGAGAGCTGGCACGGAATGTACCAACAGATGGCGGCAGCACCTCCACTGGTGGAGCAACACCTTCGGGACCACCCCGTGGAAGAATGATCCCTAACATTCAGCCGGTGTTTGCGGGCATCAAATTTTTGTGCGCAGAGTGTGACGAACTGCTCTGCTATGGGGAGCAGAGTGTTGAACTGATTGCTCTAAAGAAACAGCAACACCGCTGCTCTTCCAGTCCCTAAATTTTCAATTTTTTTTGCTCCTGTTGAGCAGTTTTGGAATCCTTGTTTTTGTTTTTCCCTTGAAAAAAATACAAAAAAAATATAAAATTGTTTTAAAAAGTCTAAAAAAATATAAAACAAAAAAAACAAAAAAAAAATATATATAAAACAACAAAATGAAAAAAAAAGTTCTTTTCAGAACTACCTCCAATTTTTAAAAAGAAGCTTTATTTTTTTTAAAGTCTGTCATTTTTAATCTCCATGGTACGCTCCCCCGTACGCTCCCCGGTGCGCGTACCGGGCGCTCACCCCCGCGAAAATCGATTTTTTTTTTATTTATTTTTTTCACCCGCGGGAGCCTTTTATGGCCCCCACATGAAACCTAGGGGGTCAGGGGGTGTGTACCCTGCTCCCTCTTGCTCATTTCCCCCTTTGATTTTTGCCACCTCTTGTGTCTCAATCCTACCGAGACACAAGATGGCGGCCGCTGCGGACTGTTTCGAATGTTTATAGACACCCGAGAACCAATCAGCTTGCCGTGCGCAAGTCGCGTGGCGCGCCTGGAGCGCTCTCCCGTACGCGTATCCGGGAGCGCTCCAGGCGCGGCTCTAGATATATATCTTTTTTTGAACGTTAATTTCTCAAAATCCACTGGAGCACATACATTGAGACCTACAAAAGGCACATCGGGCTACCAGTCCCTACAAATTTGCCAAGTTTCGTGCAAATCCATTCAGCCGTTCGGGCTAAAAATGAGGCTAACCGCCCTATGGAAAACTCAATGTTAAAAACACGTTTTGGGACCCCCCTTTTTTCTCGGCCCCCCCTGGACCAACTCCCCCCAAATTTCCAGTGGCTGCTCAGAAACAAAATGTTCCATTTTGCTGAAAATTTCAGCCAATTCCGTCCACAAACGCCAAAGTTATTAGACATAGAATTTTCAAAAAACCCATAGAGAAAAAATCCTAACTATATATACCTACTGGCGACCGCCAGTAGGTAATATATATATATATATATATATATATATATATATATATATATATATATATATATATATACATATTCACTGAAAAAAACCATAGGTTTCAGGAGTTATATAGTTGGGAATTAGTTTTTAAAAAACCTTTGAAATTCACTCAAAAAACTATAAGTTTTAGTGGTGTTATAGTTAGCTGGACATTTTACTCATACAAAACCAATGAAATAGCTCCTATATAGTTAGTTGTACTAACCATATTTCGCGCACCCGCAATCCACTGCTGATGATGTCACATATTAGATCATTCATGACATGGTCAGTGACATCACTGATGACATCTCAAATGACATCACTGATGACATCACTGATGACATCATCCAGTGAATGTGGTTTGCTTCGTTATTTAAATATGCATTATATATATAGCAATTTACATTGAAGAATGAGTGGATATATATAAATAAATATTTGGATGGAGGATTTAGTAGCAGTGTAATTGACTGTTTACTTGACCAATTTATAATGTCTCACTAAATATAGTGGATAGTGACTAAACTGTGTGAATATCTGTATCACTTTGTCAGTTGTTGTGTAAACTGATTCTACAGTTGGTTACTAGCTATGTGAAAGTCTATATTAGTTATTGATTAGTTAACTGAGTATTTGTATGGGAGTGTGAAAGTGTGTGTGGTTCGGTGGGGGGTGTGTGACTGTCCAAAGATGTGTGAATAGTTGATTCAGTAGATATATGAAGTTAAAACTACATGTTCTAACAGTTTGGGTGAGGGAATCTCTTTATGGGTGTGGTGATGAGCAAATATTTTTCTCAAAGGTACAGGCCCAACAAACTAGAAAAATAAAAGGCAGTGTATCTGTCAGTTGTTGTATATAAATAAGTATACATAAGACACAATGATTGTGTGAGTGACTGTATGGATAACTGTATACTTGTAATAATGATTTTATAATTCACTAAGTATGACTTACTATCTAAATGAATAGAAGAAGTGGTGTTTGTATAAGTGTTTTGCTAAGTAAATATGTAAGTATGATCCATTGTTTGCATAAGTGAGTAGGATGACTTCATATGTGAATAGGATGCGTGCTGTTGTTTAATGTCGATATAGATGTATAAGTATTTTTGATAGTGTTCTATTGTTCATTGACAGCATGTATGAGTGAATCCATAGGTAAGTGATTAGATGTGTGTATACATCTATGAATCACTGAGTGGATTTTTAGATACTTGTATTGCTGTGACAATGGATTTAAATATGATACTCTGTATTTTACAAACAGTGATGAAAAATTGTAATAGTGTATGAAAAGGTGTATGTGAGCGTCACGTGGATGATGTCATCAGTGATGTCATCAGTGATGTCATTTGAGATGTCATCAGTGATGTCACTGACCATGTCATGAATGATCTAATATGTGACATCATCAGCAGTGGATTGCGGGTGCGCGAAATATAGTTAGTACAACTAACTATATAGGAGCAATTTCATTGGCTTTGTATGAGTAAAATGTCCAGCTAACTATAACACCACTAAAACTTATAGTTTTTTGAGTGAATTTCAAAGGTTTTTTAAAAACTAATTCCTAACTATATAACTCCTGAAACCTATGTTTTTTTTCAGTGAATTTCAAAGGTTTTTTTAAAATGCTAATTCCTAACTATATAAGGCCTGACACCTATGGTTTTTTCAGTGAATTTCAAAGGTTTTTTAAATGCTGATTCCTAACTATATAAGGCCTGAAACCTATGGTTTTTTCAGTGAATTTCAAAGGTTTTTTAAATGCTAATTCCTAACTATATAAGGCCTGAAACCTATGGTTTTTTCAGTGAATTTCAAAGGTTTTTTAAATGCTAATTCCTAACTATATAAGGCCTGAAACCTATGGTTTTTTCAGTGGTTTTTAAAAAAAAAATTGATTGGCTAACTGGCTTATTAAGTATATCTTAGTGAATACATATATTAGCGAGTAATGTTTAAATATTTAAATATATGCATGAGTGATGTAATATGTGACGTCATCAGCAGTGCATTGCAGACGTGCAAGTTATAGTGAGTCCAACTAACTATAACGTGGGAATTTCAATGGTTTTATGCGAGTAAAATTTCCAGCTAACTATAACTGGTGTGAAACCTATGGTTTTTTCAGTGAATTTCAAAGGTTTTTCAAATGCTAATTCCTAACTATAACTGGTGTGTAACCTATCGTTTTTTCAGTGAATATATATATATATATAAAACTTCTATGACAAAATGAAACCCCTCATTTTGTTCCTTTTCAAATTAAATGTATTAAGTGTTACCACTTTATTCCAATCAAGATGACTTCAGGTGTGCCATACTTTTGTCATAAGTAAGACTGTTAGCGTTCTAGTTGTTCTTTAGAACACTCTGGGACATTCTGTCATTGGGCTATAGTTGGGCTACATCTGGCTGATATTTGGGCTACATTTGGGCTCTTTTGTCTCTGGTGGCCATCTTGGGAGTCTGCATACCAGAATTTTTTTAATGAAATATAAGAGGATTTGAGAAGTCACTCAAAATGTGCCCTAATTTTTCTTTCTTCAGCACTAATCATAATTTCTATGGCAAAATGAACCCCCTCATTTTGTTCCTTTGCAAATTAAATGTTTTAAGTGTTAACACGTTATTCCAATCAAGATGACTTCAGGTGTGCCATACTTTTGTCATAAGTAAGACTGTTAGCGCTCTAGTTGTTCTTTAGAACACTCTGGTACATTCTGTCATTGGGCTATAGTTGGGCTACATCTGGCTGATATTTGGGCTACATTTGTTTTTTTTTTGTCTCTGGTGGCCATCTTTGGGCTACATTGGGCTACATTGGGCTACATTGGGCTACATTTGGGCTCTAACATATATATAGCCCAATGTAGCCCAATATATATTTTTTCAAAGTTGATTTTCACAAAAACCACTGGAGCACATATCTTGAGACATAGCAAAGGCACATCGGGCTACCAGTCCCTACAATTTTGCCAAGTTTGGTGGAAAACCATTCAGCCGTTTGGGCTAAAAGTGAGTCCAACCGCCCTATGGAAATTAACATGGGGAAAACACGTTTTGGGACCCCCCTTTTATCTCGGCCCCCGCTTGACGAATCCCCGCCAAACTTTCAGGGAAGTAGCGGAGCGCCGCGAGGCAAAGTTAAGGAAAATTCCGCAACCGGCGCCAAAGTTATTCCCAATAGAATGTTGCGATTTCCCTATGGATAACAATCCTAACTATATATACCTACTGGCTATCGCCAGTAGGTAATATATATATATATATATATATATATATATATATATATATATATATATATATATATATTTTATATATATATATTTTATATATGTATATATATATTTTATATCTATATATATATATATATATATATATATATATATATATTAGGACCTATTATCCATAGGAAATCCGCAACATTCTATTTGGATATATATGTATATATATATGCCAAGGTGTATTGAAGAATGAGTGGGTGTATAAGTGTCTGAATGGATGATTTAGTAGGTGTGTGACTGATTGTATAGGTGACGGATTAAGCGTATCTTACTAAATGCATGGGTTAGTGAGTAAACTGTGTAAATGTCTATATCAGTCTGTCAGTTGTGTATAAGTGGCTGCATGGGTTGGTCAGTAGCTACATGACTGTCTATATGGGTTATTGATTGGTTGTCTGAGTAGCTGTATGGGAGCCTGAGTGTCTGTGTGAGTGACTGTGCGCATAGATGTGTGAGTGGGGGATTCACTGGGTGTATGAGTTCAAGAGTGCACCTGTGAAGGGTGGTATGGGTGGGTGAGTATGTGCATGGGTGTGTTGGTGAGTGAATGGATGTCTCAGTGAAAGGCAGTATATGTGAGTGTTAGATTATGTATGACTATACGTGCAAGTGAGTGATTGTGAGAGTGGCTGTATGGATGAGTGTGCGCTTGTATCAGTGATTGTATAAGGGAGTAAGTATGTGTTAGTATTTGTATAAATACATGAGGTTGGCTGTGTATTACTGTTTAGGTGAGTAAATGAGTTTGATTGATTCTTTGCATGACTGAGTAGATGTGTGAGTAAGTCTATGGATGAGTGGCAGTGAGTGAGTGTATGTATAGGTGTATGAGTGCATATGATAGTGCTGTATTGATGAGTAACTGCATGTATGAGTTACTGTATGTGTGAATGAGTGGATTTTTGTGTGTAGACCTCGGAATTACTGAGCAGGTATGCACTAACTGCTATTGGTCTGTCTATGGTTTCGATATTGGTAGACTGTATTTTAGAGTGGGTGTATAAAAGGTTGTATTAGGGTGTGAGGAGGTGCGTCAGATTATCACATGGATAATGTCATCAGTGATGTCATTTGAGCTGTCATGAGTGATGTCATCAGTGATGTCGTTGACCATGTCATGAGTGATGTAATATGTGTGAAGTCATCAGCAGTGCATTGCTGGGGCGCAAGTTATAGCTATCTCTACTAACTATAATAGCCGAATTTCTCTGGTATTGTACGAGTGAAATGTCCAACTGACTATAACGTCCCTGAAACCTGTGTTTTTTTTCAGTGAATTTCTAAGGTTTTTTAAATGCTAATTTCTAACTATAACATGCATGAAATCTATGACTTTTTCAGTGAATTTCAAAGGTTTTTTAAATGCTAATTTCTAACTATAATGTACCTGACACCTATGGTTTTTCAGTGAATTTCAAAGGTTTTTAAATGCTAGTTTCTAATGATAAAATGGCAGTCGCGTTTGCAAAGTGGTGGAAAAAGGTGAGTGTCGCCTCAAAACACCTTTTAGCAATCTGTGTGGGATTTAGTGGAGGTAAGAGGAGGGATAGTCAGCCCCCAACATCAACCTTGGGTGCCAGCTACCCCATTTATTTCCTCCAGTAAGACCCACACAGCAGGATTGCTAACTTGTTATAGCAGGCCCGTACCCTCCCTGCACCACAATGCAAAGGCATCCCCCGGGCACGTTGTAAGTTGGGGGCTTAAGTCCCCTCAAATCTTGAGGGTACCTGGGGGCCAAGTAGCCCACAAGGAACCTCTAGTAAGTGTAACAGACCCGGGTTGCAGGGAGGTGTTTCAAGCCCACGTCCCTTTTTTATTTTCACAACTGGATTCTCGGCCCCAGCGTGAGTTCGGCTGATTTTGTTAAAAAGAAAAATGCTCTTTTATGGCCTGGCGGTCCTTGTGGGACCCCCTGAGCAGGCCATGGGGGTCAGGGTGTTTCTACCTTGCCCCCTTTTCTTCATTTTATACTTTGTTTCACCCTTTTTCTTGTGTCTCGGTTACTGAGTCACAAGATGGCTGCCAACACTTCCTGTTTTTTTTTTTTTTACAGAGTTTTATATAGCGCGAACTAGACCCGAACTGAATCAGGTATCAGAGCGCTTTACATAGCACCAGTTACGTTACATGAGGACACGCATTCATTTTAGGCACGGGGAGATTAAGTGAATTGCCCAGAATCACAGGAGGTTTTTGGCGTCGTTACCAAGACTCGAACCCAGATCCCGAGGTCGAGCGCCCTAGCCGTTAGGCCAGCTCCTCTCCCCTGAGGGTTTGGAGGGTTGGCAGCCAATCAGAGTGAAGCTTGTGCCCGGGAGGCTTCACGAACCCTCCTCGGTGCTCAGATATCAGTATTTTTCTTTTTTACATTTCTCAGTAAATACTTAACAAATTTACACTATTTACCAAAAAGGGGGCAGTCTAAGCCAAGACCTAACAATTTGCCCAATTTGCTGTAATTCCGTTCAGCAGATCGGGCTGTAGCCTGTAGTAAAGTTCCTATGGAAATGAACATAGAGAAAACACACTTGGGAACCCCCTTTTTTCTAGTCCCCCGCTTGACAAATAACCACGAAACTTTCAGCACACAAACTGAATTGTCCAACCCAGTTTTTTGGGGAAATTTCACAAAGATTCATCAAACGGCGCCAAAAATATTGGCAAATCAATAACTATAACTACCCACTGGCAACCGCCAGTAGGTAATAAATATATAGGTATATATAGTTAGGATTTTTTCCCTATGGGATTTTTGAAAATTCTATGTCTAATAACTTTTGCGTTTGTGGACGGAATTGGCTGAAATTTTCTGGAAAATGGAACATTTTGTTTCGGAGCAGCCCTTGAAAATTTGGGGGGGTTTCGCCAAGGGGGGGCCCAGAAAAAAGGGGGGTCCCAAAACGTGTTTTTAACATTGAGTTTTCCATAGGGCGGTTGGCCTCACTTTTAGGCCGAACGGCTGAATGGATTTGCATGAAACTTGGCAAAATTGTAGGGACTGGTAGCCCGATGTGCCTTTTGTAGGTCTCAATATATGTGCTCCAGTGGATTTTGAGAAATTAACGTTTAAAAAAAGATATATATCTGTAAGCGCGCTCCAGGCAGCGCTCCGGTCCGCGGACCTTAAGCGTACCGGAACTTCGCGTAGCGAAGCTGATTGGCTCTCCGGTGTCTGTCAACATTCTAAACAGTCCGGAGCGGCCGCCATCTTGTCTCTCGGTAGGATTGAGAGACAAGAGGAGGCCAAAACAAAGGGGGAAATAACCATAAGGGGGCATAGTAGATCCTCCCTGACCCCCTAGGTTTAATGTGGAGGCTTTAAAAAGGCCCCGCGGGGCAAAAAAAAAAAAAAACATTTGTTTTTTTGCGTGGGTAGCGCCCGGTCCGCGAACCGGGAAGCGTTCTAGGCAGCGTACTACAATGAAAAATGAATGATAGACTTTTCAAATGCTGTATGTTAATTGATTGTTGGTTTTGTTGATTATTTTTTATTTTCTTTATTTTTTAAGCATTTTTTTTTATTGTGATTGTGTTTCATAATTTATTAAACTTTCTAACATTTCATTGTCAGAATTTCATAATTATCATTGAATATACATTGTAGTCTCTGAGGGTGTAAAATGTCCTCATTTTCAAGGAGGTTATCTACTGCTTGTACACATTGCAGTAGTTCTTTGTCTAAAGTTTCATCGAAAAATTCAATATCATTTTCATCAATGATTTCTTGGCTGCTCTCTTGCAGGACAATTTGAAATTCAACTTTCTGTTCGCCTTCCATTTTGCCTGAAATTTAGATTAAAAAAATATATATTAGTAGAGATAGGGCACTGTTGGGATTAATTTTAGATAGGCAGTTTTTATCAGTGAATTTATCTTTGGGCAGTGTATAGTATCAGAGTGGAAGTAGGAATATAAAAAAGTGTATGTGATTTAACGTAAGTAAATTCATAATTATACAAGAGAAGCCTAACTCCATCCATAACTATAACAGAGAAGTCTATCTAAATCTATAACTACTACAGAGGGATAGTATATAACTATCAGAAAAAGTTTACCATATTAACTTATAGTGCACAATATACTTCAGTTTTAAAAATAAAAACTTACCTTTAGAAAGAAGTTGAAGGAATTAGTGAAAATCCTATTGAAATGTACACCAAGAAGTAGTAGTCAAAATGGCTGTGTTTTCTTCTCTTCCTTTATATATATTCAGGTATATAACCAATGAAATGTCAGGTAAAAAAAGTAGAAAATGAAAGTAACATATTAATTGGTTGTCAATTCCAACACTTCAGATGTGTTTTGTGAAGTAATTTACCTCACGGTATTTAGAGAGGTCTACAGGCTAAATGGCTAAATGGAATTCCAATCAAATTTGTGAAAATGGTAGGGATTGGTATGTAGTATGAGCTAATCTATATTTGGTGAAATTGTCTTCAGTGGCTTTTCTGTGAACTACTTTCCCACCTTTTTTGATGGTGCGCTTCCCAGGGAGCGACCCGGTACGCGAACCGTTGAGCGCCCCGGTTCGCGAACCTTAAGCGTTACGGGAGTCCACCATTTTGTGTTTCGGTCGAATTAAGATACAAAATGGAGGGCAAATAATGTTCAGAATGGGTAGAAGGGGGCACGGTAGACTTATCTTGACCCCCTAGGTTTTGTGAGGGTGGCTGAGGAGGCTTATATGTGCGAAAAAAAAACATTTTTTTTTTAAATTTCGCGAGGTTAGCTCCCGGTTCGCGTACCGGGTAGCGTCCCAGGGAGCGTACTTTGTTGAAAATTAGTGAAAAAAGTTAGAGGAAAAATAACAATTGTGAGTGATCAGATGTAGGGTAGCTCTGAGAAGAGCTTTTGGGTTTATGGTACATTTAGGTACTTATAAGTAGGTACCAATGCACATTCTTAAATTCAGAGTGAAAATTCTGTTGCCCTCATCTGAGAAGTGAACTCCATCTCCTCTGTAGATATCTTGCATGTAGTAACGCAAGTTATTGTTGTACAGGGAGCCCATTCCATGGTCTCTCATGTAAGCTGAAACAGATTTGTTTACATGCTTCCTCGACTTCTCAATTTGTGGACAAAATTGGTTTGACCACCTCCATTTCTGTCTTTGGCATATATTTGAATATACCAAGGCAGTCTGAGGAAAAAGTGCCATTAATTGCTCAAAGGTGTCCTTTAAAAGCATTTCCAGACCTACACCAGTCAAAGTGCCCAAGTCATTACCTCCACAGTGCACAATTAACAGGTCAGGTTTGGGCAAATGCATAAAGGTTTTCACCAATGGTATCAATTGGTGACATTTTAATCCTCTGTGGCCAAACCACTTAATTTCCACATCTTGTAAATTGAGGTTAGGTAAATTCCTGTTTTCAGCGTACCTTTGAGCCCAGTGAATATAACTATGTCCAACAATCCAGACAGAAAACATGGTGAGAGAAGGTTCTCCTGCAGTCAGATGAAGTGTGGCAATGAAATGGCAGTTGAAAAAATGAGAGTTTAAAATGAAAAAAACTGTGGAGTTTCTGTGTTCATGAAGCAGTAACAGTGATTGGTGGATTTTGATTGCTGAAAACAGAAAGTTAGGGTGCACGGATGAGTTATTTGAAAGATGTATTTTGAATGGTCAATAAAAAATCATTAAATGAAAGAATGCACTGGATATGCAGGTGCACTGAGAGTTCAGAGTTCAATTGCAACATTGTTGTGTGAACTTGCAAACACCAGAAGTCTTCCAAGAGGTGGTTGCCATGCAGAAAAGGCAGAAAGGGCAGAGGGGGGAAGGGTTTTCATTTGAAAAAAAGTGAGGGAAGAGTTTTGATTGGGTGACATGAGAGATATGTGTGAAGAATTACAGCATTTCTGTGCTTTTGATAGCTGCCTTTTGCTCTGCTGAAGACAAATTGGTGTGTTTCTGAGACTGTTTTCAAACTCAAAGTATTTGCTAAGGTGAGAAAATATTTCTTTAATTTAGATAGAGAATAGTGTGCTTTAAGGAGAAAATTATGAATTATGTGGCGCAAATTGCTTGTAAATATGCTCCCACCTGTGCATGGAAAATTTAGATTTTGAATGTTTGTGTTACATAGCCATGTTAAAAGTGATACAAACATGCTGCAAAGGCAATTAAAAAACGCTTTTATGTGTCTTAAGGACATTTTAAGTAATTTTCCCATGTGCAGTGTTTTGAAATTATGATTTGAAAATCGTTTTTGGGGAAAAGGAATTGTTTTTAAATTTATGACAAGGACATAATGGTGTATGCTTCTTTATAAGGCAATTGACTGTCCCTGATGTTATTTTTCCCATTTTAATGTAAGACCTTTCTCTGTGGCGCAAATTGCTTGTAAATATGCTCCCACTTGTGCATGGCAAATTTAGATTTTAAATGTTTGTGTTACATAGCCATGTTAAAAGTGACCCAACCATGCTGGAAAGGCAATAAAAAAACACTTTCATGTGTCTTAAGGACATTTTAAGTAATTTCCCTGTGGGCAGTGTTTTCAAATTATGAATTGAAAATCGTTTTTGAGGTAAAGGAATGTTGTTAACATTTCTGTGCGCCATATGCCCCCAAATTTCTTTTTCAGGGGTGCAGCAGGGTGTTATTGAGACACCCCTGCACCTTTGGAAAAATTCCTAATTTGCGATGAGCTAATTGCTAATCGCAAATTGCACCTTCTTTCATATGGGCATCCTGGCGCATGGAAATGAATGGGTAATTTGCAATTAGCAATTTGCTCATCGCAAATTTGGAATGGTAAAGAATCGCTATTTATTCCTTAAAATTCGCTATTTTGGAAATGCAAAATAGTTATATGATACATATGGCGGTTGATGTCTAACAAGATAAGAAGCTTAGGGATATATTTATGATGACTGGCGCAATGAAGTGGACATCACTTACTTCATTGGTAGAGCTTTACATGTATTATGTCCTCTGTATTCTTCATCAAGCGTAACTTTAATCTGCAATCCTGAGTAGGCCTCACCTTAAACAAACCTCTGGATAGGCCACATCTTATCGTCATCCTGAATTAATCATTTAAAATGCTAGGGACAGATTTATGATAGGTGTATGCCTCTTTTGCGCCACTTACAAAACACTGTCCATGGGGAAATGACTTAAAATGTCCTTAAGACACATGAATGTGTTTTTTTAAAGCGTTTGCAATTTTTTTGGGTCACTTTTAACATGGCTATGTGACTCAAACAGTCAAAATCTAAATTCACCATGCACAGGTGGGAGCATATTTACAAGGAATGTGCTCCATGGGGAAAGGTCTTATAATGTAATATGGGAAAAATGACATCAGAGACACTGAAATGCCTTCTAGAGAAGCATACACCATTATGTCCTTGTCATAAATTTGCAAACCATTACTTTTCCCCAAAAACGATTTTCAAATCATAATTTGAAAACACTGCACATGTGGAAATGACTTAAAATGTCCTTAATTCAAAATTTGCTATTCCTTATTTTGCGATTGCACTGAAGGATTTGCAAATTTTGCGATTCCTTAAATGCAATGTATCAAACAAAAAATATGTAAAAAATGACATTAAGGATTTGGAAACTACCACCAACTTCTAGTTTGTGGTAATTTGCGAATTCTTTTCAAAAAGCATTTTTTTCCAAAAAACAAAAGGTGCCATATGACGCCAATACATGTCCTTAGGGCATGTATGTGTGCCATATGCCCCCAATTTTCTTTTTCAGGGGTGCAGCAGGGTGTTCTTGAGATACCCCTGCACCCTTGAAAAAATTCCTATTTTGTGATGAGGTAATTGCTAATCGCAAATTGCAACCTTCATTCCTATGAGCCTCCTAGCCCATGGAAATGAATGGGTAATTTGCAATTAGCAATTTGCTCATTGCAAATTAGGAATGGTAAAGAATTGCTATTTATTCCTTAAAATTCGCTATTTAGGAAATGCAAAATAGTTTGATGGTACATATGGTGGTTCATCTGTAACAAGATAAGAAGCTTAGGGATACATTTATGATGACTGGCAAAATAAAGTGCAAATCACTTACTTCATTGGTAGGCCTTTACATGTATTATCTCTTCTGTATTCTTCATCAAGCGTAACTTTAATCTGCAATCCTGAGTAGGCCTCACCTTAAACAAACCTCTGGATAGGCCACACCTTATCGTCATCCTGGATTAATCATTTAAAATGCTAGGGACAGATTTATGATAGGTGTATGCCTCTTTTGCGCCACTGTGCGTCACTTTTATGATGCAGCGGCGGTGCAAAAGATTTGCTATGAGGCGACAAAATTACAAATTGATGCATTTAGGCAGATATGTCATGGTGTAAAAAAAACGTACCACATGAAACCGATGCAGCAGTGATGCAAAAGATGCACCATGTTGCAAGACAGGCCTCACTTGGGGCCATATGTATCAAGCTAATTAGCATTCGCAAAGATCAAAATTCTGCGAATTTCGGCCTTTGCGAATGCTAATTAGACAAATGGTATGTATCAAACAAGTTTGATGCAAAATAAGGAATAGCAAAATTTGCTATTCCTTATTTTGCGATTGCACTGAAGGATTTGCAAATTTTGCGATTACTTAAATGCAATGTATCAAACAAAAAATATGTAAAAAAATGACATTAAGGATTTGGAAACTACCACCAACTTCTAGTTGGTGGTAATTTGTGAATTCTTTTCAAAAAGCTTTTTTTCCAAAAAACAAAAGGTGCCATATGACGCCCATACATGCCCTTAGGGCATGTATGTGCGCCATATGCCCCCAAATTTCTTTTTCAGGGGGTGCAGCAGGGTGTTCTTGAGACACCCCTGCACCCTTGGAAAAATTCCTATTTTGTGATGAGCTAATTGCTAATCGCAAATTGCACCTTCATTCCTATGAGCCTCCTAGCCCATGGAAATGAATGGGTAATTTGCAATTAGCAAATTGCTCATTGCAAATTAGGAATGGTAAAGAATTGCTATTTATTCCTTAAAATTCGCTATTTAGGAAATGCAAAATAGTTTGATGGTACATATGGTGGTTCATCTGTAACAAGATAAGAAGCTTAGGGATACATTTATGATGACTGGCGAAATAAAGTGCAAATCACTTACTTCATTGGTAGGCCTTTACATGTATTATGTCCTCTGTATTCTTCATCAAGCGTAACTTTAATCTGCAATCCTGAGTAGGCCTCACCTTAAACAAACCTCTGGATAGGCCACATCTTATCGTCATCCTGAATTAATCATTTAAAATGCTACGGACAGATTTATGATAGGTGTATGCCTCTTTTGCGCCACTTACAAAACACTGTCCATGGGGAAATGACTTAAAATGTCCTTAAGACACATGAATGTGTTTTTTTTAAGCGTTTGCAATTTTTTTGGGTCACTTTTAACATGGCTATGTGACTCAAACAGTCAAAATCTAAATTCACCATGCACAGGTGGGAGCATATTTACAAGGAATGTGCTCCATGGGGAAAGGTCTTATAATGTAATATGGGAAAAATGACATCAGAGACACTGAAATGCCTTATAGAGAAGCATACACCATTATGTCCTTGTCATAAATTTGCAAACCATTACTTTTCCCCAAAAACGATTTTCAAATCATAATTTGAAAACACTGCACATGTGGAAATGACTTAAAATGTCCTTAATTCAAAATTTGCTATTCCTTATTTTGCGATTGCACTGAAGGATTTGCAAATTTTGCGATTCCTTAAATGCAATGTATCAAACAAAAAATATGTAAAAAATGACATTAAGGATTTGGAAACTACCACCAACTTCTAGTTTGTGGTAATTTGCGAATTCTTTTCAAAAAGCATTTTTTTCCAAAAAACAAAAGGTGCCATATGACGCCAATACATGTCCTTAGGGCATGTATGTGTGCCATATTCCCCCAATTTTCTTTTTCAAGGGTGCAGCAGGGTGTTCTTGAGATACCCCTGCACCCTTGAAAAAATTCCTATTTTGTGATGAGGTAATTGCTAATCGCAAATTGCAACCTTCATTCCTATGAGCCTCCTAGCCCATGGAAATGAATGGGTAATTTGCAATTAGGAATTTGCTCATTGCAAATTAGGAATGGTAAAGAATTGCTATTTATTCCTTAAAATTCGCTATTTAGGAAATGCAAAATAGTTTGATGGTACATATGGTGGTTCATCTGTAACAAGATAAGAAGCTTAGGGATACATTTATGATGACTGGCAAAATAAAGTGCAAATCACTTACTTCATTGGTAGGCCTTTACATGTATTATCTCTTCTGTATTCTTCATCAAGCGTAACTTTAATCTGCAATCCTGAGTAGGCCTCACCTTAAACAAACCTCTGGATAGGCCACACCTTATCGTCATCCTGGATTAATCATTTAAAATGCTAGGGACAGATTTATGATAGGTGTATGCCTCTTTTGCGCCACTGTGCGTCACTTTTATGATGCAGCGGCGGTGCAAAAGATTTGCTATGAGGCGACAAAATTACAAATTGATGCATTTAGGCAGATATGTCATGGTGTAAAAAAAACGTACCACATGAAACCGATGCAGCAGTGATGCAAAAGATGCACCATGTTGCAAGACAAGCCTCACTTGGGGCCATATGTATCAAGCTAATTAGCATTCGCAAAGATCAAAATTCTGCGAATTTCGGCCTTTGCGAATGCTAATTAGACAAATGGTATGTATCAAACAAGTTTGATGCAAAATAAGGAATAGCAAAATTTGCTATTCCTTATTTTGCGATTGCACTGAAGGATTTGCAAATTTTGCGATTACTTAAATGCAATGTATCAAACAAAAAATATGTAAAAAAATGACATTAAGGATTTGGAAACTACCACCAACTTCTAGTTGGTGGTAATTTGTGAATTCTTTTCAAAAAGCTTTTTTTCCAAAAAACAAAAGGTGCCATATGACGCCCATACATGCCCTTAGGGCATGTATGTGCGCCATATGCCCCCAAATTTCTTTTTCAGGGGGTGTAGCAGGGTGTTCTTGAGACACCCCTGCACCCTTGGAAAAATTCCTATTTTGTGATGAGCTAATTGCTAATCGCAAATTGCACCTTCATTCCTATGAGCCTCCTAGCCCATGGAAATGAATGGGTAATTTGCAATTAGCAAATTGCTCATTGCAAATTAGGAATGGTAAAGAATTGCTATTTATTCCTTAAAATTCGCTATTTAGGAAATGCAAAATAGTTTGATGGTACATATGGTGGTTCATCTGTAACAAGATAAGAAGCTTAGGGATACATTTATGATGACTGGCGAAATAAAGTGCAAATCACTTACTTCATTGGTAGGCCTTTACATGTATTATCTCCTCTGTATTCTTCATCAAGCGTAACTTTAATCTGCAATCCTGAGTAGGCCTCACCTTAAACAAACCTTTGGGTAGGCCACACCTTATCGTCATCCTGGATTAATTATTTAAAATGCTAGGGACAGATTTATGATAGGTGTATGCCTCTTTTGCGCCACTGTGCGTCACTTTTATGATGCAGCGGCGGTGCAAAAGATTTGCTATGAGGCGACAAAATTACAAATTGATGCATTTAGGCAGATATGTCATGGTGTAAAAAAACGTACCACATGAAACCAATGCAGCAGTGATGCAAAAGATGCACCATGTTGCAAGACAGGCCTCACTTGGGGCCATATGTATCAAGCTAATTAGCATTCGCAAAGATCAAAATTCTGCGAATTTCGGCCTTTGCGAATGTTAATTAGACAAATGGTATGTATCAAACAAGTTTGATGCAAAATAAGGAGTAGCAAAATTTGCTATTCCTTATTTTGCGATTGCACTGAAGGATTTGCAAATTTTGCGATTACTTAAATGCAATGTATCAAACAAAAAATATGTAAAAAATGACATTAAGGATTTGGAAACTATTGTGGTAAATTGGTGGTAATTTGTGAATTCTTTTAAAAAAGCTTTTTTTCAAAAAAACAAAAGGTCCCATATGACGCCAACACATGCCCTTAGGGCATGTATGTGTGCCATATGCCCCCAAATTTCTTTTTCAGGGGTGCAGCAGGGTGTTCTTGAGACACCCCTGCACCCTTGGAAAAATTCCTAATTTGTGATGAGCAAATTGCTAATCGCAAATTAAACCTTCATTCCTATGAGGCTCCTAGCCCATGGAAATGAATGGGTAACTTGCAATTAGCAATTTGCTCATTGCAAATTAGGAATGGTAAAGAATTGCTATTTATTCCTTAAAATTCGCTATTTAGGAAATGCAAAATAGTTTGATGGTACATATGGCGGTTCATCTGTAACAAGATAAGAAGCTTAGGGATAGATTTATGATGACTGGTGCATCACCAGGGATGTGTCAGTCATCCTGCGACGCTGTTCCGCCACCCATGGTGTGCTGCATTTACAATGCGGGGCATCATGGGGCAAAAATGGCACAGATGCGTGATGTATCTGTGCTGTAAAGGTAGTGATTGCTGGAGTTGTATCGCAAGTGCGATGCAGCTCAAGCAAGGCTCAGGGGTGCCCCATCTCCACAATGTTGCGTCAAGACCTATGCCTGCTTAAAGCAGGCGCAGGGTTTTGACGCAGCTTTCTCCTATCTGATTGTAAATACGGCACACCATGGGTGGCAGAGCAGCGGTGCACGTTAACTGGTGCATGCCTGGGGATGTGCCATTTAACATAAATCTGCCCCTTTACATTTAAGTATGTGCAGGACACACAGAGTCGGTGAGGCTTATCCAAGGTTAAGAAGAGATGAGTCCTGTTCACTGAAAAATTAGACATAGTCTTCACCTGATCAGCATTGCTGGACATGGCTAAATAATAGCTGCAAAATATTACTCTTGTTAAACAATTTTACTATTATAATCTCTGAGATTTGTCTCTTACTCTGCAACATCTCATTGTTGTTATCTTTCTTTAAAGATAAAGACAACATCAACATGAGCGACAATCTGCAATCAGTTGATTTTGACCTCATCATTGAACTTGTAATTGAAACATCAGTGGATGTTGATCCATTGGATGATTTAAATCCTGACGATGAAGAAGAGCGTGATGAGGATGCAGATTTGTCCGAATTATATGACATAGGGTGGGAAGCTGACCTGCTTGAGCCTATGGAAATATAAACATTTATTTTTAAAATGTATAATTAATAAAAAGTAAAAATGTAAACCGTTTAATTTAAAAATAAAGACACCTTCAAAAACAGGTTATGTGTAGTGTCTTCAATAAAATATTAAAATATGCTCATAAAATTAGATCAGATTCACATATAAAATAGCACAGGTAACATAAATATAAATGTCATTTCTTTTCTGCTATTTCTGTATTGTAAATTTGCCAAGGACTAAAAAATCTTCTATTTAAAATGTCAAGTAGTGTATTAAGTTTTTGATCACTGTTATTGATTTACTGTTTGGTAATAATGGTTAATAACATTTTTTATTATATTTTACCACAGATTCAACTGCAGATCATTTCAAGATTTCACCATGCCAACAATAGAAAGACAGAGAAAGGCTGCAAAACGTCAAAGACAGCAGGTGAAACAAAATAAGCAGCAGTCCTCTAACAAAAAGATTTGTCAAGTCACGAAGAAAGCACCGGGTAAGAGCACAAAATATTTCATAAGAAATATGTGTAGTAAAAAAAATATTACTACAGAAAATGTTTCAGTCCATAAAAAGAGAAGCAAATCAAATGGAAAGGAAAGGCCAATCAAAAATGTTACTGCTAGAGCAAGAGATAACTCTCTGCATGATAGTAGAAGGAAACAACAGTTTAGGGACATTCGTAAACGAATGTTCCGCAACAGGATAATTGGCAATTTGTTAAAAAATATTAAGAAAGGTCAACAGAAACTGGTTTTTTATAAGAGAAAAAAAAAAGTTGAGAAAGTTATTGATCAGGCATTTGAAATTAAACGTGTTATTTATTTTGATAATCAATAGAATTAGGAAGCTAAACAAGGCAATTTATGATTTCAAAAGAAATAGTAGATGGAAGAGAATAGTTAATCGTAGTAATTTTTGTGAAGTTTTTTCTGGAGAATGGATGCATAGTTCAAGCTGTGAGGCATTTTTTAATGAGGAGAGTTATTTCCAGGATAATGATTTGGTGCATGCAGTTGACACCAGTGGTCGTGCTTATGAAGTGAAAGATGGTTGTCCAGTTGAAAAAGAAAAACTTGTGACAACAGAGACAGAAGAGGTGTTAGGTAATGAGGTTTTAGGAAGACGTGCTAAGGGTCCTGTGTACACCTGGAAGTGTAGTAGTATTTGTAGTGTGCGACAGGATTCCATCAATTTGCTTTGTGATTTTGTACGGTCATTTAATAAGAAAAGTTTGAAGCAGAAAATAAGGTTGTTGCAAGAATTAGATCCTTGCAGAGTGAGAGAAGTGACAGGTTTGCATGGTCATTCACTGGCTTGTCTTTCCAGGAGAGTATGCCAGAGTGTTTTTCATCATTTCAGGATGCTAGCAGTGCATCATAATAAAGTGAGGAAATTAGTTAGAATGTTGTATTATGCTAAGAGTCCAGCAATTATGCTTAAACAATTATGCGCTGCTCTTTTGCATGGTTCTGAAATAGATGTGAAGAACATATGTGAAGAAATTGAGTTTTGTTACTTTGGAAGTAAAGAGGAGAATGTTGAAATTGACCCAGAAGAAGAGGGTAATGTGGAAGATAGTGTACAGGTTTCCAGTACAGATAATTTCCAGAGGGAAATTGCGACGTTTCAGGTGAAATCAAGTGAGAGGCCTAATTTCACTTGTGTGTGTTGTCGACGCACTTATTATAAGAATCAGACTAAGTTAGTGGATTTATATGCAAAAAGTGAAAGGGAAAATAATAGTGAATGGAAGGATTTTGCAACATACTTGATGGTAGAAAATTGTTTTGATTTGGGATTCGATCAACGTGTGTGTACTTATTGTTGTTGCAAATTAAATCAAAACCAGATGCCTGCTAGAGCAGTTCATAATAATCTGGAATTGGTTGAGATTCCTTCTGAATTGAAGGATTTAAATACTTATGAATCTATTTTGATTCAAAGTATCCATCCCTTTCAGGCTATTGTAAGAATGGAGCCAAAGACAGGGAAATTGCCTCCATCAGATTTACAGAGAGGATTAAAGGGAAGAGTTGTTTATTTGCCTCTAGATTTGAAGAAAAACATTAACACAATTGGAGTAGAAAAAGTGGAAGAGGAACCTCTGGTTATCTTAGTTAATGGGGTTCCGACAAAGAATAAGAAAATATGGCAAGATTTAGTAGATGTTAGGAAAGTTAAAAAGGCAACATTGTATTTGAAAAAAATAAATAAATACTATAAGAATGTATATGTTGCAGAAGAGGAAGTAAGTGAGGAAGAGGATAGCGATTTGTGTGCTGGTCAAATTGAGAAAGTAGAACCCTCTACTAGTGAAGAAATATATGAACATTATAGTGTTCATCCTTTGCATTCCAAGGAAGTCATGGGGAATGCTATTGAGTTGTTTCAAATGAAACAAGCCAAAGGGAGTCCCATTAGTGTTTGGGAGGAAAGTTTGGAAGCTCGGTGTTTCCCACAGCTTTTTCCAACAGGGCAGGGAGGAAGATATGATGAGCGACCTCATCAAATTCCTGCTTCTGAATACCGGACTTTGCGATTGTATGCAGGAGATGCTAGGTTTCGACAATGCATTCCCTATTTGTTTCATCTCCTGTTTGAAAGCGATCTGTCTGGACTGTCATATGCAGTGAACCACATCTTGAAAAGTGGTATACACATGCAAAACATCTCGGCAAGTGACTTTATGGATAAAGTCAATGTCCAAGACAGTATTTTGGATTCTCACCTGATTAATCTCATGGCGTGTCAGCGTGGTACTAATGAGTACTGGTACCGTCGTCATGGTGATTTAAAATGTATGCTGAGGAACTTAGGTACTCTCACATGGTTCCTCACTCTGAGCTGTGCCGAGTATGGCTGGGAAGACTTACTTGAGTTTCTACGAGAGGCAAATGCTAACGTAGATAACATCGAATTCAAGACACCCGGAGAACTGTGCTCTTTGGATCCAGTCAATGTATGTAGGTACTTCAATCATAGATTTGAAGCTATGATGTCTTTCATCATGAATAAGAAGAATCCACCTCTTGGAGAGGTGTTGGATTTCTTCTGGAGAAAGGAGTACCAAGCAAGAGGTGCTCCTCATATACATATGTTGCTGTGGATCAAGGATGCACCTAAATTTGGAACGGATCCAGAAGACTCAGTGATGAGTTTCATCCAACAGTATTCTACGTGTGCTGTTCCAAACACAAAGGAGAAGAAAAGCCTAAGAGAAAAAGTTCTGCGTTTCCAAAGCCATCGATGTGGAAAGTACTGCCGTCGTAAATTCCGAAACAAGGACAAGTTCTACACCAAATGTAGTTTCGGCTTTCCACGACCGGTGATTTCTAAAGGAAGAGTAAACAGTTTGATGTCTTCGCTGCGACATAATGTCATGAAGAAATCACCTAAAAACACATACAATTTGAAGAGGAACGAAGAGTCCAAGTACATCAACGACTACAACCCGGTGATTTTGTCCATGTGGAATGCTAACATGGATATACAGTTTGTGGCTGATAACTGTATGGCTGTGGCTCGGTATGTGACGTCTTACATCACCAAAAAAGAGAAGACAGAATTGAAGGATATGTGGGAGGACATTTCCCATGAAAAGAGCCTCAGCAAGAAGTTGTACAGTTTCAGTCTGAAGATGTTGTCGCATCGAGAAATTGGAGCTTACGAATGCTCTGACCGGTTGTCTTCAGCAAGTCTCTATGCCAAGTCCAGGAGTATCGTTTGGGCGAGTCTTGGTCTTGCTGCAACGCGTAATCGAGTTCTGAAACCTGTGCGGGAAATTGAGTATTTGGCGGAAAAGGAGCCAAACAGTACCGACATTTTGAAGACCAACATGTTGGATACATATTATCCAAATAGAAGCAGTCACCTCGACAATGTTTGTCTGTATGAGGTTCTTCAAAATTACATATTCAAGAGGAACATCAAAGAAGATACTGAGAAAGGAGTGTATGCTGTAATAGGAAGTGAGGGATGTCTGGTCAAGCAAAGAAAATGCCACTTGGTAAACCATCGAAAATTGAGTGGCGAATCTCCTGAAAAAAAGGAGTTTTTCTATTTAGCACTTTTGCAACTTTTCAAGCCTTGGCGTGCAGAAGAGGAACTGCGTGGAGATTTCCTCTGTTACGAAGAATCTTTCAATGCCGCCAAGGAGACCATAGAATGTCCTGCTTTTCCCAAATATGTAGAAATGTTGAATGCGGAAATTGAGCAGGAAGCAACGATTGCAGCCGAGATTGCCAGAGACAGTTCTCAGGACAGTCAGAGTTCTGCTTCATTGAGTCAGGATCCACTAGGAGGACCTGTTATCGAAAATGAAGCTGCCACTGCCATGAATGAAGTGGAAAGAGCCATGGCACATGCTCAGGAGGATGCGGTTAACTTAGAAGAGTTGGAAAGACAACTCAACGTTGAGCAGAGGAAAATATATGACGAAGTTACCATGCAAATTGATCATGGATTAAGTCATGACAAGAAAGAGTGCTCATGTACGTCGTTGAAGCCTGTCCGACTGTACGTGAGTGGAGAAGCGGGAACTGGAAAAAGTTTCCTCATTAAAGCAATTTCATGCTATTTGCAGGAAAGGACAGAGTCATCGCTGTCTTGTGTTGTCACCGCTCCAACTGGACTGGCAGCACATAACATTAAAGGGATTACTTTACATCGTTTACTGATGCTGCCAGTGGAGCATGACAACAAATTACAATATCACAAGCTATCTGGAGATGCTTGTTTTGAAGTTTCAAGAATCTTGAGGAAAATGAAACTTCTTATCATTGACGAAGTAAGCATGGTTTCCAATGTCATGCTTGCCTTTGTGCATTTGAGAATGCAAGAAGTTCTCAAAACAGAGTATGATGTGTTATTTGGTGGCAAACACATCATTGTTTTCGGAGATCTTCTGCAGCTGACACCAGTGAAAGGGCAACCTGTGTTCAAAATGCTCACGCATGAAGATACCAGGAAGTGCCTAGGCAGCATTGGCAACGTCAATATATGGTTAAACTTCAATTATGCTGAACTGCATGAAAATATGAGTCAGGCGAAGGATGAAGTTTACAAGACTATTCTACAAGATGTTAGAATTGGAAAAGTGACCGAGCATGGGAAAGAAGCTTTACATGCACGATTACTATCAAATTTATATCCAGAACAAGATGTTGTGCCTGAGAATATTTTTCAGAAAATTACTGATAAGAAATCTGGAATATGTTTGATGCCAACTCTTGCAGAATGTGCCAAATTCAACAACAAAATGTTGCATTTAGAAAAGCAAGAGATTGTGAAACTGGAAGCTATTGACAGAGTAGAGCATATGGGATCAACAATTATTTTGTCTGAGAATCTGAAAACAAAATTGGATTCATTAGAGAAGAGTATATCTAAAACTGCAGGTTTTGAAAAGACTCTGAATGTGTGCTTGAACTGCCGTATAATTTTAAGAAGGAATTTACATGTTGAAAGAGGTCTGGTAAATGGATCAATGGGTAATGTTGTTGATTTTGTAAAATACAGAAATAGAGATGGAATTGAATTTTTAAAAATGAAATTTGATGGCATTGAGGAAGTACAGCTAATTGGTCGTTGCTCTGCTAGATTTTTGCTTGTAAAAGACTTATATGTTCGCCGTAAGCAGTTTCCTGTTTGCTTGGCATATGCGGTGACAATCCATAAATCGCAAGGTTTAAGTGTAGACAGTGCATTGGTGAATATTGGCAACTCTGTGTTCAAGGAGGGTATGGCATATGTGGCATTGTCACGAGTTAGAACTTTATCGGGATTGTACTTGATTGAGTGTGATGTCACAAACATTTGTGCGGATCTAGATTGTGTTAAGGAATACAATAGGTTAAGAAGAGAGTATGCGCCACATTTGCCTCAGTATCCTTTGTTTGAGAAACGTGTGGTAGGCCGGAAACGAAGAAATGTGACCAATACTGGGGAGGTTGTAGCAAAAAGACGAAAAGTCGATGAACCTAAAATTACAAGCAGAAACAAAAAGGATTCTGTTGAAGATGTTGTTGGTTTTCAATTTGAAAACAGTTCTGGTGTCAACTGCTATGCTAATGTAGTGGTTAATGTTTTGTTTTCTCTAGAAAATGTAAAAGAAGAGATTGTGGTCAATTCTGATCAAAGATTTTGCAGTTTGTTAAATTCTGTGTTAGAGAAATGTAGCACTGATAGAAGAAACATAGAAAGTGTGTCTGAAATTCGAAATCTGTTAGACAGATGTTCAGGCCAAACACAATTCTCTCAAAATATTCAGCAAGATTGTCAGGAGTTTTTAATGTATATGCTTGATGTATTGCATGCTGAAGGTGTAGATGTAGATCAGCTGTTTGGGCTTTCTTATCAATGGCAGCATGACTGCGAGAACTGTATGGTATCAAGTACTACTAGTGTAGACTCAGAAAGATTTATATATTTAACTTTGCCAGACAGTAAATCAGTCTCCTTTAATAAGCTAGTAAAAGCAGCTGATCACAACATGGAGTGTAGCCAATGTAAATCTGAAATGATGTCCACATTATTTATACGAACATATGGCCAGTATGTCATTTTAATGTTCCAACGATGTAGGCCTGATGGAACAAAATTGACAACTTTAATTAAAAATTTTGTAGCTTCGCAGTTGTCAATATCAGGAAGGACTTTTGTAACTGCAGCAATTATATATCATGACGGCCCTTCAATAACATCAGGACATTACACAGCTTATTTAAAGTCTAGAAATGGCTGGTCATTCTGCAACGATTCTGTTTTAATTTTCAAAAAAAAATTGCCGTATGACCTTAAAAACTCTTACCTGGTGTTTTTAAAACCAAAATTTTAGGGAAATAATCTTGGGATGTGCTCTGTGGAATTTCAAGAAGTTCTAATGGCTCCTACACAATTTGGCCTTGAGGATAAGTGTAGTTCAGAGACATAACTTCTAACCATAAGACTGGACGTCATGGAGAAATAAGTGCACTTTGAATGAGTTCAGAAAAACTATTTCTTTTTATAAGCTAATTGAAGCAGCCAATCAAAACATAGAGTAGAGGGAATGTAAGTCTGCAACGCTGTCTACTGTTTTACATTGCTTTGTGATTGAAAGTGATGTAGAGAATTAAATAATTGTAGTAGTCATAGAGTTAGTGTAAGTCTGCTTCATAGTAAGCAGTATCAGTGTCATAGGAAATGTAGAACATGACTGAGCAAGAAGGGGAAGATATTACTATTCCAGGATTGTGAAAATGATCTTCAACATTTTAATTCTGAAAGTTGCGGAAATGCCAAATGACGGGATTGGCTTACAAGAAATCCAAGAGTTATAAATGGGTCTGACAAGATTTGGCCTTGTGGAAACTTGTGGTAGAGAGCAAGAAGTCATTTATTGCATGTAACATGTTTTTAAAAACGATGGAGATTTTCTTTCAGAAAGTGGCGGGCTGAAAGTAATAACAGCACAAAAGAGTGTAAGCTGTTCATAGGACATCCTTTGACGTCATGGAAAGTAAGTTAACTTTAAGGAGTTCTGAATTCTGATTTCTTATGTTGTATGGGTTTTTTTAAACACAATCATTTTGATTGTGTTTTTTTTTCCCCGCTGTTATATGATGAATACCTTCAAGTCACTGTTTTTAGTGAATTTTGATACATTCTGAGAACAGCAAAAATAAACCATTTAACATGTATAATTAATTCTGTACTGTTTGCATTTATGATGTATATGTAGAACTGTGTAGGAGGCATGGAGAAGGTGAGGCTTCTGTAAGTGTCAAAGTTGTTGCATGCAGTGCTGCACTTCTGCGTATTCTTTCATATGCTAGACTACATCTGCACAATGAGATACCTAAGCAAAGGAAACACAAGTGATGTGATTGTGAAATGAGCAAAATAAATTGCACGTATTTCAATTACATCACCTGTGTTTCCTATCATTACGAATCACATTGTGCAGATCAAGTTTAGGTCTGTCCAGGGAAACATAGGAGGTTTGGACTTTGTTCAAGAGTGCAGTGGACATGACTCACTTCATTGGTAGACCTTCACATGTATTATGTCCTCTATTCTCTTCAACAACTCGAAATTTCATCTGCAACCCTGAGTAGGCCTCACCTCAAACAAACCTCTGGATAGGACACATCTTATTGGCATCCTGAAGCAATTATTTAAAATGTTAGTTTCTTGCGACACTTTTCTGAGACAACAGCAATGCAAAAGATGCACCATGTTTTAAGATAGGCCTCACTTCATCTGCATCAAGATATTGTTAGTTTAAAATGTATATCTTTAGGACTGTGTAGGGGGCCTGGAGAAGCAGAAGCTTCTGTAAGTGTCAAAGTTGTTGAAAAACTGTTTGTCCTTCAATCTTTTCCCTTGTCTTTTGTAATTTTTAAATACATGTTTTAATATTTTTGAAATGTTTGTTCTCTCTTTCACAGATTGAAAGTATAAAAACAAAAAGTGAGTAATTTAACGACAATTATAAGGTAAATGCTTTGTACTCTTTTCGTTACATTTCTATCACATTCACCTACTATTAGTTCCACTGCTTCATTTCTTTAACCCTCAGTTTCCTGCCTTTGCTACTTCCCTCATTCCTTTCTCTATTACCTACTTACTCAACTCCTTCCACTCTTTTTCTCAGTCCCTCTCTTCTCATAGTTCCTCACTCTTGTTCACTCACTCCGTCTCTATTACTCTTAGTGTCTTTGACTGATCACTCTATCACTACTTGTTCATAATGCTTTCTCTGTGTAGTTGAAGCACACTAAGGGGCATATTATGAACACAGCCAATAAAATTATTGCTCTTTTTATTGGCAGAAAACTGGTGCAAAAGTGGTTTTAGCGGCAGTTTTCTGCCGCAAAAGCAGCTTTAGCGACACATTTCTGCCAATAAAAGCTGCAAAACTTTTATTGCCTATGTTGATGATATGGCTCTATGTTACTTACATTTCTTTGCTGTTTCAATTAATCTTTTTCTGTTATTTTTTGTTTTCTGTTTTCTATTTTTTCTCTCTGTTATTCCTCATGTTTTAATCTTATTTTGAACATTCACTCACATTCTCCAAGAAACTCTTCTTTGTTAATGTTATACTCTCTTTTTTTTTCTTTCACTTCGTTATCTATTTTGTTTTTCACAATTATACCCTCTTCCGTCTTTTCTTCGGTAAATAGATCTATTAAACAGTATCTCTTCTTTACTCCCTATAGCTGTCTTTCTTTTAACATCACTCTCTGTTTACTTTCCTTATACTTACTCTTTTTTTATTTTTTATTTTTTTTGGTTAGCTCCCGGTCCGCGTACCGGGAAGCTAACCCGGGAGCGAACCAAAAGAAATAGAGCTTGCCAGAGTGCTAAACATTCTAGCAATTTTTTTTGAAAGGGAAGGTAGTTCTGAAAAGAACTTTTTTTTATATTTTTGTTGTTTTATATTTTTTTTTTATTTATTTATTTATTTATTTATTTTTTGTATTTTTTGAACGATTTTATATTTTTTTGGGTTTTTTTTGGGGGGGGGGAAACAACAAAAACAGGCGTTGAAAAGGGCTCAACAGGAGCAAAAAAAAAATTACTGGGGGCGGTTAGGGCAATCATGGTGTTCATACGCCAGGTTGAGTGCATTGATGCTCATGTTGCCACACGCTAACAACGCACGACAGTGCATACAAGAGTGTATCATGTGGCCAAAATTTTCTTGTATATTTGGCACAGTTTCCCGTGCCTCTTCTGGTGTTAATGAAATTGGTGTTCTTGGTCTGGCCACAGGAGTTGGTCTTGGATTGTCCTGCATATCCCTTATTTCCGCCCGGCTGTAATTGAGCGGATGCTTCCTTGTCATGTGCCTGTGCATTGTGTGATTTCCGTAACTATATTTCTTGTCCGTCCCTCTGGATAATTGTTCTTTGCATATGAGGCAGGTGACATACCTCGCATTGACTTTTTTTTGGCCACGAGGGATCGAATAAAACTGCCAGATGAAACTGGCTTTCTTTCTGGAAACCCGGGGCACCTCTTCTAAGAACTGTGGTTCTTCTCCCTCCTCATCCATTTCTTCCTCTTCCTCCTAAGTGTTGGTCATGACCTGGGGAGGTGGTCCTCTCTTCCCATGAGGAGGTGGTGGTGGTGGTGGGGGTCCACCAGCTGAAGCTACCAATGAAGCCATTTCTCATATAGTAGTAAAGGTCTTCCTCTCACAATGATGAAAGTCAGAGTGAGGAAAGAAGGAGGGGTTTTCATCATTTGGGAAAAACAATACTTCTCAACCAATGAAAAGTGTTATTTTTAGGTCACCTGACCTAGCCTTACATCATTATGAAACCAAAAGTGAAATGAACCAATGAAAAGTTTTATTAACAAGTCACATGACCTCTCACGCTCATGTTACGCGCTGCGGTACGCGCCCCGGTTAGCTTCCGGGTCGCTGAGCTTCGCGCCTCGGTCCGTGCCCCGGGACACTTCCGGGTGCGCTAACGCAGTACGTCATAAGACGCATTACGCGGCAACGCGATACCGTCACTATGTTGATTTCTTACCGGTTCGCGGACCGGGTCGCGGCATCAAATTGAGCTAACGGGAAGCTTCCCGGTTCGCGGACCGGGAGCGAAACAAAAAAAATATTAAAAAAAAATTCTTAATAAACATATAAAATATATTTTTGGATTTAAAGAAGAATACATTTTACAGCTATAGATATTAGCTTTTAAAAAACCAATGAAATTCACTGAAAAAACCATAGGTTATAGACCATATATAGTTAGGAATTAGCATTTACAAAACCTTGAAAATTCACTGAAAAAACCATAGGTTATACACCATATATAGTTAGGAATTAGCATTTAAAAAACCTTATTTTACTCACACAAAACCATTGAAATTCCATATATAGTTAGTTGTACTAACTATATATCGCGCACCCGCAATCCACTGCTGATCATGTCACATATTACATCATTCAAGACATGGTCAGTGACATCACTGATGACATCACTGATGACATCTCAAATGACATCACTGATGACATCACTGATGACATCTCAAATGACATCACTGATGACATCACTGATGACATCTCAAATGACATCACTGATGACATCTCAAATGACATCACTGATAACATCTCAAATGACATCTCAAATGACATCACTGATGACATCTCATTTGACATTACTGATCACATCACTGATGACATCATTCATGTGATAATACGATGAACCTCTTCAGACTCTAATATAACCTTAGATACACTCAGTGTAAACACAGACTCGCAGATTGTCACTCATCCATGAAGTTACACACACACCTAGTCAGTCATGCAAACAATCAATCACACCTCCATTTCCTTAACTATACAGTTAAACACACCTTACTTATTCAAACATATACTAAAACATATTTACTCACTTATACAATCCTGGATACAAGTTCACAATGATCCATACAGCCACTCACACATTCACTGGCTCTTATGCACAGTTATTTATATATGTCAACTCTCACATGTACTGTATTTTACATATGTACTTACTTTGACATGTAGCACTGAGATATCTATTCACTCACCAATACAGTTATGCACACAGTCAACCACCCATACAGCTGTTTCCACATGAACTTTTGAACCCATACATCTATGCAGAGAGTCATACACCTCCCAGCCACCCATACACACTCTCAGTCTCCCATACAAATACTTGGGCAACCAATCAATAACCCATATAGTTAATCATATAGCTACTGATCAACACATGCAGCAGTTTACAGAACAACAGACATAATGATGCACAAATTAAGACAGTTTAGTCACTAACCCATGCACTCAGTGAGACACATTTAATCACTCACTCATACAGTCAGTCATGCACCTACTAAATCCTTTGTTCAGACACTTCTACATCCACTCATTCTTCAATATGTAAGACATATTTTAACTTTACAGAAACATACAGTCACTGGATGTTGTCATCAGTGATGTCATCAGTGATGTAATTTGAGATGTCATCAGTGATGTCATCAGTGATGTCATTTGAGATGTCATCAGTGATGTCATCAGTGATGTCACTGACCATGTCATGAATGATGTAATATGTGACATGATCAGCAGTGGATTGCGGGTGCGCGATATATAGTTAGTACAACTAACTATATATGGAATTTCAATGGTTTTGTGTGAGTAAAATAAGGTTTTTTAAATGCTAATTCCTAACTATATATGGTGTATAACCTATGGTTTTTTCAGTGAATATATATATATATATATATATATATATATATATATATATATATATATATATAGATATACATTGTAGCCTTGGGACTACTGTGGCACTACGCGCATACATTCATTGAATAAGCTCTGGATGAAGTCAGTAGCGTTTTGCACTCTTCATGTTTGTTTTGCGTGTCTTTAAAAATGGACTACGTGACATCAATACTAATACGCAGTGTGTGCAACTTCTAAATAATGCTTTCCAACTGTGGATATAGTGTTTGTTCACCTGGTGATTCAAGATGTATAAAAAGAGTTTGTTTTGTCATAACTGAATATAACCAGTCAAATACCAAGACGGGAAACTAGTATAAACGTTATTGTATGTAACGAAAGTACCTTTTCAATATGGCCGCCGAGTAAGTTTGTCTGTTTTAAGTCCTTTGTTAATGTTAACACACGTTTGCTGTCACGAAACTTTTTTTGAAAAACTTTATTTATTGGACCAGGCTCTATGTTTGAATTACCTGTGAGCAAGGCAAGTTGGTTGCTGAAACGGGTTGGGTTTTCTTCCACTACTTGATTCAATATGCTGGAATGAATTTAAATAAATAATCCTTTATTGCAACTAAACCTGGAGTGGTGACTACGTTTAGAGTGGAGTGCATCTGCGTAATTTCTTATGCTTTGTGAACTGAATACAGACAACAGGGAAACCTCTGACCCTGTGTTGCACCGCTTTCACAGTGTCGCGGCAAATCTCGGATGAGGTGAAAATGGTGATATATATATATATTTATATTGAGCAAAACTCTTCGTCTTCGTTTTTCCTTCGCAGGACACCATTGAAGAGCACGGACCACAACGATGTTGTAATACCTTCAGTTTATTTTGTTACCATGTACAAACAGACGGGGCAGCCATGACGCATTTCGTCCCTAGCTTGGGACTTGATCACATGACGCCAAACCACCTTTGGCATTCATTTAAATAGCAACTCACTTTTTTTTACTTTTTTTCACTTTTGTTTATTTTTTTGTCGTTTTTTTCCCATTTTAATCAAGCAAGTGTGATCATTGGTTTGTGCAAGACCCACATCTTTTAAAGTGCTAATGACAGTGCTCGCTATCATCCAGTAGTTTGTATCTGCCATACAAATATATCATCCTTCTCCATAGAATACATGAATTGTACATGGATACTTGAATTCAATTAGAGGATACAGTATCGACATGGAACCCTATTATTTCAAAAAATTGCATAGATATTTTGGCATAAATGCATTGGCACATCAGACATTGTTGTACAATTTGTAGCTCTGTGCTGGCTGGTCACGACAGAATCCACCTATTTAAATATAAAGATAAATAAATAGAATCTAATATCTTAGATAAATAAATAAGTAGCTAAATAAATACATATTGTATGGTAATATATATATATAAATATGCTAAAATTGTATAAAGGTTTAAATACACAAAAGATAAATAAATAAATAGGTAGATCGCGACTTAAGAATCCGTTAAATACTGGTTACCTCCTACCACCTTTATTGAGAATTCATGGTTTAGAATTCTAATTGTGACCAAACCCTTACTTTGCTTCTACAACCAAGCTAAGAGCCCGAGTTTTCCAATTTAAAAACGATATCCTTCTTGATTTTATCCATCCTCTAATTAATTGATGGTAAGATAAGAACCCCCATCAGTATCTAGTGGCAATACTTTAAAACAACTGGGATTGACTATTCAAAATAAGTGCATGTGCCAACAACTATATATCTTTTTCATTTTTCTCTATAACCTTTGTTCTAAACAGAAGTAAAAAAGTGCAAATGTGTATTATATAAAAATCTAAGACGGTTAAAAAAGAGAATAAAGGGAACTAGTGGAAAGCTGCCATGTAAAAATATATGAAATATATATATATATAATTAATGTTGAGGAATATACCATTTATTATTTCCCTGGAAGTCAGTAGTGAAGCATGAAGCACTTTAGCTCCTGATATAGTGAAATAGATAGGAAGGCTTTTTTTTTAATTTGATAAATTAGGTTTTAATCAATTACATATTTAAATTTCTCAATAGGTATTCCTAGGATTAGGAATCTTAGTGGTTCATATGTAACCAATAACACTATTAATGGGATTGCAGAGTTCATTGTTGAATTAGAAATGGAATAAAAATTCAGGGCAAAAATGGAAATGGTATAAAAACAACTCAGAATGGTAATAAATGTAGATTGAACATAGAAAATGACCAACCCTTAATGAAATGAAATATTAGGATGTTGAATATGATTGCAATTTTGTATTTGTACAGATATGAAAACAGATTATAGAACCGCCCCTCTGCCCCTCACAAATCCCTCTTTTTTATAGATATAAAATAGTTTTTAACAAAGTGGTAACAACAATTGGATACTTCCGGCTGGAAGTATTGCAAAACTACCAATTTTTATAATACATTTTTGCACTTTATGAGCACATGTGCACACAATGGGTGGAGCTATTGGTTAGAAATATATTTATGAAAACCGAACTGATTTAATAATTAGACTAGTGAATGTATAGCACATATCTATGTACAGTAGTATTTTTTGAGGCACTCTCTTTGATTAGAGGTATGATGTGAGTAATTACGGTTAAGAATACATATTCTCTTGTTTTAAGAAAATGATGAAATTCAAGTGATTTGTAAACGTATAAGGTTTATGCAACAGTTTTAATTGTTGATATTTCATGAATATTAACATCATGGGGACTAAATGAATGCCCAGAACTGTATGGTGTAGTATGTCTTCGGTTTTCATGGACTGATACTGACCAATCACGTAGCACTTTAGAAAATAAAAAATGGAGGGAACCTCACAATCACTACCAGCGAGCAAGGCGTCAGGAACGCCGAAACGCGTTTGGTTTGGGACGGCAATGCACTACAATTAACTGAAAAAAATAAAGATTCTCAGCGGCTGCTGAATTGGAAAAGAGTCTGTCTCTCTCGTCTTTTGTGAACGCCATTGGGAAGCCGGCGTTGAGAGTGCAATCAGGATATATATATATATATATATATATATATAGATACATATATTACCTACTGGCGGTCGCCAGTAGGTATATATAGTTAGGATTTTTTCTCTATGGGTTTTTTGAAAATTCTATGTCTAATAACTTTGGCGTTTGTGGACGGAATTGGCTGAAATTTTCAGGAAAATGGCACATTTTGTTTCTGAGCAGCCCCTGAAAATTGGGGGGGGTTCGTCCAGGGGGGGTCGAGAAAAAAGGGGGGTCCCAAAACGTGTTTTTAACATTGAGTTTTCCATAGGGCGGTTGGCCTCACTTTTAGCCCGAACGGCTGAATGGATTTGCACGAAACTTGGCAAAATTGTAGGGACTGGTAGCCCGATGTGCCTTTTGTAGGTCTCAATATATGTGCTACAGTGGATTTTGAGAAATTAACGTTTAAAAAAAGATATATATCTGTAACAGCGGACCGGGCAGCGCTCCGGTTCGCGGACTTTTCGCGCAACGGAGCTTTGTGAAGCGAAGCTGATTGGTTCTCCGGCGTCTGTCAACATTCCAAACAGTCCGTAGCGGCCGCCATCTTGTCTCTCGGTAGGATCGAGAGACAAGAGGAGGCCAAAGCGAAGGGGCAAATGACCATAAGGGGGCATAGTAGATCCTCACTGACCCCCTAGGTTTGATGTGGAGGTTTTAAAAGGGCCCCGCGGGGCAAAAAAATAATAATAATAATCGAACGGCTGAATGGATTTGCACGAAACTTGGTAAAATATTAGGGACTGGTAGCCCGATGTGCCTTTGCTAGGTCTCAATATGTGTGCTCCAGTGGATTTTGAGAAATTAACGTTCAAAAAAAGATATATATCTGTAACAGCGCTCCGCTTCGCGTACTTTTCGCGTTACGGAGCTTTGCGAAGCTGATTGGTTCTCCGGCGTCTGTCAACATTCCAAACAGTCCGTAGCGCCCGCCATCTTGTCTCTCGGTAGGATTGAGAGACAAGAGGAGGCCAAAGCGAAGGGGGAAATGAGCATAAGGGGGCATAGTAGATCCTTCCTGACCTCTTAGGTTTGATGTACCATTTTGCCAAGTTTGGTGTAATTCCGTTCAGCCATTCAGGCTGTAGACGTATGTAAATGTCCTATGGAAAATTGCATGGGGAAAACACATTTGAAAGTGTTGAAATTTAGAACCAATTAAAATGTTACTTTGGTTTTGTATTTGTGTGTGATGAAAGTTAATTGGTTATGTATATATGTCAAATGAGAGGAAACCACAGCCATTTTGTGATACTACTGTCTGAGGTACATTTGTGAGGAATTTTTGGTGGTGAATTTCTGGTGTTTGATTTACACAGTACTAACACTTCTCCTACTTTTAAAAAGGTGAGTTGTTAATTTGTAAGGGGAACTATGTTGTACACTTGAAGATAATTTGAAAAATGTTTTCTGTTATTTATTTGCAGTCCTTCTGTTATACTAAATACTTGATAAAGTTAGTTTTATATTATGTATTACTAAAAACGATAAATGAAAGTGATTATTTTTTTCTGCAATTTACAGCAAGCAATTTCAAAATAAAATGGCTCACAATGAAGAGACCGTGGCAATTTCTTTTGAATTGTCCACTACATTGATTGAAATTGAGAGCACCAATAATGAAATATTGTCACAAGGAGGAGATGACTTGTATGATTCCATTAGATTGATTGAAATGGACAGCACCAATAATGAAATATTGTCACAAGGAGATGACTTGAATGATTCCACTACATTGATTGAAATTGAGAGCACCAATAATGAAATATTGTCACAAGGAGGAGATGGCTTGTATGATTCCATTAGATTGATTGAAATGGACAGCACCAATAATGAAATATTGTCACAAGGAGGAGATGACTTGAATGATTCCACTACATTGATTGAAATTGAGAGCACCAATAATGAAATATTGTCACGAGGAGATGACTTGAATGATTCCACTACATTGATTGAAATTGACAGCACCAATAATGAAATATTGTCACAAGGAGGAGATGACTTGAATGATTTTTTTGATCAATCTGTTGATGGCGAATTTATCGAATGTTTGGAGACCATAGAGTTACAAGAATCATCATTGCAGACTTTTCATGAGGAAATTGCTGATGAGGACATGTTACTAGTTCTTTCAAATTTAGAAAATTCTGAAGAATAAATTTATATTTAGAAATCAAAAACTGTTTGAGACATTATTCATTTTTATTTTTAATTTATGAGGTTGTAGCGAAGTGATTGTAGTATAAAATGAGAGTTATAGTATAGAGTGCAACATTTTTATGTTACATGGTAAGTTTACTCATATTTACTTCCCTTCTGCCACTATATTATCTCCAATGTGTATTTGACATCTCTTCTTCATCTCCGGCCTCCTTTCTCTCACTGTGTGTCTCCGATGCATCTTATCGCTGCTATTTTGTGTAATTACAGAAGAGAGTAAAATAAAATAGTTCGGAACGTGAAAAGGGGGCAAAGTAGAGTACCCCTCACCCCCTAGGCCTTTTTAGGCGGTCCCAAAAGGATCAGTTTCTGCTTTCCTGAGAGATTATGGTATGAGTTCCATATACCACAATAATTTGCATTACAACATGCAAGATATCTATCTCCTATTACCAACTTTGAGATATTCGCGCTAAGCGCGAATATCTCCAAAAAGTAACACCTGCCCTGAGCAGTTCTTAGCCATGTTATCCAATGGGAGGTGGATAACATGGACTTTTTAGCGATATTCATGCATTGCGGCCGTTTATTATCGCATTTGCGATAAACCTTGATAATAGCAAGGTTTATCTTCGATAATTTCTGACGATGCTTAGCGGTAAAAAATTCGTTGGTAAGCATCGTTAGCGATAAATATCGCTTAACTTTGGTAATATGCACCAACGTCTGTTAACGTTCGATTCGAAGGAAATGAGGAAGTGTTGAAAAACATTGTCTGCGCCATCTTGCCTTTTTTGAAATGCCACACTTTTGTCGTGCACGGCAGCCATTTTAGATGCCTTGACCAGACCCACTCTCTGCACGCTGTCGATTCGTAGCATGGCTCCCCACCCTCGCAAGCATCTTCCCCAGGCACTGGTCACCCCCGCTCTCTGTCTTATGCATCGGCAATAAACCTCCCCCCATCTGCGCTGCTCTTCCCTGAAAATCACACTCTGTGCCCGCCCGACACCTTCCTTTCGCCCTATTCACTACCGCACCCTCTGACACTCCTCTTCCTCTGTGTCCGATTGTCCAGGCTATCACCTAGCCCTGCAGATGTAGTTTATGACCCCTCTTCAAAGGAGTTATAGTAGTTCAAGGCCCACACCCGATGAGATCCGTCACACCACACGTGTTCCTACTATCTGAAAACCATCCTGTATTGTGATTGGGGAGGGGACCGAGCCTGAAGCGGAAGATTCCAGGAATGACTCTTTGTACATCAAAGTTTTTACAATTATGTGTCACATTAAAAATATATAGCACTCCAACAAAGTAGTAGGAATATAAAACTTTAATAACATATAAATATATACAACAAAACAAAAACAGTAAAAACATTTAAACAACGAAGAGACCGTGGCAATTTCTTTTGAATTCCTGATGAGGACATGTTACTAGTTCTTTCAAATTATGAAAATTCAGAAGATGTTGCCTGGGGGTGGGTCGTCAGTAGCAGTCTGTTGTGCGAATAGTTCCAAGGCAGCAGAACGCGCTGAAATCTAGATGGCACGAAAGTGATGTCTAGTAAGTTGCCGCCCAGCAAATAACAGCGTGGGGCGCCGCGGGGGTGAGTGAGTCCAGTAGGCACCACAGCTATTCTTACCGGCATTGCAGAATTACTGCTGGGGACAATGCCTGTGCTGTAGCAGGGTCACAGCAGAAACAAAAAGGATTCTGTTGAAGATGTTGTTGGTTTTCAATTTGAATACAGTTCTGGTGTCAACTGCTATGCTAATGTAGTGGTTAATGTTTTGTTTTCTCTAGAAAATGTAAAAGAGGGGGAGGCAGTCCAAAGTTCCGTTAAAAGGGCAAAGGAAAGGATCGGTGGTTTGAACTATCAGTCAAAAAGGGGAGGGGGTGCAACAATTTTTCCTACCGGGTCACACTGTGCTTTCACCGGAACTGAGGTCTGCAGGATTCTAGTAATTCAAAGTGAGGCTGGCGCCAGCATGGGAGCGCCGACGTCCCGCGGATACAGTTTCGTCACTCCACGGGCGATCATGGCAGTCATTCCCTATCGAGGGTCGGAGACTCCCGCGGCTCCTCTAGAATCTTCAAGGTCGTGGAGGACTACGGTGGTGGAGTCAACCAGTGACCGGGCCATTTCTTTATGCTGGGCCCGCTCTTGCCAGGTCGACCGCCATTTTGAGAGTTCGGTAGCTACTGGCGATCGCGGGGTCAAATGAGCGGACGGGCTCCACCCTGCCGGGCGAGACGTTGCAGCATGGCCACAGTGGAAGAACCCTTTTCCGGGCGCCTGGAGCGCTGAGGGTGCAGCTGGGAAGCCTCCACCTGGGGAGGCGTGGGAGGCCTGTTCGCACCGTCTCTCCCTCCCAGTGCACCCCACGGCGTCTCGCTTGAGATTTGTTATGGCCGGACCAGGCGATGAGGACGAGGGGGGGGGGTCGGAGGCATGTGCAAGACATCCCCCCCCCAGTGTTGTCGCAGCCATTATTCAAGAAAGAAGAAGTGTCCCGTCCGTCTTCGGGCCGGGCTTCCGGTAGATGTCGGCCGGACGCCCCTGGCTCTGGCCCCATGAACGGGTTTCTTGGTTTATCGGCTGCAGCCAGATCCCGTCGGCCTCGGCCCCCCGACCGTTGGTGGCCGGACCGGAAGAGCATGTGGCGGGACTACCTGAAACTGTCAAGGACCACCGCGGCCGGACTGGGAGAGAGAGGGGAGGGTCGAGGAGACATTCCCCCCCCCTGCAACTGTTCAGCGTTGTAAAGGCAATCCCCTGGCCGGGTCCCGCTGGCCTCGGCCTCTCCTCCGGCTACACCCTACGTTAGGATCTCCTGGCCGAGGCGTGGCAGCAGGACCCGCCTTATATGGGCTGCTCCCGGCTGGGCGTAGCCGCAACCCTGCCCCACCTTGGAAGTTTCCAGAGTGGGGGCGGATGTTCTACTGACTTGCATTTTCCCTACTCTATCGATTTTTTTGGCGTGGCAGGCGGTGGGACAGCGAGGGGTGATTTGGTTTCTCTTACTGTTTTTCTGGTCTCTCACCATTGGCATATTTTAACGTTTTCTTGTTTCTAGGACATTAATAGGTTTTATCATTACGTTATGTTATCGTTTCTTTGTTCGTTGTTTAATAAAAGTTCATGTTCATCAGTGGCCTACTGATTTTCGTTTTCGTATTCTTTTCTTTCCAGGTTGTTTCATGCTAAAGTTTCTGTTAACAGGATACAGTGATCACTTCGTTATTATTGCATATCTCCTTTTCACTAGGGGTGCTCTCTGGTCGGGCCAGATGACGTATCTCTAGTAAATGGTCCGGGTGAAACAGGTGCATCAATCAGTGGGGAGTAGATAGGCATGACAGATTACAACGGGGGAGAAAGGTCCGCATTACGTACCCTTTCACTATTTGCAAAGATTTTCCTACGTATATTTGCAAACAGGGAATACCTCCAAAAAGAACCAATTCCCAAACAGTCAATGTTTGGGGAAACAATCAATCAATGAGGAACGAAATAGGCACGACGTGTTAAAGGTTTGCGTTACCTACCCTTCACTATCTGCAAAGGGAGAGAGAATATTCCTATTCTTCCTCGTTTGCAGGCAGGGAAGATTCTTAAGAGAATCAACTTCGAACAATTCAATGCTCGATTCAAACAATCAACAAGGTGTACTGTGAACACAAATGAACGCCGCTTATGTACATACACATTGGTATTATCAACAGGTTGTTCCTAATGTTTCTATTTTAGGGAGGTCAAAAAGAGATCCCATTAGTGGCCTACTGATTTTGCTCGATTCCTTTTGTTTTTTTACACGATTTTTCGCTATCTGCAAAGACTAAACAGAGTATTGCGACTCTGTGCTTGTTTGTAAATAGAGAATGAACCAAAGAGAACAATCAATCAAATGGAGAGAGAAGCAGGCACGACGGATTACAACGGGGGCAACGGGGGCAAAGGCCTGCGTTAACTACCCTTCACTATCTGCAAAGAGAGAGTACTCCTAATAGAAATGAGGGGTGGGGGGCAGCATTCAAAGCAGATCAGTGTGCATAAACACGAAAATGTTTTTACTTACCACGTACTTGACATTCGACAGCTTATGATATTTGCTATTAAAAAACCATTGAAATTCACTGAAAAAACCATAGGTTATAGACCATATATAGTTAGGAATTAGCATTTAAAAAACCTTATTTTACTCACACAAAACCATTGAAATTCCATATATAGTTAGTTGCACTAACTATATATCGCGCACCCGCAATCCACTGCTGATCATGTCACATATTACATCATTCATGACATGGTCAGTGACATCACTGATGACATCACTGATGACATCTCAAATGACATCACTGATGACATCACTGATGACATCTCATTTGACATCATTCTTGTGCTAATACGATAAACCTCTTCAGACTCTAATATAACCTTAGATACACTCAGTGTATACAGACACTCACACACTGCCACTCATCCATGGAGTTACTCACACACCCAGTCAGTCATGCAAAGAAACAATCTCACCTCCATTTCTTCAACTATACAGTTAAACACACCTTACTTATTGAAACATATACTAACACATATTTACTCTCTTATACAATCCCTGATACAAGTTCACAATGATCGATACAACCACTCACTCATTCAGTGGCTCTCATGCACAGTTATTTATGTATGCCAACTCTCACATGTACTGTGTTTAACATATGTACTTACTATGACATGTAGCATTGAGATATCCATTCACTCATCAATACACTCATGCACACAGTCAACTGCCCATGTAGCTGTTTCCACATGCAGTCTTGAACTCATACACGTAGTGAATAAACTGCTCACACATCTATGCATAGAGTCACACACCTTCCAGCCACCCCCACACAAACTCAATCTCCCATAGAAATACTTGGGCAACCAATTAATAACACATATAGCCTCTCGTATAGCTAATGATCAACACATGCAGCAGTTTACATCACAACAGACATAATGATGCACAAATTAAGACAGTTTAGTCACTAACCCATGCATTCAGTGAGACACATTTAATCACTCACTCATACAGTCAGTCACGCACCTACTAAATCCTTCATCCAGACACTTATACATCCACTCATTCTTCAATATGTAAGACATATTTTAACTTTACAGAAACATACAGTCACTGGATGTTGTCATCAGTGATGTCATCAGTGATGTCATTTGAGATGTCATCAGTGATGTCATCAGTGATGTCACTGACCATGTCATGAATGATGTAATATGTGACATGATCAGCAGTGGATTGCGGGTGCGCGATATATAGTTAGTGCAACTAACTATATATGGAATTTCAATGGTTTTGTGTGAGTAAAATAAGGTTTTTTAAATGCTAATTCCTAACTATATATGGTCTATAACCTATGTTTTTTTCAGTGAATATATATATATATATACGTATCTATATATATGTATATATATATGTATATATATATGATGCTCCAACTTTTCTCCTTTTGCCGAAGAAAACGAAACAGCACTCGAGGAGTTATGTGTCAACCAAGCAATATTTTATTCAGCGAGGGGCTTACACAGATGCGTTTCGGCGTTCTGCCTTCGTCAGTGTAAATTACAGGAACACAAGCAACCGGCATGTTAATAAATCATTTCATTAGTCAAGAAAAGCGACAGAGGACTAACCCCAATAAGACCACTGGTCGCGCCATCTTGAAGTTGTTACATGCACCATGTTAGTCTATCTAAGGTGCAATAAAGCCCACCAATGGGCTATTATGCTCGGGCATGGGGTGTTTACAGGATCAAAATTTGTTTAAGATATAAACACAACAAAGCATAGAGCCGTGGATCGGCCAATATCCTCTATCATTTCTTCTCATCATTTAGACATATATCCAACTACATACCGAGTTAGCAGAAGTGCATCACATTTCAACTTTCCTAACATTTTCAGGAAATTCATTGCAAAATTCATCGGGCAGTTCAAAATCATATCTATAATCAATTCATCCTTTGTTTAAATTCTCACATTTTCACTTCATCAATTCACCAATCATCTATTGTGGGAAAGTCTTTAGGATGAACATAGGAGATCCCTATACTAAAACATCTCTGCCTTCCAGGCAGGTTCTTATATGCGGCTGTTTAAGGCTGATTCAATGCTCTGCTCACTAAACGTGTATGCCAGAACATCCATCAGAATTGAACATCAAGGATCAGATGTCAAAGATCAAAAATCAAAAAATCAAAAAATCAAAAAACAAGAAATCACAAATCACAGATCACAAATCACATATCGCAGACTACAGGGTAAGTTACGTGTTATGAGAAACAGACTTGAAATAACAGTTATATGTGTTCACGTTTCCTATTTCTGCAGCCTAAAGATGACCCTGGACTGCATCCTACACTGCATCATTATTTTCCCAGATGAAACGTCATTTCTTCCCCGCTGTTAAGGCCTTTCGGGTGTTTCTTGGAAAGATCTATGATGTACCTCGATTCTAATCTACGGAGTCGTCTCAAACGATCACCACCCCTGACATTTGGTGTTACAGTGTCAAGGCCAAAATATTGTAGTTTGTTGCGGTCCTGTCCATGGGCTTCAGCGAAGTGGCGAGCCACCGGATAGGCGGGGTCTGCTTTGTCTATGGCCCTAAGGTGTTCTAATACTCTCAATTTCAGCTCCTTGATTGTACTGCCGATGTAGCGAAGGCCACACGGGCAGTGCAAGCAGTAAACTGCATATTGCGTACTGCAGGGGATGAATTTCTTGATGGATAATCTCTTCCCTGTCTCTGATATTACGTACGATAGAACCCTTTTGCTGCCCACACACGCTTTGCAGCGGCCACAGGGATACAATCCTTTATGTTCCCTTAAGGTATTTGATTTGGACACGGGCCTTTCCAGGTGGCTGGTGACAAGCATGTCCCCCACCGATCTGGCTTTGCTGCATGTCAATAATGGATGAGGTGGCAGGTCGTCTTTGAGCACATTGTCTGTTTGCAGAATGTGCCAGTTCTTTCTAAGCATCATTCTGAGATCATTAGCCCCTGCTGAGTATGGCGTAATAAGTCTGAATTTGCCCTTATTTGTGGTAACGTCCTTCTCACGACCACCCCTTGTTGGTTTGGCGGTGAATAAAGTCCCTCTTGAGATCTATTGTAATCAAAGATGCAGGGTAGTCATAGTCTATTAGTCCATTAAGTATATTTATTTATAAGTATAGAAAGATGGTAAGTCTAATCAATACATCAGTATTAGCTTATATGAACACTTAAGTATATGCCTAGGTATTTGCTATTTGCCCCACCAGGAGCAAGGTCCTCTCTGCTCAGCCCATCTCACCAACTGATCTTGCCACATACAAAACCACCCTAACATTCTATATGACATCATAGCAGGCTGAGCAGGCAATGCAGAGAGACACCATAGAGGGATTGCATCCAGTAGAGTAAGACTACAACACATCTCCCCCATTATAATAATGGAAAACAAAGAGAGAGAGTGTGAAACTGTAGGACACATGTGAAGCATAAGAAGGAATAACAGTTAAACGTAAGGTAATAATATAGTGGAACAAAATAGTGTAGTGGAACAACAAAAGAGAGGAAAAATGCTTGAATTAAAATATACCATACAACTCATCCTTCTCCTTTGATAACGCACATACACTCATCCTTCCTCCTTACTCAACAATGCATTGAGATGGCAAAATGCACAAGACAGAAAGGAGGATGCACTACTAAAACAAATAGAACACTCTATTCTCAGATAAGATAAGGAAAAACAAGGAATGCTAGACAAAAGATACAATCAAAAAACTAAAAACAACGGCGTTTTTAAAATGCAACACACCACATGGTGTAAAAAAAACGCCACATGACAGGTCCATCACCCATAGAAAGGTAACAGAAAAACAAAAACTGTTAAATTTTTGGGTACTAAAACTCACGGCAAACGTGACACGGGTTACCCTAAAACAAAACAAACATGCCATGCCAACTATAAATGGAAAAACAATTACTCAAACAAACATACTGCGAGCTATATCAGCCCAAAGGTAACCCACTCTGGGCACTCCTTCACCCGAAGGACAACAAAATAAGGGAAAAGAAACAATTCCAAGTTATTCTAAATTTTGGGGATTGTAACACCCAAAGGAAACAAAATTTGAAAATTGCCATGCCCATGGCAAACATCAGATAGATTTCTTTCAACCTAGAGCAAACATATTTAGGGAAAACTGAACCCTAGGAAAACCAAATGTGGATACAAAAGACCTACGACATGCTAAAATAAGGAAACTTTAAAATTTGTGACACACATGTTCAACTGGATGAGGGACACTCCACCAAAGTCAATATATATCGCACAAACAATTAACAACTACAACTCCAGGAAACAAAAAAAACAAACTACAATTGACCAGCAAATTAAGAATGTCTCATGTTCCATTGAGCTGTCGACAAAAAGGGATGTTGTGAATACGGGAAGATTCGCGACTTCCTCCACGAAAACAACAACACTACTACCAACGTCACAACAAACATATAACTGCAACATGACCCCATCCAGATATTAAAATCACATGGTAATTAGAACATAACAAACTAAAACAATAAACGTGGTCACCGTAGTCTTAGATGAGCGATACCTCACCCGAAAGTCCAGTCCAATGAAGATGAGTGATACCTCACCCGAAGGTCCAGTCAGCAAAACAGAAAATCAAATCCATGTAAGTCTAATTCACTATTCATTTATCTAAAATTAAAATGTTGCAGGTAAAATCCAGCGTAGGTAGAGAATTGCGCCACAAGCAGCATCATCAACACGGGAAGTGTAGAATCATCATGAAATCCTCATTAGCGCTTGTAAATCTGGATTTGCGCATGTAAAACAAGTTTGTCACAACTATAATAGAGTTAGCCTTCACGTAAATGAGATGCGCTTGCGATGTATCTGCTAGTCAAGCTTGGATGTGAAACGTCGTGAACTGAGGATGACAAAAGGAATCCATCCCAACGTCCCAAAATGGCCGCCATAGCGTCGTTGAGCGTCGCTTTCTATAGTAAATGGGTCTCGTTTTTACCCATGAATCCCCATCACTAACACTCTGATGAAACGCAAAGACGTCATCAGATGGGTTCTAATAGGGGAAGGAGGAGAAGCTCCGCTGACCAACCGTCACCGACTCGAGAGAAGGTGAGTTGGTGGACTTGAAAGAAACGCTGGCCCAATATTACGATACAAAGTCTATTCCAATGTCAGGACGCCACAATCACTGACGCGTATATGTTTGCAAGGTGTAAAATCTCTCTACCGGCAATGAAAGTCAAGAAACCCAAATCTTTGTGGAGGCAATTGAAATCAGCTCACACAGTGTTTCGCTCCCACAACGCTTCAGCTTACATAGCGCTACGCTTCCTCAGCGCTTCAGCACACACTGCGCTACGCTCCCTCAGTGCTTCAGGTCTCACGGCGCTGTTGTACTTTGAATATAATCCACAGCGCTTCAGCACACACAGCGCTACGCTCCCACAGCGCTTTTGGTCACACGGTGCTGCTGTACTTCGGAGTTTCAGCTTCGTCTTTTCCTGTGATTCTCCAGTTCCATATGTTCAAGTTCAATCAATGTAGATCACGTAGGTTCTCCTCGTCGTCGCCAGTATTGTAATCAAAGATGCAGGGTAGTCATAGTCTATTAGTCCATTAAGTATATTTATTTATAAGTATAGAAAGATGGTAAGTCTAATCAATACATCAGTATTAGCTTATATGAACACTTAAGTATATGCCTAGGTATTTGCTATTTGCCCCACCAGGAGCAAGGTCCTCTCTGCTCAGCCCATCTCACCAACTGATCTTGCCACATACAAAACCACCCTAACATTCTATATGACATCATAGCAGGCTGAGCAGGCAATGCAGAGAGACACCATAGAGGGATTGCATCCAGTAGAGTAAGACTACAACAAGATCTTTCTCACTTTTTTCAAAGTTCTTTGCAGCAATTCATTGCCATATCCCCTGATCTTAAAGCGGGATAGGCAATCCGAGGCAGCCGCCGCGAAATCAGATTCCCTGGAGCAGTTCCTTCGGAGCCTCAATAGCTCCCCTTAAGGAATGCTGTTGATGAGTTGTGGGGGATGACTGCTGCTGGCAAAGAGTGTAGAATTGCCAGCAGTCTCTTTCCTATGTAAGGCCGTGTGTAGTTGCCCTCCCTCTATGAACACTCTCAGGTCCAAGTACTCCGCTGCCACCGGACTAATTGAACCGGAGAAATGCAGGTTAAGGTCATTGTTGTTCAGTGCCCTGATGTACTCTGCTGCTGTGTTCATGCCACCGTTCCACACGATAAAAAGATCATCGATGTAACGATGCCAACACACGGTTTCCCCTTTCTCCTGTCCAACCCTACAGCTCCTGGGCACCGTCTCCTCCTACCAGCCTACGAACAAGTTCGCGTAGCTGGGGGCAAAGCAGGTGCCCATCGCTGTCCCTGACTTCTGTAAATACAGCTGTTCTTCAAATAGGAATATATTGTGGGTTAGACAAAACTCAACAAATTCAAGGATCATCATGTTATGTCTTGCAAATCGCATTTGACGCTGATCTAAATGTTTTTTGATTACTTTTAGGCCATGATGATTTTCAATACAGGTGTATAAACTGGTAATGTCCAGCACCAAAAGCAAATACCCTGAATCCCATTCCAGATCTTTTATCTTCATTAAGAAATCCTTTGTGTCCTTAATATAGGATTTCAGGTTCAACACCAAGGGAAACAGGACATTGTCAACAAATTGGGACAAGTTCTCGGTTAAGCTGCCGATGGAAGAAATAATAGGATGCCCTGGTGGATAGTCTCTGTTTTTGTGCAGCTTTGGTAGGTGGTAAAAGGTAGGGGTCATGGGGCAATTGTTCCGCAAAAATAAGTGTTCATCTTTGCCCAGCATCTGTAGGTTGTACCACTTATGGATCAGTGTATCATATTCCTTGATGCTTTGTTGATAAGCATCAGTAGTACATTTCATATAAAACTTCTCATCCGAGAGTTGCCTCAGTGCCTCGTTCTTATAATAATCCCTACTCATTAAAACCACGTTCCCTTCTTTATCTGAAGGTTTCACCACAATGTTTTTGTCTTTCATTAGGTTTTTTAATGCTATATTCTGTGGTTCCGTGATATTGTGTTTGTGGATTTGGTGGTCCGCTTTTCGATACCTCATGAGGTCGTTATTCATAGCCTCACTAAATACATCCACGGCATCCCATAGGGACTGGGGAACAAAGACAGAGGTGGGTTTAAAACTGCTCTCCTCTCTTTCCTGTTCAATGCCTCGGAATTCTGCTCGTTGTGCAGTGTCGAGTTGGTTAACATCCAGAGATTGTTCCATTTCTAGGTCTTCAAGAATTTCCACTGTTGGCAAGTCCCTACTACTCAGAGCGTCAGTTGCAGTTATCCTGGCTCCTTTCTTACTTTGATCTTTTATGTAGGGACGTAATTTAAAATAATTGTGGAGTTTTAATTTCCTTGTGAAACGGAATAAATCTATTCTGGTTTGTGTATATTCCAACTAAACGTTTGGGCAGAAAGTTAATCCCAGGGTGAGGACTTCGGTTTGCTGATCTGTTAATTCTTTGTCTGTGAGGTTAACGATTGTTAAATTAACTTGATCTCCGGAACCGTTTTCTAAGGATGTCATTGTTTCTTGTTGCGGTTGCGGTTGGTCCAGCGGGAGGTTTTCGCGCCTCCTCTTGCCGCCCCCTGACCTCCTTGTCCTCCTGCTTCTCCTGATTCCACTGCTCCCAAATCCGGCGGTTTGTTTTTTCTATCTCGGAGCCAGGATTTCTTGAATATCTCGAATTCCTCTTGAAAAGGGGTTCTCTTACTCTTGCCAGCTTGGTCGGCTCGATTCTTTCCCCGTTCTTCTGCGTCAGGCTGATCATCGCCTTACACAAGAACAGGAATTCGTCCATATCCAACATGGATTTGTTCCGCCATTTTGTCAAAAGATCATGATATAATTTCTTGCTGCATTCATATTCCTTCTCATTGGTGATAACATAATTTTCCAGATTTTCCAATTGTCGGAGAGATTCTTTGCAGTATTGGTCTCTAGACAGCAGAACGATATTCCCTCCCTTATCGGATGGCTTTAGTATAATCCTTTAATTTTTCTGGATATTCTCCAAGGCAGATTGTTGTTCTATGGTCAAATTGTGTTTCTTTTTCAAATTATGCCTTTTATTTATATCCACCCTGTATTGGACTAGATCCTGTATGACGGCCTCTGAGAAGGTATCTATCGCGTCATATGGCATTTGAGGATTAAACTGTGAGGGAGCACGGAAGTTGGTTTGAGGTGATTGTTGCTCAATGCCAGTTGGCATCCCCATTGTTTGCATTTGTTCTTCCCTCAGATCTTCCAATACTTGGACTGAGTCTAAGTCTCTCACAGTTAAAATGTCAGTAAGTTGTGCAGTTGGTCTTTTTTTCGTTTTTCTAGAATCCACAACACTAGGTTTGATTTTATGGAACTTGTGCAGCTTCATTTTCCTTACTAGTTTAAACAAGTCAATCCTTGTTTGTGTGAACTCTAATCGGTCACTAGGACAGAAGGTGAGGCCCAATTGTAAGGTGTTTTTCTCGACATCTGTTAGATCATGGTTGGTTATGTTTATGATGGTTAGATTTTCATTACAGTCTACCACCTGTTGCCCTTCTTGCGGGTGTTGTAACTCACCACCTTGCCTCTTCCTCTTCCTCTGCCAGCCGCCCCTCCTGGTTTGTCGTCGTCTTCTGGGGGTTTGCTCTTTCCCCCTCTCAGCCAAGTCTTTTGGATTACATTGAACTCCAAATGAAAAGAGTTCTTTCGTAGTTCGTCGGCCGTTCCCAAGTTATCATCTCCAGAGGGTTCCTCATCCGTGACACTTGACTCCGAGGTTGCTGCCTCAACTGCTGGCTCTGGAGTTTGTTTTCTGTTCTTATTCTTCATAGCCGCTCTTATGCCATCTATGCTTAACTAGTAAATTTAACATCGCTTTACAGGATGTTGCAACATCCTGTAAAGCGATGTTAAATGTACTAGTTAAATTTGCATGGAGCGATCGAACAAAAGCTCTAGAAGAAATTGCCTCCCTGGAAAGAGACCTCTCAAAGGAGGAGGATCAAACAAGGGTACAACAACTGAAAGACGAGATGAAAAGGAGACTGATGAAGTATGAATTAAAAATAAGATCAAGGAAGCAAGAAAAGTTCGAGAGGGACGAACGTGATTATGCCCAAGGACGAGTACTAACATTCTCTAAAAAATACGATGGCATAAGAGCGGCTATGAAGAATAAGAACAGAAAACAAACTCCAGAGCCAGCAGTTGAAGCAGCAACCTCGGAGTCAAGTGTCACGGATGAGGAACCCTCTGGAGATGATAACTTGGGAACGGCCGGCCAACTACGAAAGAACCCTTTTCATTTGGAGTTCAATGTAATCCAAAAGACGTGGCTGAGAGGGGGAAAGAGAAAACCCCCAGAAGACGACGACAAACCAGGAGGGGCGGCTGGCAGAGGAAGAGGAAGAGGCAAGGTGTTGAGTTACAACACCCGCAAGAAGGGCAACAGGTGGTAGACTGTAATGAAAATCTAACCATCATAAACTTAACCAACCATGATCTAACAGATGTCGAGAAAAACACCTTACAATTGGGCCTCACCTTCTGTCCTAGTGACCGATTAGAGTTCACACAAACAAGGATTGACTTGTTTAAACTAGTAAGGAAAATGAAGCTGCACAAGTTCCATAAAATCAAACCTAGTGTTGTGGATTCTAGAAAAACGAAAAAAAGACCAACTGCACAACTTACTGACATTTTAACTGTGAGAGACTTAGACTCAGTCCAAGTATTGGAAGATCTGAGGGAAGAACAAACGCAAACAATGGGGATGCCAACTGGCATTGAGCAACAATCACCTCAAACCAACTTCCGTGCTCCCTCACAGTTTAATCCTCAAATGCCATATGACGCGATAGATACCTTCTCAGAGGCCGTCATACAGGATCTAGTCCAATACAGGGTGGATATAAATAAAAGGCATAATTTGAAAAAGAAACACAATTTGACCATAGAACAACAATCTGCCTTGGAGAATATCCAGAAAAATGAAAGGATTATACTAAAGCCATCCGATAAAGGAGGGAATATCGTTCTGCTGTCTAGAGACCAATACTGCAAAGAATCTCTCCGACAATTGGAAAATATGGAAAATTATGTTATCACCAATGAGAAGGAATATGAATGCAGCAAGAAATTATATCATGATCTTTTGACAAAATGGCGGAACAAATCCATGTTGGATATGGACGAATTCCTGTTCTAGCGTAATCCCGAACCGACCACTCCTACTTTCTATCAGCTTCCCAAAGTGCACAAAGACTTAACAAATCCCCCGGGATGACCTATTGTGTCATCTAAAGGCGGACTGACGGAGAATTTATCAATTTACATTGATTCCTTTCTAGCAAAATTTGTGGTGAATTTGAAATCGTATGTGAGAGATACGAAACATTTTATTGAACAAATTGAACACATCACATGGGACAATTCTTTTCTGCTCATTACTCTAGACATCACGAGCCTATACACCTGCATAAAGCATGACATGGGGGTCAAGGCCGTTAAGTATTTCCTCGACATGAGACCTGGGAAATATAGAGAGCATGGTGTTATGCTAATAGAGATGCTAGAGTTCAGTTTACAAAATAACATCTTTTTATTTCAGAATACCCTGTTTAATCAAACTTCGGGGACGGCGATGGGAACCTGCTTCGCCCCCAGCTACGCGAATTTATTCGTGGGCTGGTGGGAGGTGCAGGTGGCCCTTGCCGGTGAAAACATCAAATGGGCAGATAAAATTGTGATGTGGCGTCGTTACATTGACGACCTGTTTGTGGTGTGGAGGGGCTCCTCCACAGAAGCGAATAATTTTGTCAGGGATCTGAACAAAAATGATTTACACCTAATATTCACCGCTGATATTAGCAGTGAGGAAGTTCACTACCTAGATTTAAAAGTCTTTGTAAGTGAGGACAAATTGCAAACTGCCCTTTACAGGAAAACCACCGCAGGGAATAGCATACTTCATGCTAAGAGTCGTCATCCACCTAGCCTGGTAAAAAGTATACCTTATGGCGAAATGATGAGGCTGAGAAGGAATTGTTCCCGAGATGTAGACTTCACAATAGCAGCAAAGGAGAGCATGCCAAGGTTCCTTATGAGAGGGTATGATCCAGAAATATTAGACCGAACCCTTAAAAAAGTGACAAGGATCCCCAGGCAACAACTATTAGCATGTAACCCCAAAAGAACTGAAAACACTGAAAATGTCAATAAATTCAGGATGATTACAACATTCTCTGAGGGGGCAAATGCCCTTAGAGGCATGCTCTCTAGAAGTTGGCATATCTTACGCACGGACCCAGTGATTGGATGTGATGTTCCTGATAGACCACTTATCACTTTCCGTAAATCACGATCCATCAAGGATATGGTAGTCCAGAGTCATCTCACACCCATGAAAACAACTGGACAGGGCACGTTGAGAGACATGGCGGGGTTTTTTCCTTGTGGAAAATGCCGTGCATGTGAACATAGTCGAAGGGTGCTCTCCTATTCTATTCCAGGCCTAAATTGAAAAAAAAAGATTAAGCATTTCATTACTTGTACGACACCATATGTGGTGTATTGCCTTATATGTCCTTGTGGTTACAAATACATAGGGAGTACAATTAATGGGGTGAAGATGCGAATCTTAGAACATCAACGGGCCATTATGAATAAAGATGCATCATATCCTGTGGCCAGACATTTTGCCCAAGTACACCAGAGTAATCGGGAGCTTCTGCAATATTTTGGTATAGACCACGTACCACTGAATCCCAGGGGAGGGGATAGATTAACACGCTTACGTAGATTAGAGTTACGCCATATAATTGACATGCAGACAAAACATCCTGGTGGGCTCAATATTGGAGAAGAACTGGGCGCACACCTGGGAAAATAATCATCCTGTTGGGGGTAGTTTTTGCTAAGTAGATTTTTGCTAAATAGATTTTTTTGCTAAGTATATTTTTTTGCTAAGTAGATTTTTGCTAAATAGATTTTTGCTAAATAGATCAATGCAAGTATATTTATATGAATTAAGAACTGTATAACTTGCGGATACTATTGTCCTTATGTTTGATCTAAATTCCTTTCCTGGAATATTTAACCACTTTGCTGAAGTTGGATACTATTTTCTTTCTCTTGTTTCTTCTTTGTTTTTTCCTTGTCTTTTTCTGCTTTTCTTTTCTCTTTTTGAAAGAATTTCGTCTTACTCTTCGACTTATTTTTCTCCTTTCACGCTGTATGATGTTTTGCCAATTGAATGGATATATGGACTATACTCTCACTTTGGTTCTTTTATGTTGTACATTGATTCATATGGGCTGAAAGCTAAGGTTTTTTGTTGTTGATTATCTGAATTTGGATTGAACCAGGCTTGGTTCTGATATATTATAATCCCTATGAAATTGGAATCAGCGGTTCTATGAATCAATGAATTTTGGTAAAGCCGATCTACGGCTTAATTGTGAGAGTGAAAGAGGTTAGATCCTATGTATATTCCTCTGGCATATTCAATTGAGTATTTTATGACCGGAAATAGGATTGTTATACAATTGTAAATTTGAAAATTATGTTACAAAACTTATGGCTTTGGGTGGACCACGATTTTGCCGATGTTGCCTTAGTCGGTGATATGCCGATACATGGCGAGATTACATTTCTTTTCACCGACTTGGGTTTAAATCATGTGCTATTATAACAATGATGATAAGAACATAACCCTTAGTGCAATCGGATGAAGATCGCTCTGTTCGAAATGGTGTAGATATATATGTATATATTGAATATAATGTAAATATTCTGTAAATAGGGCTGTAGAAATGCCATGACTTGCTGATACACAGCGATATGAATATTATTCACTGCAACAAAGTGATACAGGCATTACATTGTAAATAGGTCACTATGTGAAACATTTGACCCACTCAGTAATGGCTGCCCTTTTGTAAATATTTGCATGGTTAGTCCTTGTTTCCTTTCATCTGACAGGAAGTAAACTGTATTTATGCTGCTGGGTAACGCGGCGCATACGAACACTGACGAAGGACTTTAAGTCTGAAACGCGTCTGTTTGTCTTGTCAGAGAAGCCGCAATAAATCTTTGCGAAACATACCCCCGCGAGTGTGTTATCGTTTCTGGAGCAAGGGACGATTAGAGCTGCTACATCTACGCGCTGGTACCGACGCGCAAAACGACACCCGCCCGCGAGTGCCTCAGGAGTCTTGGTACACCTGGGAGCTGGAATATATATATATATATATATATATATATATATATATATATATATATTCCACAGCATTCTCCTTCGTAGGAAGTAGAAGAGGCGGCACAAAGGTACGTTTTGAATTCCATTTATTCAACACATTTGCATGACGCGTTTCGGTTACTACCTTCTTCTGATGCTTTGTGTCGACATAGTTCCACTGGTGCCATTAGCTTCTGTCTCTAACTCAACCACTGAAGTAGTGTTGACGGTGTCTGCAAAACATGGCACGGATTACACCAAAGTTCCTTTGCATAGAACTACGTTACCCAGCAGGCATTGTTCCACACTTACTGGTCGGTGGTCCGTTTACTCGCTTGCACTAATTGTCCCAACGTGCAGCCGAGTAGCAATGTTCGCTGACTTGATTTGAAGCCATGGCACTAAATTTGTCCTCGGAAAACAGAGTTCATTTCCCTCGCTCTCATGCCTCACATTGTCAACGGCTCGCAGGCTCGGGGACCTCGATGAAGTAAGGAGACCCCTCCATGAAGTATGAACTGCGTTTGACAGCGTCGTCATGCGGCCATTGATATGTGCCGGCGGTCCGGGTCACTCCCATTTTACCCTTCCTTTAAGCATTCACTGCCTTAAGACGCTCGCTGAGAGGTGCCATCCCCGCGTGTAATGGGTTTCACGCATTGTATTCCACAGCATTCTCCTTCGTAGGAAGTAGAAGAGGCGGCACAAAGGTACGTTTTGAATTCCATTTATTCAACACATTTGCATGACGCGTTTCGGTTACTACCTTCTTCTGATGCTTTGTGTCGACATAGTTCCACTGGTGCCATTAGCTTCTGTCTCTAACTCAACCACTGAAGTAGTGTTGACGGTGTCTGCAAAACATGGCACGGATTACACCAAAGTTCCTTTGCATAGAACTACGTTACCCAGCAGGCATTGTTCCACACTTACTGGTCGGTGGTCCGTTTACTCGCTTGCACTAATTGTCCCAACGTGCAGCCGAGTAGCAATGTTCGCTGACTTGATTTGAAGCCATGGCACTAAATTTGTCCTCGGAAAACAGAGTTCATTTCCCTCGCTCTCATGCCTCACATTGTCAACGGCTCGCAGGCTCGGGGACCTCGATGAAGTAAGGAGACCCCTCTATGAAGTATGAACTGCGTTTGACAGCGTCGTCATGCGGCCATTGATATGTGCCGGCGGTCCGGGTCACTCCCATTTTACCCTTCCTTTAAGCATTCACTGCCTTAAGACGCTCGCTGAGAGGTGCCATCCCCGCGTGTAATGGGTTTCACGCATTGTATTCCACAGCATTCTCCTTCGTAGGAAGTAGAAGAGGCGGCACAAAGGTACGTTTTGAATTCCATTTATTCAACACATTTGCATGACGCGTTTCGGTTACTACCTTCTTCTGATGCTTTGTGTCGACATAGTTCCACTGGTGCCATTAGCTTCTGTCTCTAACTCAACCACTGAAGTAGTGTTGACGGTGTCTGCAAAACATGGCACGGATTACACCAAAGTTCCTTTGCATAGAACTACGTTACCCAGCAGGCATTGTTCCACACTTACTGGTCGGTGGTCCGTTTACTCGCTTGCACTAATTGTCCCAACGTGCAGCCGAGTAGCAATGTTCGCTGACTTGATTTGAAGCCATGGCACTAAATTTGTCCTCGGAAAACAGAGTTCATTTCCCTCGCTCTCATGCCTCACATTGTCAACGGCTCGCAGGCTCGGGGACCTCGATGAAGTAAGGAGACCCCTCCATGAAGTATGAACTGCGTTTGACAGCGTCGTCATGCGGCCATTGATATGTGCCGGCGGTCCGGGTCACTCCCATTTTACCCTTCCTTTAAGCATTATATTATATATATACATTACCTACGGGCGATAGCCAGTAGGTATATATAGTTAGGATTTTTTTCCTATGGGATTTTTGAAAATTCTATGTCGAATAACTTTGGCGGTCGAGAACAGAATTGGCTGAAATGTTCAGGAAAATGGAACATTTTGTTTCTGAGCAGCCCCTGAAAATTTGGGGGGGTTTCGTCAAGGGGGGGCCGAGAAAAAAGGGGGGTCCCAAAACGTGTTTTTCCCATGCAATTTTCCATAGGGCGGTTGGCCTCACTTTTAGCCTGAACGGCTGAATGGATTTACACCAAACTTGGCAAAATTGTAGGGATTGGTAGCCCGATGTGCCTTTGCTATGTCTCAAGATATAGGCTCCAGTGGTTTTTACGAAAATTAACTTTGAAAAATATATATTGGGCTACATTGGGCTATATATATGTTGGAGCCCAAATGTAGCCCAAATGTAGCCCAATGTAGCCCAATGTAGCCCAAAGATGGCCACCAGAGACAAAAAAAACAAATGTAGCCCAAATATCAGCCAGATGTAGCCCAACTATAGCCCAATTACAGAATATCCCAGAGTGTTCTAAAGAACAACTAGAGTGCTAACAGTCCTACTTATTACAAAGGTATGGCACACCTGAAGCCATCTTGATTGGAATAAAGTGGTAACTCTTAAAACATTTATTTTAAAAAGGAACAAAATGAGGGGGTTCATTTTGCCATAGAAAGTATGATTAGCGAATATATGACGAAATCCCGCATACCATCAGTCCGCAAAAAAAATCCCGCATGTACTATTAGGCCACAAATTAAAATAACGAAAACTTTTAGAACGAATATGCCTTTAGCATACACTAAACAACTAAACTACCCTAAACCCTAAAACACTACCCCCAGCATGACCCTACACTACACAAACAGTACAACACTACCCTAAACCCTAAAACACTACCCCCAGCATGACCCTACACTACACAAACACTACAACACTACCCTAAACCCTAAAACACTACCCCCAGCATGACCCTACACTACGCAAACACTACAACACTACCCAAAACCCTAAAACACTACACCCCAGCATGACCCTACACTACGCAAACACTACAACACTTCCCTAAACCCTAAAACACTACCCCCAGCATGACCCTACACTACGCAAACACTACAACACTACCCAAAACCCTAAAACACTACACCCCAGCATGACCCTACACTACGCAAACACTACAACACTACCCTAAACCCTAAAACACTACCCCCAGCATGACCCTACACTACGCAAACACTACAACACTACCCTAAACCATAAAACACTATCCCCAGCATGACCCTACACTACGCAAACACTACAACTCTACCCTAAACCCTAAAACACTACCCCCAGCATGACCCTACACTACGCAAACACTACAACACTACCCTAAACACTAAAACACTACCCCCAGCATGACCCTACACTACGCAAACACTACAACACTACCCAAAACCCTAAAACACTACCCCCAGCATGACCCTACACTACGCAAACACTACAACACTACCCAAAACCCTAAAACACTACCCCCCAGCATGACCCTACACTACGCAAACACTACAACACTACCCAAAACCCTAAAACACTACCCCCAGCATGACCCTACACTACGCAAACACTACAACACTACCCAAAACCCTAAAACACTACCCCCAGCATGACCCTACACTACGCAAACACTACAACACTACCCAAAACCCTAAAACACTACACCCCAGCATGACCCTACACTACGCAAACACTACAACACTACCCAAAACCCTAAAACACTACACCCCAGCATGACCCTACACTACGCAAACACTACAACACTACCCAAAACCCTAAAACACTACCCCCAGCATGACCCTACACTACGCAAACACTATAACACTACCGTAAACCCTAAAATACTACACCCCAGCATGACCCTACACTACGCAAACACTACAACACTACCCTAAACCCTAAAACACTAGCCCCAGCATGACCCTACACTACGCAAACACTACAACACAACCCTAAACCCTAAAACATCTTGTCTCTCGGTAGGTTCGAGAGACAAGATGTGGTGAAAAAAGAAGGGGGAAATGAAGGAAAGGGGGCAAGGTAAACCCCTCCTGACCCCCTAGGATTGATGAGGGAGATATTAAAGTCCCCCGCGATTTTTCGCGGTAGAGGCGCTTCCCGGTACGCGAACCGGGCAGCTAACCGGCAGCGTAACGGGAGTCCGCCATCTTGTGTTTTTGGAGCGTCCGGTTCGCGTACCGGGTAGCGTCCCGGTAAGCGTAACAAGGGGAAAACCAAGAGAAACAGTAAAAAAAAAATGAAGGGAATAGATTTCCAGCAAACTTGGCAAAATTGTAGGGACTGTTTGTTTGATGTGCCTTTGCAAGGCCTCAAGATATGTGCACATGTGGATTTTGTCTAATTAAGGTTAAAAAATATATATATATCTGTAAGCGTGCTCCGGCACGCTTACGTTACGGGTTTTCTTTGCGCTGCAGAGCCGATACGTCACGGTTATGCGACGCGTCATGAGGCGTCTCACGTGGCTACGTGATACGTCACGTAATAAAGAATATATTTTACAGCTATAGATATTAGCTTTTAAAAAACCAATGAAATTCACTGAAAGAACCATAGGTTATAGACCATATATAGTTAGGAATTTGCATTTACAAAACCTTGAAAATTCACTGAAAAAACCATAGGTTAGAGACCATATATAGTTAGCTGGACATTTTATTGACATAAAACCAATGAAATTCCATATATAGTTAGTTGCACTAACTATATATCGCGCACCCGCAATCCACTGCTGATGATGTCACATATTACATCATTCATGACATGGTCAGTGACATCACTGATGACATCACTGATGACATCTCAAATGACATCACTGATGACATCACTGATGACATTTCAAATGACATCACTGATGACATCATGACACACCAATACCAGTTACTACATACGCACTCACTGATTCCTACGTCTACACACACATTCACTCATTCACCCATACAATCACTCATACATACAGTCACTCATTATTACAACACTATCATATGCACTCAAACACCTATGCAGACACTCACACACTGCCACTCATCCATGGAGTTACTCACACACCTAGTCAGTCCTGTAAAGAATCAATCACACTTCCATTTCCTCATCTATACAGTTAAACACAGAACACCATACTTCAGTGACATCACTGATGACATCACTGATGACATCTCAAATGACATCACTGATGACATCTCAAATGACATCACTGATGACATCATGACACACCAACACCAGTTACTACATACGCACTCACTGATTCCTACGTCTACACACACATTCACTCATTCACCCATACAATCACTCATACATACAGTCACTCATTATTACAACACTATCATATGCACTCATACACCTAGTCAGTCCTGTGAAGAACCAATCACACTTCGATTTCCTCATCTATACAGTCATCTATACAGTTAAACACAGAACACCATACTTTTCACACATATACTAACACATACTTACTCTCTTATACAATCACTGATACAAGTACACATTGATATGCACAGAGTCACACACCTCCCAGCCAGCCACACACACACTCAGTCTTCCATACATCCACTCATTCTTCAATATGTAAAACATATTTAAACTTTACAAAAACACACAGACACTAGATGATGTCATCAGTGATGTCATTTGAGATGTCATCAGTGATGTCATCAGTGATGTCATTTGAGATGTCATCAGTGATGTCATCAGTGATGTCACTGACCATGTCATGAATGATGTAATATGTGACATCATCAGCAGTGGATTGCGGGTGCGCGATATATAGTTAGTGCAACTAACTATATATGGAATTTCATTGGTTTTATGTCAATAAAATGTCCAGCTAACTATATATGGTCTCTAACCTATGGTTTTTTCAGTGAATATATATATATATATATATATATATATATATATATATATATATATATATATATATATATATATTGAGCCAAACTCTTCGTCTTCGTTTTTCCTTCGCAGGACACCATTGAAGAGCACGACCACAACGATGTTGTAATACCTTCAGTTTATTTTGTTACCATGTACAAACAGACGGGGCAGCCATGACGCGTTTCGTCCCTAGCTTGGGACTTGATCGCATGATGCCAAACCACCTTTGGCATTCATTTAAATAGCAACTCACTTATTTTTTACTTTTTTCATTTATGTTTCTTTTTTTGTCGTTTATTTCCCATTTTAATCAAGCAAGTGTGATCATTGGTTTGTGCAACACCCACACCTTTTAAAGTGCTAATGACAGTGCTCGCTATCATCCAGTAGTTTGTATCTGCCATACAAATATATCATCCTTCTCCATAGAATACATGAATTGTACATGGATACTTGAATTCAATTAGAGGATTCAGTATCGACATGGAACCCTATTATTTAAAAAAATTGCATAGATATTTTGGCATAAATGCATTGGCACATCAGACATTGTTGTACAATTTGTAGCTCTGTGCTGGTTGGTCACGACAGAATCCACCTATTTAAATATAAAGATAAATAAATAGAATCTAATATCTTAGATAAATAAATAAATAGCTAAATAAATACATATTGTATGGTAATATACATATAAATATGCTAAAATTGTATAAAGGTATAAATACACAAAAGATAAATAAATAAATAAATAGGTAGATCGCTACTTAAGAATCCGTTAAATACTGGTTACCTCCTACCACCTTTATTAAGAATTCATGTTTTAGAATTCTAATTGTGACCAAACCCTTACTTTGCTTCTACAACCAAGCTAAGAGCCTGAGTTTTCCAATTTAAAAACTATATCCTTCTTGATTTGATCCATCCTCTAATTAATTGATGGTAAGATAAGAACCCCCATCAGTATCTAGTGGCAATACTTTAAAACAACTGGGATTGACTATACAAAATAAGTGCATGTGCCAACAACTATGTATCTTTTTCATTTTTCTCTAAAACCTTTGTTCTAAACAGAAGTAAAAAAGTGCAAATGTGTATTATATAAACATCTAAGACGGTTAAAAAAGAGAATAAAGGGAACTAGTGGAAAGCTGCCATGTACAAAATATATGAAAAAAAATATATATATATATTGTGTAGCTCCTGCACGAAATAAATATGTGGGCTCCTGAACCCTCTTGAGTGCTGCTATCTTTTTTCCTGGAGTAACGAAGGGGAAATTTTGAGCGTAATATGAATATGGCGATAGCCAGTAGGTATATATAGTTAGGATTTTTTCTCTATGGGATTTCTGAAAATTCTATGTCTAATAACTTTGGCGTTTGTGGACGGAACCAGGAACCGGGCAGCTAACCGGCAGCGTAACGGGAGTCCGCCATCTTGTGTTTTTGGAGCTTCCGGTTCGCGTACCGGGTAGCGTCCCGGTAAGCGTAACAAGGAGAAAACCAAGAGAAACAGTAAAAAAAAAATTAAGGGAATAGATTTCCAGCAAACTTTGAAAAATTGTAGGGACTGTTTGTTTGATGTGCCTTTGCAAGGCCTCAAGATATGTGCACGTGTGGATTTTGTCTAATTAAGGTTAAAAAATATATATATATCTGTAAGCGTGCTCCGGCGCGCTTACGTTACGGGTTTTGTTTGAGCTGCAGAGCCGATACGTCACGGTTATGCGACGTGTCATGAGGCGTCTCACGTGGCTACGTGATACGTCACGTAATAAAGAATATATTTTACAGATATAGATATTAGCTTTTAAAAAACCAATGAAATTCACTGAAAAAACCATAGGTTATAGACCATATATAGTTAGGAATTTGCATTTACAAAACCTTGAAAATTCACTGAAAAAACCATAGGTTAGAGACTATATATAGTTAGCTGGACATTTTATTGACATAAAACCAATGAAATTCCATATATAGTTAGTTGCACTAACTATATATCGCGCACCCGCAATCCACTGCTGATGATGTCACATATTACATCATTCATGACATGGTCAGTGACATCACTGATGACATCACTGATGACATCTCAAATGACATCACTGATGACATCACTGATGACATCTCAAATGACATCACTGATGACATCATGACACTCCAATACCAGTTACTACATACGCACTCACTGATTCCTACGTCTACACACACATTCACTCATTCACCCATACAATCACTCATACATACAGTCACTCATTATTACAACACTATCATATGCACTCATACACCTATGCAGACACTCACACACTGCCACTCATCCATGGAGTTACTCACACACCTAGTCAGTCCTGTAAAGAATCAATCACACTTCGATTTCCTCATCTATACAGTTAAACACAGAACACCATACTTCAGTGACATCACTGATGACATCACTGATGACATCTCAAATGACATCACTGATGACATCTCTGATGACATCTCAAATGACATCACTGATGACATCATGACACTCCAATACCAGTTACTACATACGCACTCACTGATTCCTACGTCTACACACACATTCACTCATTCACCCATACAATCACTCATACATACAGTCACTCATTATTACAACACTATCATATGCACTCATACACCTATGCAGACACTCACACACTGCCACTCATCCATGGAGTTACTCACACACCTAGTCAGTCCTGTAAAGGATCAATCACACTTCGATTTCCTCATCTATACAGTTAAACACAGGACACCATACTTTTTTACACATATACTAACACATACTTACTCTCTTATACAATCACTGATAGAAGTACACATTGATATGCACAGTCACACACCTCCCAGCCAGCCACACACACACTCAGTCTTCCATACATCCACTCATTCTTCAATATGTAAAACATATTTAAACTTTACAAAAACACACAGACACTAGATGATGTAATCAGTGATGTCATCCGTGATGTCATTTGAGATGTCATCAGTGATGTCATCAGTGATATCACTGACCATGTCATGAATGATGTAATATGTGACATCATCAGCAGTGGATTGCGGGTGCGCGATATATAGTTAGTGCAACTAACTATATATGGAATTTCATTGGTTTTATGTCAATAAAATGTCCAGCTAACTATATATGGTCTCTAACCTATGGTTTTTTCAGTGAATTTTCAAGGTTTTGTAAATGCAAATTCCTAACTATATATGGTCTATAACCTATGTTTTTTTCAGTGAATATATTATATATATATATATATATATATATATATATATATATATATACCAAGTTTGCCTGCAAAGGAAGGAGCCCACAAGCAAGGTAAAATCACGGCTTTTTTATTCCTGTTGGGAGCAGCAGTGAAATGGATGCAAATTTCCAGCAACAAGCATCAAAGTCCAGCCTGACGCGTTTCGTAGCCTTACTTCATCAGAGGCTTGGGCTTGTACTCGGAGGCAAGCATTTTTATCAGGCAGCAACATACTTCCCGCCTCAGTGGGCGTTCCCCCACCCCTGTCTACCCTCCCACAGACACACTCCCCCCCTACGGGCAAATAGGTCAACTAGACCTATGTCTGACCAACGATGCCGTCAGGGTGTCGCAACCTCCCTCCCCCTGATAATCACGTACCATAAACTTCTTGCATGATGTCCCCCTTATACTACTAATAAAACTCCACATATTCCCCCACAATATCTCCTATTCCAAACGACAAACCAATCAACAAACCCCAACACCTCCCTTACTACCAATACCAATGTGCTACAATATACACCATGACTCTGATGTATATCAATCCCTATCCTAAATCCATCAGTTAAGTAAGGAGGCAATACATCAAAGAATTCTTTGCTTACAGGGTATACAGAAAAAATAATAAATGTATTCTAATAAGCACTGCTGTTGCCTAATATAATGTTATTGTCTCTTCCCTCTCTACTTTTTCCGAGGAATGTCTCTTCTGGCCACCACTTGAAGATCATGCTCTACAGCCTCATTATCTTGTGCCTTATGTTTACTCCTAGTCTCGCGCAAAAAACTTAGGTACTCGTGGGCCAAAATTTCGGAGTGGAAGATCCTAAAGTTTCCATTTAGCCCAACCTTCAGTCTTGCTGGAAATAGGAGGTAGGCCTCACAGCCCATGTTCTGGAAGGGAGTAATCATTTGCCTCATCCGCCATCGCCTTTCCACCGTAGTATGACAAAAGTCAGGGCGGGTAAAAAAGACAATATCCTTATATGTACGTCTAGCCTGTGGTTTTGCCTTGGCGATGATCTCTTCACGGAGTAAAAAGTTTCCCACATAGATCAATATTGCACGAGGCTTACCCTGTGACTCTTTCCGTGTCATCGGGAACCGCCCGCTGGATCTCGTGTTCCCAGTCCCATGAGGCCATCTCAGGGAAAGCACCCTTCAATAACTCAATCACAAAACCCCGTACATCCCCCCCTCCTTTCCTTCCTGTACGCCAAGTAACCTGACGTTATTACGTCTCTGTCTATTTTCGGATTCCTCCAATTTCCAAAGTATGACGGTTGTAGTCTTGTCCTGGTCTCTCTTGACGTCCTGTAGTTTCACCACATCCTCCTCCAATTTGCCCGTTCTGACCTCCACCTCAGACACCCTCCCAACCACTTCCTCGTACATTTTATTTATCTTTTGGAATGAGGTTTGAATTTTTTTGTTAGCATGTCTGGCTCTTCTTCTTGCCCTTTGGCTCTCTATTCGAGCCTCCTCCTGTATTTGTTTTAGGGTAGATAATAGGACTTCAAAGTTCGAAGCGTTTTCCTCAGGGCCCTGAGGATTAACTTCATTCATACTAATAGTCTCCGCCATAGATGGCGTATGGCATTCTAATGTATTATATTCAAGTTTTTTCGCAACTGATTTCTCCGGACCCCCGTGAGTTGCTCTAACCAGGTGTTTTCGCTTAGAGTTATTTCTTTTGCTCTTGCTCCTGTGCTTGGTTTTACTCTTAAGTGCGAGATTTTGGATCACCTTAGGGCCCTTTTGTACTGTCTTGTATTCCATATCAGTGGAGTCCATATCCTTGGCCACAGGGGATGAAGCACTGCACTCTTCTGTTTCTTTATCCATATCTGAGTCATCACCAGATTCAGAATTCACAGATGTTTCCAAGTCTGAATCTAAGTTTGAGGCTGACATAATATCCGAGTTAGTGCTCGCGCTCTCGTCCTCATCATCTGCCTCGTCATTGCCTGTGTAGAAGATATCCTCACTAGGTGAAGCCAAGTTTGATCCCAATAAAGCCTGCCTATTTTTGTCAGGGTTATGAGTTACATTATCATTTAAAAGTTCAGCTGCGATTTTCTTCACCCCTGCTTTCACCAAATCAGAGTTTGTGTCTTTGTTTTTCTCTCCATCATGCTGAGTCAAATCTAGTATTGGCTCTGGGCTTACCACTATTTGCCCACACTTATCTGCTCTCTGTGTGTCAAAGCAGGCATCATCATCGGCTTGCTCAATACCAAATAGCGTACCAGACTCTGGCACTGTCTCTTTAAGCAAGCCTTCCTCCCTCGTGTCTGAGCTCTTAGCCACGCCCCCGGCCCCTAGCGGATCCATAGAAAAAGCTGTCTCTCTCGAGGGCTATGTAACTTCCCCCCTGCTCGTGAGCTCAGTCGAGCAAGGCACGCCTCCAACTGCGCTCGCCGGACTGGCCTGCCGCTTCCCCCCAGCCTTGCTGCAGAGGAAAGCCAGTGACGGGACCACAGATTCTTGAAGCAAAGACGGCTCCGGGGCTGACTCTGATACCGGCTCCAATACCGGCTGTAGGCTCAGTGAAGGTAAGGGTGTGAATGATTCGACTATAGTAGTTTGCCGAAACAGAGTCTCTCTCCCCATTGTCTCGCCAGCAGGAAACAGCATCTCGTTACCTTTTTTTTTAGACATAGTCGTCATCTTTTTATTCTCCGCTTCTTTTACACGTAGCTTGCGCATTCTATTTTCCTTGGCTGCCTCTCGCCTCTGTTGTGCTTTTGTTCTAGCTTTTCCTCTTAAATTGGAGGCAGACCCCCCAGAGAGATCCATGAGCGCTTCCTCGGTTTCCTCATTCCCTCTACCTTGGGTGTCACGGACTTTCTTAGGTGAGCGCAGAAGTTTAGGCGCCATTGATCTTAATAGATCCTTCCAGTCCAGCCGTCCTGACTGCACTGCTGCTACTGCTGTTGTAAATAAGGAGCTAACTTTAAAGGAGGTGCCTTTCTTAAGCTGGGCAACAAAGTCTTTTCGTGAAAGCCACAGAGAGAGAGTTCCGATAATCATCTCCAACAACTGCTCTCATATACACTTCTTACGTTCTTATATTCTTTAACGTACTCTAGCGTCTTCCTTGGCTTGTATCCTTTCTCCTCGCCACATGCCAGACCAACTCGGCTCATCGATAGTAAGTTACCCCCCTAAAGACAGCAATTCTGTGGGGGAAAAAACGTCTAAAGGGGTGAGCACCGATGCATTACAAACAGCTCCAGCAGGAGGAAGGTCAGATGCGACTCTCCTCTACGGCGTCTCGGCGGCCATCTTGCCCCTCTACGGCGTCTCGGCGGCCATCTTGCCCCATGAAAACATATTACTACAGGAAACCAACTGCAGGGAATACCTTATTACACACAACCAGCTTTCATCCACAACACACCATTATGAGCTTAAAGTACGGTGAGTTCTCACACATTCGTAGGGCCTGCAGTTCCAGTGGAGGTTTGGCATATCAACAAAATGCAGCAAAGCAAAGGTTCATTGACAGGGGGGTACAATCCTAAAAGCTTGGGCATAGCTATTAGGAAGGCCAATATGAAAGACATGCAGTCGTTCTTGAACGGCAACAGCAGTAAAGTGACAACAGCTGCAGCCCAGGATAATGCTGCATCCGATAATGTGGTTATTAATAGCTCGGAACCCTCACAGTGTAGGTTAATCACCACATATAGCAAGCACGCTAATGCCATTAAATCTATCATTAATGCACAACAGCCAATTGTGTTAACAGACACCACAGTGAAGCAAATACTGCCTGACACACCTAACCTAACCTATAGGAAAGCATACTCAATGCACAATGACCTGGTGAGGACTAGTCCAGAATGTGACAACAAAACAATCTGGCTTTCACCCAAGAATGTCTTCTACAAATGGAGCACTTGCCGTGCGTGTAAATTTGGTCTTAATAACCACTACATATTCCACGGCTTTTTCTGACTCTCAAATACATCTTAAGGGACATTACACATGTAGATCCGATCATGCTGTAAACGTTTTACTGTGCATTTGTGGGTTGTGTTACATAGGTAGCACAAAACTACAGGTCTCTGTACGTATATTACAGCATCTACGTGCAATAGTAAATTCAGACCCAGCGTACCCAGTGGCTCGACACTTTAAACTAGAACACAATAATAATCTCAATTGCTTTCAATATTTTATGATCGACACTGTGCCAGCCAATAAAAGAGGGGGAAATCAAGAAAAAAAGCTAAGACAGTTGGAATCAAGATACATTGTCGGACTCTATACCAAACACCCACAGGGTCTTAACCTAGGTGAATATCAGCACAATTACCTGTAGTTTTATCATCTGTATTGTCTGATTATTCCACCTAACTATATATAAATATTCCTGCATATACACTCTATTGGAGGTCTTCTATATTAATGACAATATAATGTTTTAATATGTAACCTTAGATGTGTATATCTGAACAGTGGTTTTTGCACATCAGCACTTGATTGTAAGGGGGCTCTCTTACTACCTACACAATGAGTTGAATATGGTATAGTTACCTTGTAGTAATTTTTCATATTTTTTCTGCTTAATGCCATTTTATATTTCTTTTTAAGATGTATTTTTGACCCTTGTGATATTTGCACTTTTTTGCACTTGCTTAGCACTTTAGTGATGCACATTGGCACAGCACTTTAAAATCCCTCAGCACATTAGTTAGTTTATCATAGGTAAATGATCAGGCCGATTTTGAATGTTTACCGAACATTTATATATTGCAGAATTTGCACTGGATACAGGAGTAATTTTCATAAGGCCAATAGTGATTGTTTGCTATGTACATTTTTCGCAGTATTTGCACATGTTACAAGGTTGAAGGAAACATTTTTTTACTTTGATTTTAGGTTGTAATTATGTGATTGTGCATAATATTCTCTTTTTAATGGCAATATATGAACCTTTTTTTATCTACCATTTCAAACGTATGATATAACTGCATTTGTGCATTTTATACAGCCTATATGTTTTCAAAGGGTAGACTTCTGTCAGTCATTTATTTACTCGCAGATAAATGCCGTAAACAGGTGCAATAGCAGAGATAAAAACACAAACAGAAAACTAACAATAGAAAAAACCAGATTATAACAGTATTAATTGATAAGCCATACATTGTGATTAACCCTGGGCGGGCAACTTCGAAGTGGGCGTAGTGTTGCCTACTTCGCCCTTTGCAAAGAAGGCAAAGCAGGCAACACTACACCCACTCCTTGGGCGTAGCGAAGTTGCCCGCCACCCGCCTCCCTCCCGCCCTCCCAAACATTGCTTGGTTAGAGGACGGCGCCGTGAACGAGCAGAGGGAGCCCAGAGACGCCGCGGACAAGGTAAGTGCATTTTTTTTTTTTGCCCATTTAATTAAATTAGCTATGTAGGGGAGGGGGCATGCGGCGCGTAGTGGGGCTATGTGAAGTGCGCAGATGGGCGTAGTTTCTCGCCCACTTTGCGTAGCTTCGCGTAGCCCCACTACGCACACTACGCCCAGAGTTAATTGTGATCCCATTATGTAGTTTGAACCAGCTTAGTTGCAGTATGTTATCCATTTCTATTATGTGGAAATCCAGGTGCCATGTGTCCGAATAGTAACCAATAAATGAACAAACACCTCGTAATGCGATCAAGTGATCAAGGTCACTGCGTAGGCTGAAACGAGTCTGATTGTCTTTGCATTGAATTAAGAAAATAAACACGCTTCACTGGGCACCAAGCTTATCAAGTGGTCCGTATCTCTTTGTGTGCATGACTGCACGTTGGGGTTGGAGTCGGCCATAACCAGCCAGGATAACACGTACCTGGTAGCCAGACATTTTAAGGAGCACCATCAGAGCAACAATAAAGGACTCCAATAATATGTAATTTATGCAGTAGGTGCCAGTAGACGGGGCGGAAATAGGGAGTCTAAATTGCGCAAACTTGTGACCAAATACATCGTACAGTTGGACACCAAGCAACCTGGGGGTTTAAATCTCACAGAGGATTTATACACTTGTTTATACTACGTTTTGTAGGATTAGTCAGGATATATCAGAGATAATATGGTGCCAGGGTCATAATTTTAAATAGTGTTTTAAGAAGATTGATTACTATTTATTGTTTTAATGTGACTCATTTTAATATATTTGCACTATCCTAGGACTATTTATTGCGCTTTTTGCACTGGAACCTCATCTTCAGACTCTGTGGGTTGAAGCCTCTGGATTTAAGCCACTGTATTTAGTACTGTATAAATAGGTATGTCTCACCTCTATGCTATAGTCTGGTTCTAATTACATATACCCTATATCTCTTACGCAAATTGTCTTGTTGTACATTTCTGGAGTAAGACTGGAAGTGTAGATGATCCTGGATGGACAGGACTGGGCTCAGTCGGACTTAATGAAACAACATTAATCGGATTTTTATTCAGCTATTTCAACTGCACATACAGCAATTATTTTATTCTTCACACTCACGTAGCACTCTAGGTATGGGTTACTCGAGTGAACAAGCCTTGTATAGTATTGCACAATATATAAAGGGATTTAACCCATAATTATTTTGTTCATGACAGAATGACATATACAAATGACATCAAATGTTATGATTTGTGTAATTTGCACAATATTGATGTAAATAGGAATAGCTTATTAGTATATGTAGTACTATTTACAACCGCTGGTATTTTACCAGTATACAGGTTGGATTTACTTACTCTTACTTACCTTTTTTATTCAAAGGAAGTTTTGTAATTAATCTGTATTCTATGTTTACTGAATGTAACCCAATGAAATGCTAGGACTTGCACTTTAAAAATGGACTAAGCACTATGACACGCTGTCATGTGATCAAGGCTCAGAGCCGAAACGTTATGGCGACAGCACTGAAAATAAAATAATTTTGCATCCAATTCCTTGGTTCGTGCCTGTTCATGTTCGTAGCTGAGGAGAAAGGCTACAGTGCGAGGGAGAAGGAGGTTTTTGGTATATATATATATATATATCCTGTACACCGTTTGTCTCCAAGCTCGCGCGTTCGTGCAACACAGCAAGCAGACTCCGGACACAGACCTCGAGGTGTATAAAAAGGTTTTATTCAGCAGAAAGAGTCACCGACGTTTCGGCTCAGCGGAGCCTTGATCACATATATCCACCAAACACAGTTCGCACAACAGCTTTTCAAAAGAACTTATTGGATGGCAAACCCTGTGGTGCCGTGGAACGTTGTCTGTTTGTGGAGGAACGTAAAACGAATTATGGTGATATATATATATATATATATATATATATATATATATATATATATATATATATATATATATATATATATATATATATATACTTCTTGCTATTCCTATAGGGCTATAGATACAGGCAAATACGAATACTTTTACTTTTCCGTTAAGTTCAGTGTCTGCAAATCTTTTTGGAAAATACACAGTTGCAATTGTCAAATATCTATGTGTCACACTTCAGTACTATTGGGAATGGGTAATTCGTTTCATTCTGTGTCCCATGGGTGTGGGTATCTACCCCAGGAAGTCAAGGTGGGAGATGTGACAATGCCCAGCCATCAGCACAACTCTTTTGTATGTGTATATTGCAACCAGGAACAAGAGGCAGTAAAAACTCACCAACTGTGATTAACTTTGTATGAGAGGGAGACCAGGGTGTGACACAACCAACGATGCTATGAAAAATCATTATGAGGAGAAAGCCTGCCAACACCATTCAATCAGCCCAGAAAGTGAGCATCCAGGTTTTGCGGCTGTACCCGAGGAAAAATAACCTTCAAGGAAGAAGGGAAGAAAAGTGGTCTAGGGCTGATATTTTCCCTCTTAAACCTAGCCTCTGTACTTGATCCAACATCATGCGTTTTCCACCAAATCCCCATATATATGCTCTTGCCTAACATTTAAAATATATACACAATTATGAATCGAACATTTCAATGTATGTGCAATGTTGAAAATTCAACTATACAGAAGCTCGGGAGGAACATGGCGGCCGCCAGCTGAACGGCCGCAGTCGCCTTCCCCTTCCCTGGAGCAGCTAAAGCCTCGTAAAATGGGGAGTTTTAAGCGCTAATGCGAGTAAGAGACCTGCGAGAAGGTAGTTGTTGACCGAATCACCCCCCCGACCCCCCCTACGCGGCACTCACGGTAACCGAGATCTTCAGCTGCAGACTAATGCCTCCGGAGGTTGAACCTGTTCTTCGGCTCCTGAAAGCGGCTCGCTGTGCGAATCAGGATGACGGCGTGTGCATGAGAGGGAGCCGGCACTGGATGTGGGAGGAGGCAGCTCTGTCTCGGAAGAGGCGAGACTTCGCTCTGCTCACATTCCGGGTCAGCGGTGGAAGAGCCAGCGGCAGCTTCCACGGAGCAGAGGTGGCGGCTGGTGCGGCAGCGAGAAAACCAAGTAACATCTCTCTTTGGCAGCAGCGCGGTGGGGGGGACCCAAACAAAGTCCCAAGTTCAGTGAAGGGGAGAACAGTGAGATATCTAAGCCCCCTAGGGAACAAAACCTTCCACAAATTGTCGCATCATTAACCAATATCCCAAAAAGGTGTATGGATATTGGGGGCACACCTGACAAGGGGGTTAGCAAAGAGGTATGTTCAAGGGGGTTCTGTGGTATAGAGGAAACACAGCCTCCAGCTAAAGTCAACAGATATGCACTAAGAGCGAGGACTGTGTTTGATACTACTAAGGGAAAGCCTGTGTTCCCTCCCCGAATCTCACCCCCCATCACTGAAGTAAGGGAACGAGTAAGAAGGGGTAGAGCTAAGCTGAATACCTCAGAGGAATACCTGAGTGTAAAAAATATCAAAAGCAAGGGAAAAAGCAAAGGTGGGGGTGGTAAGGCAGTAGAGGCCAGTATCAAAGTTACCCCCTCACTCAAAACCTATTACAAGGTAATGTCTACCACCACGACCACTACCACTCCCACCATTAGTGGCCCTCCCCCAACAGATCAGCCAGCTCAGCTTGCCCAGTCTTTAGAGCACATACAGCCTTCTCCGGCCGCCTTGGCTGAAAAAAACAAAGGGTCATTGGTCGGCGGAGCTGCAGAATCTATATGTGCAGATACACCCATAGCCCCAGTTGAGGCAGGGGCAGTGATACACCCAGACATCTGCCTGGTTAACAGGTATTCGGTGTTGGAGGCTAATGGATCGGATGTTGACCAACATGACTCCACGGTAAAAGCCAGAAGTATTGAAATAACAGATATATTGCAATCAGGACAGGCATATCATCCTGCAGCTTCTGCCATCTTTAATAGCACTGGCGCAGAGTCCAACACCGATAAGCCCGATAAGCCCGCCACAACCGCAGGGAGTTTGGCTTAAATACTATTAGCCATGAAGGATGAGATTGCTAGCAGGTTCACGGTATCAGAAACCAACCAGGCTGAGATGTCCAATAGATTTTCTATATCTGAAGCTAATCAAACAGCAATCAAGGCCTCCTGCGACGAGCTAGCCAAAAGGGTGGATGAGGTTACCCTTAGAACCGAGGCAATTGAGTCAGAAATTCACAAAGTAAAGGAATCCCTGCGTGCTACTGAGGTAGAGGTTACAAAGCTATCCACTCAGAATAAAGAACTAAAGGAGGATATCGAGCGTCTGGAAAATTACTCACGCCGAAACAATTTAAGAATTCTGAATGTGCCGGAAGCTATGGAAGGGGGAGACATTAAGGGATTTGTTATATCCTTATTGATGGGGACAGTTTTAAAAGGCGCCTCAGAGGTGGACTTGCTACATGATATACAGAGGGTGCATCGGGACCCCTACAGGATAACTCTTGCAAGACAAAAACCTAGAAAGATCTTGGTGAACTTTTTAACCTACTCCATAAAGGATCAGATTTTGTCTTCCACCTTAAAAGAAGGAACGATACACTACAACAGCTCCAACCCGTTCAGTTTTCAAATAAGATCTGATATTTCTCACATTACCGCATCAAGACAGTGGGAGCTGGGGAAAAGGATGGAGGAGCTGAATAGTATAGGCGCTAAGGCACAGCTTAAATTTCCAGCACAGTTAAGAGTGATGTGGAATAACCACATGCATCTGATTAAGACGGGGGAGGAAGCAGACGCCCTAATAGCTAAGATCAGAGATAAACAAGGGGGACAAGAGGGGGTGTAGATTAAGAGGGTCTCCTGACACATACATGAAATACAATTGTTAGGAATGTCGGAAAAAATACTCTTAATTAAAATGTGATAAGTAAGCATGCTCCATGGAGGGGAGGATGGCTAAATAGGCTTTTGCCTATTAGTAGGGAGGGTTCCTCAGGGATGGGATGGGCACGTAGAATGGGAGGGTGGGGTCAGGGGAGGACGGGGGGCACATGGGTGGAGAGCAGTGGGAAAAAAGGAAAAAAAATTCGACCTCATCTCAACAATTTGTGTACCACATCGGGTCATGAGGGGGGCCTAACTTTGGTAGAAACCGGGGGAGGAGATGGGCGTGAATATGGGGGGTAGAAGGACCATCTTTGTATCCTGGATTGTCAACGGTTTAAGGTGTGCCCGGAGGCAGAGGTTAATTTTTAAGTATCTTGAACTTTCTACCGCACAAGTATGTATGCTGCAAGAGACACATCTGAGCTACGAAGAAAGCTCTTTAATTTTCTCGAAGGTCCCCTGGGTGAAGTGCTTTAGTGCCTCAAAACAGACGTCCCAAAATAGGGGGGTGGCTATTTTGATCAAACATGGAACATCTTGTAATATAAAAAAAACACAATCAGACTTCTCTGGTAGGTGGCTGACGGCTCAATTGGCATTTGGAAACGTAGAAATACTCTGTGTCTCTTTTTACGGCCCAAATATAGACGATCCAACTTATATGCACAAACTACAAGCTGTGTTGATGTTGGAACCTCCACCATATGTGATCGGCGGAGATTTCAATGTTTTACTGGACCCACTCAAAGACAGATCTAATTTGAGTCACTATAAAGGGGCAGTAAAGGCACGTCGAGCTCTAATCAACATGATACACGACTTGGGTCTAGTTGATATATGGAGGGGGAAAAAAGGAGACCAGCAGGGTTTTACCTTTTTTAGTAAAAAGCACCACCACTCCTCAAGGATTGACTATATCTTTATTGATAGAGGGTCAATGATCAATCTAGGAGAGATAACAGTTCTCCCGAGTCACCTTTCAGACCATGCTCCTATCCAATTAATTTATTTGAGTAAAGAGGCACAGCGGCAAAAGCCAAGGTGGACTTTAAATAGGGCTAAGCTACTAGACCCCAAGGTGATTGCAGCTGTTCAGTCCCCCACTAGGGAATTCTTCTATCTAAACTTAGATTCCACAATATCAGATATAGTCTGAGATGCATATAAGGCATGGTTAAGGGGAAAATTACATGGAATTATATGCTATAAAAATAGGATTGGAGCTGAGGCACTAAAGGGGGTTGAGGGTAGGATAAGTGATTTGGAGAGAGAAAGAGACGGTGCCAGTAGTGGGGCCCCGGAGCAATTTACTCAGATTATGAGGAAGTTGGAGGAGACAAGAGCTGAGTATAGAGGAATCTTAGAAGCTAAATGTAGGGCACAGTGGACCACCAGAAGGATGCAGAACTATGAATATGGAGAGAAGGCTGGCGCCCTCTTGGCGTGGAAAGCCAGGACTGACCGTGCCAGGAACGATATAAAGGAACTTATCATTAACACCAATGGCGATACCTCAAATAAGATTGAGGATATGCAGTCCTGTCTTCTCTCCATCTTCTCAGAGCTGTATAGAGAAGATTCAGCTCCCCTGCCGAGCACGATCCAGTTATTCCTTACGGATAAACAGCTTCCTGTACTCTCAGAAGACAGTAAAAATAAGTTAGAGGCCCCCTTTACCTCGGAGGAGATAGAAGCACAGATTAAGAAATCAAAAAATAATAAGGTAGCAGGCTCAGACGCACTCCCAAGTGAAATATACAAGCTCCTTAATGCGGAGCTATTAGATATCCTGGGGGACACTTTCAACTCAATATACAGTTTAAATGGAAAGGTCCCCAACACATGGAAGGAAGCAATAATTGTATTGATCTTAAAACCAGGCAAGGACCCGAAGAAGGCAGACTCTTATCGTCCAATCTCCCTGCTAAATGCCGATTATAAGACCTTCATGGGCATTTTGGCAGGGAGATTGGCAAAACTGATCCCGAATTTAATACATACGGATCAGAAAGGGTTTGTCGCAGGGAGGCACATACAGGAACAGACGCAGCTCTTAATAGGGAATATAGATCTGGCTGTTCAGAAAGCAGAGCCCTTGGCCGTTGTCGCTTTGGACGCGGCCAAGGCCTTTGATAGAGTCTGCTGGGTGTTCCTCTGGGAGGTCTTGAGGGCTATGGGGTTTGGACCGATTTTCATACATACCCTGCAGAATTGTTATCAGGGTGCCTCTGCTCGAATACTGTTAAACGGGCTCCTTACGGCGAGTTTTTACATCCAGAGAGGAACTAGGCAGGGGTGCCCGATCTCGCCCCTCCTATTCAACCTATATGTGGAGCCCTTGGCACAGATTTTGAGACTGGATGATACAATCCTTCCATTTAGATCAGAACAATACAGCTCCAAGTTAGCTTTTTATGCCGACGACTTAATACTGTACACAAGAGATCCAGAGGCAGCAATCCCTAGGGTCGAGGAGTGTATGAGTGAGTATGGGTCCTTATCCGGGTTTCTTGTCAATTAGACCAAGACAGAGGTGATGTGTTGGAATTTAGAGTGGTCAGGAAGAGTAAGTGAAGAACTGAGATACCTAGGGATTTGTGTAGTAAAGGAATTGGAGAAGATACCTGAGCTCAATTTAAACAGGGTGGGAAGTAGATCGATAGTCTCTTCAGTAGATGGAGGAACCTCCCCTTGACTATTTATGGAAAAACCAACTTGGTAAAGATGGTCATTCTACCCAAGCTGACATACCTTTTCTCCTCTATACCCTTAACATTCCATAACAAAAGTTTAATGAAGATTCAGAGTAAGATCGGAAGCTTCATTTGGGGTAATAAGGGAGTCCGCGTGGCGTGGAAAAAATTAAGACGCTGGTTAAAAAAAGGCGGGTTAGCCCTACCTGATGTTAGGCTATATGCTGCAGCATTTCATTTTAAAAGCATACGGACGCTTCTGGTTAAGCCGCGTGAGTCTGCCTGGGGGAGGTTGCTGGGTGAAATGGTGCGAGTAGTAGGGGGTGGAGACGGCGAGGCTTTTCTGTACAAATTTGGCTCGCCCAGATTTTTCAAGAGGGTGCGCCTGAAGGTTTTGAGGGCAGCCTTGGAGTTATGGTATAGACTAAGAAGGCGCTGAGGCATTGGGTACTATTCTGACAATGCCCCGGTTTGGGATGCGCCGGGAACGCCAGACTGCCTGCGGGACAGTTTGGCATTGCCGATAAGAAGGGCAGGCATCACAGTCTGGTCTGAACTGTTAGACTTCGGGGGGATACATCCATGGGAGTACCTGAGGGCAAAGATCGGGCCAGGGCTCTCAAGATGTAAATATATACAGCTAACATCTTGGTATGAGGCAGGATAGGGGGAGATCAGAGGGAATAGTGTTATGGTTATTGTTACTGTCCCTTTAATGGAACTCCACCAGCCTTGCCTTCTTGACATCATTATGAGAATGTTATGTTTTCTCCTCAAGTGTCAGTTGCTGTAATCTGCTGTTGATGGTTGTACTAATAAAGCTCCTTCTACAACTTATCCTGTTTTTGAGCTTTTATCACTGGCGACGAGGATGGGATTGATTGGGGGACAAGCATTGTCATTTGTGTGCTGTCAATGACAAATCACGCACCACTAATCAATCTCCTTTGTCACCGATTGAAGTGCCTGTTGCTGTGTGGACTAAATTGGGCCTGGACATTGCGGGTCCGTTTGAACTTATGCCTGCGCATGAAAGGTTTGTTGTATTGCTAGTTGATTTTACTTCTAAATGGGTTGTTTCTAAATGCATGAGTGTTGTCAATTCTAGAACAGTGATTGAGTTTTTGAAGGAGGTATTTGGATCAGAGGGTGTTCCTAAAATCCTACTCACTAACAATGGGGTGCAGTTTACCTCCAGGGAGATGGATGATTTCTTGAAAGACCTTGGCATCATCCATCAGAAGACAGCTCTCTACTCTCCACAAGCTAATGGTCTCACGGAAAGGATGAATAGAGTAGTGAAGAGTTGTGCACAAAGGGCTTTGGAATCCAAAGTTTCTTTTAGCAGTGTCTTGAGGGAGACGTGGTGGGCACACCGCACGACTCCCAATGCTGTCATGCAAAGATCACCTTTCGAGGCTTTGAGAGGTAGGTTAGCTTGTTCTAAACTCAATCCTACCTGGCTTCCTGGGAAGGGTCATGATGACAGTATTGAAAGAGAAGTGAGAAGGAGAGGGGCGTTGAGAAATTATCAGCAGAAGTATAAACAACGCTACGATGCTAAGATGCATGTCAAACTTAGGAAGTGGAATGTTGGTGATTGTGTTCTGGTGAAAAAATCCAAGTGTGGTCTTAAAGGTACTTCAAACTTCACTGGTCCTTTCACCATTATTTCCATCAGGAAGAATGTTGTCACCTTAGACAATGGTTGTACTTGGAGTATGTCTAAATTGGCCAAGTGCGATGCTGCTAAGTTCCATTCCATCAGCAGTTTCAATTCTTCTTGCACTCCTAGTGTTACTCCTTCTCCCTGTTTTCAAAGAACTGTTTCTGGGAGGACTTCACACCTTCCTCGGAAATTCGATGATTTTGTAATGTCTTAAGTATTGTTTTCCATTTATTCCTTTCTATTTTATTTATTGGATAGGGGATGTGTTATGGTTATTGTTACTGTCCCTTTAATGGAACTCCACCAGCCTTGCCTTCTTGACATCATTATGAGAATGTTATGTTTTCTCCTCAAGTGTCAGTTGCTGTAATCTGCTGTTGATGGTTGTACTAATAAAGCTCCTTCTACAACTTATCCTGTTTTTGAGCTTTTATCAAATAGAGAGATCGAAGCTTTGTGGCAATCCATCCTCCCAATGAATAAAGAAATCTCTGTTTGGTATAAAAGTATGTTGGAGATGGAGGACCACGAGATACCCCCCTCAGCGTTGGTATGGGTGGGAACCCCCCTCGGACAGTCAATAGAGTCATTGTACGAGCCATCCCTATTGACCCTGTACAAATATATTAAGCCTGCTTGTTTAAAGAAAAATCATTTCTTTGTGATTAATAGACTCTATTACACCCCAGCGAAAATCGCAAAGTTCGCCCCAGATCCAGCTCCCAAATGCCCTAGATGTGGAACACCTCTCGCAAGCGACCTACACATATTTTTTGAGTGTCCATCTCTTGAAAAATTTTGGAATGAGGTGGGGGATAACATCCGAGATATTTTTAACATCAATATTGTGATTAACATGACATTAATGTTCTTCGGGGATGATGGCGGCCTCAGTCAAACCCTCCCTCAGAAGGACAGAGGGCTACTACTATACTTGATCCTGCTGGCCAGAAGGGAGATGTGCAGGAAGTGGAGGGACCCTTTACCGCCGCAAAGAGAGGATTGGCTCAAGGCTGCATTTTCTATGGCTCGCTTAGACTATGATGGTGTGGAGGAAACGACAATGGACATCTGGCACCCCTTTGTGAACTGGGGTAAGAATCTAAGTCTAACTTAATATAAATGGTCCAATGATTACGCCAGGGTCCCTTACAAAGATAGGGACCGGTCGGACGACCCAAGCGAGTGCGGTAAGCCGTGGGGCCCACAGATTACGAATGCGGCTTCATAAGACCCTCAGAGGCTTGAAAGGTGAGATGAGGACTTAAAAAAAAAAAAAAAGAATTCAACTATACAGTATGATATTTTGTAAAACCCTGTAAACATGTTTTCACTTCCTCATGATCACCTGGCTTTTGTGGTTTGGTCTCAACTGACCCCATTAACTATCAGCATCTCATGTTTGAGGCACAATTGCAACAATAATGTCCTTTACAATGTGCTCTACTGTTTCCTGGAGCAAAGTCAATACTACATAAATTATATCAGCTTTACCTGTGTTCTACCACACTATCAACTTTTCAATACTGACCTGCAACAATACTGACTTCAAAATATTCACAACCACTATAATAATAAATTAAGTATATAGACAAGTATAGGTTTACTATTTGTAAACTTCTATATACATAAAAAAAAAATTCAAGTTACGTAGGTGTGGAGCTTAGCTTAGCAAATGTAATCTTCATTGAATACCTGTATTCAAGAGAATTAAATGTAAGTCTCTATGTATCGCCCACAAGTCCTTCTGGGGGAAAACACCACCTATCAATCAATCTATTATCTCTCTCTATCGCCCAAACAGATGTCTCTGCTCGACCAAACTCCATCTTGCTTCAGTTCCCAAAATAAAAAGGTGAGAAGGAGTGAGCGTTCATTCTCCTATAATGTCACCAAGCTTTGGAACGCCCTTCCCCCTCACTTATGTCTTGAGTCCAATGTTCTGGCCTTCCGGAAACTTCTCAAAACATGACTTTTTAAAAAAAACCATAGTAATCTATCTTCTGTCTGCTGACTCTATTAGCACTGGGATGCCTTAGGGTGACTATGCTCTCTATAAATATTTTTCTATTCTGTTTTCTATTCTATATGTATGCAGACCTTGATGATGTATTGGATATTCTGCTATCAATATTTTTGAAGATCAATATTTCGTAAATAAATATTGTGACTTACGATCCTTGTTACAACATAGATTGAAAGTAAAAACAACGTTGGAGTACCTTCATTACTTCTGGGTCCAAACTAATTGTGTTGATCAGTTATGTAGCAAAAATGGATTAAAAATATAGAATACCAAAATATCGACTCCCTATCTCCAAACAGGTAAGTACAAAAATATCGATGTAAAAAATATAGTTAGTCAAAATATCGAATTTTTTAAATATCTTAAAAGTAATGTAAAAGTAATGAAATAATAAATATAATTAACTTAAACATACTTACAATACTTAAATAACCTTAAAATTAGTAAATAATTAATTTAAGTTAAAAATAAATAAACATACAATTAAATTTTTTAACACATATATATATATATATATATATACATAATATTAATAAAAAAATATACTATATTTTTACTATAAGATAGCAGGAGAGTAACATCTACCATTACCACTCCAGTAAATACAACAGTAGAGAAAGCGTTGGATAGCATAGGGGTAAAAATTACTATTCCCACTCCAGAGAGTGCAACAGTAGAAAAAGCGTTGGATAGCGGGAGGGTAAAAATTACTATTCCCACTCCAGAGAGTGCAACAGTAGGGAAAGCGTTGGATAGCGGGAGAGTTAAAATTACTATTCCCACTCCAAAGAGTGCAACAGTAGGGAAAGCGTTGGATAGTGTAGGGGTAAAAATTACTATACCCACTCCAGAAAGTGCAACAGTAGGGAAAGCGTTGAATAGCGGGTGGGTTAAAATTACTATTCCCACACCAGAGAGTGCAACAGTAGGGAAGCGTTGGATAGCATAGGGGTAAAAATGACTATTCCCACTCCAGAGAGTGCAACAGTAGAGAAAGAGTTGGAAAGCGGGAGGGTAAAAATTACTATACCCACTCCAGAGAGTGCAACAGTAGGGAAAGCGTTGGATAGCGGGAGAGTTAAAATTACTATTCCCACTCCAAAGAGTGCAACAGTAGGGAAAACGTTGGATAGCGTAGGGGTAAAAATTACTATTCCCACTCCAGAAAGTGCAACAGTAGGGAAAGCGTTGGATAGCGGGAGGGTTAAAATTACTATTCTCACTCCAGAGAGTGCAACAGTAAGGAAAGAGTTGGAGAGCTTGGGGGTAAAAATTACTATTCCCACTCCAGTGAGTGCAACAGTAGGGAAAGTGTTGTATAGCGTAGGGGTAAAAATTACTATTCCCACTCCAAAGAGTGCAACAGTAGGGAAAGCATTGGATAGCGTAGGGGTAAAAATAACTATTCCCACTCCATAAAGTGCAACAGTAGGGAAAGCGTTGGATAGAGGGAGGGTTAAAATTACTATTCCCACTCCAGAGAGTGCAACAGTAAGGAAAGAGTTGGATAGCTTAGGGGTAAAAATTACTATTCCCACTCCAGTTAGTGCAACAGTAGGGAAAGCATTGGATAGCGCAGGGGTAAAAATTACTATTCCCACTCCAGAGAGTGCAACAGTAGGGAAAATGTATTAAAAAACTATCGAATTTTTAGATGTGGTAGTACAGGTTGAACAAAATAAACTTGTAAGTAGCTTGTTCCGTAAGCCAACTGCTGGGAACAGCCTATTACACGCGGCTAGCTGTCACCCCAAAAATCTGCAGTATCCCGTATGGGGAGCTATTGCAGGCAAAAAGAAATTGTGGGTCAAATTTGGAATTTGAAAAAGAAATGAACAATATGTGTGAAAGGTTTTGTGAGAGGGGATACTCTAACAAAGTTATTAACAAAGCTTGTGTTAAAGTTGAATCGGTTTGTAGAGAAGATCTCCTCAATCCGAAACCTTCCATTGAAACAGATGATGAAAATATCAGGTTCATCACTGCCTATTCTGATCAATCATGGCAGGTCAGAAAGAGCTTTAAAAAATACTCGCATGTTCTAGGACTTGATCCAATTTTGAAAAAAGCAGTGGGGAATCAACCTAACATCACCTTTAGGAAATGTCCTGCATTAATAGACATTTTATGCAGCAGCACTGTGAAAGACATGGAAAATGCTAAGGGAATTAAAGTTTTTTTTACGTGTAAATCATGCAAGGCATGTAAAAACAGTGTAAATAGAAAGGAACTTTCATTGTCTATAAGTCAAAAAACTTTTGTAATTCAAAAGCAATTTAGTTGCAAATCGGATTTTTGCGTTTACTCTTTACGTTGTCCTTGCTCCCTTGTCTACATAGGTAGCACTATTCACCAAGTCAAAAAAAGAGTTCTTGAGCATACCAGAGCAATTGCCAATGAGGATAAACAATATCCCATTGCGAGACATTTCAAAGAATTTCACCAGAAAAATGTCAATCTATTGCAATTTTGTGCACTTGATAGGATTCCAAAATCAGAGAGGGGTGGAGATTGTGTAAAAGAGTTGCGTTAATTGGAGTCAAAAATGATTATTAAATATGATGCAGTTCAACCGTTAGGATTGAATAAAGATGAGGAGATGTCAATCCATTTGGGCTGAACAGACAATAAGTTAATGATATTAGTACTGTAGAGCCGTTGCCCGAATGTGTAGGTGTTTATATATATTTGTAATATGTCATCGCAGCAGCTTTTAAATTTGTTTTTTAATTTGCACTTTTCACGGTGGTCACACTTGTTTTATATATTTTTTGTAGGAGACGCACTGTCAGCTAGACAAGATTGAGAAATTACATCAAAAAAGCCCTATGGAAATGAAAAGCAGACTGTTGGATTATTGTTCAAAAGTGGAATATGAATTATTTGGTGTAAATAATAGACGGTTTCTTTCTGTTTGAATTTATTTTTTCCCACTGGGGCTTGATTGTAAACAATTAATATGGATTGAATGATTCGCCCACTTGGGCTATATCCACTATTATATTGTTCAAAATTAGAACAAGAACAATGGTAGTGAACTGGTAAAAAACCATGTAAATCAGCTGATATATACCTGATTAGCATTTGCCTCAATGAATTGATAGACAGTCTAAGATGGCTGCCATGTGTAAATGATATCTTTGTTTTTGGGACAGGTAGTCCTACCTTTATTGTTATGTTCACTTTATAGTTTCAATGAGCACAAACAAAAAATACCCATGACTAAGGTGCGAGAGCACTGAAACGCGTCGGGTGTGCGTTTGCCTTTGTGTTCAATAAACAACATGCTTAAGGATCTGGGCTCGAGTTGACTTTCTTTTGGAGTACAAGAAGGTTGGTGCATGTTATATTGGGGGTCGCTTCCCAACTCGAGCCCGCCACCATTCAAGAGGCTGGGGGATTGGCGAACTTCGATTTGAATATATATATATATATATTATGCCACACAAGCTGCTAATAAAGGAAATCCTGCTAAGCTCCCCGCTGTGTCCTCTTTGCTTCTGTGATGGAGAGGTAACTTATTGGATATTTTACGCGCTTGTCAGTGCGCGTTCAGAGGACCCGTTCTCCAAGCGTCCTGCAGCAATCTGGCGACGTGGCAATTTGTTTTCCGAGGTATCGGACCCTGGAGGACCCCCTTTGGATCAAGCCTGGCGAGTGGCTGCTGTGCAATACAGCCCGTGATTGCACGGGGAAGAGGGAGCATGAACTCACCGATTCACGGCCCAGCTTGACATGTATTCTGGGGTAGAACGTTGGGGACTTGAGCAGGTTTGGGGTTTGCCACAACATTAAAACTTCCTCCCTTATTTGGCAATTCAGCGTAAGCTCCACATCCGGTGTTACCGGTAAGAGGGATTCTGGGAGCTGCAGTTCGAACTCCAATACTGCAGCTGCTACCTGATCAGCGGAGCCAGCTGACCTCACGGCATTGGGAGGGCCTAAATTCATTAAAGGAGGAAGTTGGACTCACCTCACCACAGCGACGGCATCTGAGGAAGGCTCATGGGAGCCGAAATGCATTATGCCACACAAGCTGCTAATAAAGGAAATCCTGCTAAGCTCCCCGCTGTGTCCTCTTTGCTTCTGTGATGGAGAGGTAACTTATTGCCTCCGCCTGGGACGACTCCTGGTGGCCCCCCGCCCTGGGCACCGCACCCAAACCGACGGACCACGCACGCAACCTGGGCTTCATCCTGGAATCCTCCCTCTCCATGACCAGACAAGTCAACGCCGTCTCCTCGTCATGCTTCAACATCCTGCGCATGCTACGTAAGATCTTCCGGTGGATCCCCACCGAGACGAGGAAGACGGTCACCCAAGCCCTCGTCACCAGCCGACTGGACTACGGCAACGCCCTCTACGCCGGAACCACTGCCAAACTCCAGAAGAGACTCCAGCGGATCCAGAACGCCTCGGCGAGACTCATCCTCGACATCCCCCGACGCAGCCACATCTCCGGACACCTGAGAGATCTGCACTGGCTCCCGGTCAACAAGAGAATCACCTTCCGTCTCCTCACCCACGCGCACAAAGCCCTACACGACCAAGGCCCGAGCTACCTCAACAACCGGATCAACTTCTACACTCCCAAGCGCCTCCTCAGATCAACTAACCACGCCCTCGCCGCCGTCCCCCGCATCCGAAGAGCGACAACAGGAGGAAGATCCTTCTCCTACCTGGCCGCCAAGACCTGGAACTCACTTCCGACCAATCTGCGCCTGACCCAAGACCACCTCTCCTTCAGGAAGAAGCTCAAGACCTGGCTGTTCGAGCAGTAGCGGCACCCCCCCCCTCCCAGCGCCTTGAGACCCTACGGGTGAGTAGTGCGCTCTACAAATGACCTGATTGATTGATTGATTGATTGGATATATATATATATATATGTGCAACACACTCCGTCCAATCCCCCCGAACTCCCAGTTGCTCAGAGCCTATCGACGATTTAGGAAAGAGGAGCCGACCCAAATTTGCAAGTGAGCAATCAGTGATTTATTATTCGTGAAGCTCGCCCTGCCAGCATAACGTTTCGGCCTGCCCAGAGGCCTTGATCATATATATATATATATATATATATATCAGCTCCGTTTTTCTGCCAAAGGCAGAATGTCTCGCGCACTCCCAGCTTTGAGCAGATAAGACCATGAATCCAAATCAATGTAGAAGTTGTTTTTATTCCATTACAGCTCGTTAACCAGCACACTGCTCGACGCGTTTCGCGGCACCAAGCCGCTTTTTCACGAGACTTAAATGTAACATTTAAGTCTCGTGAAAAAGCGGCTTGGTGCCGCGAAACGCGTCGAGCAGTGCGCTGGTTAACGAGCTGTAATGGAATAAAAACAACTTCTACATTGATTTGGATTTATGGTCTTATCTGCTCAAAGCTGGGAGTGCGCGAGACATTCTGCCTTTGGCAGAAAAACGGAGCTGATTAATAGCGGCAGGGCCCTGCTGCACTCGTAACGCACCGCAAGGAGAGCATTTGGAAGCCCCTTCCCTGGGCCATCTCACTTGGATATATATATATATATATATATATATATATATATATATATATATATATATATATATATATATATCGCAGAATACTCTTCGCCTCCGCGTTTCCTTCTCAGGTTGCAAATGAAGAGCACAGACCCATAAATCTTGGAAATACCTTCTGTTTATTCTTAACAGCGTACAAGCAATGTAGGCAGCTACGACGCGTTTCGTCCCTTCCAGGGGACTTGATCACATGAGTCCAGTCCAAAGAGGGGTGTACCTGCAGAAGTAGAAAAGAACAGGGTATTACAACACTACAACAATGGAAACAACAGATTGTTATTATATATATATATATATATATATATATATATATATATATATATATATATATATATATATATATATATATATATATATATATATATATATATATATATATATATAATTCACTGAAAAAACCATAGGTTAGAGACCATATATAGTTAGCTGGACATTTTATTGACATAAAACCAAGGAAATTCCATATATAGTTAGTTGCCCTAACTATATATCGCGCACCCGCAATCCACTGCTGATGATGTCACATATTACATCATTCATGACATGGTCAGTGACATCACTGATGACATCTCAAGCCAATTCCGTCCACAAACGCCAAAGTTATTAGACATAGAATTTTCAGAAATCCCATAGAGAAAAAATCCTAACTATATATACCCACTGGCTATCGCCAGTAGGTAATATACATATATAAACATATATAATCTGCATATCTATATAAATATAAATGCATGCATACATATACATATATGCATACATATGCATGTTATTTACATGAAAGTTTTAAAAACACTAATAAAAGCAAAGCTAAAAAGCCACCTCATTACAAACAGAATAGCTTTAACTTAAACGAGGGCGAGATCTATTGCATTTTCAATGCTTGTTTACTTTGGTTCTATCAAGTAGGCATTCAGATGTGTCACACATTTGCCATAAATTCTGAATGTTAGCACTCTAGTTGCTCATTAGATCACTGTAGTAAAGCTAGTGCTCACCAGGGAAGTCTGCTGCTAATCATGGTTTGCAGCCATTTTCCCGCATTTTTTGTCCCGCAGACTTTCAGTCCGCATACCATTATCCCGCAAGGTCATTGACCTCGCATACCATTATCCCGCATTTTTTCAAAACGCATGTGCATTTATCGCGCATGCCTTTACAAAGAATTACGTTTTAAAGGCATGTATGGTAAATGCATTTGCGTTGTGAAAACCACAATGACGAGAAAGGTAAGTGGGTTTGTGTTAATTTTTTCGTGGGTTAGTGATTGTGTAGTGTAGTGTAGTGCTGTGTAGTGTAGTGTTGTGTTAGTGTAGTGTAGAGTTGTGGTGGTTGTTTAGTGTAGGGTCATGCTGGGGGTAGTGTTTTAGGGTTTAGGGTTGTGTTGTAGTGTTTGCGTAGTGTAGGGTCATGCTGGGGGTAGTGTTTTAGGGTTTAGGGTAGTGTTGTAGTGTTTGCGTAGTGTAGGGTCATGCTGGGGGTAGTGTTTTAGGGTTTAGGGTTGTGTTGTAGTGTTTGCGTAGTGTAGGGTCATGCTGGGGCTAGTGTTTTAGGGTTTAGGGTAGTGTTGTAGTGTTTGCGTAGTGTAGGGTCATGCTGGGCGTAATGTTTTAGGGTTTAGGATAGTGTTGTAGTGTTTGCGTAGTGTAGGGTCATGCTGGGGGTAGTGTTTTAGGGTTTTGGGTAGTGTTGTAGTGTTTGCGTAGTGTAGGGTCATGCTGGGGTGTAGTATTTTAGGGTTTAGGGTAGTGTTGTAGTGTTTGCGTAGTGTAGGGTCATGCTGGGGGTAGTGTTTTAGGGTTTTGGGTAGTGTTGTAGTGTTTGCGTAGTGTAGGGTCATGCTGGGGGGTAGTGTTTTAGGGTTTTGGGTAGTGTTGTAGTGTTTGCGTAGTGTAGGGTCATGCTGGGGGTAGTGTTTTAGGGTTTAGGGTAGTGTTGTAGTGTTTGCGTAGTGTAGGGTCATGCTGGGGGTAGTGTTTTAGGGTTTAGGGTAGTGTTGTAGTGTTTGCGTAGTGTAGGGTCATGCTGGGGGTAGTGTTTTAGGGTTTAGGGTAGTGTTGTAGTGTTTGCGTAGTGTAGGGTCATGCTGGGGGTAGTGTTTTATGGTTTAGGGTAGTGTTGTAGTGTTTGCGTAGTGTAGGGTCATGCTGGGGGTAGTGTTTTAGGGTTTAGGGTAGTGTTGTAGTGTTTGCGTAGTGTAGGGTCATGCTGGGGTGTAGTGTTTTAGGGTTTTGAGTAGTGTTGTAGTGTTTGCGTAGTGTAGGGTCATGCTGGGGGTAGTGTTTTAGGGTTTAGGGTAGTGTTGTAGTGTTTACGTAGTATAGGGTCATGCTGGGGTGTAGTGTTTTAGGGTTTTGGGTAGTCTTGTAGTGTTTGCGTAGTGTAGGGTCATGCTGAGGGTAGTGTTTTAGGGTTTAGGGTAGTGTTGTAGTGTTTGCGTAGTGTAGGGTCATGCTGGGGGTAGTGTTTTAGGGTTTAGGGTTGTGTTGTAGTGTTTGCGTAGTGTAGGGTCATGCTGGGGGTAGTGTTTTAGGGTTTAGGGTTGTGTTGTAGTGTTTGTGTAGTGTAGGGTCATGCTGGGGGTAGTGTTTTAGGGTTTAGGGTAGTGTTATAGTGTTTGCGTAGTGTAGGGTCCTGCTGGGGTGTAGTGTTTTAGGGTTTTGGGTAGTGTTGTAGTGTTTGCGTAGTGTAGGGTCATGCTGGGGGTAGTGCTTTAGGGTTTAGGGTAGTGTTGTAGTGTTTGTGTAGTGTAGGGTCATGCTGGGGGTAGTGTTTTAGGGTTTAGGGTAGTGTTGTACTGTTTGTGTAGTGTAGGGTCATGCTGGGGGTAGTGTTTTAGGGTTTAGGGTAGTTTAGTTGTTTAGTGTATGCTAAAGGCATATTCGTTCTAAAAGTTTTCGTTATTTTAATTTGCGGCCTAATAGTACATGCGGGATTTTTTTTGCGGACTGATGGTATGCGGGATTTCGTCATATATTCGCTAATCATACTTTCTATGGCAAAATGAACCCCCTCATTTTGTTCCTTTTTAAATTAAATGTTTTAAGAGTTACCACTTTATTCCAATCAAGATGGCTTCAGGTGTGCCATACCTTTGTAATAAGTAGGACTGTTAGCACTCTAGTTGTTCTTTAGAACACTCTGGGACATTCTGTCATTGGGCTATAGTTGGGCTACATCTGGCTGATATTTGGGCTACATTTGTTTTTTTTGTCTCTGGTGGCCATCTTTGGGCTACATTGGGCTACATTGGGCTACATTTGGGCTCCAACATATATATAGCCCAATGTAGCCCAATATATATTTTTCAAAGTTAATTTTCGTAAAAACCACTGGAGCCTATATCTTGAGACATAGCAAAGGCACATCGGGCTACCAGTCCCTACAATTTTGCCAAGTTTGGTGGAAATCCATTCAGCCGTTCAGGCTAAAAGTGAGGCCAACCGCCCTATGGAAAATTGCATGGGAAAAACACGTTTTGGGACCCCCCTTTTTTCTCGGCCCCCCCTTGACGAAACCCCCCCAAATTTTCAGGGGCTGCTCAGAAACAAAATGTTCCATTTTCCTGAAAATTTCAGCCAATTCTGTCCTCAAACGGCAAAGTTATTCGACATAGAATTTTCAAAAATCCCATAGGAAAAAAATCCTAACTATATATACCTACTGGCTATCGCCAGTAGGTAATATATATATATATCACCAAATGTTATTAGCAGATTACAAAAGCAACCAAGCAGGCCACCTTCTTGACCCGGTTATTTCCAATATTCTGTTCAACTGTACCTCCCCTGCCCTTCCCCTTGATTGGTCCGATCATTTTGCCATTCATTTCACTCTGCCTGCTGATACTGCAAAGCACACACCCCTTCCTGGTACTAGTAATAACCATAGAGCTTGGTCCAAGCTGAACATCTCGGCGTTCAACGCCTCTCTTATGGCCACCTGCCCCGATACCAAACTTGGTTGCACCTCTCTGGCTCAGGAAGTTTTCCTCTGGCTAACCTCTAACATTAACCACCATTTGCCGCCGCGTCCATAACTACCGATTCCGCACCTCGTCCCAGCCCCATGGTTTACGGACAATTTGAAAGCTATTAAATCTAAATGCAAACATCTGGAGAGATCCTGGCGCAAAACCTACGCCCTGAACGACAAACTAACCTATCGTTCAGCTCTCAGGCAATACCATCAAGCCTGCCGCAAGGCAAAAGCCCTGTTTGTCTCAGAGTCTATTGAAAAGGCCATCAACCGGCCGAAAGCTCTTTTATCTATGGTTAAGAAACTAGCTGGCGCAAACACTGCCCCCACTCCAACTGCACTAGGGGAAGTGGAATGTAATGAAATTGCTGACTTTTTCATATCTAATGTCGAAACCATCTACAATGCCCTGTCCCTAGCCCCCCATACTCCTCCCCAACCCCCCCACTTAAGACTCACTGAACTCGCAATCTAAGGAAATACAGATCTCCGAATGGCCCCTGTTAGACTCCAATTCACTACTCGCCTGCATAACAAAGGTAAATTCAGGTTCCCCCCTAGACCCAATGCCTATGAACATCCTTCGCCAGCTCTCTCCTGATGCTCTATTAGTCATTCAAGAGCTCCTGAATTCCTCATTACGGGAATCCATAGTCCCGGACGAATGGAAAAGAGCCTTGGTAGTGCCACTTTTAAAAAAACCCGGTGCAGACCCCAAAACGCTCGCTAATTTCCAGCCCATCTCGCTGCTGCCTATGTTCTCAAAAATCCTAGAGAGGCATATCAACATACACCTTACCTCTCATGTGGAGACTACAGGTTTTTTACATACGTCCCAGTCGGGATTCCATTCCCACTTCTCCACCGAAACTACCCTCTTGGGGGGTCACCGGGAACCTATGCACCCGCCTTGACCATGGTGAGACCGCGGCGCTTATTCTTTTAGACTTAAGCGCCGCATTCGATACGGTCTCACACCTCATTCTCCTGAGAGCTTTGAAAATGGCTGGAGTGACTGCCCTGCCCTTGCCTGGTTGGCCTCCTTTTTAAATCACCGTACTTTTCAGGTCGTCTCTTCCGGTTCCTCCTACTCTGTCCGTTCATCTGCGTATGGTGTCCCGCAGGGGTCTTCACTGAGCCCTATGCTCTTTAATATCTACGTGAGGCTCCTAGCTACCATCGTGGAAGACTCTGGTATTTCCCTCTACTCATACGCAGATGACACTCAGATCCTTGTCTCCCTTTCCTCGGCCGCAGCAAATGCTCCATCCGCTTTCAAACTAGGTCTTAGCAGAGTGGCAGAGTGGATGCAGGCGAACCTCCTGAAACTGAACGGAGACAAGACGGAGGTGCTCATTTTGGGCAAGCAAAAAAATCTCTGGAGCCCTGCACACTGGCCGTCAGAAATGGGCCCTCCACCCCTTCCAGTGACCCAGGTTCGAACCTTGGCTTTGTCTTGGACGATTCGCTCTCTATGCGGCAGCAAGTGGTTAAGGTGGCAGCCACTTGTTTTTCCATCCTGGGGTGGCTCCATAAAATCTTATGGATGCTCCCAGTGGGGACAAGACGCTTGGTGGTCCAGGCGTTAATCACCTCTCGCCTGGACTACGGGAATGTGCTCTATCTAGGAGTTACCACGGAGCTTCAGAGGAGACTTCAGCTTGTGCAGAATTCTGCCGCTCGGCTCCTCTGCAAGGTCCCGTGGAGATCTTCAATCTCCCCTGTTCTCAGAGACCTTCACTGGCTCCGTATCGCTAACCGTGTCAAATTCAAGGCCCTTTGCTTTATGCATAAAATCAAGCAAGGGTCGGCCCCAGGTTACCTCCAGGCCCTTGTCCAACAACACTCTCCATCCTGTCTTCTCAGATCAGCTCACGGCAATTATCTGATTCCGCGCTTCAAACTGGCGAGAATGGGCGGCCGCTCTTTCTCCTGTGTTGCTCCCAGGTTGTGGAATTCTCTTCCGACCACACTGAAACTTGAACCATCTTTGTTAAAATTCCGCAAAGGCCTTAAAACCTGGCTCTTTTCTCAATAACAACCGCGATGCGTAATCACTACTCTATTGGCGCGCCCTACAAATTCAATTACAAATACAAATACAAAATACAAATACAAATACAAATACAAATTACAAATACAAACAAGTTAACTCCTTGTTTCACAAGCCCTAGAGGTTTATCGCGCAAAAGCACAGAGTGCCCCACTTTACGGTGCTGAGATCTGGGGCCATACAGATGTCAATCCGCTATCTATTGCTGAATACAAATATACAAGAAAGCGAGTTTCTGTCCCCAACAGCACATCTTTAACTCCACTATATTTTGATTTGGGACTGAAGAGAACTAATGACCAGGCAGCGCTTAAACCCCTAATGTATTGGGTTCGTCTTTGGTGTACATCGGAGTTAAATTATTATAGAGATGGCCTCAAAGATCTACTAAATGTAAAGGGTGAAAAAGCAGTTCCATGGCTTAAATTTTTTTATATTGGTTTAAAAGGCTGGGTCTTAATAGGCTATGGAATGCGCCAAATGCTATATCCTAAGCTGGCATTGTCAATCTGAAAACTTGCTACAGGGCACACATACATGAATGTTATATAGGAAGTGGATCAAATGGATTGTTGACTATCAGGTTCTGTGTTTTTAAAAATGTTTAGATTCTATACCGCCTCCCCTATCAAAAAGTCTGTATGTTCGTTTTCATTTGAGCATTCTTCACTGATAAATGGAATAAAGATCTGGTCACAAGCCTTTGCCCTGCTTGTGCCTTGGACAATGAGATTGAAACACATATCTTGTTTTTTTGCCCCGCATACGTTGAGTCTCACCGCTAATGGATCCACCCAATCTGTTGGTCCCTGGGCTTGACAATATAGTTATTGGCCCATAGAAACTTTTAAAAGTGATCCATCTCTGGCTGTTGTTTTTGCTGTCAGCAAATTCTTACAAACTATTTGGCATAGGTGTAGTAAAAGTGTAAAGGAAATAGCACGTTGAACCATGCTGTGCACTAACAAACTATAAGTAAAACCCCTAGACTACATATTTAATGTACAATTATCATGGTTTCAAACTCCTCAAGGTTTTAAACTGATAATTAATTATCTGTTTTCAGTTGTTAGCCGTTTCTGTATTAATTGATTACTTGGAGTAATTTAGGGGTTGATTCCAATTCGGGAAAAAGCACTCCGTTTAGCTGTACGGAGCGTTTTTCACATACGAATCGTACATCTACAACGTCCCCGTACGATCCTAACCCAAAGCGCCACTCCGTACGACTCGTACCAAACACCGTACAACTAGAAAGTACATACGGATTGTCTCCGTGTGACGCTGTAGGCTATGTCCGTACGTAAATAGGCAGCCATTTACGGACCAGGAAGTACGATCCGTGTTGAAGACACTCCGTACGGCCCTTTTGCTATGAGAGGTGTAAACTTCCGTAAAACCAGAGTCTGCACCCCGGTATGCGACATACACGACATGAACCCCTTCGAGCGTGTCATCCCAGGCCTGTACGCCTACGACCTCGTATATAGAAACCGATGACGGCGCAGACGGTGAGTACAACCCACCGCAACAACGGAAGTATACCTGTACGGTGCGCCACATGCAACCACATATCACCACTGCTATAGTGATACGTTCCGCACATACGCAATTAATGTGGGGGGTATAGTGCGCCACACGCTAGCGCATATCACCATTGCAACCGTGATACGTGCCGTACACACGTCTGAAATGTCGTGGTACTGTGCATCACACGCTAGCGCATATCACCATTGCAATAGTGATTCGTGCCGCAAACACGTCTGAAATGTCGGGGTACGGTGCGTCACACGCGAGCGCATATCACAATTGCAATAGTGATACGTGCCGCACACACGTCTGAAATGTCAGGGTACGGTGCGTCACATCTCAGTGGTGGGTGGAAAAGACCCCCAGCAGTGCCCAATAGTGCCCAACAATATAGGGGGTGTGTGCAGAGGACTCCCAGGAGTGGCCATCAGTGCCCAACAGTATAGGGGGTGGGTGCAGAGGACTCCCAGCAGTGCCCAGCAGTGCCCAGCAGTGCCCAGCAGTGCCCAACAGTATAGGGGGTGGGTGCGGAGGACTCCCAGCAGTGCCCAGCAGTGCCCAGCAGTGCCCAACAGTATCGGGGGTGGGTGCAGAGGACTCCCAGCAGTGCCCAGCAGTGCCCAACAGTGCCCAACAGTATAGCGGGTGGGTGCAGAGGACTCCCAGCAGTGCCCAACAGTGCCCAACAGTATAGGGGGGGTGAAGAGGACTCCCAACCGTGCCCAAGGGTATAGGGGGTGGGTGCAGAGGACTCACAGCAGTGCCCAGCAGTGCCCAACAGTATAGGGCGTGGGTGCACAGGACGCCCAGCAGTGCCCAGCAGTGCCCAACAGTATAGAGGGTGGGTGCAGAGGACTCCCAGCAGTGCCCAACAGTGCCCAACAGTGCCCAACAGTATAGAGGGTGGGTGTAGAGGACTCCCAGCAGTGCCCAACAGTGCCTAACAGTATAGGGGTGGGTGCAGAGGACTCCCAGCAGTGCCCAGCAGTGCCCAACAGTATAGGGGGTGGATGCAGAGGACTCCCAGCAGTGCCCAGCAGTGCCCATCAGTGCTCAACAGTATAGGAGGTGGGTGCAGAGTACTCCCAGCAGTGCCCAACAGTGCCCAACAGTATAGGGGGTGGGTGCAGAGGACTCCCAGCAGTGCCCAGCAGTGCCCAACAGTATAGGGGTGGGTGCAGAGTACTCCCAGCAGTGCCCAACAGTGCCCAACAGCATAGGGGGTGGGTGCAGAGGACTCCCAGCAGTGCCCAACAGTGCCCAACAGTATAGGGGTGTCATGTATTTCTATAGGTTCTGAATCAGTCCCCCTATTCCTGACCCTATTCTGGTTAAACTAACTATCAAGTTAACTAACAGTCAGCCCATGAGGCAAGAAAACCCCCATGATGCAGATACCGTTATCTGACGCAGTCACACTATGGCACAGGAACGTGTTATCTGATTAGGTCATAACGCTTGAGATCTAATTAGACAAGCGACATTCCTCCAGCCCCTGATAAGGCATACGACGTTCTCATAACAAATCAAACCTATGACAACCTGGATAATCCGTGCGGCCATTGTTTTGATTTCACAGAGAACTTTAGTAAAGAATGTGCTAACGAGCAAGTCGTATGACATCTTTATTGACGTATCTATGTCCATCCTTACGTCAATCCCGGCACCTTTAAGGTATAAATATTGCCGACCTTGCCCTATGCAAACACACGCGTGGTGACAAGACGGAGCAGCCATACTTGCCGAAGCCGAGAGCAGAAGCAGACCCCGCTGGCAGCAGCCCCGCCTTCCTGACGCGCTGAGAGACGCGCTGCTATCTCAAGCCGAGAGACCCAGCACCGGCGCTTTCGGGCAGCCCTCGCAGGCAGCCTGGAATATCGAGAGCAGAGAAAGAGATACTATTCCTCATCCATCCTAAATTCCAGGTACAGAACTGAATAACCCCTCACAGAGAATTCTTTAGTTATTCACTTGGCAAAAACAAACTTAACTTAAACTGTAACTTTCTATTCCCGCCCACGCATTAGACTTAGGTCAGGTACACGGGGTAGGCGTATTTAGAAACACCAGTTGAGCACGTTTAGTCAAAATGTATATGTGTATGTAAATATATTTTAATCATTTTAAACATCATATGGCTCAGAAACCATATCAATGTTTTTACAGTATTATTTTATACTATTGCTTTTAATGTATGCACTTTACTTAACTATAAGTATTGCAATAATATCGATCCATTTCTCATGTATGAGAAAAGAGACTGATCAATAAATAACACCTTTTTATTGAACACGCCCGTCTCTTCCTTTTCTCTACATTCCGATGAGACTAAGAATGCACGTACTGACTGAGTAAAATAATTGCCTTGTGCTCACACGACTCTCGAGATTGACTCTTGATTAGGGGAGAGCAAAGTTGTCATGTTCTATGGTTGTCAGAAACTAAATCCCTTCTTGTCTAATCAGGGGAGTTAATTCCTTCCTTGAACATTCGAGAAAGTTTCTAGCGAACTCTGAGCTTAGCTGGCAAACCCAAAAATTAAGTCTAGTATCGACAGTAGTAGACCTAGTTAACGTCTGGCCTAGGCCTTTACTGCTGTAGGTACTATTCCAATGCGCAGAGCCTATTGGGAAAATAGGAGCTACACTACATGGCGCCCAACGCGTTTGGAAAGGGCGATAAAACTAACGTAAGACATTTAGAGTAACTCAGTCGTGCTTTCTCACTCAGACCCCTTTTCCCAAAAACTCCAAAGACGTCTGGAGTGGGTGAAAGGTTATATCCTCCAAAACCTCGCAGGAGGGAACTCCTATGTATGGTTCTTGGTCAAGTCAACGTTGAAGGATAAACAGTTCCAAAATATTGTGCATCTAATCTTTGTTCCATAAAGAAACCTGATCTGCAAATAGACATAATACCATCCTGTCTGTAAAATGGGAGACAGTGATGAAGAAAGAGAGGCAGTTAGATTAGCTACTGAACTCGCAGATGCTGATGCTACCATGCAAGCAGCAGACCCGAATATAACACTCATTCCGGTCATTAAAAGGAGATCTATAACCTTAAAACTTATAGAAAATGGACTGACACCTAGAGGTGGCACAGTCATATTCGTAATTGAGGCACACGAATATCGGCAGACAGAGGTATACTATTCATGGATACATTTTCCGGCAGCAAATGCTGTAACAAAGTACTTCCACTATTACAAAGTAGAGGAACCTCCTGAAACATGCACTCCTTTCGAGGAGGTGGAAGTACCACTCAAATTCCAAGAGCATTTGCTCTTATTTGATGGCGCCCTAATACATAACAATCACATTACAAGGCTCGGTCCTTTAGGAAGACCAGGAGCAACGTGGCCGGTCTTAGCCGGATACACACCACATCCAGACATCGATAGAATGCCTGCAGCAGAGCTGTTAATACAGCTAAAACAATTACTAAAAATTCATAGACAATTAGTTCAGTATGTAATGCGGACTTCAACAATTCAGCCAGCGATTAAACTTCCACAGCTGACCCCTCACCAGGGGAACACAAATAAAATTACACCACAGAACATCCAATCCTGCCTAGGTAAAGTTCCAGCTAAACGGGAACAGATACCATTCTGGTTGGCACAGAAAATTACCCAAATAGAGGCGGTGTTTCCTGACACCACCCCATTAGAAAAACACAGGATTCTGACTATATGTCTCCCAATGGGAATCGCACCACACATTGAGGACTGTGACACTTGGGGTACAGTCTTTGCTTCCATCTACACAAAAACGCACGGTGTTCCATCCATTTCGGTAATACCAGATGTGCTAAAACAAATTCAGGATGAATACGGTCCAGAACCTGCTTTAACCCTTGGTATGAAATTACTAAAAGACTTCAAGCAGGTCTCGGCTATATTATTAGCCAACATAAAAGGTGAGGCAGCAAACGTGGCGATCCGCCAGAGGTTAAAAGAGACAGATATAGCAGACCAACCAGCTGAAATTGCCAGAATCATAGAAAAATCCTATGAAGAACTAGGCAGAGATAGTCTAGGTGGAATACCAGTAAAACCGCAACTGACTACAAGTCCAGAAAAAATATTTAATAATAATAATTCACCAAAAAAGAACTGGGATGGAAACAAACAATCCAATCCTAAAGAAAAGAAATTCCAGTCCCGAGGGAGGTCTCCCAGGCGAAGAGAGAAATCTCCAAACCAAAGACAGAGGTCACCGCAGAGTGACCCCTCGGGAAATAGATATAACCTTAGAAATAGGGATAATATTAAAAAACCTGATAGATATCAAGACATTGATACACGTCCCTCTCAATCTTTTCAGAATTCCTCGCAGAAATCGGAAAGAAGAGGACGATCAGAAGAGCACGCCAAGCCCAAAGACAAGGAACCTGCTCAGCTAAAAAAGAAATTACAATTTCCAAAAAAGAAGGTAGCCAGTATCAAGGTAGTTAACAATGCCGAGAATACTGAGGACACAACTGAAAAACGGAGAGTGGGCTCAGACAATGCTAGACAGCGCAGCAGAGGTGAGCATAGCTCGCAAAGTCCTTATGAATCATCTGGAGACAGTGGACACGAATGAATACCTTCAAGTGGAAACTGCAGACACCAGAGTTAGCAAGCCCCACAAGATATACGAGATAACATTACGTATAGAGGGAGATAAGACTAGGAAAATAAGGGGACTATTTTGGGATAACCTCTCAAAGGGTTATGACATCCATCTAGCTGAAAAAGACTGGCCACCAGAGTTTGTCAGGGAGTGCCCTCATGGCGAAGAAGTAATTATGCCTGCCTTCTCGAATCAAATACCGATTCATAAAAAATACACACTTGCTAGAAAGTGGGCAGTGGCCTTAGCACCTGCTTTATATAAAAATCATGTAGGATGGGATGAGGATTCTCCTCCTCACAAAATCCAGTTAAAATCACAACCTACTGCACAAAGGCAGTACCCAATTAAGCAAGAAGCTAAAAAACAAGTAAATGAGATACTAGATCAGCTAGAATACCAGGGGGTGATTGAAACTTGCACCTCACAAATGAACAATCCTTTGTTTCCGGTCTCCAAACCAGACAATTCATATCGTCTAGTTTTGGATTACCGACACCTTAACACATGTTGCAAAACCTTTGCAGTGCAAAACTCACACAGTGCTGCACTAATGAATAACATAGTGCGCAAAAAATACAAAACAACCCTGGACATCTCCAATGGATTCTTTTGTCAAAACATAGCACCAGAGAGCAGATATTTAACTGCATTCTCAGTAAATGGCACTCAAAAACAATTCTGTCGGTTAGCCCAGGGGTACAAGAACAGCCTGGGGGTATTCTCAGCGAGAGTAACAGAATTACTACAACTATATGATGATGAAGCATTATCTTATGTCGATGACATTTACTTAACAGATGATGACTTGGAGACTCACTTGAAAAGGGTGAACACCATAATACTTGGGTTCGCTGCAGAGGGTTACAAATTCAACTTTAAAAAATCCAGAATTGCCCATCTGACGGTCCTATTCTTAGGATATGAGTTATCAAGTGAAGGTAAAAGCCTGGCAGACAATTTCCTAGAGAAATGTGCCGTAATCCAAGCTCCTAAAACACTAAAAAACCTACAGTCAATTCTAGGCTTCCTAAATTTCGGAAGAACATACATTGCAAATTACGCAGAAAGGGTCAAACCCCTTTATGATCTAATTAAACCAGACTTTAAAAGATCCAATTGGACTCAAACACACACAGAAATTTTGAGATCCTTACAAACAGACATGCTAATTAAAACAAAATTAGAAACACGTGATAACACACGCAACCTTGTGATCCGAGTCATCCCAGGGAGATGCGGATTCACATACCTGACCTCTAATGAAGGAGAAAAGGTACCAATTGCATTCAAATCACACTTGTACACAGAAGCTGAACAGAAATTCAGTAATACAGAAAAAATCATTCGTGCAGTTCAAACCGCAATAGCTAGAGAAAAAGACATAGCTGACGGTAGACATATCACAGTCAGAACAGCAGAATCAGCCTTTGAGGCACTAACAACACCTTGTAATTTACCAACAACAACATTGAATCCGGAATGGATACAATGGGTGAATTCAATCACAACGGACAAAGTATACTACTACTTTGATCCAGAACTAGAAGAATTAAAAAATCTAAAATATGAAAAGACGTATCCTCTGCCAATCGACATTCTTCCTCTACGACATTACGCCTGTGTAATCTATACAGACGGACATGCTCAACCCTCCGTTTTGAGAAGAACATGCATACAACCCCACATGTGAGATTACAAAAGAAGTGTGGCGCGGAGGTAAACTAAGACCTCTATTAACAAAATCACACTCAGTAGAAACTAATTCAGAACTACAAACTGAAATAATAGCTTTGAAAATGGCGCTAGATAATGCGGATCGCGAATTCCCGACACTTATAGTGTCAGATTCATATTACTGCGTCAAATCATATAACAGCGATTTGCAGACATGGATTCAAAACGGTTACAAAGATGACACAGATGCACAAATAAAACAGAAACTGCTCTGGGAACAAATAGCTCTTTTACAAAAAGAACTACCAAAGACTCACGTGACTCACTCACTGAGTCATCAGCGTGATGGCGTTCACGTTGTAGGGAATTCATTGGCTGAAACAGCCGCAGCGGCAGCCACTAAACCGGCTCCCGTAGATCGAAAAAAGCGTACATTAAAATACATTGACGGTGAAACAATGCTGGCGGTGAAAACGTCATCAAAAGGCGACTGCTCAGCGTTACCGATCAACTATCCACTCAATTATACATACATAATCGATGCAAACTCCGTCCCTTTTGCTCGAATCCCTGGAGTGGGGGATAGAGTGATTCCAAACATGGACAGGAGAAACTTGTTAATCGCAGACGCACACATGGGCGAGGGTCACAGACACCTTAAATTAAAAGATTCTCTGGAAGAATTACAATCACGGTACTGGTGGCCAGGCATGAGCCTGCACTACACCATGTTTGTAAAAAACTGCCCAAACTGCAACAGAGATCGCAGTGGGGAGAGAAGCAGTTTAATACCTCGTCGTATCAAGGCAGATAATATTACCAGCAAAAAGAATGGCTTGCGATTAACATATACAGGCTAGTTTCCACTTATAATGTAGATCACCAGCACTCGGCTGACGTCCGGACTGTTATACAAAGATTTGCGAGTCTAAATGGCATATACGCTAAGAGCATGCTACGTTCGACCATTGTTTTCACTCAGGCAATCCAGCCTGGGGGGGAAACATGGCCAAATGAGCACAGCCCAGCGGGAATCTTCTCACTTCCTTCCTGAGGGTACGGGATGGTGTAAAGAAAAAACCAAGGCAGAAAGCAATCTATAATAGAAAGGATATTAGGTTCGGGAGCTGGGTGGGTCAAACATCTAATAAGTGTCCAACGTAGTCTAAATAACTTGCCAAGAAATTCTCTGAAGGGATTCAGTCCGTACGAATTATTATTCGGAATTAGGATGTTGATCTCTGACCTTGATAGTCAGACTTCAGTGGTAATAGAAAAAACCTTTGATGTCAAAGACCGTTTGGCTATTTTGCAGGACTTAAACAAAACAAGAAAAGACCTGAGCAACATACAGTTGAAACAACAGCCAACAACCACTGAAGAATCACCACCTGTCCTAGCAAGACCTGTCTGGATTCCAAAAGTCGGGGATCTAGTCAGGGAAAAGATCGCGGTAAAGAAGGAATTTGGGCCTTCCTACAGAAAAGCAGTTCCTGTCTTGTCTGTCAACGGGACAAGATCAGTTGTACTACCGCCACTTGCTGGTAAAAAGGAGAACCGAGTTGTATCCATCGACCTGGTAAAACCACAACATGTGGCCGATAACAAACAGTAGGCCAAGTGGACTCCCAGTAAGTAGCAGAACACCAAGGTCCTAACAAAAAGGCTCATCACATTCGAAACGCCTAAAGAAGAACAAGAAGGACTATGCAACAATGCAATAGAACTCAGACCTCTGAAAACCCAAATAAAGACATTTAGCAGAGACACACCAATCTATACTGAAGTACCAAGTGACAATGCAAGAAACAAAAATCCTGAACCAATTGGAACAATTGACAGAACTGCATCCGGTTACTTCATCAACTTCGATGATTCCTCTGACGGCTTCAGTGAATCAAAGACACAGCCATCATCAAAATCCTTTAAAGACAAAGCTAAGGAACTTTTGAAACAACTGAAAGAAACATATCTGGTTTCTCCATGGATTGAATTTTGGGTGGGTTTTGGCGCATTTATCCTCATACTTTGGCTCATCATGGTATTTACTTTGGGACGCTTCATTGAGGGAAAATATGCTAAAATGGACACAGCAAGTCAGAACATCAACTTGGTCCTCAAACCACACACATCTTCACATGTCAAGAAAAGAGAACTTTCTTCAGAACTTTCTTCAGCCAACTTCACAGCCAATCCTATACCTGGTGGGGTAGCCTGGGACAACACTGACTATGAAATTTATGGTCCGGTCGAGATCCTGAAATATCCACACCAAATCAAGATCTCCTTGAGTGACTTTGCAAAACCAAACTCATTTGCTGATGATTGGGACTTCGAAAGTATTAACAACATGATGTCTGACTTAGTAATGTCTGCTAAATTTACAAAACATGATTATTTGCAAGGTTCTACAAATTATGATAGTATGTATTGCTATAACCATTATGGTAACCATTTTTTGCATAAATCTGCACAACCTAGAAATGTTTTAAATTATAATCAATGGGAACATTGTGCTACACCTCCAAAAGGGAGCTCAAGAACCGTTTATGACAAATATTCATATTTTTCAGGTTTTAACACAAGTAATGCTGAAACATTTTATTTTAAATTGTCAAACAAGACAGGGATGAAAACCATGATAACCAACACAAAATTGATATATTCAGATTCATTCTTTGAAAAAATGAATACTTTTGGATTTGATTATTGGGACAAAAATGTTGATTTGAAAAGTGTTTGGGGTACAAAAGAATGGCAAGTACAGGGTTTAGAAGCTTTGTTTAGAGCCTGCATGATCCCAGAACAAATGATATTTTTAAATGACACTGTTCAACAAACCACCTGTCTTGGTTTTGCCAAAATCAAAGATTTATATAACCCGTCTATTCCGAAGCCAACAATGTTTAGCAATAGCTCTGATACAGATGAAGAGATAGACGTAAACCATATATTAAACCAAAACAGAACACATCCTGATTGGAAACAATGGTTGATCTGGCCCACAGATACAAATCACTGTCAAGATAGATTCCTGAATAAAACACAGGGTTTCAAAATGACCAGGCCAGACCCTAGATATCCCCAAAGACATCACCCAGGGATAATAACAACCTACAGTGTGGGCAAATTATGCCTTCAATGGCTACAGACTTCTACACTGCCTGAAATTAAGCAACACCTAACTTTACTTACTGATGGTGCTGACTTGCGTGATTTCATACTGGGACCACGCAAACAGCGTCAAAAACGTTTCATAGCAGCCTCTGTATATGCAGCATACAATGAGGCCTGGAAGGTTACTCAAATTGAGACAGCAGAAAGAATACGGGAAATTGACCGTATCAATTTGGAAAAATCACTTTCTGTAGTGGACAATGGGTTAATGACTCTGTCCTCCAGAATTTTTTCATTGGACAGCATTGTGTCTTCAGCAATCGATATATTATCGCAAGACTTACTGTTATTACAACATGGTCAGTCACAATTGCGTTCCATTGTACAGCTTGGCTGGACGTTACAAAATCTGCGTTCAGGCTATGTGCCTTGGCGTTTAATCAACACAACGTCACTATTCCAAATCTTTAACCTTACTGATAGACAAATCGGTATGGCGCAAAAGGGTGCTGATTATACAATCTTGAGCATTGAAAAACTAGAAAGATTACCGTTGACAATGTCAGAACGACCTGTCAGTGAATGGATAATCCACGGAATCATAAATATTCCAATCTCAACCTTCAGGTTTCAATACTGCCAAAAACATATACAGGCTGGCATGTACGAGAAATTGGGAAAGGGGTACCTTAAAACAACTTGGAACCTGCCCTATTCACATGCATGTGTCAGTAATAAAGGACAGAAAGTGTTTCTTAGTGGCAACAATTGTGCTATGTCACTAAGCGGCACGCTTCTGTGTAACGGAATTAGTTTGCATGAAGCCTGTGAAGGGAATTCATACAACCTTTCATGTCACCAGCAAGGCGCACCTGCAACTGAAATAGAACCATTCTTTCAAAGACTCTATAATGGGAGTTACATTCTTATTGTAGACCGCAGATGTTGCAGTCTTATGCCCGGGACTCCTTATCTAGTAACTACAACGGCGAAGGTCAAGTGCTGTGGACGCTCTTTATTCCCCAGCTCCTTTCCAGACAGGGAGGCAAGGGCATGGCCCAGTTTGAAAATTACTTCTATTCGAATAGATACTTTAAGCAGAATAAAAACAGTGCTTCTTCAGACGCCTACAAGGCTCACGTCATCAAAAGAAACGTATGATCTACAAGTCGCAAGGACGACTGCAGAGATACATACATTATTATCAACTAATTCCCCCGTACATTTCGCGGAAATCCTAAGCGAAATCTTAAATATTTCTGATACCACTGGGGTCTCAAAGGTATTTAAGACAGTATTTTCGATGGCATTAACACCATTCAAAGCCATACTGGGTATTTTTCCAGATTTCGTCCATTCGATTTTTGGCGGACTTCCCCTGATCCTGGGACTAATTGCAGGAATCCTATTCCTAGTCCTTATTTTTCGTTATGGCAACCCATGTCACAGATCAAACTCTCGCGACAATGGAAGATACGATCCTAGCCATTGGATACCGGGACCGGATATCAAAAATCCTGGGACTCTCCCGGCTTAGAGACCTAAACATGACTTGGTTTCTATCATTTCGACCAATGTGGCAAAGGTGTGTTTTACCTGTACTAAGGTGTCTGCTATGCGGAGAAGAATGCGTGTTAGACACCTGTCTGACGCTACAATCGGATGCGCCAGTGGATGCAGATACACTGTTGGTTCCTACCAAGGTTCACGCTTTGTGCTGCCCTCAAAGGCTGCCAATCCTGATGACGGCATTCCTGGAATCTTCACCACTGCGATTGAAGAGTAGTGAAGTTCAAGATGAAAGCAGCATCGAACAGGTACGACCTTCTGTCAGCAATGCGAATCAGAATGTCAATGCAGACAATCATGCGCACGAATGCATGGTTACCCCTATTTCCGACTTAGTGGAACTTTCCCATGAAGCTGTTGACAGTTTTTTCGAAAGCCTGAATGATATGATGTTCTCTCCAGAACAGAAATAGAGTCTTTTGAGTAAACTCGCACACGGCGTTCCCTGAATTCGGCCTTCAACTTTAAAAATAAAGTCACATGAACAATTTCACTCCAGCTCACGGACAGCAATATTTTTCAGCAAGCCCCTTAAAATATTTTTCTACATATTTTTTTCCGGGACACTGATCTTCTGCTTAAAGTAAGAAACCATTCCTAGAGAACTAAAATTTCTTTTTTTAGATACTTTATAGACTTTAGCTGCTCGCTGGGATGTTCACGAATATTTTATTATGTGATGAAATGGTCTCGGACTTCCTTTCTGTATAGCAATATTAAGAGCCATTTCATGTGTATTTCTCATATACCAATAAGCAATAATGCATAAAAATGCGTGTTTACTTTTGCATTTAATTCATAGCTTAAGTGCATACAATATATATGACTGCAATTTTTCAGTATATTTGAAAATTTCGAAATGCATTTATGTATTTTGGGGTGGTAAGGTATACACTATACTCTATAGTATGTTGTACTATGTTATACTATGCATAGATTAGTAGATATGACCATAGTTAGCGTGGAGTGGGTGTCGTGTATTTCTATAGGTTCTGAATCAGTCCCCCTATTCCTGACCCTATTCTGGTTAAACTAACTATCAAGTTAACTAACAGTCAGCCCATGAGGCAAGAAAACCCCCATGATGCAGATACCGTTATCTGACGCAGTCACACTATGGCACAGGAACGTGTTATCTGATTAGGTCATAACGCTTGAGATCTAATTAGACAAGCGACATTCCTCCAGCCCCTGATAAGGCATACGACGTTCTCATAACAAATCAAACCTATGACAACCTGGATAATCCGTGCGGCCATTGTTTTGATTTCACAGAGAACTTTAGTAAAGAATGTGCTAACGAGCAAGTCGTATGACATCTTTATTGACGTATCTATGTCCATCCTTACGTCAATCCCGGCACCTTTAAGGTATAAATATTGCCGACCTTGCCCTATGCAAACACACGCGTGGTGACAAGACGGAGCAGCCATACTTGCCGAAGCCGAGAGCAGAAGCAGACCCCGCTGGCAGCAGCCCCGCCTTCCTGACGCGCTAAGAGACGCGCTGCTATCTCAAGCCGAGAGACCCAGCACCGGCGCTTTCGGGCAGCCCTCGCAGGCAGCCTGGAATATCGAGAGCAGAGAAAGAGATACTATTCCTCATCCATCCTAAATTCCAGGTACAGAACTGAATAACCCCTCACAGAGAATTCTTTAGTTATTCACTTGGCAAAAACAAACTTAACTTAAACTGTAACTTTCTATTCCCGCCCACGCATTAGACTTAGGTCAGGTACACGGGGTAGGCGTATTTAGAAACACCAGTTGAGCACGTTTAGTCAAAATGTATATGTGTATGTAAATATATTTTAATCATTTTAAACATCATATGGCTCAGAAACCATATCAATGTTTTTACAGTATTATTTTATACTATTGCTTTTAATGTATGCACTTTACTTAACTATAAGTATTGCAATAATATCGATCCATTTCTCATGTATGAGAAAAGAGACTGATCAATAAATAACACCTTTTTATTGAACACGCCCGTCTCTTCCTTTTCTCTACATTCTGATGAGACTAAGAATGCACGTACTGACTGAGTAAAATAATTGCCTTGTGCTCACACGACTCTCGAGATTGACTCTTGATTAGGGGAGAGCAAAGTTGTCATGTTCTATGGTTGTCAGAAACTAAATCCCTTCTTGTCTAATCAGGGGAGTTAATTCCTTCCTTGAACATTCGAGAAAGTTTCTAGCGAACTCTGAGCTTAGCTGGCTGTTGGACAGGCCACATGAAGGGCTCGCTCCCTCCCCGCAGGACAGGGCCCGGGCCACCGTCAGTACCATTGCCCGGCCCAGCCGCCATCTTGGACACGGCACCACGCGGCCGCGCGGCCTCAGCCCGACCCCAACCCTGGGCCTGGCCAGGCCCCGACATCCCGGCACCACCCTCCACCCAGGAGGTGAACGGACCACTTGGCAGGTCAATGGGAGTAAGAAGTGTCGATGGCTCTCCCCCGCCAGGTGCCGAGCACCCCCAGCCTCCTCGGGCGCTGGCTCCACCCCCCTGCTGGGTGTCTGGACTCCCTCATCCCAGACCTCCCGACCTCCAAGAGCGAGGGTCCGGACATCAAAGGGCGCCAGACCTATAACTGAGGCCGCCCCAGGACAGGAAGGAGTTGTATCCTGGAGTCGAGAGACACCGCGACGAACTCATCCTTGACGGACTGCTGGCGCTGCCACAGCCCTGCCTTGTGAACTATTGTCCTGCCTGCTGGCGCTGCCGCGGCCCTCTGCAACCTTCATCCTCGTGGGACCTGCTGGCGCTGCCGCGGCCCTCTGCAACCTTCATCCTCGTGGGACCTGCTGGCGCTGCCGCGGCCCGTTGTAACCTTCCTCCTCGTGGGACCTGCTGGCGCTGCCGCGGCCCGTTGCAACCTGCATTCTCGTGGGACCTGCTGGCGCTGCCGCGGCCCGTTGTAACCTTCATCCTCGTTGGGACCTGCTGGCGCTGCCGCGGCCCGTTGCAACCTGCATTCTCGTGGGACCTGCTGGCGCTGCCGCGGCCCGTTGTAACCTTCATCCTCGTTGGGACCTGCTGGCGCTGCCGCGGCCTGTTGCCACCTACGACCTCTTCGGGACCTGCCGGCGCTGCCGCGGTCTGACCCATCCGAACACCGAGCTCGAGGATTGTGAGCTATCACCGTTACACCCCCGTACCCGTGGGTACCCAGACTGTCCCGCTACCCCCTTCCCTTACTAGAGACTAGAATTGAGAGGATCATCGTGTCCTGATCGCCTTGTATCGTACCACTCCACTACCAGAAGTGCCTATAAAAGGTGTTACCCTGATCTTTGTGTGCTGTCCATCTGTGGGGGGGAAGTTACCTGTCTGTGCGATCACTGTGCTCGGCCGACCCTCCAGGTCCCCGTCTAACATTGGTGGCTAGCGGCGCGATCCGAACCAACGCGTACCGTACAGACAGTAACTCACCCTACGACTAAAACCACAATGACGACCAAAGAGAGCGGATCGGCGGAGAAGTTCCAGATGGAAAAGCTGGAAGAATACAACCACCGAGAGCTCAAACAATTTTGCATAGACTTAGGCATTGCTACCACCGGGCTAAGCACAAAAGAAGACTTCAAAAACGCCCTAGAGGCCTGGACAGAGACAAATACCGCAACCCCCCGGGACCCCGCAGCCCCGGAAGTCAACACCACCCGGACGGAAGAACGGAGAACAGGCCCTTCCCGTGAAGAGATCCAAGAGCGGGAAAAGAATAGATTACACGAGTTAGACTTGGCACGACTCAGATTAGACGGAGAATTGAAACTGGCGGAACAAAAAATAAACGTAGAACACTTACGGCTCAGAGAAGAGCGAGAGGAAAAACAGAGACAGAGAGACCTCGAAGATAAAGACTGGCATACGAGCACGAGTGCAAACTAGCGGAGATAGAAATACGCAAACTGAACAAAAACCTAGGGGTGCCCGAGCAACCGCACTCCCCGGGTCCTACCGAGCAGAAGGTCCACATCCCCAAGGATGTGGTCCGAGAATATCACCGGAACGACGACATACAGCAGTGGTTCAAGGCCTATGAGATTGCCATGACCGCCCACCGGGTCGCTCGAAGTGACTGGGGAGCCGGTCTATGGGGGAGATTCGTCAACGAGGGTCGTGATGCCCTGCTGCAGCTTCCGGACCATCAAATGACGTCCTATGACCACATGAAGGCCGCCCTCCTCAGTCGATACGGGCTTACACCCGAAATGTACCGCCAGAGGTTCCGCAACTGCACCCGGATCCCAGGTACGACGTGGTTGGAATACGTGAACTATTTCAGCCGAGCCTTCGAGGGGTGGATCAAGGGTAACAACGTAACCACTTACGAACAACTCTTCAATCTCATTGTGTGGGAGCACCTCTCCAACAACTGCTTCGTCGAGCTCAGGCAGCACCTCCTCGACAGTAAATTGACTGAACCCCGGCAGCTCGCCACCGAGGCTGATCGGTGGGAGAGCACCCGCGTGGCCCGGAGTGGGCCGAATGAGCAGAACAGAACCAACCAAGGTCATCATCGTCCCCGAGGGGGAGGAGGAGGCCCGGGCCCGGGCCGGGGCCGAGACGCCGTCCCGGCCCACTAACGCCACCCCGGCCCCAGCCGGCCGGGGAAACCCCCCGATGCGCCCGGGGGTCCGAGCTAACGTGACGTGTCATCGATGCCAGCGAGTCGGCCACTATGCCAGTGACCCGACCTGCCCGAAGAACCAGGTCCCCGGGCTCCGCCAGATGGCGGCCGCCGCCCTGGGAGAAGAACAAGTCTCCGAAGACACGGAGACCTATGAGTCGGAGCAGTTCGAGTGGGAACCCGCCGCCATGACCCTGGCATGCCTGGGAGGAAGAGACATGGTCCCGCGGACTCCCCTGCCCGCCAACACTCGGAAGTACAGCCAATGGGTGAGCATCAATGGGCGCAAGGCCGAGGCCCTGCGTGACACCGGGGCCAGTGTGACGGCCGTCCGTTGTCACCTGGTGACCCCAGAACAAATCCTACCAAACGTACTTTGCCCCGTCCGATCGGCAGATAACTCGGAGAGCCTGTGTCGGATGGCCTGCATCCCCTTCGAATGGGGAGGAGTGTCCGGCATGCTGAAAGTAACTGTCCGCGACGATGCCCCCGTGGACTGCCTCCTGGGGAACGATCTCGAGAGCTCCCCGTGGGCCGCTGTGGAAAGAAGAGAGCCTCTGGGGATGTTGGGTCTCCCGGACTGGGCGTGCGTAACCACCCGGTCCATGGCCACCCGCACCATCCCTAGACCAGAAGAACCAGAATGGGCAGCACCTCCGCCCTCGATCACTCCAGAAGAAGACTTCCTCCAGACCGACCACCCGGACCCCACCACAGAGGGGTCCACACAGCCCCCCGAGCTTCCCGACCTGGCTCAGTGGCGTCAAGAAGGGGGGCCCACTCAGGAACAATTCCGGCAGGAGCAAAAGACCTGCCCCTCCCTCGAGGGATTGCGACAGCAAGCGCTCGCCCAGAGCCAAGGAGACACCACCGGGGCCCACTGGGTTTATTGGGACAATGATCTCTTGTACAGCGAGCAGAAAATCGCAGAACTGGGGGCCGGACGAGTGCTGGTGGTGCCCCTTCACTTCAGAGACTTCCTGTTGAACCTAGCCCATGATGTCCCCCTGGCCGGGCACCAGGGCCAAGACAAGACCTACCACCGCCTGGTGACTCACTTTTTTTGGCCCAAAATGAGAAATGACGTCTCCAACCATTGCCGGTCCTGCCCGACCTGCCAGGCCAACGGGAAGAGCGGCCGCAAACTCAAGGCACCCCTACAACCATTCCCCGTGGTGACCACCCCGTTCGAAAGGGTGGGAATAGACATTGTGGGGCCCCTGGACCCCCGGACAGCACAGGGGCATCGCTTCATCCTGGTCCTGGTGGACCACGCCACCCGCTATCCTGAGGCGGTCCCCCTTCGTACTATAACAGCCCCAGTAGTGGGTCGAGCCTTGATGGGGATCTTCTCTCGAGTGGGCTTCCCCCGGGAAGTCGTCAGCGACAGGGGTACGAACTTTATTTCAAAGTATATGAAATCCCTCTGGCAGCAGTGCGGAGTCACTTACCGCTTCACCACCCCCTATCACCCCCAGGGGAACGGACTGGTCGAGCGGTTCAACCGCACCCTCAAGGGGATGATCATGGGGCTGGAAGATCCCCTACGCCGCCAGTGGGACGTGCTACTACCGTGCCTCCTCTTCGCCTACCGAGAAGTCCCCCAGAAGTCCCTCGGCTTCAGCCCCTTCGAACTCCTGTACGGACACCCCGTTCGCGGGCCTCTCAGCCTAGTGAAGGAGGAATGGGAAATGGCCCCCCTAAAGACCCCTCCGGACGTCTACAAATACCTCCTGACCCTCCGAAATCAGACCCGGAAATTCAGGGAGATCGCTAAAGCCAATCTGGAGGCCAGTCAAGAGGACATGAAGAAGTGGTACGACCAACATGCCTCCTCCATCGAGTTTGAACCGGGTCAGCAGGTATGGGTGATGTCCCCCATCGAACCGTGTGCCTTGCAAGACAAATGGACGGGGCCCTTCAAGGTGATCGAGCGCAGGAGCCCCGTCACCTATCTCATCGACCTGGAGTCCCCCCGGAACCCCCTTCGGGTCCTCCACGCCAACAGGCTCAAACCCCACTTCATGCGCTCAGAGCTCAGCCTGCTGATGGCGACCGACAGTGGCACCCAAGGAGACTCCGAGCCCCTCCCTGACCTACTGAGGACTCGGGAAAGAGATGGCTCGGTGGACGGGGTCCGACTCTCCGAGGCCCTGACCCCAGAGCAGCGTCAAGATTGCCGGGCCCTCCTGCTGCCGTTCGCAAACCTGTTCTCCCTCGCACCCGGAGTCACTTCCTGGTGCCTGCACGACGTGGACACGGGGGACAGTCCTCCTGTCCGACACCGGGCGTACCGAGTACCGGATCGGGTACGTACATGCATCCAAGAAGAAGTCTCCAAGATGCTTGCCCTCGGGGTCATCGAGCCTTCGGACAGTCCCTGGGCCAGCCCGGTCGTCCTGGTCCCCAAGGCCGCGGCACCGGGCACCACGCCGGAGCTCCGCTTCTGCATCGACTATCGGGGGCTGAACGCGGTCACCCGAACCGACGCTCACCCTATCCCCCGAGCAGATGAACTAGTCGACCGCATGGGGGCAGCCCGCTACCTAAGCATCTTTGACCTGACAGCGGGCTACTGGCAGATCGGCCTCACCCCCAGGGCCCAAGAACGTTCCGCTTTCTCCACCCCGCACGGGCACTACCATTTCAGAGTGATGCCCTTCGGCATGAAGAACGCTCCAGCCACCTTTCAAAGACTGGTGAACCAGGTATTGGCGGGCCTCGAAGAATTCAGCACCGCCTACCTGGACGACATCGCGGTATACAGCCGCCACTGGGCAGACCACCTCCACCACCTCCGAGCGGTCCTGCAGGCCCTCCAACAGGCCGGCCTCACCATAAAGGCCAGCAAGTGCCAAATCGGCCAGGGGTCCGTGACCTACCTCGGACACCAAGTGGGGAGCGGTCTGGTGGCCCCCCTCCAACTCAAGGTAGCTGCCATCCAGTCTTGGCAACCCCCCGAAACACAAACAGAGGTCCGAGCCTTCCTGGGGCTCACCGGATACTACCGGCGGTTTGTGAGGGACTATGGCAGCATTGTGGGGCCCCTCACGGAACTCACGTCTAAGAACAACCCAAAACGAGTCAACTGGACTCCCGACTGTCACGCGGCCTTCGAGACGCTGAAGGCCGCCATGTGCACCGCTCCGGTGCTCCAGGCCCCCGACTACAGCCGCGAGTTCATCGTGCAGACCGATGCCTCCGACCATAGTATTGGGGCCGTCCTCTCCCAACTGAATCCCGAAGGAGTGGACCAACCCGTGGCCTTCATCAGCAGACGCCTACTGCCCCGAGAACAGCGCTGGAGCACCATTGAGCGAGAGGCCTTCGCAGTGGTATGGGCCCTCAAGAAGCTCCGGCCGTACCTCTTCGGAACCCATTTCCGGGTACAGACAGATCATCGGCCCCTGCAATGGCTCATGCAGATGCGGGGGGAGAACCCCAAACTATTGCGATGGTCCATCTCCCTGCAGGGGATGGACTTCACTGTGGAGCATCGCCCTGGCCAAGACCACGCCAACGCGGATGGCCTGTCCCGCTTTTTCCGCCTCGACGAGGAAAGTCCCCAAGAAGATGGGTGACTCTCCCCGCCTTCAGCTGGGGGGGACGCATGTTGGACAGGCCACATGAAGGGCTCGCTCCCTCCCCGCAGGACAGGGCCCGGGCCACCGTCAGTACCATTGCCCGGCCCAGCCGCCATCTTGGACACGGAACCACGCGGCCGCGCGGCCTCAGCCCGACCCCAACCCTGGGCCTGGCCAGGCCCCGACATCCCGGCACCACCCTCCACCCAGGAGGTGAACGGACCACTTGGCAGGTCAATGGGAGTAAGAAGTGTCGATGGCTCTCCCCCGCCAGGTGCCGAGCACCCCCAGCCTCCTCGGGCGCTGGCTCCACCCCCCTGCTGGGTGTCTGGACTCCCTCATCCCAGACCTCCCGACCTCCAAGAGCGAGGGTCCGGACATCAAAGGGCGCCAGACCTATAACTGAGGCCGCCCCAGGACAGGAAGGAGTTGTATCCTGGAGTCGAGAGACACCGCGACGAACTCATCCTTGACGGACTGCTGGCGCTGCCACAGCCCTGCCTTGTGAACTATTGTCCTGCCTGCTGGCGCTGCCGCGGCCCTCTGCAACCTTCATCCTCGTGGGACCTGCTGGCGCTGCCGCGGCCCTCTGCAACCTTCATCCTCGTGGGACCTGCTGGCGCTGCCGCGGCCCGTTGTAACCTTCCTCCTCGTGGGACCTGCTGGCGCTGCCACGGCCCGTTGCAACCTGCATTCTCGTGGGACCTGCTGGCGCTGCCGCGGCCCGTTGTAACCTTCATCCTCGTTGGGACCTGCTGGCGCTGCCGCGGCCCGTTGTAACCTTCATCCTCGTTGGGACCTGCTGGCGCTGCCGCGGCCCGTTGCCACCTACGACCTCTTCGGGACCTGCCGGCGCTGCCGCGGTCTGACCCATCCGAACACCGAGCTCGAGGATTGTGAGCTATCACCGTTACACCCCCGTACCCGTGGGTACCCAGACTGTCCCGCTATCCCCTTCCCTTACTAGAGACTAGAATTGAGAGGATCATCGTGTCCTGATCGCCTTGTATCGTACCACTCTACTACCAGAAGTGCCTATAAAAGGTGTTACCCTGATCTTTGTGTGGTGTCCATCTGTGGGGGGGAAGTTACCTGTCTGTGCGATCACTGTGCTCGGCCGACCCTCCAGGTCCCCGTCTAACACTGGCAAACCCAAAAATTAAGTCTAGTATCGACAGTAGTAGACCTAGTTAACGTCTGGCCTAGGCCTTTACTGCTGTAGGTACTATTCCAATGCGCAGAGCCTATTGGGAAAATAGGAGCTACACTACAGGGGTGGGTGCAGAGGATTCCCAACAGTGCCCAAGAGTATAGTGGGTGGGTTCAGAGGACTCCCAGCAGTGCCCAGCAGTGCCCAAGGGTATAGGGGTGGGTGCAGAGGACTCCCAGCAGTGCCCAGCAGTGCCCAACAGTGCCCAACAGTATAGGGGGTGGGTGCAGAGGTCTCCCAACAGTGCCCAAGGGTATAGGGGATGGGTGCAGAGGACTCCCAGTAGTGCCAAGCAGTGCCCAACAGTATAGGGGGTGGGTGAAGAGGACTCTCAGCAGTGCCCAGCAGTGCCCAACAGTGCCCAACAGTATAGGTGGTGGGTGCAGAGGACTCCCAGCAGTGCCAAACAGTGCCCAACAGTATAGGGGGTGGGTGCAGAGGACACCCATCAGTTCCCAAGGGTATAGGGGGTGGGTGCATATGACTCCCAGCAGTGCCCAGCAGTGCCCAACAGTATAGGGGCTGGGTGCAGAGGACTCCCAGCAGTGCCCAACAGTGCCCAACAGTATAGGGAGTGGGTGCAGAGGACTCCCAGCAGTGCCGAACAGTGCCCAACAGTATAGGGGGTGGGTGCAGAGGATTCCCAGCAGTGTCCAGCAGTGCTCAACAGTGCCCAACAGTATAGGGGGTGGGTGCAGAGGACTCCCAGCAGTGCCCAGCAGTGCCCAACAGTGCCCAACAGTATAGGGGTGGGTGCAGAGGACTCCCAGCAGCACCCAACAGTGCTCAACAGTATAGGGGGTGGGTGCAGAGGACTCCCAGCAGTGCCCAGCAGTGCCCAACAGTATAGGGGTGGGTGCAGAGGACTCCCAGCAGTGCCCAGCAGTGCCCAGAAGTGCCCAACAGTGCCCAACAGTATAGGGGGTGGGTGCAGAGGACTCCCAACAGTGCCCAAGGGTATAGGGGGTGGGTGCAGAGGACTCCCAGCAGTGCCCAGCAGTGTCCATAAGTGCCAAACAGTATAGAGGGTGGGTGCAGAGGACTCCCAGCAGTGCCCAGCAGTGCCCAACAGTGCCCAACAGTATAGGGGGTGGGTGCAGAGGAGTCCCAGCAGTGACCAACAGTGCCCAATAGTATAGGGGGTGGGTGCAGAGGACTCCCAGCAGTGCCCAGCAGTGCCCAACAGTATAGGAGTGGGTGCAGAGGACTCCCAACAGTGCCCAAGGGTATAGGGGGTGGGTGCAGAGGACTCCCAGCAGTGCCCAGCAGTGCCGAAGGGTATAGGGGGTGGGTGCAGAGGACTCCCAGCAGTGCCCAGCAGTGCCCAACAGTGCCCAACAGTAGAGGAGGTGGGTGCAGAGTACTCCCAGCAGTGCCCAACAGTGCCCAACAGCATGGGGGTGGGTGCAGAGGACTCCCAACAGTGCCCAAAAGTGCCCAGCAGTATAGGGGTGGGTGCAGATGGCTCCCAACAGTGCCCAAGGGTATAGGGGGTGGGTGCAGAGGACTCTCAGCAGTGCCCAGCAGTGCCCAACAGTGCCCAACAGTGCCCAACAGTATAGGGGGTGGGTGCAGAGGACTCCCAGCAGTGCCCAACAGTGCCCAACTGTATAGGGGGTGGGTGCAGAGGACACCCATCAGTGCCCAAGGGTATAGGGGGTGGCTGCATATGACTCCCAGCAGTGCCCAGCAGTGCCCAACAGTATAAGGGGTGGGTGCAGAGGACTCCCAGCAGTGCCCAACAGTGCCCAACAGTATAGGGAGTGGGTGCAGAGGACTCCCAGCAGTGTCCAGCAGTGCCCAACAGTGGACAACAGTATAGGGGGTGGGTGCAGAGGACTCCCAGCAGTGCCCAGCAGTGCCCAACAGTGCCCAACAGTATAGGGGTGGGTGCAGAGGACTCCCAGCAGCACCCAACAGTGCCCAACAGTATAGGAGGTGGGTGCAGAGGACTCCCAGCAGTGCCCAGCAGTGCCCAACGGTATAGGGGGTGGGTGCAGAGGACTCCCAGCAGTGCCCAACAGTGCCCAACAGTATAGGGGGTGGGTGCAGAGGACGCCCAGCAGTGCCCATAAGTGCCCAACAGTATGGAGGGTGGGTGCAGAGGACTCCCAGCAGTGCCCAACAGTGCCCAACAGTATAGGGGGTGGGTGCAGAGGAGTCCCAGCAGTGCCCAGCAGTGCCCAACAGTATAGGGGGTGGGTGCAGAGGACTCCCAGCAGTGACCAACAGTGCCCAACAGTATAGGGGGTGGGTGCAGAGGACTCCCAGCAGTGCCCAGCAGTGCCCAATAGTATAGGGGTGGGTGCAGAGGACTCCCAACAGTGCCCAATGGTATAGGGGGCGGGTGCAGAGGCCTCCCAGCAGTGCCCAGCAGTGCCCAACAGTATAGGGGTGGGTGCAGAGGACTCCCAGCTGTGCCCAACAGTGCCCACCAGTATAGGGGGTGGGTGCAGAGGACTCCCAACAGTGCCCAAGGGTATAGAGGGTGGGTGCTGGGGACTCCCAGCAGTGCCCAGCAGTGACCAACAGTATAGGGGGTGGGTGCAGAGGACTCCCAGCAGTGCCAAGCAGTGCCCAACAGTTTAGGGGGTAGTTGCAGAGGACTCCCAACAGTGCCCAAGGGTATAGGGAGTGGGTGCAGAGGACTTCCAGCAGTGCCCGACAGTGCCCAACAGTATAGGGGTGGGTGCAGTGGACTCCCAACAGTGCCCAAGGGTATAGTGGGTGGGTGCAGAGGACTCCCAGCAGTGCCCAAGGGTATAGGGGGTGGGTGCAGAGGACTCCCAGCAGTGCCCAGCAGTGCCCAACAGTGCCCGACAGTATAGGGGGTGGGTGCAGAGGTCTCCCAACAGTGCCCAAGGGTATAGGGGGTGGGTGCAGAGGACTCCCAGCAGTGCCAGGCAGTGCCCAACAGTATAGGGGGTGGGTGCAGAGGACTCTCAGCAGTGCCCAGCAGTGCCCAACAGTGCACAACAGTATAGGGGGCGGGTGCAGAGGACTCCCAGCAGTGCCAAACAGTGCCCAACAGTATAGGGGGTGGGTGCAGAGGACACCCATCAGTTCCCAAGGGTATAGGGGGTGGGTGCATATGACTGCCAGCAGTACCCAGCAGTGCCCAACAGTATAGGGGGTGGGTGCAGAGGACTCCCAGCAGTGCCCAACAGTGCCCAACAGTATAGGGAGTGGGTGCAGAGGACTCCCAGCAGTGCCCAACAGTGACCAACAGTATAGGGGGTGGGTGCAGAGGACTCCCAGCAGTGTCCAGCAGTGCTCAACAGTGCCCAACAGTATAGGGGTGGGTGCAGAGGACTCCCAGCAGTGCCCAACAGTATAGGGGGTGGGTGCAGAGGACTCCCAGCAGCACCCAACAGTGCCCAACAGTATAGGGGGTGGGTGCAGAGGACTCTCAGCAGTGCCCAGCAGTGCCCAACAGTGCACAACAGTATAGGGGGTGGGTGCAGAGGACTCCCAGCAGTTCCAAACAGTGCCCAACAGTATAGGGGGTGGGTGCAGAGGACTCCCAGCAGTGCCCAGCAGTGCCCAACAGTATAGGGGGTGGGTGCAGAGGACTCCCAACAGTGCCCAAGGGTATAGGGGGTGGGTGCAGAGGACTCCCAGCAGTGCCCAGCAGTGCCCATAAGTGCCCAACAGTATTGAGGGTGGGTGCAGAGGACTCCCAGCAGTGCCCAGCAGTGCCCAACAGTGCCCAACAGTATAGGGGTGGGTGCAGAGGAGTCCCAGCAGTGACCAACAATGCCCAACAGTATAGGGGGTGGGTGTAGAGGACTCCCAGCAGTGCCCAGCAGTGCCCAACAGTATAGGGGTGGGTGCAGAGGACTCCCAACAGTGCCCAAGGGTATAGGGGGTGGGTGTAGAGGACTCCCAGCAGTGCTCAGCAGTGCCCAAGGGTATAGGGGGTGGGTGCAGAGGACTCCCAGCAGTGCCCAGCAGTGCCCAACAGTTTAGGGGGTAGGTGCAGAGGACTCCCAACAGTGCCCAAGGGTATAGGGAGTGGGTGCAGAGGACTCCCAGCAGTGCCCAACAGTGCCCAACAAAATAGGGGGTGGGTGCAGAGGACTCCCAGCAGTGCCCAACAGTATAGGGGGTGGGTGCAGAGGACTCTCAACAGTGCCCAAGGTTATAGGGGGTGGGTGCAGAGGACTCCCAGCAGTGCCCAGCAGTGCCCAACAGTATAGGGGTGGGTGCAGAGGACTCCCAACAGTGCCCAAGGGTATAGGGGGTGGGTGCAGAGGACTCCCAGCAGTGCCCAGCAGTGCCCAACAGTATAGGGGATGGGTGCAGAGGACTCCCAACAGTGCCCAAGGGTATAGGGGATGGGTGCAGAGGACTCCCAGCAGTGCCCATCAGTGCCCAACAGTATAGGGTGTGGGTGCAGAGGACTCAAAGCAGTGCCCAGCAGTGCCCAACAGTGCCCAACAGTATAGGGGGTGGGTGCAGAGGACTCCCAACAGTGCCCAAGGGTATAGGGGGTTGGTGCAGAGGACTCCCAGCAGTGCCCAGCAGTGCCCATAAGTGCCGAACAGTATAGAGGGTGGGTGCAGAGGAGTCCCAGCAGTGCCCAGCAGTGCCCAACAGTGCCCAACAGTGCCCAACAGTATAGGGGGTGGGTGCAGAGGAGTCCCAGCAGTGCCCAGCAGTGCCCAACAGTATAGGGGTGGGTGCAGAGGACTCCCAACAGTGCCCAAGGGTATAGGGGTGGATGCAGAGGACTCCCAGCAGTGCCCAGCAGTGCCCAAGGGTTTAGGGGGTGGGTGCAGAGGACTCCCAGCAGTGCCCAGCAGTGCCAAACAGTGCCCAACAGTATAGGGCATGGGTGCAGAGTACTCCCAGCAGTGCCCACCAGTGCCCAACAGCATGGGTTGGATGCAGAAGACTCCCAGCAGTGCCCAACAGTATAGGGGTGGGTGCAAAGGACTCCCAACAGTGCCCAAGGGTATAGGGATGGGTGCAGAGGACTCCCAGCAGTGCCCAAGGGTATAGGGGGTGGGTGCAGAGGACTCCCAGCAGTGCCCAGCAGTGCCCAACAGTGCCCAACAGTATAGGGGGTGGGTGCAGAGGTCTTCCAACAGTGCCCAAGGGTATAGGGGGTGGGTGCAGAGAACTCCCAGCAGTGCTAAGCAGTGCCCAACAGTATAGAGGGTGGGTGCAGAGGACTCCCAGCAGTGCCCAGCATTGCCCAACAATATAGGGGGTGGGTAGGGAGGGCTCCCAACAGTGCCCAACTGTATCGGGGGTAGGTGCAGAGGACTCCCAGCAGTGCCCAGCAGTGCCCAACAGTATAGGGAATGGGTGCAGAGGACTCCCAACAGTGCCCAAGGGTATAGGGGATGGGTGCAGAGGACTCCCAGCAGTGCCCAGCAGTGCCCATCAGTGCCCAACAGTATAGGGGGTGGGTGCAGAGGACTCCCAGCAGGGCCCAGCAGTGCCCAACAGTGCCCAACAGTATAAGGGGTGGGTGCAGAGGACTCCCGACAGTGCCCAAGGGTATGGGGTGGGTGCAGAGGACTCCCAGCAGTGCCCAGCAGTGCCCATAAGTGCATAACAGTATAGAGGGTGGGTGCAGAGGACGCCCAGCTGTGCCCAGCAGTGCCCAACAGTGCCCAACAGTATAGGGGTGGGTGCAGAGGAGTCCCAGCAGTGCCCAGCAGTGCCCAACAGTATAGGGGGTGGGTGCAGAGGACTCCCAGTAGTGACCAACAGTGCCCAACAGTATAGGGGGTGGGTGCAGAGGACTCCCAGCAGTGCCCAACAGTATAGGGGTTGGTGCAGAGGACTCCCAACAGTGCCCAACAGTATAGGGGGTGGGTGCAGAGGAGTCCCAGCAGTGCCCAGCAGTGCCCAACAGTATAGGGGGTGGGTGCAGAGGACTCCCAGTAGTGACCAACAGTGCCCAACAGTATAGGGGGTGGGTGCATAGGACTCCCAGCAGTGCCCAGCAGTGCCCAATAGTATAGGGGTGGGTGCAGAGGACTCCCAACAGTGCCCAAGGGTATAGGGGGTGGGTGCAGAGGACTCCCAGCAGTGCCCAATGGTATAGGGGGTGGGTGCAGAGGACTCCCAGCAGTGCCCAGCAGTGCCCAACAGTGCCCAACAGTATAGGGGTTTGTGCAGAGTACTCCCAGCAGTGCCCAACAGTGCCCAACAGCATGGGGGTGGGTGCAGAGGACTCCCAGCAGTGCCCAACAGTGCCCAACAGCATAGGGGTGGGTGCAGAGGACTCCCAACAGTGCCCAAGGGTATAGGGATGGGTGCAGAGGACTCCCAGCAGTGCCCAGCAGTGCCCAAGGGTATAGGGGGTGGGTGCAGAGGACTCCCAGCAGTGCCCAGCAGTGCCCAACAGTGCCCAACAGTATAGGGGTGGGTGCAGAGGTCTCCCAACAGTGTCCACGGGTATAGGGGGTGGGTGCAGAGGACTCCCAGCAGTGCCCAGCAGTGCCCAAGGGTATAGGGGGTGGGTGCAGAGGACTCCCAGCAGTGCCCAGCAGTGCCCAACAGTGCCCAACAGTATAGGGGGTTTGTGCAGAGTACTCCCAACAGTGCCCAACAGCATAGGGGTGGGTGCAGAGGACTCCCAACAGTGCCCAAGGGTATAGGGATGGGTGCAGAGGACTCCCAGCAGTGCCCAGCAGTGCCCAAGGGTATAGGGGGTGGGTGCAGAGAACTCCCAGCAGTGCCCAGCAGTGCCCAACAGTGTCCAAGGGTATAGGGGGTGGGTGCAGAGGACTCCCAGCAGTGCCAAGCAGTGTCCAACAGTATAGGGGGTGGGTGCAGAGGACTCTCAGCAGTGCCCAGCAGTGCCCAACAGTGCCCAACAGTATAGGGGGTGGGTGCAGAGGACACCCATCAGTGCCCAAGGGTATAGGGGGTGGGTGCATATGACTCCCAGCAGTGCCCAGCAGTGCCCAACAGTATAGGGGGTGGGTGCAGAGGACTCCCAGCAGTGCCCAACAGTGCCCAACAGTATAGGGGGTGGGTGCAGAGGACTCCCAGCAGTGCCCAACAGTATAGGGGTGGGTTCAGAGGACTACCAGCAGTGTCCAGCAGTGCCCAACAGTGTCCAACAGTATAGGGGGTGGGTGCAGAGGACTCCCAGCAGTGCCCAACAGTGCCCAACAGTATAGGGGGTGGGTGCAGAGGACTCCCAGCAGTGCCCAGCAGTGCCCAACAGTGCCCAACAGTATTGGGGGTGGGTGCAGAGGACTCCCAACAGTGCCCAAGGGTATAGGGGTGGGTGCAGAGGACTCCCAGCAGTGCCCAGCAGTGCCCATAAGTGCCCAACAGTATAGAGCGTGGGTGCAGAGGACTCCCAGCAGTGCCCAACAGTGCCCAACAGTATAGGGGGTGGGTGCAGAGTAGTCCCAACAGTGCCCAGCAGTGCCCAACAGTATAGAGGGTGGGTGCAGAGGACTCCCAGCAGTGACCAACAGTGTCCAACAGTATAGGGGGTGGGTGCAGAGGACTCCCAGCAGTGCCCAAGGGTATAGGGGGCGGGTGCAGAGGACTCCCAGCAGTGCCCAACAGTGCCCAACAGTATAGGGGGTGGGTGCAGAGGACCCCCCACGATGCCCAAGGGTATAGGGGGTGGGTGCAGAGGACTCCTAGCAGTGCCCAGCAGTGACCAACAGTATAGGGGGTGGATGCAGAGGACTCCCAGCAGTGCCCAGCAGTGCCCAACAGTATAGGGGGTGGGTGCAGAGGACTCCCAACAGTGCCCAAGGGTATAGGGAATGGGTGCAGAGGACTTCCAGCAGTGCCCAACAGAATAGGGGGTGGGTGCAGAGGACTCGAAGCAGTGCCCAACAGTATAGGGGGTGGGTGCAGAGGACTCCCAACAGTGCCCAAGGCTATAGGGGGTGGGTGTAGAGGACTCCCAGCAGTGCCCAGCAGTGCCTAACAGTATAGGGGTGGGTGCAGAGGACTTCCAGCAGTGCCCAACAGAATAGGGGGTGGGTGCAGAGGACTCGAAGCAGTGCCCAACAGTATAGGGGGTGGGTGCAGAGGACTCCCAACAGTGCCCAAGGCTATAGGGGGCGGGTGCAGAGGCCTCCCAGCAGTGCCCAGCAGTGCCCAACAGTATAGGGGTGGGTGCAGAGGACTCCCAGCTGGGCCCAACAGTGCCCACCAGTATAGGGGGTGGGTGCAGAGGACTCCCAACAGTGCCCAAGGGTATAGAGGGTGGGTGCAGAGGACTCCCAGCAGTGCCCAGCAGTGACCAACAGTATAGGGGGTGGGTGCAGAGGACTCCCAGCAGTGCCAAGCAGTGCCCAACAGTTTAGGGGGTAGTTGCAGAGGACTCCCAACAGTGCCCAAGGGTATAGGGAGTAGGTGCAGAGGACTTCCAGCAGTGTCCAACAGTGCCCAACAGTATAGGGGTGGGTGCAGTGGACTCCCAACAGTGCCCAAGGGTATAGTGGGTGGGTGCAGATGACTCCCAGCAGTGCCCAGCAGTGCCCAAGGGTATAGGGGGTGGGTGCAGAGGACTCCCAGCAGTGCCCAGCAGTGCCCAACAGTGCCCGACAGTATAGGGGGTGGGTGCAGAGGTCTCCCAACAGTGCCCAAGGGTATAGAGGGTGGGTGCAGAGGACTCCCAGCAGTGCCAGGCAGTGCCCAACAGTATAGGGGGTGGGTGCAGAGGACTCTCAGCAGTGCCCAGCAGTGCCCAACAGTGCACAACAGTATAGGGGGTGGGTGCAGAGGACTCCCAGCAGTGCCAAACAGTGCCCAACAGTATGGGGGTGGGTGCAGAGGACACCCATCAGTTCCCAAGGGTATAGGGGGTGGGTGCATATGACTGCCAGCAGTACCCAGCAGTGCCCAACAGTATAGGGGGTGGGTGCAGAGGACTCCCAGCAGTGCCCAACAGTGCCCAACAGTATAGGGAGTGGGTGCAGAGGACTCCCAGCAGTGCCCAACAGTGACCAACAGTATAGGGGGTGGGTGCAGAGGACTCCCAGCAGTGCCCAGCAGTGCTCAACAGTGCCCAACAGTATAGGGGTGGGTGCAGAGGACTCCCAGCAGTGCCCAGCAGTGCCCAACAGTGCACAACAGTATAGGGGGTGGGTGCAGAGGACTCCCAGCAGCACCCAACAGTGCCCAACAGTATAGGGGTGGGTGCAGAGGACTCTCAGCAGTGCCCAGCAGTGCCCAACAGTGCACAACAGTATAGGGGGTGGGTGCAGAGGACTCCCAGCAGTGCCCAACCGTGCCCAACAGTATAGGGGGTGGGTGCAGAGGACTCCCAGCAGTGCCCAGCAGTGCCCAACAGTGCCCAACAGTATAGGGGGTGGGTGCAGAGGACTCCCAACAGTGCCCAAGGGTATAGGGGGTGGGTGCAGAGGACTCCCAGCAGTGCCCAACAGTGCCCAACAGTATAGGGGTGGGTGCAGAGGAGTCCCAGCAGTGACCAACAGTGCCCAACAGTATAGGGGGTGGGTGTAGAGGACTCCCAGCAGTGCCCAGCAGTGCCCAACAGTATAGGGGTGGGTGCAGAGGACTCCCAACAGTGCCCAAGGGTATAGGGGGTGGGTGTAGAGGACTCCCAGCAGTGCTCAGCAGTGCCCAAGGGTATAGGGGGTGGGTGCAGAGGACTCCCAGCAGTGCCCAGCAGTGCCCAACAGTGCCCAACAGTAAAGGAGGTGGGTGCAGAGTACTCCCATCAGTGCCCAACAGTGCCCAACAGCATAGGGGTGGGTGCAGAGGACTCCCAACAGTGCCCAAAAGTGCCCAACAGTATAGGAGTGGGTGCAGAGGACTCCCAACAGTGCCCAAGGGTATAGGGGGTGGGTGCAGAGGACTCCCAGCAGTGCCCAGCAGTGCCCAAGGGTATAGGGGGTGGGTGCAGAGGACTCCCAGCAGTGCCCAACAGTGCCCAACAGTATAGGGGGTGGGTGCAGAGGTCTCCCAACAGTGCCCAAGTGTATAGGGGGTGGGTGCAGAGGACTCCCAGCAGTGCCAAGCAGTGCCCAACAGTATAGGGGGTGGGTGCAGAGGACTCTCAGCAGTGCCAAGCAGTGCCGAACAGTGCCCAAAAGGTATAGGGTTTGGGTGCAGAGGACTCCCAGCAGTGCCCAACAGTGCCCAACAGTATAGCGGGTGGGTGCAGAGGACACCCATCAGTGCCCAAGGGTATAGGGGGTGGGTGCATATGACTCCCAGCAGTGCCCAGCAGTGCCCAGCAGTGCCCAACAGTATAAGGGGTGGGTGCAGAGGACTCCCAGCAGTGCCCAACAGTGCCCAACAGTATAGGGGGTGGGTGCAGAGGACTCCCAGCAGTGCCCAACAGTGCCCAACAGTATAGGGGGTGGGTGCAGAGGACTCCCAGCAGTGTCCAGCAGTGCCCAACAGTGGACAACAGTATAGGGGGTGGGTGCAGAGGACTCCCAGCAGTGCCCAGCAGTGCCCAACAGTGCCCAACAGTATAAGGGGAGGGTGCAGAGGACTCCCAGCAGCACCCAACAGTGCCCAGCAGTATAGGGGGTGGGTGCAGAGGACTCCCAGCAGTGCGCAGCAGTGCCCAACGGTATAGGGGGTGGGGGCAGAGGACTCCCAGCAGTGCCCAACAGTGCCCAACAGTATAGGGGGTGGGTGCAGAAGACTCCCAGCAGTGCCCAGCAGTGCCCAGCAGTGCCCAACAGTATAGGGGGTGGGTGCAGAGGACTCCCAACAGTGCCCAAGGGTATAGGGGGTGGGTGCAGAGGACTCCCAGCAGTGCCCAGCAGTGCCCATAAGTGCCCAACAGTATAGAGGGTGGGTGCAGAGGACTCCCAGCAGTGCCCAACAGTGCCCAACAGTATATAGGGTGGGTGCAGAGGAGTCCCAACAGTGCCCAGCAGTGCCCAACAGTATAGGGGGTGGGTGCAGAGGACTCCCAGCAGTGCCCAAGGGTATAGGGGGCGGGTGCAGAGGCCTCCCAGCAGTGCCCAGCACTGCCCAACAGTATAGGGGGTGGGTGCAGAGGACTCCCAGCAGTGCCAAACAGTGCCCACCAGTATAGGGGTGGGTGCAGAGGACTCCCAACAGTGCCCAATGGTATAGGGGGTGGGTTCAGAGGACTCCCAGCAGTGCCCAACAGTGCCCAACAGTATAGGGGGTGGGTGCAGAGGTCTCCCAACAGTGCCCAAGGGTATAGGGGGTGGGTGCAGAGGACTCCCAGCAGTGCCCAGCAGTGCCCAACAGTATAGGGGGTGGGTGCAGAGGACTCTCAGCAGTACCCAGCAGTGCCCAACAGTGCCCAACAGTATAGGGGGTGGGTGCAGAGGACTCCCAGCAGTGCCCAACAGTGCCCAACAGTATAGGGGGTGGGTGCAGAGGACACCCATCAGTGCCCAACAGTATAGGGGGTGGGTGCAGAGGACTCCCAGCAGTGCCAAACAGTGCCCACCAGTATAGGGGTGGGTGCAGAGGACTCCCAACAGTGCCCAATGGTATAGGGGGTGGGTTCAGAGGACTCCCAGCAGTGCCCAACAGTGCCCAACAGTATAGGGGGTGGGTGCAGAGGTCTCCCAACAGTGCCCAAGGGTATAGGGGGTGGGTGCAGAGGACTCCCAGCAGTGCCCAGCAGTGCCCAACAGTATAGGGGGTGGGTGCAGAGGACTCTCAGCAGTACCCAGCAGTGCCCAACAGTGCCCAACAGTATAGGGGGTGGGTGCAGAGGACTCCCAGCAGTGCCCAGCAGTGCCCAACAGTAAAAGGGGTGGGTGCAGAGGACTCCCAGCAGTGCCCAACAGTGCCCAACAGTATAGGGGGTGGGTGCAGAGGACTACCAGCAGTGCCCAACAGTGCCCAACAGTATAGGGGTGGGTGCAGAGGACTCCCAGCAGTGTCCAGCAGTGCCCAACAGTGGACAACAGTATAGGGGGTGGGTGCAGAGGACTCCCAGCAGTGCCCAACAGTGCCCAACAGTATAGGGAGTGGGTGCAGAGGACTCCCAGCAGTGCCCAACAGTGACCAACAGTATAGGGGGTGGGTGCAGAGGACTCCCAGCAGTGCCCAGCAGTGCTCAACAGTGCCCAACAGTATAGGGGTGGGTGCAGAGGACTCCCAGCAGTGCCCAGCAGTGCCCAACAGTGCACAACAGTATAGGGGGTGGGTGCAGAGGACTCCCAGCAGCACCCAACAGTGCCCAACAGTATAGGGGTGGGTGCAGAGGACTCTCAGCAGTGCCCAGCAGTGCCCAACAGTGCACAACAGTATAGGGGGTGGGTGCAGAGGACTCCCAGCAGTGCCCAACCGTGCCCAACAGTATAGGGGGTGGGTGCAGAGGACTCCCAGCAGTGCCCAGCAGTGCCCAACAGTGCCCAACAGTATAGGGGGTGGGTGCAGAGGACTCCCAACAGTGCCCAAGGGTATAGGGGGTGGGTGCAGAGGACTCCCAGCAGTGCCCAACAGTGCCCAACAGTATAGGGGTGGGTGCAGAGGAGTCCCAGCAGTGACCAACAGTGCCCAACAGTATAGGGGGTGGGTGTAGAGGACTCCCAGCAGTGCCCAGCAGTGCCCAACAGTATAGGGGTGGGTGCAGAGGACTCCCAACAGTGCCCAAGGGTATAGGGGGTGGGTGTAGAGGACTCCCAGCAGTGCTCAGCAGTGCCCAAGGGTATAGGGGGTGGGTGCAGAGGACTCCCAGCAGTGCCCAGCAGTGCCCAACAGTGCCCAACAGTAAAGGAGGTGGGTGCAGAGTACTCCCATCAGTGCCCAACAGTGCCCAACAGCATAGGGGTGGGTGCAGAGGACTCCCAACAGTGCCCAAAAGTGCCCAACAGTATAGGAGTGGGTGCAGAGGACTCCCAACAGTGCCCAAGGGTATAGGGGGTGGGTGCAGAGGACTCCCAGCAGTGCCCAGCAGTGCCCAAGGGTATAGGGGGTGGGTGCAGAGGACTCCCAGCAGTGCCCAACAGTGCCCAACAGTATAGGGGGTGGGTGCAGAGGTCTCCCAACAGTGCCCAAGTGTATAGGGGGTGGGTGCAGAGGACTCCCAGCAGTGCCAAGCAGTGCCCAACAGTATAGGGGGTGGGTGCAGAGGACTCTCAGCAGTGCCAAGCAGTGCCGAACAGTGCCCAAAAGGTATAGGGTTTGGGTGCAGAGGACTCCCAGCAGTGCCCAACAGTGCCCAACAGTATAGCGGGTGGGTGCAGAGGACACCCATCAGTGCCCAAGGGTATAGGGGGTGGGTGCATATGACTCCCAGCAGTGCCCAGCAGTGCCCAGCAGTGCCCAACAGTATAAGGGGTGGGTGCAGAGGACTCCCAGCAGTGCCCAACAGTGCCCAACAGTATAGGGGGTGGGTGCAGAGGACTCCCAGCAGTGCCCAACAGTGCCCAACAGTATAGGGGGTGGGTGCAGAGGACTCCCAGCAGTGTCCAGCAGTGCCCAACAGTGGACAACAGTATAGGGGGTGGGTGCAGAGGACTCCCAGCAGTGCCCAGCAGTGCCCAACAGTGCCCAACAGTATAAGGGGAGGGTGCAGAGGACTCCCAGCAGCACCCAACAGTGCCCAGCAGTATAGGGGGTGGGTGCAGAGGACTCCCAGCAGTGCGCAGCAGTGCCCAACGGTATAGGGGGTGGGGGCAGAGGACTCCCAGCAGTGCCCAACAGTGCCCAACAGTATAGGGGGTGGGTGCAGAAGACTCCCAGCAGTGCCCAGCAGTGCCCAGCAGTGCCCAACAGTATAGGGGGTGGGTGCAGAGGACTCCCAACAGTGCCCAAGGGTATAGGGGGTGGGTGCAGAGGACTCCCAGCAGTGCCCAGCAGTGCCCATAAGTGCCCAACAGTATAGAGGGTGGGTGCAGAGGACTCCCAGCAGTGCCCAACAGTGCCCAACAGTATATAGGGTGGGTGCAGAGGAGTCCCAACAGTGCCCAGCAGTGCCCAACAGTATAGGGGGTGGGTGCAGAGGACTCCCAGCAGTGCCCAAGGGTATAGGGGGCGGGTGCAGAGGCCTCCCAGCAGTGCCCAGCACTGCCCAACAGTATAGGGGGTGGGTGCAGAGGACTCCCAGCAGTGCCAAACAGTGCCCACCAGTATAGGGGTGGGTGCAGAGGACTCCCAACAGTGCCCAATGGTATAGGGGGTGGGTTCAGAGGACTCCCAGCAGTGCCCAACAGTGCCCAACAGTATAGGGGGTGGGTGCAGAGGTCTCCCAACAGTGCCCAAGGGTATAGGGGGTGGGTGCAGAGGACTCCCAGCAGTGCCCAGCAGTGCCCAACAGTATAGGGGGTGGGTGCAGAGGACTCTCAGCAGTACCCAGCAGTGCCCAACAGTGCCCAACAGTATAGGGGGTGGGTGCAGAGGACTCCCAGCAGTGCCCAACAGTGCCCAACAGTATAGGGGGTGGGTGCAGAGGACACCCATCAGTGCCCAACAGTATAGGGGGTGGGTGCAGAGGACTCCCAGCAGTGCCAAACAGTGCCCACCAGTATAGGGGTGGGTGCAGAGGACTCCCAACAGTGCCCAATGGTATAGGGGGTGGGTTCAGAGGACTCCCAGCAGTGCCCAACAGTGCCCAACAGTATAGGGGGTGGGTGCAGAGGTCTCCCAACAGTGCCCAAGGGTATAGGGGGTGGGTGCAGAGGACTCCCAGCAGTGCCCAGCAGTGCCCAACAGTATAGGGGGTGGGTGCAGAGGACTCTCAGCAGTACCCAGCAGTGCCCAACAGTGCCCAACAGTATAGGGGGTGGGTGCAGAGGACTCCCAGCAGTGCCCAGCAGTGCCCAACAGTAAAAGGGGTGGGTGCAGAGGACTCCCAGCAGTGCCCAACAGTGCCCAACAGTATAGGGGGTGGGTGCAGAGGACTACCAGCAGTGCCCAACAGTGCCCAACAGTATAGGGGTGGGTGCAGAGGACTCCCAGCAGTGTCCAGCAGTGCCCAACAGTGGACAACAGTATAGGGGGTGGGTGCAGAGGACTCCCAGCAGTGCCCAACAGTGCCCAACAGTATAGGGGGTGGGTGCAGAGGACTCCCAGCAGCACCCAACAGTGCCCAACAGTATAGGGGGTGGGTGTAGAGGACTCCCAGCAGTGCCCAGCAGTGCCCAACAGTATAGGGGTGGGTGCAGAGGACTCCCAGCAGTGTCCAACAGTGCCCAACAGTATAGGGGGTGGGTGCAGAGGACTTCCAGCAGTGCCCAGCAGTGCCCAATAGTATAGGGGGTGGGTGCAGAGGACTCCCAACAGTGCCCAAGGGTATAGGGGTGGGTGCAGAGGACTCCCAGCAGTGCCCAGCAGTGCCCATAAGTGCCCAACAGTATAGAGGGTGGGTGCAGAGGACTCCCAGCAGTGCCCAACAGTGCCCAACAGTATAGGGGGTGGGTGCAGAGGAGTCCCAACAGTGCCCAGCAGTGCCCAACAGTATAGGGAGTGGGTGCAGAGGACTCCCAGCAGTGACCAACAGTTCCCAACAGTATAGGGGGTGGGTGCAGAGGACTCCCAGCAGTGCCCAGCAGTGCCCAATAGTATAGGGGTGGGTGCAGAGGACTCCCAACAGTGCCCAAGGGTATAGGGGGCGGGTGCAGAGGCCTCCCAGCAGTGCCCAGCACTGCCCAAAAGTATGGGGGGTGGATGCAGAGGACTCCCAGCAGTGCCCAACAGTGCCCACCAGTATAGGGGGTGGGTGCAGAGGACTCCCAACAGTGCCCAAGGGTATAGGGGGTGGGTTCAGAGGACTCCCAGCAGTGCCCAGCAGTGACCAACAGTATAGGGGGTGGGTGCAGAGGACTCCCAGCAGTGCCAAGCAGTGCCCAATAGTTTAGGGGGTAGGTGCAGAGGACTCCCAACAGTGCCCAAGGGTATAGGGAGTGGGTGCAGAGGACTCCCAGCAGTGCCCAACAGTGCCCAACAAAATAGGGGGTGGGTGCAGAGGACTCCCAGCAGTGCCCAACAGTATAGGGGGTGGGTGCAGAGGACTCTCAACAGTGCCCAAGGTTATAGGGGGTGGGTGCAGAGGACTCCCAGCAGTGCCCAGCAGTGCCCAACAGTATAGGGGTGGGTGCAGAGGACTCCCAACAGTGCCCAAGGGTATAGGGGGTGGGTGCAGAGGACTCCCAGCAGTGCCCAGCAGTGCCCAACAGTATAGGGGTGGGTGCAGAGGACTCCCAACAGTGCACAAGGGCATAGGGGTGGGTGCAGAGGACTCCCAGCAGTGCCCAACGGTATAGGGGGTGGGTGCAGAGGACTCCCAACAGTGCCCAAGGGTATAGGGGGTGGGTGCAGAGGACTCCCAGCAGTGCCCAGCAGTGCCCAACAGTATAGGGGTGGGTAGGGAGGACTCCCAACAGTGCCCAACTGTATCGGGGTGGGTGCAGAGGCCTCCAGCACTGCCCGGCAGTGCCCAGCAGTGCCCAACAGTATAGGGGATGGGTGCAGAGGACTCCCAACAGTGCCCAAGGGTATAGGGGATGGGTGCAGAGGACTCCCAGCAGTGCCCAGCAGTGCCCATCAGTGCCCAACAGTATAGGGTGTGGGTGCAGAGGACTCAAAGCAGTGCCCAGCAGTGCCCAACAGTGCCCAACAGTATAGGGGGTGGGTGCAGAGGACTTCCAACAGTGCCCAAGGGTATAGGGGGTTGGTGCAGAGGACTCCCAGCAGTGCCCAGCAGTGCCCATAAGTGCCGAACAGTATAGAGGGTGGGTGCAGAGGACTCCCAGCAGTGCCCAGCAGTGCCCAACAGTGCCCAACAGTGCCCAACAGTTTAGGGGGTGGGTGCAGAGGAGTCCCAGCAGTGCCCAGCAGTGCCCAACAGTATAGGGGTGGGTGCAGAGGACTCCCAACAGTGCCCAAGGGTATAGGGGTGGATGCAGAGGACTCCCAGCAGTGCCCAGCAGTGCCCAAGGGTATAGGGGTGGGTGCAGAGGACTCCCAGCAGTGCCCAGCAGTGCCAAACAGTGCCCAACAGTATAGGGCGTGGGTGCAGAGTACTCCCAGCAGTGCCCAACAGTGCCCAACAGCATGGGGTGGATGCAGAGGACTCCCAGCAGTGCCCAACAGTATAGGGGTGGGTGCAAAGGACTCCCAACAGTGCCCAAGGGTATAGGGATGGGTGCAGAGGACTCCCAGCAGTGCCCAAGGGTATAGGGGGTGGGTGCAGAGGACTCCCAGCAGTGCCCAGCAGTGCCCAACAGTGCCCAACAGTATAGGGGGTGGGTGCAGAGGTCTTCCAACAGTGCCCAAGGGTATAGGGGGTGGGTGCAGAGAACTCCCAGCAGTGCTAAGCAGTGCCCAACAGTATAGAGGGTGGGTGCAGAGGACTCCCAGCAGTGCCCAGCATTGCCCAACAATATAGGGGGTGGGTAGGGAGGGCTCCTAACAGTGCCCAACTGTATCGGGGGTAGGTGCAGAGTACTCCCAGCAGTGCCCAGCAGTGCCCAACAGTGCCCAACAGTATAGGGGGTGGGTGCGAGGACTCCCGACAGTGCCCAAGGGTATGGGGTGGGTGCAGAGGACTCCCAGCAGGGCCCAGCAGTGCCCATAAGTGCATAACAGTATAGAGGGTGGGTGCAGAGGACTCCCAGCTGTGCCCAGCAGTGCCCAACAGTGCCCAACAGTATAGGGGTGGGTGCAGAGGAGTCCCAGCAGTGTCCAGCAGTGCCCAACAGTATAGGGGGTGGGTGCAGAGGACTCCCAGTAGTGACCAACAGTGCCCAACAGTATAGGGGGTGGGTGCAGAGGACTCCCAGCAGTGCCCAGCAGTGCCCAACAGTATAGGGGTGGGTGCAGAGGACTCCCAACAGTGCCCAACAGTATAGGGGGTGGGTGCAGAGGAGTCCCAGCAGTGCCCAGCAGTGCCCAACAGTATAGGGGGTGGGTGCAGAGGACTCCCAGTAGTGACCAACAGTGCCCAACAGTATAGGGGGTGGGTGCAGAGGACTCCCAGCAGTGCCCAGCAGTGCCCAACAGTATAGGGGTGGGTGCAGAGGACTCCCAACAGTGCCCAAGGGTATAGGGGGTGGGTGCAGAGGACTCCCAGCAGTGCCCAATGGTATAGGGGGTGGGTGCAGAGGACTCCCAGCAGTGCCCAGCAGTGCCCAACAGTGCCCAACAGTATAGGGGGTTTGTGCAGAGTACTCCCAGCAGTGCCCAACAGTGCCCAACAGCATGGGGGTGGGTACAGAGAACTCCCAGCAGTGCCCAACAGTGCCCAACAGCATAGGGGTGGGTGCAGAGGACTCCCAACAGTGCCCAAGGGTATAGGGATGGGTACAGAGGACTCCCAGCAGTGCCCAGCAGTGCCCAAGGGTATAGGGGGTGGGTGCAGAGGACTCCCAGCAGTGCCCAGCAGTGCCCAACAGTGCCCAACAGTATAGGGGTGGGTGCAGAGGTCTCCCAACAGTGTCCACGGGTATAGGGGGTGGGTGCAGAGGACTCCCAGCAGTGCCCAGCAGTGCCCAAGGGTATAGGGGGTGGGTGCAGAGGACTCCCAGCAGTGCCCAGCAGTGCCCAACAGTGCCCAACAGTATAGGGGGTTTGTGCAGAGTACTCCCAACAGTGCCCAACAGCATAGGGGTGGGTGCAGAGGACTCCCAACAGTGCCCAAGGGTATAGGGATGGGTGCAGAGGACTCCCAGCAGTGCCCAGCAGTGCCCAAGGGTATAGGGGGTGGGTGCAGAGGACTCCCAGCAGTGCCCAGCAGTGCCCAACAGTGTCCAAGGGTATAGGGGGTGGGTGCAGAGGACTCCCAGCAGTGCCAAGCAGTGTCCAACAGTATAGGGGGTGGGTGCAGAGGGCTCTCAGCAGTGCCCAGCAGTGCCCAACAGTGCCCAACAGTATAGGGGGTGGGTGCAGAGGACACCCATCAGTGCCCAAGGGTATAGGGGTGGGTGCATATGACTCCCAGCAGTGCCCAACAGTATAGGGGGTGGGTGCAGAGGACTCCCAGCAGTGCCCAACAGTATAGGGGGTGGGTGCAGAGGACTCCCAGCAGTGCCCAGCAGTGCCCAACAGTATAGGGGGTGGGTTCAGAGGACTCCCAGCAGTGTCCAGCAGTGCCCAACAGTGTCCAACGGTATAGGGGGTGGGTGCAGAGGACTCCCAGCAGTGCCCAGAAGTGCCCAATAGTGCCCAACAGTATAGGGGGTGGGTGTAGAGGACTCCCAGCAGCACCCAACAGTGCCCAGCAGTATAGGGGGTGGGTGCAGAGGACTCCCAGCAGTGCACAGCAGTGCCCAACAGTGTAGGGGGTGGGTGCAGAGGACTCCCAGCAGTGCCCAACAGTGCCCAACAGTATAGGGGGTGGGTGCAGAGGACTCCCAGCAGTGCCCAGCAGTGCCCAACAGTGCCCAACAGTATTGGGGGTGGGTGCAGAGTACTCCCAACAGTGCCCAAGGGTATAGGGGTGGGTGCAGAGGACTCCCAGCAGTGCCCAGCAGTGCCCATAAGTGCCCAACAGTATAGAGCGTGGGTGCAGAGGACTCCCAGCAGTGCCCAACAGTGCCCAACAGTATAGGGGGTGGGTGCAGAGTAGTCCCAACAGTGCCCAGCAGTGCCCAACAGTATAGGGGGTGGGTGCAGAGGACTCCCAGCAGTGACCAACAGTGTCCAACAGTATAGGGGGTGGGTGCAGAGGACTCCCAGCAGTGCCCAAGGGTATAGGGGGCGGGTGCAGAGGACTCCCAGCAGTGCCCAACAGTGCCCAACAGTATAGGGGGTGGGTGCAGTGGACCCCCCACTATGCCCAAGGGTATAGGGGGTGGGTGCAGAGGACTCCCAGCAGTGCCCAGCAGTGACCAACAGTATAGGGGGTGGATGCAGAGGACTCCCAGCAGTGCCCAGCAGTGCCCAACAGTATAGGGGGTGGGTGCAGAGGACTCCCAACAGTGCCCAAGGGTATAGGGAATGGGTGCAGAGGACTTCCAGCAGTGCCCAACAGAATAGGGGGTGGGTGCAGAGGACTCGAAGCAGTGCCCAACAGTATAGGGGGTGGGTGCAGAGGACTCCCAACAGTGCCCAAGGCTATAGGGGGTGGGTGCAGAGGACTCCCAGCAGTGCCCAGCAGTGCCCAACAGTATAGGGGTGGGTGCAGAGGACTCCCAGCAGTGCCCAAGGGTATAGGGGTGGGTGCAGAAGACTCCCAGCAGTGCCCAGCTGTGCCCAACAGTATAGGGGGTGGGTGCAGAGGACCCCCAGCTGTGACCAACAGTGCCCAACAGTATAGGGGGTGGGTGCAGAGGACTCCCAGCAGTGCCCAGCAGTGCCCAACAGTATAGGGGTGGGTGCAGAGGACTCCCAACAGTGCCCAAGGGTATAGAGGGAGGGTGCAGAGGCCTCCCAGCAGTGCCCAGCAGTGCCCAACAGTATAGGGGGTGGGTGCAGAGGACTCCCAGCAGTGCCCAACAGTGCCCAACAGTATAGGGGGTGGGTGCAGAGGACTCCCAACAGTGCCCAAGGGTATAGGGGGTGGGTGCAGAGGACTCCCAGCAGTGCCCAACAGTGACCAACAGTATAGGGGGTGGGTGCAGAGGACTCCCAGCAGTGCCCAGCAGTGCCCAACAGTATAGGAGGTGGGTGCAGAGGACTCCCAACAGTGCCCAAGGGTATAGGGAATGGGTGCAGAGGACTTCCAGCAGTGCCCAACAGTGCCCAACAGAATAGGGGGTGGGTGCAGAGGACTCCCAGCAGTGCCCAACAGTATAGGGGGTGGGTGCAGGGGACTCCCAACAGTGCCAAAGGGTATAGGGGTGGGTGCAGAGGACTCCCAGCAGTGCCCAGCAGTGCCCAACAGTATAGGGGTGGGTGCAGAGGACTTCCAACAGTGCCCAAGGGTATAGGGGGTGGGTGCAGAGGACTCCCAGCAGTGCCCAGCAGTGCCCAACAGTATAGGGGGTGGGTGCAGAGGACTCCCAACATTGCCCAAGGGCAAAGCGGGGTGGGTGCAGAGGACTCCCAGCAGTGCCCAGCAGTGCCCAACAAAATAGGGGGTGGGTGCAGAGGACTCCCAGCAGTGCCCAACAGTATAGGGGGTGGGTGCAGAGGACTCTCAACAGTGCCCAAATTTATAGGGGGTGGGTGCAGAGGACTCCCAACAGTGCCCAAGGGCAAAGCGGGGTGGGTGCAGAGGACTCCCAGCAGTGCCCAGCAGTGCCCAACAAAATAGGGGGTGGGTGCAGAGGACTCCCAGCAGTGCCCAACAGTATAGGGGGTGGGTGCAGAGGACTCTCAACAGTGCCCAAATGTATAGGGGGTGGGTGCAGAGGACTCCCAGCAGTGCCCAGCAGTGCCCAACAGTATAGGGGTGGGTGCATATGACTCCCAACAGTGCCCAAGGGTATAGGGGGTCGGTGCAGAGGACTCCCAGCAGTGCCCAACAGTATAGGGGGTGGGTGCAGAGGACTCCCAACAGTGCCCAAGGGCATAGGGGGTGGGTGCAGAGGACTCCCAGCAGTGCCCAGCAGTGCCCAACGGTATAGGGGGTGTGTGTAGAGGACTCCCAACAGTGCCCAAGGGTATAGGGGGTGGGTGCAGAGGACTCTCAGCAGTGCCCCGCAGTGCACAACAGTATAGGGGGTGGGTAGGGAGGACTCCCAACAGTGCCCAACTGTATCGGGGTGGGTGCAGAGGCCTCCAGCACTGCCCAGCAGTGCCATTAGTGCCCAACAGTATAGGGTGTGGTAAATAAATAATTAAATACCGGTTCTATTTTTCGGAATAATCAATAAACAGGTAGCTCAATAAATAAGAGTCAGGATTCGAGGTATCTTGAGTTTTGCAGGTTTAATAAAGTATAAGGGACAGGAACAGGACCACCTGCACGGGAATAGGATGGCAGCTGCCGGGGGCAGGGTCTGGAAAAAGGATAGCTTTAATAACAGTGCACAACATATATATACTAAAACAATTACATTGCATTCAATACAGTAGGCGTAGCAGTAGGCGGAGTTTGTAGCAGTCGCGAAAGATAAGGCATAAAGTGGGTGTAACAAGAGGTGTGTACAGGGCGTATACATAGACATGTGATGCAAACGTAACAGAATATGTCATAAACGGGGCGGAAACATGGCGGGGGCTACCTGAGCAGCTGGGACCTCTAACCTAGTGGTGCGCGTAAACTGGCAATGACGTGTTACCAGGGAGAACTGGGGGCTATGACTTCTGCACTAGAAGAGGAGACGAAAGTCTGGAGGGTCAGAGCGACATGTACCTAGGCATATCTAGTATCTGGTGTTTATAGTACATGTTGATAGAATCCAAAAGTTATCAGGGTAAAGGCTAACAGACACTAAGACTGGTGCATGCATTATTCTAAATGTATTGCATGTGCGAGGAATATTCTATGAATATGAATACAGTATTTCTCTTACATGGAGACATAAAGGCTAGACCATGATGGACACTATTGATGCGATTCAGTAGCTTAGGAATGCAGAGAAGGAGGGCTGGACTGATAACTAGAAACATAACATACTCTTGGCAGACTGGCAGGCAGAGCCAGGCCGAGCCGGGCACTGTGAGGCAGGAAGTAAGTGAAGGGTCAGGGATGCAGGTGGGGGCTGTATCGCTCCTCGGAGAGTTCAGGAAACAGGAGCTGAATCTGAGTCCGGGCCCTTTTGAGGCCTAGAAACGGGGACAATTCAATGAATTAACGTGCACACTGTAAAACGTGGCAACGTAGCTTTACATAGGCCTGATATTCGTTATATTTACGAAAACTGGAAACTGGCATACTAGAGATGGACACAACTGTAATTGCGTCTTTAATCGATCAGAGGGGAATACATGCATATCGATCATGCACATATAACATAAGATGGGGAACACGTAGGCACATATGACATGGCAAAATTTACTTTTCCACATTCCCTCCTTGTGCCCTACGTTTCCATCAGGAAACATCAATATTCATGATACCATCTATCATTTCATACAGTATCATTTGTTCGTCTCGAATTGTCTTGGAACGGGACTTAGGACTAGGAATACAAGAGGTAGCATAAATGCCGCAAATCGCAGGGCCACATTGTATACAGAGGCAGCAACTGCATATGATCATTACTGCAATACCTAGGAATGACAATACTTTCCATCCCCAGGCAGATATGATACTCCAGAGCCAACCGGACCATGTCCAGGTGCCTGGATTCTGGTGTAACTGATGGGCAATTTTATGAAGTCTGGTTATAGCTGAATAAACAGACGGCGCGTTATTAGGAAGGAAAATGCAGCAACTAGATCCGATGACTCTACATGCTCCTCCTCTATCGGCCAGTATGACGTCAAGAACGAGACGATTTTGGAGCACGACAAATCTCATAGCAGATTGCTCTTCGGTTAAATTACCTAGAGCAGAAGTAGTCTCATTCACTACTGCTTCAAGGGTTCTGGTTAACCTACGTATTAACTTACTATTCTGGACAGGGCCTATAAAAAAGAAGAAACCTTTATTAAAATCTTGATACTGTTCTAGAGTAGTTTCAGTTTGATCGACAATTGGGGACTCAATCTCCCTTCTATGTCTGACGTGTACTAGATGTGTGTTTCTATGATAATCAGATGGGGCCAGGAAAACTGGTGGCAGTAGGAAGGCAATGTAACATGTTCCATCTCAATCGAGGGGCAGACGAACATATGCGGTCTGACCACAAACAAAATAAGAATGACGTGATGCTTTGAAAATAGATTTCCCACTGTCACTATACTTGACAGTAGTAGTACAATCACTATGTCCTACATGTGCGGAACCATTCTTTCTGACACATAATTCGCCTTTGACTGGTAGTACTGAAATAGCAGGTAAGTCTGGAGTAGTATCGGATTGAACATTCAGGACCATAAAATTCGAGGAATAATTACCTAAATCATATACTTCATTTTCTAGATCTAACCCTGTTCTATGGGTGAGACCTTGCTTGTCTGGGAAACATGTACTATTCAGAAGGGACATATCAGTTGAGGATGACGTTAACGTGGACCATGCTCCACATGAACCATTATGTGAAAACGGATAAGGAAAGAGTGGCAGAACTCCCTTCGGTGTCTGGAAAGGGGGGAGTCGACCACACACCCAACAATTAGTGGCATTGCTGGTCTGGTGTGAATAGTGTAACATTCTGATAAATGTATTATTTCGCATAGCAAGACGATAGGATAGCTCGTGAGGAGGCAGATCACTAAATGTGTGCTCTACTGTAGTATTAGAAAACATATTTACATGAGAAATTGGAAAACATAAATGTAATGCATAACTTGTGCAGGTAACCATTAAACTCAAAAATAGAAGAAAACTTAGAACAATGATACATTTGATAGAGTTTTGACTAACTCTCTCACTATGGGGGTCTATCTCATACATGTCAGAAACCTGTCTAACCGTTTCACCCGAGGGGGACTTAGACAATTAAACTGGCTGACTTATTTTACTAGACCTGAGTTTCTTTTTATACTCCTGCTGCGGAGTTTCCTCTAACAGGGGAGGCTTGAGTTCAGTGTCAATTTTTAGGCAGTCTTTCGGAAAAAGGTAGTCCTTTGAAATGTTCTTGGCAAATGTTTTTATACGCAATCCATGGAATTTCTTGATATGGGACATATGTACCCAGCCTTTGCGGCCCTCCAACTTGGCCGCGGTCCTTGTGGTAAGTAAGACTAGGCGTGGCTCCCTCCAGCGGGGCTCCAGCGGACTTGAACGATCAAAGTTCCTGACCAATACGAGGTCGCCTGGAATGACCTCATGCGGTTTCACTTCAGTATTGTCTGGAAATGCAGCGGCAACCTGTGAACGACAAGAGTGTAGGGCAGACATCAAGGAAGCTAGGTAATCTGTCAACATATTGCTGGAAACATCTGTAATACTGCGGGGTCTAGGTGTACCCCACATGTTTGGGGGGCGGCCGAATACGACCTCATAAGGGGACAGACCTGATCTGGAATGTGCGACCATTCTCATGTAGAATAAAGCAACTGGCAGGGCAACTAGCCAGTCTACACCTTTCTCTTTACATGTCTTAGCAATACGGATTTTCAGGGTTTGATTATGTCTCTCTACGAGACCGGCTGCTTCAGGATGGCGCACACAATGGAACTTCCACTGGTACCCTAACAGAAGGGAAACATGTTTCATTAACTCGGATGAGAATGGCTGGCCGTTATCAGAATACACGACCCTAGGGAGTCCATAACGGGGAAAAAATTCACGAACCAACTGCTTGGCAGTGGTCTCTGCTGTGTAATCTGGAACTGGATATGCTTCTGTCCACCTGGACAAAGCGCATACAACTACAAGGACATACTTGAAACCTCGGCATCGCTCCATCTGAATATAATCCATCTGGAGGACTTCAAAAGGGTGGTCAGGAGGTTGGAATCCACCTTGTTCCACCGGGACACTTTTACCTGGATTGAACTGGCAACATATCATACAGGTACGGACTTTCTGCTTGGCTGCAGCTCGTAAATGCTTGTTGAACCAAAGGTTCTGAATACTGTCTAACATGGCTTTTTCTCCTAGGTGTGCTGGACTATGTGCGGTATTAATAATGACTTGAACCATAGAGTCGGGGAGAAACCATGTGGCTTTTCCCTTCGTCACCCATCCCTGATCTGTCTGGACCCCTCCTTGTTCGGACCATTTCTTGATTTCTTCAGGAGTAGCATGTAACTGTATGTCTATGACATCTTGTGTAGGGTCCTTAACTGTCATACAGGTAGTCTGTTCTGGAGTGGATGTCTGTGTCTTGTTAACTGGAATGTCTGGTGTCTGAGCTGTAAGCTTGGCTGTTCGATCTGCTAGATCGTTACCTTGGGAAATGATGTCAGTAACTTTCGTATGTGCCTTGCACTTCATGATAGCTATAGCTGTCGGTAAATGTATTGCATCTAACAGAGCTTGAATGAGGAGACCATGCTGAATCTTGGTTCCATGAGAAGTCATAAAACCTCTTTCTTGCCAGAGCACTCCGAAGTCGTGTACGACTCCGAATGCATAACGTGAATCTGTGTATATGTTAACTTTCAGGTTCTTGGCACGTATGCAGGCTTGGGTCAGAGCAACTAGCTCTGCTGCTTGAGCAGACAGGATGTCAATACGGTGTGTCTCTATAACTTCAGTTTCAGTAGTCACTGCATACGCGGCTACTAGTTCTCCTGTACTTGTTCTCATACATGAACCATCCACATAAAGTGTCAGGTCGGGATCTGGTAATGCAATATCTGTCAAATCTTGTCTTGGCTTTGTCATGGTGTTAACAACTTCCACACAGTCATGTGTGGCAGGATTGGAAGTAACTGACGGTAACAGTGTAGCGGGATTCAGAACGTTGCAGCGTCTGATTTCTATGTGTGGCTGGAACAGTGTCAGTTCATAACCTGTTAAATGTGCAATAGTCAAGTGCTGGGTCTGTGTTCGGTTTAAAAGAACTTCCACGGAGTGTGGAACTTGTACTGTCAGGGAGTGTCCTAACACTATGGAATCACTTTGTCTGATAGCTAGAGCTGTGGCTGCAACTGACTTGAGGCACGCAGGCAGAGCCTGGGCTACTGGATCTAATGTGCTCGAAAAATAAGCACAAGGCTTGTATTGTCCTGCTTGATCTTGTGTGAGAACAGATAATGCTGTACCTTCACGTTCTGTGACAAAAAGTGTAAAAGGCTTACTGTAGTTCGGTGTAGCTAGAACAGGAGCTTGGCATAAAGCTTTCTTTAATTCATTAAAAGCAAGTGTATGTTCGGATGTCCAAGAGAGGACAGTCGATACGGCTGCCTCCTGTGTCGTTAACTGTATCAGTGGTTTGGCTAGATATGCATACTGAGGAATCCATTGTCTGCAATAGGAAGTGAGGCCGATAAAAGCTCGTACCTCCTTCTGGGTCTTGGGCTGAGGAAGACTCGCTATTAACTGGATACGGTCAGGTGTCAACTGCCTACCCCTCTTGGACAGTAAGTGTCCTAAGTAGACCACTTGCTGGACACAGAACTGGAGCTTCGAAGGGGACACCTTGTGCCCCATCTCGGCTAGGAAATACAGAACTGTAAGTGACGCACGCTCGCAGTCACGTTCAGAACGGGCTGTGATCAGTAGATCATCGACATACTGGAGCAGGGCAGTGTCAGTTGGCATGTGAATATTGTCTAGTTGTCTCTTAAGTGCTTGACTGTAAATACTAGGACTTTCTGTGAAACCTTGAGGAGCTCGTGTGAATTTATAGCTCCTTCCATTTAAACAGAATCCAAAAAGGTACTGGCTGTCTGGATGAATGGGGACACTGAAAAATGCGTTCTTGAGGTCTATAACTGTGAAGAACGTAGCTTCAGAATCAATGGCTGTCAATAGGGAAGAAATATCTGGAACTACTGGGTACTGTGGAATGATACATTTATTAAGTTCTCGAAGGTCAATCACTAATCGATATACTGGAGGTGCATTTGGATCAGTACGTTTCATGACTGGAATGATAGGAGAATTACATACATTGGAGTCAGTTTCTACAACCACTCCTTGAACAATGAGCTCGTCAATGATTTTGGATAAGGCTGCTACAGCCTCAGGTGGCAATTTGTACTGTCTGATTCGTGGCAGGACAACACCTTGTTTCAGAGTCACACGATGGGGTGTGATTTGCATACAACCAACATCAGTTGGACCTTGTGCCCATAGATGCTGGGGGACATTCAGTAATCTTGGATCAAAATCACGTAATACATAATGACCTTTATAGTCCCTTAAAAACAAACGAACTCCCTCTGGGGAGCAACAAATTACTGCACCTAATTCTTTTAATGTCTTGATGCCTAACAAATTTTCTGGACATGACTTTGTAAGTAACAAATCAGTAGTTCGGGACAATGGACCTACTTCTAGAGAAACTGGTTTCGAAATCTCGTTAACAATTGGCTTTCCTGAAAATCCAAGGGAAACATTTCTTGAGCCTGAGAGCGGAGCCCCTGGAACCTCGTCATGACTGATAGCAGTCCTACTTGCCCCTGTATCAATCAGAAACTTTCTGTCTTTCCCTAATACTTGACTGTGAACATAGGGACCCTCTTGATCTACAGGTATCTCGATGAGAGGCAAGCCTACCTCCCTCTCTAGGCTGTTTCATGAATACTGCTGGTACTCTGGATACTCGGACTGTGCGTACTGGTACATCTGTTGTGTAACATGCTGTGTTGCAGCTATAGGCTGCGGTACTGTAACTGTCTGTTGTGCATTCTGTGGTGACTGAGAAGTCTGTGTAACTTGTTCTTGTCTAGGCGGACGTTGTCTTTCTTTAGTCTTACCAGTAGCTATGTTGTGTTTCAGAACTGCACACTCGTTTATAAAATGACCTGGCTGTTTACAATAATTGCAGGTCCCTTTAACGGGAACTGCAGTATGACTGGCTTGATTCGGACCCCTCTTCTGACTGTCTTGGGGAACAGATTGTGCAACTAATACTTTCATTTTCGTATCTTTCATACGTTTCCTTTCGTGTTCTTGCTCTTCTCTGATTCTATTCTGGTGATACTGGAGCATTTGAAGCATTTGTGACGGAGTATTAGCTTGCCAGGTACTTTCGACTTTCAAAACTCGATTTTTGACTTGTGGGCTTGAATTCTCGACTAGTTTAGTAACAAAAAGATGAGGGTATGACTCGCTACTTGTCTTCAGACCACTATTAATAATAAAACATTTCTCGAATCTAGAATAAAAATCACTAGTATCTTCGTCTGGTTTCTGTTTACAGGCTGAGATGGCATCCCAGTCTTCCTTTTTCGTGGCTAGTAATCTTGGCAAAACTTGTATCAATAACTCAGGTAATTCTTTACATTTATCTCCAAGACCGGTACCTGGTACACGTGCATTATCTTCAGCTTCTAGAGCTGTCCAATCTATCTTTTTCTCTCCCACCTCCCATTCTTTTTCCTTGAGTTTTTCATATATGCCCGCAGGCAACAGGGCCTTTAACATTTTAATGATATCTGGATACGTGTATTCTCCCATACGGAGCATGTCTTTTAATTCACGGTGGAACCCTGCTGGATCTTTGTCGTGACAGGGAATTAACTTCTTCATCTCTAAGAGTTCCATCTTGGTAATCGGGGTGTAAACAAATACTCGTTCTAGATCGCCACCCGTTCCTCTAACTGGGTGGACTTCTCGTAACGGATGCTGTCTGTCTATATAGAATGGTTTACTGTCTGGAGGTGAGACATGAACAAAATGCGGATTCAGAAACGTTCGGTATTTGTGGCGCTGTTCTAGAATGACACTAATTAGATCGGTACCTAGACCTTTCCATCTATACTGTAGTAACTCGTTTAATACATCATGTAACGGACCTGGATCGGAATGTTGACCCTCATACAGAGTGATGAGGTGCTGGATCATATACATACCCACCAGTCGCTGCTCGGCTGGGGATAGTTTCAGAAACATTTGTGCCACTATTTCGTCTGGAAAAGTGGTAGAATCAGTAGTCCATCGGACTGCTGATCGGGCTAGTTCTTGTTCATGCATAGTACTAAGTTCACTATAACCTATTCGTGATTTCAGGATTTTATCGGTAGCTTGGAATACTTGTTCGAGGGAACACTGTTCTGGTACTGGAGAAGGAACAGTTTTCTTGTAGTCTAGACGTGAATGTCGGTCGGAAAGTCTAGTTCTACCTACATACGCTATTCTGGAAGGATTCTCGTCGTCTACCTCTTCAGTAGAAGAGTCATTTTCTTTCTCGGTTGCTTGTGTTGCTTCTCGTTTCTCGTGTAACTTTATTATTTCTTTACGGATTTTCTTGTACATACTCTCTATACTGTTCTGTGTCTTGTGTCTTCCCTCGGCTATATGATCACTCCACTTTGTCAGAATTTTCATTTCTTCTGGATCTTTTCCTGGATAATCTTGTTCTCTTATTAAACAGTTAATTAGAAACTTTAAAATCATGAGCTGAATTTCGACTTTTCTTTGGACCATGGTGTCGCCAATACTTTCTGGATCTCTTCCTGTACGGATGAAATGATATATTCTGTCTAGATAACTTTTCATATTCGGCAGGGTGTCCAAATACTCGGTCACCCTTCTTACCCGCAATGAATACAAGACCATATCATCATCGCCTGGGACTGGATCATAACGGCATTCTGTAAGGGCTCGCTTGATATCTGCAACTGACTGAAATTTGGGCGAGCGCTGTAACGCTCGTTCATGTAACTCGAGTAACATTAGACGTTTGTGTTGAGGCGGGGTACGAGGAGAACCTCCCCCCGCGGCTCCTAGACTGGAATCGTCGGTGTGTACTGTACGGGCTGGGAGAGTGACTGATGTAGCGGGTACTTGTACTGTAGGCTGGACCAGGGGTACCGTAACAGGTGCTGTAACGGGTGCCCCGGTGGCTAGAGGAACAGGAATTACATTATTTACAGGAGCTGGCGGAACAGAATTTGCATACTCTGGAACTGTGTCGTCCAAATAGGACGAGAGAAAAATATCAGCTGCGGTCGGTTTATGACGTAGCTTGGTCGGAACTAATGGTGGCGGGAAATTACTGGATGCCTCCGGGGTTGCCTTTGGCAAACCCTCGGCAAGAAGAGGGTACATACCCTTAATAAGGGCATTCCTCTGTCTGTCTGACTGTTCGGTTTTAACTCGTTCACCTACTTCGATTAATTCCCTTTCTTGGGCTCTTTCTGAGGATTCTCTACTTAATTCTGACTTTCTGATTTCTTTTTCGGTTCTTTTATGAGATTCTTTGCGCCATAACTCGATGGCATCTTTCTGTGACTGTCTGGCTTTCTTTTTCCATAATACTTCTTCTACTCGCATGATGCACTCGGCATCCCATGTGCCTGATACAGGCCATCTATATTTCTCTTCGAGATGTCTGGTATAATCAGACCATAAATCTAGATATATTATGGCACTCAAGCCATGCTTATGATACATAAAATGTCCTGGACTGTCCCTAGGCGGGACAGGGACTGCTTCCTCGAGCAGCCCTTTTCTAGTTTTTAACTGACGTAACTTAGAGAACAGAGGCATACTTTAGGCTGAATCTGAACACAATACAATACACGATAAACACAATAATAACTTGAAGAAACAAATCACTCATACCACAACATTGAATACACATTGAAATAACATCTAAAATAACAGTTCGGACAGAATATTACCTGGAATACTGAGAACAGAAACACATGAATTTCTCGAGAACAGAACTTACTAGAATTACTTAGATGCACTGCTGAAACAGTACGAAACATACCGGTCTCATAAAGAGACACGTCAGGACCCGCATCCACCTAGGTGGACACTTCGTGTTGGATTTGCGTACCCAAACCCACGGACCAGAGACAAATTAATTGACCCTGTCTAGATACTACCCCAGCAACGGTACTCACCGGGCAGCAAGAACGGAAGGCCTCGGACTGGACTGGACTGCTACGACGACGGACGACGAACTTCGGACTTCAGTTACAGGTGGGCCTCCGGATACCTCGGACCTTGAACTCTCGGCTTGGGCTCTGGTCGGGACTCGCCGCGTTCCTCCACCGCCTCGTCTGGATGCTGGACCGCAACCTCCGTCTCCTCCGTGGACCTGAGGGATACTTGAAGCAGAAATATCTGCCGCTGCGCAGGATGGTTCCGTCACGGCTGCAGAGGATCAGGGGGCCTGCGTGGCTTCTCCGGCGCGTGGGGAAAGGGCAAGTCCCTATTCGGGCGCCATTATGTGGTAAATAAATAATTAAATACCGGTTCTATTTTTCGGAATAATCAATAAACAGGTAGCTCAATAAATAAGAGTCAGGATTCGAGGTATCTTGAGTTTTGCAGGTTTAATAAAGTATAAGGGACAGGAACAGGACCACCTGCACGGGAATAGGATGGCAGCTGCCGGGGGCAGGGTCTGGAAAAAGGATAGCTTTAATAACAGTGCACAACATATATATACTAAAACAATTACATTGCATTCAATACAGTAGGCGTAGCAGTAGGGCCATTAAAGATCGAGGTGGCACGGCGGTCCTAATCATGCTGGATCTATCGGCGGCCTTCGACACGGTCAGTCATTCTATATTGATTGACCGTGTCGAGGAGCTGGGCGTCCAGGCCGTGGCCAGGGCTCTGCTCGCTTCCTTCCTTTCAGGAAGAACTCAGGCAGTAACAATGGGGCCTTTTCGATCAACGAACCTGGCTCTCCCATGTGGTGTGCCACAAGGCTCATCCCTAAGTCCGACCCTTTTTAACATTTATGTGGCGGACTTAGCTAAGGTCATCAACACCTACCGGATGAGCCTTACCACCTATGCGGACGATACTCAGCTGGTCCTGGCCATCAATGACGACGGCGAGGAGGTGGCAGCCAGGTTTCAAGAAGGCATGCTGGCCATCAAGGAATGGATGGCTTGTAACTGCTTAAGGTTGAACTCAGAAAAAACTGAGGTGATCATTTTTGGAAAACTTTTCCCGATTTGGTCCTCAATATGGTGGCCCCCGTTGCTAGGGGCACTGCCATCCCCGGTGCAGAAAGTCAGAAATCTAGGTGTGATTTTTGATGACAAACTCAACTTTGTCCAACACGCCAATCAAGTAGCCTCCACAGCTTTTTTCAAGCTCAAACTCCTTAGGAAAATTATACCATTTCTTTCAGACAAAGGAGGAAAAACAGTGGTGAGCTCACTAGTACTGTCCGCCTTAGATTATTGCAACGGCCTGTTCTTGAATGCTCAGGCCCGGGTTGTGGCTAAAATGCAAATGGTCCAGAATGCGGCTGCGAGGCTGCTGTCTGGTACCCCTAAATTTCAACCAATCAAACAGACTATCAGGAGCTATCATTGGCTGACGGTGACGAATAGAATCAAGTTTAAAACTTTGTGTATCACCTTCAAAGCCACTCGTCACCAAGGGCCAAAGTTCCTGAAGGAGAAGCTTATACTCTACCGCCCCGCTAGACAACTAAGGTCAGTAAATGCTCTCCTCCTCACTGTACCGAGAACAAAGACTGTTACTTGGGGAGACAGATCTTTTACCATCGCCGCAGCCAGACTCTGGAATACACTCCCATTGGAAATCAGATCCTCCCCCACTCTGCTACAGTTTAGGAAACGGTTAAAGACGTGGCTTTTTAACCAATAATACCCTCACTTTCCTGCACGGTTAAAATTAAAACATATACTGAGCCTAGGCCATAATGAGTCACAGCGCCAAGACGCCCATGGGCATACGTTGCGCTTTATAAATTTTAAAAATAAATAAATAAATAAAATTGTAGCAGTCGCGAAAGATAAGGCATAAAGTGGGTGTAACAAGAGGTGTGTACAGGGCGTATACATAGACATGTGATGCAAACGTAACAGAATATGTCATAAACGGGGCGGAAACATGGAGGGGGCTACCTGAGCAGCTGGGACCTCTAACCTAGTGGTGCGCGTAAACTGGCAATGACGTGTTACCAGGGAGAACTGGGGGCTATGACTTCTGCACTAGAAGAGGAGACGAAAGTCTGGAGGGTCAGAGCGACATGTACCTAGGCATATCTAGTATCTGGTGTTTATAGTACATGTTGATAGAATCCAAAAGTTATCAGGGTAAAGGCTAACAGACACTAAGACTGGTGCATGCATTATTCTAAATGTATTGCATGTGCGAGGAATATTCTATGAATATGAATACAGTATTTCTCTTACATGGAGACATAAAGGCTAGACCATGACGGAAACTATTGATGCGATTCAGTAGCTTAGGAATGCAGAGAAGGAGGGCTGGACTGATAACTAGAAACATAACATACTCTTGGCAGACTGGCAGGCAGAGCCAGGCCGAGCCGGGCACTGTGAGGCAGGAAGTAAGTGAAGGGTCAGGGATGCAGGTGGGGGCTGTATCGCTCCTCGGAGAGTTCAGGAAACAGGAGCTGAATCTGAGTCCGGGCCCTTTTGAGGCCTAGAAACGGGGACAATTCAATGAATTAACGTGCACACTGTAAAACGTGGCAACGTAGCTTTACATAGGCCTGATATTCGTTATATTTACGAAAACTGGAAACTGGCATACTAGAGATGGACACAACTGTAATTGCGTCTTTAATCGATCAGAGGGGAATACATGCATATCGATCATGCACATATAACATAAGATGGGGAACACGTAGGCACATATGACATGGCAAAATTTACTTTTCCACAAGGGGATGGGTGCAGAGGACTCCCAGCAGTGCCCAGCAGTGGCCAACAGTATAGGGGGTGGGTGCAGAGGACTCCCAGCAGTGCCCAGCAGTGCCCAACAGTATAGGGGGTGGGTGCAGAGGACTCCCAACAGTGCCCAAGGGCATAGGGGGTGGGTGCAGAGGACTCCCAGCAGTGCACAGCAGTGCCCAACGGTATAGGGGGTGGGTGCAGAGGACTCCCAACAGTGCCCAAGGGTATAGGGGGTGGGTGCAGAGGACTCCCAGCAGTGTCCAGCAGTGCCCAACAGTATAGGGGGTGGGTAGGGAGGACTCCCAACAGTGCCCAACTGTATCGGGGTGGGTGCAGAGGCCTCCAGCACTGCCCAGCAGTGCCCAGCAGTGCCCAACAGTATAGGGGATGGGTGCAGAGGACTCCCAACAGTGCCCAAGGGTATGGGGGATGGCTGCAGAGGACTCCCAGGAGTGCCCAGCAGTGCCCATCAGTGCCCAACAGTATAGGGGGTGGGTGCAGAGGACTCAAAGCAGTGCCCAGCAGTGCCCAACAGTGCCCAACAGTATAGGGGGTGGGTGCAGAGGACTCCCAACAGTGCCCAATGGTATAGGGGGTTGGTGCAGAGGACTCCCAGCAGTGCCCATAAGTGCCCAACAGTATAGAGGGTGGGTGCAGAGGACACCCAGCATAGCCCAACAGTGCCCAACAGTGCCCAACAGTATAGGGGGTGGGTGCAGAGGAGTCCCAGCAGTGCCCATCAGTGCCCAACAGTATAGGGGGTGGGTGGAGAGGACTCCCAGCAGTGACCCACAGTGCCCAACAGTATAGGGGGTGGGTGCAGAGGACTCCCAGCAGTGCCCAGCAGTGCCCAACAGTTTAGGGGTGGGTGCAGAGGACTCCCAACAGTGCCCAAGGGTAAAGGGGGTGGGTGCAGAGGACTCCCAGCAGTGCCCAGCAGTGCCCAATGGTATAGGGGAGGGTGCAGAGGACTCCCAGCAGTGCCCAGCAGTGCCCAACAGTGCCCAACAGTATAGGGGTTGGTGCAGAGGAGTCCCAGCAGTGCCCAGCAGTGCCCAACAGTATAGGGGGTGGGTGCAGAGGACTCCCAGTAGTGACCAACAGTGCCCAACAGTATAGGGGGTGGGTGCAGAGGACTCCCAGCAGTGCCCAGCAGTGCCCAACAGTATAGGGGTGGGTGCAGAGGACTCCCAACAGTGCACAAGGGCATAGGGGTGGGTGCAGAGGACTCCCAGCAGTGCCCAACGGAATAGGGGGTGGGTGCAGAGGACTCCCAACAGTGCCCAAGGGTATAGGGGGTGGGTGCAGAGGACTCCCAGCAGTGCCCAGCAGTGCCCAACAGTATAGGGGTGGGTAGGGAGGACTCCCAACAGTGCCCAACTGTATCGGGGTGGGTGCAGAGGCCTCCAGCAATGCCCTGCAGTGCCCAGCAGTGCCCAACAGTATAGGGGATGGGTGCAGAGGACTCCCAAAAGTGCCCAACGGTATAGGGGATGGGTGCAGAGCACTCCCAGCAGTGCCCAGCAGTGCCCATCAGTGCCCAACAGTATAGGGTGTGGGTGCAGAGGACTCAAAGCAGTGCCCAGCAGTGCCCAACAGTGCCCAACAGTATAGGGGGTGGGTGCAGAGGACTCCCAACAGTGCCCAAGTGTATAGGGGGTTGGTGCAGAGGACTCCCAGCAGTGCCCAGCAGTGCCCATAAGTGCCGAACAGTATAGAGGGTGGGTGCAGAGGACTCCCAGCAGTGCCCAGCAGTGCCCAACAGTGCCCAACAGTGCCCAACAGTATAGGGGGTGGGTGCAGAGGAGTCCCAGCAGTGCCCAGCAGTGCCCAACAGTATAGGGGTGGGTGCAGAGGACTCCCAACAGTGCCCAAGGGTATAGGGGTGGATGCAGAGGACTCCCAGCAGTGCCCAGCAGTGCCCAAGGGTATAGGGGGTGGGTGCAGAGGACTCCCAGCAGTGCCCAGCAGTGCCAAACAGTGCCCAACAGTATAGGGCGTGGGTGCAGAGTACTCCCAGCAGTGCCCAACAGTGCCCAATAGCATGGGGTGGATGCAGAGGACTCCCAGCAGTGCCCAACAGTATAGGGGTGGGTGCAAAGGACTCCCAACAGTGCCCAAGGGTATAGGGATGGGTGCAGAGGACTCCCAGCAGTGCCCAAGGGTATAGGGGTGGGTGCAGAGGACTCCCAGCAGTGCCCAGCAGTGCCCAACAGTGCCCAACAGTATAGGGGGTGGGTGCAGAGGTCTTCCAACAGTGCCCAAGGGTATAGGGGGTGGGTGCAGAGAACTCCCAGCAGTGCCAAGCAGTGCCCAACAGTATAGAGGGTGGGTGCAGAGGACTCCCAGCAGTGCCCAGCATTGCCCAACAATATAGAGGGTGGGTAGGGAGGGCTCCCAACAGTGCCCAACTGTATCGGGGGTAGGTGCAGAGGACTCCCAGCAGTGCCCAGCAGTGCCCAACAGTATAGGGAATGGGTGCAGAGGACTCCCAACAGTGCCCAAGGGTATAGGGGATGGGTGCAGAGGACTCCCAGCAGTGCCCAGCAGTGCCCATCAGTGCCCAACAGTATAGGGGGTGGGTGCAGAGGACTCCCAGCAGGGCCCAGCAGTGCCCAACAGTGCCCAACAGTATAGGGGGTGGGTGCAGAGGACTCCCGACAGTGCCCAAGGGTATGGGGTGGGTGCAGAGGACTCCCAGCAGTGCCCAGCAGTGCCCATAAGTGCATAACAGTATAGAGGGTGGGTGCAGAGGACTCCCAGCTGTGCCCAGCAGTGCCCAACAGTGCCCAACAGTATAGGGGTGGGTGCAGAGGAGTCCCAGCAGTGCCCAGCAGTGCCCAACAGTATAGGGGGTGGGTGCAGAGGACTCCCAGTAGTGACCAACAGTGCCCAACAGTATAGGGGGTGGGTGCAGAGGACTCCCAGCAGTGCCCAGCAGTGCCCAACAGTATAGGGGTGGGTGCAGAGGACTCCCAACAGTGCCCAACAGTATAGGGGGTGGGTGCAGAGGAGTCCCAGCAGTGCCCAGCAGTGCCCAACAGTATAGGGGGTGGGTGCAGAGGACTCCCAGTAGTGACCAACAGTGCCCAACAGTATAGGGGTGGGTGCAGAGGACTCCCAGCAGTGCCCAGCAGTGCCCAGCAGTGCCCAACAGTATAGGGGGTGGGTGCAGAGGACTCCCAGTAGTGACCAACAGTGCCCAACAGTATAAGGGTGGGTGCAGAGGACTCCCAACAGTGCCCAAGGGTATAGGGGGTGGGTGCAGAGGACTCCCAGCAGTGCCCAATGGTATAGGGGGTGGGTGCAGAGGACTCCCAGCAGTGCCCAGCAGTGCCCAACAGTGCCCAACAGTATAGGGGGTTTGTGCAGAGTACTCCCAGCAGTGCCCAACAGTGCCCAACAGCATGGGGGTGGGTGCAGAGGACTCCCAGCAGTGCCCAACAGTGCCCAACAGCATAGGGGTGGGTGCAGAGGACTCCCAACAGTGCCCAAGGGTATAGGGATGGGTGCAGAGGACTCCGAGCAGTGCCCAACAGTGCCCAACAGTATAGGGGTGGGTGCAGAGGTCTCCCAACAGTGTCCACGGGTATAGGGGTGGGTGCAGAGGACTCCCAGCAGTGCCCAGCAGTGCCCAAGGGTATAGGGGGTGGGTGCAGAGGACTCCCAGCAGTGCCCAGCAGTGCCCAACAGTGCCCAACAGTATAGGGGGTTTGTGCAGAGTACTCCCAACAGTGCCCAACAGCATAGGGGTGGGTGCAGAGGACTCCCAACAGTGAACAAGGGTATAGGGATGGGTGCAGAGGACTCCCAGCAGTGCCCAGCAGTGCCCAAGGGTATAGGGGGTGGGTGCAGAGGACTCCCAGCAGTGCCCAGCAGTGCCCAACAGTGCCCAAGGGTATAGGGGGTGGGTGCAGAGGACTCCCAGCAGTGCCAAGCAGTGTCCAACAGTATAGGGGGTGGGTGCAGAGGACTCTCAGCAGTGCCCAGCAGTGCCCAACAGTGCCCAACAGTATAGGGGGTGGGTGCAGAGGACATCCATCAGTGCCCAAGGGTATAGGGGGTGGGTGCATATGACTCCCAGCAGTGCCCAGCAGTGCCCAACAGTATAGGGGGTGGGTGCAGAGGACTCCCAGCAGTGCCCAACAGTGCCCAACAGTATAGGGGGAGGGTGCAGAGGACTCCCAGCAGTGCCCAGCAGTGCCCAACAGTATAGGGGGTGGGTTCAGAAGACTCCCAGCAGTGTCCAGCAGTGCCCAACAGTGTCCAACAGTATAGGGGGTGGGTGCAGAGGACTCCCAGCAGTGCCCAGAAGTGCCCAATAGTGCCCAACAGTATAGGGGGTGGGTGCAGAGGACTCCCAGCAGCACCCAACAGTGCCCAGCAGTATAGGGGGTGGGTGCAGAGGACTCCCAGCAGTGCCCAGCAGTGCCCAACAGTATAGGGGGTGGGTGCAGAGGACTCCCAGCAGTGCCCAACAGTGCCCAACAGTATAGGGGGTGGGTGCAGAGGACTCCCAGCAGTGCCCAGCAGTGCCCAACAGTGCCCAACAGTATTGGGGGTGGGTGCAGAGGACTCCCAACAGTGCCCAAGGGTATAGGGGTGGGTGCAGAGGACTCCCAGCAGTGCCCAGCAGTGCCCATAAGTGCCCAACAGTATAGAGCGTGGGTGCAGAGGACTCCCAGCAGTGCCCAACAGTGCCCAACAGTATAGGGGGTGGGTGCAGAGTAGTCCCAACAGTGCCCAGCAGTGCCCAACAGTATAGGGGGTGGGTGCAGAGGACTCCCAGCAGTGACCAACAGTGTCCAACAGTATAGGGGGTGGGTGCAGAGGACTCCCAGCAGTGCCCAAGGGTATAGGGGGCGGGTGCAGAGGACTCCCAGCAGTGAACAACAGTTCCCAACAGTATAGGGGGTGGGTGCAGAGGACCCCCCACCATGCCCAAGGGTATAGGGGTGGGTGCAGAGGACTCCCAGCAGTGCCCAGCAGTGACTAACAGTATAGGGGTGGGTGCAGAGGACTCCCAACAGTGCCCAAGGGTATAGGGGTGGGTGCAGAGGACTCCCAGCAGTGCCCAATGGTATAGGGGGTGGGTGCAGAGGACTCCCAGCAGTGCCCAGCAGTGCCCAACAGTGCCCAACAGTATAGGGGGTTTGTGCAGAGTACTCCCAGCAGTGCCCAACAGTGCCCAACAGCATGGGGGTGGGTGCAGAGGACTCCCAGCAGTGCCCAACAGTGCCCAACAGCATAGGGGTGGGTGCAGAGGACTCCCAACAGTGCCCAAGGGTATAGGGATGGGTGCAGAGGACTCCGAGCAGTGCCCAGCAGTGCCCAAGGGTATAGGGGGTGGGTGCAGAGGACTCCCAGCAGTGCCCAGCAGTGCCCAACAGTGCCCAACAGTATAGGGGTGGGTGCAGAGGTCTCCCAACAGTGTCCACGGGTATAGGGGTGGGTGCAGAGTACTCCCAGCAGTGCCAAGCAGTGCCCAAGGGTATAGGGGGTGGGTGCAGAGGACTCCCAGCAGTGCCCAGCAGTGCCCAACAGTGCCCAACAGTATAGGGGGTTTGTGCAGAGTACTCCCAACAGTGCCCAACAGCATAGGGGTGGGTGCAGAGGACTCCCAACAGTGAACAAGGGTATAGGGATGGGTGCAGAGGACTCCCAGCAGAGCCCAGCAGTGCCCAAGGGTATAGGGGGTGGGTGCAGAGGACTCCCAGCAGTGCCCAGCAGTGCCCAACAGTGCCCAAGGGTATAGGGGGTGGGTGCAGAGGACTCCCAGCAGTGCCAAGCAGTGTCCAACAGTATAGGGGGTGGGTGCAGAGGACTCTCAGCAGTGCCCAGCAGTGCCCAACAGTGCCCAACAGTATAGGGGGTGGGTGCAGAGGACACCCATCAGTGCCCAAGGGTATAGGGGGTGGGTGCATTTGACTCCCAGCAGTGCCCAGCAGTGCCCAACAGTATAGGGGGTGGGTGCAGAGGACTCCCAGCAGTGCCCAACAGTGCCCAACAGTAATGGGGGAGGGTGCAGAGGACTCCCAGCAGTGTCCAGCAGTGCCCAACAGTGTCCAACAGTATAGGGGGTGGGTGCAGAGGACTCCCAGCAGTGCCCAGAAGTGCCCAATAGTGCCCAACAGTATAGGGGTGGGTGCAGAGGACTCCCAGCAGCACCCAACAGTGCCCAGCAGTATAGGGGGTGGGTGCAGAGGACTCCCAGCAGTGCCCAGCAGTGCCCAACAGTATAGGGGGTGGGTGCAGAGGACTCCCAGCAGTGCCCAACAGTGCCCAACAGTATAGGGGGTGGGTGCAGAGGACTCCCAGCAGTGCCCAGCAGTGCCCAACAGTGCCCAACAGTATTGGGGGTGGGTGCAGAGGACTCCCAACAGTGCCCAAGGGTATAGGGGTGGGTGCAGAGGACTCCCAGCAGTGCCCAGCAGTGCCCATAAGTGCCCAACAGTATAGAGCGTGGGTGCAGAGGACTCCCAGCAGTGCCCAACAGTGCCCAACAGTATAGGGGGTGGGTGCAGTGTAGTCCCAACAGCGCCCAGCAGTGCCCAACAGTATAGGGGGTGGGTGCAGAGGACTCCCAGCAGTGACCAACAGTGTCCAACAGTATAGGGGGTGGGTGCAGAGGACTCCCAGCAGTGCCCAAGGGTATAGGGGGCGGGTGCAGAGGACTCCCAGCAGTGCCCAACAGTGCCCAACAGTATAGGGGGTGGGTGCAGAGGACCCCCCACCATGCCCAAGGGTATAGGGGTGGGTGCAGAGGACTCCCAGCAGTGCCCAGCAGTGACCAACAGTATAGGGGGTGGATGCAGAGGACTCCCAGCAGTGCCCAGCAGTGCCCAACAGTATAGGGGGTGGGTGCAGAGGACTCCCAACAGTGCCCAAGGGTATAGGGAATGGGTGCAGAGGACTTCCAGCAGTGCCCAACAGAATAGGGATGGGTGCAGAAGACTCGAAGCAGTGCCCAACAGTATAGGGGGTGGGTGCAGAGGACTCCCAACAGTGCCCAAGGCTATAGGGGGTGGGTGCCGAGGACTCCCAGCAGTGCCCAGCAGTGCCCAACAGTATAGGGGTGGGTGCAGAGGACTCCCAGCAGTGCCCAAGGGTATAGGGGTGGGTGCAGAAGACTCCCAGCAGTGCCCAGCTGTGCCCAACAGTATAGGGGGTGGGTGCAGAGGACTCCCAGCTGTGACCAACAGTGCCCAACAGTATAGGGGGTGGGTGCAGAGGACTCCCAGCAGTGCCCAGCAGTGCCCAACAGTATAGGGGTGGGTGCAGAGGATTCCCAACAGTGCCCAAGGGTATAGAGGGAGGGTGCAGAGGCCTCCCAGCAGTGCCCAGCAGTGCCCAACAGTATAGGGGGTGGGTGCAGAGGACTCCCAGCAGTGCCCAACAGTGCCCAACAGTATAGGGGGTGGGTGCAGAGGACTCCCAACAGTGCCCAAGGGTATAGGGGGTGGGTGCAGAGGACTCCCAGCAGTGCCCAACAGTGACCAACAGTATAGGGGGTGGGTGCAGAGGACTCCCAGCAGTGCCCAGCAGTGCCCAACAGTATAGGAGGTGGGTGCAGAGGACTCCCAACAGTGCCCAAGGGTATAGGGAATGGGTGCAGAGGACTTCTAGCAGTGCCCAACAGTGCCCAACAGAATAGGGGGTGGGTGCAGAGGACTCCCAGCAGTGCCCAACAGTATAGGGGGTGGGTGCAGGGGACTCCCAACAGTGCCAAAGGGTATAGAGGGTGGGTGCAGAGGACTCCCAGCAGTGCCCAGCAGTGCCCAACAGTATAGGGGTGGGTGCAGAGGACTCCCAACAGTGCCCAAGGGTATAGGGGGTGGGTGCAGAGGACTCCCAGCAGTGCCCAGCAGTGCCCAACAGTATAGGGGGTGGGTGCAGAGGACTCCCAACAGTGCCCAAGGGCAAAGCGGGGTGGGTGCAGAGGACTCCCAGCAGTGCTCAGCAGTGCCCAACAAAATAGGGGGTGGGTGCAGAGGACTCCCAGCAGTGCCCAACAGTATAGGGGGTGGGTACAGAGGACTCTCAACAGTGCCCAAATTTATAGGGGGTGGGTGCAGAGGACTCCCAACAGTGCCCAAGGGCAAAGCGGGGTGGGTGCAGAGGACTCCCAGCAGTGCCCAGCAGTGCCCAACAAAATAGGGGGTGGGTGCAGAGGACTCCCAGCAGTGCCCAACAGTATAGGGGGTGGGTGCAGAGGACTCTCAACAGTGCCCAAATGTATAGGGGGTGGGTGCAGAGGACTCCCAGCAGTGCCCAGCAGTGCCCAACAGTATAGGGGTGGGTGCATATGACTCCCAACAGTGCCCAAGGGTATAGGGGGTCGGTGCAGAGGACTCCCAGCAGTGCCCAGCAGTGCCCAACAGTATAGGGGGTGGGTGCAGAGGACTCCCAACAGTGCCCAAGGGCATAGGGGGTGGGTGCAGAGGACTCCCAGCAGTGCCCAGCAGTGCCCAACGGTATAGGGGGTGTGTGCAGAGGACTCCCAACAGTGCCCAAGGGTATAGGGGGTGGGTGCAGAGGACTCTCAGCAGTGCCCCGCAGTGCACAACAGTATAGGGGGTGGGTAGGGAGGACTCCCAACAGTGCCCAACTGTATCGGGGTGGGTGCAGAGGCCTCCAGCACTGCCCAGCAGTGCCCATTAGTGCCCAACACTATAGGGGATGGGTGCAGAGGACTCCCAGCAGTGCCCAGCAGTGCCCAACAGTATAGGGGGGTGGGTGCAGAGGACTCCCAGCAGTGCCCAGCAGTGCCCAACAGTATAGGGGGTGGGTGCAGAGGACTCCCAACAGTGCCCAAGGGCATAGGGGGTGGGTGCAGAGGACTCCCAACAGTGCCCAAGGGTATAGGGGGTGGGTGCAGAGGACTCCCAGCAGTGCCCAAGGGTATAGGGGGTGGGTGCAGAGGACTCCCAGCAGTGTCCAGCAGTGCCCAACAGTATAGGGGTGGGTAGGGAGGACTCCCAACAGTGCCCAACTGTATCGGGGTGGGTGCAGAGGCCTCCAGCACTGCCCAGCAGTGCCCAGCAGTGCCCAACAGTATAGGGGATGGGTGCAGAGGACTCCCAACAGTGCCCAAGGGTATGGGGGATGGGTGCAGAGGACTCCCAGGAGTGCCCAGCAGTGCCCATCAGTGCCCAACAGTATAGGGGGTGGGTGCAGAGGACTCAAAGCAGTGCCCAGCAGTGCACAGCAGTGCCCAACGGTATAGGGGGTGGGTGCAGAGGACTCCCAACAGTGCCCAAGGGTATAGGGGGTGGGTGCAGAGGACTCCCAACAGTGTCCAGCAGTGCCCAACAGTATAGGGGTGGGTAGGGAGGACTCCCAACAGTGCCCAACTGTATCGGGGTGGGTGCAGAGGCCTCCAGCACTGCCCAGCAGTGCCCAGCAGTGCCCAACAGTATAGGGGATGGGTGCAGAGGACTCCCAACAGTGCCCAAGGGTATGGGGGATGGGTGCAGAGGACTCCCAGGAGTGCCCAGCAGTGCCCATCAGTGCCCAACAGTATAGGGGGTGGGTGCAGAGGACTCAAAGCAGTGCCCAGCAGTGCCCAACAGTGCCCAACAGTATAGGGGGTGGGTGCAGAGGACTCCCAACAGTGCCCAATGGTATAGGGGGTTGGTGCAGAGGACTCCCAGCAGTGCCCATAAGTGCCCAACAGTATAGAGGGTGGGTGCAGAGGACACCCAGCAGAGCCCAGCAGTGCCCAACAGTGCCCAACAGTATAGGGGGTGGGTGCAGAGGAGTCCCAGCAGTGCCCATCAGTGCCCAACAGTATAGGGGGTGGGTGGAGAGGACTCCCAGCAGTGACCCACAGTGCCCAACAGTATAGGGGGTGGGTGCAGAGGACTCCCAGCAGTGCCCAGCAGTGCCCAACAGTTTAGGGGTGGGTGCAGAGGACTCCCAACAGTGCCCAAGGGTAAAGGGGGTGGGTGCAGAGGACTCCCAGCAGTGCCCAGCAGTGCCCAATGGTATAGGGGAGGGTGCAGAGGACTCCCAGCAGTGCCCAGCAGTGCCCAACAGTGCCCAACAGTATAGGGGTTGGGTGCAGAGTACTCCCAGCAGTGCCCAACAGTGCCCAACAGCATGGGGTGGGTGCAGAGGACTCCCAGCAGTGCCCAACAGTGCCCAACAATATAGGGGTGGGTGCGGAGGACTCCCAACAGTGCCCAAGGGTATAGGGATGGGTGCAGAGGACTCCCAGCAGTGCCCAAGGGTATAGGGGGTGGGTGCAGAGGACTCCCAGCAGTGCCCAGCAGTGCCCAACAGTGCCCAACAGTATAGGGGGTGGGTGCAGAGGTCTCCCAACAGTGCCCAAGGGTATAGGGGGTGGGTGTAGAGGACTCCCAGCAGTGCCAAGCAGTGCCCAACAGTATAGGGGGTGGGTGCAGAGGACTCCCAGCAGTGCCCAGCAGTGCCCAACAGTATAGGGGGTGGGTAGGGAGGGCTCCCAACAGTGCCCAACTGTATCGGGGTGGGTGCAGAGGCCTCCAGCACTGCCCAGCAGTGCCCAACAGTATAGGGGATGGGTGCAGAGGACTCCCAACAGTGCACAAGGGTATAGGGGATGGGTGCAGGGGACTCCCAGCAGTGCCCAGCAGTGCCCATCAGTGCCCAACAGTATAGGGGGAGGGTGCAGAGGACTCCCAGCAGTGCCCAGCAGGGCCCAACAGTGCCCAACAGTATAGGGGTTGGGTGCAGAGGACTCCCAACAGTGCCCAAGGGTATGGGGGGTGGGTGCAGAGGACTCCCAGCAGTGCCCAGAAGTGCCCATAAGTACCCAACAGTATAGAGGGTGGGTGCAGAGGACTCCCAGCAGTGCCCAACAGTGCCCAACAGTATAGGGGTGGGTGCAGAGGAGTCCCAGCAGTGCCCAGCAGTGCCCAACAGTATAGGGGGTGGGTGCAGAGGACTCCCAGTAGGGACCAACAGTGCCCAACAGTATAGGGGGTGGGTGCAGAGGACTCCCAGCAGTGCCCAGCAGTGCCCAACAGTATAAGGGTGGGTGCAGAGGACTCCCAACAGTGCCCAAGGGTATAGGGGGTGGGTGCAGAGGACTCCCAGCAGTGCCCAAGGGTATAGGGGGTGGGTGCAGAGGACTTCCAGCAGTACCCAGCAGTGCCCAACAGTGCCCAACAGTATAGGGGGGTTGTGCAGAGTACTCCCAGCAGTGCCCAACAGCATGGGGGTGGGTGCAGAGGACTCCCAGCAGTGCCCAACAGTGCCCACTAGTATAGGGGTGGGTGCAGAGGACTCCCAACAGTGCCCAAGGGTATAGGGATGGGTGCAGAGGACTCCCAGCAGTGCCCAGCAGTGCCCAAGGGTATAGGGGGTGGGTGCAGAGGACTCCCAGCAGTGCCCAACAGTGCCCAACAGTGCCCAACAGTATAGGGGGTGGGAGCAGAGGTCTCCCAACAGTGCCCAAGGGTATAGGGGGTGGGTGCGGAGGACTCCCAGCAGTGCCAAGCAGTGCCCAACAGTATAAGGGGTGGGTGCAGAGGACTCTCAGCAGTGCCCAGCAGTGCCCAACAGTATAGGGGGTGGGTGCAGAGGACTCGCAGCAGTGCCCAACAGTGCCCAACAGTATAGGGGGTGGGTGCAGAGGACACCCATCAGTGCCCAAGGGTATAGGGGGTTGGTGCATATGACTCCCACCAGTGCCCAGCAGTGCCCAACAGTATAGGGGGTGGGTGCAGAGGACTCCCAGCAGTGCCCAATAGTCCCCAACAGTATAGGGGGTGGGTGCAGAGGACTCCCAGCAGTGCCAAACAGTGCCCAACAGTATAGGGGGTGGGTGCAGAGGACTCCCAGCAGTGTCCAGCAGTGCCCAACAGTGCCCAACAGTATAGGGGGTGGGTGCAGAGGACTCCCAGCAGTGCCCAGCAGTGCCCAACAGTGCCCAACAGTATAGGGGGTGGGTGCAGAGGACTCCAGCAGCACCCAACAGTGCCCAACAGTATAGGGGGTGCATGCAGAGGACTCCCAGCAGTGCCCAGCAGTGCCCAACAGTATAGGGGGTGGGTGCAGAGGACTCCCAGCAGTGCCCAACAGTGCCCAACAGTATAGGGGGTGGGTGCAGAGGACTCCCAGCAGTGCCCAGCAGTGCCCAACAGTATAGGGGGTGGGTGCAGAGGACTCCCAACAGTGCCCAAGGGTATTGGGGGTGGGTGCAGAGGACTCCCAGCAGTGCCCAGCAATGCCCATAAGTGCCCAACAGTATAGAGCGTGGGTGCAGAGGACTCCCAGCAGTGCCCAACAGTGCCCCACAGTATAGGGGGTGGGTGCAGAGGAGTCCCAGAAGTGCCCATCAGTGCCCAACAGTATAGGGGGTGGGTGCAGAGGACTCCCAGCAGTGACCAACAGTGCCCAACAGTATAGGGGGTGGGTGCAGAGGACTCCCAGCAGTGCCCAGCAGTGCCCAACAGTATAGGGGTGGGTGCAGAGGACTCCCAACAGTGCCCAAGGGTATAGGGGGCGGGTGCAGAGGCCTCCCAGCAGTGCCCAGCAGTGCCCAACAGTATAGGGGGTGGGTGCAGAGGACTCCCAGCAGTGCACAACCATATAGGGGGTGGGTGCAGAGGACTCCCAACAGTGCCCAATGGTATAGGGGGTGGGTGCAGAGGACTCCCAGCAGTGCCCAGCAGTGACCAACAGTATAGGGGGTGGGCGCAGAGGACTCCCAGCAGTGCCCAGCAGTGCCCAACAGTATAGGGGTGGGTGCAGAGGACTCCAAACAGTGCCCAAGGGTATAGGGAATGGGTGCAGAGGACTTCCAGCAGTGCCCAACAGTGCCCAACAGAATAGGGGGTGGGTGCAGAGGACTCCCAGCAGTGCCCAACAGTATAGGGGGTGGGTGCAGAGGACTCCCAACAGTGCCCAAGGGTATAGGGGGTGGGTGCAGAGGACTCCCAGCAGTGCCCAGCAGTGCCCAACAGTATAGGGGTGGGTGCAGAGGACTCCCAACAGTGCCCAAGGGTATAAGGGGTGGGTGCAGAGGACTCCCAGCAGTGCCCAGCAGTGCCCAACAGTATATGGGGTTGGTGCAGAGGACTCCCAACAGTGCCCAAGGGCAAAGCGGGGTGGGTGCAGAGGACTCCCAGCAGTGCCCAGCAGTGCCAAACGGTATAGGGGGTGGGTGCAGAGGACTCCCAACAGTGCCCAAGGGTATAGGGGGTGGGTGCAGAGGACTCCCAGCAGTGCCCAGCAGTGCCCAACAGTATAGGGGGTGGGTGCAGAGGACTCCCAGCAGTGCCCAAGGGTATAGGTGGTGGGTGCAGAGGACTCCCAGCAGTGCCCAACAGTGCCCAACTGTATCGGGGGTGGGTGCAGAGGCCTCCAGCACTGCCCAGCAGTGCCCAGCAGTGCCCAACAGTATAGGGGATGGGTGCAGAGGACTCCCAACAGTGCCCAAGGGTATAGGGGATGGGTGCAGAGGACTCCCAGCAGTGCTCAGCAGTGCCCATCAGTGCCCAACAGTATAGGGGGTGGGTGCAGAGGACTCGCAGCAGTGCCCAGCAGTGCCCAACAGTGCCCAACAGTATAGGGGGTGGGTGCAGAGGACTCCCAGCAATGCTCAGTCATAGGGGTGTGCATGTCCATCATCATATAGCAAGTACATGCCTGTATGTGTACATCCCTAACTGGGGACACTCATGATAGTTGCATATCAACACATCACACACAGCTTTGACCTACTCCACGGAGAACGGTATCCTGTCACACACTCTGTGACACACCACATGTGGGTGTATTGTCAGATCCCACATGTATATCCACCCGTCTAGTTCGCTGGCACACACCCCTCCATCATGACTCAATAGTGTGTAGTCATGTAACAGACCACCAAAGAAATGAAGCACAAATGGACTAATGAAGTGTCTTGTACATCCCGGACATGATGTCAATGTCCAAGTGGTGCAACATGTACTCCCTCATGGATGTAACAGGGTAGTAATCCCCTAGATACAAAGAACCAACATGTATTTTGTGTGTCCAAATGTAACAAATGTTCAATCTGAATCATAACGTCAAGGCTGATAACATTGTCATGCATAGTGTAATAAAGTATGATGGTCTCCCTGAAGGCATTACTACATACTACAACCCCAAGCACAGTGAGTAGCATGGATGGCACTGACCAATTATCTGAATGGATTTGTGAGCAGGCATGGCCATTGCTGTAGGGAAGCTACAAATCTATAGGGAATCAACGCAAAGTCATCACAACAATTGTGTAACTGTCCGTAGTGAAGATCACATGTGTCACTAAGGAAAGGACACTCTTTGGGACAATGTCTGCACTCTGCATGCAAACTGCACACACACCAATCTAGAAATTTTGCTGCAACATTGGGATAGCACAAACATACCATGGTCCCCCTCATTACCATCAGGAAATAGACATATGTTACAATACCCAAAAATGAACATTACACCAACTCATAGGCACACAGCAGCTAAAGTAATTTCCTGAAAAGAAAAAGTTCTGAATGAAAAATGAAAAGCTTTATTCAGCCCAACAATCTAAAATATGCAAGTAATGAGTCCAGGCTCACAAAAGGCCAATGGCCAGTCCAAATAAATGTCCCCAACAGTGGTGGCGTTGTGGATGTTGACACACCCAAACTTGCCTGCACATGGAGTTCAGATGTCTGTGGACACATGGGGGGCACCATCGGAGTCAGGGTCCGGCACCGCAGGGACAGGAGAGGGAAGGGCAGGTGTAGTGGGTGCAGGTTGGGTGGATTCCTCCACAGTGGCCGGTGCAGCGCAAAAGGATGACAAATATTCTCTGCTGCACATTGCTGCCACTTCTGACAAACTACTACTTGAACCCGGGGACACAATGGGGGTGGAGGTAGAGGACTGTGAGTCAGGTGTCATGTGTCTGTGGATGCGTGTGTGACGTCTGTCCCCTCTCCCTGTGGGTGTGCCTACATCCCCTTGAGATTGGGTGCATGGAGATTTGCGTTTTGACTGCTGTGTGGGTGTGCTGGGTGTGTCTGTTGTGGTGTCTGATCTGTGGCGTCTGCGTGTACGTTGGACAGGTATGGGAGCGGGTGATGTGGATGGGTCTGAAGGAGGGGGGGCTGACGCTGCAGGATGGACAGTGCTGCCGTCAGTGAAGACTCCATGGCTGCCAAACTCCGACTTTGGCCAGACATGGCTGCTGACATGTCCTCCATGTATGGCAACAACTGTGTCATGATGTGTGTTTGGCCATGGAGGACAGTCAGCATTGACGTCTGGCCAACTTGGATCTGCCGGAGCAGGTCCACAGACTCAGCACTGAGGGCAGCAAGGGAGACAGGGGCAGGGGCTGCGGTGCCGGGGACAAAGGAGACACGGGGGGTAGCACGGACCCTAGGGACCCTAATAACTGGGAGGGTGGAGATGGGTCTGGAGGAAGAGGGGGCAGGCATAGTTGTTGTAGATGGCATAGCTGCATATTCCCCCTCCTCCTGGGAGTCCGAATCCGAGCCGTCCGCATGGTATGAGGTGTCGTGCTCATGAGGTCCGGCCACCCGACTCCCCTCACCCTCTGTGCCACTGCCTCCCTCCGACTCCTCAAAGCTGGCGGCACTGTTGCTGGGTCCCTCTGTCTGGTCCGTGCCTGTGTCTCCTCCAGGTTGTGGTGATGATGCTGTTGCCAACGAGAAAATGATAAATATATCAGTCACCTGTACACATCAGACATATCAGCAACAAATCATTTGGGGACATTCTAATCATGGCATGCATCATGAGTTACATGCCACATAACTCTGCACATATATAAGTCTAGTAATGCGCAATTGTAATAGACACAACGCTTATTGCATACAAAGATACAAGTAACAGACCAGAACACAACTTGGATGACAGTCACAATGATGAGCCACTGCCTGTCAACAGGATAGGTGTTGATCAATCACCGTTCAGTTGCCCACTCTGCCACCCAAGTCCAGACATGGTCATGTTCAAATCTGTTAGACCCTGTGTCACATGGGAACAGTCCTGCCCGGACTGCCATGTGATGCCATCCCTGGACCTGAAACTAGTTTTCCATCTCCTCTCACTGGCATCACAGCTGTCTACAGCCAGGCTTGTGTGAAACACCGATGTGTATACAAACAAGCATGGCTGAAGACATCTGTAATGCCAGAAAGTGGTTCCAGAAACCTTGTTACCGGCCCAGGGAAGGCATGGCTTGACAATTATGGCTAGACTGTTCCCATGAGGCACATGGACAGACAGATTTGCACATGACCATGTTTGAACTTGGGGGCAGAGTGTGCAACAGCGAGGTGATGGATAAAACCCTGACCTGTTGACTGGGTGTGAGTATATGATTGGTACAGAGGCTCCCTCCATCACCACTCACTTTAGTGACACTCCTCACAGGGGCATCTATCCCCGGACCATACAGTTGCTAGCACATAACACACACTGGCTGTCAAGTGAAGTGCACACATGTACAAAATCCAGAAAAAGACAAAGCTAATGTGCCTACAATTGTGAATGTGAAACACATTGATGCATTCTTGACACATCCGCAACCACATGGAAAATGTGAATACAGTAGTGTGGACACCAAGACAAAACTGCGTTGCACAACCAACCCATACATGTAGCATACATCGATGTGGAACAATCATCTCTGTGAGCCAATAACATCCTCTGTAAATCCGACAATGACTGCATTGTCCAGCAGCACAGGCTAAGTGCAAGTGCATAGTGACAAGTTCACATCAGAAATACCATACACAGCACACCACTGACAAGACTAAACAGGCAGGCCCATCACACCTCCCATGCACAACACCCTAATCACTCTGTCAATGTGAGTGATACAGCTCAAGTAGTGGGTCTCAATAACTGGGCAGCTATATAAACTAAGCCAAGGTCACAATGTGTGGCTGCCCATCAATATTAGTCCCAAACAACCTGGAACATTTCTTGTGAATATGCACACACACACTGCCCAGTGTGAGTATGCACAAGCCTGATTTTGTATACATGGACAGTGTGCACATGTAGCTAACACACGAGAAATACAAAGTATACCAGTGACAAAGGCCACTGAGGCAGACCCGTGCAGAACTCCATGTTGAGACTCATGATCAGTGCCAAAATATCATGAAGGGCAACTACAGTGCACAGGTCCTGCAACAGTTAAGGTACAAACAAGTGTCACAGTCCAACCTCCAACATGATGATGTGCTAAGCAATATGCATACTAATACATTGCACCCTAGGAGGACATGCTCAAAAATGAAATACCCAAAGCAGGGGACAAATGTGGAGGAGGGGAAGGGATGTAAAAGAGCATCTGCTGAATATGGGGCTTTGCAATGACAATGCATAAAGCGCCTGTCTGACCAGACCACCCCAACTGTGGGAGTGTTACCAAGCTTCGGAACACTGCAGGTAGCAAGTGACACACATGACAACAAAGTGCCATGTACCTACCCCCTCCCTGCTGCTGTCCCTCCTGCAACTGCCTATGGAGGTCTGGGAAAACCACGGCAAGGACCCGGAACAGGGTGGGGGTGAGGTGACGTGTGCGCCATACCGGCGTGGAGCTTCAAGCTTCAGCTGCACCCGGGCGCTACGGCGGCTCTAGCACCGGATGTCCTGCCACCTCTTGTGGATGTTCCGGATCTTGCGATGAGGGCCCCCCTCAGACCTGCCATCCCTGACAGCCCTGGCTATGTCCAGCCAGATCTCCCCCTTCTCATAGGCAGATACCTGTGAGGAAGACATTGTGAAACAACATCAGTACACCTGCACCATGTCCCAAAGACACACACTTGCACCACATTAACGATGACAACAGGGCAGAGGATGCTGACAGGACTTGCATCATTGTCCATGTGAATGTGGCCTGTGAGCAAACACCAATGCACTACATGCCATTGAAAGGCAACAGATGCCCTAAGGGGTGCTAGCCACTCACTGAGCATGGCTAACACTGAACAAGATATGCTATTGCAGTGTGGTGGACAGCACGTGACATGCTGTCACATATCCCACTACACCTACGAACTCTCAGCAGACCACACATGCTCTAGTGAATGCACTTAGCACAATGCCGGTAAGCAGTAAACACTATTTAGCTACATCATTCACTGCATGGTAGATACCTTAATGTACACACCAGGCACTCACTCCAAAGTGCATTGCATCTCTCTGTCCCATAAATACACAATGGCTGTAGTGACACTCATACATTCATCACTCACCTGATCCCCTGGTTTCCCGTACAGCTTGCTGTAGTTAGGTAGGAGGGCATCCAGCAGGGCCTGGTTCTCCTCCTCACTGAATGCAGGTGCCCTCTCCATGCTCAGCAAAATCAGGGTCCAGGGAATGCAGAGACAGCAGCAGTGTTGTCCACTCCAATGTTGTGCAGGCAAGTGCCCTCTCACAGCCACATGCAGCCTTAAATCTGTGCTGCTGAGGGGCTGTCAGTCTCAGGAAGACAGTGTGATAGGGCAGATTACTTTGCATCCTATGTTTCATCCAATCCCATTCCACATAAGGCCCTGACACACATGTGCATGGTTTAAAATGTGAGCTCTAGCTACACAACAAACATTGCAACATTGTATAGTTTTGGCCTACTGAATTTTGCAGAACACCTGTAGCACACTCAAATCTCTGTTTCCTTGACAACTAGCCTGCATTCTGGGCATTCTATTCGTCCCCTAGGTGTTCCATATGTATTTTCAGGGATCCACACACAAGTACGGTGCGTGATTCGTTGCAAATGGCAGTTTTCGATAGTGAGACGAACCGTACACACGCACGCACCAGTGGGGTAGGCTCCGCACGCGTATGGCTACAATGCAATAGTGAGATGACCCGTACACATGCACGCACCAGTGGGGTACGCTCCGCACGCGTATGGCTACAATGCAATAGTGAGACGACCCGTACACACGCACGCACCAGTGGGGTACGCACCTCACGCGTATGGCTACAATGCAATAGTGAGACGACCCGTACACACGCACCCACCAGTGGGGTACGCTCCACACGTGTATGGCTACAATGCAACAGTGAGACAACCCGTACACACGCACGCACCAGTGGTGTACGCTCCACATGCGGACCCGTACACACGCACGCACCAGTGGAGTGCGCTCCGCACGCGTATGGCTACAATGCAATAGTGAGACGACCCGTACACACGCACGCACCAGTGGGGTACGCTCCACACGCGAATGGCTACCATGCAATAGTGAGATGACCCGTACACACGCACGCACCAGTGGGGTACGCTCTGCATGCGTATATCTACAATGCAACAGTGAGACGACCCGTACACACACACGCACCAGTGGGGTACGCTCCACACGCGTATGGCTACAATGCAACAGTGAGACGACCGGTAAACACGCACGCACCAGTGGGGTACTGGGTGTCTCACATGCTATAGTGAATGCATGTGTACAGTGCGTTTCACAAGCTCACGCATGGCACCATTACTATAGTGATAACAGGAAAACACATGGCAGGGATGTGGGTGTGAGGTCATTATGAGGATGTCCATGTATGTGTTGGCATGGCATACTAACATGAGCAGGCCCTAGGTGTGGCACACAGTTATATAGCAGAGGGCATGTGATCTAGTGGCACAGTTGATGTGTGATGTGTTGTGGAGACATGACATTTGTGATGTGCCACTATGTGGTTCACATTACCTTGACACTTGTCACATGAGTAACATCATGAACATGTTGTTATTCACATGAACACTGGGATGGCACACTCTTCAGTATGGGCATCTGTCACATGATGCCAGGGACAGGGGCACTGTCTCACTTTACCAATTGACGCTCTGCATCTATGATGGGTCTGTGTTGTGATTGCAAAAGTCTCACATGTACGCATACCATGCCACAGGGGCATTTCTACTGCTCATGTGTGTGAGATGGCATCAGAGAGCATTTGGCCACAGACATACAGATCTGCATTCAGAGGATGGCTGTTGTGTAGTCTTGTAAAATGCACAACTCATGCACAATATCACTGAAATGTAAAATATATAGCACATGTGACGTGGGTGTGTTCCTTGCAGTCAGCTGTATGGATGTGTTGACAACCTTCTCATGCAGGTTACGTGACGTGTGTCACTGACATGATACATTGGTCTGCTAACTCAGACATGCCCAGATGATCATTTGTGTGCATGTCATGTCCATTTCACAGCCAACAGGTGAATCAGTTTTGTTGTAGGAGTGCCAACTAGCTGGCATAAGTGTCCATGATGTATAGCCCACGGCAGATTCATAAGTGATTTCATGTGTTTAAGCAGTGTTGATTGTGCTATGTACATTGTAATTGTTGTTTGCTAATAGTTGTACACCTTTTTACTCAAACATGTCGTGCAGGGCACCCCCTCTACCAAGGCCGTTGCCTGACTTGGATGCCATGAGGGAACGTGATTGCATCCGCCGCTACAGATTCCCTCAAGAGTTGATTCAGAAGTTGACGGACAAGCTGGAACCACATCTCCAACCGCGACACAGGTATCCAACTGCGCTGACACCCAAGGTAAAGGTGATGGCAGCCCTATATTTCTTTGCCACAGGTACGTTCCAATTCACCATAGATGATGTGGGGGGGATGTCCCAGACCATGTTCAGCCGTGTACTACGTGATGTCTTAGCTGCTATGTTGCAGCACATTGATGAATTCATTAAGTTCCCTACTCCACAAGAGTTGAACAATGTCAAGGGTGCATTCTATGCCCTGGGACACATGCCACATGTAATTGGGTCCATTGATGGGACACATGTTGGACTGGTGCCACCACAGGCTCAGGAGCAGGCCTTCTGCAACAGGAAACATTACCACTCCATAAATGCCCTGGTGTGTCTTGCTAACATGATGATTTCCCATGTTTGTGCATGTTTTCCCGGATCATGCCACGATGCATTCATCATGAGGCGGAGCAGGGTACCACAGATGATGCTGCAGCTGTGCAACCATCGGGCATGTCTTGTTGGTGGGTAAACACTGTTTCTCATGTATGTCTCAATGTTATTTATCTCTCTCACGGCTTCTCATTACAAACTCATTGCCATGATGTATTGTTGTAGGAGACACCGGATATCCGAACATGCCGTGGCTCATGACTCCACTACGCAACCCCAGAACTGCTGCAGACCAGCGGTACAATAATGCACACGGGTAGACCAGGCGTGTGATAGAGCGTACGTTTGGACTCCTGAAGAGCCGGTTCAGGTGTCTCGACAAGACAGGTGGATCCCTACCATACTCCCCGCTCAAGGTGTGTGACATCTTCACCGTGTGCTGCATGCTGCACAACATGGCAGTGGAGAAGGACGTGCCACTCATCCTGGATCCTGATAATGAGGAACATCCACCCAGGATGCTAGCGATGAGGAGGAGGAGGATGATATCCGGAGTCAGCTCATACGCAACTTCTTCTCATAACGGTGAGTACCTGTAAAATAGTGTCCAAGCTACTACCATAGAGTGACATGTGTAGCATACAGTCTGTCCAGCAGACTGTATACAATGTCACTTTGATGTTTGTGGTGCAGTGTCACACAAGTGACGATGTCATGCCACACACATGAGCGCAATGATTGAACTTTGAATGTACAAGTGTACTACATTGTTAGTGTATTGTACATGACCATGTCTGAATGAATATATTCAGTACGTGACCCCTTGTGTGCCTGCCCTTTCCAGATCGCCCTGCCTGTTATCTATTTGTGTCATCTTGGTCCTCCTGCAATTCCTCTTGATGATAGCAACGTCGGATGAATCTGCGTACCCTGCACGGACATGTGGAAATGTCAGTTTGGGTAAGGATTCCAAACAGGCAGTTTATTGTTGGTATGGTTTTTGATTATGTGGAAACTGTTCATGCGCATGTTGTAGGCCCATACATACATGTCACATTACCATGTATCAAATTTCATGTTGCACCACTCCCATGACAAGACAGTCACCTTTCTTGACAGTCATCTGTAGTTGAGTTTTCACTTTGGTGAATGCATCAATGTGTGATAACATTGACCCTGACACATTGCGGATGGCACGGGTTGCCATTATGTGTGACATCACAAACACAGGCTCCGTGGAGAATTGCAGCCTCACTGTGTGCAGCAGGATGTGTCTGAATCATCCACTCAACCTTGTGGGCCAGTACAGTTTGATTTCCAGTAAACCATGTTGTGCCGGTGTGGGCCAGTGCATGTCCCACATGTTCTGTCAACTGTCCTGTGAGTCTGTTTGCATGGATGCATTGCCCCTTGTAGCAGTATGTCATGTCACTGTCATGTCGTTACCTCAATGCCGGTGGAGAACAGTGCTTCGCTAGCCTTCTCAGTAAGTTGATGTTAACTTTCCATTCTCATGATGCCAGGTATGTTGCGCTGATTACATCACAACGTTGGGCTGTAGCAAATGTTCACACTTACGTGGCACCAGTCGGGTGAGGTAATTGCCCGAAATCTCTTGTGCCATGCAGCATGTCCTGGTCACGGTAGGGTTGTTTTTGTTGCTTTGTTCCTATTTACTCGCTTTTGAGTTTGGTTACACATGCTTGTCCTGTCTAGCATAGTAAGGCACAGTTGCAAGAGGTAATGACTGGCCCCTATGGGGCTTCCTGGTGTTTAGGTTATTTCCTTCCTCATTTGAGGAGCTGCTTACTGCTCTTGCGGGTGATGTCTACTTTCCCTTCATGACCCTTACTGATTCACAGGGCTGACTATGGATTGTTGGCTTTGTGTCATTTGCACTGCTATACGTCACAATTACTGAGATAGCGAGCATCAATCATACACTCTGTTCATGACTGCATGGATCTAATTGCATTGTAGCAGCCTAATGAGCGTCATACATGCACCATTTTGGTGACAACCTCTACTAACTCTCATGTGTCCGTGTTGAAGGATCTGATCTTGTCTCATTGCAAGATCTGTGATCAGTAATAGGACACAGTGGCAGTGGTTACACTACACAGGTGTGAGTGGTACAGTCTAGGTGTCAAGGTAATCTGTGAATCTGTATTGAAAAGTATGGAATCCTTATGCTTGTTTTGCTTTGTTTCAGATCTCCATCCCTGCAGTTCCCATCCTCATCTTCCCTCGCCTGATCGCCCTAATGTGTCTGTCATTTGTAGTCAGACCAAGGGGATATTGGGAGATAGAACCCTTCCAGCATCACACCACTCTGATGATCACAGGTACGGACAGTCCCTGGCAGTTGTGTGGAGAGTGTTTCACCAGCATTACAGGTAACATCATTGCATGAGTGTTATTGTCGTCAGAGCAATGCCATTGGGCATGTGAATTGGCTGAGGCAGCATGGCCTTGCAACTAACTTCATCCTATTGTGTAGGAACTGTGTTTCACACAGTATATTGTGCCTCATTGCTGTCACCGCCGTTATCTTTCCAGTCTGCATGCGTTCAATATGGCATTGTTTACAATGATTGTTCATATGTGGTTATGTGTACAGTGACAACAAGCATGCTGTTCGTAATGGCTAATGGACAAAATTGTGCATGATGTACATGGTTGTGTACGTGTTGTGTAGCTTGCTACACACAACGTGCAGGCTACAGCTGCTGACTCAGTGTGTCCTGTGCCCCGCTTGGCATTATGGCGACTCGTCCTGTGGCCGTGATGTTTGGTGAATGTTCACACATTTTCACGCAGTGACCCATGGTTAACCAGCCACTAGTGGCTCACATACACATGTCACATATTGCCTGGCAAGAATCCTTGGGTTGTGTGCTTGGTTAGCATGTTCTCTCGCCCCTTCTGCCGTCATGTGTTCACTCATCCCGGCTGTTGCATCCCCAGCCACAACGCTGCACCACGTGGCCCAATCCAGCAACACACACACCTATGCGATACTCCTCCATCCATCCATTATTGAAGCATGCCGCAGCTTGTCTGTGCCACTGTTGCACAACCGCCATTACAAAGGCAGGTCCGTCAGCACCTGCAACATGCACACTGCAAGACACTCAGCTCATTTGATGACACATGTGACAGCATCAGAATAAAGTAGTTTAGCTAGCAAGTCTCTCCCCTTTTTAATAGTGGCGGCCGATTGTCTTTGGCTATCATAGGGGTTCCAGGTGCACACACACTTTAGTTTCACCTTAATTTATATGAGGGAACATAGAGGTTGTTTATTTGGGCACCATATTTATATTAGTTAGGGAATCACTATTTGTATTTTCCTTTTCGTTCTTTACTCACACGAAGAGAGAGTGGCCGATGCTGAGAAGTGGGTAAACTGGCAGATGTCTGTCAGGAATCCCTCGGTGTTGCTACTATGAGGCTCTCTCTCTTGGCTCACTTCATTTTAAATTTTTAGAGTGGGATCAGACCTTGGTGTAATTTTTATGAAAACGTGAAACACACCATGACACTATGGATTAGTGTCAAGGTACACATCAAAGGCAGTAGTATAAATTGGCCATGTAACTCTGCCATTGGTCGTAAGAAATTTGGTGTGAGGTGGGTTAGGCCTTTTTGTTGTTGAACAGTGTCTGAGTGGGGGGCGACCTTTTCCCTTTGTTCCGCCTTGGGCTCCTTTTGATTGAATGACACATGTGACACTACAGACTCATGCCCCAGCCAACCTCCACACAGTGAACACCAGACAATCATCCACCTGGGAACACGCTACCACAAACACTCCCATGACAGCCTCTTAGGCTGTGTGTGCAACTCATACTGACAACACGACACAGCCACACTTAACAATGCGTGTACGTACAACCAGGTCATGTGCCTCGTACTGCACACACACCACTTCCAGCAGCACCACATTGTAGTGTATTACCTCATTGACACAACACCACCACACATCGCCTCCAATGCTGTAACGTGGTAGTACGCAACCTCAGCACACCACTTCTTCCTAGCCATCACATACGGATTGTCAAAATCCCACAGGGATCACACACCCAATCCAGGATTATGATTGGTCAAACTTAACGGGGTACACCCTCAGAGTCACATCCAACACCATGGACACACTCTGCATTGTCAAACATCTGCACATCCAGTATCACACCAGCATCCTGACCAGCCTCATTGTAACTATCATCTACTGCTCTCCTATCCTACACACAAAATTTGGCTAAGCCATCTATCAATCAATTGATTAATTTGTTAAACACACTACCTACCCGTGACAGTCTCAATGCGCTGGGGGGGCTGCTACTGATCAAAACACCCTGGGCTTGAGAAGTATTGTGAAGGGCATCAGGTCCTGGGTCTGTCGTTGACTTGTAGGGAGGGTGTTCCAGGTCTTTCAGTCGAGGTAGGAGAATGATCTGTCACAGGCTCTGTTTATCAGGATGTGAGGGACAGTGGCGAGAGCAAGGTTGGTAGAGCAGAGGCTGCGGGTGGGTGTGTAGAAGCTGAGTCTGTGGTTGTGATATGCTGGTCCTGCGTGGTGTAGAGCTTTGTGTGCGTGGATTTGGAGTTTGACGCTGATCCTGTTGTTGACAGGGAGCCAGTGCAGGCCTCTTGGGTGTCGTGTGATGTGGCCGTGTTGTGGCAATCGAGGATCAGACGTGCCGAGGTGTTCTGGATGTGTTGCAGCCGTCTCAGGAGTTTGGTTGTTGTAGATGCGAAGATGGCGTTCCCTTACTCAAGTAAGCTGGTGGAGAGGGCCAGGGTGACTGTTTTTTGTGTATTTGAGGTGATCCATTATAAGATCCTGAGGGGCATTCAGAGGGTGTTGAAGCAGACAGCAGAGATGGCGTTGTCCTGCTTGTTCATGGGGAGTGAGGAGTCGAGGATGCCCCCCAGGTTGTGTGCGTGTTTGGTGGGTTCTGGGGCTGTTCCTAGCAATGTTGGCCGCCAGGAGTCGTCAGAGGCTGAGCTGGTGTGGCTGAGGATGTGTACCTCCGATTTGTCAGGATTCTGCATCAGCCTGCTGTCCTTACTCCATTTTGCAACAGCCTTTATTCCTCTGCGGAGGTTGATTTTGGCAGTGTGTGGGTCTTTGGTGAGGGATATGATCAGCTGGGTGTAATCGGCGTAGGAGATGATGTTGAGGCTATGTTGTTGTGCCAGATGGGTGAGTTGTGCCATGTGGATATTTAAGACCGTTGGGCTGTGGGATGATCCCAGTGGGACGCTTTGGATGGTGTCAGTGGTCTTGGAGCAGAACTGTGGGAGGCAGACGCTCTGGGTTCTGCCGGTGGCAAAGGATGTTGCCCAGACCAGGGCACTCTCTTTGATTCCTGCGTCATGGATGCGTACTGTTAGTGTGCTGTGGGAGACCGTGTGGAAGTCTGCTGTTAGGTCCAGATGGATGTGGGCGTCTGTTTCTCCTTTGTCCATGAGGATGCTGATGTTGTTGGTGCCGGCAATGAGGGCAGTGTCCGTGCTGTTGTTGATGCAGAATCCAGACTGGGTTGGTTCTATGATGTTGTTGTCTTTGAGGTAGTGGGTCAGCTGTCTGTTGATAATCTTCTACGTGACTTGTTTTGGGAAGGGGAGCAGGGAGATGTGCTGGAAGTTCGAGAGGTATTTGTGGCCCACCTTTGGTTTATTCAGTAAGGCGTTGATCACAACATTCTCCCAGCTCCCACTGAAGGTTGCTGTCTCGAAGGAGATGTAGGATTTCTTTTTTGCGGAAAAGGAATGAGATGGCTTATCTGGCTTGGTTGGAAATGTGGATATGCCATGGGTCAGATGGGGATCCAGAGTGAATGTAGTCCATGGTCATGATGGTGTCTTCATTGCTGACGTTGTAGCAGGCAATCAGGTGATTTGTGTGGGTGTTGGTTGTAGGGGGGGTGGTCTCGTTTGTGGATGTGGGGCTAGTGGACTAGAAGCTGTTGTGGATGCTGATGATCTTACTGTGAAAGAAAGAAGTTGGCCAGTGAGTCACACAGGTCTTGTGATGGTGGAATGTCGTTGGTGCTGTATTTGGATTTTGAGAGTTGAATAGCGATGTTGATGTGCTATTTGCTGTTGTGTGCGTTGCTGTCTAGGCGGTCCTTGATGGCTGTCCAGTTGTCGGTCCTGATGAGTTGGTGGTGTCTGCAGGTGGCACTCTTGTGTGCGTTGTAGCTTTCTGGTGATTGTTTGCAGAGCCTGCTCCTCTACAGCTTCCGACAGGTGCACTTGAACGGTCCTGGGGTCTTTGGTGAACCATGCGGCAATGTTGTTGTTGTGATAGGTGCCGGAGGTCTTGAGTGGGGCGAAGGTGTATGCGCAGTCATTGATCCACTGTTTGAGGCAGATGGCAGCGGTGTGGGGGTAGGTGGGGTAGGCTTCTGGTCCCAGGGCAAAGGCGGCTGTCAGTTAGTCCTCGGTGAGCTTGCACCAGCAGCGGCGTGGCATGGTCTGTGTGCCGGGGGGTGTGGTGGGTTTCCTGAAGGTGAAGTGGACACTTCTGTGGTCTGTCCAGTGGTGTTAGGTGGTGTGGTTGAATGAGACGTGTGGAGTTTCTGAGAAGATAGGCTCCTGTGTGTGTCTAGCGGTGTGGGTGTGGGTTGTCACGAGTTGTTGTAATTCAAGGTTGGCAAGGTTGTCCATCAGGGCAGTGGAGTTTGCGTCATTGTTGTTATGACGGTGGAAGTAAACTTCCCCAAGGAGGAGGTAATCCGTGTAGGCGAAGGCGTGCGTGCTGATGAGGTGAGCGATGGAGTTGATGAATAGTGGTAGGACTCCAGGTGGTCTGTAGATGAGTGTTCCTCTGAGGGTGGTGTTGGTGTTGGTGTGGATCTGTAAGTGCATGTACTAGGCAGTGGGGAGGGTGTCGTTGGTGTTGGTAGTGACTCTGGGAGTGTTAATGTGGATGATGGCAATTCCTCCTACCACTCTGTAGGTGCGGTGTTTGTGGGAGTTGTCATTGCCTTCTGGTATGGCTATGGTGATGTCTGTTGGCAAGGTGGTGTTCAGCCTGGTTGCCGTCCACAACACCAGCCATCCCAACAACAGCAACAACCTCTACACAGGAACAAGAACCTGACTCCCGGAGTATTTGTGGAAATCCAGGGTGCATGGCCCTATGCCTCTCAACGTCTGGACCGTGAAAGACTCACCTTCCTTGGGGGACCCTCACGTGCAGGCCTTGACGATGCCTGGGATGCTCCGTCTGACAATTCCTCCTCCTCCTCCCTCCCTGTGCCTGTTATTGGTCTTTGCCTAGATGTTTCTGGTCTTGTGACACAGGGAGGGTGCTGCATGTTGACAGCGATCATACAGAGTGATTGGTTAATTTCCCTATGCACCGTCATGAGCTCATCCAGTCTTGCCTCCATCCGTCCCTGGTGTCGTTATTGACTGGCATGTAGCTGGGCATGCTGATTTGTCATTTTGTTGAGGGCCTCCACTACCAGGCTGAACTCCCTGGTGTCCCGCCGGTATACATCCATGATGTCTCTGAGTTCTGCCATACCGGGCCCTGCAGCTGGCTGGTCAGGTTCTCGCCTCCGCCTTGCCCCACTCCCACCACCCCTGCCCACACGAACCGGGCCTGCGTTTGTGGGCACATCATGTCGACGGGACCCATGAGTGCTGGCAGTGGAGGCGTCGTCTGCCACCCCCTGGGTGCCCGGCTAACCATGTCCTTCATTGTCAGACTGGCTCTTTTGTAGATTATGGGCAGGGCTCGAGCTGTCTGCTGGGATGTGGCGGGAATGGGTGTGGTGGTTGGCACAGATGTATCCGTTCCAGCTGCTGCACGGGTTTGGGATCCAGAGGGGCCTGGTTGGTTGGGGTCATCCACAGTGTGTTGAGAGGCCTCGCTGTCGGTGGGCTCAGTGCCATTCTGAGCCTGGGACTGGGATCCATCTCCCCCTGGTTGGGGGTAGTTTCCACACGTTCCCCTGTGGGTGTGAGAGACAAACACTTTTAATGCACTATCATGCAACATCCATATTTTATGTCCATTGTCGTTAGCACTGTTCCACCTGCTTTGGATTGTTGAAATTGTTCACTTGTGTATGGGTATGTTGTGGGATGAGATTGACATGTGCTCAGAGGTACTTGACATGTTGGGTACTGTTTACGATGACTGGCACAGCCATTGCTGTGGCTTGTGTTGCCAGCACCACACAGATCCAGCTGTGCTCTGTGTGGCCCAATCTGCACAATGCAGTGTCATTCTTTATGCCTGGTTCAAGCATGCATAGGGTTTTAATGCAGCATGTTTCTGATGGAGACTGAGTGGAATTTTGCTGATTTCATTCAGCAACGTTTGAGAGGTGTTGCTGTGCCGTGACGGCCACCCACTGCCAACCCCCCAGGACCAGTACACCCACTTCAGGCACAGGGCTTTAGGACGTGGCACTTCTCCAAGATGCATTACCTTGTCAATACCCAGGTCCATGGTGCTACTTGAGTGCACCCACAGCATCACAAAACTGTGGCAACAGCATTGTGTGAGAGTCACAATGGACTTGTGATTCAGCACTGTGCTTTATTTGCTTGGATGCGTCATCAGATCAGTATTTTGAAGGTTGTGTTACATGACAATTGTGACAGTGGTGCACTCCATTGTCTGTCCCCAGGGGCTCAGTTTCTGTAAGGGGTGTGTGTGACAGGCCATGCTAGTAGTTTGAGTGGGATTTGCAAGTGGGCGTCCCTCGTGGTGTGTCTGTCCCCCCATGAAGCATGCTGCCATGATAGTGGTTGTGAGTTCCTGTGCAGGATATCTGACCTTGTCCTGGTGTTAGTGTTTGCACTGGTCACAGGAGGTCCTTGTGCTGGCTACACCAGGGCCCAGTGTCAGCTATCCTGTCAGTACTTTCACACTCCCTGTGCATTGAGCATGGTGCATGGGTGTGTACCTGGGCCATATGGATTGACTGCAGCCTCCTACCCTACACCTTGCACCCTCTCACCCTCCCCCTTGCAGCCTTCTGGCACTCCCCTTGCACCCACCCCCATACTGTTAGGCACTGCTGGGAGTCATGGCCACCCATCCCATACTGTTAGGCACTGCTGGGTGTCATGGCCACCCACCCCCACACCAACCCCATACTGTTAGGCACTGCTGGGAGTCATAGCTACCCACCCCCACACCAACCCCATACTGTTAGGCACTGCTGGGAGTCATACCCACCCACCCACAGACCACCCCATACTGTTAGGCACTGCTGGGAGTCATAGACACCCACCCACATACCACCCCCATACTGTTAGGCATTGCTGGGAGTCCTCTGCACCCACCCACATACCACCCCCATACTGTTGGGCACTGCTGGGAGTCATAGAAACACACTCCCACACCAACCCCATACTGTTAGGCACTGCTGGGAGTCATAGCCACCCACCCACATACCACCCCCATACTGTTAGGCACTGCTGGAAGTCCCCCATGTTACATGAGTTGTTTGTATACTCACCAGGCTCCACGGCTCCTTCGATTCCGTGAACTCCCACCGGTGGTAGCACGGACATGACTTTCTCCTCCCAGGGATGGTATTGTGCAGGTCTGCGGGGACCGCCACCTCCAGTGTGATGAGCGTTGGCGTACTCCTCATCCATCTTGCACCTGACCATCCTCCGCAGATCATACCACCTGTTCTGGCAATCCCTCATGGTCCGCCTAATGGCTGCAACAGCATTGACCTTCTCGACGATCCTCTCCCACAGGCGTGTCTTTTCAGCTATGCTGGTCTGTCTGACCAATGCACCAAACAGCTGTGGCTCAACTCTGATGACTTCATCTGTAAGGATCTCCATCTCCGGGTTAGTGAACTTTGGATTCTTTGATGTGGTCATGGTGTGGGGTGTATGTGATTGGGGAGGGTGATGGTGTGTATAGATGAGGGTGTGTGGGTCCGATTGTGAAGGGGGTGGTGTGTGTGTGAATGAGATAGGGTGTATGTGTGAAGGTGTATGGCTGCAGTTGTTGGTGTGCTATCAATGTCTTTGCGCAAATAGGTAAGCGGCAAAGGAGGATGGGTTGTATGTGTGGGCCCTTTTATTGGTCCATTTGTGGGTGTGGCTTAATTTGAATTTTTGGTGGGTGTGTTATAAGGGGTGGTTGTGACTTTGACCCTCTGTTTGCCTGTTTGGATGTGGCCAGGACATTGTTTTCCTATGGTGTGTACACAGTAGACTTGTTTTGTGGGGTTGTGCGACTCGTTTGCACCCTCCTTATGCTGGATTCGGGGTTTGTGTGCACTTTATTAGTGGGGGGTGTGCAGTTTGTTGTTGTTGCTGGCTCATACCGGACATTTTTGCAGTTCGTATTTGTTGGTGCGGCTGGCAGTTACGGGCCGTTTTCGGGCCCGGGGTTTGTGTACGCTTGATTGAGGGGTGTGCGAGTCATATTTGTTGGTGCGGCTGGCAGTTACGGGCCGTTTTCGGGACTGGGATTCGTGTACGCTTGATTGAGGAGTGTGCGAGTCGTATTTGTTGGTGCGGCTGGCAGTTACGGGCCATTTTCGGGCCCGGGGTTCGTGTACGCTTGATTGAGGGGTGTGCGAGTCGTATTTGTTGGTGCGGCTGGCAGTTACGGTCCGTTTTCGGGCCTGGGGTTCGTGTACGCTTGGTTGAGGGGTGTGCGAGTCATATTTGTTGGTGCAGCTGGCAGTTACGGGCCGTTTTCGGAACCGGGGTTCGTGTACGCTTGGTTGAGGGATGTGCGAGTCGTATTGTTGGTGCGGCTGGCAGTTACGGTCCGTTTTCAGACCCGGGGTTCGTGTACGCTTGGTTGAGGGGTGTGAGAGTCGTATTTGTTGGTGCAGCAGGCAGTTACGGTCCATTTTCGGGACCGGGGTTCGTGTACGCTTGGTTGAGGGGTGTGCAAGTCGTATTTGTTGGTGCAGCTGGCAGTTACGGTCCATTTTCGGGACCGGGGTTCGTGTACGCTTGGTTGAGGGGTGTGCGAGTAGTATTTTTTGGTGCGGCTGGCAGTTACGGTCCGTTTTCGGGACCGGGGTTCGTGTACGCTTGGTTGAGGGGTGTGCGAGTAGTATTTGTTGGTGCGACTCGTTCATACGCGATGTTTTCCATACGAATCATGCTTCATGCGGGACTACGTTTGCCTGTACAAATTGCGTACTTGGTCCCTGTCTGTACTTGTTAGTTCCTACGGCATGTTTACAAATCGTACGGTTGGAGTTCCGATTACATTTTGTACGGGTCTTCTCTTGTGGTTCATACGGTTCGCTGATATTCGGACGTATTTTCGGGATTCGGATCGTACTACGCTATTCGGATGGACTTTTTTCATTCGTACAGAGACGGCTACGAATACGAATCGTACAACGCTTTTTTATCCCGAATCAGAATCGAGCCCCAGATGTGTTTTTACAGAGATTTTACAGTTGTACAGATAGAGAAAAATAATTTAAACCGACATGGTCATGTGCAATTTTATTTATTAATTTACTTATTCTTTTTAGACATATTTTATTGTATTACTGTATGTACACTTTGATGGTTCGTGGTAACAGAAATAAAATATTCTACTACTTATACCCTATATAAAGATGAAACAAAGTAGAAAGACTAAACACTTTTTTCATCATTAACAATAAGAATGAAAGAAAAGGCCCTTTTGTTACAACCCCATATTAATTTATGGGATAACCATACATTTGAAATCCTGCACCTGAAATGACAATAATATTGATATAATTAATATAATGTGGAATTCAATGCAATTCTGAGCTGGACACTGATTGCACCTTGAGAAATCATGAGAAATGGGGAATAATGCAGGAATCAGTATTAACCACTATGATTTCCATGTTAATTTCCCATTTCAATCGATTTCTCACCTGGAGATTTTACATGTGGTATATGTGTGGGAGGGGAAATACTGAGACTTTGGTTTTCCCCAGGAGTTGTAATCCTGAATAGGCTGCTAACTGGTTTTATCATCTGAATCGGGATTACGTCTCCACTCAAAACAGGCCTGTTTTGTAAAAACTCTTTAAAATGCTGGCTCAATATAGCCAAATATGCTTGTATTACATTGGGTTATTACTTTGGGAGGGAGTAATCTCTTCCAATTTAAACACAATCTGGTTAGGAAAAACAACAATTCCAACAGAAAATCTATCCAAATCCTGCTAACTGCGGCATAAGCAGCAGTCAATTCTCAGAGAAGAATGTGTTGAGTTCAAGCAGTACCAACAATGTTAAAATAAAAAACATAACACACTTAGATTCCAAACGCAACTTAGAATAAAATTGAGAAAAAATTAATGAGCAAGACACCAAAAAGATAAATATCTGATATGGGGAACCTGAGATTTAAATTTCAGGCCAACTGAGATGGAGCAGATTTTGTATGTACCAAGCGTGTAATCCAGCCCAAAGTTTTTACCATAGAACTTAATCTCTGGAATGATAGCCACAGCCTTTCAGTAGCACAAAGTCCAAAACTGAGACTTGAGAGGGTCCTTTGAAGCTTCCATTGAAGCCATTGGTTTTGGTGCTAAAAGTTTTTGAGCAGCTCACCACTGGCTTTCAAAGCTGCAAGATCATTTTGTCAACAGGGTGGATTTGCCGACTCAGCCCGGGTAAGGTTCTACATAGGGATTTAGTCACTTTTTCTCTTCTCAAAATCTCCTGTGGGATAAGGCAGGTAGCTGTAGCCTTAGAACACTCCAAGAAGCCAGATGCCGTTGTTGTGAGATCTTTGTGAACCCTTTTTCTGCACAGCAAAACACTCTGGGCAGGATAGACATGGTTTTCTTGCACACCTTGAGTGTAACCTCCTTGGGTAAACCTCAGGAATGTTCCCCCATGCTCTGGAGGTCAAAAGAGGTGTAAGTTCCAAGTTTCATCTGATTATGCCTGAAGCTCCCAGGTTATCAGGCAGGAATCTAGGCATCAGATGTCTCATCACACAGGACTTCTGCAGGATCTGGTCCTCTGTGGTCAGCAGGGCCTTGTTGGAGCCAGATGTATCTCTGATTGTGGGTCTGTTATACTGTGTTGTTTGCTTTAATGTAATTGGCATCTTTGAAGGGGGAATATGGAATGGAGTGGGGTTTATGACATATGGGAGTTCCAGGGTGTTTGGGAGTTGAGCTGTTGGTGGCTGGTTGTGCAGACACAGGTTTCCTTACTGCCATTAAACCAGAAGATGAATTCATTACCGAGCCTCCAGTGATTTATGAGAAGTGTACTACAGCAGGGTCCCTGTAACAGGTACACAGGAGGTTTCCCCTGACCCTTGCACAGCAGGTGCAGTACCTTATGCCAGGCAGAAGACAGAAGTCAGGAGTCTTCTTTTTTCCATTAGGGATATACTTTCAGGAATGTTCTTCTTAGAATCATTAATGTTCTGATTTGTTGGTGGTGAGGTGCCAGTCTCATCCTGCACATTTTCGAGCGATTGGAGAATTTTCACTACCCCCAAACCCATTTAATTCCTCGTCCTATTCCCAACACCCTATGCCCACCTACTCTTCACTTCACACAAAAAATTCTCTCATGTTGGTATAGTGTCACATGATTTATGGTCCGTTGTTCACATTAAAAGAGCCTAAAGGCATTCTTTTTATTTACCATGATGTTTGTTGATTTGAAAGGAAGAAATATTGACAGCTCTTTCAAAAATCTTAGACAATGCAATATAAGATTGGTGTAATAACCAGAGACATATTCCTAAAAACTCAACCCAACCCAACTATCACCCTAACTTATTTACATTAACATTACCTGATACGAGTATGATATTTAATCCTCCACAGAGTTTTGGACGTGACGTAATTGTAAACTTTCACAAAATAAGAAAACATATTAAGTACCTCTAAAAACCAAGTAAACAATACTTTCCAAAAAACTGGTGTAAAACACCAAGTCTTAATCTGAACACGGTCATAAACTTTAAACAAATACAGATTTGAAAGTGAACACAATATGCAAAGGCATAAACTGAAAAGTAACATCTGTGCAGTAAAAATGAAATAACAAAGAATAGACTCCTTTCCATAAGTCACATATATAAAGTTAATGTTTGCTAAGGAGTTCTGTTAATTAAAGTACAAAAAAACCTTGCAGGCCAGTGACAAGACAACAAATTACCCGACTGCTACCCCAGCCTTTTTAGGTCTCGCCTAGACGAAAGCAAAGCGAAGCTTTGCTGTCTAGGGCGAGACGACTTATGTTGTTACTTTCAGGGGAATGAGGACAGCAATGTTGCACGAGCTTTCTCTTCCAGAGATTGTACCTCGTGAGCGCGCACGTCGTCACTCACGCATGCGCACAAAGAAAGCCATACACACTGCATATACACACATGCACCCCCCCTTAATCAGACACACAGCACACACAGACAGACAGACGCACGCACAAACACACTCAAACAGACACACGCGCATACACCCCACTCACCCCTCCTCTCACTCAACACACTTACCTGTTCTTGCGGTGCTCGGCGGCGGTTCTGCTTCTCCGGCGGTGGTAGCACTTTGCGGGGCTCTCTCACCACATGAGAGCCCCGCCTTCCCCATGCGCCCGCCCGCCCGCTCTTCACCCGGTCCCCCATCTCGGGACCGGGACTCAATGCGGAGCCTTCGTGGCTCCTCGGGCAGCTCTCTCTGTCTCTCGCGGCGATGGGGCGGGACTTCCGGTTGGGGCTGCGCTGGGATTGGCCGGCTTCCCAACCGCTTCCGGGTCGTTGCGGGCAGCGCGGCGGCCCGGCACAGCCATGATGCGTATGCTTTGCCTCCAATAAATACTATTTAGCTGATCATACCCCACCCCCCCCCCCTTTCACTACTCCATACACGTAGAACGCACACTTAACAGCTCGTTCATTTAATTGAAAAGCTGGTTTCCTGTCACGAACAGTGGCTTTCTAGGTTGTGTATCAGTAAAGTCGGCGCCGGTAAGCGGGGGAAATAATGTAGGTGACACAGACATTCTGTGCTGCTCGACTCTGATCAACGTTGGGGCGCTGGGAGTGGGCTGGAAGAGGTTTGGCTGTAGAAGGAATACCACCTGGAGATTTTGCTATCTGGCACCGGAGATCAGGCTGGGGAGTCTGTTGATATACCGCACAGGGTTTTCAGTTGCCACCTTCTAGGATAGGCAAACTAGTGCAAATAATCCCGTCTCTGGTTCTGTGCAGACCAGGGAAATGTTTGAAGACAGTGTACACACTTTGTTCCCTCCCTAGTTGTTATTTATTGGTCACAGATCACAGGACTACCCTCGAGTTGGATTCTCAACTCATAACTGAATGCACTATTCCCTCACTTCAAGTTAAAAGTGCTGAGGAGAAATGTTCATTCACGTTTCTCTTTCATTTTATGCAAATACCGAGCTAGCACTGCTATCCGACGAGCCATGCACTGATTGATATTTATTTTATTTCCCAAAAGACCAGGGGTATTTTTCATTCGCCCATTTGGAGTGGCTTTGTCCGTGACTTTTATTTTGTTTAACGGCAGATTCATGAAGTATTTTTTTTCATTGAGCAGTTCAGCTACCAGATAAGCATCTCTTCTATTTTAAAATAAAAGATTCTTCGAAGACGTGTGGAGCAAAAGGTCTCGCATTAATAAATGTTTGAGCTATTGGTGTTGCGTTATTATTAGCAATGCCAATAGCTCAAACTTTAATAATGCGAGACCTATTGCATTGCAAATGCTTGTTCCTATCCTTATCAGTTCTTTATTAGTGCCTGGTTATATTGGCATTCAAGTGGTACGTGTTCCCGTTGCTGTAGGGATGTAATATAGCGGGTTGATGCGTCTTTGTGAATGAAATCAGTGGCATCTCCCTGAAAAGGCCACAGCTAAAACTGTTGGGGTCACTTGTAACAGGCACATGATGTGAAAAGTGCCCACTCGCATGTGTGTGTGTGTGTGTGTGTGTGTGTGTGTGTATTGAGATACACACACACAAAGTAACTATATATGTATTATACATATAATAAACATACATATTATATTGTATGTCTAATATATATGTAGCTACCTATTATACATATAATATTCATAGAATTTAATTGTGTGCATAATATATATGTAGCTACTTTGTGTGTTTATCCCAATACACACACACGCACACACACACACACGCACACACACACACACGCACATAGGTGTACACACACACACACACACACACAGGTGTGGGCACTTTTCACATCATTTGCCTGTTACAGGTGACCCCAACTGTTTTTTCTGTGGCATAGATAGATAGATAGATAGATAGATAGATAGATAGATAGATAGATAGATAGATAGATAGATAGATAGATAGATAGATAGATAGATAGATAGATAGATAGATAGATAGAGAGTTTGCCAATGTTTTCACCATTATTGATGTATTTATTCACCATCTCCTATTTTTTTCCTTTTCACTTTTTTATATTGTTTTCTCTCATTCTTCCTTCAGTCTCGTGTTCTTGTAATGCAATCCTGCCTCTCCTGTAGGCTCAGATAAACAGTTCAATCTTTTTTTTTGTATTGTTCTTTCGAAGCGTTCTTTGCTTTACTCTAAATACTTGGCGTTGTGGCACAGGAGGAGACAAAGAGCAGTGCAACTGGGGGGCCTGCGCTCCAGCTGGCCCCACCCTGGTGATGCCACTAAATAAAATGCTATTTAATTCAAGTCCCGGAGAGTTCTGTTGCACTTTTACCATTTCTCTAATTGATCGTTTGTCGCAGTATGCATAAATTAAAGCATTTGAGTCACACCCCATCATTTAAATGTGTCCTCACTGAAGTACTATATACAGGCACATACAGTTACTCCCACTGATCACACAGGACTCCTGTGTGATCAGTGTGGCAGACAAATTCGGCAATTTGCGTCTATAAAACACAGAGATAAAATACGATGTATCCCAAGTGAAAGAAAAATCCATAACCTTGTGTCAGGTATATTTAAGTTTACGTAAAATATGACAGCTGCCAGGTTTTTATTTGAGGGCTAAATACTGTTTCCAGTGCCTAGGCTATTCAGTTCAATAAAAGCAGCCATTTGATAAATGTTATTTGCATGTACTGGAACAAGAAAAGTAGCAGTTCAATCCAATCTGTCTGCGTTATTTACAACCACTCATTACTCTGCTATTGATTGACTATGGACAAAGAGGCTAATGGCGTGAAAGGAGAAGGGGGTGTATTTCGGTAAATACCAGTAGATATCATATATTTGGCATAAACCCAGGAAGCAGGGCTCTTTATTCTGAAATCAGATGTTGTACTTTGTCTCTGCATGGCATTGGAAGTTGTTTTTAAACTTTTAGCAGAAACAAACAAGGGTTGGAACACTACCTCCACGTCCCTCGTCTTCGACCCAGTCATTATCATTGAGGTATATTCCACGGACAAAACAAAACAGGAAATGCTTTTAGGCTCCACCCCCTACTCCTGCCAGGGGCTATAATTACATAGCCATCAGAAAGTACTTCTTGTTTTGTTTTCTGACGGTGGACATGATGGGGAACGCTGTGGTAGGTGCAGGGCACTTACCTGCTGCTTGTTTGTCCTGTTGTTTCCTCTTTTGCTGGGCTCTGGGGGTGCTTCTGTCTCTTCATGGGAGCTGCCGGAGTTGGGATGCTTGGCTTCCTGGAATCATTTCGGTTCTCTGTTTCTCGTGCTGCTGGGCTGCACAGGTTTCCTGGAGTCCGTGGTGAGTCTTCTGTCCCTGTTTGCTTTCTGCGTTGTTCAAGGGCACTGTCGTACTGGAGAGCTTGCCCGGGTGGCAGTACAAGAGATATGCTCTGCTCATTGCCACTGGCTCCTAGGACTGGAAGTCCTGAGGCCGGGGTATGTTGGAACCCCTTCGGGGCTGAGGGATTGTGCGTAGATGTCCTCCCCCGGCAGCCTCTAGGGTAATGGGCACCGGGGCTGGGCATGTATGGAACGGGTGTGGTCTACTACTCCACCTTCGTCATGCTGTGGGTCGGGGGTTTGGGCCGCGTCTCCTTCTGTTGACTCAGTGAGCACCCGGGTTGCGGTTGGCTTTTGAAGCTCTGGTTTTGACATTTTTTGTCCGATACTCATAGCAAATATTTTTTCAGGTTGATTTTGAGGTCTAGCACCGCCCCCCCATTAAACAGTAAAAGACATCCAACAGACGTTGTAATCTATTGGCAGTCCTTGAGATTAGAATTGCATCAAGTAAGATCAGTAGGGTGCTTGACTCCATTTTAGGCATATCTTTCCCTGCTTTATTCTAATTAAACTCTAAGCCATTACTATATTAGGAAGAATATAGGGGCCATCATACCACCTTGTCTGATCCCCGAAGAAGATTTAATTACAGGGGATAGTTCACCCTCAGTTCCATACTTGACCCTAACCAGATAATCCCATTGCATCCTCTGTAACAAACCAATTATGGCCTGGTCAATTCCTATCCTGCCATAATGTCCCAGAATGTGGTTCTGTTAACCATGTAAAAGGTAAATGAGAGGTCCTTAAATGCTAGGTGAATGGAGCCTCTCCTCTCCTTGAGATATTTACCAATAATCAACTGGAGAGTCAGGCATTGTTCAACAATGCCCATCTCAGGGTGAAACCCATACTGAGCTCTTGTTAGAGCCTGGGTTTCCTCCAACAAAATCTCAAGTTTAGCTACAATAATTCTACCAAGTATATTAGGGGGCTGTCAACGAGAGAAATAGAACAACAAAACAGATGGCCAGAAAGATTATTTGGAAAACCTAATGGAGCCCCACTTAGCTTTAAGAATCCTGAGCGGGCACACTTTTCATTCAGTAATTTTTACCCATTTCATAATTTTTAAGAAAGCATTTACATATGTCCGAGCATCGAAACCTTTTCAATAGCAAAATTCACATGAAGTACGGTATTCAAAACACATATTTTTACAGACAGTATAAATGAGACATATTTACAATTACACCATATATATGAAAAAAACACAAACAGAAGATGCCTCTGTTCACTCAATGCATGGGGCACCAGTCCTGATATACAACCAACAAACAAGGGGCCGTTCAATTCTTTTTGCTGGCCTACTTGCTTGACTGTGCTGGAAACATATAAATCCAAGGGTCAGTTCTCAGGTAAACAATGTCTTAATTTACAGTCCTGATATGCCCTTCCTGAATCCTGTTCCAACACAGAGTCAACGCGTTTCCAACCCACATGTATTTTAGGAGTTCTCCTCAGGACCTGGACTGGAAACTGTCCTGTACTGTGGAACATACAAATACATACATAACCGGTGTGAGAACAACTAATCCTTTTCTTTTTTCTTTTCTGACTCACACTCCCTTCAACCTCAACAAAAAGTACCTGATGTGAAGTCTCGATGAAGCGACTGTGTTGCTTCTCGCAGGGGCACTAAGATTCTGCAGGTGTACAAAATATAAAAAATGCCCAGAGTCGCTATAATATAATATTTTCAGAGACTCGGCTAACAACAAAACATGCACGTAATTAGATATCCTACCTCGCGGTAGTTTTTAGTCTGTCCTCGATCTATTGCAGTTTTTGATAGTACCCGGTGCTGTAAACAACAATTAAGCAGCGATTTAGTTGCCCTTGTGCACGGTGTACATCTAACATTCGGCTATGCTACAAGTCTTTCACTCACTTCTGCTCCGTGTTTTGCGCTCGATGCAGCTAACCGCTGGCAGCTTCCGCGTTAGACGTCAGCATGCGACACAAGGCGTATGCGTTTTTTGAAGGAGAAATCCCGTCAGCGTGACTCACCGGGGCACTTGGTCTTTGTAGTGCATATACTGTATCCGTCCTGTTGTTTTACCACTTGGTGTCTTTCGTGCGTTTAAACATTTTGCACCGTGGTTTGTGAGCATACTTATTCGGAAACAAACTCAGGAGCCACAGTTATCTTAAATTGCTCAATTCAGAAAGTTCGTTCAATCCGTTGATTGTTGTATTGAATTTCAAAATCAGAAATGCTTCGCTCTGGGATAGTTGCAGATCAGGGTCTCCTCCAGTACCTGCGGCAATTTTATTTGCTGACAAAATCGTCCATTTGAACTCATTGGGGCCATGATTCTTTTCCAAAAAATGAGCCACTAGTGGGGCGGACAGAACCTTGTTCTTCAACCTCGACCGGTGTTGGACAATCCGTTGTCGCGCTTCCTGTGTTGTTTTGCCAATATAAATTAGCTGTGGAAACAAAGGAGTTAGGTCCTTAGTGGGACTGAGGGAGGAGCTGGACCATATAAACTATTAAACAACAAAGAAAAAGCCAACAACCCTCGTATCTTAATAAAGAAGAATCTATCAAATGGAGACCAAGTACAACTTCATGAAACTTGGTATGGTACATTTATTTATACCAGTTATTCTTATTTTTGAATTGTTTTTGAAGACATTTTTTCAATTAGCAAAAAAAGGTTACACAATTAAACAATTATACAATATTTACAATTCTGACAACAAGACACCAAATCAAGACGATATCACAGTAACACAAGACATTATATATACAATATACATCTTCATCATTGTTTTGGAAATGAACTAATAAATTGAAAAAACAAAGCGATGTGAAATCAAGAGCAAGGACAAAAAAACAGCGTCTCTAAATTAATCATTCAATGATATAACTTGCTCTTGTAGGTGTGCCGACGCGTTTCAGGTTCGAATATCAAGTTTTCGAACCCTCATCAGGGCTTTGTTATTCGTCTGTGTTTTTCAGGCAGGGCATCTTTTCGTCTATAACCCTTTAAGACGTGGCTTTAAGCTTTTATTTCTCGCTGCACAGCGTCAAATGCCTCGTGAAGGGAGGAGATTGTGGTCACAGGGCCGACCTTGAATCTGCTTGTTCAAGTTCAGAAAAGGATGTTTCAATCTGTTAGTGGTGCGCCGCTTTTGTGTGGAATGACCTGTAATGCTGACTCGATTCCGGTATTCTTTTCGTAGTGCCCACAAAGTGTCCGTCTGCTCGTTGTGCACTTAATGAGTACGCGGTCTGCTTTCACTTGCTGCCTTCACCATCCACTTCTCGCTGAAAAACACAGATGAATAACAAAGCCCTGATGAGGGTTCGAAAACTTGATATTCGAACCTGAAACGCGTCGGCACACCCACAAGAGCAAGTTATATCATTGATTGATTAATTTAGAGACGCTGTACTTTTGTCCTTGCTCTTGATTTCACATCGCTTTGTTTTTTCAATTTATTAATTCATTTTCAAAACAATGATGAAGATGTATATTGTATATATAATGTCTTGTGTTACTGTGATATCGTCTTGATTTGGTGTCTTGTTGTCAGAATTGTAAATATTGTATAATTGTTTAATTGTGAAAAATTGTTTTGCTAATAGAAAAAATTTCTTCAAAAACAATTAAAAAATAAGAATAACTGGTATAAATAAATGTACCGTACCAAGTTTCATGAAGTTGTACTTGGTCTCCATTTGATAGATTCTTCTTTATTAGGATACAAGGGTTGTGGCATTTTCTTTGTTGTTTAATATAAATTAGCTGGCACAGACATATAATGGCATATATGACATATTTGGATTTACAGTTTGTAAACAGATTGTGTCTCCAAAATGTTTTTCCATCACTAAACAGTGTTCCTTCTACAGTAGTAGATAAATCTGTAAGGTATGTGAAAAACACTTTGTAGTATTGCCGAATGTTAGATGTACACCGTACACAAGGGCAACTAAAGAGTGGAGAAGTGTGGCTCAGGGGTTAGAGGCAGCAGACCCGGAAGCTGAGATCGGTCCTGGAACAGGGTTCAATTCCCCGCCTCGGCGGGGTCTTGGGCTAATAATTCCACGGACTCGATAATTCTCGCCCCGGTGCCTCCTCGACTCACGGGTTCACACTCTGCGACTCTGGGCAATAGCTTGCTTAATCTCCACAACGCCCCCTCGCGGGGGGATGCCTGACTTTCACCTTGTGGATACCCTGCTATCTCACAGGGGAATACCAGGAAGGGTTCCCTAACCAAGCGCCGGGACACCCACTGCGGGTAGCTGTGCGCTATATAAGCTCAACTACATTTACATTTAAATCGCTGCTTAATTGTTGTTTACAGCACCAGGTACCATCAAAAACTGCAATAGATCGAGGACAGACGAAAAACTACCGCGAGGTAGGATATCTATTTACGTGCATGTTTTGTTGTTAGCCGAGTCTCTGAAAATATTATATTATAGCGACTCTGGGCATTTCTTATATTTTGTACACCTGCAGAATCTTAGTGCCCCTGCGAGAAGCAACACAGTCGCTTCGTCAAGACTTCACATCAGGTACTTTTTGTTGAGGTTGAAGGGAGTGTGAGCCAGAAAAGAAAAAAGAAAAGGATTAGTTGTTCTCATACCGATTATGTATGTATTTGTATGTTCCACACTACAGGACAGTTTCCAGTCCAGGTCCTGAGGAGAACCCCTAAAATACATCTGGGTTCGAAACCCATTGACTCTGTGTTGGAACGGGATTCAGGAAGGGCATATCAGGACTGTAAATTAAGAGATTGTTTACCTGAGAACTGACCCTTGTATTTATATGTTTCTAGCACAGTCAAGCAAGTAGGCCAGCAAAAAGAATTGAACGGCCCCTTGTTTGTTGGTTGTATATCAGGACTAGTGCCCTATGCATTGAGTGAACAGAGGCATCTTCTGTTTGTGTTTTTTTCATATATATGGTGTAATTGTAAATATGTCTCATTTATACTGTCTGTAAAAATATGTGTTTTGAATACCGTACTTCATGTGAATTTTGCTATTGAAAAGGTTTCGATGCTCGGACATATGTGAATGCTTTCTTAAAAATTATGAAATAAGTAAAAATTACTGAATGAAAAGTGTGCCCGCTCAGGATTCTTAAAGCTAAGTGGGGCTCGATTAGGTTTTACAAATAATCTATCTGGCCATCTGTTTTGTTGTTCTAATTTAGAGTGGTCTAGGCCAGCTAGTACATAGACCCAAGCCTTCTTTGGTTTCACAACAAGAGAAATAGGGCAGTAACAGCATGGAAAATGTCTGTCCCCCTTCTTAAAAATGGTGACTCCACCCGAGATTCTCACCTTTGAGCAGGGTATCTGGAAAGATGTCTCCACTCTTACCAGCAATTGACCATTCATTAACATGTCCAAACAGGAAAGGGACCGGCTCAAGGGGATTACAGAAGATGCCACCATTGTGGTCAAAGCAGCCGACAAAGGCGGGGCCATTGTCATCCAGGACGTAAGCACCTACAATGAAGAATGTCGACGACAACTGACGAACACCCGCTACTACCTCCCCATTGAGGATGACCCCACTGAACGCCTCACCATCAAGATCAGGAGACTGGTATCTAAAGCGGAAACAGAAGAGTGAATTTCTACACATATAGCGAAATTCCTGAAAAATGATCAACCACAGATCCCGTATTTCTATACTCTCCCACAAGTTCATAAAGGAGTTAACCCTCCACCAGGACGGCCCATAGTTTCAGGTATCAAATCCCTGCTCGAACCATTGAGCAAATTCTGCGATTTCTTTCTGAGACCAATCGTGATGCAAACCCCCACCTACCTCAGAGACACAATCGATGTCTTGAATCTGATATAATCCTTCCCCACTCCTGACACAATCAGTCTCCTTGGGACCTTGGACTTAGAAGCGTTATATACTAACATCCCCCAGGACGCTACACTTGAAGTCCTGGAGATGACCCTGCACGAAACTGACCCTTGGCCATTTCAAACCCTGATTACTTTCATCGTCGAATGTGCAGCCATAGCTCTTACAGCAAATGTCTTTGCCTTTCACAATCAACTTTACCGTCAGGTGCAAGGTACCAGCATGGGAAGCACCTTCACTCCCAGTCTGGCCTGCCTTTATATGGCCTCATTTGAGAGTAAGTTAATTCTACATGATAGCAACCCATATCAAGAAAACATACTAGTGTGGTGTTGTTATATCAACGACATCCTGGTGTTTTGGAGTGGAGACATAGACAGGAGTGCTCCTTTTTGTGAGTGGGTCAACACCTTGGACCCATTTCTTAAATTTACTAGCACTAAGTCAGCAAGTACCATCCCTTTCCTTGACCTGTCAATCTCCATCTAGAATGGCAAAATACTTAGCACCAATTACAGGAAACCTACTAGTACTGACAGGAACAGTCTCCTGCTTTATGAAAGTCATCACCCAAAGGCCCTCAGGGATAACCTCAAAATGGGACAGTTCCTCCATCTATGCAAGAACTGTCATTAAAGATAATGGGGTAACCCTATAAGTCAAGACGGACCTGGATACAATGCGGGCATATAAAGGTAGTCTGTGACCAATTAGTCATGAATTGAATTCAATTATGAACAGTATGTGTTGTGTACAATACTGCAACACTGATAATCAATATCACAATGACCTTTCTCATGCATGCAATCAAAACCTATTTATGAATACATGTAATGAGAATCCACACAGATAATAGCGCCAACCAAACCAAAATTATTCACAAAACATTTTATTAGTTGATTGGGAAAACAGTTCAATCACTGAATTGCAATAGGTTGCGCGCACGAAAGGAGGAAAAGTAGGGGAGTAGTGGTGATGGATGGTGGGAGTGGAAATCACAGGAATAAGGTAAACACAATTAGATGCTTTTTAAAATTACTGGTAATTCAAACCAGTCACAGAAGACCTGTCCAATGTATAACATTCATTTACATATAATCTGTAAATTTGCAACGTGCATTCAATGCATTTTCAAGGGTATATCGGATAGGAAGCAGGTATATGTCTTGTAAAGTAGAGGGCGTCGTCGTTTAGACTCGGCTGATGCATAGAGGGACATTTGGGCCTTAGCTGAGAGTCTTCATCAGCACGGGTTGGGGCAACGTACAGGTAAGAATGCTAATTAGACAGGGCGCTACGTGTGTGGTTAGAAGTGTATGAGGTTGAGTTGAAAAAGCACTGAGCTACTCCTGGTGCCAAGCCTGGCTACTCAGGTCTGATGTCCAATATCGAAAACCAATGGCCCATTTACGCCAGAGGTACAGGATACAGGGGTGTTTAGTCACTTCAACACCAACCAAAGTGTAGATCCATTAATGCTGTGTGTGATGTAAATCACTGTCCTAGGAAACAAATTAAAATAGTGTGCCAGCCACGAGGCTGACAAGGCATATGCATTTATACACAAGAGCTATCGTGAATAGTGCACTCGTGACCAAATCTCAATTATTTGGGGACTTGGCAGTGCAGAACAAAGGTGATTGATGTGACCCCTCAGCATTGCCCAGGATTGGTTGTGACCGGAAGGGCCCTAATGTACTGTTTAGGGAGTGTGGAACATAGGTATTAAGTGTATCCCCCTCAGCGTCAAGTGCCGAAATTGCCCAGGATCGGCTGTGTCCGCAATGCCCATAATTAGTTAGTTCAGGAGGGTATAAATGAGACACACCCCAGGAGTGGAACTAGTACCCGGAGATCGCCATGCGGTCCCTTTCTGAGGTCTCGTTAGTGAGGAAATAATGAATTAGATCGCATCAGCGATATGTGCTGAAGATAAGGATCAAGATCAGCAGTGACATACCCCTGGTGCAGAGTCAAGAGTTTACCTTCAAGAGGGAGAGTGCCATTCAGTCCATGTTGTTCGTCTCATTGGCGGGCAAGGAATGGAAGCCACGCAACGCCGGTAATTAAACCGGTGATCGAATGTGCTTAACATGCAGGCTAGGGGAGCGTCGTTCGATATGTGGACAACCAAGCCTCGAGGCTCAGAGCGGCGTCCGGGTCCCTGCTTGTAGAGCGCAGAGTGGGGATGCTCACTCAGGATTATTTACAGAATGATGGCAATGCGTGAAAGTTGAATAAAACTATCCAATTAGAAGGGCCCCGAAGTGCATGTTAAAAGGAGATGTATACAATATAATGCCTGCATATTTCACATCATATTCACAGTGGTTAACAGTTCTATGTACAGATAAAACCAATTGGGGAAAAAAACATGAACATTACCACATATATACAGTTATATGTACAGTAGACAACACATTAGCCAATGTGTATTTCTAATAACCCTCAGTGTAAACATGAACATCACTATATATAGACAGTTATATGTGCAGTAGAAAACACATTAGCCAATGTGCATTTCTAATAATGGATCATCAAACAAGAATTGCTGCTCATATATTTATGTAGATAGGTATCCTGATTGTCAAGGAAGGCCAGGTGAAACACCAGTCTAGTTTGTGCGTAAATTAGCTACCTGCCGGGCGATTTCCTCATACTCATTTAATCCCTTGTGTATTATGTTGAAAGTGTGAATCCATTTGCATTCACGGTAATTAAGATTGTGCGAAAGGCTACCTCCTCTGGGATTAGTGTGTACCTTCTTGATCACCCACCATCTTAGGTTTTCCGCAGTATGGCCAAATTTCATGAAATGTTCCACTAGTGGGGCTCCCTGTGTGGCACATCTTATCTTGCTGCAATGTTACAAAATGCGGCATTTTATTTTCTGTGCTGTCTGGCCTATATATAGGAAGTCACAAGGACACTGAATAGCATATATCACTCCTGAAGAGTTACAGTTAGTGTGTTCTCTGAAGGAGTATGTGTTATCGTTATGTGAGAAAGATTTAATATCTTTAGTCAACGAACTCGCCTTGCAATTCCCACATTTACAGTGGCCCTTGATGGGAGGAATGTTCCATAGATGCAACTGGACACTGGATTCTTTGGAAGGAAGTACGGATTTGACCAGTGCATATCTGAGGCACGTAGCTTTGCGGAACTCATGCAGAGGAGGTTCATGCATGTTAAGATCATCTGCAACCATGTGCCAGTGTTTGTTGATCGTTTTTTTGATCTGGTTGTTCTTGGTGCAAAATGTAGTCACACATGTAATCCTGTCTTGAGTGGTTTGTGTTTTCTCTTTGGGAGTCAATAGGAATTCCCTATGAGTATACCATGCTCTTTTGCGGGATTTTTTAAGGAGCCTGATGCCTGTCTCTGAGCCTGTTGAGTAGATCAGCCGATTCAAAAAAGTAATCTTCCCTTTTGGTGCAGTTGTGCCTAACCCTAAAAAATTGGCCATATGGCCGATTGTCCTTTAGGCTACGGGGGTGGTGGCTTGAGTATCTTAATAATGTGTATCGTTCACTGGCTTTCCTATACAGTGTAGTGTGGAGTTTTTCTTCCTCAACTTTGATGGTGATATCTAAAAAGTGTATTTCATCCGTACTGTGATCCAAGGAAAATTGTATGTCCGTGGATTGGGGGTTAAGCCAGCAGTGAAAAGCGTTGAGTTGTATCTCAGTCCCTTGCCAGATCATCAGCACATCATTGATGTACCTACGCCAGAGAAGGATACTGTTTCTATATCGGTTATGAGTGTTTAGTACATACCTTTGTTCATATGCGTCCATGAAGATGATTGCCAAGTTTGGGGCAAAACTTGCCCCCATGGCCACGCCTTTGGTCTGGTAGTAGTGTCTGTCTTGGAACACAAAGACATTTTTACTCATGGCTATTTCTAGAAGTGTTGCGCTAAACTCATTGGGGACTCTGGTGGGTTTTGGCCTTTTATCCAATACCTCTCTAATCACCTCCAAGGCTGCTTCTTTGGGGGATGCTCATGTATAACGAGGATATATCCATGGTGACCAATATTTCTTTACTAGGGTCAAATGGAAAGTTGTCAACCAGATTTATGGCTTCCATAGTGTCCCTAATAAAAGTAGGGGTGGCAATGGCAATGGGCTTAAGGAAATGGTCAATAAATGTACACAGGGGTTCTAACAATGAGCCACAACCTGATATGATAGGTCTCCCAGGGGCGTTCTCCAACCGTTTATGAATTTTCGGCTGGGTATAAATTGTCGGCATTCGGGGTTGATTATTGTTCAAATAGTCGTGTTCGTGTTTGCTCAAGAAGCCCTCTTGCAAGCCTTTACTCGTGCCATCTTTGATAAGTTGGGCAAACATGGAGCTCGGGTCGGATGTGAGTATGGTATAGTTATCAACAACCCCTAATTGTGCCAGGATTTCTTGTCTGTAGTCAGTGTTATTTTGAATCACTATGGCTCCCCCCTTATCTGCGGGTTTTATGACGATCCCAGTATTATTTTTGAGAGAAATGAAGGCTGAACGTTCATTTTTAGAGGTGTTAAAGTTCACATATTCCCTTTGTTTGAGTGATTGCATAACATCCCTCATCACTATGTGTTCAAAGGTCATGATTTTATGGGACATCATATGCGAAGGAGGGTTGAAGGTAGAGGGGAGTCTGAGGCCAGTGCTTGTAAATGATGGATTAAAAGGTATCTTCGTGAAATAGTATTTCAACCTAACCTTCCTGAAAAATTGATGGAGTTCGAGTTTCAGGTTGAAGTTGTCAGGTAGTTTGGTAGGGACAAAGGAAAGACCCTTCTGGAGGATGGCTTCCTCATCACTATTCAGTGTGTATTCCGAGAGGTTAACTATGGGATTAGGGCCACTTTGTCTCACCACCGGTAATGTTGTTGGCGTGTACGAATGTCTCTGTGTATCTCTGGAGGGAAGTATACCTGCTTCTTTGCCCTGCCCTTGCCTCTGTTCCATGTTGGTTCGTTCATTCCCCTGGGGTGAGCCCAGGGTCGGCCCCTTTCCCTGTAGTCTGACCATTGTGCACCCTCTAAAAAACTGGGCTGTTGTTCGTTGTGCCCCTGTGTGTACGTGCCTGAGCTTGTCCCTGGTCTGTCGTTCTCGCTGTCTGAGTTGTTACTAAATGAGGAATTGGAGAAGGTATTATATCTTCTGTACCCTCCTTTGCCTCTGCTTGAGAACCTCCACTGTGTCTCTTGTTTGTGGTACCCTTCCTGAAGGTACAGATAGGTCACTTTCTTGCCGTATAGCTGTATATCTCGTGCTTGCTTATCTAGCTTGGTCGACTGTGTGAAGGTCTCGAAGTCTTTGAGAGTTCTATCTTGTCTCTCTAATGCCTCTTTGGCATTGGTGAGGGCCTTATCATCAAAAATCTCTTTTCTCAACTCAGCAATTTCTTTCATTAAACATTCGACTTCCACCCCTAGCACCATCCAGTGCCTGGAACAATTGTTTGAGATAAAGCTGAAATTCTCTTTGAATTTTGGGTTATCTATAAAAATATGCTAGTTCATTGCGAACCTGTAGACCTATGGGGATGATATTGGCTTGAAGGTATTTAGTTAAACCATGCCCATGTAATCTAGTGCGGATCAATTTTTTCTCCAGTATTTCCAGTTTATTTATTTTTTCATTGAGTGTAACATCTAGACCATAAGTGGCTGTGTCAAGAAAACTGGAACCTAACTGTTCCTGTAACAATTTGTCAATATAATCTTCGCTATAGGAGAGTGGCTCCTTCTCCGACATTTCAAACCAAGAAAAAAATGTGCACATTCAAATAATATGTACAGTGTAACCCTAAATAATAAATAAAGGATATGTACAAGTATTTACAACAAACCCTTGCAGGCATGCCTGCACAAGATAATCATTACAGATAATGGGGTAACCCAGTATGTCAAGACGGACCAGGGTACAATGCGGGAATATAAAGGTAGTCCGTGACAAATTAGTCATGAATTGAATTCAATTATGAACAGTCTGTGTTGTCTACAATACTACAGCACTGATCATCAATATCACAATGACCTTTCTCATGCATGCAATCAAAACCTATTTATGAATACATGTAATGAGAACCCACACAGATAATAGCGCCAACCAAACCAAAATTATTCACAAAACATTTTATTAGTTGATTGGGAAAACAGTTCAGTCACTGAATGGCAATAGGTTGCGCGCAGGAAAGTAGGAAAAGTAGGGGAGTGATGATGATGGGTGGTGGGAGTGCAAATCACAGGAATAAGGTAAACACAATTAGATGTTTTTTCAAATTACTGGTAATTCAAACCAGCCTAATCCCTACAATGGGAGTTGAGCCTGTGGAGGCAACGCCATAGGTATTAGGATGCCCCTTTCCTTTTGCCTTTACATGGGTCCCTGTCGGCTACTGGAATGTGGCTAGGGGTCACATGTGGTGCCCCTCCAAACATCCATGTGACTTCTGCTAGGCACCACATGGTGCCTGGCACATGGTGCATGAATGTTTAAAAACATGCATTTTACAATCGCTGCTTGTGCTGTGACCCTTTTTTGGGCTAATAATAATAATATGGTGGGTAGAGCCACCGACTACACGTCTGGCGGTCTTCATCCTGCAATGATCTAGCGCCATAGAAATGGGGGCTGTTGTAAATAAGTACTTCATGTAACATGGCTGACAGTGGTCGTTAGCCCTTCCTTTGTCTTCTTACCTCCTTAGCCTCACAGAATACCTATGTGTGTTCTAACTTGTACCGGAGTGTTCTACTCTTGTCAATTGATGGTCTGTTCAGCTGACGAGGTGTGCACCCAGCTGTGTACTACAAGAAATCTACATGTAACTAACTAGAAGCGTCTTCACATCTATCTAAAACAGGGGCCGATGTCTGTGCCCTCAAAATAGCTGCAAGCTTTTCCAGACAGACAACAATTCTTGTTGTTCCAGATATGCGCACCTAGACGTACTGTTTATTGATCTGCTGGAACTCGTACAGTGCCTGCATATATCACAGTGAGATTGTTAAGACTACAAATTGTGATTATGATATTACAGTTTTTCCAAATTGTTTTCCCTGTTTATGAAAGGCTTAGCTGCTTTTACTTTTTACCTTTTGTGATGCTACAGTACAATATTGTGTGCACTAGATTCATGATTTTTAAAATATCTATTTTAAAAAATATGTCAAAATGCTTTTTCTCTTTCTAGTGATCTGTGAGTGTGTAACTCATTAATGGATAATACTTTGTATTACCGCTGTGTTAATGAACTTTTGATTGGCCTCTTAGTAACCCCAAAAACATAAACACAACACTTTGCAGGAATGCTCAATGGGTTAAATGGAATTCTTTACTCAGTGATAACGCACTGAACTAAGGGCCTCATTTATGAGGCCCCTTGCGCCATCGGAACTTCACTTTTTGTGAAGTTCCGTGGCGCAGAAGCCTGTGTGATATTTATCAGGCAGCACTGAGCCACTTTTTGGGGCGTACTGCTGCCTGATAAATATCAGTTCCTTTAACTCAGTGTCCTGCGTTAAAGGGCGTGCAATGGGTGTTGCTGGGAGTTTTACATCCATGGCCTTTTGACACTGCCCCAGATTTACGAGAAATCGTAAATCTAAGGCAGTGCACAAAGCTTATGCCTCCCCAGGGGAGGCGTAAGGGAGGTGCAATGGGGAGAAATATCTTTATTTCTCATTGTTTTTCCTTTTTCTAAAAACCTCTTGTGATTATTTTTGTACAGAGAGGTTTCCCTTCCTGTACAAAAATATTCATCCCCGCAAGGCCGGCACCCTTTTACCATTGTGCAAAGGTGCCTGCGCTGGTGCAGGCAGCCCATTGTGCGCCGGCGCAGGGGAAAAGGACAGGAATTCGCCCTATCCTATAGATACGGCGCATTCATGCCCGTTTCTTTTGCCGTAGGGAAGCACAGCAGGAAGGACTGCTGCGCTTCCCTACAGCAAAACCTCATAAATGAGGCCCTAAGTCCTTGCACCTGTGAGTTAGGAACCCAAACCCGCAGACTTTGGTCCTAGAATGTAGAGTTCGCAAGTGTTTCTGAATGTTCAGAAACCTTTCAGCCCCTGCTAAATGGTCCCATTTGTTCTCCTAAAGGGTTTATCAATCTGTAGCATTTTCAGTACCATCAAATGCTCATAACAGAATAGCAAGGAACATTTACATTCATTTCACCAAGTTCAAATAATGTAAGGGCTACCTACCAAGGTGCAAAGTTGTTGACTACTTCCCCTCTGCAGAGCAGCAGAGGGCGCTGTTGAGTAAACGAACGAACGAACGTCGAGCGAGGAACGAGACAAGGAAGACGCCGACTGCAGCACCTGGCACCCGGCACCCGGCATGGATAAGCCTGTAAACTGCCTGAAAAATAAGGCAAGCAGGCAAAAAAACGCGGATTAAGGCCACCCCGCTGCAAGGGTATACCACGGAGGCCGAAAGCATCCCGGATGCGGTAGGAGCTGCGAGCTGTGTCCCGGGTGCGGCTAAGCCGTGAGGGCTCCCCGGACGTAGCAGGAGCTGCGAGGAGTTGTGAGCTGTGAGTAGAATTTCGGGTGCGGCCAGGCGCGGCCGAAGCTGTAAAGGTAAAGGCCCCCAGAACGCGGCAGGACCCACCAGTGGTTCCAGGTACGTGGCTGAAGCCGCGAGGATCAACCTTGTGGACCTGCAATTCCTACTTTTGACTACAGCGGAGCAAGGATTTTGTGAAATTGCCGTAAGGAGCCCCCTAAAACCTCTTCTAAGAGACCACTCGCATTCACTATACAATCTCATCTAAGTGGCCACCTGTATTCACTATACGGTTTCCTAAGGCTCGGGTTGTGTACTAAAAACCCTCATTAAGAAGCAGGCCTTAACCTTACATGTTTTATTCGCAGCAGGAGTAACGAGCGGTATTAATATTATAATAACCAAGTAATGAATGACTGGTAACTAATGTCTGACGTCTGTGAAAACTTTATAATTTCATAAGAAACGGAGTTAGAGAGCAGGAACTGGGGGCTAGCTTCGGTGTTGCATGAGCGGCGCACCGGTTTACTGGCCCTTGGAGCTTTACCTCTCTGACTGTGTTGACTGGAATTGGGCAAGAGTACCTTCTCTAACGTTGGATCAAAAGTAGGGGGCAGCAGGGCATAGCATATTAAGCATACGGCTGGTTAAGTCCCCAGGTAATAACTCTCCGCTATAAACAGGACGACTAAAATTACAACTAAAACAATACTAAGTGATCTACTATACTGTAATGGCTTATAAAAAATTAAGATCAAGAACCACCTTTATGAAGAGGATGGGAACGGAAGAGGCAATTAGAAAGAGTACTAGCAAGATGGTAAGAACTGGAAAGTCTGTAGCAACTTCTGGGATTATAAAGTATTTTACAAAACGAAACCCAGATGATCAGGAGCAAGTACCAAAAGATCAGATAATCAAGGAAAAAAAGGAAATAAAGGGGATGGAAAGGATGGAATACATCAAACTCAAATTCAAAATCAAAGGACACCTGAGGTTCCTCAAAAAAGTACCTTAATCGACCGGGAGGACTCAATTCCGAATTTAATGGTATCAGGATCAATAATACCGGAATCATCCAAAATACAACAATCTCAAGAATATAATATCACCTGTTCAGATATTAATATCAAGGACCTACTATTTCACATGGGACCCCAAAAGGACTCCCAGAATATTCAGAACAGTACTCCACAAAAAACATCAGATTTAGAGATCTAGAGGGATTCCTTGAAAAATCGCTGGATCTCTCTCTTTTTAAAACTACAGGTCTTTCTAACAACTACACCCCAGTACCCAAATCTTTGTTCACCCTGTAAAATATCCTGGAATCAGTTCTCATCCATCTAGGGAACATATTGGAAAATTCTGACCAAACGCTTGATACTCAACTAGGAATACTAAAATTTCTAGTAGAGAAAAAAAAGAAGAAAGAGCAAATAAAATCAACAATAATAACAGGAGTCTGTAGTAAATGTAAAGGGGAAAACTCTCACAATTCAAAAGTTGAAATAAAAAAAAAACGCCTCTCCCTCTAAAAAAAGAAACTGCAACTCAAACCGGAAGGAAACTATCTATGGAATCTAAGGGTAATCAGGATAATAAACTGATATATTCTCTCAGAAACGTTTTCAAGGAGGAGACCAAATCAGTGCTACACCATCAGCCTGTAGCTTACTATCCATTGTTTACAAAAAGTAAACCTAAATCTACTTTGAACAGTCCTGTAATATCTCATCTTAAAGCAACTGCCGATATTGAGCTATCTAATGATGACATACAGGGCCCAGAAAGTATAAATAAAAGGAAAAAACAAAAGATGACCAAACTGAAAAGAAGAAATGCGCTAAGAAGAATTGAGAAAAAGAAAGCCCATAAAATTAGATTTCAGAATAATCCCCCTTTACCAATCGGTAACACTATGTGAGCAAGATGGAATCAGCCTGAGCTCACGTCGCTCGGCCCCTAATGCCGGACGCGTAATCACTCGACTAGCTGCCCTGCGCCTGTCATCGGGATGCTGACTCATCACACACGCCAGCTCTACAGTGCAGCAGGAACCTCGAGGCGGCTCTCTTCGGGCGGGGACCTCTCTGTGGAAGTGTCTGGCAGCCCAAATCCACTCGGAGTGTCCGCACTCTTCAAAAAACAATCTCGCCTCGAACATGATCCTTTGGGGAATTTGCCGCAGCAGTTACATCTCTTCACTCCGCATCGCGCACAGCCTTCAACGAGGGCAAAGACAGCGGATTTACAGCCCTTTTGATCTGCTTCGTGAAAGGGCCTCCTGAAACGGGCAGGGTCATTATGAGCGCCCGGGGAGCTCGCAGAGGTGCCAAAACAAAAACTCCAACTGCCCAGGACGCTACCGACTATGCTGTTTCTGCTGCCAGTGAAGGAGCATCCAAAGCAAAATCAGAGGTCAGTGGCGATGAGAAAGCGGGGGGAAACCGCTGGGCAAACCAGGTGGGGGGCTCCGCCCAGAGACACTAAGAACACTGAAACTTTTCACCCCCCCCCTGCCAAAATATTCCTTGGAGGAAAAAAAAACCCTGCCAAATCCCAACAGCAAAACCCCCCTCTTTCCCACTAGCTACCCACCAGTCGGAACTTCAACCACTGGTGTTCTACAAGCGGGAAACGTTGTTAAAATTGACATTTCGCCTGCCAGCCCAGGTACCAGCTTGGCAGCACTAACTGAGCCCGCAAAAGGCCAAGACGGGCTCTCTCAAGCCTCTGCCTTAATACTTCCACGCGATGACACTCCGGTCTCCTTAAGCCAGCTCACCCCACAATCGCTGGATATTGAGAGCACACTCGAGGAGAATAGCGAGGAGATCAGCTCTGAAATACCTGAAAGACCGCTAAACTCCTATGACTTTGGCGAAGCAGGGACCAACAAAGTCATTCAAAACCTGGTGGTGCACTCTGGTTCCCAAATACCTTGGACCCCAGAGGCAGGAGCGGAAGATTTCTACTCGGTTTCAGACAGCACCCGACCTCTTCTATCGAGGATGGCTCCGAGGAAGATAGCGAAGGGGACAGTAAGGTCTCACACAAGGATACAGATACAGTCCAGTTTCCCAAAAAACCCATCAACAAAAAAAAGCGCCGCAGTCAGTTTAAGTGGGACTACTCAGATTCTCAAGTGTCCTACCCCCCAGATGAAGAAGATTTAAATTCTACTCAGTGGGGAAGCACAAAGAACCTGCAAACAGACCCCTCTGACCCTACTTTAGCATCCATCCTGGCCTCCATTAAGGACTTTCAGGAAGAAGTGCGGGCGGATAATCGTATTGCTAAAAACGCTGCTAAAAAGCTGCAGGGCGGGCTGAGACGACTGAATAAAACCTGCTCCGATATCAGTGATCGGGTCACTATGGTGGAGGCTCGAACGGAACACCTGGAAACAGAGGCCCTGACCACCAAACAACAGGGGGAGTCCAATACAGCCTGTATGATCGACCTAATGACAAAGATGGAGGATCAGGAAAATCGCCAGCGTCGAAACAACCTACGCTTACTTGGCATTCCCGAAGGGAAGGAGGAGGAAGATCCAAGACGCTTCATAGTCAAGCTGCTTCAAGAATCCTTCCCCGATGAATCAGGCTGGGACTGGGATCGTGAGGTACAGAGGGCATTTCTGGTCTATTTTGGAAACTTTCTTCTCAGAGAGATGATCTACGATAAAGCCCGCTTCAACTCTAAAAAAGGTACCAATGGGATAAACTTCTTCGCAAAGCCAGACTTCTGTCATCAGACAGTCGAGCGCAGATGGCGCCTAAGACAATTAATTTTGCCTTTTCAGCAACAAGGGGCAGATGTGTATCTCATGAATCCCGCCAGACTAAAGGTCATACGCAATGGAACAACCAAAATCTTTCTATCTGAAATAAAAGCTGGGGAGTATCTAGACGAGCTGAAGTCCAAGTCCACGAAAAACAACGGATGAATCAAACTATAGCTCTAGCTCTAGCCCTAACCTTATCCGACGCTACCCACCCGGCAAGACGCCTGGCCAGGCGCCCATTATAGGCCATTATTGACTACTGACTATTCACTATTGATCATGTCTGGCCTTTCTGCCACATATAATGATGCCTATATCCCGTAAGTCTTAACACTATTATCTTATCTTTTTCTTTTTTTCCTTGTTTTGCTTTAGTTTCTTCGCCTATTTTTTGCCAATCCACACATAGTAACTATTTGAGGATTACTGACATCCAACCTTCTAGAGGAGGCAGCTTACCTGTGTCCTTTTCTTTTTTTTATTCCGGCGTGGCTAACGGCTGGAGCTCATGCAGATTACCATCATTCAGGTTTTACCTGATTGCTCAGAAAAGGGGGGGTGGGGGGGAGGGGGGGAGGAGGGAGGCACTCACATTTCTATTGGAAGAATGGGCACTATATTTGGTTTGATGTAATTCACTACTCAATTATTATAGACATATACAAGCAGACTGTATACTTTAAGGTACCGAACGACGAACAATACTCTTTTTTAAATGGCTAACTCTGATACTTTAAGAATCATTTGTTTAAACATCTGTGGGCTAAATGACTGTTCCAAAAGACAAAATGTTTCGCAGGGACTCAGAACCTTGAGGGGAGATATCTACTGTTTGCAGGAAACACATGTCGAAGGCTCACAAAAATACCTACTTGACTCTTTAGGATTCAAAGTCTTGGGGGCTACCTCTCAAGGGTCTAAAACCAGAGGGGTAGGAATCCTGGTGGAAAAAAGGCTCCTTCTTAACACTCCCAGGTCCAAAGCAGACCCTCTCGGTAGGTGGGTCATAACGGAATGTCTTCTCCCTGGCAGCACCTCTTTCACACTTTGTTCCATTTATGGTAGCAACACTGATGATCCAGGGGTTCTCAAAATCAGGGGAATTAGCACACTGGCCTATCCCAATAATTCTCTGTGGCTACCTCAACCTACACTTACCCAGTAATTGGGCTACCGATAGTACCTGGAAATATAAGGGCAGAAAACCACTGGTTTTTCAAGCTCTGACTAACCTGGTAGAGACGCATGGCCTAAAAGACGTCTGGGCCAGTTTGAAACCCTCCATCCCCTGCTACACTTTCTACTCTGCCCCTCACCACACACTTGTCAGGCTAGACTATTTCTTCATATCATCCTGTCTTATTAACAACAGTACTATTGAGATAGTCCCGCGTTTTATGTCTGATCACAACCCCCTTATTCTCAATATCAAGGGTCTGTTAAAACCTAGAACTCCCTCTACCTGGAGCTTTGAGAAAGCCCTACTGCAGGATTCAACATATCAGACGCATATGCGGGGCTGGATACAGGATTTTCTAGAAATAAATGTAGGGACAGCACCCTTGGGCGTTGTTTGGGACACACTTAAAGCAGGCATCAGGGGCGAAATTCTTGGCTTTTCAGTCGGTAAAAACAAAAAGGAGAGACTTGTTATTTCTGATCTCCAGGAGAAGCTTAAGACTGCTGAAACTAAACTAACACAAGCCATTCAAGCAGGGTTAAACACCGAGGCTATCCAAGATGAGGTTGTTCTGGTCAAAGCTAAAATTGGAGCAATTTTTTCAGAAAAAATCGCTGCAAAGTGGGCCGCTACTCGACAAGAAAATTATGAATGTAGCGACATTATAGGGCACCACCTGGCGGTCAAGACCCGACAGCAGGTGTCGAACAACGAAATACACACCATTAAACTCCAATCAGGAGAGGAGACTAAAGATTTTGATCTAATACGTAAGGGCTTTCAGGATTTTTATGCTAAATTGTACGCTGAGGAGAATAAAGATCCGACTGACACAATTGAGAATGATATCTCCAGATATTTGGAGAGATTAATCTTCAAACACTTCCCACAAACTCTATCTATATATTAGAACTAACTCCTACTTGGGAAGAGATACAGGAATCTCTTAAGTCCCTCTCCGACTGCAAAGCTGCAGGTCTGGATGGGATCCCTATGGAATTTTATAAGGTCTTTGCGCCCCAAATTCAGAAAATACTAACTGAACTAATAATATATATTTTCAGTGGGGCTTCACCTCCAGACTCCTGGTCTAATGCTAGGATAGCCATTTTTCCCAAAAAAGACAAATCTCCACTTGAAATGAGTTCATACAGACCAATAACACTTATCAATTGTGACTCCAAGATTTATTCCAAAGTATTGGCAAGCCGAATTTCTTCTGTGGTGGAATCTCCTGTATCAGAGTGGCAGCATGGGTTTCTCCCAAAAAAGGGCACCACAGAGCATGTCAGACGAGTCATCACTCTATTCGACGCCGCACAGGCAGCAGGAGACCCGATGTCATTAACACTACTTGACGCCGAGAAGGCCTTTGATCGGGTCTCCTGGAGATACTTGTGGGCAGTCATGAAGAGGATGGGCTTTGGGCCAAAGCTCATACAGGCCGTAAAAGCACTCTACCTTAACCCCTCGGCCTGTGTCTCTATAAATGGTCAATTAACCGAGCAACTGGAGATATCCTGAGGCACCAGACAAGGTTGCCCCTGTTCCCCTCTGCTGTTTGCCCTGTACCTGGACCCCTTTATTAAACAGATTGAAAGCAACCATAACATCCCACTGATAAGTTTCCAAGGCTCCAATACAAAAATTTTAGCATACGCAGATGACTTGGCCATTACATCACCAGATCCCTTAAAAGCTATAACTGGATTAGAACACGAGGCAAAAAAGTTTGGAAAGATCTCTGGTTACACTCTTAATAAAAATAAGACACAGATAATAACTAACAACAAAATCTCCTGGGCAGATCACAGGGTGGTAGCTAAAGCTAAATATTTAGGAGTATTTATTTCTTCTAATCTGGACGAAGTTGTTTCCAATAATCTACACCCGCTCGCCACACAAACCAGGAAAGCACTGAAACAAATAAATAACCTTCACCTCACTTTAGTTGGCAGATGCAACGTCGTAAAAATGATCTATTTTCCCAAACTGCTATATTTTTTCCGGACAATACCCTTAGAATTTAGTAAAGCTAACCTTATGAAATTCCAACAAATCTACACACAATTTATTTGGGCATATTCACAACCCAGGAGGGCACTCAGACAACTATGCCTGTCTAAAGATCGAGGAGGCTGGTCCTTTCCCAACATCACTTTGTATTACTGGGCCGCGGTCATGCAATACAGTACTGAGCTAACTAAAGAAGGTCCTGACATGTACCCTACAGTGTTGCCCTCTGCATTTGAACTACTGGTGGGGGAACACCACTGGGGGTGTCTGTTACGAGAAACTACCTTTGGATACTTTAAACGGGTCAGATTCAAGACCCTGCTCAACTCATTTAAAGTATTTCGAAGCATCCGCACATACCTTGGTATAGGCAGATACAACCATTATTCTCCTATTCTAAATAATAGTAACCTCCCTGATATTTTCGGAAGGGCCTACTTCTCTGACTGGTATAGGGCAGGTATTAGAAAATTAGGTGACTTAATTACCAGTGAGGGAGTTATCCCCTTCCCTGTCATTGTAGATAAATTCAGCCTCAAGAAAGAGGACGCTTTTAAATATCTGTCCATCTACGACTATCTCTCTAGGAAGGTAGGGGGTACCTCTGGCTTTATGGAGGTTGAATTTCTTAATGTCCTACGGAAACCTCTGACCCCCCGAATTGGCCTACTATACAGCATCCTAAATAGACAGACTCCTAACGATTTACAAACTATTGCAGGCAAATGGTCTATCAAACTTGACTGTCCTAGGAATGTTTTCTTTAATTCACTTACCCTCTCACAAAATATTTTACTGTCTGCTAAACTACAAGCTCAGCACTTTAAAACTATTTTTTTCTTATATATCACTCCTAGCAAAATAGCAAAATGGGGGACCGGCCAAGGCACTCTCTGTCCTAGATGCGCTGAATTCGGGGCCAACTCCATACACATATTTGCTTCCTGCACAAAGCTCTCATTTACTTTGAACCAAATACAGGGGTTTCTAAGAGAAGTCACCTCTCAGCCAATAACTCTGAACCATACTACCATTATGCTTGGGACACAAACAGAAGCTCCACATCTGAAGAGGGAGGGCCTAACGTTTATAGCAATGGCCGTCAGGAGGATCTGTGTTGCTACAGCCTGGCTAGACCCAGAGCCACCATCTTTCTCTCAATGGCTTGCCAGATTTATGGCAACTTATCACCTGGAAATAGCGGTATATACAAAAAAAGGACGTAAGGGCCGGAGAAAGGGCACTGGGGTGTGGGAAAATCTAACTAACTGGTTGACTCTGTCTGACTAGCCTGGGTACTTCTGTTTTTTTTTCTTTTTTTTTTATTATTCGGTGCCCGCCCTCGGTCAATTTTCTCTGCATCTTCCAATGTCTGCTTCTTTCTTTCCCTTCTTTTTTTTTCTCTCTTTCTTTTTATTTTTCCTCTAGTTTTTTTATTCTCTTTCTTTCCTTTCTGTGTGCCCTTTATTCCAATTTCCGCTGCAATCTTTTTCTTCAATGTTACAGGTGGGTGGGGGGGGGCAGAGGGGGAGGGGTAGCCGACAGACCTTCAATGTAAATTTGTATGTTTACTCACTTTGCAATTTGAAAAAAAAAAAAAGGAATCTAAGGGTAATCAGGATAATAAACTGATATATTCTCTCAGAAACGTTTTCAAGGAGGAAACCAATTCAGTGCCACACCATCAGCCTGTAGCTTACTATCCAATGTTTACAAAAAGTAAACCTAAATCTACTTTGAACAGTCCTGTAATATCTCATCTTAAAGCAACTGCCGATATTGAGCTATCTAATGATGACATACAGGGCCCAGAAAGTATAAATAAAAAAAACCAAAAGATGACCAAACTGAAAAGAAGAAAGGCGCTAAGAAGAATTGAGAAAAAGAAAGCCCATAAAATTAGATTTCAGAATAATCCCCCTTTACCAATCGGATTATTAGGTAATGAGGAAAGAGCAGAATCGCCCCGGATACCGAAGATAAAGGAGCAGAAGTCGTCGGTGAAAACCCAAAGTGATAACTTTATCCAACTGAGTAAACTAAACCCAAAGGCAACACATTTTCTACTAGTACCACATGGCCCTACAAGCCCGGCATTAAGAGAGATGCCAAACAGAACTTCTTCTATTCAGAAAAAGGATCCACAAGCAGAGAAGATCAGGTCTAACTATCTGCAAATCACAGAATTATTCCCTTCAGATGAAGCTCCACTCAATCGCGACCGAATTATTAGTCTGCTTCAAAAGATTCAGCCGTTACAATCCCTAGCGCGAAATGAAGTAAAACTAGTTATGTTCCCGGAAAAAACAAAAACAACTACTGCGATTGTAGAATTTTGGTCTCCAGTAATACCAGGAATTATACTGATGGAAAGTGAGACTCTCCACAAATATGGTTATGATCTGATTCCAGTATTAAAGCACGAAGTTCAAAAGAAACATATAACTGTAGAATCTCTCAAAACGCAGCGATTGAAGCAAACCTTTAACACCATGATCATATCCCTAGACCATGTTGCAGAAAACATATTTGTTTCTATAAAGAATGGCGAAAGAGAAATCTGGAGTAAAAATACCCCCAGTAAGGAAATAACAAAGAGGGATCATTCATGGGCCTGGATCTCGGATACCCTGAACAGTAATAAACAAATTAAGGATAACAAATTCTCTGTTTAGCACAGGCTTGACGATCTCCTCCTGGAACATAGCGGGAAAAACTAAAGAAAAAATGGCTGAAATAACAAAAAACTCTCCAGCTATAGTGGCTCTTCAAGAAACTTGGACTACACAAAATTTTAATCAAGAGAAATATTTTGTATATGATATTCCTGCAGAGCAGGTTGATCGGGGGTCATGTGAAAGGTGGGATAGCGATTTTATTAAACGAAGATTACAATTGGGCCCAAGAAATAATTCCAACTAACTCAAAGAATCATCAATGTATTAAGATCAAGTTTGGGACAAACCTTCAAGAAACCTTAAAAGATCTACTAATTTACAATATATCTATATCCCCCTTGAGTAAAAATGGACGTACTTGCTATAGAAATCTTAAAAGATATTGAACAAACAATTGAAAGTCAAGGTTATCCATCGCTTTTTATTATGGGTGACCTTAATGGGAAAATATCTAATGAGGTATTACTAAAATGGGCAAATTGGCATAAAGAAGAGGCCCTGGGAATCTCCATTCCACTACTTCCTAAAGAAAATAAGGCGGATAAAAGAGGAAAAATCCTAATAGCATCACTCCCCATGTTAAATGGAATAATACTAAATGGCAATGTAGAAGGAGACATTCCTGCCTCAAATACAAGACAGGGAAACTGTAGTTCCTCACTGCTGGACTACATGATCTGCAGCTAATTTTGTCCATGGTAGTGACCATGCTATTTTACAAGTAAGTACAGAGTGGAAAACACAACTTTCCCTGTCAAGCCAAATTATGTACAGTTATAGCACAGTTTTGGCAAACCCAGTCCAAAGACCGATTCATTGGAATTCAGCTACACTTAATAAGATAATTACCATAATCGATTCAACGCAACTCCTACAATTAATACATTCTACAAATCCGATAACAAATTTTGAAATGGTTATCAAAAAGTTAACACAAAGATTACAGGAAAAGTTGATGCAACCGAGAACAACAAAGAATCAAAACAAAAAGCCAAAGTCAGCTACCAATACAAAACTTCTAAATAAACTGATAAGAGAACAGTTTCCAGAAAGCTCAGCATCCAAACAGTTAGAAATTAACAAATTGAAAAACCAATGTAGGAGAGAAAAAGAAAAAAATAAGAGAATAACCCAAGATAAAAACTGGGTAGACCTGCAGATAGCTGCGAAACAAAACAACCAACGTGCCTATTGGAGTATAATTGCCAAAGAAACGGGTACGAAAAAAGCATTACAAGTTATTCCGGTGCCTCCAAAGGAATGGGAACTCTACCTTGCCAATTTATATAAACTAAATACCAATTCCGAAATGAGCCATAATTTTGCTAGGAATTCAGAAATAAAACCCTTAAATATCGGAGTACCTAGTCCATTTTCAATTGAGATACATATAAGAAAGGCGAGAACGACAGGAGCAACAGGTCCTGACCAAATCCCGATCAAGGTCCTCCAATGTAACCCCAAAGAATGGAGTAAGATGTTATCTCCCCTCTTCAACCATATTTTTAGTACTGGGGAAATCCCAAAATCTTGGAAGGGGAGCATTGTAATACCCATACATAAAAAGGGTACGAGGCTGCATCCTGGCAATTACAGGCAGATAGCCCTTCTGGATGCAACAGGAAAAATCTTTACAGCAATAGTACTAGATCATCTTAAGGACTGGGCCTTTTCATCTGGACTAATTCCCCCATACCAGGCTGGATTTAGACCAAAGCATTCGGTCACCGACAATATTGCTATGTTGCAAACCATTCTAGATAAACACGTGACAATTAAATCCCAGGTTGTATATGCTACTTTTATCGATTTCTCCACCGCATTCGATAGAGTGGATAGAGGAACACTCTGGAGAAAACTTAGTAAAATGGGTATCCCGGATAAACTATTACATATATTAACATCACTACATACAGATACCCGGTGTCAGGTTCAAATGGGGAGGGAAAAGGGTCTTACTAGTCCTATCCCGACTCCAAACGGCCTTAGGCAAGGATGCCTTCTTGCTCCCCTATTGTTTTCCCTGTATCTTAGTGATATGCCTCAATGTTTTCAGCAAGTATGCAACTTTCCACCAAAAATAGCCTTCCACAATATACATACTATGTGATATGCAGACGATGTAATTATATTAGATCTAACCCCATTTGGTTTACAAAGAAGCCTCCAGGCACTTCATAATTATACGGAGGAAAATGATCTAATACCTAACATCCAGAAAACAAAAATAGTTTCATTTTCAGTAAGGAAAAAGAGCACCAAATTCAGCTGGTCCCTAGGGGGGAAAATCGTGGAAGTGGTAAATGAATATACCTATTTAGGTCGAATTTTCACCAAGTCTTTACAAAATAGGCCCCATACTCTGAATCTGACCCGGAAATCCGATGTGCATGTGGGAGCACTTTCACGGTTATACGCAGCATCTGGACAAAGACACTTTTCTTCCATGCTTAAGGTATACAGCGCCAAGATTCTACCAGTATTGTCATACACTCTCGAATATATACCAATAAGCCAATGGAGTTTTTTAGACCTAAAAGAAGGAAAAATCCTAGGGAAGCTAACAAAGCTGTCTCAGGCGGTCCAGTACAAGCTCTCCGCCTTGAGTACTCATTAACCAGTTCCTATGCTCGAGGAATTGCCAATATCATCAGGTGGGCGTATAATCTCCTCCACGCGGAAGAAGGAACGCTTCGATCTCTGCTCAAAATAGAAACATTTGAATGTGATTCGTCGAAACATGTATTTTCAAAAAATGCTTTATCCGCTTTCAAGTTATCAGAGACTAACATCAATCTGTTATTATCTTGGACACCTGCCCAGCTGAAACTCTTCTTAAAGCACTTTACTCCAAGACTTAGTTTTTACCTTGACTCTCAGTACTGCTTTAAATTGCCTTTATATAAGAATGTTACAGAAACTATAGCTTTTAAGAAACCTCAGCAGTATATTAACTTTAATCTAAACCACGGGGTCAGGAGATCGATTGTTCTGCTCCGATTTGGGATACTTCCTGTAAAAACCGTCACATCTAGGTGGCACCTAAAAGAAAGCACTATTTGTAATCTGTGTAATGGTGGAGAGCAGGACTTCGAACATTTGTTGTTTATCTGCCCAAATGCGATAGTGGTAAAGGCAAAAAAGAGGTTTTTACAACCAGTTTATACCAAATGTAGAATTAATTCAGTACAGGAACTGATTATTTTATGTAAAGCTCCGCCAAACGAATTTGTTTGCTACAATTTTTACAAATTTTTAAAACCATTTTTAACTTTGTATTAGAATGAAAATTTTAACAAAACGGTGTAAAATTGAATACTGTGCATTAAATATTTGTGGTTCTCATTGGAGAACCAAATCAAATAAATAAAAAATAAACTTGAAAATAAACTTGAAAACTTGTGGGCAGTGTACCAGGTATGGCAAGTGCATTACCGAATCCTAAGAGTAAATATTTCCCAAAAATGATGTTGCAAAAGAATTGTCCAACAATATGTTTCTTTCTCAGAGAAGCCTTGTGCCATTTTTTTGTTGTTGAGGATGCTTCCCAAACAACCAAGGCTTAAAGGATTTTTTTCCATCATCATCTTTTTCCATGTTCAAAGTGAGGCAAAAGTGGCCCAAGGGGCTTGTAAATCTGCCCCTACGTTTATAAACTTTTCAAGTTTTATGACATTGCAAACTGCAACAGTTTTTAAAAACCTTTGCGGACGAATTCCAACTTCGAGTATTAAACCGTCTCTGCATGTTGTCTTTAGCTACTAAAGATTATAGTTTGGTTTTTCTGAACTAAATAGTGTGTGGCGACCTAAACTTAATGTTGACTCAGACATTGTATTTCTACCTATCAGAGAGATAGTGTTAAATGTCAGACAAAGTTGGTTTTATTCACTGTTGAGCGTCCAACAAAGAGTCACAATGATCTGATAGTCACATGACTATAGCACTAAAATCACACGGAAATTGTAATCATTATTCAGATTAATGAGCATAACTGTTGTTAGTGAGGAAAAATAGCACAAGGTTGAGCTCTAACCACCCCCACCTCCCGCCCCCATCAACCTCAATGCATTATTAATGTTGTTATATGGCAGGCATTAAAAAGAAAACAATAACCTAACGATTCATAGCTGCCAGATCGTGAGTAGTTTATCATGAGAGCAGCGACTCATTTTATTTCTGCCCTTGACTGAGAGATTAATACTAATTTCCCCTCATTGCACAGTCTGACCTTTTCCTTGCATTAAGCCAGTGCAAGTGTTAATGGGAAAATAATGGCACGGCAAAAACATTAGCTCCAGCGAGAGCATTTTTTTTATCAGTTTTTAACTTGATTCTGATAATGGGCCATACAATTTTACTAACAGTGTTAACTCCCTAAAGTAACATTTCCTGGATGAATTAAAGCCGATGTTGAACTTCTGTCTGGCATGAGCTTCGCCTCTCTTATCTAATTAAACCTAACCCCGAGACTATTAGAAGTTTCAAAGCATCGAGTGAACATGATAACAGATTGTTTTTATGACAGCAAATGTGTTTTTCTTTCTTTTTTTGAGTGGAGTTAACAGACTTTTTTTTATCAGTCAAGAAAATCTCTTGTCATAATGTAATACAACAAATCACAGAACCACCATGTTACCTGGTTGTATACCTGTCGTAAGCAATTGGAAACAAGGGCTGCGCCTGACCATGTGCTCTGCCTCCCGTTTTACTACATGATATAGGGCTTACCAATGTAAGAGTAGCCTATTAATGACGTGTCATTTTCCAAGGCATATTTACTGCATTTTGTAAAACGATTTATATTGTATTGATCAAAGGGTATTTGTTAGAAATTACATTTCTGGTTTGCAGAGTTATGCACCCTGTCCAAGCAGGAACCACAGTCCTAGTCAGGGTAAGCCAGAATTAACTTGTACTCATCCTCTGGTAGCTTGGCACAGTACAGTCAGACTTAAGAGGCAATGTGTCAAGTATTTGTGCAACACTTCAAACAGGATAGCAGTAAAAACACCCAAAAAAATATACCACACTTGGTTAAAAAAATAGATGTTAAATTAATTAACAAAACAAGACCAACACGACAAAAATCCAATGAGTATAACTGGAGTCATGAATTTTTAAAAAAAAAACTTAAATGAGGTGCTTAAAAGCATAAACTGAAATGAGGTGCTTAAAAGCATAAAGTACTAACCCCAGCTATTTGGTCACTCTAGACCGGTCCAAATCGGAGTCAGATACAGGTACCAGCCTTGGCCCAGTGAAACAGTACCTTGATTCTTGGTTGTGTCAATTTAGCGGAAGAGATGCAAGGAGCAGAGTAGGTGACATGTCGATCCTTAGGATGGAGGCAATGCAACGGCTCTGAGATGCGCAAAGTCGGAGGTGTATCAACATGGGTGGAGATGCAATGTCCTTGATCCTCCCCGGAGCAGCGATGTGTTGGCATCATTGGAGATGAGCCCGTTGTGAGTGGCACAACGGCAATGCATTAATTTTGGCAGCTGCAGCCCTCTATTTCCACTTCCAAAGGCCCAGGACTGGATTCGCACCACTTGGCAAGGCTGTAGGCAGATGGATTGGAAGTCTTTAATATCCCTGAGACGTCAAACAGTAAGCAAGCCAGCAAGCCCTTGGAGCATTGGTTCAGGCTGGGCGAGATACAGGTCCAGTCCTTCTCACTCCTAGGCAAGGAGGGCAGCAGGCAGCAGATCAGCACAGCAGAGCAGGAGTCCAGCAGAGTGACAGTCCTTTCAACAGCACAGCAGTCCTTGTTCCTGACAGAGCATCTACAGGTCCATAAGTGTACGGAGTTGGTAGTGGTGGGTCTAGTATTAATACCCATTTGTGCCTTTCATGTAGGAGATACTTCAAAGAAAGGCCTTTCAAGTGCACAGAGTCCCTTCCCTTCCTGCCCTGGCTCCAGACTCATTACAGGGCAGAATGCAGATCTTTGTGTGGGGATAGGACACAGCCGATTCACATGTAAGTATCTGCTCCTCCCTCCCATCCTGCCCAGGAAGCCCATCAGGATATGGATGGCCCATTAGTCACACCTAAGCGTCCTTTGTGTGTGGCTGTCTATAGAAAATTCACAAAGTCCAGCTGTCACCCACCTCAGACATGTATTCAGAAACAGGCAGGCGGTATCTAATGGCTAAAGTAAGACAATGCAAAATTTCTAAAAGTGGCATTTTCAGAATTACAATTTAAAATCTAACTTCACCATAGGTTGGAATTTTAAATTGTGGTTCCAGAGACACCAAACGTGGGCTCCTACCTCTTTTCAATTGGAAATTACACTTATAAAATATTATACGGTATTCCCAATGTTAACCTATTATAGTGATAGACCTTGCAGTAGTGAAAAACAAATGTAAGAGTTTTTTACTACAAGGACATAAAACCTAAAAGTACATGTCCTACTTTTTGAATACACTGCACCCTGCTCTTGACATGTGAAGGGCTACCTTAGGGGTGACATATGCATTACAAAGGAAAATTAGGCCTGGAAAGAGGGTTACCTTGCCAGGTCGACATGGCTATTTAAAATTGCACACACAGACTCTGCAACGGCAGGTCTGAGACATGTTTAAAGGGCTACTCAAGTGGGTGGCACAATCAATGCCTCAGGCCTGCTAGTAGCATTTAATTTACAGGCCCTGTACACACATGGTGCATATTATTGGGGACGTACATTTAAATGAAATGTGCCAATTGTTCATAAGCCAATGATACCATGTTTTAAGTGGAGAGCACATACACTTTAGCACTGGTTAGCAATGGTAAAGTGTTCAGAGTCATAAAGCCAGCAAATAGGAAGTCAGCAAAAACAGGAAGTCTCAAGGCAAAAAGTTCGAGGAAATCATGCCGAGGGTGCCAGGTCTAACAGTATTTGTTATGCACAGCTAAATACTTCACACTCTTGAGACTGGCAAACCACGTATGATGTCAGTGATAGGTAAACCAACACAGTGATTTTGCTGCCCCAGATATGAAGATAATGCCTATCCCCATCAGAATAACTAATACAGCCTAAAGCATCTGGTTTGCCCCAAACCTTGCTCTATGAGCCTGATGTGTAAAGTCATTTACATGTGTACAGTTTACTTATAAATTGATTCAAAGAGCTTGAGAATAAGACCTGGTTTCTGATGGGTGTCAAAAGGTCTTTGATTATATAGCTTACGTCTTCCTCTGCCACCACAGATATAAAAATGCACATCGGCTGCATATGACCAAAGCCTTCTATAAGGCTGTTATAAATATTTTCACCTTCAATGAGAATCAGTGGGACACACCCATTTTAGGTTTAATTTGGTGACTGTTATGTGTTTGTCATATGTCTGGATTACCTTACCCTGATAAAAACTGCGAATTAGGCAATATTTACCAGTGTCAAATAGCCTTGGCTTGCAGCAAGGCTGGTGCATTGCTGTTTCCCAAAGTCTTTCCAAGTGTTACTAACTAGTGCACTAAGGGTGTTGGTAGTCTGTTGTGCACCCTGAAGGGTCAGAAACGTCCTCTGTAGTCATGACCATGCATTGCCACAAGGAGTCCATCATAGTGCCTGTGCTAAAATGTCACTCAGTAGGTTGGCTTTTGTGCAGGGTTTAGTTTATGTACTGTGATGCAAAGAAGGTGGGTAGGTAGGTGTAATGGTGCTGTATTGCCAATGCTAAACAACAGAGAGAAAGTGCCACTACTGATCTTTTGTTTGTCTTCTTACTCAACAACCCAGGGCAAAGACAACTTATCAAGGCTGGGGCTTACTATTCAATAGCTTTTTATTTTACAAATTCAATTTGAAAGTGCATTTATTTAAACTTTCATCGCATATTGTCAAAACAAGAACATTTTTTAACAACAAAGAAAATTGGGACACAAGAATAGGACAATAATATCAGCCATCCATTCCAAAATCAATCATATCACAGTCATACCACACACATTCATGCATTCATGTTGTCAAAATACTTAGCCCGATTGAATACGGGTAAACAATGGGGCTAGGTATTAGGTCTGCTACCTAAATATACAATTATTTACAGTGAATTATAAAATGTATTCATTCTTATGAATCAGATGAGTCATACAATTAGGTAAACAATAAGTACAAACAGATTCAAAAATTTCAAAGCAACTAGTGTTACAGAATTAACACTAAGGCAAAACCATGAGGAGCAGACGCTGAGCGTGAAGGGGCCTACGCATTTCGAGTCCCTAAGATTGAAAGGGAATCTCATCAGGGCCAGGTAACTCTGAAAAAAGAAAAAAAGGGGAAAACTTGTGTACATTTGTTTGAAAAGAATCTACCGTGCACTACAACATCCAAAGTGGCCTCAGCTTACCAATACGGAGATTATCCAGAGGTCAGGGAATAGATGTCACCTGTGTTTATAACAGAAAGGATAGAAAAGATGTGTGTGTAAGCTACAGTTCTAAAATTGCATGCCATACCGATATCATAGGCAGATTTCCAATGCATCAGAGATGGTTAGTAGCCGCTTGCGCTGCCATTTCCTGTAAGAGAAGCAGGCAGGCGATAATGACAATCATCAGTGCCTCATTATTTGGAATAAGACAGCAATTTCCACCCATCTGTTTATTAGAATTCCTTCTTCATTGTGAGGTATATTAAGTGTCATCATAAACACAGACACACACATTCACAGGCAACATAATATTGCCTAGTTATCACTTGTACTGTTTTCCCTAAAACGGTCAGAGCGGCAAGTCATTGCCCCCCACGTTAAACAGCAATTCTGTGTGCAGTATTATTAGTAGACAGAATGTATGCCTGTGACTATCAGCCTATAAAGATGGTGCAATAATGTGCTTTCTGATTAGATCTTTTTCATCTCTCTGAAGCATATAAAACAATATTTACTGTACTGTACATTGTACATCAAATGCATACCCGCTTCCAATCATTAACAGCACTAGTGTGTAAAATATGAACATGCTCTTATGCCTCTTTACTCACCATCCTCACAAAAAATAACACCTCAATTGTTTCTGAAATTTGGGAAATGACAGACTTCCAAAGGGGGAGACCCTTTTGGGCAATTAAATTGCCTACTATAGCTAAATAATACTGCAGTTAATTGTGTCTCAGAACCCAACGTTACTTATCAGCTCTAGGATTAGCATTCGTCAATAACAATTAGCAAATATGTGAGTGCTTAGGTCCATGGAACCTGAAGTTTTTCTAATTTTTAAAACAAAAGGAAAAAGAAATGGGGCTGATGAAAGGCCACCCTCTCCATCTGTAACTCCCAAAAAAGGAAAGATCGGAAAAAGACTAAAAAAAGCAGAGAATATTGAGCAAAGGAGGGGCAAAAAATCAAATTCCATGACGACATTCTTCTTAGACCATTTCAATAGACCTTGGGGAAAGGGTGAAGTCCACAACAGGATCTGAGAATTCACAGTTTAAGGCTGTTCCTGGGAATCTGCATGGTCAACGTTGTTTAAATAGGGTGTAACTTATTAGTCTATAATGAAAGAGAGAATGGAGGAATTTACAAATTTGGACTTGTCTAATTTGACAACAATTCAACTGTTTTGAACCAATCTGTTTTGCTGAATCTCTTGGCCCAGGTAGACCAACTTAAGTTGGTAAGGAGTAGTGATTTTGAATTGGTGGAACTATTAGACACTCAATTAGAGAAGAAAACAAGGGTTACATTCAAACCACCAGTTATTGTAAATTTGATTTTGAACAACTGTGATTTTTGTATGTCTCAAGGAATTGCCATTATTCCCTACCCCCTTAAAAATAAGGTCTTGTAAGTGGGTGGGGGCGGACTGTTTGTCATTGTACTGTCCTAGTGAGGAATGCTCTGTTTCACAGGAAGAGAGGGCTATCAACACAAAATTAACAATAATGTCTTGTAAAGCTTGTTCTGGGGTTTCATGCAATGAGTATAAATTAGGCGTGATATCTAAAAGTGATGATGTTTCAAAATGGGACTGGCTAGCTGGATTGTTAAACACTGGAAAAATGTCCACCCCAAATATGCTGAAGCAGGATGTTTAAGAGTGGGTCTTTCTCCTTTAAAATTGTTTCATGGAATATAGTAGGCTGCTGGAATAATCTGGGTAACATCAAGAATTTGGATGTATTAGGTCCAGTGGTAATTTGCTTGCAAGAAACATGGGTTCCTGCCACTTTTGAGGTAGAACATTTCTACGTAATTAGTTGTCCTGCTACTAAATCAAAGAGAGGCCATGCCATGCCAGTGGTGGTATAACCACACTACTGTGTACAAATGTTTAGTGTATTTGCACCAATTGAACCTATTACATTGTATTGTATTCCCAGAGCAGAATTTGGGGCACCACTCTGTTTTTCCCTTTATTTTTGTTAATCTTTATTTTCTACCAGAGCCAAAAAAATACTAATTTGTTAAGACAGGTATGATTATGTGTAAAGTGAGTATCACCAAGGTCATAATGATGGAAGATCCAAATAAAACTGTCTCTAACCTTTCACGGGACAAGGCTTTTAATATCTGGGCCATCATGATCCCTAGTTCCTCCAGGCTGCTGGAGGCATGTAGGGAATATGAATTTACAGTCCACTATGGGAGACATCAGGGTGATATCAAGGCTCACTTTGCCCATATAATGACACAATAGGCCTGGATAATAGTCTATGTTATTAGCTTGCATATGGTTTTCTAATATCTTGCTGATTTGAAGGTAGTAAAGAATATTTTAGGTAATTACAATATTCTTCTTTTTACTATTAACGGCAATCCATAGGATGTGGATTCATGGCAGACCCCTGAGTGTGACAATGTGTTACTTATCATAGTGAATGGGAAGGTTTTATGGACCAAGAAAGATAAATAGTCGTTATTAGTAGAATGAAGGGAAATTCTTGAAAATCTTCGCTCATCAGGATCTCATAAGACAATCCAAAAATTTTAATAAACTGTTTGTTTTTAATAAGCTCATCAATCATCTGCAAAAAAGGCAATTCACCTTTTATTCTAAGGAACAAAATACGTGAATTTCTCACTTAAAAAGAAGAACTAGAAGGGTAAGAATCCAAACGAGATTTAACTCTGATAACATCTGGGTAAAAATAACTGAAGCAGTAGAATGTAAAAATCGAAAAGCCTTGTGGAAAGCCTTAAGAGAAAATAGTGTCTCCTTCTCCAAACCTAAGATAAGTAATATTTCTAGAATGGAATGGCAAGATTACATTAGCTCCCTCTATGTCTTGAACTCACAGACTACAAGTAATAGTGTTATTAAGTCTATAGATGATGGATCAGCTGGGAGATGTGCTCCCCTTCTCCCTCTTATGAGACAGGAAGTGTCGTATTAGCTTAAAGCTGCTAAAAATACTGTTGCAAGAGGTCCAGACCAACTACCTATTTCTATCATAAAATGAGAGCTGGAGTTACTGGCCACTTATTTAGTGGTGATTTTCCACTGTTGTTACCTAACCAGGGTGGTCCCTAAATCTTCGAGGGGCAGTATAATTATGTTGTTACATAAAAAAGGCCCCTCAAACTTACCTGACAATTATAGACAGAACACCCTGTTGGAAGCCACAGGAAATACATTTTTTATAAATGTGATTTATCTAATCTACTTGAATAGGTGGATGACAATCATATTATTTCTTTGGTGAAAGCAGGGTTTAGAGCTGGTCACTCATCCTTGGACAATATAGTGTTAATCCATCTTGTATTCGAAAAATATGTGAAACAAAGAGGGATGCCTGTCTACGCGGCCTTCATAGATTTTTTAACTACGTTTGACCGTCTGGACAGGCCGATCTTTTTCAAAAAGTTGTGTGCTTTGGTGTTGGAAAACGAGGCAGCATCTGTGCGGCCTGCACAAATAATATGACTAAATGTGTCCTTCACTGGAAACCAAACACCCAATTGTAGTGCCTGACTCTCAGAGGGTAGCATTGCAGAGCAGTCTGAGGCTTACTCAAGGGAGGTTGTGTGGGCTGGTTATCGCCATTTGCAGGTGCGCAGAAATAACACTCAATAATTGATTGTCCAGTCTGTACTTTACTTTATAAAATTAAGAGTACATTTATTAAACACATACACTACTCAATACTATGCACCAATTTACAAATATACATAAGCTGTTGGAATTACTTTGTAACATTGCAGAACATCTCCACCCCTCCCGAAGGGGCGTGGGGTCTAGTACCACCACTCCTGTGTATGCACATTATCTTGCCCCCAATGCAGTTAGTTGAACATAACCTGGAGCAAGGGCCCTGTGCACTGGCACCATCCCAGTGGCGACCCCCCCAATTATCTCAACAACCATTTAAAATAGGTATCCCAGCCTTGGTGACACAAAACCCTGACTGAGCATTTCCTACTGACGATGGAGTATACACCTCTGCATCTTAACCCCTTCCACGCTCATGACGAGCTGGGCTCGTCATGCAGTAGCCTCCTGCTACGCTGATGACGAGCCCAGCTCGTCATGAATAATGGGGTTCATGGAGTTCCAGCACAGGAGAAAAATCCCCATAGCATTCAAGGTGTTAAGGGCTAGCAGTCTGGGTTTTTCACCTAAGCGCAGCAGCAAGGATACATGTTTAAGTACCACTTTAGAACAACAGTGCTCCTCACATTTGTGGATCATTAGATTGCATTGCAATTACAGCCCCTAAAGTAACCTTGGGCAAAGCACTACGCTACACTTGCATAGTTTGCGAAGTTTGCGCTACTTTGCACAACACAAATTGCACGTAGCACAGTGCAAACACGTGTAGCATAGTGTAGTGCAGTGGTCATTTTTTGCTTGCTTGCGGTCCTGAACGTCAAGTTGGCGACCACGAGCAAGCAAAATGACATCCCAGCGAGACTTTTCCTCGTTCGCGATCAGCAACATCAAGTTGCTGATCGCGAGTGTGGAAAATAAACCTCCTGGTGAGATTCTCAATGCAGGGAGGTCAGGTTTCTCATTGGGAGTGGTCGCGTATGCTCGCGACCGCTCGCAATGAGAAACTACCAGTCCGCGTTGAGAAAGCTGCCGCTTGAGTAGAAATCTACTGGAGAGGCAGAAAACGACTGCTTGCACTGTGCAAGATGCAGTTTGCACTGATTGAACAGCGCGGACAAGCATCCGGGACTGTGCAATCAATGCGAACACCATTCTGCACTGTACACTGTGCAGTTTTGCGTAGCTCGCGTAGTGCGAAGTGCACTTCGCATAGCTATGCATAGTGCTACTTCGCAAACTACACCCAGGCTTACCCTAAAGGCATCACAGATGAAATCACAGGAGTACGCATATACAACCAGATACCCTAGCAGGAATGTCTGACAACATAACCTCATTTTGTTTATGACATCACCTTACACAGGCACTTCACATTACACATGCGGCTTTCAGTCCCTCTAAAAGAAATTATCTCAGTAAATGTATTTCTGGTGCAATTACACCACTTCATCTCCAAGCATCCCCAACTCAGCCATTCACTCCTTGATGCACTTCTACACCCTCAGCTGTAGAACAAACATTCCTGCCCAGAAGGTGTTAAATGCTGGCTGAGCCCTTGAGGGGTTAATCTTTTCAAGTCCCCATTTTACTTAGGGAGGGACTGCTCTTCATGCTGGGGGGAGACTGCGCTTCTCCAGCAGCTCTCCCAGCACCTTTTTTTACAAATGAGGGTGACCCCCCTCCTCCGGGGGCCACCAGGCACCAAAAACGACGATTTCTTCATGCCTTGCAAGGCATTATGGGGCACTACAGGCTCCTTTCGTGAATATTGGATGAGCGGCTCTCCCACCTCGGTGGGGGGCCCGGTCCCACCCAGACACCCAGGTGAGTGCTGCAGCTCGGGGAGCCCACTCCCAGCCTCCTTCACCCACTTTCCGGGGCCTGGTCCCCCAGGACCCCAAACGCACTCTCCTGCTATTCCGGGGTCCCAGTCCCACCTGGGAGCCACTCATGATGGCCCGGTGAAGGGCAGCTTAGGGAGCCCACCCTCGGCTGCCCCTGCCGGCTCCCCGCTCAGCCAGCACCCTCGCGTGTTGCCGCGGGAGCTGGCTTCCTCTTCTGGTCTGCCCGCTCTGGCAGGCAGACACTCAGATCTTCGCCGGCTCCTCCGGGGAAGTGCAACAGCCCTCTCCCACTCGTCTGCCAGCACTTTGGGCCTGGGATGGGATCCCAGGCCCCTGAACATCTACAGAGGCATGATGGCGCTCCCCCATTCAGCATCGGCAGGGGCCAGGGTGGGCCCCTAGCGCTCCGCTGGGGTGCATCTTCCTGGGGAGAATGACAGCACTCCCTGACTTTGCTTCGGGGCCTGGGGTTCCAGGCCCCTCAAAACCTCTTTGCGGGGGGCGTGCCCCCAGCTCCTATTTATCTTCAGCTCCCCGGGATGGGGTCCTGGGCCCTTTGCCCACATTTTCGCGGGGGCACGACAGTGCTCCCCCTTCTCCCACGTCACTGGGGTCTAGGGTGGGCTCTTAGCCCCCTTCTTGGGCGACTGCTTCCTCCTGGGACAGCACCCGGGACCTGACCCACCCCGGGGGCATAATTACGACCGGCGGCGGAGACCCACAAGCTTCGTCGTCGGTCCCAGGTGGGGTCAAAGGTCACCCACCTTTTGGGGGGCATATCTCGTCCCCCAGGCTGCGATTTGCACCACTCCGTCCTCCCTTTGCTCCTGATGGCCAGCTCTACACATCTGGAGCACTTGTCACTACCCTCCTCACCTCCAAGAGGGTGAACTTTGTCAGGGAGCTGTTTTCAATGGCTCCCTGTGCCAGCCTTTCACCTGCTCTCCTCCTGCACCTCTTTTCTCCCTGCACAGAGGCCCCTGCTTCTGCGCACTGGTCCTGGACTATTCTCCTGGTGCTGTTCAGGACCCTGGGGGCACTCATGGGGTTCCTCCATCCCCTGCCCATTGCGCTTGGCTCCAGCACCTTCTGCCTCAGCAGACCACACCCCAGAGCAAGCTTCTCTTCCTGTGCAAGTACTTTTTAAAAGTTGAGTAGGGGGCTGGCAGGAAGTCTCTGTTTGTCCTATCAAACAGCGACACATCACTTCACTGCTCCTCCTTCCTGCCCAGCCTCTGGGTTTGTTCAAAATAGTGTTGTCCAGGGTCTCTGGCCACATGGTCTATGAAAAAGCCCCTTTCCCCCTCGCTGCCTACCCTCCTTGGTACAACCTGGTGCCTGGCACCCAATGATAGCTGCTGATGGATGAGCCTGTAGCCCGCCCATTTTCTCTTCATGGAGAGGAGGCTTTAGCTTGTGAAAGAAAGGTTATCAATCCATCCTGCTGAGGTCAGCCCCCAGCCAGGCCCTGGTTATGGCTGACTCAGAGAATTGTGACATTTCTTTTTTTTTTTTTTTTTGAGAACCTTTATTGACACTTCAAGTAAATACAAGCATGGGCCTACAACCTCCCCGGCCGGCCGCTAGTCAAGTCGTAAGTACAGCAAATCAATATAGAAAAAGACAGCAGCCCGAAAATCGGGGTCTAATAAATGTCCAGGATATAACTTGTATTCAAGCGTGCTATGTAAGAATTAGGATCCGAGAAGGTTCATTTTACAATAAAGGAAAGAGTCAATGCCATACGGTCATACATGGTCCTACGATAGCAAGCATAAAGCAGGAAATCCGCAAACAGTACAAATACGTTCGAAGTGTTGGGGGTAAGGCATACAAGGCAGGATAAATGTAAAAACAAACACGTTTCATAGCGAGCTGTACCCCACCCCTCAAAACGAAACATACTGTAGGAAACATGAAAAAAGACGACACCAAAAAGAAAGAAAGACAAAGGGCCATAGAAACAAAGAAAGGACAAATTAACAAACCCCATCCCCCTACCCCCCACCCTGCACCCCTGCAGAAGGCTACGGCCTATCCCCCCCCGGCAGCGTGCCTGTCACCCTAAATAAGAGACCCGAAATATAGAAGAAGAGAAAAAGAAGAAAAAGAGGAAAAAATGTGGGGAAGGGCCATAGATCTAGCCACCCGGCACCCTCTCCACCACCGCGCACAATAAACATCCTAGAAGCAAGATCAGAATAGCCACGGAAAACAGTAATCACCAATAGCACAGTCAATAACATCCCCGCAGAGTGTCCCCCAAAGCACCGTCAGCCAACAATAAGGTCCACCGTGTCCCAGACGGTCTCACCCCTGGCCTTTCCTATCAGTAGTACCAACATACGTCCACTTATCAATCGGCATACAGAGCAGCGTGGAGGGTCCGAGTGATCCGGGCGGCCCGGATAGTGTCGTTACTCCTTGGGATTTAAGCCACCGAAACCCAGCCAAAGATGTAGGGCGAAAACCCGTCTGTGTCAATATCGACCTCGAAAGCATCCTCCAGTCCGAACACAGTCTCACCAACCAGGGAGAGAGAGTCACACCTTCCGGTAGGCGCCGAAGCGCAGCCGGGGCAGTCCAAACTATAGATAAACGCTGTTGCCCCAGCCGCCGAATAGAGAAGTGCGCCGACAAGTCACTCACAGGTACAACAGAACTGTCCAAAGCGATCTCATGAACCGGGTCTTCCAGCGTCTCCACGAACATAGGTGTAGCTGGAGCACTCATCACTGACGCAGAGGCGGGCACAGCGGCGCCCCCCAAAGATCGAACCATGCCCGCGTGGAATGGCGGGACAACAATGGCGGCCATCCTTCTTCCCAGATCCAGGGCGTCCCGGATCAGGGTCAAATGCAGGGTTGTTAACGCAGCCAGGATATCTCTGGACGTGGGTTCTTTCTCGTGTCGCCATACCCAGGACTCTCCCGCACAGTAGCTTCTCTGCCTGGGTGTGGTGTGCACACGAGGGCGCCATCAGCCATCTTAGTTGATCCGGCCTTGTCCTTCTCCACCTCACCTCGGGACCGGGCCCCACACCAGGGGGCAACAGGAGGAACCACGAGGATCCCGAAAGTCAAGGCAGGCTTCCCAGCGGAGGGTCACCACAGGGCTAAACAAAATCCCTGCCACTCCCTGGGAGTCGCCCGTCGATTCCGGGAGAAGGCAATAATCATGCCCGGACACAACACCGGAGAGGGGGCCAAGTATCGAGCATTCCCCTCGATCCTGCTGTTTCGCACATCCCACACGGCACTCCGCTAGATGAACTGGGTCGGCACTGTCGCCAGCGGCCCAACAGATCACCGGTTTCCTCCGGCCGACTCCTCACCACCGCCAGAGGCCGCTGTTGTCGCATTCGCGGCCGGCGACTCTCCTCACTAGACACCCCGGTCCCGGCTCTGTCAAGGCCGCAAAACAGTCGGGGACATTTCCACGGGTCTGGCGCACGTAAAAGCCTCAGGAGCAAACGGTCAGTGAAAGTTGTCCTTCGCCAACGTAAATATGTCGTTACAGCTCAGGATAATTGCCAGGATATATGTACGGGGTGAGAAGGCTCACGGAGCCGGGCGTCTATGCAGCCATCTCGGTCGCCATCTTGGCTCCTCCGCGTGACATTTCTTGATGACCCAAAAGCAGTACAAATATGACTTTGGACTCTGCAGAATATTCCTTCTCACATAGGTTACAGTTGACTTTAGTGTGTGTCTGGAATCTGTAGGCCTTATGAAAGTTACTCTAGCCCATGGGCTCCACACCCCAAGATGGGAATAATGATGTGAAAAACAGTAAAACACATTGACTTTTCCTAGCATGTTCCTTCCCAGTGTATAAAGCCTAGTCCATGTCACCACCCAATTTTGCATAAGTCCTGCCACACCATTCACTTTGTAGCTGCTCCTGGACTGCACACATTGGGAATCTCCCCTGTGCAGTCCTTACACATGTACACACAAATGTACACCTGTGTCTGCATGTAACCAGCACGGTGTCCCTTATTCCAGCTGCTGTGCAGTGGCCTGGTCAAGCCAGGGGGACACCAGTAAAATCCCCATGCAGTCTCTTGCATTATGAGTTTACTGTGGGTGAGTCCCAACTTATGAGGCTCCTCACAGTAAAAGCTCAACAATTAGGTGCTCAAAAAGTGAAAAATCCGAGCGGCCCATAGTGTTAGAACTACCGTCTAATACTTGGGAATACCAAGAGATCTTGTAAAACATATTACTGCTCTCCACACAGCTATCTGGTGTCATGTAATGTTAGCAGGTAAGCGTGGTATGATGCCATAAATTACTACTAGTAATGGTTTGAAGCAGGGATGACTGTTGGTGTACCTGCCTTTTCTTGATATATGGTGGACCTGCCTAATGTGCTGAACAAGGATGCCGCAATGCCCCAAAATTAGCCTTGTATCCCTTAGTGACTCCTGGGTGAAGTAGGGGCGTTGAGCTCAGGAGCTGTGCACAATGCCTGCTTAAGGGAGTCAAATGCAGTTTTTCATTCCTCTGTCCAAATCACATTTCTGGGCTGCTTCTTGGAAGTCAGCTCAGTCAAGGGGGCAACAATGGTGCCATATCCCTTGACAAACCTCCTATAGAACCCTGATGAGGCCCAAAAATGCTCTGACCTCAATCTGGGTTTTGGGGACAGCCATGCCAGGATGGTTTCTATCTTGGCCTGAAGGGTTTGCACCTTCCCCCTGCCTTCTCTTTTCATTTTGCCGTCTATTTACCCTTCTCTTAACTCTCTTTTACTCTTTACTTGCTTATTTGCCAATTTTTCTTTTTGGCCCTTATTTCTTCTTGTGCTTCTCACAGCCCCTCTCACTTGCCTCTTCTCACATTTTCCCGCCTCCCAGTTGCCCTATTTAATGGCAGCCACTGCGCAGAGGATCAAGTGAGTGCCCTGACCTCCTGGCCTGGGACCTGCTGTCCCTCCTCGCAGCTCCTCCTGGCCATCTCCACCACTGACTGAGGAGAGCAGGGTTCGAGACCACTCTCGACCCACTCTCTGTGTCTGCACTGGTTGCTTGCTTTGGTGCTTGTTTTTTTTCCTGTTGGAGTCTTCTGTCTTTTGCCCTCTATTTAACCTTCTTTTAACTCTCGTTACCCTCTTTACTGGTTTATTTGCAAATTTTTCTTTTTGGACCTTCTGTCCTCTTGCGCTTCTCACAGCCCCTCCCACTTGCCACTTCCCACCATATCCCGCCTCCCAGCTGCGCTTTCCCTCCCCTCTTATTTAATGGTGACCCATGCCTGGCCACGACCCGACCGCATCCAGCACCAGAAACCCTGGATCTCCGCCCACCCACCGCTATGACTCAGCCACCCTCCTTGCACTCAACCCCGGAAGAAACAAAAACTGCCATCAGTCCACGCCAAACACGACACACAGCCTGTTCTCCTGCCACCACTGCCGCAAATCCTTCACTACCACCCCCACCACCAACAACAACGATGCACTGGGGTGCATCCTTCTCAACGTCCGCTCCATGCACAAGCATTCTATGGAGATCAGGAACCTCCTGGGCACCCTGTCACCTAACGTCTCCTTTCCCACAGAAACCTGGACCAACGCCATCTCCAACCCAGAATTCGCCATCGCCATCTCAGAAGGATACACGATTAGGAGCCCCAACCGCCCCGGAGGAGGACTCCCCATTGCACACAAAAAAAAAACTGCACCTTAAGTGACTCCTTCCCCCAGCTAAACAGCTGCACTTCCAAGTACAGACCAGCCCTAACTCCACACTCTGCGGCACTCTCGCCTACAAAGCACCGGGTCCCCAAGCCCTCTACACCTACACCATCACCGACTTCATCGCTCCCCATGCCATTGCCTCCGTAGACTACACTCTCATCTGAGACCTCAACTTCCACCTCGACAACCCCAGCAACTGGAGCAGAGTCACAGAGGAACAGCTCAACTCCTTCCTCAACCGCAACACCCCCACGGCCAGAACAGACGCCAACGTCGCTGCCAATTAATTTCATTCATGGATCTTTAACTGCGCAAACAAACTCACTGCACTACGCAAAGGCAACAGACACCACCGCAGCAAAGCCACCTGGTTTAACACCAATCTCCAAGAAGCTAGACGCACCTGCAGACGTCTCAAGAAGAACTATAGCAAGACACACAAAAACGGGGGCGTTGCCAAGATCCGGAGCAAAATGGTCGGCTAATCTAGTTGCTCTGTGTGCCCTACCTTCCCCCTGACATTCTGAGTGGCAATCCTGCTCCCCTGCAGTGGGAAATCACACCCGACCATGGGCGGATGCTCTATGGATGACTCCCGCTGCTGGTGACCACCTGGGTCCAGAGATATAAGTCCCATTGTCGGTGGGCCAGCCCGGGTGGTGGAGCCAGCAGCTCGATTTAGGGGCTTGGCAGCAGAGGGGAGTGATGCAGGCGTGGCTCCTGTCAGGCACCGGATGCGCGCACCCCTGAGGGCGCCCCCCTGAGGGAGGAGGCCCGACCAAAGAACCTCGCATATGCCCCTGAGGCTGCGGCGATCCTGCAGGCGGGCTCTCAGTGGCACCTCCTGCACTCGGTAATGGAGCGCCTATGCTGGCTACCTACTACATGCCAAGTGGAGTGCTGGACGCTATTGGCTGGATCCACAATACTACTGGCGAGACATGATCCCTCAGTATAAAGTGTGCAGAGCCTGGGGGAAAATCAGAGGAGAGTTGGTGTAATGACAGGCTGTATTAGTTGGCACAGGTGGGCTAAGTCATAATCCATCCATGGCCTCAGACTGCTCCTAGCTTACTGGTGGACTACATTGCCATATGGAGGAGGGGGTGTGAAGAGCGGCAGTTCCATAATTGCACACACTTATCTGCATTGGCCACAACCTGCATATCAGCCGGCGATCCGGTGAGAATGGCACTGGTGTCACTGACCCGCACTGCGCACTTGCCTGGTCCCCTTTGGTGATGCACGGACGGAGTTTCGCTCTATGCTGTACCTGATGCAGGAACATATATAAGGAAATTATAGCTAGAAAAGGATATCTACCACAACTTTAGATAAGAATACCTCTCATATGTGTTGAATATATAGATTTCTTCAACGGGCACCCTATAACAACAATATATACACTTAGAGAAGATAAGATGATATATTTGATGATTTATTTTTATGTATAAAGTTTATATTTCATTTCTCATTACATAATATAAGGATGCATATATAATTCACATTGATCATTCCATGAAATAAATATTGACAGTCTGCATAAATATATACAAATCCAGATGATAGACGAGGCGTTGATGCAGGCAGTGCTGCAGATGTCTACAACGCGCTTTTCGGCATACACGCCTTCATCAGGTAGCCGTCTATTGCACAATATAGCCTATTCTGAATATCAGTGATGATGTACTGTTGCTTCAAGTATATCTCTTGCATAATTTTGAAAATGCGTAGAAGTTGTGCGCTTTGGATGTGCGAAAACGTATTCGAAACAGTGGTTACGGATGAGCGGTGATGTCTCGACTCAGTATATATGAGGAACACAACTGTAGCAGACCGGAGTTACTTTCCTAAACGGATGTAGTTAGAAACTTAAATCGATTCACGGTCGCCTCAAGGTAACATGAATGGGTGGGGCACGATAAACAAAGGTATTCCAGCCCAAGATTGGGCAATAGAGTTCTCCTGAAAATCGGAGAAACCGATAAAAAAATCCTCTCGCCAGGACGTCACAGGCTACGGGTCAGCTCTGATGCAAACAGGAACATGTCAGTTAAATATCTGTAGGCGGATTGCCTACAGATATATATATATATACTGGACTGATGAAAGAGGCAGGTACACGGGGATTTTGGGCACCTGGGAGGGTAGTACGATCATGTTCATGTCAGTCTATGTACCTACGGGCCTGCAACGCTCCACCTTCACTAATCTGGGTTCATTCCTTCTCACAATGCCAGACGATCTCCTTTTCATCTGCGGTGATTTCAATGCAGTGGTCTTGGGTACACTGGAAGGTTACCCCCCAGGGAAATAGGACCCGCGGCAAGCTGGCTCCCTGAATTTCTTGACACTATGGGGTTGGTGGACACTTGGAGAATATATCACCCAGGTCAGACACAACACACCTTTCACTCAGGTGCCCATCATAGTCTATCCCGCCAGGATTATTGCCTGGTCCAGGCAGCCCAAATTGCCCACATACACAAAATCAGACATCTCGCAAGGGGCATCTCCGATCACTCTCCAGTATGGACACACATAGTACTTAATCAAGCCGCAATGGGTAGGCTGGGTCCAATTAACCCCTGGTATCTTAAAGATCCTAAACTTCGCACAGACCTTCTCAAGGCCATTGACAATTACTTCACCGAAAACGTGGGGTTTGTATCCTCATCGCAGTCCCTATGGGAAGCCTTTAAAACCGTGATCCGAGGTCAGGCTCTTTCTTTGATCACTCGGGCGAAGAGGGAAAAACAAAAAGAACTCCTACACATAGAGGCCGACATTTACCGGCTTGAGGGCGAGTCGCTGTTTGGAAACTGGCTGCTTGAAGTTGTGGGCAGTTTGTTGTGAGTGACGGGACCGCGTAATGGCAGGTATTAAGTGCCTGGTTTAATTCACCTCTTGAAAAACTAAGTGGACTGGTGATGTTATTTTTTCATCGTTTAGAGTGGAATACAGCTTCTGAAGGGTCTAAGGGCCATTGCTGGCGAGGCAGCAGTGGGTCTGGCCCCTGCCAGCCGTGTGTTTTGCTTAGGAGAGTTAATAACCTGCTCAGAAATATTGAATCCCCTGTCCTGATGATGCCAAATGGAATCTCTGTCTGAAACGCGACTGCGATAACGTTGACATTTCTAAAGGAGTCCCATCAAGTGGAGTTGTTTGAAGAAAGTAAAGCGCCTTTTCTATTATTTCGGAGGTGTTACTCCTCAGGCGCAATAGGGACTATCTTGTAGTGTATTGCTCTGATTCAAGAGTGTACACACTGTCTGTTTTGTTCGCAGTAGGGGAACCAATTATTGATCTACTGTTTTTTTTATATGTTGGACATATGTTGTATATATTGTATATATGTAGTGTATCAAATATATAAGTGTGATTTAATCGTTTCTGTAATGAAGTGTATACTGTGTATATATGTAAATTGTATATGTATTAGTTTGTTGTGACTATACTGTGTTTCCTTTCCCGTCACTTGTAACATACACAAGCTAGAATAGCAGAAATTAATTTGTCTTTAATTAGAATAAGAGAACAGCAGGGTAATTAATTGTACTCTGGATGAAAATAAATATTTTTGATTGATCCCTCCTTACCTTTTATTTCTTTGATTCTACATCATTGATGTTTATGCTCAGGTATATGAGGATAATTTGGGCATGACCCATACTACTATATATACTTGAGGGCGATTTAGAAGCGGGCGTTACTCCAGAGAAGCTTCACCTCCTGAGCCTAAAACAGCATGACTATAAATCGCTAGCCACAGACAGAGCCAAACTCCTGAGCAGGGAGCATCAGGGCAGGATATATGACCTGGGCGACAAAGCTGGGAAATTAAATAGCCTGGTCAGATAAGCAAGACTGGGCGAGTAGACTAGTCCCAGTGCTTAAAGATGATGAAGGCTCCTCTCTCACCGAACCCCAAGACATAGTTAATAAGTTCGGCACCCATTTCAGAAAGGTATACTCAACAGTGACTCCACACACTGGGGAAGACTCACAAGACCTCCTCCGCGACATCAGACTCCATTCTCTCCCCACATCTGACAGCGATTTTATGGTCAGCGAGTTAACTAAGGACAAAATTGCGCAAGCAATACGTGCACTGAAACCGGGCAAAGCTCTGGGCCCAAACGGCATTCCCATTGAGCTATACAAACTACAACCCGACAAACTCGCACCACACCAGAAAATGATGCTTGAGGAATCCTTGGAAAGTGGGGCCTTACCAAGGGACCAGAGGATTGCCACTTTAGTCACCATACACAAAGAAGGGAAACCCCGATCTGACTGTGCTTCATATAGACCGATTTCCCTCCTAAATGCTGAACCTAAGGTCCTGGCCAAGCTCCTGGCAACTCGTCTACTGAAGGTGATCGGCACCCTAGTGCTCCTGGACCAATCTGGTTTCATGCCACACAGAAACACGGTCCTAAACCTAGGGCGGATACATGGTGTACTGAGCAGAGCCTCATTCCTTCAAGAGTCGGCTGTGTTAGTGTCCCTGTACGCGACCATGGCATTGGACACCGTTGAATGGCCATACCTTTGGGTCGTATTGGAAAAACTGGGATTTGGGCCGAAATACATTAGGTGGGTACATCTCCTATATCAAGAACCTCTGGCACAGGTAGTGGTTAATAACAAGCTGTCTGCCACGTTTCCACTCAGCTGCGGAACTCGTCAGGGCTGTCTACTCTCTCCACTCTTGTTTGCCCTTGCTCTGGAGCCACTGGCTACCTGGATCTGACAAGACCATATGATACAAGGGCTGCGGAGGTCCCCCGGATAGGAGGATCGCATTTCACTATATGCGGCCAACATTTTGCTTTATCTGGCCTCCCCATCAAAATCCCTGATAGTGGTTCTAGACATCCTGGCAGTTTTCGGCAGATTCTCTGGGCTTACGGTCAACTGGGGTAAATCCTTATTGTTTGCCCTGAGGGGAGACTCTCCTGCCCCCCCCCGCTAAACTGCCCGATCAAAGATCAATACTGCGGGCTTTAAATATCTCGGTATATTTATTCTTCATGATTCCTCAGTCCGATCGATATGCCCAAAATCCTCTCCTGCCCCTACACAGACTCAAAAAAGACATAAAAAGTTGGAAATTGCTTCCCCTCTCACTTTTGGAAAGTGCAGCCCTATTTAAAATGATGTACCTGCCTCGTTTTCTCTACACACTAAAAAAATGCCCTTGACTCTATACCAACACAATACTTACAAAGAAATAGAGGGCCTCCAAGGTGAACTGGGACGGTAAACCAAGTATCGCCCTAAATAAGTTGACCCTAAATTGGTACGATGGCGGCATAAGTCTTCCCAATATTAAAAAATATTATTAGGCTGCACACTTGGCTGTCATAAACCACAGACATAAGGATGATGTGATGATCCTGGCTACGCCATGGACAAATGGCTCCTCCCCCGAGGTAATTATAATAGGGCTTTCTACTCGCGGCCAAACAATATTAAGTTGACGGGCCCCACCAAGCATTCGGTCCACACCTGGCATGACGCCTCCAGGGCTCTTGGGTGGAGACATAGAATGATGTTGGCGACCCCCCTTTCGGATTTTGAATCTCTGGGAAATCTCCAGGGATCTAAAGGCTTCGATGAATGGGACCTCATTGGCATCTCCAAATCAAAGACCTCTGGGTGGGAGGGGAAATCAAATCATTCAACACATTGCAGGCCAAATATGACCTAGCAGCTTCAGAATACTTCCGTTATGTCCAAATCCGACACTCCCTCCGAGCGTTCTTACCAACTGGCACAAACCCCCCTGACGCCTCACCTTTAGAAGATAGAATCCTCGATGGCCACATTTCCGAAAAGACAATTTCTTTAACATATAAAAAACTGATAAACAATATGACCGACCCCCTGCAGGAATTTAGTGAAAAGTAGACAGGAGATGGGATTGAGATAGATGACGAAGACTGGCAGGAGGTGGTGTCTTCCCCTAGAATGGTTGCGATACCGGCGTGCCTCAGGTTGGTACAGTTAAAAATCCTCCACCGTGTATACGTCACCGGGCCATGCCTGATTTACATGGGGGATACAGACAATGGGGATTGTAGGGGAGGGTGAGGTCAGCTAGGAACCTTTTTACACATTCTATGGGACTGCAAGTTTGTCAGCTCTTTTTAGCACAAGATACACAAGGTAATATTCGCAGTATCACATACCCGGCTCTTACCGGAGGCTAGGCGTTGCCTCCTCAATATGTGGGAACCCACAGATCTTAACACTCATCAGATACAATGGGCCATCCTGGGATTCATGATAGCTAAACGTAACATCGCACAATTGTGGGGGCTGCTAAGGCCCTTGCAATAGTTACCGGGGAGAAATCTGTACACCACCTGAGTGCACTGAACCAAATATTCCCCTTCCCCCGTGATGTTCTCCTATTTTGAAATGTAATCCTCACCCTCACATGTTGGTATTATTTCTTCATTTATTGTGCCCTCTACATGGTTTATTCGAACTGATGCTTGTTTTAATAATTTATTTTATTTATTTATTTATGAAATTTATTAAGCACAAACAAATGCCCAAGGGCTTCTCGGCGCTGTGGACGGAGGCAGATCAGAAAGATGATAAGGGGAAATTATTGGTTAAATAACCAGGTTTTTATTTTTCTTCTGAAAACAGTAAGTGTAGGGCAAGATCTGATGTCCATGTCAAGCGAGTTCCACAGTTTAGCTGTAGCGACAGTAAAACTGCGGTCACCCCATGAGGCAGTTTTGGTACGGGGCACGGTCATTATCAAGGCATTCATAGAGCGTAGTGCTCTATTGGGGCATAGAATGCCAAGGATTTCATAAGAAACTGGGGTCCTAATTTACAGGAGGCTTTATAGGCTATGCAAAGTGCCTTAAATTTAATTTGGTTCTTCACCGCCAACCAATGGTAGTTTTTGATCACTTGGGTGATGGGTTTGAATTTTGGAGTACCCGAGAGCATTCTTGCGGCTGGATTTTGTACAGATTGTAGCTTATGAATGACTTTCTGTTGAGCATTGATGAAAAGTCCATTACAATAGTCAACGGATGACATGACAAAAGCAGTGATCAGTGTTTTTCCTGAGTTGGGGGAAGAAAGGGAAGGATTTTCTTAATGGACTTGAGCTTGTAGAATGCGGTAGACACAATAGAATTAGCATGTGCAGCAAATGTTAGTTTGTCATCTAGCAATATTCCCAGATTTTTTACTTTAGTAACTGGTGTGGGCGGAGAGCCTAGTTCAGTGGGCCACCATACGCCTGGCCAGTGAGGGAAGAGGTTTCCGAATATCATTACTTCCGTTTTATTGGAATTTAATTTGAGACAGTTGGTTGTCATCCAGTTACTGACGGTCACCATGCCATGATGGAAATTGGCCGCAATTAAAAGAATAAAAAAAAAATACACCCAAAAATCACTCCACCTACAAAAATGCCATGTTGGAGTGCCACCAACGCATCAGAGCCACCAAAAGAACCTTGATCCACAATAAAATCCTTGCCAAGTCCACCAGCTCCAAAGAACTCTTCAACGTCATCCAGAAATTCACCAAGCCCCCAGCGAAGCCACTGACATCACCCCTTCACCGGACTTCTGTGACAAGCTCGGATCCTGCTCCCACCTCAAGATCAAAAACCTCTACGACAACTTCAATGACCAGATTCTCGACTCACCAACCACATGCCTTCTCCGTAGGACCTTCAAATGGATCCCCCCGACACAAGGAACATAGTCACCCACGCCCTCATAACTAGAAGACTCAACTACAGGAACGCTCTCTACGCCAGCATCAACAAGTCTCTACTTCGCAAGCTCCAAATGATACAGAACACCGCTGCCAGACTTGTCCTCTGCCTCCCCTGACACATCAGCTAACACCTACGGAACCTCTACTGGCTCCCTGAGAAGAGAATCACCTTTAAATTACTGACCCACGCCTACAAATCCCTCCACAACACCGGACTCCAATACCTCAATGAGAGAATTACCTTCCACGCACCCAAGAGAAACCTCTAATCCACCAACCATGCCCTCGCTGAAACCCCACACATACGCAGAACCAGAACAGGCTTAAGGGCCTTCTCCTACATCACAGCCAAGACCTGGAACGTGCTCCCGATCGACATCAGACCCAACCCCTCCCTCAGGAAGGCCCTCAAGATGTGGCTCACTGACTGAACGAAGCTTGCGGACCCTCCCAGCTCCTAAAAACCCTCACAGGTGAGTACAGCACTTGCAATTCCCTGATTTATCGATTGCCCACCAAGTGTCCTCAGTACACCACAGATCCCTGTCCTATCTGGTACCCACTCACGTATACTGATCCCCCCAGACAACAAAGCGGAATCCTCGGCTAGAGGCCATTGCGCCCATTGAGCACACGCCGTGGCTCATTTTCGAAATCAACGAGTGCAGCATCACTTTCCCATAGAGGAAACCCTGACTTCTGAACTATCACATCGTGTTGTTTACCACCGCCACGTCACCTGTGTGCAACCCCTTCATTCCCGGTGAGGCCATCCCTTAATCCTGACCTACTGAATTGTATTTTCACATAATTTAAGGCACCTATAGTCAGGCATGATTATTTAATGTCCTGAAGATGATCCACGCATTTCTTTCTTGGATCAAAACTCCGTCGACACCCTAAAATGCCTCATACATACACTGTGATGTTACCATTCATCATGTAGAGAAGTTACTTGCAATTTGTTTCTTAAATTGTGAAATTCTTTTCTTGAGAACAAACTGTGAGTGTTGCCTAAGCCTTCCTTAAATGTTCCCCAGACCGTATATTTCTGTTTCTATGATTCTGTGGTAGGATGCAGGCTTGTGTCCTACTCTCAGTATCTTGTGTTGTACATATCTTAATGAATTGCTGATGAATTAAACATTGAACCTCTGTCCGACTGGACATGCTTAACCAATACAGCACTGATTTGGTCTGTATTTATTAATTTTCTCACTCCTACTCTTACCTAGGGACCACTGTTGTGTATAATTACAGAGCCTGAAGCACTTACTAGAGGGGGAAAAGGCGGTCCTTGCAGATGCTACTGAAGACAGCGATGTCATCTAAATAAGTAGTCTCTGAAAGGTGGCATATGCATTCTTTAATCCAAAGGGCAACGCCCTAAACTGATAGTGGCCTTCTGGAGTGGAGAAGACTGACCTCTCCTTTTCTCCCTCTGTTAGGATGATCTTTCAGCACCCTGATGTAAGATCAAGGGTACTTAGATAATGGGTAGCACCTAACCTGTTAATCAGCTCATCAGCCTGGGGTTGGGGAGAGCAATTGTCTTAGTTACTGAATTGAGCCCTCTCTAATCCACACAAAACCTCAGTTCAGTTGTGGTGGCTGGTGGGGCAGCATTTGGTACCAGAACCACAGGACTGGACCAAGGGCTGCTGGAGGGGTACTGTCAGCCCCAACTCCAGCATTTTGGAGAACTTGGGTTTAATGCTAGACCTCACCTTATCTGACAACCTGCAAGATTTATTATTAACAGGGAGGTTGTCTTCCATGTCCACATCATGGGTACATAGGTGGGCCCCCCCCGAGGAAAAGGGAGTGTCGCAGGGATTTCCTTCCTTTTCTCCTTCTTCTAAAAATCTAAAATGCATTTGACTTTGTATAGTTTTTTAATTGATATGAAAAGGTAAATTGAAAAAAGCACCAACCAAATGTAGGTCCAAGGGGGAATCAAAAAATGTGTTTTAAACAATTTAGCCAAAACAGAGACCTTTGAAGGTTTCTTCGATGTTTTTGAATCAGTGTCAAAACAAAATCTAGATTCTGTAGCCAAGCGAGTTTGCAAATCAGGCATCGATAAGTCAGTTGGGTAAGTGTATTCAGTTTCATCAAGTTGAGTACCAGGCAGTGTACTCAATAAAGGACTAGAAATTGCAGGCATCTCGAGTGCAACATCAGGCACTGGATCAGAAGCCAGGGCCAAAAAAGAATTTCTCAAAATCGAAGGACATGAGACTGCCGGTGTCATACTAAGAAGAATCGGCCACTCTGTGTATCTTGACATTGTCAATGGAGATATACCTGTTTTCCTTACGACCTGGAAGTGGTGGTAAAATGACTGTTCTTGTGCCCTTCACACCAAGCACAGGAACTGGAGCTCGATAAGAGGGACCAAATTCTTTCTTGTTCTCGATCTTCTCTCGAACCAATTCACCAACTTGGGGTAGCCAGCCAACTACCGGAATCTGCAACGTATCATCCGAGGTGGAGGGCAAATGTTCCTTTGCAAGACTGTCTCTCGTCTCTTGTAGTTTCTGTAAAACATTGCAATGTTCATCTACGTCAAAGGAGGCAGCAACAGCCGCCTGGTCTAGACGGTCAAGGTCCAGTACAAACATCTTGATACCAAAGAGCATTTCGTATGGGGTCCGCCCACCCAGACACCTTCTTGGGAGATTATTAAGAGCATGCTGCACGCTATTGAGGTGGGCCAGCCAGTTCCTGCCAGTGCCTATAACTCTAGCTGTCAAAGACTGCTTTAAATCTCGGTTCATTCGTTCCACAACACTATTACCCTCAGGTCTGTATGGAGACGAAAACGTGTCTTGGACCCCCAACGAAGTCATGGCATCCTTATATGCCTTAGAGGCGAAAGCCGGACCCTGCTCCGAATGGAAGGTACCACAGGCAAAAATCCCTACAAAGACACGCAAGTTCGTGAATCAGCCCTGCGGTGTGGCCACACCCACACAAAGCATGTGCATAAATCAACTGCTACTAAGATATACTTATACATAGTATCAGAAGAAAAAGGACCGCAGTGATCTAAGTAAACACAACCAAGTGGTTTATTAGAAATGTACAATTATGTCTGGGGCGGACGCGCAGCAGTTGAAGGCTTAATCTGCTGGCAACATTGAAGGACATAATCACGCGTCTGTTTGTACAGTCCCCGCCACCAGAAACGTTGTTGTAACTGAGATACGGTAGTTGAAACGCCTGCATGAGCTGACGCAACACCTTCATGGGCTGCAGTAATCAGCGCTGGCCTGGGGTCCGCGTTGGGAATCAACCTTTCACCAACGTCCGGTATTTTCACATAAGGAACTTTAGCAGGACTTAATTGGTATGAATACTTCGAAGGAAATCCCATAGGATATTTACTTCCCTTCTCAGTTGCAGCAACAGCTGCCAAGATATCATTATCAATCTTACTTTTGGAACGTGTAACTGCTGCAACCAAATATGTCGATACTGCTGATTTTGCGGCCTCATCGGCCAAAGAATTGCCAACAGCGTGGCCTTCAATGCGCTGATGACCGAGAGTATGAATTACAAACACGAGTGGCAACTGCTCTTTAAGTTCTGCCACTCGGACCAAGATCATTTTATGTTTTATTGTGCTACCCTTGGAATCACGAAAATCATTCTGAATCCAAAAGAACAGGTTTTCATTGTAAGACTGGACAAAGTAGTAAGAATCACTCACAATAAGATTCGTCACACTAGGATCAGCGTACTCCAATACAAGCATCAGAGCACGAAGCTCTGCCAATTGTGCGGTGCAGTCCCCTAAAGTCTGCGTGTGCACGACCCTGGACTTGAACTCATCATTCACCATGGCACCTACCACAATGGCGCAAGCTGAAACGTATGCGTGCTTAGACCCATGCGCAACCTGCGCTGAACCATCAGTGTATATGATGCAATGGAAATCCTCCAAAGGCTGCATGGTCAAAGGCGCAGGATGAACAAATTCATACTTCAAAAACTCTTGCAACTGTAAGGAGGCATCAAAAATAAATGTGACATCCGGAGACGTCAATGATGCTGCCCATTGTATACACCGTGGTTGCAAAGCTTTAGAATTAGGTACACTGGCTTTCGTCACTGCCTCTAGTGCAGGATACGGGGTAACAACCAACATGCGTTTTCCCTGTGACAGTGCACGTTCTTTAAGAATCGCCATCTGCACTGCTGTCAAAACTTTTTCCACAGTGGAAAACCGCATTTCAGCCGAAGTCTACAAGTGTGACTTGTAAGCAATAGGTACTGTGTCTCCTTCGTTAAAAGTAAGGTAAGTGAAACCCACCGCCCCAGGGATGATTCTTATCACCAGGTTGGTGTGGTTATCACGAGTCAGTAAGAATTTAGATTCTAGAAGATCAGCCTGCGAAGATTGCAAAATAGCTGAATGTTCCGGCAGCCAGCAAGATTTGGTAAAAGTAGGTTGTATCAAAGCATACAGGGGCTTGATACACTGGGCATATTCAGGAATGTATGTACGCCCGAAATTCAAAAATCCCAGTAAGGAGTGTAATTTTTTCAGAGTTGTAGGAGCGCGCAGTTGTGCACATTTCTCCAAGAAGTGAGGAGCCAATCCTCGACCTTCATTGTTGAGCTCATAGCCCAGGAACAACACTGTGTACTCTGCAATGTAAGACTATACAAAGTTGAATTTGTAACCAACGTGCGCAAAGTTACAAATTATGCGGTCAACGCGACACAGATGCACCCAAAGCTCGTCATCTGTGAGATAGATGTCATCCACATACGAACACACATCCGTGTCCACTCTCTCTAAGAGAGAGACAATGCGGGCAGCAAACACGCCTGGACTATTCTTATAGCCCATAGGTAAACATTTGTATTGCCGTTGTTTGCCACCACTTGTAAAACTGGTCCATTAGGAACTAAGACCATCTAAATTGTGGGCAAAAAAAACATTGGAAATGTCAAGTGTGGGTTTAAACCGTTTACGCACAAGACCATCCACTAAAGCAGAGCCGTGGGTATTCTGTACTGCACAGGTATGACAATGCGAGTTCAAATGCCAGTAATCCAATACCAAACGGAACGAACCGTATGGTTTGGTAACAGTAAAAAGAAGGTTATTCATTGGTGACACACAAGTTTCAATTACACCTTGATATTCCAATTGTTCAAGGATTTCCCCAACGGAAGCCTTAGCTTCGCGTCGGATGGGATATTGAGTTTGAGGCTGTGGCATAGACCGTAAGGTAATCTCGTGGTGTGGTGAAAATATATCCCAACCACAGTGTGTATGGTAGAGAGCCCGCGCAAGGGCTTTAGCCCACTCTTCTGCCAAATTCAGCGCATGCTCCTTCGAGACAGTGTGCGCGAAACTAGGGAGGATCACCTCATCACCTCTTGGAGCTGCGAGAACAAAAGGTGGGGGCCAGTCAGCCTCCTCTAACAAAATGTCATAGGTAGTCGTAAGATTTTCCCAAAATACCCCTTTTATGGTAAGTTGTATGTCACCTTCAATTAAAAGGACAATGTTATAAAGTCTATCAGGGGGAGCTACTCTGGTATCAGCTGTCTCCACAACAACATACTGGTCAGTCGCTGTCACCTTCAGTAGTGGACGCAGGGCCTCTCGCACTATGGTAATCTCTGCCGCACTGTCCAGCAAGGTCAGAGCCCATGTCAGATTCCGAAGCTGCGTTCTCACTATCTGAGGCATATCTCGCTGTTAAAGCGGCAACTTTCTTTTTCTGAAACTGGGGTCTTTTCGGTGTTGAATCGTCCTGCTTGCCTTTACCGTCTTTCGCGCGGGACTGGTCGCGTCCCTGCTGGCCACCCCGACCTCTGCCGCCTCCTCCACCACCGGTCGATGAGGCCGGTGAGTCCTGAAAAGAAAGAGGAGAGCTTTGTTCAGAAACCTGAAAACGATCAGGAGATTTTATCGTTGTGCGATCGCGCAAGTCATAAACGTGTTCTGTAGGTGCAGGCACTGGAGATGTAGGACGTGACCCCTGTTTCTGTTGCTGTTGTTTACCCTGTTATTGTTTTTTTGGCCAATTTTGCTTCTTAGCCTTGGGCTGGTTGTCTGTTTCCAACTTCTGCCCTTGGGGTTGCTTTTTCTCTTTTGTTGAGAAAGGCTTGACACCCAAACTGTTACAGCCCACGGTTTTATAAGCCGCCGTAATAATTCTCGGTAACTGGCGGGGTTTATCGGCATCGGGCACCGCTAGCAAAGCATTAGCCACCTGAAAGCTTACCGCATCTCCCTTGACGTTCGCAAGGACGAGATTGGAAACTACGTCAAAACTGCCGCAGAGCCGCATACCCAATTCAACCGCTGCCTCAGATCCGTGCTCATCTTGAACACGTTTAATGACCGAGGGAAGGACGGTCATTGACGGAGTGCCGAAGCACCTCGTGTACACCGCCGCAAAAATCTGACCCCAAGATTCACAGTCACCAGCCTCTGGTATCAAGTCTTTTCACATACTAATTGTCAGAATCGTGTGTTTTTCAACAGGAGTCGTGGAAATATCGCTTCCAGCTGGTCAAATTTCTCGGCAAGCCAGAAAGGCATATCATCCTTATCCTGGGGGTGCTTGCCCATCACTGCATTAACCATAACAAGACTAAGCTTGATACCGCCCGGTCCTGCTGGAAGCGCCGCAACACCTGGGGCCCCGCCCGGGACATTGCGGGTAATGTATTGCACTAACGACCTAATGACACTAATCGTGACTGCATGTAGCGGCCGCAAGTCTGCAACAGGAACCGCTCCATGTCGAGGATGCGGTGTAATTCCAGCCAAACAGGCCAGGTAGCGCCTGGAATGGACAAAGGACCTAATCGTGAGATTATCAAAGAGTGGGGTAGGGCACGATTGAGCCAAACTCGATGCTGCCAAGCATTAATTGGAACCTCCTGTGTCCTGAGGCACGGCAGTAGCAGTATAAGTGTCGAACACATTAGTATTTGCGCTCACAGCCGGGAAGGTCACCCACGAATAGAACATTTCGTATGGGTAAGCTACTTCCGCACTCACAACCATAATAACTGCCATGCCCTCCAACCAGGTGTTATAAACCTGCAAATGATTGCGAACCGCAATTCGACTATGCTGTGACACAGGAAGAAAGAGGTACAACAAAAACTACGTAGCACAACTGGGTAGTAATTCAAAAGGAAACCATTTGAAAAGATTCAGCTTGAAAAGACCCATATAATTGTAGGTAGGTTTGTCCGTCACCACTGTCTTCTGGAAGCAATAGTGAAGGGGGTTAAGGACTGATATAAGCACTACTCAAGCGTCATGTAATAAGACCACCAACGATTGGGCGCCATGTCGCAGGGATTCTGCTCCTACACAGAACTGTGCATAAAGACTTAGAACCTCAGAGAATTAGGGTGTACCAAAACTCACCTCAGTATCCAAAATCCCCTACCAGACTAGCAATCTGTGTCTCATTGGTTCTTCCATACCCCCAATGATTAGACAACCCAGAACATGGACTTAGAACACCTCAGGTAACGTGGAACACATGAACACTCTTTCGTTATACGAACATACCAATCCAGAACGGGGAGTAAATGAAGACATGTGCAGATTTGAAATATTCATTTCTAGTGCCGTGTTCTCAAGCGCAGTATCTTAGCTAATACAAGCAAACATAATATAAGCAACAAGGTTATCAGCATAGTTACTAGTCCATAAAATACAAAGGGGGAAAGCATATTAAAATGCTAGAGGGAAGAAGACTAAATATCAACTCAGTCTTACCCTCCCTTGCTAGTATATTATATTATATCTAAAGAAGGTCTCTTTGGGTTTTAGAAGGGTGGCCCCATACCTTTGGTCTTAGTAGAAAGGGATCATATCATCTTCTACCCCAGCTCTCTGCATGCGAATATTCATCAAGCGTCTGTGCATGCTCTGCGCAGTGCATTATTAAACGCGCCAAAACACAGAGTTGGCCACAGCTGCATATGTGTTATGTCTAGGACGTGCGCTGATGAAACCAAACAACAACCACTGAGTTGAAATAACCTTGAAGGCCTCTGCACTCACTGTTCAGACATAGCTTACTAAGCAAAGCTGATATTATAGGAAAACATATTATTCTCGTGTGAAGTAAAATATTCTACTAGGCTCAAGGCATTAATAACAATATGTGCCGTGTGCAGAAGCAGCAGAAAGGTAAAATGGCGTTTAAACTTCTAATAAGCTCCTGCTAACTGAACACAGTGCGAAGGCAAAGCCTATCTACATGACAGAAGAGAGAAGAGTTTTATCCCAACACTTGGTGACAGTCTCTCTGTTGTTCAGTAGTTAGGGTGGGGGAAAGGATTACTTATTCTACAGACCCATCCTTCTCCTTGGAGTCCAGGAGGTCACGGAGAAGTTCACACTCTTCTTCTCCATCAGTCACCAACAACATGACGAGCTCAAACCTTTCAAAGTGGGGTTTGAGGTAATTTACATGCAGCACCCTGTGGGCTCCTTCCAATGATCCTGGAGGACCTTGGACCCTACTGGCTACATCACCCACACTTTCTGATCAATCTGAAAACCCACAGTGGTAGGATTTCTGTAATACCACTCCTTCATGACTTCCTGGCTAGCTTCAAGGTTACTGGAAGCTCACTTCCATAACTTAGTCATCTGGCTTCTGACAGCCAGCCTGTAGATCACTACATCCTGGGGTACCTTCCTGGCAGCTTGCTCCCACTCTTCTTTCACCAGACTCAGAGGCCCTGTTACTGGGCGCCCACACAACAGCTCAAAGGGGCTGAAACCCACCCAACACGGTAAAAGGATATCCCACTTTTTCCTCAGGGTGGCCTCTGATCACATCTTTCAGGGTCTTGTTGAATTCTCAACAACCCCATTAGTTTTTTAATGGTAAGGGGTTAGGAATTTGAACATTACCCCACACTCCTTTCACATTGACTGAATATAAGCAGACATGAAGTTTAAGCCCCTGTCAGACACAAAATCCTAGACATAAACCCACTCGTAAAAAACATCCTCACCAGGGCCTTTGCCACTGCAGGTCCACATGCAGTAATAGTTCTCAGATGTATTGCCTCCAGTGGCATGATCCACCATAACCAGGATTAACCTGTTGTGTGATGCAGTTCCGGGATCCATGGTCCCTACAATTTTGATGCCCACCCTCTCAAAGGGGGTGCTAATGGAAGGTAATGGATTAAAAGGGGCATTAAGCCTCTGCCCTGTTTTCCCATTGGCCTGAGAGTTCACACAAGTCCAACAGAATGCATCTGAGGAACTCTTAATCCTAGGCCAAAAGAAGAGGGGGACAAGCCTTGCAAATGTCTTGGCCTAGGTGTCTTGCCAGAGTAATTTTTTTGTGCTGGCTCTAATAACAAGGCCCTGCAGCATCGGGGGACCACCAGGGCCCATGATGTCCCATGCACAGGAGCCTTAGGCTCATTCATTAGAAGGTTGTCCACCCAGTAAATGTGATGAATACCAGAGTCCAGCAAGCTCAGACAGGTCACCAGGGGAAGCGGTGTCCCACTCAGTGGATTCCTTGGCGGCCACAGAGGATGCCCCATCCATCTCAATGGAGGTACATGCAGGGGCTGGTTCCCATGCCATTTGCCTGTCATCTTCTTAGCACCTCGCTGGGCCCTTGTGCCAGGTTTCAGCCCTTTTTTGCTCCCGTAGTAGGTACCCCTTACATTTCCACATGAGCCTGGAACTCCACTCCCTTCCAAGCAATGTGCTCAAGGTCATTACCTAACAAATAGTCCACAGCCATGGCAGGGCTCACTGCAAATTTCAGAAAACCTGAACCCCCCTACTCAAATGAAACAAGGGCCACAGGATAGTGATCCTCTCTGTTGACAGCCAGCACAACCTGGTGGAATACATGGGGAATTACCTGTCCTAGGGAAACCATCTGACTCCTTGCCATAGTCATACTGGCTCCTGAATCCCTCAAACCCTCAGACCCTCATCCACTGATGGTGACCCATTGCCTAAACTTGTAGTATTTGAGGGCACATGAATCTTAGGAGCCATGTCACCGAGTGACACTAGGGTAAACCTACTAAACTCTCCCCATTAACTCAGACAAACTCCTCCCACAGCACTACACAAGCCATCGATGGAGTGTTTCCTCCAGTGGGAGGTTGTGATCTCTTTGGACACATGAGATTCCCACTTGCAGTGTCCATGCTCAAGGCACTCATAGCATACAGGAGTTCTGGGCCGATGACTCTTGTCAGACTATTTTTTTTCTGGTGTCCAGGGAATGTGAACCAGACCCTTTTGCCTGTGAGTTGTTTTGAGTGCCTAAAGAGAATGCCTTCTTTTTTTCTCACCCTTCCCTCTTCTGGTGGGAATCTCGACCACCCTTTTGAAAGTCCTCCCAGATATCATTCTGGACACTCTTGTGCTGACCCAGAGGTCTGTCTTCTCAGCAAGCTATCTGGCATCAGTATGGTGTTGGAGCAGTACTGGAAAATAAGTATGAAGAATGTACTCTTTTGAAAACAACTTGTGCAACCATTCATGATCATTAACTTTGCTGCCCTTCACCTAGTCCTTCAGTGCCTTAACAGCAAAATGCAAGAAATCCATACATGTTTATAAAGAGAGTTTGGACTGGCCCTGAACCGTTACCTGTACTTCTCAGAGGTCAACCCAAACTTACTGACAAAAAAGGTCTTGCTGGCTGTGTAGCTGCTCTGGTCCCCCACCTCTAATGAGTGTGTCCCTCCCGACTGTCAGCATGCATCGCCAAAGACTACTCCCACAGAACTCCTCAGGGACCATATGCACTTTCAAAGCCACTTCATAGGCTGCCATCCTTTTATGTAGGTCATCCCCCACATTGTAACGTGGCATCTTATCTTTTGGGATATGAAATCTGGTCTCATGTGAAGACAATGCAGGTATGCTGCCAGCAATATTGTTGTTGCTGGTCCCCACTTGAAGGGCTTTGATTTCCAGCTCTCTGAGGTTAAGCTCATGGACCATCTTCCTTCCTCTACTGTCAGCTTCTTCTCTTTCAGAGAATACTAATTTTCACGCTTAGGCAAGGCCTGCTCCCTTTCAATCTTGGCAAGCTCCGCTTTGAGTTTCCTCTGCTCCCTCCTGTACGCCAGCTCCTCTGGGGACAGGTTTTGATCCCGCACCCTAATACACAGACTCCACAATGCAGGGATTCAATACAAGGCCCTCGACTTGATCTGCTCCTCCCTCTCCGCCGGCAGAAGGCTGTGGGTCAGACTCCCCCCTTTCCTCTCGGACCCTACACCAACCACATGTGGAGTCCCTCAGGGGTTATCCCTCAGCCCTACGCTCTTCAACAACTACATGGCTCCGCTCGCCCCCATCGTCAAACCTGCAGACTCAACATTGTGTCATACGTAGACGACACCCAACTCATCCTCTCCCTATCCAACTAACCCAACACCGCCAGACATAATTTTCGAGAAGGCATGAAAGCCATCACCAAATAGATGAAAAAGAGCTGCCTTCAACTAAACACCAACAAAACAGAAGTACTCATCAGGGGCCCACACCCCGATGCCTGACACGACACCTGGTGGCTCGCCCGCCCTCAGAGGTCTGCACACCCCACAGACCATGCGAACAACCTGGGAATCATACTGGACTCCAAACTCAAAAAGGACCACCAGACCAACACCATCTCGTCCTCCTGCTTCCACACCCTCCGCCTCCTATGCAAGACATTCAAATGGATCCCCGTCAAGCACAGAAATACCGTCACTCATGCCCTGGTCACCAGCAGACTTGACTACTGCAACACACTGTATGCAGGAATAAACAAAAACCTCGCACACAAGCTACAGAACACCCAGAATGCCACCGCAAGACTGATCCTCAAACCTGCCAAGACACTGCCACATCTCCCAGCATCTGCACACACTCTACTGGCTATCCATTGAAGCTAGAGTCACCTTCAAGATGCTCACCCATTCTCACAAGGCCCTCCACGACACCGGACCAGCATACCTGAACAGCCGACTCCAATTTCACGCACCAAAAAGGACCCTACAATCAGCCCAGTTCTCCTATGCGGTGGTCTCTCACACCAGAAAGACCAGATCAGGTGGCCGCTCCTTCTCCTTCCTCGTGGCCAGAGCCTTCAACGCCCTCCCTCTCCACCTCAGACAGACAACATCTCTCCCCATCTTCACAAGAAACCTCAAAACCTGGCTCTTCGACAGACTCCCTCCTTGATGAACTGGAACCTGCGAAACCCCCCTCCCCCAGCGCCTTGAGACCCTCACGGGTGAGTAGTTGCACTTCACAAAAACGTGATTGATTGAGGGATCCTTCCTCAGACACAGATCCCTCCACCTCATCCATTTCCCCTTCAGGGTGTGCTGCTGCCGGTGTTCTTAAGGCTTTTTGAAGCTCTGCCTTCTTGTCCCTTCCCTTATGGAACACCACTCTCCCCTGGTAGAACCCCTTTAGCTGGGCCACTGTGTATGCCTCCAGATTTGACAGCTCAAATTCCATATTGCCAGGTAAAACGACAGACATTGTAGAAAATGGGACTTGGGCAAAAGGACTTTAGAAAAATCAAAAGATGTCAGAATAGTGGGGAATTGTAAAAGGCTCAAAGTGGTCTAAGTATATAGCTTTAGTGAGCAATGCGTTACTATATGGCATTGCACAAGCCCTATCCTCACGTTGATCATCAATGTTATAAATGGGATTGCGGGTTGGCTGAGGTATGCATCAAGGCATGGAATGAACCACCACTCTAGCCAGGGTAAGCTAGATGCATACTAAAAGATAGCCTGTGCTCACCCTCCGGTAGCTTGGCACAGAGCAGTCAGGCTTATTTAAAATGGCAATGTGTAAAGTATTTGTGCAACATGCACAGTACCACAATGAATATACCACAAGAAGAATACACAGAGCTTTAGAAAAATAGATAATATTTCTGTGAGAAAAATGAACCACAAATTACAAAGATTCACTCAGTAGAAGTCAAGATATTAATTTTTTGAGTTTCAATGTAAAAAAGTGCTTAGAAGTCACTAGAGGTTAAAAGGTTACTTGAGGTCACAAGTGGCTGGTGCAAATCCAAACTTCAGCCGTCAACGATGGAGGGCAGCCCGGCTTCAGGACCCATGCAGGGCATGCTGAGAGAGTACCTTGGATGGAGCAAAGTGTTGATGGTGAGGGCACAATACTTCGATCTTTTCCACACTGTTGGGTCACTGGTTCGTCGTCGAGCTTTGCTGAGGTGAAGGCAATGCCTCATCATCGAGCAACACAGAGCCTTGCCTTGGGCCCGCGCTGGCTGTAGAACCACCATCCTCAAACAGTTCCCGCGTCAAGGTTGAGGGGCAATGCATTGGTTCCAATTGGGGCAGTGGTAACTATGCATCCATTTTGTAGCAAAATGCTGAAGACCCCATTTCTGATGCCCAGAACTTAGAGAGGGCACCACAGAAGAGGGTAGGACTCACAGAAGGCAGAGTCCAGCAGCACCAGCAGAATTGTAGGAAGTTATTTGTGTCCCTGAGACTTCGGAAAACAGGAGGAAAGCCAGCAAGACCTTGGAGATCACTTGGAGGGAAGGAAGAGTCCAGCTGTCCTTTAGCAGAGTCAGGGAGCATCAGGCAAAAGGGCAACAAGCAGAAAATCAGCCCTTCCAGAAAAGCAGTCCAATTGAGTCTTTTCATCTGCACAGCAGTCTTTCTGACAAAGGTTCATTGTAAGATCCAGAAGTGTCTGATTTTAGGAGGTCAGACATACAGTAGTTATCCGCAAAAGTGTCTTTGAAGTAGGGGTTGAATTCTAAGCAGCTCTCTGAAGTGCACAAGGATCTCTTTCAACCCAATCCTATCAGCCAGGCTATCTGTGGGGGGTAGATCAGTGCTTTGTGTGTGGCCAGGGCACTAACTATTGACGTGTAAGGGTCAGCCCGTCACATTCCTCCCTGTCCAGAAAGATTCACCAGAATTCAGATGAATGTAGATGAGTGCTCCGAATGCAGATGAGCCTCAGATTCCTGTGTTTGTGGCTGTGTAAAGAGAATGCACAAAGTGTAGCTGTCACCGGTCCCAGATGTGTATTGGAGACAGGTTTTCAGGCACATTGAGCAGTAAGTGCAGACAAATGTTTACTTTCTAAAAGTGGGAATTCTAAAGCAGTAATGTTAAATCTACTTCACCAGTAAGGAGGATTTATCATTTCTTTTCCAAAAAATGAAACATGAAAAAGCTACGCTTCTCTTATCAGGAATTACAGCTTAAAAGTGTAGTAAGGAATTACCAATTCTGGCCCATGAGAGGAGTAGTCCTCACAGTAGTGAAAAACAAGTTAGGTTGTTTTTCAGTACCAGGACATGCAAAACATAAAAGTACCTGCTCTACCTTTTATGTACATAGAACAAAGCCCCAAGGGTTACTTACACTCAATTTAGGGTTGACTTATTTGAAGTAAAAGGGGAGTTTAAGGCCTGGCAAGTGGTTTTAAATGCCAAGCCAGAGTGGCAATGAACTTCACACACAGACACTGCAGTGGGAGGTCTGAGACAGGTTTGAAAGGCTACTTCTGTGGGTGGCACAATCAGTGCTACAGCACCACTAGTACCAATTGAAGTACAGGCCCTGAATACATGGTATACCACTTCACAAGGGAATTATCGGTACAACAAATATGCCAATGAGGTATGCACCAATGATATCAAGTTTAGGAGAGAAGCACATGGTTAGCAGTGGTAAAGTTCTCAGAGTTCTAAGGCCAACAAAAAGAATCAGCAAAACATGGAGTCAAAAAGGCAAAAAGTCTAGGGGAAGATCACCCTAAGGATGGACGGTCTAACAACGGCCCACTCATGGAATGTTCCGCTTCCATGTAACACCCAGGCCTTTGAGCTGGTATGCATGCATAGAGAATGTGTGGCACACTTATGGTAGCTATATTCCATGTGTGGTGTGAGTATGGTTACTTGGATTAACAAGATTCAGTTTGGGCCTTGTTCGGCATGGCACAAGATGGAGGGTGGATACAGCTTCCTCAAACAAAACAGTGTTTTGCTTGCATTCCTGTGGCTCACTATCTGCTGCGGTTGCAAATATCTTGTACAAAAGCTCTCTGCATCACAGCCCCAAAAATTATATTTGCATGGCAACCACCTCAAACAAGTTATGTGACCTTATACATTTGATCCACAACCTCTGTCTGGAAAATGAATATAAAAGTGGGACCGAACCTGCCCACATTGTTCCAGTTCCAAGTTCTTCTTAATTAAATACGGTAGTTCACTGCAAAGTACTCAAGGAGGAAAAACGAGAGCAGATGTGGTGTCAGACTGACAGCTAGTCTCCCAGCTGATATCACCTGAAGTGTGTTCAACTTTCTGAAGCAGCTGTGGGACTGTCTAGCACCTAGAAGCTTGACTGCCTTCTAAGAGAGGGAGAAAGAGTATTAGGCTCTGCGGAAAGATTGACTGTCCAGTTAGAGAAGCACAGCTGAGCGCTTGGCATGTAGAGCACCTACTTACTGTGGGAACTATATGAAGAAGCTAAAGCCACTAAAATAAGTCCAGTCTAGCAACCAGGCACACATGCAGATAGGTCAGCAGACATGCATGCTTAAAGTTTGCTTCATTCTGGATTTTTCCATTTCATTTCAATCAGGTTCCCCAAGGATAAAAAGGGTCCTCACACGGTATTTTTCCACTTAGTCTATCAACCACTCACATCCACATTCCCACTACGTCTGCTTGTAGCCCAACATGTCTATTGATCTTATATAAAATATACATTTTTCTGGATTTATTCATTCCTCTCATAGACTTAAATGGGCCCCCTAAAATCGTTATGCCGGTTATACCAATACGTTTGTAATACAATTTTTTAAAGTTCGCTTGTGAACTTTAAGGTTTACATAGTAATGTTTTTCTTATTATTTATATGTTTGGTTCTTAACCAGTGGTCTGCGATCTCCTGGGGGTCTGCGAAGTCTACTCAGGGGGTCTGCGACTTCTTAGAAAATTAAATACCATTAACAGATTAATACAAGTATATAGAAATATAGAAGCAAAATGTAAAATACAATTTTAAATGTTCTGTGAGAGAGAAGGAATTTGAAATTGGAGGCTCAAAATGAAGGGGCATACGTACAAGCCCCTAACGCCACTGGAGCGTCACTTTTTTTTTACCCTCTGGTGGCGCTGCACTATTCCCCATATATACAAAGTGGTGCCAACACCATCTTGTAAATATGCCTCTTCCTGCCACAGTCTGCTGTGGCACAGGAGCAGGTAATGAGTGTTGCTGTGGGCGTTCCAAAGCAAAACCCATTGGTTTTTTACTCTGCCCCAGATTTACAAGCCTGAGCAGCACCAAAAACTAAGTCCAGGAATTACCTGGCTTTAGAATGACAATATGAGGCGAAATTCTTAATTTCTCCTTGTTTTTTACTTTTTCTTTGTGTGCTGCATTCTGCAGCACCCATAGAAAGAGCAGATTGCCATTATTGATTGTTTATGTGCAGGAAGATGTCCTTTCCTGCACTTAAATAATCAGCCCTGCAGCGCAGACACCGATGCAACATGGCACAAGGGTGCCGACACTGGCGATAGGCAGCTTTTTTAGCGCCAGTGGTTTATTTATTTATTTATTAAGAGTTTTGTATAGCGCAAACAAGACCCTTGGGTATCAGAGCGCTTCACATTACATGAGGTAGTTATAGTCCTGCATTGTTATCGTAACTTTCACAATATTATGAGGTAGGTACATATATGGTTTATATAAACATGAAAGGGTGCTTCCCCAAAGTGAGAATTAATCAATAAAAATCAACCAAGAACACCCACAGAAAAGCTGAGATATTTTGAAAAATTTATTTTGAATCAATCATTTATAATAAAATTATTTAAACCCTATTTAATAAAGGTCAGCTTCTAGAGTACAAAAATACTTTGAATAATGGAAGCTTGAATAAGCATCAGCCCAAGATACACATAGAGCAATAAAAACATGACAATTCATTCTTTCATTCTAACAGTCATCCACACACTCTCATTCAAACAAACCCGTTATTCATTATCAATCACAACATCAAAGAACGTCATGTGATGGGAAAAAGCGCCGACGTGCGTTTCGGAAACACAAAGTTATTTCAGTAGATCCTTCATCAGGGCGCATATGTTTAATCTATAGATGGGAGTCGGTTCATAGTCTCAGTAGTGGGCTGAAAAAAGCAGATCTCTAAGTATGCTGTAGCTGACCAATCCTGGAAATTAGTCTATTAATTAAAACACTCCCAATTGTGAGTGATGTAGGCTGTCAGGCAGCGGTGTTCCTATCATCTGATAAGGACGATAAAATCGTCGACTTGAAGGAATCCATGGGTGTTTTCTGTTCAGACTAGGTGGATAATAGGCTCGTCGGAATGATTGGGCAATCTGGAAAGTTCGGCTGTTCCCCTCCTGTTTCTTAGGTAGCTATGAATACGATAGATTAAGAACGGTATAGAATGGGTCCGGGAGTTCCAGGGAGTCCTTGTGATGAGAACGAGGAAGTCTGATCCTGGTCTCGCAGAAAGCCCAGAGTCGACATGGATCATAAACCGTCTGTGTCTGTGCGTGTCCGGAATCGAGGTGGAAATATTATGAGGTAGGTACATATATGGTACATAAAGTGACAATATCAATAAAAGTTCTACAAAGAATATCAACATATAGTATGACACACGTTTTAGTATATAATAAAATATATTGTGTAACAGAATCAATCAATCCTAAGGGTCTATTTCCTGTGTATGTTTCAGCTCCAGTCATTAAACATGAATTCTGACTTCCCGTGCCTCGTCTATGGAAGGAATTTACTCATTAGAAAGATCTTAGTTTCCCTCTTAAAGGATGCTGTGTCTTTCAATCTTTCTAATGTTTGAAGGAAGTGAATTCCAGATTCTAGGGGCTGCTCCTGAGAAAGCCCTGTCGTAAGTTTTCTTCTTCCGGAAGATGGCTGGTCTCAGCATTAGCTCTTTTGTGCTCCTGGCTGTTCTGTTACCTCAAGATAGCTTAATTTTCTGAGCAAGGTAGTTGGGTGTATTGTGGTGGAGCACCTTGTGGGTTATGCATGCCATTTTTAGCTGGATTCTGGCTTCATACGGTAGCCAGTTATATGCCTTCAAATGTGGCGATATATGGTCAAATTTCCTTGATCCGGTGATCAGTCATGCGGCTGCATTGAGACATGCCTTCAGAGGTGCTGTTGAAATTTTTGGTAGATCTGCTAGTGTCGTGCATCCATATTCAATCCTCGCGATAACTAGAGACTGAACTGCCAGTTTGAGGTCAGCTTTGGATATGAATGGTTTCACTTTTTTGATGTAGTTCAGATGGTAGCGGGCGCTTTTTGCCATTGCGTTGATATGGGCTTTCATGTTTAGTTTCTCATCTAGAGTGATTCCTAGTGATTTCGCTGATCCAACTAGGGTAGGGGTGCAATTCAATCCTGTGATCATATTGGACCATTCCTTCACTTCTGTGTGTTTCTTTGGTGGAGATATTAGTAAGAATTCAGTTTTTTGTGCGTTTAGTTTCAGATGGTTGACAGATAGCCATTGTAATGTCACTTTTACGGTCTCATTCATTCTCATGATGTCTTCTCTGGTTGTGATCTTGATATAAATCTGGGTGTCATCCGCGTACATGTGGTAGGAAATATTTGATTTTCGAAGGATTTCAGTGAGAGGTTCGATGTAAAGGTTGAACAGTGATGGTGATAATGTGGAGCCTTGAGGGACTCCAATTGAGTTAGGGCATGCTGGTGAGAGTGATTGATTGACCAGGAATCTTTGTGTTCTATTCTGCAGGAAAGATTCAAACCATTTTAGCACATTTCCAGCTATTCCCATCCTATCATAAAGCCTGTTCAGTAATTTTTCATGATTTACCGTGTTGAATGCTGATGATAGGTCCAGGAGGATAAGTAGACATGTTTGATTACGGTCTAGTGCCTGTAGTGTATCATCGACAATATGTAGGATCGCTGTTTCTGTGCTATGCCCTGTCCTGAATCCTAATTGGCAGTCGTCTAGAAGCGAGAAATTCGCAATGTGTTGGCTTAGTTGCTTTTGTACGCATTTCTCTATTAGTTTGGCAAGTATAGGGATGTTGGTCACTGGGCGAAAGTTATTTGGATCTGCTGGGTCCGCTGTCGGTTTTTTGATGATGGAGACGACTTGACCTGTTTTTAGGCAATCTGGAAGGATCCCTTGTGATAGAGATGCGTTTATTATTTTCGTCCAAATGGGAATCACAATATGGTTTATTTCTCTGACGCATTTTGAGGGTAGAGGATCACTATAGTGGTTGTTAGGTTTGATGTCTGATAGTGTTTTGGCTATGGTATTTTGATCAAGTAGTTTGAAGTTAACCCATTGTGCCTTGTTTTTTGTCCTATTGTGGGTGTTTTCTACGGTGCTATTGGGGTTTTGTCTGTCCGTATTGCCAATGTTATCCGCCTCTTTCCCGAGCTCTCTTTCCAACTTGTTGGCCTTATCTGTGAAGAATGTTGAGAATTCTTCACAGCTTATTTGCGTTTTTGTGGTTTCTTGGCTGGTTTTAGCTAAATTATTGGATTGTTGTTTTAGAATCTCGAATAATTTCCGAGGTCTATTTTTGGCGTTATCTAGCTCAGATCTGATCAATTCTTTTTTGGAGATTAGTATCTTTTTGTTATATTCGCTTCTGATTCTTCTGAGTGATTTCAGTTTGGGTGATGATGGGTGTTGTCTCCATTTTCTTTCCGCTAGTCTTAGTTTCCTCCTTTCTTCATTCAGAGTTTCACTGAACCATTGGTTTTTCATCTTCTCTGTGACTCTTTTCAATTTTTCGTGGCATTGTATTGTTGACTATATTCGTTACTGTTTTAGTGTAATGATCTGTAAGTTCCTCCACACTCTGCAAGTTGTTCGGTGGAGTCAGTTTCTTCTCACAGCTTTCCACTAATAATGCTATATTCGGATCTCTAGTATCTCGCATCCATTTCTTGTGTCTGGTAGGTTGTATCGTCTTGTTCTTTTTCATATTGTTTATCAGGAAGTTTATGGCATGGTGATCTGACCAGTCGCACGGCTCAATTGATATATTTGAGGTATTGTTGGATTTTGATATTATCCAGTCTAACGTGGCTCCTTTTTCGTCTGTTGGCTCTGTGCATGCTTGGTTAAGATTTAACTCCGTTAGAAGGTCTTTCAGAGCGTTGACTTGTTTGTCGTAGTTGTCATTCCAGTGTAAGTTAAAGTCCCCCAGGACAATGTTGTTATATTCAGAATTGGATTCGGTGGTGCTGTGTATTTATTTGTAACATGTGGCATTGGCGGCGTGAATTCCGTTTAGAGGCTGTCCTCTGCTTGGTAAACGGATTGCTTTCTCACCTCCTCCTCCCCCGACGTCTTCCGTTACTATGTATCCCCGCTTCCTGGCCTCACCATGGGTAGACGCCTTGGCTCCTCGGCTCCTCTTCTCGGCTCCGCTCCTCCGTCCCCTGCTGTATCTCTGGCGTGCTCCGGTTCCTTAACGCGCCTCCGAATCTTCATACCGCATTCCTGCTCTCCCGGTTAACGTACTCGGATCTCGGATACCGCAGCCATTCTTCAGGTGTGCCCGCTGCGGTATTGCTTGACGTTCCGTCCATGGAAACACCGCTCCTTCTTCCTGTTGCATCCACGACGCTCCTTGACAGCCCGATGATGTTCTCCGTCGTCTCTCCTTCTTGGATGTCTCCGGCCGTCCTCCGGCTGTGCAGTCGATGATATTCGGTATGTGCTATTTCCTTTTTCCTTATCCTTTTATTCTCTTCTTCTTTTTCTCCAGATGTTTCTTGTTGTTGGTGGTCGCTGTGGACGCTGTGGCTGGTGGGTGGCAGGGTTAATAACAGGGATTTTGACCATATAGGTTATCCCTAACCCTGGAGCTCCCGAGTGGGGCTCCTACCTGGCGGCAATCTTCCATTTTACTGTTTTTTTGTAACTATGGCAATTCCCTTCATTCTAAATATTTTGGAGCATGGCATTGTCAAATTTGGCATAACATCACACTTTTACAAAATATTATAAATAGCCCCCTATGTTGATATCCTGAGAATGATTCCTGGGAGCACTTTAAGCCCTTAAATTAGAATATGGTATGGAAGATGGACAGCCTAAATTAAATAGAAAAAAGTCCCAACCTTCCTACTAAAAATTCTTTTTTTTTTAATATATATATAAATATATATTCACTGAAAAAAACATAGGTTTCAGGGATGTTATAGTTAGTTGGACATTCCTCTCGTACAAAACCACAGAAATGCAGCTGCTATAGTTAGTTCAGCTAACTATAACTCGCGCCCCCGCAATGCACTGCTGATGACATCACATAGTTCATCATTCATAACATGGTCAGTGACATCACTGATGACATCACTGATGACATCTCAAATGACATCACTGATGACATCATCCACATGAAAATCTGAACCACCTTCTCACACTCTAATATAACCTTTTATACACCCACTGTAAAATACAGACTACCATTTTGGAAACCATCGACACACCAATTCCTGTTACTACATACACACTTACTGATTCCTAGGTCTACACACACATCCACTTATACACCCATACAATCACTCATACATGCAGTCACTCATCAATACAACACTACCATAAGCACTCATACACCTCTACAGATACTCACACACCACCACTCATCCAGAGTTACTCACACACCTAGTCAGTCATGCAAAGAATCAATCACACTTCCATTTACTGACCTATACAGTTATACACACACCACATCACTTATTCAAACCGAAACAAATGCATACTTACTCTCTTATACAATCACTGATACAAGTACACACTCATCCATACAGCCACTCTCACATTCACTGACTCTCACGATTAGTCATTTATATACGTCAACTTTCAAATACACTGCCTTTTACGTATGTAGTTACTTGGACATGATCCATTGAGACATCCATTCACTCACCAACACACCCATACACACACTCACCCACCCATACAGCTGTTTCAACATGCACTCTTGAATCCATACACACAGTGAATCAACCACTCAAACAGCTATGCACAGAGTCACACACTCAGGCACCCATACAAATACTCAGGCAACCAATTGATAACCCATCTAGACTTTGGCTTAGTCAAGAGCTAAACACAACAGAATAGCAAGCCTACTGACTTTGTCACAAATGGAAATCTTGGTGGTCGTAATTAGGGTCAGCTTTAAATTCTTCTTGGGAAGGCTGATGTACTCCCTGCAGCCTCCAATAATTTAAATTCAAGTTGGTAGGGCCCCTCTCTTCCTGGAGCCATCCCAAGAAGGGAACATGTATATATATATGGCCACTTCCTGAGCAATATGGGGTTCTACAGAGGGGTAGCATTTAATATTTGAACAGCGGAACACCAGTTGTTTTCAAAAACCCAAGGTCTTCTTTTCCTTTTTAGGAGTGCCTGTCACACTTGAGATTCCTCTGAGCCTTCCTCATTATTGTTAAAGTGCTTGGAGCCCACTGCCATGCTGGCCTGCCAACATTTACACTTCAGCCTCAAGAGATTCTTTGTTTGTCCTCCTGCTCTGGGAAGAATGGGAACACCACTGCAGCTGTTCTTGGCCTCCCATATAATGAGAGCCAACAACAATTTATTCAACTCCCCCCCGGAAGGCGTAGCAGAGTGGCCCTGCTTGCCTCCTCATGTCCCAGTCATCTGTCCTCATGTCCCAGTCAGGGATTTTGTCCCAGGACCCTACTTTTCACTCTTTGAGACATTTCCTGGTTGTGCTGCTCGACCTAAAGTTTTAGCCCCCAGGGGGATGGGGTACCATGGGGGCTATTGCAGATGTGGAGAGGAGGCCCCACACTCACCTCCTCTCAGAGGACTTATTTTTGCAAACGTTCCTCTGATCCCTGAGCACTGGCTCACCCTGGGGCTATTTTTGAAAGGCGCAACAGAGTCCCACATGCTCCATTTCTCAGAGGGGAGAAAGGCCAAGACTCTTTAAATAAGCAGTTCTTGTGCTCATTTTTCTCTGGGTAGTGATCTCTAGCCACCATGAGCCTCTGCAATAGGATTTCTGGCCTACAAAACCCAGTTTGATACCTTGCTTGACTTTGTAGGCCAAAGGGAAACAAAACTGCACTCTAAGGCAGATGTCCCCCTATGCATATTATAAAGACCAACTTTTTTTTTTAAGGTGAACAAAACAGTGCCTGACACCTAGTTGCATTATGATATTAAATTATGGTGGGTAGGGGGCGCTAGAGGGCGCACTGCGGGATGGCTGGCTAATGTGGCAGCTCCGCCGGACAGCTCCATGATCCGCGTCTTTACACCGAAATAAGGGCGATTTCAGTGTATCCAGCAACAGTATCGGAAAACAGATGGCGCGGTGACAATGTGGTGTGCTGTGCACTAGTGAAAGGCGGACGATATGCAGAGAACAGACTGTCGACTCTGCGGACAGCTATGCTCGGAGGCTGGCAAAATGACGGCTTGCACACAATAGATCTGCTAGTCTCCGCGTTGGAAGCTCTTTGAAGCTACCGCCAAGTGCAGGCAAGCCCAACTCTGAGATGCTATCGCTATAGAGGAGACTGCAGGAGACAGCGGCAAGTTTGCTAGCCTCTAAAAAGGTTAGAATAACAAGCAAACTGAGGAGGCGGGGCAAAAACAAGATGGCGGCGCCCAGTGCCTGTTAGATGTAAATAACCGCGAGTAGCAGATAGAGCGTGTATGCAACAATAGTCGCACCAACAACATCACGCAGGCGGTAAGTGCCCGCCAGGAGACCATGCGCTGGGCCAAATCACTGTGAAAACGCGAGTCGGAATAACTACTTGCCAGCTGCGCAGCCGTTTGTCTCTTCAATCCGAGCTCATTTTCGGTATCACATCGGTGCATATGTAACTGAACTGGGCTCATGAACTTCAGTGATACACGCTCATTGGCCTGAGGTTGCAGCGATCTGTATATTACATTAGACACAGAGCGAGGAACTTATGTAGGGTGATGTGGCTGCATGTATGGCGCCTGAGCTAATGGGAGACACTGAGACACTCAGGGCGGCCTTTTTGGACATCAAATATTTGCGCGCCAGCAGGGAAAAAGGCCAGGGGACTCGGAATCTGTACTAACACGCTACGGACTAGGAAACGAGTGCTAATACGGCAGGCACGCAGCAAGACAATGCGTTGAGACATCCAGATATCAAAACGATCCATGCTATAAATGGATTTGCTATGAAACAACGTGTGACATATGGGAGCTTCCTCGGTTTTTGTATATAAAGTGCCATGGCCGCCAGCATTGGTAGTATATAAAATGCTTGCTCCCCACCGGTAAGCCACTGACGATGGGACCCTGTCCAGACATCAGTTCGTAATTCTGGAAACCCTTCCCGCTACTCCCCACGCTAAAAACACAGAAGGCCTCACCGAGAGGTTGTGGGAAACAACGCGACCTATCACACGGCCCTTGGGCACGACATTCAGGATTTTGAAAGGAGGTTCTGACTGCACATTATACGTACGCCGCTGCTGGAGTATTGGGGAGGAAAAATGACGTTGCACAAGATGGGGAAGCCCGACAGGCAACAATCAAAGCTGACTTTTGAACCACGGAAAACACAGCGAGGCCAAGCGAATCAGTCAGATACTGAAACAGAAGTTGAGAATCCTCCGGAAAATTGTATGGAATCCATCTTGAAAGCAATCCAGCCTACTCTTCAAGATATAAATGGCAAACTTGATCATCTCACGTGCCGGGTGGACAATATGGCGGCGAAATTGGACCGTCAAGGTGAGGGGCTGGATGAGGCTGAGAATCGGTTAGCGGCGGTAGAAGATGAAGCGCGAGCAAGTACCTCTAAATACAGTGGAATGGAAAAGATACTAGAAGTAATAAAGAGCAAAGCAGAAGATTTGGAGGCAAGATCGCGTCGCAACAATATCTGCATTGCAGGCGTTCCTGAATCAACGAATACAGGCTGCATGGAAGCGTATGTGGAGGCAGTCTGTCGAGAAACTTTTGGAGAAGACCATCTTTCCCCAATTTTTATAGTTGAACGTGCCCATAGATCACTGGCGCCTAAACCACCGCCTGGAGCCCCATCCCGACCAATAGTGGCCCATATATTGAACTATCGGGATCGCGATAACATACTGCGCATGGCGAGGGAAAAGCAAGTGACTTACCAAAGTAACAAACTGGAGTTTTATCCTGACTATACTATAGCTGTACAGCAAGCACGTAAAGAATTTACCAATGTCAAGGCAAAACTAAGAGACATGCAGGTGGAATATGCAATGCTATATCCAGATAGATTGAAAGCCACCTGGGATGGCAAACAAACGATTCTCCCCACTCCGAAGGCGGCTCAAGACTTCGTCAAGAAGATTGCTACACGACGAAAGGAACAGAAGCGAGATGATCAGACACATAACTGGGACTAAGCTGTAAATTGCATGGCAACGGCTACGCCGTGACTGTCAGCAACTTTGCAAGCTATGTTGTGGGCTTCTGATAGCTTTACCTCTTCTTTATCGAGATTGCTCGGACTCAACTGCTCTTACAAGGGTGAGTTTTGTCTTGACGACACACAGGGGTTTTGAACGCTAAACTGTGCTAGCATGGATATGCAGTGAATAGTAAGAGACATAAAGCCTGGATGCAGATCCTTTTTACATATTCAATTTTCACCACTATTCATTAATATAACTACTTGTACAGTTACACTGATGTATAGAAACGTAGTGTGTATTGTGCCATGACATTAGCCCTGTGAAACATGCCACTCCTCATAGGAAAATTGAGAATGAAGCGACACTAGGCCCTAATGTAGGACTGCGAAGGGACACTATGCTTAATGGTGCGAACTTTATGGGCCTGGTGAACTTCTAACTTGCATGGTGGTATTTGGCAGTCTTACAAGAGGTCTAAGACAGGATGATGCCCACAGAGATGTTTCTACGAAGAGGTTGCATTGTGGCATGGTCTGAATGATATTGGTGGACTACTATACTCCCTACTTGTGGCTAGTGCTGCAGACAGGCATCGAACACAGCCACTCTATGGTGCTGAGAGAACCATCCTTGCTGTTAGAAAGCATGCGTTAAAATGCCTCGAAACAAATGGTAGAGTCGATAAGTGTGATTATACAATATGTACCTCACTCCACTATAATGGTCTCTATGTAATTGTTGGTGATAATGTCAACAGTCTACCAAGTCTGCTTATGCTACTTTCCATACATGTTGTGAAATATTCGCCTATGACTTAACTATGATCTGTCCACGTCCATACACTGGACGGAGTTTTGCGCCCTAGGCGGACCCCTACAAGGGTACTTCCCACACCGTTTATGAGTTTTCTGAAGTTGAGAGGGGGGTTGTGGCTTCGGCAGAATTGGGCTGCTGATGTGGGTTGGGGGAAGGGGGACATGTTGTTACTGGACCGTGGCACTTGAGAGGTATTGCTGAAACCGAAGATGACATGTTGCTGTACGTTGCACATTTAGTATGTACACCTTATTGGTTTTGTGCGCTCGGAGGACAACCGATACAAAATGTCAACAGACTTATGTTTCACTATCTATATCAACTATGACAAACAACACACCGGGTAGACTTACTTTGAACATGCTCACATGGAACATATGTGGTTTTGCGAATCCGAAGAACATCAGACAGCTTTTTGCATGCATGGAAAGATGGCATATAGAAGTGACATTACTGCAAGAAACCCACATAGCCCCACACACTCATGCCCGTATTGGCCAGAAATGGGCAGAAACCACTCACACCTCCTCATACTCTTCTTACTCTAGAAGAGTTTCGATACTGGTAAAGAAAGGATACAGGTCGAGAACACTATAACTGACTTCCAGGGACGGTACGCTATAACAACAGGGGTGCTTCGGGGACACCGGGTAACGATTGTCAACACATATGGGCCGAACACTGACGCCCCTGAATTTTATCATGAAATATGGCAACACCTCCATGACAAGGTAGATTGCACTCTGATATGGGGGGGAGATCTAAATCTAGCTTTGAACGATAAGGTGGACCGGTCAGGGACGACGACTGAACCACACAGAAAGGCGCGTGCTAAAGTGCTTGACATGATGGCTGATTTACAACTGCATGACATATGGAAGGCTAGACATCCAGGGGTTCACAAAGCAACACACACATCGGCAGTGCATAACAGTTGGTCACCAATTGACTACTGGCTAGGTTCCGCAGAAACGCTGTTATGGACAAAACACATTAAACACATGCCCAAGACCCTATCTGACCACAACCCAATCGTGCTGACCCTTAACATGCCACATTACAAACCACCTTCTTATAGCTGGAGGTTTAATGCCACTGCCCTTACAGATTCAGTATATGCGGAAACCATAGCCAAGGCAATTAAAGATTACTTTCAACTGAATGAAGGCTCGGTGGAGGACCCAAGTCTACTGTGGGAAGCTTTCAAAGCAACAATACAAGGGATCTGTATAAGTACCACGGTGGGAATCCTGCGTGACATTAGGACGCAGTTGACTCGCTGTGAGACACAGCCGAAAGCGCTAGAGCACCGATACGAATCAACCCAAGACCAATCTATATTCGGAGAGATACGGAAGACGCTCACAGAATATCAAACCTTTTCTGAGGATGAGATCAAATATATACATAAGCGTCCCAAAGCTAGGACCTTTGGGAGGGGGGCAGAGCAGGCAGGATGTTAGGTGCTAAAATCTGTGGAGGGCGCAGACCCCAGGCGATTTTGCAAATACGAAATGAAGCGGGCTCTATTTGCACAGATCCGTTTGCCATACAGCAAGGATTTGAATCAACGTATGGCAGGCTTTATAAGTCACAACCAACTGCATCAACTGATGATGTATTTAAATATCTCAAAGACGTGGCCATTGCCTGGCTATCAGGCTCACAAAGAGCATTTTTGTCGCTTCCGATCACTATAGAGGAAGTCTCCGAGATAATTAAATCGCTACCGAACGGCAATGCTCCTGGGCCTGATGGGTTCATGTGTGAATTTTACAAACAATACACTGACCTATTAGCTCCCCGGTTAGTTGAAATGTTCGGAGATGCTTTCGAGAAAAATATACTCCCACCAACCCTGAGAGAGGCAATGGTAATTGTACTCTTAAAGCCAGCTAAAGATCCTGAACTCTGCGATTCATATCGTCCTTTATCGCTCATTAACGTGGACTTTAAGATCCTGGCTAAGCTGCTTGCCATAAGATTGCAACCTCTCAGACCAGTCTAGTTTTATACCATCAAGAGCAACCCCACACAATACTCGCACATTGTTCGCTCTCTCCCACTACTTGATCCCCAGCACCAAAGCTGTGGCGGTCATGTTAGATGCCGCCAAGGCATTTGATTCTATCGAGTGGTCTTACCTCATCTCAGTACTTGTTAGGAGGGGCTTCCCCCCAATATTCATCCAGTGGGTTAGGCTCCTGTACACACAACCGGTGGCTAAAATACGGGCTAATGGATATGTCTCTCACTCAATAAAGATAGAACGTGGAACGAGACAAGGTTGTCCATTGTGCCCCTTATTATTTGCCCTGCTATATTTTCGAGACCCGGAAACCCATTTAGCACCCTTATTGCGAGAGTATATTAAATTCGGAGGGCAATCGGGACTCCAAATCAATTGGGACACATCCTCTATTATCCCTCTCACTGACACTACATTGCCACACCCCACTGAATTCCAGTTGGAATGGCAGAAGGATCACATCAAATACCTAGGAGTCTGGTATCATAGGGACCCGGAAATTGTTATTAGGACCAATTATGACAGGGTGCTGTCCTCAATAGAGGATAAGGTAAACCGGTGGATACAACTGCCACTATCACTAGCCGACCGTATAGCAATTGTCAACATGGTAATCCTACCTAAACTCCTTTACCTGTTCAACAACATCCCAATTCCTCCTCCCAGAGAGGTTTTCAAGTGAATATCTTCTGCAGTGATCAGGCTGATATGGGCGGGCAAGCAGGCACGTATTGGATTACGCACCCTGACACTACCATACCTCAAAGGGGGACTCTGTGTTCCGGATTTTCTTCTTCACTATCTATGTGCGTAGGCACAATATGCCACATACTGGTACCACAAGATCCCATACATGACACATACGGCTATAGAGGAGGGAGATGCAATGCCAATACCGTTGACCGCAATTGTTACTCATAAACGGCCACCTTTGCATGATAAAGATATAAATATCATTGATGCTACTAATGACACATGGCAAAGACGTGGCCAAATGGCACACAAACTCCCACTGTATGCACCAGCCCAACCACTCCATTTCCACCCTGACATATCGGTTACAAGGGTGGAGGTGGGCATGGGCTTATTACGTCAGGTCGGTCTGGATACATTAGGAGACTTATACAATAATGGTAAATTCAAAACCCTACAGGATATTTCATATGTACAGAACCAGACACTGATGTTTCGCTTCACCCACTACATGTTACAAAGAGCGATCAAACAATTGTACCCCAACTACCCAGTTGAACCACCGCAACTTAACTCCTTACAACTAATACTGACCTCCCCAAACACTGCACATTTAGTATCTCATCTGTACACCATAGCGCAAACTGAAATAAATGGTAACACTCACAAGGCCATGGACAGGTGTAACTTGGTGTTAGACAACCCTCTCTTTGAGGTAGATTGGCAAAAGGCATGTCATTTAATTACGATGCTAACACCTAACGGTAATCTGCGACTGGTGCATTACAAGTATCTACATCAAACATACCACACGCCTGTAAAATTGTGCAAATATGGGCTTCGTGCAGAAGCGAGTTGTAAACGTTGTGGTTTCGACGAGGCTGATTTTATTCATCTGGCATGGCACTGCTTAAAGATCTGTTCATACTGGGAGCAGGTCACCTCGATATTGACAGTTATGGTGGGTATAACCCTTGAATGCACTATGTGTCTACTGGGGCATGTGGGGGAAGTCCGCGCTATGAAACGCAAATTTTGTGTGGTGGCGTTATTGCTCGCCAAAAGGTGAATATCCATGTGCTGGGACAGTAAGGTGACACCGACTGTTAAGAAATGGCTAAGTGATATGTCCCACTGCCAGGACACGCTACGGACCTACGAAGAGGAACTCCCTGCTCGATACCGGCCAAAAGACTATTGCCAATATTTAACACATTATCTAAGTGCGAATCCAATTAATCCATGATATAGACTGTGTCTATCCTTCTGCTGTTTTAATGTAATTGATGTACTTGTGCCACATTCATGTACTGTTTGTAATTCATATCATCTGGTTGACAAATGCTGTAGTGTATTGTCTGAGTTGATTTGCTGTCTTTGAGATGTATCTCACATTCCCACACACACATATATCTATTTATCTATCTATCTATCTATCTATCTATCTATCTATCTATCTATCTATCTATCTATCTATCTATCTATCTATCTATCTATCTATCTATCTATACTCACTGAAAATACCATAGGTTTCAGGCACGTTATAGTTAGTTGGACTTTTCACTCATACAAAACCATAGAAATTCCGTAGTTATAGTTAGTGGAGCTAACTATAACTCACGCCCCCGCAATGCACTGCTGATGACGTAACATATTACATCATTCACGACATGGTCAGTGACATCATTCATGACATCACTGATGACATCTCAAATAGCATCATTGATAACATCATCCAGTGAATGTGTGTTTCAATAGAGTTTCAATATGTATTATACATATCCCAAGTTGTATTGAAGAATGAGTGCGTGTATAAGTGTCTGGATGGAGGATTTAGTAGCTGCGTGACTGACTATGTAAGTGAGTTATTACATGTGTCTTATTGAATGCATGGGTTAGTGACTAAACTGTGTGAATGTCTGTATCAACCTGTCTGTTGTTGTGTAAGCTGCTGCATGGGTTGGTTAACAGCTACATAAGTGTATATATTGGTTATTGATTGGTTGCCTGAATATTTGTATAGTGGACTGTGTGTGTGTGTGTTTGGGTGGGCGGTATGTGACTCTGTGCATAGATGTGTGAGTGGTTTATTCACTGGGTGTATTGGTTCAAGAGTGCATGTGGAAACAGCTGTATGGGTGGTTGAGTATGTGTATTGGTGTGTTCATAGGTGAATGGATGTCTCAGTGGTACACATCTCCAATTACCTGGATCCCCGCCTGTTCTCAGTCCTGTAGAGTTGTCCAGTCGCCTCCGTGAGGTATCGCAGTTGCCATGCCTAATGGGATTTCAGGCACATAGGGGTGTAGAACTCCCACCCTACGCTGTGACCAATTCCAGTACAGTCTCAGAGTTTTTTCTTCCATAGAGAGATCCCTAAGGTCCAATTTTTGTTGCATAACTACAAAGGATATCACATGGTGCAGTATTCCCTTGCCTCTCAGGTGCTCAACACCCCTAAATTCCCTTGCTACTGCCTGCGTCACTATTTGTAGCTGGGCCGCTAAATAGTACAATTCAAAATCGGGGACCGCCAGCCCACCCTCTGCTTTCTCACACATCTCCCTACATTCCCTTCCAGCATATCATTAGCTCTGTGATAGGTATGGACCCCCAGGTATGCCAGGCATGTCGGCTCCCACCGCACCTCGGGTGGTAGCCCTCCCGGCCTCGCCAGAAATAGATATGTTTTTGACCAGTTCACCCACAAGCCTGAAATAGCTCCGAAGTCTGATAGCAAGCTTGCAGCCCCCTCCAGTGCCTCCCCTGCATCCTCCAAAAACATTAACAGATCATCAGCCAATCTCAGACCCATATCCTTACTACCATTCTTAGGGAAACTGACTGAAAAGTATGTAAACCATCACCTGTCCAGATACATCGAACTTGCTGACACCCTGGACTACTCTCAGTCAGGATTCAGGCCAAAATATAGTATGGAATCCACCCTTTTATCTGTCACTGATGATCTACATATGTACCAGGACAAGGGTCTTTCAGTGATCTTGGTTCTATTAGATCTGTCGGCTGCGTTCGACACCGTGTCTCATACCATCTTGACTGATCGGTTGTCGAACGCTGGCATCAAGAATAAAGCCCTTGACTGGTTGAAGAGCTTTTTATCCGAGCGCACCCAGAGAGTCACCATGGGTGCGTATCGTTCAGCGGAAGTAGAGATCTTAAAAGGGGTGCCACAGGGCTCCTGTTTAAGCCCAACCCTTTTCAACATCTATGTGGCACCCCTGGCAAGAGTAATGCGTAGATATGGTTTCATCCCAGTATCATACACGGATGATACGCAGCTCCTCTTCACCTTTAAGACTCTCTCTGCTGATGTAAAAAACTGTTTTTCATTAGGTATGAAAGCAGTGGCAAACTGGATGTCCGTCAATTGCCTTCAGTGTAACGTCAGCAAAACTGAGGTAATGTTGTTTGGGGAAGCTAAAATTCTATGGACTCCAGATCTGTGGCCGCAAGACCTAGGAGCAGTTCCAGAACCCAAACAGGTTGTGAAGAATCTGGGGATTCGATTTGACCAAGATCTGTCACTAAAACAACACATTACCTATATCTCGGGAATATGTTTCCACACCATTAGCCTATTACGCTAAGTCTTCCCTTTGCTACCTGAAGCCGTCAGGAAGACTCTTGTTCAGGCTCTGGTTTTAAGTCGGATTGACTATTGTAATGGCCTGTTGCTGCCTGCCAATGAAGGCGTGCTGGCTAAGCTCCAGGTCATTCAGAACACTGCAGCTCGCCTTGTTCTCAATGTCCCCCCGAGAACAGCATCTAAACCCCTTCTTGAGCAGCTTCATTGGCTTTCAATCCGACAGAGAACTACATTTAAAACATGCTGTCTGATTCATAAATGTTTAAAAGGACAAGGGCCTGCCTATCTTGAAAAGAAATTTGTTCCCTACACTCCTACTCGATCTCTTAGGTCGAGCAACCATCTTCTTTTAGTGGTTCCCTGTGCCAAAAAAGCCAGACATGGAAGTAAAGCGCTATACATCACTGGACCCACTCTATGGAACAAACTTCCTCTGTCTCTGAGACAATGTAAAGAACATCTCACATTTAGAAAACTTTTGAAAACGGCTCTGTTCAGAAATGAGATCTAACTCTCACTCATTCCCACTCAATCATAACTTCCGTCTACCACCAACTCTATAAGTGCAGAAACACTCCAACTTGAGTTGATTCGAGCGCTATACAAACCAACAAATAAAAGTAAATAAAATCAGCATATAGCGAGATATGCTGTCGGTCACCCCTGTATACCAGGCCTTCATATCTCTCTCACAACCTGGCTCGCGCCGCCAGTGGGTCTATTGCTAGGGCAAACAACAAAGGGGAGAGCGAACACCCCTGTCTCGTCCCACGGGCCACTGGATATTGGATTGAGATCAATGTTCCCTCCCTCACTCTGGCCACTGCTGACATATAAAGCACCTTTGTCCAGGCCACAAAGTCGTCCCCTACACCAAAACGTCTAATATCTTATAGAGGTATAGCCATTCCAAGCTATCAAAGGCTTTCTCTATATCCACTGAAAGCACCATAGACTGCTGTGCCTCCGGTTGATCCTCCTCCAATATCCTCAACAATCGCCGCACATTAGAGGCCGTATTCCTCGTCAGGATGAACCCCGCTTGACCCTCATGGATCAGTGCAGTCATATGCTGCAAGAGGCGAGTTGCCAAGATCCTGCTCAAAATCTTGTAGTCAGTAGTCAGCATTGATAGCGGTCGATAAGAGGCCGTATCTGTTCCCACCCGGCCAGGCTTCAACAGTGGGATTACTAGTCCTTCCCGCATGGAGCCAGGAACACCTGGTTGAGATTCTGATGGTCTTCTTGTGGATGATGGTGATTCCTCCTCCTGATTTGTTATTGTTCCGGTCTCTGCGTCTGATCTTGTAGCCATTCGGGATGGCTATGGCTATGTCTGGTGCCAAGGAGGTGTTCATCCAGGTCTCCGTTAGGATGGCGACGTCCGGGCGGAGGAGTCGAGCAGGTCCCAGGGTTCGACAGAGTGCTTGTGGACTGAGCGGGTGTTGAGGTTTGGGTTGTATAGGGGTCAGCGCGATGGACTGATTCACAGAGCTCCAAGCCTATGAACTGGCTTCTAAAGGCATAGCCGCAACCTGGTGATGTGGGGAGAGGCAGCTTGAAAGGGGTATCTCACACAGACACAGAATATTTTCAGTGTGAACTCGCACAGGTAGAGCTATCGACCCGATGGCTTGTAGAGGGAGAGAAGCAAGCTCCCAGACTGAGTCACAAAATGTCTGACAGCTCGCAGACCCAGAGCTGCGAGCCGACGCACTGGCTTCTAAAAGCATAACCGCGAACTGGTGATGTGGGGAGAGGAACCCTGAAAGGGTTATCTCGCAGAGACAGAGCTGCTGTATATTTTCAGTGTTGCCTTGCAGAGGTAGAACTACGGACTCGATGGCTTGTAGAGGAAGTGATGCGAGCTAATGGACTAACTCACAAAATGACTGCTAACACATCCTAGTTTCAACACGGTTGTAGCAGATAACATCCGACGAAAGGTGGATAGTGGCCAAACTACAATACTTGTCCTATTAGATCTCACAGCCGCGTTCGATACCCTGTCTCCCGCCATTTTAACATCTCGGCTTAGGGAGGCAGGGGTTATTGGGCCGGCCTTGAATCTTCTTAACTCCTTTCTCATTGGTAGAGAACAGAGAGTAAAGCTTGGAAACTTCTTCTCCCCTGCCAAGTCATTGCAATGTGGGGTGCCACAGGGGTCGGCCCTTAGTCCGACCTTGTTTAATATCTATGTGGCCCCCCTTGCTAGACTAGTAAGATCGCAGGGGATGGAGGTGGTATCCTACGCCGATGACACCCAGATCATGGTGTCTCTGGCTCATTCCTCTGTTCATGCATCTGCCAATAGCTTTAGGTCATGCATGCAGCATGTAGCAGACTGGATGATCATCAATTCCCTAAAGCTAAATGGGGATAAGACAGAGGTCTTGGTCTTTGGGAAGGACCAAGATGCTTGGTCGAGCGAGTGGTGGCCTTTATCTCTTGGCATCTGCCCTACTCCCTCCCAATCAGCCAGAAATCTCGGCGTGGTCTTCGACACCTCTCTCTCCATGAAGCTCCAAGTAAATAGGACTGTGGCCACGTGTTGGGGTGTGATTAGGACCCTTAATAGGATCCGTAACTATCTTTCTCTCCAAGCTCGTAAGCGGATTGCAGTCGCTCTTGTTGGCTCAAGGCTTGATTATTGCAATTCCTTGTATGCGGAGTCCAACAAGGGTCTTATTCATCAACTGCAAATAGTGCAGAACGCGGCAGCACGCTTTGCATTGGCCCTTCCCTTGGCATCTTCCGCTACGACCGCCAGGAGAGATCTTCACTGGCTCCCTGTCCAGTATAGAGTCTCTTTTAAGATTTTATGTCTTACGTATAGAGCTCTTGAGGCAGGTCCGGATGATGCACTTGGGTCTTTGCTCTCTCGTTATCTTCCATCCAGATCCCTTCGATCTGCTGGCCTATCTCAACTGGTAGTGCCTCGCATACGGCTAGCCAGATGGGGAGCAAGAGCCTTTTCTGCTGTGGCCCCTAAGCTCTGGAACTCCCTTCCAATTGAGGTTAAATCTCTTCCCTCAATGGATTTGTTTAAAAAAGCCCTGAAGACGTGGTACTTCATCAAAGCCTATCAATGATGGAATGCTGGGCTGATTTGCGAGCTGTATTATTTGTTTTAGGCGCCTTGACGCCCATTGGGCTAAGTTTGCGCATGACAAGACTCACATCACTCATTCATTCATTCAACAGTTCACAGCCAATGAGCCGCATGCTCCTGCTCGTAACCCCTCAGCCAATCAGATGTCAGAATTCTCAAATATCAATATCGGTAAAATTGGATATTTCTCAGAAACTACTGAACAGATTAACAACATTTAAACAGAAGTGTGCTTTCTGGACCAAGACCTCTCTCCCTGCCAAATTTGGCGTAATTCAGTTCAGCAGTTTGACCTGTAGCCTTGTCTAAAGTTTCTAATGGAAATTGTATTGAGAAAACACGTTTTGAGACTCCCTTTTTTCTCAGCCCCCCTTGACCAATCACCCCCAAACTTTCAAGATAGCAGCTGATTGTAAAAGATAGACTATTTTTTTAAATTTCATAAAGATTCGTCAAATGATGCCAAAGTTATAGGCACATAGAAGTATCTAGGAGTGGGACCGCGCAACCCCCCTCCCAACATGAGTGAAGCCCTGGGGCTATGGGGGCCCCAGCAGGCTCCCTCAACCCCAGCGAGTCCCCGCTATTCTTTTTTAAGAAATGCCCCCAGAACCTTGCCCACCCCGGGGCCTTATTAAAACAAAACGCGGGATCCTACGACACCAGCGCAAATTGAGAAGTATTATTTTTGTAATGCTTTTTTTGGCCCTGGGGGTCCTTCCGGGACCCCCTGAGCAGGCCTAGAGGGTCAGGCTGTTTCTAACCTGCCCCCTTCTCTTGGTTTACTTCTTTGTTTCTCTGTTTTCAGGTGACTAGCTTCTACCGAGTCACAAGATGGCTGCCAACACTTCCTGGTTTGGAGTGTTGGCAGCCAATCACAGTGAAGCTCGTGCTCGGGACTTAGGCTCAGCCCAGATATCGAAACTTTTATTTTTCAAATTTGTCAACAACTACTGAATGGATTTACACCATTTAAGAAAAGTTCGCTTTCTGATCCAACCTCTACGTTTTTGCCAAATTTGGGGTCATTTTGTTCAGGAGTTTCTGCTGTGGCCTTGCCCAAAGTTTCCTATGGGAAATTGATTTTTTTTAATTGTTATTTTTTGATTTTCTCAAAAACTACTGAACGGATTTACACCATTTAAAACAAAAGGTCGCTTTCTGAACCTAGCTCTACCTTTTTGCAAAATTTGGGGTAATTTCGTTCAGTAGTTCGGGCTGTAGCCCGTTGCAAAATTTCTTATGGAAATTAACATGGGGAAAACTTGTTTTGGGACCCCCCTTTTTTTCTCAGCCTCCACTTGATGAATCACCCCCAATATAGGAGCTGACATGGATAGACTTTTTTTTAGGAGAATTTCGCAAAGATTTGTCAAATGATGCCAAAGTTATTTGCAATCAAAAAATGCTTTTCCTATGGAAACAAGGTTCTAACTATAACTACCTACTGGCAACCGGCTAGTTGGCTAGGCAACATTTTCAGTGACTTTGGCACTGCAACATGTTCCAAGTTAGAATTCTTGCCACATGGCAGGCAAAGATAATGTTGAGGAGAAATTTAGGAAATTTTATTTTACAGTGCCTGAGAAAATGGCTGGCAATGATACATAGAAATGTCCCCTCACCAACCATGGCATTTGAGGTCAATAAAGCATCACTGAAGTACTATGTACAAGTTCTAAATCCTTTCTGTAAATGGGAGTTTTCTCCAGACATTGTAAAGAACTGCTTAATGTTTAACCGCTGCAATAACTGAGGGCCTATGCACCCAGGTCAACCCACATTTTGCAGAGACTGTCCCAGAGAATCGCAATATTCAGGTGCACCAGTATTAGAATGGAGAGCTATGTCAGTGGCCCGAGTTAGCAAAATACATACCGGCTGTTTTTGCTTTGCCTGTCTCAAGTGCCAATGTTGAAAGGGCATTTTCCTTGATAAATGTTTACATGGGAAGGAACGATCGAGTGTGCCTGACCAAAGGCTTACTAAAGAAGTATTGTATGGTGCACTACAACAAGTTTGATTTTTCAAAATGTATTTGAACCTCTTACACCCTGTATGGACACTGTCTATACACATGCACTATCAGTGCAGAAAGCAAGCAATAATAAAAGCAAAACATTCCATAAACACAGGAAAAACACTGCTTCCGTTGTTTTTAATGGCACGTAAATGTGCAACCACTGATAAAAGCAGTTTTTTTAAGATATTGAAAACACTGAATAAACCCCACCAGATTTTACCAAAAATAGAAACTGTAAACAGGAGAGCCTAATAATATATATATATATATATATATATATATATATATATATATATATATATATATATATATATATATATATATATATATATATATATATATATATACATATGTATATATATATATATATATATATATATATATATATACATATTTCCTTTACACCTTCATGCACGCCGCCCTCCAATACTCCACGCGTCTTGAGGGCGAGCAGAAGAACAGCACCGACAAATCCTTTGTGTGAGGTAACTCGTTTATTTTTTCCAAGTTAAATCAGCCTCCATTCATCATGGGGCCATAACCAGCAAAGTGCAGGGGTGCATACAAACAGAGAAATGTCCTACGCGATCAGAGGCTTGCGCCTTCTACTAGGTCATACATTTTCAATTTAAAGGGAAAACACTACCTTTCACCACCACCAATTACAAACAGATATCAGTTTTAAAGGGGACACAACCACTAGCTTTGTTTTTTTAAATGCATCATATTCCTAAAACAAATCAATTTTCTAGGGTATGTGTCAGTAGCATTATAACCAATGAATAATACACATTTTGTCCTTATCCTTGTAAAGTACACACAGTCAGGAAGTAACAATTGATATGTTAGAGGTAGAGGCTTTTCTATAGTTTCATCTGTCAGGTGAAGTATTCTAAGGTTGAATGGAAAGTTTATGGCACATCGTGCAAGATATTGTGTCAGTCATTAATACAAAGGATATGTAGTATCACACATGCGCCTAGAGTAGAGGTGTCACCCCAACATTTAAAGTAAGACAGTTTGGGGATAAAGTATCCACCTCCACTTCACAATGAAAAGTAAAACCTTTTGAGAATAAAGTATTCATCTCTTCCTCCAGAAATAGCTTATCTGTCGCCAGAGATAATATTAAATATCAGATTAGTTCATACTTTTGCTGAGGTATACCGGATATACATTGAGCACATATTGGTCACTTTTTCCAATACACAAAATAGCAACAGATTTACAATGCTCAATGGTCAATAGATGATATCTAGATGGTATCCCCGCTGACGTGTTTTTAAGAGATAGATCATCTTGGTGCCAGTACTTTGAGTATTTAGCTAACTCTGTGGCTAGGGGTGCGCCAATCCCACCCTCATGGAAAGGTCCTGAAATAATTCCGGTCTTTAAAAAGGGTGACACATCTCTACCCAGTAACTATAGACCCATAAGTCTTATAGACTCAGCCCAAAAACTCATGGGTCGTCTAGTGCAAAACAAATTGCAAACATGGATAGAAGAACACAACATTTTGTCCCCATATCAAGCAGGCTTCCGGCCATGTATTAGTTCAATTGACCAGGTATTTTATTTTATAGCGCTTTATTGGAGGAACGTGGCCTTAACCAAGGGGACACTTTATGCGGTCTTTCAATTTAGTCCCCCGTTCCAAACTTTGGAGGGTTCTCGCTGAGTCAGGGATATCCCCGGAGCTATTGATTCTTCTCGTCCGCCTGCATGAGAACAACTACGCCAGAATTCGATGGGGGACACAGGGTGAGGTGACCGACTCATTTCCTGTCGAGCGTGGTGTTCGGCAGGGGTGCGTATTGGCACCCACGCTGTTTTCATTATACATCAACGGCATAGTGGATCATCTTAACCGTTCCCCCACTGATGCCCCCATTTTGGCTGGGGCGCGCGTGCCTGTTCTCATGTTTGCGGACGACACGTTGATTGTCTCCCGGACCCTGAGTGGGCTCCAGAAGGCTGTATATGCGTTCGGAGAATTTTGTCAACTGCGTGGACTTGAGATAAACACCTCAAAAACCAAGTTCATGTCCCTGAGTCAGCGGAAAACCTTCAAAGGAACAATTAATTTTAATGGAACCCCACTAGAACAGGTAGAGGCATTTACATATCTGGGAATATCTCTCCAGAGTAACATGGGCTGGAAAAGTCATATTGACATGGCTGTTTTAAAATTTCATCAGCTTGCGGGTGCCTTAGCCACAAAGCATAGAGCTTCCTTTACCAAGCCGATTACACCTGCCCTAGAGATCTATAACATGAAGGTCATAAGTGCCTCTCTGTATGGTTCAGAACTTTGGGGATTTAATTATTCGAACCAACTAACAATGGCGGAGAATACATTTCTACGCTGTTTAGTCGGGGTCCCCCAAAGTACTCCTACCATCCCGCTATTATATGATCTTGGCAGGAAAAAAATTGAGGATATAGTACGGCTACGGCCACTATTATATTGGAGGCGTATCTGGACAACTCCAGAACTAGTTCACTACGCCCTTGCACTAAAGGACATCATTAAGGCAGATCGCTTTCACTCTATCCAATGGCTTAAAGAGATTAGGGGCCTATTAACTAAGTTGAAGCTTGATCATCTATGGGTAGATGCAGACGTCTCAAGGTTCCCATCAAAAATAATTGTGAAAAAATAGTATTGGGAAATGATTTGGATGTCCACCCATAGCACCTGTGTATACACTAACTTAACAGGACGGTTCCATGATTTTAAACCTCGCCCACTCTGTGAGTCTTATTGGGATAACATAGAGGGTCCGCTTGACCGAAAGCTGTATTTCCAGTTTAGAACTGGAACTTTGCATGTAAAAGCTTTCAGTTACAAGTGGTCAGCAATGCAGGATGACAAATGTCATAACTGTAAAGATTTCATTGAGAACGTATCCCACATGCTATTTGTATGTCCCCTTTACACCAGCCCTCGCCGTAAGTGGCTTAAACCAACGTGTATCAATGTGGGCACCCGGAGACATATTGAGGCGCTAAGGATACTGGAGACAGATTGCTCCCCCTGTATAGCGATTGCTGTTGCCAAATTTCTAAGATGGGCTTGGATTATACGCACTCGCACTTTAAACTCTATAGAAGTTAGCTAATGAACTCTAAGACACCTAAAAGACATGATTGATCTTGTTTATGTATAATTCTAGTTGTTTTAAAATATCCTCTTAAAAAAATGTGTTTTTTAAATTCTTAAATGACAGCTACAAAGATTTAATAACTTTTTAACATTGTATTTTTTATTGCTATTTAGTATTTATAATGTTTGTGATATAATGTATAATTTGCTTTTATGACATGCTGTCGAATAAAGCTTTTGAAAATTGAAAAAAAATTGATATCTATATATTGATCACTTATTCCAATACACAAAATAACATGTTCGTCCGAGCTCTTGGTCCAATATGTGTAATAGATACTAAGAACACATTTACTCCGTTGTAAAGTGCACGGTGCATGTGTCCTATCAAATGCAGATATAACTATTAGTTCTCTAATCATACTTCCGCATATTTGCAGAAAGGAAAGATGCTTACAAATGCAAAAGCTTTTCCCTAACATTAAATCTATGCATATAAAGTGCTTGGTATAATTTCCCTCAAAAGTGATAAAGTGGAAAGTGCCACAGTACTCTGTTATAGAGAAAGTGACTTATGCAATCTTGGGATACAAATAAAATACTTTCCATAATCAAGTAAACATTACTTCAAAGGCCCAATCATAGTATTAATGTTAATTAAAATACATAAGCCTGCAAAACCACTGCTGTTATGGGTTCATGATCCAATAAAAGATACTTTCAAACGTTTCATCCAATAGTCTTACAAAAAGGTATATAGTTCAGCATCCGTATTCAGACCCCATGGATTCTCTGTGCCCAAGTTCACTATCCGTCTTGATTCGGCATGCCTCACGGCTAATTCACTATCTCCTCCTCAGATCTTTATTGGGATATGTTCAATGCCAGAGTAAAACAGGTGGTTTGTGTCAAAGATGCCTTCATGCTCTTTCCAAATGTGCTTGGCCATCACACATGTAAAGTCTTTGTTGGTCAAAGCCTGCAAATGATGGAGGATGCGTAATTTAAGTTTGTTCACAGTACTACCAACATAACATTGACCACATCCACACTCCAGCAGGTACACCACTTGCCTGGTTTCACATGTGATCCTCTCTTTGATGGGTTTTTTGAAACCTTGGATAGTTTTTATTTCCACTGTATTGCGCCCATAGTTGCAGGCTTTAAATTTATGGCATTTGACAAACCCCTTGTGAGATAGCCAAGAACTTTTTGGGGCATTTTGTAGGTTGAGGGAATTGTCATTGAGAAATGATAAAAAATCCTTGAAATCATCTACTTCTCCCTCCCATATGAGGAAGAGATCATAGATATTGCGGACCCATAGCACCACCCTCTCCAAGTTGATGTTGTCACTCTCTGGCCACAAACATTCTGCCTCCCAAAAGCCCATAGTCAAGTTTGCGTAGGTTGGAGCGAATGATGTCCCCATGGCAGTCCCTTGATTCTGCCTGTAGTTGCCATCAAAAATAAAAACATTATTGGTAATGCAAAAGGACATCATTATGAGGATCATTTTGGTATGACTCAATAGGTTGAGTGACCTTGATCTCATAAAATATTTGCACGCTTTGAGACGGTCTTTATGGAATATTGAGGTGTACAACGAGACCACGTCGACTGTGGCCATAATATAACCTGCTTTCCTAGGGATATTGTTAATCTGGTTCAGAAAGTCAAGTCACAAGTGTACAATGGTAGATCTGCAACGTATGGGAAGATAAAAATGTCTATGAATCTTGAGGAGTTTTCAAGAAGAGACCCACACAAGCTAACATGGCCATAGGGATTTTCAAGACTCTTGTGTACCTTGGGCAGTACATAAAGGGTTGGCATAGTTGGATGGTCTATCTTCAGGTACTATAATGCACCATCGTCTATAAGTCCCTCTTCATGCCATTGATGTAACTCTGCATGAAAGTTGGGTGTAATATCATGGATCGGATTGTTCTTTAATCTCTCATAGTTGGAGGATTCCCCAACTGTCTTCTCACCTCCTGATGGGATTTATTCTGGTCCATCACCACAATATTGCCGCCCTTGTCGGACTGTTTGATAATGATATTCATATCATGTCGTAGGTCTGTGAGTGCCCTCCAATCCTCCTTTTTCATTTTAAGGTTCCTGTGATTTCTGCGATTTTTTTTTTCCGTGGATGTCCCTCAGGTCTTCTCCCACCAGTTCCTCAAAGACATCCACCATAGTGCCAGGAGGTAACTGTGGGCAAAATCTGGATTTCATTTTACATCCACTACTCACAGACATATTGATAGCAATACCCATGACTATACAAAGATCTGAGGTGTTCGCCCCCTCAGGCATCGACACATGTGATACATTATCACTCATTAAATCTTGCATGGTCCTCAGGGGTTCGATGTCTTCTCCTGTGAGGTTATTTTGAGATGTTCTATATATATATATACATATATATATATATATATATATATATATATATATATATATATATATATATATATATATATATATATATATATATATATATATATATATATATATATATATATATATATGTATATATATATATATAGTCCTTGGCATTTGACTGGACCTATTTGCAATAAACTTCATCAGTTTTATTTTCCTGCAGAATTTGTAGATGTCCACTTGGGCTGATGCAAGATCCATGCCAGAGTCAAGGCAGAATGTCAGTCCCTTGTTTAACAGTTTTGTGTGTTTCTATTAAGATTCCTGCTGGATAAGTTGATCACCAAATTATCTTCCTTCTCCATCTCAGCTCTTGCTATTTCTCTTTCTTTCCTCTTCCTCTGCCTTTTCCTGCTGCGCCTTGTTCTTTTTGTTCCTCCATTCCGGATGTTGGGGGGGGGCCTTTTCCCCTTCTCCTGGTCATCATGCGCAGCAGCCCCATCTCCCCTTGAAAATCCATTTTTGATCTGACCATATGGGTTCCCTCGTCCCCCAAACTAACCTCAGAACTTTCAACACTTAAGATTCTTCGTTGCTCCTGAGCTTGGATCCGTTCCATAGTTTATTTCTTGAAGCTTGAATCGTAATGGCATGCAAATGTGTAGACTCCTCCTGGGGCGTAGTCAACTTTGTCTCTGTTGAATTTCTTCACCTTTTTCAGCTGGATCTCCTTTTCATGTTTTTCTAATCTATTCTCAAGTTCCTATGATGCCTTTTTCTCTTCCTCTGTTTCAAATAATTTTTCTAGAGATTTTTCCAAAGATCCAACCTACTTCATTGCTGCTTTTAATCTCCTTTCTGCATGAATTATTAGGGTCTCTATTAATTTTATAGTGCATTCTATGGTGTCACTTTGCCATTTGAGTAATAGATCTGAGTCCAGGTCACTGAGGGTTGGTAGGACTAAAATTCTTAGTCCTCTAGGAATGCGCTTGCATTCAATGTATTTCTTAAGGGTGACCCTTTCCAACCATGTGTTCACCTTGCTCTTTCAGTTGCTGTTTTGGTGTATTCAATGAGTTTGAAATCTGACTACACCCTGCTCCTTCTGGTGAGTCTCCGTCGTCATTGAACATGTCTTTTAGCATTGATTTGCGTTTACTCCACCTGTCAGACATGTTTTCAGTAGACAAGCCTCGTAATTGTTTTCCCTGTTAAATGTGAAATGCCGCAATAAGTCCCTTTTAAAAAAAGCTATATGCCTCCGTTTATTGTTAATGTCAGTGTCAGAAGTATGCAGCCAAAAAGTCTTGTTTTTTATATGATTGTCCCCTCATACATAGCAGATTTGTCATACACTCACAGGGTTGCCTTTCAGATTCGTGCTGCCTGCTGTGTTCCCGGAATATGACTCTCAGAGCCTCAGAGTCTCCAAGCAGATACAATGTTGCAAAGCAGATTTAAAGAAAAGAGAAAGCCGGGTAGAGAGGCGTGAGAAGCAGGGCACTCGTACAACGCCTACCAGAAACGCTGCAGGCATCCCGTCTTCCCTTGTCCTACCGCCAAGCATTTCACTGTTTTGTGCAATTGTCAAACTCCCTTGTTCATTTCTTCTTAGCAGCAGTGGCTCAGTAGTCAGAGCAATCCCCTCTTTCTTTTTATATATAAATTATATATATATATGATAAGAGGTAAACAACGGTGGACCGTATTCGCTGCACCTCATTGCTATGTTCCTTTTGAAATTATCCGGAAGTAATGAGATCTGGTGTGCACATACAACTCCTGCATCTGCCATTGTTAGGTGCCAGCTGCCAAGCAGAACAGATACTGTACAAGTGTGGAAGGGTGCACCACCAAAGCGTCTTTTTCAATGAGTAAGACTGACCTATTCCTTTATGTAAGGCAATCCTTTATTTTGTCAGACAACATGCGCTCCAGCCAACGCATTTCGTTTATTGAAGAATGACCTTCATCAGGGCATAGATGCCATGACCCTTGATGGAGAGCCGCAGTACTCGGTTCCCAGACTGTTGACAACAGTGAGAATGAAAAGCGGGGAGTGTAAATGCCCAATATAGTATTCCACAAGTGAGCATGTAAAACAGGCGCATGATGTGGTGGCCTCCTTGATAAAGGCCTGGATGCGTAAACCTTAAGTGTTGCACGGCAGGCGCGCGTTCCTGAAGGAATAAGCTGCTTAGACTGGTCAGTGAATGTGAGTTTAGAATCGAAAACTACACCTACAATTTTCACTTTAGCGACTTGTTTGGGTAAAGGGCGCATAGTAGATGGTCACCAACACGTATTCCAGAATGATAGTTCACACCCTAAAAGGAGCACCTCTGTCTGATTCGAGATTAATTTAAGACATTGGTTGTTCATCCAGTTAACGATTGCTCACATACAGTTATTAAACCGGAGAGCTAGCTCCTCTACATTTCTGGTAATAGACACAGTTATCTGTGTGTCATCTGCATAAGATATTGTGTATTAAAGCCAAAGGATCTAATCAGGTAAGCGAATGGTGCCACATAGATGTAGGAATAGGCAAGATATGACATAAAAATGGTTTAGTATTATGCTTGTTTAGGGAAGAACCTTAGCGGATATAACATTTCATATTCTATTTTAATCCAAGGAAAACGTAATTAGCCGGGTGAATGAGTTCTAATTCTAAGACAATATGGGACAATATGGGACCCTTGGGTCTGGGCAGAGAAACAGGAAAGATATAGATCACCCAGAGTGAGTCTTATACGTCCCTTGGGGATCCCTTTCTTAGGACGACATCCCTCACCCACCATAGGTGGCATGCTTCATCATTGGGATTCTCTCTGTGATGAGAAAACCTAGTTCCGCCATGGGCTACAACCCCCTCTCTGAGAGGGAAGAGCTCAGGGATGTTTTGTTTGATAGTTGAAGGATATGCTAAATCCAACAATGATGAGTGATAAACTTGTTTGGGTGAAGTATGCAGCGCAAAGAAAGATATAGGTGAAAGGAGTGGGTTAAAACTAGCTACCAGGTACATAGTTAATATGTCCTGAGGCCAGGATTAAAAAACAAAGCACTAGCAGGACTAGGATATACCTGTGAGTTAGTGACGAACTGATAGATCTACATGTTTCAGCCAAATGACCTTCACTAGAGGTGTGGCAGCTTTCATCAGGACCAGATCATGCTGCTGCTTCCTATTAAGTTATTGTCCACAATTGTGGGAAACAGTGTTAGAACTGAAAAAATTATTAAGGGTTGGAATTAATTTCTTTCATTTTGAAGAGACCCTCTACCTCCAAGTTTCGGGAACTTCGATGGGCAGCACGTTCGCACCCAGCCTAGTGAACATCTATATGCACAAATTTGAAGAAGGACATGTGCTCTCTCTAAGGAACCCATTCAGAGCCCACATTGTTATGTGGAAACAATATTTTGATGATATGTTGGTCATCTGGCAAGGAGAACTAGAAACCATAATCAATTTTCATCCATGGTTAAATACCCAGAATGTCTTCCTCAATTTCTCCTTAGAATTCTGCAAAACCAGTCTCCCCTTTCTAGACAATCTGATCTATGCTTCAGGAGGTGGCTTTGAAAGATAGTTATATGGCCCAGAACACACTCCTGTCGTATGACAGTTGTCATTATAAGTCTCTACGTGCCAACCTCCCCTCTGGACAATTTTTATGGATTAGGAGGAATTGTTATCCATTCACAAATTTGAGACACATGTAGAGACGCTGTCTACCCAACTAAAGAAAAAGAATTATCGATCTCAACTGATAGGCTGGTCAGCAAAAAGAGCACAGAACAATAACAGAGATGCACTTATAGAGATAGCTCCTCCTAATGAACCACTGCCTAGATTGACATGTGTGAACACCTTTTGCACTCTCTCAAACCAGATCAAGAAATCAATTTGCAGAAACTGGAGAATTCTGAATACCGGTAACACCTTGATAGAAAAAACTCTTTTCGCCTTCAAGAGAAGTATGAATCTGCGGGACAGATTGGTGCATACGTGGCCCCTAGAGAAGAGAACTCAGAACAAGGAGTCATTATGGAGACTACGGGCTGTGATGGGACATTTCCAATGTGGGACCTAACAACTCAAAACATCTATCGACATTGGCACCGACAGACCGTGGAAATTCAAACAACACATGTACTGTAACAGTGACAATCTGATTTATCAATTTACGTGCCCCTGTGGATTATGGTATGTGGGGATTACTACCAGGAAAATCAAGACCAGGATAATGGAACATAAAAGCACAATACGCTGAATAAAACAGGCAACCAAACTGACTAACCATTTTCTGGAGAAAAATCATACAGCAGAAGATTTAAGGTGGACAGTCCTTGACCAGCTTTATATCCCTCCACATATCACTGACATTACCAACTTCTTGTTTTCAAAATAACAAACATGGGTGTGCAGGTTACACTGTGACACTAAGGGGCTCAATGATGACATTTTATGTACCTCTATTACCAAGAAATTATCTGGATCCTCTCCCACGATGGTTACAAAAATATACTTCAGCAACAAGGATGAGTTTCTACTGTCAGGCTCCTGAAACGTTAATCACTGACATTCCCTTGTCTCCAGGTACTCTGTTTACACTCATCAAAGGAGCAGAAATGACACTTGCAGTGAGTTAATCATAGGATGACATCATGACATTCAGTCTTTTCAACATCCACTTGTTAAGGGCAGGATGTCATTATTAGAGAGACTACCTCTATGTAGGCTTGCATCGCTATTCATTGTCTTATAGACCATACCACTCGGCCCTATTATTAGGGTTGCCCCTGTGTGCTATAACCACTTGGCACACTGTGAATTAGATCGCATATTTCAATGAACATGGCGAGAAACTACATGTCCCAGCATCCTCTGTCACATCTGTGACACAGATGTGACGTCCCATTGCCAGCGACCTGCCTATCGCAGGACACACCTTACGCCTGTAGGGCTTCATAATACGCCGAACAGCAGAGCAGCCTCGCCCTTCCGGCTGCAGACAACGAGGTCTGGAGTACAGACAGAAAGGTATGGGGCTCCTAGTCACTAACAAAATATTGATGTAAAAAATATAGAAGTAAAAAAATATCGATGTAAAAAATATCGAACCCTATACTTAAACAGGTAAGTACAAAAATATCAGAAAAAAAAAATTGGTGTAAAAAATATAGTTGTACAAAATATCGAATTGTATATATATATATATATATAACTTTCACACTCCCCCCATTTTCACTGACCCGGGTTGCTGTTAACATTAAGCATCCTGGGAGTTGTAGTTCGGAGTATAGGAACGGCCTACAACAGGTGTGCAGCATTGCTTGCGGGTGGAGCGGACCTACGTCAGCTACTTTAGAGGCAGCAGGAAAGAACTTACAAAGATGAATGCATCTGGTGTTGGGCGCTGAGGAATGCGAAACGCCGAAATGCATTCGCCGCCACTGGAGCTGTTTTTAATTCGATAAAGCCTGTCTAACCTGTTCCCCTCCGGGCTTCTGCTTCGCCTTTGTGAGGAAGTGTTTGGACATATTTTCTGTGCTGGCCAGCAGCACAGTACAGGAGCCCCCGCCACGCAAAAGGGTCTGGACTTCAACTGGCACGCTTCACAGCATTTTCGGTTTCCAGGGATGGAATGGTCCGGTACCCGCCTCTCTTCCAAGGGGCCCGAGCAGTTGAGGTATTGTACCTCTCTTTGGGCATTGTGCTCCCCGCATTTAGCCCTTGCTCAATGGACTCTCTGTTTCAGGGGCTGTGGCGGTATGAGGGGACTCGAGGACAGGCATGTTGATTTCAGGACAGTGAAGGTTGTCATCGTGTCCTGCCACATTGGGTTCCGCAGCTGGGATTTTAATTTTCACACTCCCCCCCATTTTCACCGACCCGGGTTGCTGTTAGCATTAAGCAGCCTGGGAGTTGTAGTTCGGAGTATAGGAACGGCCTACAACAGGTGTGCAGCATTGCTTGGGGGAGGAGCAGACCTAAGTCAGCTACTTTAGAGGCAGCAGGAAAGAACTTACAAAGATGATTGCATCTGGTGTTGGATATATATATATATATATATATATACAGATTAAATATGTTAAATAATGAAATTAATATAAAAAATAAATTTGATTTAATATAAATTACAAAAAATATAATAAATAAACTCAATTAAAAAAATGTAATCACACATACATAATTCATATATATTTACATTAAAACAATTAATAAACTATTAACTTTAATTTATTTTATAATTTAACAATTATATAAAAAACTACAAATATATATATGTGAGTATTAATAACATAAAATCTAATTTGAAAAACATTCTATTATAAAAAAAAACAATCAACTATTTAAAAAATCTTCAAACTGAAATGTACTACAATAGGTAAAGTGTTGGACAGCAAAGTGGTAAAATTTACTATTCCCAGACCAGCCAGCAGTGGGAGCACCTGCAGGGCGGTGCCGTGGGGAGGGGGAGGGGCAGGGTGGGGGTTAGTAATGTATGGATTACGGAGTTTTACAGGTAAGTAAACATTTAAATAAATAAAACAAATTTTGTTGCGTGCACTGCATCCCCAAACGCGATGCAGTGCGCGAAACGAAATTAGTTTTATTTATTTAAATGTTTACTTACCTGTAAAACTCCGTAATCCATACATTACTACCCCCCACCCTGCCCCTCCCCCTTCCCACGTCACCGCCCTGCAGGTACTCCCACTGCCTGCCTCGGCTGTCCCAGACGTGTTGGATAGTGGAGGGGTAAAAATTACTATTCCCACTCCAGTGATTGTAACAGTAGGGAAAGTGTTGGAGAGCGGAGGGGTAACAATAACTATACCGACTCCAGTGAGTGCAACAGTAGGGAAAGTGTTGGATAGCGGAAGGGTAAAAATTACTAGTCCCACTCCAGTGAGTGCAACAGTAGGGAAAGTGTTATTAATTAATAAAGGTAGACTACATACCTGGTAACAAGTTTTAACCCACTCCTTTCACTTATATCTTTCTTACCAAGTTTATTACTCGTCATTGTTGGATTTACCATATCCTTCAACTAGGAAACAAAACATCCCTGAGCTCCTCGTTCTCAGAGAGGGAGTTGTAGCTTGTGACAGGACTAGGTTTTCCCATCACAAGGAGAATCCCAATGATAAAGCCTGCCACCTATGGTGGGTGAGGGATTTCGTCCTAAGAAAGGGATCCCCCAAGGAATGTATAAGGCTCACTCTGGATGATCTATATCTTTCCTGTTTCTCTGCCCAGACCTAAGGGTCCCATATTGTGTTTTGATTATTTGTGTGGGATACCGACCCTCGCAGGTCCTAAAACATTTCCCTCGGACCCCATCCCCCCTTCTTTGTGTGTATAATATGTTGTAATCTTATTTAAAGATGGACACCAGTGCATATGCACGCACCAACACCCATCTTTAAATGTTTCTCCAAATGTTATTTCAGAAAGATCCAGAGACACCTGCTGTGCATATGCATGCATATGCTTACATGGGCAGCCGTTCTTTTTAATATTTTTATTATTAAGCTACACAGATTTGTTTTTAAATATGTTGTCTTTACTAATGCTTGTTATTAATCTAAACACTCACCCACCTGCTGTTTATCAGTACAGATGTCATATATTAAAATTCCGAATACACCTGGCCCCCAGACAAGGGGGGTTCGTCAGAATATTGACAGAGGTAGACAGAGGTAGACTTATGCAAGACTTAGTAGTATTTTCCAAAGGCAGGATCTAGAACTGACAACATCAAATAGAACTGAACTTACAGCAGAGCTGTGGCTTATCTCTTGACCTAGCATGCAGGGCCACTCTTTGCAGATGATGACCTCTGACTTTTCATTCTCCATTAATTGTCCTCCTTCACGCCTTCCCTTCTGCCCTCTCTCCACTCTCTTACTCAAATGTCTTTCCTTTCTCTGTTTCTATTCACACAACATCTGATGCCTTGTAATTTCCTCTAGTGCCTTCACTTCTCACTCATGTTGTCCATCTACCTTCCTTTACGCTTTCCTGATCCGCTCCTTGCTCTCTTTTACTGAGTCTCACACTTCCACCTCCTATTCACCTCTGGAGGTGACAATACTCCTCCCCATTGTTTCCCCTGTCTCTAGGAGAGGATTCTGTCTAGTTGATAGATAACACCTCTTGAATCCTTTACTCTTTCTCCTTCTTCACAATTTCAATTTTCACTTTTCGCCGTACCAAACTCACTGCTTTCTCGCTCTACCGAGAAACAGGAGCCTTTCTGGATCTTTATTTTTATGGAATCCAGCATCGTTCCCGCATAATAAGCAGTAGTTCATCTTTTCGTTTAAACCGAATACCATTCTGAGCACTAGCTGCATAAAATGGCAACATAATTTTAATGCATTTTTATGCAAATTGTAGAGCATTGTATAAATGGTGTCTCATCGTTTGCAAAATGTCCCGCAAGCACTTTACAAATTATCATCTGAAGTTTCATTTTAAATTAAACACATCCGAAAGCCAGCTTTAATGAAACCTTTAAATCCCAAAAGTTTGAGCACAATCTTTAGTTAGAAGTCTATTCATAATGTATTATAATAATCCAAAGAGGTGTCCTAGCTGATCCCCTGCATTCAATGCAATCCTTTAGTATTTAAATCTTTAATATTCAACAAAGAAAGTATGCGTTCAAAGCCATGGCTTTATGAAATACGGGAACATATTTAATAAACCATTCTATGCCAGTTCATAATCCTCACCTGTGGACAAGCTCACAAATATTGAAAACTTTACTGTGTTGCATTTTTAAGCTGAATGCTGTTTAGTGCTGGCCAAAATAACACACACTTCTACTTAAAATTGTCTACTTTAAGTGTCATAGTTGTCAATGGAGGAACAGACTTTCTAATTGAACTGTGTCGTGACCTAATCAGGCAATGCTTAATAGGTGATAAGAGACCCCTCTTCCCAAAGCAATGATTCAGTTTCTGATAGAGTCCCCTGTTTCTACTCCACTCAGTCTGTATATTGATACTGAATACTACATATCAAATATGTTTTTTTTGATGCACACACAATCAAACATACAATCAGGCACTCTACTCATCTCATAGCTTTTGGACTTTTGAACTCATAAAAACTTAAATATTTTTGAAGTTTTGCAGTTTTAAAACAGGTGCCATTGTTGTGCAAACCACCACCACAGAGGCATCTGATAAATACAAAGGAACCTCCTTCAACCAACCTGAAATGTATTGGACACAGAAATAGGAACTAAAATATATTCTTCATATTTTTCAGAGGAATAAACCTTGATCACAGAGTTATAGACTGTATGAATATCAAATATTTTATAGTACCTTGCCTCTTATTAAACAATGCCATCACTAAATATGTAAACAATCGATACAAATTAATTTTGCAGCCAGTCCATGGTAATACATCAGTGAATGTTGACAATTTTCAGCACAATTCTGCTGCCATGCACAACAATATTCCAATATTTTAATTATCGTCAAGAATAATAAGAAAGTGGTTAGTACTCTTGTGGTCATACAGTGTTAAACAAAGCAAAATCTGTATGTATACATTAGAGTACAATACTAGACAAACAATGGCGTTAGAGTAGAGCCAATTATGCCAGTTCAGATTAAACAAAACGAATTCTAGTATAATTGCCCACAGTGTCAATGGCCTTTCGACCCTAGAATAATTGCAGTCTCATTACCAGAGCCAGAACATTTCAGAGCATAAACAAAAGCTATACTGTAAAATGGCAGAAAAATCAAGTGTATAACTAGTAAGGATAAACGTGCAGATTTATTTGGATGGCGTACTGCATGGTAGGCAACTTTTTATTGGCTGATTCATAATTCACCCAGGACAACATAAGACAACTGTTATTTGGTTCCCCATGTTTATATAAATATATTTGCACAGAGAAGAACCGAGGAACTGTTAATAATCTAATTAGGGAACGATAAGCGCGAGCGGATTGTGTAACGTGCACAGCAAGCTCCTTCTCCGTAAACAAAACAATTCATTCACCGTGGCTTACTGCAGCACTTAAATCACTTTTAACATTCATCCAACGTGATCGATGGTGCCCCTAAAATCTTATGAATGTTGGCTACATGGCCCAAAAAATTAAGATTCACATCAGCCAACACAGGAGCAGGGGTAAATGTCGTGACCTTTTTGTTGGGAGTTAACCATTCCAAGTGTGACGAAGGCTGGCGTTGAGAACCCCCAGAGTAAAGTGCCTCGTATTCTCAAAAATGCAAGTGCAAGTGGTACAGGAGTTTTAGTACTATTGACAATGACCATAACATTCTGGAGGACTGTACAATACAGTCTCAATCCAGTCAAGCCTCCTCCTGCATCTCTCAGGCTTTAAGCGCTCTCCTAACGAATCCTCTAAGCGTGCATGTTTCCACAAACGAGTGCAATGTACATATAATGGACGTTGTGAGCAAATAGACTTGAATTATTTCTGTCCAAACTAGAATTCCTAAAATGGTATAATTAGCTGTGCCCCTTTTTCACTGTTTGGCACCAAAGAATATTTTTTTGCCTTCTATTTTTATACATATCTTTTGCACTTTTTTTGTAACTATATTCCTTTGTGATCACAAGACATTGCTCACTCTTTTAATATTCTTGTTGACAATTAAGTACTGATCATTTTTCTGCATGGGAGTGCTTATTCCTATGAACATCGTTTTAACATTCACAAATGTGTTACCATTGACTGGTAGAAAGATTACTTGTTTCATTGTAAATTGGTTGAGAACCTTCCACAGGTAACCATTTTTTGACTATGTGAGCTGCATAGCTCCTTGTAGGTTTACACTTTACAGGGAAGCTCCCACTCTTTGATGATTAGAACATGCACCTTTGAAATGCCTTCATTGATAGGGTCTCTTCAAATATGTTTCCTGATGCATGAAATATCTTAAAATTATTGCTGCTTGTTTGGAGAAACACAACTTGAACAGGCTGCACATAATACTGCAATTCGGGTACCCTTCTATTGTGCAGGAGCTGGATAAAACGCCCAGCAGCTCTTCTACAGAGCAGCCCCAACAATCGTGGCATTGCGTTTTGAAACTGTCTATTCCCAGTGCACATCTGAACACTGGCTGCTTAAATGTCGCTGCATTTTAAACAGAGAGTAGGATTTTAAATTGTGGCTTCCAGGCTCTGAAAGTAATTTCCCTAAATCCTTAAGAAACCGAAAATCATCTATTCTCTGGAAGTACACTGAAAACCTGGCTCTTCTGTCGAATAATTCAAACAGAGAATCACAGCAATATTTCGCTCACTGAACACAAACACGTTCAATCATTGTATAATATTCCGGACCTGCTAGTGTCTCTAATAAGATGAAGTTAAAGTTACACTTATGTCCAATCTTCCCCAGTTAATTGGGAGAAAAGTACAGTGTGTGGTATCAACAGGCTAAATATTATAATCCAAAAAAAACAGTTTATTGGTTATGACTACTGCACCAAAGTCTTCATGTAACTTGAAGGCCATATGCACCAGGCACATTAAGATTCAACACTGGCTTAGCTTTCAACTTTCACTTAGATAGGTCAGTGGGCTGAGTGCCAGCTGAAGATACAAGTGTGGAGTATGTAACCAGCAGTTCGTGCACCACAAACTGCTTGAGATACATCAGTGGGTTAAGGTGAATGCTGCATATATCTGTGAGATGTAGGACATATGCTAGAACCCAAACAGCATAAACTCATGATTGTTTTTTTCATGGTCAATCCAATTAGTCATATTTCAAACATTTATAATACACGCACGCATCGGTCATCTATAGGCCACCTAAATAAAAAAGTTATTTTAACATTTGGTTTATTTGCAAGGAGGTGGCGGAACACCTCTAGTTCCAGCTGAAATAATGTTAATTTATATCTTTTTTTAAGTTTGAGTTTATTAAGAACAAACAAGAAAAATTAACAGCAATATATTAAATATAATAAATCCTATTTAGCACAGAGATCATAAGAAGCACAAAGATATGGAACGGTTATGGCTAACATGCTGTGCGCAGAGAATAATGAATTCAATAATGGACTAATGAAGGGGGAAGAGGGAGGGAAAGAGTGGTAAGGGGGAGGGAACAATATATCATTATTTAAAAACCTGAGAGTAAAAGAAATAAGAGAGTAAACACTGTTAGCATAATAATATGAAAAAGTAAATAACATAATATAAATATATAAGCATAAAACAACTTCTTATATGTTAAATAAAAGACAACATGGTGAAATTAAGGTGGCTTCCGTACATCATCTGATACAGTAATAGCTTTAACAGCAGAAGAAGCAGACAAAGATAAATATGTAGTCAGTGGAAGCCATAAAAGATCTCTTTCATTCGCTAAGGAAATAGGGGAAACATAATTGGTGTCTAGTCTATGATGATAACGACCAGCGTTCCACCAAGATCTAAAAGTAACTTTATCTGCTTGCTTCCAATTTAAGGTTATTAAGTGAAAAGCTGCAGCTAACAGTAAATCTAGCAGCTTGAAATTCAATGGTAACTGAGGCCAAATAGGTGATATGGAGCCTAAGAAAATATTGCCTAAAGAAAAGGGAACATTAACTTCAAAAATCTTTTTAATTTGGGAACAAACTAACTGCCAAAACTGGTGGATATTAGGTAAGTCAAACAAAGTGTGTTTTAAGTCAGCAGGGGAACAGGAAAAGGACCAACAAGTACAAGATGTATTTGGTGAGAAAGATGCTAGTGTCGCAGGAGAAAGTAACAGGTGCTGATAAACAAAATAAAGGGTCTGTGTGGTATTTGCTGCCCCTGAGGTCTTATGAAGCTTAAGCCATAATTTATCCCAAGTAGCAGTTGGTCAGCATTGTATTAAGTCTTTTTCCCAGGCCAACTCAGTCTTCGACTTTAGTCTATCGGAGGGTTGTAGTAAATTCTTATATATAGTAGAAGCGGAGGGGGAAGTATCTAAGATAGGGAAACATGTAGCGTATGTTGTAGGGGGATTGGAAGTATTTGGTAGTGTAAGAAGATATTGATTGAGGGAGGGAAGTAGAAGGTCATATTGTGATCTGAAGGTAGCGGGCAATGAAAACTTTATTTGGAGTTCAGTAAATAATAAGGGTTGATTATTGGACAAGAGTTGAGAAATCCAAAGTAAGCGCTTAGATCTCCAAGATCTCCAATATACGGTACAATTCCTAATTCGTAATGATTTAATATGCCGAATGAGCTGCTGATGAAGAGAAATTACAGAAGGGTATGAGGAAGGTAAAAGAGGAGCTAAAAGCTTACGAGCATGAGATATATTGGGAGAACGCAATGAAGAAGTATTATTAGTGAAAGTATGGATTTGCTGAAAATTTTTAGAGAGTGTTCAAAAATGTCTCTTTAGTTAACCACAATGGAGGAAGTGAAGGAAGCTCAGAAGAGCCATTGGGTAGCCTGTTTCAGGGAAAAAGCAGAATGATACATTTTGAAGTCTGGAAACTTAAGACCTCCTTTTGGTTTGTATTTTTTTAGGGAGGACAAAACTATTCAAGGAGGTATATCTTTCCAAAGAAATTCTGTTTAAAGGGAGTCCATTTTCCTAAAATAATATCCAGGGATATGAACAGGAATCATGGAAATAATATGTAAGATCAGGGGTGTGAGCATCATTTTAATCAAATCCATTTGCCCCCACCAAGAGAGGAAAATAGGGTGCGAACATGTAATAGTGTCATTAAAAGTTTTGGTAATGTGATCAAAATTGAATTTTAAAGTCTCAGGAATAGTTGGGAGAACCACAGGCTCAAGTATTTTAGTTTTGAGGGTTGCCAGGAAAAAACAGTGCTATTAAAAATATTGTTTGTAACATAGAACATTTAGAGGTAAGACTTCACATTTATCAGTGTTAACCCGATAACTAAGCATGGGCGGATTTTGCGAATTGGCAATCCGCGAACTTGCGTATTTACGGATTCGCAATCCGCAAAATCCGCGAACTCTTGCGAATTTGCGGATTTTTTTTTGTGTTCGCAAGGGTTTCTGCCAGTTCGCGAGGGTTGTGTACCAGTTCGCAATTGCGAACTTACTTGTCGGCTCGCAACGGCCGCAACTATGTTGTTTCTACGTCTGGTTCATCATCACAGGTTCACAGCACCCTCTGTTTCACCACTGCCACCCTCTGGTACACCCATGCCACCCTCTGGTACATCACTGCCACCCTCTGGTTGGTTTATCACTGTAGATTATGGGGGTGAAAAAAAGCAAGCACACCTGCCCTGCTTCAACTGACATGAATTAATTTGGGGTTGATTAATGTGTCACTGAATTTAAACTTCCAGTCTGGCTGGCGCCTGCTTCCTTATCTGTAATTTGCTTTCTGTTGCAGTGCAATTTTTTTTCACAGGACCTTTGTGGCCTACTTGTAGCTATTCTCTGAGCCTGCTGTGAGTGTCAGAGCAGGGTCATAGAATAGTTGCAAGTAGGCAACTGAACTCTGAAGGGGCCCCTCAGGAAGCACTACAGGGAATGGTTACTAATGATAAGATTGAACTTTTGCACCTGCTGAGTGCTTTCAGTTTTGTCTGTAATTGCTTTCTGTTGCAGTGTAATTTTTTTAACAGGACCTTTGCTGTATACTTGTAGCTATTCTCTGAGCCTGCTGTGTGCTTTCAGTTTTGCAAAAATCCAAACATCCAGCACAAAAAGTAACCCTTCCAGGTCAAGATCCAAATCAAAGTGACCAGCACATGAAGAAAGCACTGGGAGGAGCCTGCTGGACAGGAACAGGAAGTTGGAGACTGTGGGGCACTTCCTTCCTCCCCCCCCCAAAATGGACTCCTTGCAAAGAAAAAGTTCAGGCAAATGTCAACCTGAGGAGTTATTCTGATAAAAATCATAATTTTCAAGGTTTATGCTACCTGCTGGTGGATTTCTTGTGCAAAATTGCAAATTTTGCAATCTCGCAATTGCGAGATTGTCGCTGCCCGCCGCATCTACATGTTCGCAAGTGTTTACTCCCGCGAAATTGTATAGTAGTCGAGTTGGCAAGTGCGACCAAGCAAAAAATCCGCTTTGCACGGATTTTACGAATTTTAGGCACGTTCGCGAGAGTTCGCGGATTGCGAATTTGCCGAAAATCCGCAAAATCCGCGAGCGGAACGGATTTTACGCCCATGCTTACCGATAACCTGATAACTGAGAAAATGAATCAACTTTTTGAAGCAAAGTAGGGAGAGAAGTTGCGGGATTAGAACAATATAAAAGGATATCATCAGTGTATACAGACATTTAACCTGATGAGGACCAACTTGGAAACCAGAGGTAGAATCATCCTGTCTAATTTTAGTTAGAAAGGGTTCCAATGCTATGACAAACCATAAAGGTGATAAAGGACACCCATGTTGCACTCCTCTAAAAAGAGAAAAGTAATCCAAAAATCTACTATTAACACAAATTGAGGCCCTGGGACTTGAATATAATAAAGAGATTAAAGCAATCAATTTAGGTGGACAGCTTTTCAATTTTAAAGCATGAAACGTAAAATCCCGTCCAATCCTATCAAAAGAATTTTCTGCATCCAAAGCAACAGCCACAATAGAATAATTTAAAGAAGAAGCCTTGCCAAGGATATTAAAAAAGAATTGAGAGTTGTCAGAGGCTAGTCTTCCCTTAACAAAAATTGCTCAGGAGCTATAAGGTCAGGTAGGAGAGGATCGATGGGTAACACCAGAATATTTGCAAAAATCTTCAAGTCAGTGTTGACTAAGGAGACGGGGCGATAATTTTTACATATGGAAGAATCTTTATTACCCTTTGGAATTAAACATATTAGGGCTTCTTGGAAAGTACCTTGAGATGCATCATTGGCAATAAAAGAATGAAATAAAAGTAGAAGATTGGGAAGGAGAAGATTTGCAAAGTGATTATAGAATTCAACTGTGAATCGATCAGGCCCAAGGGTTTTCCCTCGTCGTAGTACTGATGCTGCATGGGTAATTTCCTCTAAGGAAATATTGGCTGCCCGTGAATCAAAATCAATGTGAAGGGAGGGAGGAGAGGTAATGGATTGAAAATATTAGGATAAATCTGATTGAACTGGTTGTGTCTACGGAGTATATAGATTTTTATAGAAAGAAACAAATTCATTTATAATCTCATTTTCTTTAGAAAGAGGAACTCCAGCATTACTCTGTAAAGATTATATTTTAGTTCTGTCTCTCCTTATTTTTAAGTACTTCGCCAATAATTTCCCCATCATATTTTGACCTCCATAATAGCGAGTGCTACTTTTCAGTCAATAGGACAAAGCGGCTACCAGAGATAATCTGTTAAAAGTGAGTTTAGCATCAATAAGATTTTTCAAGGAAGACTCATTCTCAGAGTGATAATAAGTATATTCTAGCTGTTTCATTTTATTAAGTTGAGTAGCTTGAATATCAAAATACATTTTCTTCTGCGAAACAACATTTATTATAACATCTCTAGCTGCTGCTTAAAGAGTTCCAAAATATTAAGGGAGAGGACTGTGGTGTTGAGTTAATAGCAAAGAATTCAGAAGCGAAGGAATTGAATTGGCTGGAGAATTTAGGAACCAAGAGTGGAGAATTGTTAAAGCGCCATCTACCTGCATGTGGAGTGAATGGTATCCAGTCAAGATCAACATAGACTGGGTCATGATACGAAATTAAAATAGACCCTATTTCAGACTAAAGAGCATGTTGAGCTAGGTATTTACTCAAAAAGAGGTAATAAATACGGGATTGTGACTGGTACAGGGCCGAGTAAAAACTGTATTCCCGAAGGTCTGGGTGGCAGAGTCTCCAAATATCGACTAGTGATTTACGGCGTATTGCAGAAGTGAATTGTGAGTGCATTTTAGTATGAATAAACTTAACTATTGAGTGTCTATCTAATATGGGGTTATGAATTTTATTGCTGTCACCACCAAATATAATATAGTCATCATCATATAAAAGTAGCTTGTAAGAAAGTTTTGTCCAAAATACCCTATCGACAGAGACTGGACCATAAATATTAAAAATAACTAAGGGAATTTTATCAATAAGGAGTTTGACAATAACCCAACGTACTTCAGAGTTACCCTGGGCGTAGTGTGCGTAGCGGGGCTATGTGGAGTGCCACGAAGTTGGCAACAAACTCCGTGGAACTCCAAGTAGCTTCGCTACTCTGCCTGCCTCCACCCCCTATTTAGATATACCTTTAGAGTACATTAAAACAATGTAAAACCACTTACCTTTATCACGGCATCCGGGGGCTGCTCTCCTCCTCATTTGTATACATCTTAAGAAAACTGGGCATGCGAGCTCGTCCACGCATGCGCATTTGTTGCAACTAAACCTGACTTGTATTTTTATTTGTCACAAATCTAACATAAAATAAAAACATAAGTGGGCAGTGTAAGGTCCAATACCCACCATGAAAGCTTTAATGTGAACAAATAATAATTGGGAACCCTCAAAGGAATGGATCGGAATAAATACAAAAATTTGACTAGTATCTTCATTTTAATAATATTGGATTCCCTTATAATACCAATAGGCAAATCATGCCAATTCTTTAATGAGTTAGCTGTATCTTTCAATAAAGATTCATAGTTTAAAGGAAATATCCTACCTATCTGTGCAGATAGCTTAACCCCTAAGTAGGTAGCTACAAAACAAACCCCATTAATTGATTTGCCTGGTTTAAAATTAAGAAGTATTTGTGTTTTTTGACGTTTAATTTATACCCTATAATAAAGCCAATCTTGGCTATTTCGTCCTCAATAAACTTGATTGCCGTAGCTGGTTTCGTTGTAAAAAAGGCGATATCATCCACGTAGGTGATAACATTGATGGAAGTTACACCTGATACTAACGACGTAATTTGAGAGTTAAACTGCAAAGCACAGATAAATGGCTTAATATCGAAAGCAAATAGCAAAGGCAAGAGTGGACAGTCCTACCTTGTACCGCAGAGGATCGAAAAAGTTAATGATTGTAAACCTAAATATGCTAGTTTAGCTTAGGGTTTATTATATAGAGCTTGTATATTGTTTATATTTCCCTTAACACCAACCATTGCAAGTATAGCCCACAGGAAATCCTACCCCACCCTATCGAAAGCCTTATCAGCATCTAAAAATACCGTACCAAAAGGAGATGGCATCTTTCCAGCCATACCAAAAGCCCCAACTGCCAGGTTAACGTGGGCTGTAGTATAGCTACCTTGAATAAAACCATTTCGATGAGCAGATAGTAGTCCCGGCATAACTGGGGCAAGACGATGCGCAAGTATTTTTTTCAGAAATATTGGCGTCAGCGTTGATGAGTGAGATTGGCTGGTACAAGCTGCACTTGTCAGGGGATTTATCCTTTTTCAGGAGGAAGACTATCTGGGTCATATTCCATGACTCTGGTATCTTTCCACTTATACCAGTACACTGTATGACCAAACTGAATGGCAGGGTCAAAACATCTTTAAAAAGTGTATAAAATTCCATTGGTATAGAATCTTCCTCAGCCGCCTTTCCAGATGGCAGGGTAGATATTGCCAAGTCTATCTCTTCCCTAGAGATATTCTTTTCCGATAAAGCTGATGCCTCTTTACTCACATTTGTTAAATGTCTACCTTGAAGATACTGTTGTATGTCTTCCTCTTTTGGTGCGATCGTTAGGGTATATAACTCTTGGTAATAGATGGAAAATTGTTCTAAACTCTCCTGTGGTTGTGAATGTGATATGCCCTTAGCCCCTTTTATAGCTCTAATATACGTTTTAGCCCTATCCTCTAAGACCTTATAAGCCAGAATCCTACCTATTTGCTCTCCATATTCGTATTGCATAAGACAATATTTATTGAATCTTACCGCGATTCTCTCCCTTAATGTCTTCTCTTAGCTAATCTAAGATCTATTAAGGGGAAAAGTCGTTGTCCTTGATCGTTAGTATCCAACAAGACTGTCTCTGCATGTTGTTCTTCCACTGTATGTGTAGCTTGAATAGCCTCCTTACTTGCGATTTTACGTACTTTATTCTGTTGCCATACATATTGTTGGGTTATGCCTCTTATAACTGCCTTCCAAGTATCCCAAACCATGAGCAAAGAGGCTGACCCAATATTCTCTTAAAAAAAATAATTCAAGCTGTTTCCTAATGTACACACCATCTGAAAGTAGATATCTAGGAAAAGAAAAGGTGCTAAGTGTCTTACATTAAGCTATGGTCCTGAACAATAGTAATATAGAATTATGATCAGAGGTAACTCGTGGGCATACTTCCAGATGTGCCAACAGCATTATTTGGTCCGACCGACACCCATGCCATATCTATTCTAGAATATCGTCTGTGTAGGGCAGGATAATATGTATACCCTGGGATAGTTGGGTACAAGTATCTCCATACATCTCTTATAGACTGGAGGAGCCCCAATTCTAATAATTGCTGCCCGTGTCTTCCGCATTCTATGGGTAGCCAGACGTCCAGTTGTATCTATACTATAATTCATAACACCATTAAAATCTCCTATTACCACCCGCTCCCCCTCCCAATTCAGCATTTCCATGTTCTGCAGATCAGTAACCATAGAATCATCAGTATTAGGCCCATACAATGAGCAAAAAATATATTTCTTTCCCCTTATTTTGAGGTGTGCAATTTCCCATTGATCCCTCAGATCAGCCAGTGTCGTTTGTGCTTTAGTATTGCAACCCCCCTCATTGAGGTACCTTGTGACGTACACACTACAGTTTCGTACCCCAAGTGTTTAAGAAGACTCCGATCCTTGAATGAAACATGCATCTCTGTTAACAAAACTATCTGGGGATTATACATTTTTAACACTTCATAGATAAGTTGCCGCTTAATTCTACTATTAAGACCTGAGACATTCCAAGCAAGACACTTAATCCAATCCATTACAAAAATGATTCCCTTCTGCCTTATTACTACCCAGCCCTATATACATCCTTATTCCTGTACCTATTCCCTTTTTATTGTCTGTGTTTACAAGCTTGCTTCTTAATTTCCTATATGCCCTGATGTTGACCTTCTCTTGCCCTTCCAAAGTCTACCCCACTATCCTTCGCCCTTAGCAGCCCCACCCCCCCTGCCTGTATTGTGATGGAGGATACATCCCCTTTTATGACCTGCTGCTGATTTGGCAGCTTCTTGGAAACAGTGCTCCCACGATGGCTCCCCAGCCGAGCCCACACCCATTACTCAAAACCATGTATAAGTTACCAATTACAAGAAACCAAAGAAAGTGAAGAGAAAAGTAAATTAAGATTTGAAAAAAAGCAGTCGAAAAACAGTCTCCCCTCCTCCTTCTTCAACCAAAGAAAAAATCCCTCAAGCTTTATCCCACACCCCAGTTTGCCATTTGCCAATAGCTTCATTTGCTTTTTCTCAGTTGAAAAGAAATACATTTGGCCCCCCGCAAGACTTTCAGGCATGCTGACTCCTGTAAAAATACTTGTGCACCAGTAGCTTTTAGATGATCAATGAATTGACGTAATTGCCAGCGTCTGTCTATTGACACTTTAACCCCTTCGACGCTCATGACGAGCTGGGCTCGTCATGAGGTAGCCTCCTCGCACGCTCATGACGAGCCCAGCTCGTCACGTAACATGCGAATCCGCAAAATCCAGCGTACGGGCGGAAATCATGCCGCACGCATGCGGTTAAAGAGATGTGATTGCACAAAGATAGTAAAATAATTAACTGTCACTGGGGAGCTAGGGCGAACCTTCACAAATACAGCCTGCCGGAGTAGAAAGTTTCCCCCAAAAAATAAAAAATGGCCTTGGCTAACAAGACCTCTGCTTATTCTTCAGAAATACAGCCTGCCGGAAGTAGGAAGTTTCCCAAAAAAAAATCAAAAATGGCCTTGAATAACAAGACCTCTGCTTATGCTGTATAAGTGGACGTATATGAGACCTTTGCATCTGGCATTCCCAGTAATTCCTTAATAATAATAGAAAGGTGGTTAATTTCTGTAAAAAAATGTTTGATTTTTTTATTTAGAATGTGTGTAAATAAAAAATAACATTTGTTTATTTTAATATAGTTTCCCCTTATTGGTTTTGTTTCTTCAAGTACTTCGAATTCATTTTTGAATTTGATTATTCTTTGATATACAATTGCACCCCTGTTGAGAGTGAGACCTTGCATAACTCAAGATTGGAAGGAAGAATTTAGGATGATTTTGCATCCTGCGTGATGGAGGGAAAGGTAGTTTGAAGGATAAGGCTGTTCAGGGATTGGCACTTGATCAGGCTCAGCAATTCATCAATCTTCATGGTCTGCAGTGGGTGAAGGCAGAATGTAACCTGGTGGTAGATTAGAAATACAGTGGGGCATATTTGCAAGCCCCTATTGCCATCACAGCATCACTTTCAGTGACGTTGTGATGGCGATAGGGGCCTCACCTTAATTTCAAGGCAGTGTTAATCCACTTAACATGGTTTAACGCTGTCTTGTAAATAAGGCCCCCTTTCACGCTACGCTTAGTGTGCAAGAGGAGGGCGATGAGTGTTGCTCTGGGCGTTCCACCACAACACCTATTGATTCTGTTGATGCCCCCTATTTACAAGGGAGGATTAAATAGGAGGTAGTGCCTGAAATAAGGCCAGGGAAAACCTGGTCTTACCCGGGTGCAACGAGAAGAAATGTTTCATTTCTCCTTATTGCTGCTGTTTTCATGTGCAGTGGCGGCTGGTGATATTTGAAAGTGGTGAGACATAAAATGTGTGTTGGAGCAAACTGTGGTGAGTGAGCGTAGTGAGCTAGCCCGATCAACATAAGGAGGGTTCGGGGCGGTTCCCCTCCTAAGAACATTTTAAAAAAGAGTGGGCAAATTGTGCATTATGAAGCAAATTTGAGAAAGCAAGATGTTTAAAAAAGCAATTGTGAAAGTACAGTTATTACATTAATAAAGAGATGTTAATGTCATATAATAACATAGGTAGTTACTTATTCAGTATTACCACAGAATTTCATAACAGACTTTGAGAAAACAATGCGAGTACCATTCATACATAGCACATTTGTCATCAAAATGCTCTTTTTGTTGAAGCATTCACCTTATCTCTTTGAGGTCGTAAAATAAGTAAAGCAGTGCCAGCTGGTGTTTTTTCAAAGTGTAGGGGCTTATAAGTTAGCCCCAATTGAGCCCAACCGATATAAGTCAAGATCAGGGTAGGGGTTCTTCCTCTTAGAAATGTTTGAAAGAAAAAAGGGGCAAATAGTGCATTTTAATCTAATTTGGACAAAAAATATTGATAAAGCGATAAGAATCTAGACCACATATAGGATGCACGACAACTGAATTGCCTCTTTGTTCATTAATGGCATTATTGTAAGGAGGGAGGCCGAACACTTCTAGTAAAGTGCACCTGCACCCCAGTAAGCAGTCTAGGGACATAGTGTTGGACTAAATCTGACTTGTATTTTTATTTGTCACAAATCTAACATAAAATAAAAACATAAGTGGGCAGTGTACCGCCCAATAACCGCCATGAAAGCTTTAATGTGAAAACATACTTCTTTGTGTAATAACTAAGCCACCCTTCGGTGTGCGTATTGTCACCTACGCGGACGATACCCAACTGGTGGTCTCTTTAGACCACGCGGAGGGTTCGTCCCACACCTTAGGTCCCTGTCTGGAGGCGGTTGCCGGATGGATGCAATCCTCCTGTTTAAAACTCAATGGGGAGAAGACGGACGTCATCCTGTTGGGGAATTTTTCCCCCTCCGCTTTTGCATCCATCTGGCCACCATGTCTGGGTGAGCCCCCCACCCCCAAGCCCCAGATAAAAAGCCTGGGGATCTGGTTCGACCCAGCCTTGAACTTCTCGGTACAAGCCACTAAGATTGCAGCCACCTGTTTTGGGTTGATGAGGATGCTGCGGAAGGTGCTCCCCCTGCTTCCTTTTCAGGCCAGGAGGATCCTGGTCCAGGCCCTGATATTATCGCGCCTGGACTATGGGAACGCCCTTTTTATGGGAGCCCCTTCCTTTGTCATTCAAAAGCTCCAAGTCACCCAAAACAGTGCGGCCCGCCTTCTCTACAATCTTCCTCGCTGGCAGTCAGCTAGGAATGCCTTAAGAGAACTCCACTGGCTCCCTATTGCAGCTAGAGTACAGTTCAAGGCTATGTGTATTCTACACAAGGCCTTCCATCACACCGGTCCCGCAATTCTACAGACTTTGGTCACCCCCTATGTTCCTTTGCGTTCCCTCCACTCTGGCTCCCTCCAGCTGGCCACCTCTGTCAGAGTCAAGAAGGCTCGATGGGGCGGCCGTTCCTTTTCACACACTGCGGCCAGGCTCTGGAACGCCCTTCCCTTATCCCTCCGGGAAACCACTAACCATCTTTCCTTCAGGAAAACTCTTAAAACACACTTGTATGCGAAAGCACGCTGATCTGCCCTGAGCCCGCGCTAATAAAGTGTCAGTCATGAGCGCTACGAGGCCTCCGGGTAGATAGCGCTATACAAGTGTAATTTAATAATAATACACAGCGACAGTCCTATCCTGGCTTGGCATTGTGGCTTTTGTTTTATTGAAAAAAGGACACTAGTCAGAATAAATCATCTCCCAAATACATTCCATAACTATTTCTCATAATGAAACATCGATCACATGCATCAGTTTACAAAGTGTGCCCTATTACACAGAATGCGGTTCCTCCCGGGCAGCCGCAAACTTGTGCTGCCCTGGGAGCAGTGTATGCAAGTGAAATACAGAGCAGCTTTAAGGCCGCCGCTCTGTGTTTTACAGTGCACACAGCAATGTGCCTGCACTTTTAAAGGGGATAAGAGATCCCCTTGCAGGCGGGTGCAGTCAGTGACTGCAACCGCCTTCAATGGTATGTCTGGGGGGGTCCATGTGACCCTCTTTTACGCCATCAGAGGGCTGCAATTATGGGGCGCACTGACAGTGCACCACCTTCCAAATGGCGCACTGTCAATGGGCCTCCTGAGAGCTTCTTTGCAACTGCACCCGTGTCAGTAATACGGAGAGGGTAGAGAGGCAAAGTGTTTCCCTCATTTGCATTGCGGCACACCCCCATGCAAATGAGGGAACATCCTTTTTGAGAAAGCGCTGATCCCTTCCTCCACATATTATTGTGACTCTAGCCCCAATACTTCTGGCCCCCATTACGGGCCTATGTAACCTATCCTTTAATCTGGAAGTGCTCCCAACCAAATGGAAAGCTGCTCGAGTAAGGCCTATTGTTAAAAAACCCACAGCCAACTATACAGACTTGGCCAACTATAGGCCACTATCTTTGCTCCCACTTCTTGGGAAAGTGACAGAGTGAGCCAACAACTTGTTTCTTTTTTAGAAACCCATTCCCTTTTAGATCCCTCCCAGTCAGGTTTCCAGGCCTCTCATAGCACAGAGTCTGCCCTGGTGGAGGCCACTAACACCATTAGACTTGCCCTAGATCAGAGGAACTCTGCTATGCTGGTTCTCCTGGATCTATCAGTGGCTTTCAATGCCATCTATCATTCCAGTCTAATTCAGAGGCTAGAGGAGATGGGTGTCAGGGGCAACGTTCTGGGATGGCTGAATAACTTTCTGTTGGAGTGAACCTATAATTTACAGGTTGATCTCTTTAACTCCAGATCCCTGGCCCTGGATAAAGGGGTCCCACAGGGATCCATTTTGTGCCCCACTCTTTTTTGAATAAATATATATGTATATATATATATATATATATATAAATGTATATTTATATGGCTCCCCTGGCTATCAGGTCATGTGACTTTGATACCATTTCATATGCCGATGAAACTCAACTTAGCATCACTATGGACTCGTATCTGGAAGTCACCAAACAGAAATTCAGGGTCTGCATGCTGAAATATGCCTCTTGAATGACATCTAATGTTTTTTCAGTTAAACTCCAGTAAGACGGAAATTCTGCTCTTTGGGAAAGCACATGCAGTATGTTCAACAGACTGGTGGCCATCGGAATTGGCACCGTCCCCTACCCCCAAAAAATGGTGGAAACCCTGGGCGTTCTTCTGGATGACAACTTCTCCATGTTGGAGCATGTCGATTCAATTTTAGATCCCTCCCAGTCAGGTTTCCAGGCCTCTCATAGCACAGAGTCTGTCCTGGTGGAGGCCACTAACACCATTAGACTTGCCCTAGATCAGAGGAACTCTGCTATGCTGGTTCTCCTGGATCTATCAGTGGCTTTCAATGCCATCTATCATTCCAGTCTAATTCAGAGGCTAGAGGAGATGGGTGACAGGGGCAACGTGCTGGGATGGCTGAACAACTTTCTGTTGGAGTGAACCTATAATTTACAGGTTGATCTCTTTAACTCCAGATCCCTGGCCCTGGATAAAGGGGTCCCACAGGGATCCATTTTGTGCCCCACTCTTTTTTGAATAAATATATATGTATATATATATATATATATATAAATGCATATTTATATGGCTCCCCTGGCTATCAGGTCATGTGACTTTGATACCATTTCATATGCCGATGAAACTCAACTTAGCATCACTATGGACTCGTATCTGGAAGTCACCAAACAGAAATTCAGGGTCTGCATGCTGAAATATGCCTCTTGAATGACATCTAATGTTTTTTCAGTTAAACTCCAGTAAGACGGAAATTCTGCTCTTTGGGAAAGCACATGCAGTATGTTCAACAGACTGGTGGCCATCGGAATTGGCACCGTCCCCTACCCCCAAAAAATGGTGGAAACCCTGGGCGTTCTTCTGGATGACAACTTCTCCATGTTGGAGCATGTCGATTCAATTTCTGAGTCATGTTTTGGTTTTATGTGCATGCTAAGGAAAGTCTCTCACTAGGTTCCTATGTAGACCAGACAAACCCTAGTCCAGGCCCTAGTAGTGAGTCACTTGGACTATGCAAACTCTCTGCTGGTAGCAATGAATGAAGACCTCTTTTCGAGACTTCAGGTGGTGCAGAACACAGTGGCCCATCTTGTCTGCAATCTTCCGCCTCGCATGCCATCTGAACCTTTGTTACGTTCTCTCCATGTGCTATATTTAAACTCCTCTGTTTGGTTTTTAAAGCTGTGTATGGAAATGGGCCACATTATCTTAGAAATAAGCTGCCGCCATACATCCCAGCTCACACTCTCTGATATAGCAAACTATTACTTTTACGCCCTAAGCGTATTTGTACAGCTAGTATGGGGACTGCTTTTTTACCTTTTTGGACCCCAAAACAACTACTCCTCCTGTTATGCTCTTTTCCAGACCTATCCTTCTTCAAGCAATCTTTGAAAACATGGCTATTTGATCTCTAACTCCTACACAACCATGTCCTGTAAGAACTGCACAAGCTCTGAGAGATCCCCGCAGGGATGATTCGTGCATTTAATAAATACATGAATGAAACCCTCTGATCCAGGCACCTTTGCAACCTGGGCAGGTAGGAAAATTGGATAGGTAGGCCACGTACACCTCAGAATGCTAGCCCTAGGGTGGGCTTCTGGTCAGTACAGCCGAAGAACGGTTCTGCCATTTTTAAAAGCAGCTGAATAGGGACTTCTGGGTAGAAAAGTGCCATCCTCCACAGGAAGTGATCAATTAAAGTAGTGGATTAGCCACTTGCGCTAGTAGCCCATTGGCTGCCAGCACCCACACAACTGATGCCCCGAAATCTAGGATTTAAGGGGTTCCCATGACATCAGATCCTCAGATCTGAACAACATGCAACCAAGGACAAAGAAGGGACCGAGTCTTCAATATCAGGACCTGGATGAAGCATAAGCATAATAACCAGCACCTTTGGCAACCATCCTGCAACTGCACGACTGCGGCTTGTCCCAGACCAGAACCTCTGACGATCAAAGGCAACACTAGAACTCCCTTGGACTAGAGGTACTAGGCCCCTGCATCCCGCAGGTGAAGCATGCTCCCAGAACCAAACAATTACTGGCCATCGGGCTTGCGAGTGATTGCCTAAACATAAATGGTCTGGTGCATTGTGGAAAATACAGTCCTAACCTACAACAAGTTTCAAGTGGCTATTGGTTTTCCCTGGACTCCAGGATGTCGAAGTAACCCAAGATTGAGCTTGCTGCTGCCAAGGCTTATTGGTGGCCAGTTTGGCTACCACCACCTTTGTTCATCTTCATTCCACTGCCTCAGAGGGCTCACTGTTGATTTTTTGCATCTGCTTCCTCAACAGCACCGTCTAAGTGGTAAAACCAGAAACCCGGTGGCTCCCGTTTCAGCACCAGGCACAGCCAGGTCAACTGTGCACTCAGGCCCTAAGAGCTAGGTAGTATTCAACTGACTGTCAGAGCCTGGTCCTGGGACCCACCTCACCTCTACACTGAACCTGAAAGTCACTGATTGTCACTAGTTTTTACCTATTGACCACATCAATAAAGTTTTGCCAGCATGAACTGTACTGATTTATTTTCTCTTTATAAATCTATAGCTCTGATTATACTCATCCGATTATCTTCATTTTGATTTCTAAATGTCTATAAAAATCTGCTCTATGTATATGAATTGATGTTGGATTTCTTTTGAATCGTGTCAATTGCTAATCGTCCATGTTGGGACTCTGAACTGCTTAACACATGTTCCTCTAGTAAAGTCTGACTGCTCTGTACACACTATCAGGACTGACATAGGAATTTATTAGTGTGAATCCAAAGGACCTATTTGGGGTTAAGTGAGCATTGCATAGTGAAGCCTAACTAGACTCTCTGCATAATACTTCACTTGCCTTTCAATATTTTGCCCCTCAATATTCTGTCCATGATATTGGTGTGTTTTAATATTCTTAAACTCTATATTTCATATTACAATCAGTCACAGAGGGAGGGGTGTTGAGTGTGTCAGCTTCGTCAAACTGATGGAGAAGATTCAGTGGTTGAACCAAAGTTGTGGTTGCACAGTTATAATTAGTGTCTCCAGGCTCTGGGGTGAACAAGAGATCGCATATGAGGCCTGCTGATTGTCTGGGCCATTTATCTTCTGTTGGAAGAGAAGTGATGTTCTATTTTTTAAGCGGTCATTTGTTGGTTTTTACCCCAGATTATAATTTTGATGTACACGTAGATGGTGATTTTTTGGGAGCTGCATGGGTCAAGGCAATATCGGTACAATGGTTATTATCTTGGATTTCTGATTTCTTTTTTAGGATCACTTTAGGTTGAGTTTAGAGTAAATTGCATGTTGCCAAGCTTCAACATTTTGTCAGACGAAAATAGAAGTTGGTCTTGGTGCTTTTTGTCTCTCAGCTACTGCAAACATCTGCTATGAAGGTTTTAGGGTCTGGTGCTTTTAAAGAGCAATTTGTTTGTTTTTTCACTCTTTTGTGTATTCCTCAGATGTCAGGTGCACTAGAGAGAAGCTGCCAGGTCTAGTTCTTTGTAGCAGAGGAATAGGGTATCAGCTGTTATTGTCAAATGATACTCATATAATTTGTGGTCCAGGCTGCTTAGCTTATTGATCAAATGAGACTTGCCAGTTTGGGGGACAGAGCACTGCCTGACTTTCCATTAGTCCAGGTAATGCTGAGGGTTCTTGCTCCACTCTGTGCTCATGTTTGTATGTTTTCGCCACCCCAAAGGATGTATGTACAAGTTGACATGTAGCTTTATAGGATTAAAATGTTGTGTTCAATGAAAAAAAGTGCACATTTCCTGCAGCTTTTATGCTGACATGCAGTGTGAGAATATAGTTTTTCAAAGTTTTTATACAAAAACATGGTATGAATAGGCTGTGGGGTTTTAGGTTTAAACCTATAATAACTGATAAAACCCCACTGAAAGAGAAATAGCCCACACCAGTGTAAACATATAAACACTGAAAAAACACCCGCACAAGCACAAACTAAATGCCATTCAAAGAAAGAAAAAAGAGAGTGAAATAGTCTTTTTTTCCCTCAAGGGCAAATACAATGTAACTTTGTTATACAAGCAAGCAGCAAGAAAGACTGGGCTAACATTATTCTGCTTGAGTTTTGATGTTTAGGGATGCCACTAAAATATTGTTTCTTCTTCCTTTTGCTTTTTTCAGTTTTGTGGTCTTTGGTCTAAAGATGCATGGTTTAGAAGCATGTTTTAGGTCTCATCTAATTATTTTATAAACTGTAGAGCATCAGGAAATATCAAAATCATATTTGATATTTTGGCTGTGTTTGATTATTTCACTAATAGGTAAAATGGCTGGTTTCATAAGAATCTTTCCTAATATGTGTCATCACATTTACCCACAGAGAATGGGTAAAAACCCTTAATACACCAGCCCACAGTTGCAACCGCGGCGGAGACTCCAAAGACCCACCGCCAAATTAGGATGGCTGGTGGGTCTGGAATTCCGTCCGCCGCTTTTCCGCCGCGGTCGGCTTCCGACCGCGGCGGAAAAGCTATAACATGGCAGGCGGTGTCTATGAGACACCGTCCGCCATATTATGATGTTGGTGTAAATATGCTTTTCCACGGCGGCTTTTCCGCCATGGAAAAGCATACGGACATTCACTTTGGGGGCCCGTTGCGGGCCCCCTGGGTGAATGGGGGGTGGGGGGTGCACATGGGGGGTACCTATGGTACCCCCCTGCATTTGCGTACACAAAGCAGCAGGCACCGTGCGGTGCCTGCCGCTTGGTGCATGTAAATGCAACACATGCATTTTTAACATTGCGGCGGGTGCAGCTTGAAGCTGCACCCGCCGCAATGTTAAAAATAGAGGATGTGACCGCCACCCTGGCGGTCACATCCTAATTGCCATGGAGGGACCGCCGCTGCCCATGCGGACGGTCCCTCCTACTCAGGGGTGGCGGACGGACGCAAGTCCGTCCGCCATCCTAATCGGCCCCTAAATGAGGGATACTATTGACTTTTTAGTCTATTCTGGTACTCCTTGAGAGTAGGCTGGGTGACACCTTTAGTGACTTTGGCACTGCAACATGTTCCATGTTACAGTGCTTGGCACTTGGTAAGCAAAGCAATGTTGAAGAGCAATTCAGGAACGTTTATTCTACAATGTATGAGAAATGGCTTGCAACGATGCATAGAAATGTCCCTTCACCAACAATGACATTTGAAGGCAATGCAACATCACTGTGGTACTCTGTACAAGTTCTAGATCCCTTCAGTAAAGGGGAATTTTCTCTATCGTTTCAAAAGTGCTGCTTCATTTTTGACCGCTTCAATAACGCTGAGGGCAAAAGTGCCCAGCTCAATGCAAATGTTGCAGAACCTGCCCTGAGAATCACAATCTTCAAGTACACCAGTATTGGCATGGAAAGCTATGCCAGTGGCCAGAGTTATCAAATTCTGTACTGGCTGTTTTGGCATTGCCCGTCTCAAGTGCCAATGTTGAGAGGGCCTTTTCACAGATACAAGTTTACATGGGAAGGAAAGAGCGAGCGTACATGACCAAAGACTCACTGAAGAAGTATTGTATGGTGTACTACGATAATTTTAATTTGCAAAAATCTATTTGGACCTCATATACACTATACATACACTGTCTATATACCATTTTCTATTGGTGCAGAAAGCCAGCAATAATAAAAGCAAAACGTTCCATAAACACCGGAAAAACACTCTTTCTTTTGTTTTTAGTGGCACGAAAATGTGTAACCACTGATAATAACTGTTTTTTAAGGTATTGAAATCACTGGAAAAAAAACCGCCAGGATTTACCAAAAACAGAAACTGAAAACAGGAAAGCCTAGGTATGAATCATCTTTAGGCAAAAAATCCATGTGGAGTGTGTGAGGCTTACCTTGATCCTGTATTAGTTTGAACATGACTGGAATTGACGACTTTTGTTTTGTATCCTCTACCCTCACTTTATATTACCAGAGCAGTCCGAGGTTACTGGGCCTATATTAGTCATGGGAGACTTAGCAGCATGGGTGAAGCTGCCTGCTAGTCTTAGGTCAGTGCATTCCATCCATGCAGCTTCAGGAAAGGAGATAGCCATAGGGATTTAACTTCAGGAGACCACTGCTCAAAGCCAGGAGTTGAATTCCACCAAACGGTGTCTTCATTGGCGTTATATATCAACATATGAAGCAGTTTGCTCACAATGGCTAGGATTAGGAGACAAGCACCACACTCTGGGAGCACCAGATCAAGCCTCCAGTCAGATCTCCTACTAAGTAAAGGGTGCAACAATACCACACAGAGGTTTCTAAGGCTATTTATTCATAAAAGGGGTGGGGCTAGAGAAGAGTTAAAGACTAGCAAGGGTTTTCTCCCCTGATTCGAATAACCAAACACAAAATAAACCCTCGGGTCCATATAACGTAGGCCAAGCTGAAGAAAAACACACCTACCTATAAGGCATCCTTTTATAGGACGATTACCCTCACCCACTAATGGTTGCATGTTTCATCTTTAGGGAAACTCCTCATATCATTTATTTATTTATTTTGAAAGTTTTATGTAGCGCGAACAAGATCTTCGCAGATATCAGAGCGCTTTACAGAGGAGGGGAGCATGTATACGCAGATACATCAATCATGTTAACAGTACATTGAAGTGATATCATAAAACAATCAAGTAAGTCAATTTCAAAGTCAAAATAAAAATACAAAGGTTCGAACAAGTAGTACAGATGAGTATCGAGTCTTTGTAGTTTTTACCCAGTAGTTGTTCAAGTGTATTTAGCCATGAGGATCGCTTTTACTTCTCTCTTGAAAAGTATGGTAGAGGTGATGAGCCTTGTTTCAGGGGGGAGCGAGTTCCAAATCCTGGGAGCCATTCCTGAGAAAGAGCGTTTATAGGTTTTTTCCTTGCGGAATCTTTTAGGCTTTAGCAAAAGATTGTTTGTGCCTCTAGTGTTTCTGGAGCCTCCAGAAATAGTCAGCTTCTGAGCGAGGTATCTAGGTGAGCTCAGGTGGACAGCCTTGTGGGTCAAGCAAGCGATTTTCAGGTGTATTCTGGCTTCAAACGGCAGCCAGTTCAGTGATTTGAAGTCAGGGGAAATGTGTGAGTGTTTTTTTGATCCAGTGATAAGTCTCGCTGCGGCGTTTAGAGAGGCTCTTATGGGTGCCGTAGTAGCTAGGGGGAGAACGCAGAGGGCGGTGCTGCCGTATTCTATTCGAGGTATGACTAGTGATTGTACCGCAGTTTGGAAGTCTTTGGCTGGAAGGAAAGGTTTAAGTGTCCTAAGGGTGTTGATTTGGTAGTTTGCTCCCTTAGTTGCTTTGTTGATGTGTTCCTGCATGCTGAGATTGGTGTCAAGTGTTATGCCCAAAGATTTCGCTGAGTCCACGATGGTGGGTTGAACATTGAGTGCCGTTAGGTCTTTAAGCCACATTTGTGCGGTAGTGATCTTCGCTGGAGGTGAGATCAGAAGGAACTCTGTTTTAAGGGCATTGAGTTTGAGATGATTAGCGGCCAACCAAGATTGGGTGCTTCTGATCGTTGAGTTCAAGAGAGTGATGTCTTTGGGTGATTGTAGTTTGAGATAGAGTTGGGTGTCATCAGCATACATGTGGAAGTGTACATTGGATTCTTGCAGCAAGGTGGTGAGAGGTTCCATAACTAGGTTGAACAAAGTTGGGGATAGGGAGGATCCTTGTGGTACGCCTAGCGATACAGGTCTTGGTGCGGACATCAAATTGTTGCTCTTGAATTTCTGTGACCTGTTATGCAAAAAGGAAGTGAACCATTTGAGCACAGTTCCAGATAGGCCCATTCTTGTGTTTAATAGTTCGAGTAAGCTCTCATGTTTGACGGTGTCAAATGCGGAGGAGAGATCAAGGAGGATGAGGAGGCAGGTATCGTTATGATCTAGGATTTGGAGGGCGTCGTCGATTATGTGAATCATGGCAGTTTCCGTACTGTGATTAGCTCGGAAGCCTGATTGATGAGAGTTGAGGAGATCAAATTGAGTAATGTGTTTAGTCAATTGTATTTGTGCGCATTTTTCCAGCAGTTTGGCAAGAGTCGGAATGTTGGTAATGGGACGGTAGTTGTTTAGGTCAGAGGGGTCGGCTGTAGGTTTCTTTAGCAAAGGTGTTACTTGTCCAACTTTGAGGGAGTCGGGAATGATCCCTTGTTGAAGTGAGCTGTTAATGATTTTGGTCCAGAGTGGAAGGAGCGACGGGGTAAGGACTTTGACAGCGTTAGCAGGAAGGGGGTCCGTGAGGTGATTGGATGGTTTCAGAGTGCTGAGCAGTTTGCCAATTTCTTCTTCCGTGTAGGTGACAAAGGTTGACCAGGTTGCATTGTTTTTTGGTTTAGTGGGTGTTATGCGGTGGGGTTTGGGATAGAGGCTTGCGTCCATGAGGAGATCATTCTTTATGTTGTCAGTTTTTTGGTTAAAGAAAGAGGCAAAGTCTTCGCAGGAGGGAGCTTCGCACATAGTGTTGAGAGGTTGGGGTTGTTCTTTGGTTTGTGTTCGGATAAGCTCAAACAGCTTTCTCGGACTATTTTTGGCTTGGTCGAGCTGACGGCTGAAGAAGTCTGATTTTGATCGTTTTATTTTCCTGAAGTAGGCATTTCTCTTTTTCTTCAGGTTTTTTAGGTTCAGTGCAGAGGGAGCTGATCTCCAGGAACGCTCTGCCATTCGCATGGCGCGTCTATCGTCATTGAGACTCCCGTCGTACCAGGGATTGGAGATTTTTGTGGTGGCTTTTTTTAGCTGCAAGGGTGCGACTTCATTAATTATTGCGGTCATATTGTTAAGATAGTGATCAGTCAAGGATTGGACGTCCTTAACGCCAGCCGGATGAAGTAGTAAGTTGCAGCTGTTGGGGGGCAGAGAGTTTGAGTTTAGTTTTTTCATGTCTCTTTTCCAGACTTTGGGCCTGGCGGATTGAATAGGGTTAAATTTAACTTTTTCATTGATGAAGAACGTGATAATATGATGGTCCGACCAGTCACAGGGTTGGATAGATTCGAGTTGGATAGAGGCCTCTTTGGAGATGATAAGGTCGAGGGTAGAGCCTTTCTTGTGTGTTGGACTGTTGCAAATTTGTGTAAGGTCAAGGGCGTTAAGGAAATTCTTCAGACCTTTTACCACCGCATCATTATGATCGTTCCAGTGGAGGTTGAAGTCCCCAAGGTATATTTGTGTGAGTTGCCGCCCGGAGTTGGTTGAGATCATGTCCATGATTTGTTGGGAGAAGGTGAGGTTGTCACCGGGTGGGTGGTAAACGCCGTGAAGAGTGCAGATCGGTTTGCCCTCACTGATAATATCTAGGCTGATGTATTCACAGGACGTTGGGGAGGGTAGGGAAGGGGAAGATACTTTCAAGACAGAGAGGTTGCTCCTGTATATACATGCGATTCCGCCACCTTTTTTATTGCCAGACCTGTCAAGTCTAGTGATGTGGTAGTTGGGGGGAACCAGAATGTCCATTATAGGTGTAGAAGATTCTGTTAGCCATGTTTCAGTCATGATGATTAAGTCAAGATCCAATTTTAGGATGAGATCGGCGATAGCGGCGGAGTGTCTAGCAGCTGATCTGCAGTTTAGGAGAGTGCATTTGAGACGGGGTGTGTCGAGGGTGGAAGCGTGTTCTAGAGCGAGGGGGACTTTACTCAGGTTACTATGGATAGCGACTCTGTTGTTCAGTGTGGGGGGTCTATCATAACAGCAACATCATAGCATATCATAATGCCTAGTCATGACACAGGCTACTATACTCCTCACTGAGAAGATAGGAGCTCAAGGTTGTTTTTCTAGTAAGTGAAGGTATATACTAAATACCCAATGAAAGTGCTGGAATGGTGGGAAATGCAGTGCAAATATGGAACAATGTGATTAAAACTAACTACAGGGTTCGCTGCATAGCTTTATGTGGGTGGCCCTAGGCCAGAATGAAAAACAGTGAGGAACAGCTGGAAATATTAAACCTGCTCTTGTGTCACATGTTTCAGCCAAAAAGTCCTCAAAGGAGTTGTGCCTTTCTTCAGGACCTAAGGGTGCTACTACTTTTAAGAGCCCAAAATACATTTAAATAAAACATATCTTCAAATAAATAAAAATGCAAAAACATTGATCCCTCATACATTTCAAAAGATTATAGATTTCACTTTACAATGTGTACTACATAGGATCATGTATTAAGCCAATTTGTACTCCAGCTGTCTGTTTTTGAGTTACCGAGCCCAGGATATGACCAATGTGATATCAACTTAACGGCTACTAGTTTAGAATGCCAAGTGCAGTGCAGCAGGGCTAGGCATAGACACGTGTACAAAACAGGTCTGGAAGAGGTCTCCTTCAGTGTACAGCCAATTTAACCCAAAACAACACAGGTAAGGAAACTACAACCGCTGTAATCTTTTAAAGCACTGCAAATGATGATGTCAGAGTGTACATGGATGATAAACAATGCCATGTTATAAAAGCAATAACTGGAACATACCCGTGTTTCGCTGAAGATGCACCCTCATCAGTAAGGCTTGTAATGCTCCTCCTGTTTGTGCGAAATGCTGGTTTACTTGGAAGCAAACTAATCGGCCCCTAAATGTAAATGTAAATGTATTTCGATTTATATAGCGCACGAATCACCCAGGGGTCTCAAGGCGCTTGCTTAGGGAACCCGTCCTGGTATTCCCCTGTGAGATACCCCGGCAGGGTATTCACAAGGTGAAAGCCAGGCATCCCGCCGCGAGGGGCCGTAGTGGAGATTAAGCAAGCTATTGCCCAGAGTCGCAGAGTGTGACCCTGTGAGTCGAGTAGGCACCGGAGCGAGAATTATCGAGTCCGTGGAATTTTTGAGCCCGAGACCCGCCGAGGCGGGGAATTGAACCCTGGTCCACGGCTGATCTCAGCTTCCGGGTCTGCCGCCTCTAACCACTGAGCCACGCTTCTCCATGAGGGATACTATTGACTTTTTAGTCTATTCTGGTACTCCTTGAGAGTAGGCTGGGTGACACCTTTAGTGACTTTGGCACTGCAACATGTTCCATGTTACAGTGCTTGGCACTTGGTAAGCAAAGCAATGTTGAAGAGCAATTCAGGAACGTTTATTCTACAATGTATGAGAAATGGCTTGCAACGATGCATAGAAATGTCCCTTCACCAACAATGACATTTGAAGGCAATGCAACATCACTGTGGTACTCTGTACAAGTTCTAGATCCCTTCAGTAAAGGGGAATTTTCTCTATCGTTTCAAAAGTGCTGCTTCATTTTTGACCGCTTCAATAACGCTGAGGGCAAAAGTGCCCAGCTCAATGCAAATGTTGCAGAACCTGCCCTGAGAATCACAATCTTCAAGTACACCAGTATTGGCATGGAAAGCTATGCCAGTGGCCAGAGTTATCAAATTCTGTACTGGCTGTTTTGGCATTGCCCGTCTCAAGTGCCAATGTTGAGAGGGCCTTTTCACAGATACAAGTTTACATGGGAAGGAAAGAGCGAGCGTACATGACCAAAGACTCACTGAAGAAGTATTGTATGGTGTACTACGATAAGTTTAATTTGCAAAAATCTATTTGGACCTCATATACACTATACATACACTGTCTATATACCATTTTCTATTGGTGCAGAAAGCCAGCAATAATAAAAGCAAAACGTTCCATAAACACCGGAAAAACACTCTTTCTTTTGTTTTTAGTGGCACGAAAATGTGTAACCACTGATAATAACTGTTTTTTAAGGTATTGAAATCACTGGAAAAAAAACCACCAGGATTTACCAAAAACAGAAACTGAAAACAGGAAAGCCTAGGTATGAATCATCTTTAGGCAAAAAATCCATGTGGAGTGTGTGAGGCTTACCTTGATCCTGTATTAGTTTGAACATGACTGGAATTGACGACTTTTGTTTTGTATCCTCTACCCTCACTTTATATTACCAGAGCAGTCCGAGGTTACTGGGCCTATATTAGTCATGGGAGACTTAGCAGCATGGGTGAAGCTGCCTGCTAGTCTTAGGTCAGTGCATTCCATCCATGCAGCTTCAGGAAAGGAGATAGCCATAGGGATTTAACTTCAGGAGACCACTGCTCAAAGCCAGGAGTTGAATTCCACCAAACGGTGTCTTCATTGGCGTTATATATCAACATATGAAGCAGTTTCCTCACAATGGCTAGGATTAGGAGACAAGCACCACACTCTGGGAGCACCAGATCAAGCCTCCAGTCAGATCTCCTAATAAGTAAAGGGTGCAACAATAACACACAGAGGTTTCTAAGGCTATTTATTCATAAAAGGGGTGGGGCTAGAGAAGAGTTAAAGACTAGCAAGGGTTTTCTCCCCTGATTCGAATAACCAAACACAAAATAAACCCTCGGGTCCATATAACGTAGGCCAAGCTGAAGAAAAACACACCTACCTATAAGGCATCCTTTTATAGGACGATTACCCTCACCCACTAATGGTTGCATGTTTCATCTTTAGGGAAACTCCTCATATCATTTATTTATTTATTTTGAAAGTTTTATATAGCGCGAACAAGATCTTCGCAGATATCAGAGCGCTTTACAGAGGAGGGGAGCATGTATACGCAGATACATCAATCATGTTAACAGTACATTGAAGTGATATCATAAAACAATCAAGTAAGTCAATTTCAAAGTCAAAATAAAAATACAAAGGTTCGAACAAGTAGTACAGATGAGTATCGAGTCTTTGTAGTTTTTACCCACTAGTCGTTCAAGTGTATTTAGCCATGAGGATCGCTTTTACTTCTCTCTTGAAAAGTATGGTAGAGGTGATGAGCCTTGTTTCAGGGGGGAGCGAGTTCCAAATCCTGGGAGCCATTCCTGAGAAAGAGCGTTTATAGGTTTTTTCCTTGCGGAATCTTTTAGGCTTTAGCAAAAGATTGTTTGTGCCTCTAGTGTTTCTGGAGCCTCCAGAAATAGTCAGCTTCTGAGCGAGGTATCTAGGTGAGCTCAGGTGGACAGCCTTGTGGGTCAAGCAAGCGATTTTCAGGTGTATTCTGGCTTCAAACGGCAGCCAGTTCAGTGATTTGAAGTCAGGGGAAATGTGTGAGTGTTTTTTTGATCCAGTGATAAGTCTCGCTGCGGCGTTTAGAGAGGCTCTTATGGGTGCCGTAGTAGCTAGGGGGAGAACGCAGAGGGCGGTGCTGCCGTATTCTATTCGAGGTATGACTAGTGATTGTACCGCAGTTTGGAAGTCTTTGGCTGGAAGGAAAGGTTTAAGTGTCCTAAGGGTGTTGATTTGGTAGTTTGCTCCCTTAGTTGCTTTGTTGATGTGTTCCTGCATGCTGAGATTGGTGTCAAGTGTTATGCCCAAAGATTTCGCTGAGTCCACGATGGTGGGTTGAACATTGAGTGCCGTTAGGTCTTTAAGCCACATTTGTGCGGTAGTGATCTTCGCTGGAGGTGAGATCAGAAGGAACTCTGTTTTAAGGGCATTGAGTTTGAGATGATTAGCGGCCAACCAAGATTGGGTGCTTCTGATCGTTGAGTTCAAGAGAGTGATGTCTTTGGGTGATTGTAGTTTGAGATAGAGTTGGGTGTCATCAGCATACATGTGGAAGTGTACATTGGATTCTTGCAGCAAGGTGGTGAGAGGTTCCATAACTAGGTTGAACAAAGTTGGGGATAGGGAGGATCCTTGTGGTACGCCTAGCGATACAGGTCTTGGTGCGGACATCAAGTTGTTGCTCTTGAATTTCTGTGACCTGTTATGCAAAAAGGAAGTGAACCATTTGAGCACAGTTCCAGATAGGCCCATTCTTGTGTTTAATAGTTCGAGTAAGCTCTCATGTTTGACGGTGTCAAATGCGGAGGAGAGATCAAGGAGGATGAGGAGGCAGGTATCGTTATGATCTAGGATTTGGAGGGCGTCGTCGATTATGTGAATCATGGCAGTTTCCGTACTGTGATTAGCTCGGAAGCCTGATTGATGAGAGTTGAGGAGATCAAATTGAGTAATGTGTTTAGTCAATTGTATTTGTGCGCATTTTTCCAGCAGTTTGGCAAGAGTCGGAATGTTGGTAATGGGACGGTAGTTGTTTAGGTCAGAGGGGTCGGCTGTAGGTTTCTTTAGCAAAGGTGTTACTTGTCCAACTTTGAGGGAGTCGGGAATGATCCCTTGTTGAAGTGAGCTGTTAATGATTTTGGTCCAGAGTGGAAGGAGCGACGGGGTAAGGACTTTGACAGCGTTAGCAGGAAGGGGGTCCGTGAGGTGATTGGATGGTTTCAGAGTGCTGAGCAGTTTGCCAATTTCTTCTTCCGTGTAGGTGACAAAGGTTGACCAGGTTGCATTGTTTTTTGGTTTAGTGGGTGTTATGCGGTGGGGTTTGGGATAGAGGCTTGCGTCCATGAGGAGATCATTCTTTATGTTGTCAGTTTTTTGGTTAAAGAAAGAGGCAAAGTCTTCGCAGGAGGGAGCTTTGCACATAGTGTTGAGAGGTTGGGGTTGTTCTTTGGTTTGTGTTCGGATAAGCTCAAACAGCTTTCTCGGACGATTTTTGGCTTGGTCGAGCTGACGGCTGAAGAAGTCTGATTTTGATCGTTTTATTTTCCTGAAGTAGGCATTTCTCTTTTTCTTCAGGTTTTTTAGGTTCAGTGCAGAGGGAGCTGATCTCCAGGAACGCTCTGCCATTCGCATGGCGCGTCTATCGTCATTGAGACTCCCGTCGTACCAGGGATTGGAGATTTTTGTGGTGGCTTTTTTTAGCTGCAAGGGTGCGACTTCATTAATTATTGCGGTCATATTGTTAAGATAGTGATCAGTCAAGGATTGGACGTCCTTAACGCCAGCCGGAGGAAGTAGTAAGTTGCAGCTGTTGGGGGGCAGAGAGTTTGAGTTTAGTTTTTTCATGTCTCTTTTCCAGACTTTGGGCCTGGCGGATTGAATAGGGTTAAATGTAACTTTTTCATTGATGAAGAACGTGATAATATGATGGTCCGACCAGTCACAGGGTTGGATAGATTCGAGTTGGATAGAGGCCTCTTTGGAGATGATAAGGTCGAGGGTAGAGCCTTTCTTGTGTGTTGGACTGTTGCAAATTTGTGTAAGGTCAAGGGCGTTAAGGAAATTCTTCAGACCTTTTACCACCGCATCATTATGATCGTTCCAGTGGAGGTTGAAGTCCCCAAGGTATATTTGTGTGAGTTGCCGCCCGGAGTTGGTTGAGATCATGTCCATGATTTGTTGGGAGAAGGTGAGGTTGTCACCGGGTGGGTGGTAAACGCCGTGAAGAGTGCAGATCGGTTTGCCCTCACTGATAATATCTAGGCTGATGTATTCACAGGACGTTGGGGAGGGGAGGGAAGGGGAAGATACTTTCAAGACAGAGAGGTTGCTCCTGTATATACATGCGATTCCGCCACCTTTTTTATTGCCAGACCTGTCAAGTCTAGTGATGTGGTAGTTGGGGGGAACCAGAATGTCCATTATAGGTGTAGAAGATTCTGTTAGCCATGTTTCAGTCATGATGATTAAGTCAAGATCCAATTTTAGGATGAGATCGGCGATAGCGGCGGAGTGTCTAGCGGCTGATCTGCAGTTTAGGAGAGTGCATTTGAGACGGGGTGTGTCGAGGGTGGAAGGGTGTTCTAGAGCGAGGGGGACTTTACTCAGGTTACTATGGATAGCGACTCTGTTGTTCAGTGTGGGGGGTCTATCATAACAGCAACATCATAGCATATCATAATGCCTAGTCATGACACAGGCTACTATACTCCTCACTGAGAAGATAGGAGCTCAAGGTTGTTTTTCTAGTAAGTGGAACATAACATAACATAACAAGTGAAGGTATATACTAAATACCCAATGAAAGTGCTGGAATGGTGGGAAATGCAGTGCAAATATGGAACAATGTGATTAAAACTAACTACAGGGTTCGCTGCATAGCTTTATGTGGGTGGCCCTAGGCCAGAATGAAAAACAGTGAGGAACAGCTGGAAATATTAAACCTGCTCTTGTGTCACATGTTTCAGCCAAAAAGTCCTCAAAGGAGTTGTGCCTTTCTTCAGGACCTAAGGGTGCTACTACTTTTAAGAGCCCAAAATACATTTAAATAAAACATATCTTCAAATAAATAAAAATGCAAAAACATTGATCCCTCATACATTTCAAAAGATTATAGATTTCACTTTACAATGTGTACTACATAGGATCATGTATTAAGCCAATTTGTACTCCAGCTGTCTGTTTTTGAGTTACCGAGCCCAGGATATGACCAATGTGATATCAACTTAACGGCTACTAGTTTAGAATGCCAAGTGCAGTGCAGCAGGGCTAGGCATAGACACGTGTACAAAACAGGTCTGGAAGAGGTCTCCTTCAGTGTACAGCCAATTTAACCCAAAACAACACAGGTAAGGAAACTACAACCGCTGTAATCTTTTAAAGCACTGCAAATGATGATGTCAGAGTGTACATGGATGATAAACAATGCCATGTTATAAAAGCAATAACTGGAACATACCCGTGTTTCGCTGAAGATGCACCCTCATCAGTAAGGCTTGTAATGCTCCTCCTGTTTGTGCGAAATGCTGGTTTACTTGGAAGCAAACAAAGGGTCACAATACATCTATCTGCAGCTTAGCTGAATTCTACAAATCCCTAACTTCATACTAACAATGAATTTAACCCATCCCCTCCTAAATATTACTCACCTTTAAATGCTTTAAAACTCCTCTCCCTCCTCCAACCATCAGTCCAACGACCTTCTATTTCCTATTCCATCATCCTAAAAAACTCTGTCTGTGTTTTCTCTTACTCTGTCTACATTAGGTGCAGACTCCCTCGATTATTTTGTGGTACTGTTCTTATGGCCCAACTCTCACCTTTTAACCTTCGCTGCTCCCTCCTACCTTATAATGAGTTGCTTGGCTTCAAATACAAAGTGATAAACCTAACAAAAGCGCTCCAGTTCTGTCTGCTGTCCGTACAATGTATTTTATGTAGCATGATAGGAAGTGGCTTTTAAAGGTGCAAAGGCATTTAATTATCACTTGTGAGCATGCACGGCTCTGAGACAGCATGGCTCCTCTGCTAAGGTGGAGGAGCATCGCCCCACAGGAAAAATAAAATTATAACACCATGTTATTATCATTTTATTTTTCCTAACTGGCTCTGTTTAGGTGCGGGTGGGGCAAGTAGGGCTGCCCACAAAGTGGGGGGATGAGTGGTGGGGACTTTCTAAGTGTGCATAATTGTTTGGTCGGCAGTCTTGAGACAGCCAAATAGTCATGCACACTGAGCATGTTCTCCACCTGGCTGTATTGCAAAGGCTTGGTGGAGAAAATGCACAGGCTTCAAGTCCCTGCCTGAGTACCAAAACACAGTGCTCAGACCAATCACAACAGTGCTGTCATGCTGGTGACAGCAGCATCGTGATTGGGAATCTGAGAGCATGTGTGCTTCCAGTTTCCTGAGTCGGATGGAGGAGAAGTGGCCGCTGGCAGGTAAGTGGATTTTTCTTTATTTGTTTTTTGTTTTAACCCCCTTGCCCCACAAATACAGCCTTGTAGCAGCCAATGCTGCTCTGAGATGAAATGGTAGCCACATGGTCACTAGCATCTACCATTGTCACACATTTTCCCTGTGTTCCACATAGTCCCCATGCATAGAGGGTGGTTCCTCTCCTCCTTGGCGGTGCATACCTTAGCTAGAGGTCAGAGCTTCCACAAGTCTAACTATGGCAGCTTCACTCCCCTGCCTAGCAATCAATTAAAATTCATAGTGCTTCAGTAGGCAAAATGCTTTTTTCTCGATTGCTGCAGCAGCCATTTATAAATGTGTATGTCTCTGCAGGAGTTCATATGCTGACTATAGTATCCAGCCTTCATTTGAACTGTCACAAATCATTTGCACATCTGGCCCTTTGTTTCAAATCATGAATCAAAAGATACTGAAAATGCGGCTGGAGGAACCTGCTATAAAATTTCCAACTTCTTAGACTTTTTTCTGCTTACATATGCCTTTCACTTACACCATGAATATTAATCATATGCAACAACATTCACGTAAAATAAACGCATCAAGATGCAGGTGTGTGGTTGCTGCCTGATTTATATTTGCCACACGTTCCTTCTCGGTGGAATTTGTACAGTAGTTGCTAATTGCTATAAAATGAGCATACGGTATTTAAAAATTCTTAGAGCAAGTGACTCGGTGCTATTTTTGTTCATTAGATGGTTACAGGAAAAACACAGCTCTTGGAAGTAATGTCTATGAACATGATATATTTTAGAAAGGGCAGTAAAGTAGGGTGACTCATAAGAGCCCAGTTCCATACACCTAAGATGACTTAAAATCTGAAGCTGGTCCAACAGATAACCTTCAATGCAGAACTTCTGCAGACTAAATGGATTATGGTTGCGTTCCACATGCGTGCAGTGAACAAATATTAGAGCATGAAAGTTCATACAACAGAGTAAATCCAATCTAAAGCACAGTCTGATTTCGCAGTATGTTTCCCTTCTTACAAATTCAGAGGTGGAAAAATAAATGTCTCCACTTTAAATGTGAAGCTATTCCCTATACAGCACAAACTTTATTTATTTCATATTATATCACATAACATAAGTATAAAAAATAGAGCAAAATTAGGTTGCTCCGTATCATTCTACAAAAAGCGTTAGGCATGGTCTTTTTATTATATAATACTCAGTGTTATTCACCACTGTGTAGATATATTTAAATCAGAGAGTCCTTAGGAGGACGTTTTTTGGTTTGCTGATAAGATTGGCACTGTTTGCTGAATGTTCACAAAACTTTACCAAAAAAAGCCAACAATTCATATACATCAGCTCCTTCCTGAAAAGTTTCGATGTGACCTGTCAAGTAGGGATTGGATAAAAAGGGGGGTCCCAAAACACATTTCCTCATGCAGTTTCCTATAGGAATTCTAAGAAGCATTTGAGAAAAAACTATCTAAACAGAATAACTCCAAATTTTGCAGTAAGTTAGCTTCTTGTTTTTGGTGTAATTCGGTTTACCTTCTTTTAAGAAAATAAGGTGAAAATGTTCGTATTATCTGGACAGATGGTCCCTCAGGAGTACATGGCACTCCAGCTGTACTGGTAATAAGAAAAAAACACTGGTTGAGGGGTTGGCGTACGGTAGGGGGTATCCATAGGCCTAGATGCAGGCCAGGCCATGCATCCAACCCCCTACTGCACACGGTCAAAAGGTATGTTCAGCAAGGGTGTTAAGTGAATATGATAAACAAAAACTGAGATTGACTGAAAACCCAAGGCTTAAAATGCCACTACCATTAGGTATGGTAATAAGATTGTAATTTACATTAAAAAAAACTTAGAAGTTCACTGGAAAAAAATATTATTTAACTGTAAAAAGCCTAGAAATTCACTAAACAAAACACAGCTTAAACTGACGTTACAGATAGACCATGTAATAATATAAAAAAAATTGTTATAAAGCATAAAAACGCTGAGATTAACCAGTTATATGTTACTGAGCTACCTATAACGTGCACCCCCACTATGCACTACTTATGACATCATATATTACCTTGTTATGGCATTTTTAAATGACATCAATAATGACCACAGATGACATCTCAAATGACAATATTTATGACATCACTGATAACACCACAGTTATATGCAGCATAGTGTTACTGAGTGTACATGTGATGGGCCATTGCACGGACTAGAGTAAGGTCTGGATTTAGGCATGATTGTGTATGTTGAAAGTTATGTGTTGCACCATTTACAAATCACTAAAGTTTGGGATGCAAGTATTACTCTCTGTTAAATAAGGTAAGTCTCAGCACTCCCAAAGTGGGTTGCAGTGGTACGTTTGAAAGTACATTGAGGCTTAAGTCAAAGACTGTTCCCAAAAATCTTTATGAAAGGCCAAATCTTCTGATCATAATAGATAATCCACCAGCAAATATATGGGCATATGCCCACATTAAATAGTGGTAATGCAGTGCAATAGACAAATTCTATGTAACAAGAACATTTATGAAGTGTAGATGTTTATTTCCAGAACTTTGCTAAAGTTTTTGAAGCATTAGACTTTGTTGAAGAATGTAAAATGTAGAGGTGACCCACTTAAAAGTGCTTTATCTCTCACTGATGTTGTAACTATGGCTTTAACCCCTTCGCTGCGCGGTGCTCCCGTACTCGTGACGGAACCACTCCGTCACGGCCCTTGGGTGAGCTGTGCTTGTGACGGAACGGTTCCGTCACGGCCCCGCCCGCTCTTTAGAACGTCAGTGCAGGCGTGGAATTCACGCCGCGCAGGAGCGGCGAGCGGGCCGTGACGGAACCGTTCCGTCACCAGCACAGCCCACTCGAGGCTCGTGACGGAACGGTTCCGTCACAAGCATGGGAGGGGTTAAGGTTGTATGGCACTGTGCCCCTCTCAGGAATGTGTGTAATATATCTTACTAAATTACAGAGTGCAATCAATAGGCCCTAGAAAAAAGGTTTCTTTACAGTGGTAAATGTAAATCTGTCAATCTCTTCACTTAACAATGTTCCTTTGAATTATTTTAGTGGGTAATCTATTAATGTGAATATATGATTGGCTTAAGAAAACAAATGTGAGAGCAACCCTTCGACACAAAGGGAACTGGGTTGATGTAAACAAAAAAATATTATATTTCCCCCGTGTAATTATTAGTCTATTACTTAATTCTCCCAACTCTTACTTCACACACGCTCACATACAATCAACCCAACCTGTAAGTTCTGTTTTTTGTAAAAATATCTTCTCCTTTATTAAAAAAGATGTTTCAAATACAACAGTAAAGTATATTTAAAACCCAACAATTCATAGTCTATTATACAGGAGAAATCACAAAAAGTTATTCTTATATGTTGAATCATTAATGCATATGCATTGTAATCCTTTCCCTTCATTAAAATGTTTACTCTGCTGAGGCTAATGATAATGCCTAGTTTGAGCATGTAGCCCCTGCCTAGCCGATAGGAAAAAGGTCCCAGGAGTAACACTAGCTATGTGTTCAACAGTTCATGTGTGGTCAAATGCAAACAATTCCACAATGCCCCTCTCAACCTAATACCAAAATAACAGAACCTTTCGTCCACTATGCAGAGCTCATGTGCCAACCTAGAGACCAGGGAACTGAGCAACCTCCCTTCTCTGGTCACTCAGTCAAAACCTGTTCTGTGGGAAGTAATCCTCTTTAAAACACGAATTTTTGAAACACAATTTTATTGATTTTTCAAGCAGCATAATAAATGCAATACATCTTCCAAGTATTTGGGCCTTAATCAGGAAAAGGTATCATACATGAATACACATATTATTTCCAAAATGTAAATGACTATGTGGCAATTCCCACCCAAGAACACGTCATTACAAAATCAGGTTACTAAAGAAGCAAAAAATATGGAACAGACATGCCATTAATAGCGAGATATCTGATTATTAGCAGACCCATAAGTGTCTGACACACTATGCTTTATAAGCAAATACGAAAACTTAGAACTACTCCCCACCCCTAGTTTCTGGTCAACTAACGTGTAGCGTAAGACAAGTAATGATTGTATTCACACAGTTAATAACAAATTGTTTCATAGCATACATACATATAAGTTTGTAGGTTCTCCGAAAGATAAGGGAGAATGGCAATATTAGGTAGCAGCTAGTTCAGCTCTGGGATGTGGAATGTGGGGTTGGGCCAGGCCCACTCTGCGATGGCAGAGGGGTTAGCATATCAATGGCTTCAAATGTTTCCAGCATACGGTCCCAATCCAGAGAGATAGGATCTTACGTAGTCCTCTGAATTCCTCTTGTCTAATAATTGTACTTTCAGCAGTGCCCCAGCAGACCATTTCTGTCTGTCACGAGAGACATGTAGGGGGGAAGCAGATTTCCACTGCATTGTGATGGCACGTTTTGCTATAAGCACAGCCAAGTCAGCAAATCTAGGACCAGACAGCCATACCAGTGACCTCCTGCACTCTATATCCAAAAGTTTGCCAGTACATGCATAAGCGCAGGCACCCCCATACCATGTGGAGCAGGTCTACATCCTCTTCCTGACACCCAGGGCAGGGGAGTTGTATGTTAGGAAATATACAAATAAGGTGATGAGGTGTGAGGTATGCCCCATGTAAGATCATATACTGTATGCATTTAAATTTAGCATTGCGTGACACCTTCTTTCGAAATTCTAAGGCAGAGGACCATTCCTTGTCTGTCATTTCTCTTCCCAGATCTAGCAACCATTTAACATGGAGTAGCAGCAATGATACTCCTGAATGTGCTCGAATACCTCTGTATATCTAGCAAGTGAGGTGGGGTCCCCTTCCCAAGAGATCTGTTGCATGTATTTGTTCATGCTTAGGGGGTTCAATCCTGTCAGGGGACCACCAGCATTTGATGTAATGAGAGATAGCTGCATGTAAAAGAAAAAGTGTCATGGGGACCCCTGTGTACGGACAAAGTTATCGTGATCTGCAAGTGTGCCTTCAGTGAATAATGCTCCAATTGTTGATACGCCTTCCTGACCCCATAAGGATAAAGCCTTTTTTTAGATTAAACCAGTACTAGTAGGTATCCCATGCAAGGGAATGTTGAGGGAGTATAGGGGGGCCCTTTTGGTGTATTGGAGTGCCTTCTTCCAGTATAATAATGCAGTTTAGAGCAGGGGGGCTGTTGGTGGAATCCTAGTTTGTGGCAGGAGCAAATTATGAAGGAGACCCCGGTCGATAAGCTGAGATGTATAGCCAATTTCCCGAATTTGCCGTCGTGCTAGCCAATAAGGTAACCACTGCAGTTTGCTGGCCATACAATAAGCTCATAAATCCGGAGCTCCAAGTCCCCTTTTCTCAGATCATAGTTGTAGCTTGGCTAGGCTTACCCTCCTACGCCCTTTGCCCTAAATAAATTCTAACAGGAGTGTGTCTAGTGTACAAAGAATTTGGGCGGGATAGTGATCGGCAGGTTAGTGAAGAATACAGGAGATGAGGAAGCATCACCATTGTAGAAATGGATACTCTACCCATCACTGACAGGGCCAGCGAGGTTCAAAAGGAGTCCTGGCTTCGGAGTGATGTAATAGCCTTCAGCATATTGTCATCTATGAGGTCCTGTAAGAATATATATTTTTATACCTAGATAGTTAAAGGTGTCTGGGGCGGTAGTTAACAATAATTCCCCAAAGCGCACAGCTGCTGGAGTAGCCTGATATCGCATGTAAAAAGCATAGGACTGAGTTTTGTTAATAGCCATTCCAGATATCTGTTCAAAGTGTCGGGACAGGTTCCAGGTTGGTAGTAAGATCATTGAAATATAAAAGAATATAATCTGCATATGTGTACACTATGGGGTCGATTCCGATTCAGGAAAAAACGCTCCGAATAGCCGTTCGGAGCGTTTTTTCCGTACGAATCGTACCCTGCAACGTCCCCCGTACGTACGACGAAGTACGATTTGTACCAAGAGCCATACTCCGTACGAGTCGTACAAGACACCGTACGACTCTAATCTCCGTACGATTCTCCCTCGGAACCCGCTGTACGCGACATCTGTACGGTTCGCGGCTGGTTTTTACGACCCAGCAAGTACGATACGTGTCGGGTACGCACCGTACGACCCTTTTTGTACGGTAGCTGAAAACAGCCGTAAAAGCAGAGTTTGCGCCGAAACAGGTACGGAACGGCCCCCCCGCGTACGGAGCGTACCCCCCATGATCGCAAGGATACGCACCGTACCCCTGCGATCATGGGGTGTACGAGCCATACCCCCATTGTACGATCGGTGTACGAGCCGTACCCCCATTGTACGATCGGTGTACGAGCCGTACCCCCATTGTACGATCGGTGTATGAGCCGTACCCCCATTGTACGATCGGTGTACGAGCCGTAACCCATGTACGATCGGTGTACGAGCCGTACCCCCATTGTACGATCAGTGTACGAGCCGTACCCCATTGTACGATCGGTGTACGAGCCGTACCCCATGTACGATCGTTGTACGAGCAGTACCCCCATTGTACGATCAGTGTACGAGCCATACCCCCATTGTACGATCAGTGTACGAGCCGTACCCCCATTGTACGATCGGTGTACGAGCCGTACCCCATGTACGATCGGTGTACGAGCCGTACCCCCATTGTACGATTGGTGTACGAGCCGTACCCCATGTACGATCGTTGTACGAGCCGTACCCCCATCGTACGATCAGTGTACGAGCCATACCCCCATTGTACGATCAGTGTACGAGCCGTACCCCCATTGTACGATCGGTGTACCAGCCGTACCCCATGTACGATCGGTGTACGAGCCGTACCCCCATTGTACGATCGGTGTACGAGCCGTACCCCCATTGTACGATCGCTGTACGAGCCGTACCCCATGTACAATGGGGATACGGCTCATACACCGATCGTACAATGGGGGTACGGCTCATACACCGATCGTACAATGGGGGTACGGCTCGTACACCGATCGTACATGGGGTACGGCTCGTACACCAATCGTAAAATGGGGGTACGGCTTGTGCACCCCATGATCGCAGGGGTAAGGTGCGTACCCCTGCGATCATGGGGTGTACGGACCGTATGGTGTGTATGTGTTTGTGTGCTTTTCCGTACGACTCGCCCTTACCTGACATGGACCGTACGAATCGTGTCTTCATACCCTGGTCCGGATCGTACTCGTCGGGTCGTACGGCATGTGTACGAGTCGTACGGTATGTGTACGAGTCGTACGGTTCACGGTTTCAGCCTTGCAATACGTACGGATCGCGACGATTCGGATTGATTCACGGAATACGGATAGTACTTCGCGACTCGGACGGACGGGTACAATTCGTACGGAGAGGGCTCCGGATACAAATCGTACGGACGTTTTTTTCCCCGAATCGGAATCGACCCCTATGTGTGTGGCGTTCTTGAGTACAAGCCCCCGGTCCATGGCTTCACTGCGAAGTTGAATCAGGAGGGGATTCTAATGCTAAAACAGCAACGGCGACAAAGGACATCCTTGTCATGTACCCCTGGTTATAGGATACACCGAAGATATATGAGAGCAAGTCCTGGCCCGAGCTGTAGGAGCAGAACATTATAGCTTAACCCCCTGCAAGTAACCTTGGGGATGCAAAACTTTTCCATGGAGGACAACATATAGTATCAAACGCCTGGCGCATGTCAAGGGAAATGCACCCGATCGTACTAGAAAGGTCCGCCGCAGCTTCAATTGTATGATGGAGTTGTCTAATATTTAAGGGTGTATTGCGGTCCGGGATAAAACCACATTGGTCAGAGTGGAGAAGCTTTGGGAAGTAGGGAAGGAGGCGCCTGGCCAGGATTTTGCTGAGTATTTTGTACTCGGTGAATAGCAATGAAAGGGGGCGATACCCTGATATAACGCATGAGTCTCTATTTGACTTGGGAAGAGAGGTCACTAGTGCTTGCATGGTCGTCAAGGGAAGAGTATGTTTTTCCAGTGCGTTTTGTAGAGGCTTTCTAGATGCGGGCTAAGTTGAGCTACATATGTCGCGTAGAACTCTGCAGGTAACCCATCCAGGCCGAGAGTTTTATTTCTGGTAAGGTCGATGGCTGCCTTAATGTCAAGTTGAGTGATAAGGGCTTCCAATTCGGATTGAACATCCGTGGATAATGTGGGGAATGGGAGGTCCTCCAAGAAGGCCACCAGGTGTTTGGGGGAAGCAGCGGCCAGGGCGGTGTACAGGTTGCTGTAATATGTACAGAACGCCCTGTTAATGTCTGCTTGAGCAGAGACAAAAGTACCACCCGGAAGGGAAGTTTCAGTTATCGGGAACGGGGACGGAACGGCCAGTATAAGATGAGCCAATACGGTCCCTGATTTGTTTGCATCTTTATGACTATGCTGCGTGTATGTGTTATAGTCAAGTAGGCGAGGCGCTCAAGATGTTCAGCATGTTTAATTCTGGATTCTGCGCCTGCTGAGAAGGATTGGTAATAGCTGTGGTCTCCAAACTATGGAGAGAGTTCTCAACTGAGGATAGGCTGTTGTTCGTTTCCTGCCTAGCCCCCACGGCAGCCCCTATTGCCGTGCCTCTGATCACGGCTTTAAATGCATCCCATTCAATTAAATGGGAGGAGGCAAAATTGTCATTTTCTGTAAAGTAATTGGTAACGGCCATGTCTAACGAGTCTCTAAAAACTTGTTCTCAAGAGATTGCAGCCAGAGACACCAAGTTGGGACCGGAGTGGGAACTCTCCCCATCCCAGGAGAACTTCAAGTGGGACATGATCAGACAGAGTCTTCCCGAGGTAGGTAGATTCAACAATCTGAGACAGCAGGGGCAAAGAGCAGAAGACTCTGTCTGTCCTGGTGTCTAATTGGTGCGGGGGGATTAGAATGAATATTCCCAGCTATTGGGATGTGGAATACGCCAAGCATTCTGTATTGTCCAACCCACCGCCCTAGCTTGTACGAAGTCCGTGTTTTTGGTGGTTATAAGACCTCTGAGTGGGGCTAAGAGCGATCCAAGCTGACATCCAAGACATAGTTAAAGTCTCCGCCAATAACCAAAGGGCATCCTACCCAATCCATTAATGATGTGTTTAAGTTACTAAGAAAATATTCTGCTCATAATTGGAAGCATACACGCTACACCAAACAAATGAGCCCCTTGCAAAGGTGGAGTAGGAAGTATTAAAAATCTGCCCTTCCATTTGTTGCGCAGTTTACTGACTTCCGAGTCCATTAAGTGTGTCTCCTAAATAAGAGCTATTGCACTTTCCAGCTATTTAGCTGGTCAAAAAATCTTTTTCGCTTGTGGACTGACCCCATGCCCCGCACATTCCATGTCAGTTTTTTATATTTTCCTAACCCCGCCATATCGGATCAAGACAATAGAGAGCAGTGCCCAGGATACCTAGGTGGAATACAAAATGGTAGGTAAGACCAGCTGGACCAGGAACCAATTAACTTTCCATGAACCATAACACCCAATACTAGGTCCAACAGACAAACTACGTTGGTCCAAACGGTAAACAGACATAATATCGACTACAAAATATCGAATGGACATAATATCGAGTCCAAAATATAGGCTGGACAAAATATCGAATGGACAGAATATAGACATCAAAAATATCGTTTTGAAGGTAAGTAATGTAATATCGAATGTTAAAAATATAGAAAGTTAAAATATCGAAGTATATAATATAGGTTATTAAAATTATCGAATTTTTTATAATATCGCATTTTTTATAGTGTTTGTTATGTTATTATATGTGTGAAAAGTGTGTATTTATGTTATAATTAATTTTAATTAATGAATTTTGTTTTTTTTATTTTTGCGTAATTTAATTCTGTAGCGGGTTGTGGGTTTATAGGGGAATAGGGTGGGAAGTAATTTAATTATAATTAATTAAATATGTAAATGTATATATTGGTATTCATTTTTAATTAATTGTTAATTAATTTATAATTGGTAATTAAATACATTTTAATTGGCAATTAATGTTAATTAATTAATTAATTGCTAATTTGTTAATTTTACAAATTTATTTTCTGTAGCGGGTTGTGGGTTTATAGGGGAATTGGGTGGGAAGTAATGTATTTATAATTAATTAAATATGTAAAAATATTTATTGGTATTTTTTTAGAATTAATTGTTAAATAATTTTTTATGGGTAATTAATTAATTTTTAATTGCCAATTAATTTTATTTAATTGATTAATTGCTAATTATGTTAATTTTAATATTTATTTTCTGTAGCGGGTTGTGAGTTTATAGGGGAATAGGTTGGGAAGTAATGTATTCATAATTAATTAAATAATTCAATTTGTTTCATTGTATTTAATTTGAATTCATTGTTTATACATTTTTAATTGTTAATTGATTAATTAATTAATTAGTAATTAATGTGAATAGGTAACTAATAGTAACAAATAATTGTAACTTGTAATTTTAATTGATTAATTATTATATTATATTAAATTGGTAATTATTTATAATTAATTTTTGATAGATATTAATTTATATGTTTTTTACATAATATAAGAAGTATTTACTTTCCCTACTGTTGCACTCTCTGGAGTGGGAATAGTAATTTTTACCCCTACTCTATCCAACGCTTTCCCTACTGTTGCACTCTTTGGAGTGGGAATAGTAATGTTTACCCCTACGCTATCCAACGCTTTCCCTATTGTTGCACTCATCGGAGTGGGAATAGTAATTTTTACCCCTACACTATCCAACGCTTTCCCTACTGTTGCACCCACTGGAGTGGGAATAGTAATTGTTACCTCTACGCTATCCAACGCTTTTCCTACTGTTGCACTCACTGGAGTGGGAATATTAGTTTTTACCTCTACGTTATCCAACGCTTTCCCTACTGTTGCACTCACTGGAGTGGGAATAGTAATTTTTACCCCTACGCTATCCAACGTTTTCCCTACTGTTGCACTCTTTGGAGTGGGAATAGTAATTTTTACCTCTACGCTATCCAACGCTTTCCCTACTGTTGCACTCACTGGAGTGGGAATAGTAATTTTAACCCCTATGCTATCCAACGCTTTCCCTACTGTTGCACCCACTGGAGTGGGAATTGTAATTTTTACCTCTACGCTATCCAACGCTTTCCCTACTGTTGCACTCTTTGGAGTGTGAATAGTAATTTTTACCCCTACGCTATCCAACACTTTCCCTACTGTTGCACCCACTGGAGTGGGAATAGTAATTTTTACCCCTACGCTATCCAACGCTTTCCCTACTGTTGCACTAACTGGAGTGGGAATAGTAATTTTTACCCCTACGCTATCCAACGTTTTCCCTACTGTTGCGCTCTTTGGAGTGGGAATAGTAATTTTTACCTCTACGCTATCCAACGCTTTCCCTACTATTGCACTTTTTAGAGTGTGAATAGTAATTTTAACCCCTACGCTATCCAATGCTTTCCCTACTGTTGCACTCTTTGGAGTGGGAATAGTAATTTTTACCCCTACGCTATCCAACGCTTTCGCTACTGTTGCACTCTTTGGAGTTGGAATCGTAATTTTTACCCCTACGCTATCCAACGTTTTCCCTACTGTTGCACTCTTTGGAGTGGGAATAGTAATTTTTACCTCTACGCTATCCAACGCTTTCCCTACTATTGCACTTTTTAGAGTGTGAATAGTAATTTTAACCCCTACGCTATCCAATGCTTTCCCTACTGTTGCACTCTTTGGAGTGGGAATAGTAATTTTTACCCCTACGCTATCCAACGCTTTCCCTACTGTTGCACTCTCTGGAGTGGGAATAGTAATTGTTACACTTCCGCTATCCTACGGTAATAATATTGGATATTATTTAAATATATTATGTTACTATATATATATATGTTTTAACAAATATGATTGTAATTTTTGTTATAACTTTCATTAATTATTTAATTATTATAAGGTAATTTAAGTATTTTTAAGTATATTTTAGTAATTAATTTTTAATATTAATTTAATGTAACATTGTTTTTAATAAAGTCGATATTTTTATAAACTTTATTTTTTTAAACGATATTTTTAACTCGATATTTTAGTACTTACCTGTTTGTAGATACAAAGTCGATATTCTGTCTGTCGATATTTTGTCAACGATATTTTTGATAGTCGATATTATGTCCCTCGATATTATGTCAGTGATCCGGTCCAAACCTACATTAAAACATACTAATTCCAAATGGTTATACATTACAGTATCTGCAGGGGAGGTGGTACCTATACAGATATTGTAGGAACCCGCACTCACGTAGCTATGCATTTGCTGGGACCCTATAACAAATTATATTGATCGGACACCTGGGAAGAATAAAAGGGGTTAAAATATGCACACAGTGACATTATCGTACTTCCCTCCATGAGGTCCGGCTAAGGCCTTGAATATGAGAGAGTCATACAGTTGAACCGCAGCGTCAGTCAAAGAGGTCCTTCACTATTTGCTCTCCGAATTCGACAGCAAAGTGTTATTATCTGAGTGTTCCTGGGACATGACCTGCACAGAATTCTGCAGAGCAGCAGCCACCATCAGCACCGATTCCTGCCCCAGCAGGCCTGCCCTCGTGTTGGCTTGGTAGAGGAGAGAGTTTGCGGCGCTCTGTTGCGACTGGAGCCAGGTCTGTTCATCTGTGATTGGGTATGTCTCAACTGTTGATCAATATTGGTCAAAGTCTGAGCGGGTAGAGTAGCCTCAATCCAGGCATTTGCTGTTGCAGGGTCCTTGAAAAAGTAGGATCCCTGGTTGTGGAGGATTTTTAGCCATGCAGGAAATAACAGGGCATACTGTAGGCCATGGGATTGGAGTTTCCGTTTGAGTGGCTGGTAGGAAGCTCTATGACGTTGCACCTGGGTCGTATAGTCCGGATAAAGAGAAATCCAGACTTTTTTTATTATATAGGAGCATTTTCGCAGGCTTTCTGCAACAGATGATGACTGTCCCTATAGTTGAGAATATGAGCTATAAGTGGTCTGGGTGGTTTGCCAGCCGTTGGTTTGCACATAGGGATTTGATGAGCCCGTCCACACAGAAGGAGGAGGAAAGGCCCTCTGGGGCCACGTACTCCTTCAGCCACTGTTCGCAAAACTGAGTTCCATTCGGGCCCTCTGCACGCTCTGGCAGACTAATAACGTGGATGTTGTTGCATCTGGCCCGCCCTTCCGCATCGTCAACCCTGTCCTGGAGAATATTCAGCTGTTTTTGCATCCGAGACAACTGGACAGCGAGATCCTTATGCTGCAGTACGATGTCCAACAATGTCTTCGCGTGGTCCTTGAACATGTCATTGAGTTTACCGTGGTCTGCTCGGAGGAGATTGAGGCCGGTGGAAAGTGTGCCCAGCGTCTGCTCAAGCAACTGATGCGTCTCCCTGATCTCAAGAAGGATTTTTTTTGTTATTTGTTTATTGGCATTTATCAGCAGAAATAACACAAAGCACAGTGCAAACATTCACAGGTTATAGGTGTGACGACATTTCTTTACATTGACATTGAATCAGAAAGCAGCACCATATCCCCCAGTTAACACAAGCCGATATTGTCTTATGCAATGAACCGCACCGCTATACACTTCTCCAGCATCTAAAAGCGTCAATCTTAGTCAACACTTCGTTGTCCCAGTGCAGAACAGTTCAGTCAGTAGTTGTGTCTGTGTGGGTCATCCCTCCCTCCTGGGTGTCCTCCCTATCCGATTCAGATGGGTCCTCCCTGCGTCTCCCCTCCATACACAGCGCCCAATAGTTCTTGGGGCGACTGCGGGGTGGAAGCAGTTCGTTGTAGTGTTTGGTCAGGGTACAGCAGTACAGCATATCGTGAGACCAACGGGCCAGCATGGGTGTGGGGCCTCGCATCCTTGTAAGTGCAACGCAGCGCTTGGCAACTATAAAGGCCATGTCAACTAGTCTACGTTTGAGAGGTGGGAGAGGCTTAGAATACCCCAATAAAGTCAGCAAAGGGGATGGGAGGAGTTCCAAGTCTGCAACCCTATTCACCTCTGCATATACCGCACGCCAGAAATCCACCACCCTCGGACAGAACCATGCCAGATGGAGAAAATCTGCAGTTGGCTCACTGCACCTCTCGCAGCCTGAGCTTTCACATAAGCCAAATCGAAATAATCGTGCGGGCGTGTGATAAACCCTATTCAAATATTTAAAATGAAGTAGACGATGTCGGCCGTTAAGGGACACTCTACGTATGTTAGCGCAGCAATACTTCCACATGTCTTCAGGAATGTCGGTCTCCAAGTCTGCCTGCCAAGCCAGCCGTCGTTTCTAGTAGGCGGCTGTCCGTTCATGCAGAGTTATACGATACAGGTTTGAGATCAGTTTGGTCGAAGACTCGGCAGCAACTATATACTTGTATGACAATACTGTCGGTGGCTCCGCCATGTTGTCACCAAGCAGGGCTTTCAGAGCCCGCGCACTCTATGAAACTGAAAGCGCGGAAGCAACGTCAGCCCCGCTCCCTCTCGCGGTGTTAGTTCGTCCCACGTGCTCACTTTGTCATTCACGAAGAGGTCCCCCATTGTCGTCACATTCAATTCGGAAAGGGTGGAAAGCACTCCTCTATCACCGCACGGGCCCAGCTATGAGCACCACTCTAATTTTGCCTCCGGGGCGTACAGCAGGGAGCAAGCTTGGGTATTCATTAAGTGGTACCATGCATGCGTCACTGAGTTCATAGAGTCCAAGAAGCCCATGTGGCGGTCCCTTGGTCGAGACATCAACGCCGGAAGGGGGGCCGGAGATGCCACCAGTGTCTCGATCCGTATATGCGGGGCTTCGGCTGGGCCGTGTATCCAGCCGTAAGCATGTGCCCCCTGCGCAGCACGATAATACAGCTCCAAATCCGGAGCATTGAGACCTCCAGATTCGTACGGACGGATCAAGACATCCCAGGCGACCCTAAGTTGCTTCCCCGCCCAAACAAGGTCGAGTACCAGTACATGTAGTTTGCCTAAAAAACGTTTTACTCAGTACCATGGGAATGTTAGTAAATAAAAACAGGAAACGAGGTAAGACTACTATTTTTAATAGCGAGATACGGCCCATCAAAGACAACGGCAGTCCCTTCCACCTGTCCACATCATCTCCTAGTCTGGATATGGCCACCCCATAGCTCACGAAGTAGTATGTCGGGGTCAGTATGTAGCCTAATGCCCAAGTAGTGGACCGGTTCAGTAGTCCACTGAATGGGATAATCCGGATCCACTCGCTGAGTGGAAGGAGTAAGAGGAAACATGACCGTCTTGTCCCAATTCACCTGAATCCCTGAGAGGGAGCCAAATGGTACCACTTCTCGCAAGACTGCCGAGAGATTGTCCTCCGGGTGCCTCACGTACAGCAAAGTGTCATCTGCATATGTAGACACTATAAGTTTGTATGTGGGAAATCGAATACCGCGATGGCTATGGTACTCACGTAGCGCACAGGCTAAAGGTCCGCCATCAGGGCGTATAACAGTGGGGAAAGTGGGCAACCCTGTCTTGTGCCGCGTGCTATCGGGAAGGACTCTGTTGTGAGCAAGCCTACGCGTACCCTAGGGGTAGGACAAGCATACAGCGTGTTCAGGAGTTGCAAAAAGAGCTCCCCCATGCGGCGGAGCACCAAAGGAAGGGCCATTCCACAGAATCGAAGGCCTTCTCCATGTCTAGGAAAACAGCCACCGCAGGGACGTCCAATCTCGTATGCTGAAACGCTGCGAACACCGTCCTAAGATTGTAAGATGGGTTGCGATTAGGGACAAAACCGGCTTTCTCAGGGGCCACAAGCACTGGGAGCAGGGGGCTGAGTCGGTTCGCAATAATTTTAGCAAAGACCTTCGCGTCTACGTTCAACAGGGACAGCAGTCTATACGATGCACAGGAGTCAGGAGACTTCCCAGGCTTAAGTATGGCAACGATTATGAAATGAAAAATGCGTCTTATATAGCGCGAAATAGCTGCCCAGGGGCGTCCAAGCGCTGAAATTGCATACAAATTGTGAGTGGTGAGACTCATTGGCACAGGGAAAGAGAGAAAACTATTTATTGAATAGAAAAGTTTTCAAATGTTTTCTGAATGAAGTTAGGTTTGAGTTAGACCTTAGTTGGAGTGGTAAGCTGTTCCACAGCTTGGCAGCGTTCACAGTAAAAGAACGGCCGCCTGACCTAGCCCGGTTGACTTTGGGCACCGTTGCAAGATACGCGCTGGCTGAGCGTAGTTGTCTACTGGGGAGGTATGGGGTTATTAGGGAACGGTTAATCAAAGGGCCAGTTGCCCAGAATGACTGGTGGGCAATACAGAGGGATTTGAAAGTAATCCGGTCTCTCACAAGGAGCCAATGTAATTTTGCTAATCCAGGTTTAGCAGAGGACCTACGGGGGATTTGGAGTAGAGTCCGGGCTGCACAGTTCTGGATTACCTGTAACTTCCGCAAAGTGAAGTCAGGAGCTCCCAGATAAAGTGCATTTCCGAAGTCCAGCCTGGAGTGGATCAATCCCTGCACCACAGTCTGCCTAGCTTGGAAAGGTAACAAGGGGAGAATCTTCCTCAGCATTCTAATAATGCCAAAGCAGGTGGCAGACAGCTTAACAGCCTGATGGTCCAGCGTTAGGGCTCTGTCCAGCCAAATGCCCAAGCTCTTAATGGCATCCTTTGGTATTGGGGGGGGACCCAAACAGGCCGGCCAGATGGAACTCAGAGAGGATGGGGCCGAGCGTCCCAACATCATAACCTCTGTCTTGTCCCCGTTAAGTTTGAGGCAAGACAGGGTCATCCAGTTGTTCACTTTGCTCAGACATCCAGCCAGATCGACTATGGCCGTAGGGTCCTCAGCCTGCGTCAGTGAAACCACCAACTGAGTATCGTCCGCATAGGTAACGATCTTAATACCATATGGGGGGACGATACCTGCTAGTGGCCTCATATAGACGTTAAACAACGTCGGGCTGAGTGAGGAGCCCTGCGGGACTCCACAGCCCAGGGGTTTACTGGTGGAGATGGTGTTACCCTCAAAAACCTGAAATGTTCTGTTGGACAGAAATGACCTGAGCCACTTCAACGCTCCTCCTTGGATCCCGATATCTTGAAGACGCTGTAGTAAGATCTCATGATTTACAGTGTCAAAAGCGGCACTTAGATCGAGGAGGATGACTGCCACCGATCCTCCCCGGTCTAAGATGCCTCTTGTTTCCTCCAGAACTGATAACAAAGCCGATTCCGTCCCATGTTTGGGGCGAAAACCGGTTTGTGAAGGATCAAGCAATTGATGTTTTTCCAGAAAATCAGTTAAGAGGTTATTAATGTGCTTTTCCAATATCTTACTAATCCAGGGGAGCAAGGAAATGGGACGGTAGTTGTTAAAATTATTCACGTCCATATTAGGTTTTTTGACGAGTGCCCTCACCATAGCCTGTTTCCATGCTGGAGGAACCTTATTAGTGGAGATAGAAGCATTTAGGACCTTCAGCATGGCCGGACAGATGGTATGATTGACTTCCATTAAGGCGCTCGGAGGAGCTGGATCACTGGGGGAGCCCGATTTGACCTGCGCCATTAATGTGGTCAGGGGGTCCAGGTGTAACATAGGAAACTCATCCAACACTGGTGATGATTTGTCTATTATACCCTGTTTAGGGTGCTCCAAGATTCCACCTGAGGCATTTGGGAAAGTGATTGGGAAGGCTTCCCTCATTGACGGGGGCATCTCCTCCGCCTCTGCCATTTCCTCTACTAGCATCAGGAGTTTGGGGATCAACAGCTCCGAAAAAGTTTTATAAAAAGAGGCCGGGAAGCCGTCACTACCCGGCGCGCTTCCAGCCCTCATCGAAGACAACGCCCATACTACTTCCTCCCTTTCAAACGGACGTACCAGAAACTCCCGATGAGTGTTAGTCAGCGCAGGCAATTGGATATGCATCAGGTAGTCTAGGATCCGTTCATCCGAGGCGGGCCCCCTAGAGGCGTACAGCGCGGCATAATAGTCTCTAAACCGCTCCGCCACCTGCTCATCTGTTAAAGCCTTATCCGCCCCCTCATCTCTCAGTGCAGGTATTTGGTTGTCGCGTCTACGTTGCTTAGCTAGTCGCGCGAGCACCGCCCCGGGCGTTCCCTCTCTCCATAGGTCCTAGCAGTGGCGTACTTCCCTAAATGCAGCACCTCAGCGTCAGCTTCCTCGTGATACTCTCGTAGAGTGCGGGCTAGCACACTGGTCAGCTCATCATCAGGGTTTTGTAGCCAGCGCTTCTCTATATCCCGCAGCTTATTCTCAAGTAAGGAGAGCCTGCCACGTATGGATTTGAGGACCCCCGCGTGCTTAGCAATGGCTATACCGCGCATATAAGCTTTGAAAGCCTCCCATACTGTGAGAAAGGAGGTCACCGATCCTACGTTTCTCTCGAAGAACAACTCTGCCTCAGTCGCCATCTCCTCTCGGAAAGCCGCGTCTTGTGGTTCAAATGGGGGAAGTCGCCAACTAAACGACGGGGGGCGTGGTTTAAGCGCCTCAACAGTAAGAAGCACCGGGGAGTGGTCAGAGTACGTGCGGGGCAATATTACACACAACTGCACATTGGGAAGGAGCGCGCCAGGAAGCAGCCAATAGTCTATCCTTGTGTGTATGTTATGTTGCGCCGAATAGTGCGTGTAACCTCCCTTACTCGCATGCAGTGTTCTCCAGACATGGTGAAGGTCCAGCCTCAGCATTTCAGTATATAAGGTACGCGCAGAGCCCGACGGCCTGCGGTCTGGGCCATCCGACCTGTCCAGGGCGGGGTGTCGCACCATGTTAAAATCACCCCCCCACAATACGTGTCCCTCGCAGTGTTCCCTTATCTTGGTTGCTAGGGTCAGATAAAAGGAAGGGCAATCGTAGTTCGGTCCGTATGAATTAACTATATAAAAGGACATGCCCTTTCCAGTACATTTTGTGATGATGTATCTCCCTTCCGGGTCCGTTACCACCGGTGTTATTGTCAAAGCAGATCTAGGGTTAGCCCAAGTCAAGACGCCGCGCGCATGCGATGTGATCCCTGCAGTGTGCGTGTGTCTGTGCAGTCCCCTATAAGTGAGCATTGGGCTGTCTGGTCGCAAGTGTGTCTCCTGCAATAGTGCAAGATCTACAGAGTGTCGTGAGAGGTATTGTAAGACACGCCGGACCTTCCTGTGATCGTTTAGCCCTCGCACGTTCCATGTCAGAAGTGTAATGGAGTCCAATTTGCAAGATAGCTGAGTCACGTCAGTGGGGACATCGTGTGAAACATGTTAGTGTGAATCGTCCATGTCGCATAGTACCTTGACCTGCACAGTGTGCTCTCAACCCTGTAACACCAAACAGCTAAAACTTCAAGAACTAACTTATATGCAATTAGGAGGCAAAGGCCTCGGATCCTACCCCCCACCCACGCTTGCCCAACCCCAACATGGCCGCGCCCTGGAACGCCGTCGCCTCCAACCCCACCCCCAATCCCAAATGAGCCACTGAACCCCCCCCCATCTTCCACCCCGCCACCCTCAACACCTCAATATGAACAAATACCAGTATCAATCCAAAAACAATAAGAAGAAGATTCCACTGCCAGAGAGGCAATGCGGGGGAGGCTGTAGCCTCGAATCTGTCCCTCCTACCCCTCACACGGATGTATGACATTACAACGCATGCTTTTACATCGTATGCCTTTACAACGCAAGTATTACAACGCAGTCCATTACAACGCATAGTGCTTTGGGGTGCTGGATAGTGAATAGTTTAATTTACTATTCCAACTCCAGTCCCCGTGGACACTAGGGATGGTTATTGGATAGTAAATTAACCTATTCCCTATCCTAGAGCGCCCCCCAGAGCAATACGTTGTAATAGTTTGGGTTGTAATGGTTGCGTTGTAAAGGCTCTGTGATGTAAAAGTTGCGTTGTAAAGGTTGTTTACCCCTCACACAAACAGCACTTGTTCAATCACCCCAGAGCAATCCAACTGAAGAAAAGGAAAAAAGGAAAATCTCCACCATGTTACACACCCAATCCCCCAGTGGCAACACAGATGTGGAATACACACCAGGGCGTAGGTAGCGCGCACCTTGCTGTTCAAGTCTATTAAAAGGAATATGAATCGCTGCAGTCTCGTCTCCCTCCCCCGTCCCCCATTAACATCTTGTTCCCCAGCACTGGTACCCAGATCGTGTACAGTTTGGTCCGTAGAATGCAAGCAGTTGAATGTACCACTCTTCGTTTGTGGTCAGGTGCAGTCAGTTCCAAGCACCTTTTCTGCAATACAACATTCATTCTTAAACACATTAATATGAAGCACCACCATCCTGTGCAACCGTTCACCACAAAGCTTCATTCTCCTCCAGTATCCCATTGTGAGGTACAATATGATCTAAAGAATGAGGCAACAGTATGTGGGTGTCCTCCCCTCTCACGTGACCCCGAGCAGGTCAGCCCACACTCACTGTTGAAGTGTCAACCCATGTACTTCTCAATGAAAGCCAGCTTCTTGGCGGTCTCCATCCCAATGTAGCTAGCACCCCTCCAGGGGTACCATGACCAGGTCCGCGTAGGTGCTCACCCCACACCAGCAGAAGACCCTGCCCCACAACAGTAGAGCAGGAGTTCATTCCTGTTTGTCCAGTTGGCAATCCTCCCCATCGTGTGAGTCCTCCTCCGCCGCACCCCGTCATTTGCTCCTGTTCCAGTCTTTCATTGCTTTTTGAAGCGCCCTCGGGTCCGTGAAGATAGTAGACTTCCCTTGTCTGTTAACCCTAAGTTTTGCGGGATACAGCATCGCATAGTCTATTCCTAATTCACGAAGCTGCCGCTTCATAGGCACAAACTGTCTGCGCGCCTCCTGCACCTGTGCTGTAAAATCTGGAAACAGGGAAAGAACAGAGCCCTCATACCGTAGCGGTTGTTTTTCTCGTGCCAGCTTCAGAGCCGTGTCTCGGTCCCTATAATCGAGCAGTTTTGCAATAATGGGGCGGGGAGGTGCTCCAGGCTTAGGTCTGGGCCCCATCGAACAATGCGCCCCTTCCACTATAAACATAGTCGGGAAAGCATCTTCGCCCAGCAGTGTCTTCAGCAAGGCCTCCACGAAATGCTCCATATAGCCTGTTTGGCTGCTTTCCGGCAGGCCCGTAAGACGTATATTACATCTCCGGGACCGCACCTCCAAATCCTCCGTTTTGTCCTGCAGAACTTGCATCACTCTGCCGAGTTGTTTATGATCTGCATCCAGCGTGGTCTGCGCCTCCTCAACCTCGACTATGCGGCGTTCCGACATATCTATGCGCTCAGCATACTTGTCGAGTCTTTCCGCCATGCGGTCCATACTGTATGTAAGTGCGTCTATTTTGGTTCCCAAGGATGCTATACTTCCTTGTAGGTTCTTCTCCATGGCGAGCAAAAAAGTACGGAGGTCAGGTTCTGCTATGGGCTCCCCAATGCCAGATCCCGCACCCCCTGCGTCCTGTGGCGGCGGAATTTCACTAGGCTTCGATCCCCTGCCTGTAAAAGTTAGTTTCGGTTGTGTTCTGTCCGGTCGTCCCATTTTTACACTGACACCAACAGGTGCTCTCAATGAGGCCAGCAGGTACCCCCAGATGTATATCTTCCTACCGTGGCCGTAATCCAGAGGCAGCTTCCAGCAGTCAATCGCATCACCTACTGTCCCGCCAGCGCAGTATAGTTTGCAGCTCCCCACGTGTGGGCCTCAGCAACTCTGCAACTGCCAGTGAACATCCAAGCTGCACCGGTCCCACCGTCCAGTCGAAAGTTGGCCTCCACAAGAGTCGCAGCAATCACGCCAGCAGGGTGAGGGCCAGCAGACAGACAATGGTCTGCTTCACAAGTGCCCCTATGTGCCGCAGGCCCACAGCCAGACCGCCCGTCTATCCTCTTATTCGCATCGTGGCAGTAATGGATAGCGCAGACCCTGCAAAGTTGGGGAGGCAGAGAGAATCAGGCCCAACCCTCCTTATCCACCACAACTGTGTCCATGCCAGGTGTCTCCCTCCAGGACAGCCGCACAAGGGAGAGTAGTACAGGACCCCAGTGGCTGCTTCCTGTTGCCCCTAGCTGTTCTCTGTAACTGCCCCCAGTATCAGCTCCTGCAAGGAGGGGGGGGAGAGGAGGGAAAGGCACGCTTACCCAGTAAACCCGCTCCCGTCTCCCCGCCCGGTCCGATGTGCGGTGGGGAGCTGCAGCAATATGGCGTCAGTCACTCTGCTGGGCCTCCTCCTGTAGCGGCGGGAGTAGTTTTGCAATAGCCCCCAAAGTCGATGTCTGTGTGGAGGGGAGGCGGGGAGGGCGCAGGCCCCTGGAAGCTCCGCTCCCGTCCCTCCGTCCGGATCGGTGTGTGGTGAGGAGCCGGTTCAGGCAGCAGCGCCGGCACGGGTTCAGCGTCCAAAATGGCGCCCGCAACTCTGCGTGTCACCGTCCCACAGCAGCGGCAGCAGTCCGAGCCGCACTCGCCAGCCCCAGGCTCAGTCCACAGGTTGTGCCAGCGCTCAGAGCAGCACACCGCTCCCCCTGCCTCGTCAGTGCCGCCGCGGGCGCCGCCGGCCTCCTCCGCTCTCGCCGGCGGTTCTCGCACCGTTCGAGGGGTCAGGGCTACTCGAGCCCGGTCAGAGAGCAGGCTTCAGTGAGTCCCTCCGCACAGCTGAGCCAGCAAAGGGAAAGCCACAGATCTTGTCACTGCTGCGACCCCAAGCTGTGATCAAAGCCGCCGCTTGCACTCCTGAGTGAGTGCTCAATCGAATTTTGTCTCTAGGTCCCGTGCAGGGGAAGGATAATACACTGGATAGTGTGGACGGCGAGGGAGCTCACCGACTAGGCAGCCATCACCGTCACGCACCAACTCCGCCCCCATCTCAAGAAGGATTTGGTCCAGCTTATTAGAGGGGGGCGACAAAACCGTTGGCGGTACACAGCTGATGGAGGATGTTTGGGAGTCCGTATCAATGTCCCTCTGATTGAACATGTCCGTGGCAGGCCTGTCTGGCTGCCTCTCCTTTGTACACCCCATTGCGTTGATCATGATGCGGCAATAGATTTACGAGGGAGATGCCCTGTGGGAACCCCAATGGAGAAAAGAGTAAAGCAGCAGTTTGATTTGGTTGCATGGGGACCGACGCTACACCAATGGGGGAAGAGGCGATCCAGCTACACCCATCGATAGCGTGTCAGAGTGCAGGAGTCACACCTGGCCCGAAAAGTGGAGACTCGGCCAGGGCACAGCAGGAGGGCATGACCAGTAAAAAGTAGTCAGCCAGTGACCAATGACACAGTCCACAATTTCCAAGAATCCACAGGCCGCCACGTGTTATCGCCCCACAGCCTACCACGCAATCTGGCACTGACAAAAGTTCAAAAAGGAGGGGGGGCACAGCGAGACAGAAAACCCATCGGGCACTCCCAGAGAGATGGCTGGGGAGATAAGACTGTGTACAAAAGCAGGACACTTCACATTGCGATTGGAGGGCAGGCAAACTTACAGTCAGACAGAGCTCGCTGCCAGAGAGGGCAACGCCTATGGTATGTGCGTCAAGGCCCAGGAGACAGTCCACTCCACCGCTAATCTCCAGGTCACAGATAGTAGGCCAATGAAGGTGGTACAATAATCAGGCCCCACCGCTGAATATGCAACAAGGTCCGTGACACGCGTCACAGAAAAGGGGGGCCACACGATGATGAAGCGACAGAGGACTCCAGGGCCACCCTGCACCGGGCGAGCACCCAGTTCCGCTCCGATGCTAAGAGCCAAGCGTCACCAGCGCACACCGCAGGCCCACAAAGGGGGAAAATGGGCCGATAGGGAGCAGGCCCGACCCACAAGGGAGTCACACAAGTTGGGGCCAGGCAAAGTCACGACCACCCTCGGGCAGCAGCAAGCCCGCCGCCGCCTCCTGGGCCCCACATAGCAGCAGAGCTATTCCAGAGGTCGGCGCCCCCCTGGCCATATGCAGGCTCCACCGTGGGGTCCACAGGTCACAAGAAGGCGGTCTGCACCGCTCGCGTTCCCTACGAGGCTCCGTATACTTACAGCGGCCTCCGGGCTCTCCCAGCAACAGTAGGAAAAGTGAGTATGCTCACGTTCAGGAGGCCCGAAGTCCGCAGGCCCAGTACTCCGGGGTTTGGTGTAGATTCCGGGCAGGCGCCCCCCAGGGCCAGATCTACGCTTAGTGGAGCAGGTCACGCCGTCCCACAGAGCCACCCCGCAGCTTCGCAGCCCGTTCCACAATCAGCCTCTGGGCGCCGGCTCACAGCATGCCGCACCCCTCTGTATCGAATAGGCCAGGGAGCCCAGCAGCGGAGAGTCACAGACCTCCTCCCTCAAATCCGGCACCTCTACAACCAGCACCACGGGCAGGCAGCTCCTCCCGTTTCACCGTCTCAAGGAGGGGGCAAACACAGCAGGGTAGCCCCAAGGTACCCTGGTAAGAGCAGGATAAGTTGGTCCTAGCCAGAAGCTCCGCTAAGGTGCAGCCGCCACCTTGGAGGAGTGTGGCTCACTGATTAGAGCGGCAGACCCTGATGCAGAGGTCTGGCCTGGGACCAGGGTTCAATTCCTGACGCGGCAGGGTCCTGAGCCCAAAATGTCCATGGACTCGATAATTCTCGCCTCGGTGCCTATTCTAATCATTGGGTCCCACGCTGCAGCTCTGGGCAATAGTTGCTTAATCTCCACTACGGCGGCCCACCCGCTGCGGGATGCTTGGCTTTCACCCTGGGGATACCCAGTAGGGGTTATCTCACAGGGAAAAGCCAGGACGGGTTCCCAAGGCAAGCGCCTTGATGCCTTCGGGTGATACATGCGCTATATAAGTCACAATACATTTACATGGCTGCCTCTTACCTTCGGACTTGACAGAAATTTCAGCAAAAGGTTGTTTGAGACAATAATGTTCAGCGGGGCAAGGCTGAGGAAGAAGTGTCATTGTCGGGGAGCTGCTGGAAGAAGTAGTGATGAAGATTTCTACATTCTGACTTAGTCTCTTTTTTGGAAGTTGAAAATCTCCAGTGGGACAAAGCTAGAGGCTGCAACCAATGAGAGATCTAAGAGGCCAGATACGCTGAGAAGGATTTGCAGCTGTGGAGAAGAAAATAGCGGGAGCTGCGGTGAAGTAAGGCTGACCGACAATGCACCGTGGGTGGATAGACAAGCATGTTGATCCTGGTCTCTTCTCAGTTCTCAGAGCTGTTTTTAGCCGAAAATGTTCAAGTCACAAATGTTGGCTTTTGATAGTTTGGGCACCTTAAACACCACCACCAATGGTCCAGGAGTGAAAAGGCTCCACTTGGTGGGTTAGGACTTACTCAGGCTGGGTCGAGGTGCAAGTTCAAGATGGTTAGAGCATTTTCTGTCCAAAAAGGCTCTGATCAGGTGGTCAGCAAACTAGCCCTTGGAGTCACTCAAGTACTCCTGCAGTCAAGAAGTGGAACAGGGCTCAAACAGCAGGGCAGGACACTGAGGGTTTAAAGCAGGCTTCAGGCAGCAAAGCAGTCCTTCCAGGTGCAGCCTTCTGAAGTATACAGCAGGCTGCGGCAGAAGGTAGTCTTCTGAGAGTCCTTCCCAATGTCCTGAAAGTAAACTGAAGAGCGGGTCTGAGGGTCCTATCTTTATACTTAGTGCCTTCGTTAATGATGGTGAAGTTTTCAGAGAATTCTCTTTGATGTGTCCTGCCTCCGCTGCCTTGACTACAAGCTGGCTACATGAATAATGCAGTGGTGACAAATCATCTGTGTGAAGACAGGGCTCAGTTTATTCAGTTGCAAGTGGGGCTGTGCCCAGTTCCGTCCCCCCATCCTACCAGGAATGGCACATCCAGGCACTCCTAATTGCTCTATTGCATGGTTGTCTGGGAGGGACAAACAAAGTCCACCTGACAACTATACCCTGTCATGTTTACCTGAAACAGGCTGCAGACATCAAGTAGTTAGGGCAGAAAAATATCAACTTTCTTAAAAGTGGTATTATCTAAATTGTAGTTCAAAACCCGACTTTATCATTAAAGAGGGTTTTAAAATTACAATTATTCAGACACCAAACATGATATGCTGACCTGTTCCCAATTAAACAACAGCACTTATTAAATGTAATAAGGCAAACCAATGTTATCCTATAGGAGAGGTAGGCCTCATAATGGTGAAAAACTAATTTAGGAATTGTTCACTACCAGGTATTAATTATGTCATAAATAATTACATTTAACATCATGAGTGATGAAATATGTGAAGCCATAAGCAGTGAATGGCAGATTACATTTATAGTTAGCTCAATTAACTATAACTGGTGAACATCAGTGTTTTTGTTTATAACAATAGTTTTTATATTATTACAATGCCTAACTATGACATCACTTTAACCTTTGTTTTTTTCAGTGAATAGTTGGGGAGTATTGTCCAAAGTTACACATAATTACTATCTATCTATCTATCTATCTATCTATCTATCTATCTATCTATCTATCTATCTATCTATCTATCTATCTATCTATCTATCTATCTATCTAGCCCCAACTCCATATACACACATACAACTTGATTCAGCACCCTTTGCCATATATTATAATGATATTGCAAGTCACCAAGGAGGTCTGTGGTCATATTGCGGAAGGAGGCCAAAGGCTGCGTTTCTTCATATGGTCAAGGAACTCTGAGGTAGCAATGTCCTTTTAATGTATGATATAGGGTATTTTATTAGTTATAATACATAGATTTATAATGAGGTAGTAGTAGTACGGACAATCAAACATCCTGTTGAATGCAGTTTAGTGAGTAAGTATAACATGGAGAACTTATGTTTAGAGCTAAATAGGTATTAATTCAACAAAAAAGAAGAGCAACCCATATGTCCCTGTGAATTGGGTATAGCTAGTCTCAGCTTAATCACAATTGTTCTCAAGGAAATCATTTACACTAAGAAGTATTCTGTTCAGCAAGTTTCTACTATCTTTCAGTGATATAAGCAAAGGAAGCTTATTGATACAGTTAATATATTCAACACTTGGCCTCTTCAATTTTCTTTTAATTTATGACTTCACATATGACTGGAGAGAAGGCAGCCAAACAGCAAGATCTTATACAACACTCACTTCAGCCAAAGTGAGTGCTCTTTATTCTGCAACCCAGATCGATGAAATTTAGAAGAATATACAAAAATAAACTTTTGCTGTGTATTGACACTATTTACATATACATTTAGGAAAAAGATTGTGACTCATATGACCCCAGTAGAGTAACCATAACCAACAGGTGAGTGAAGCTAAAGTGACAGCTTTTAACCCCTTCCATGCTCATGACGAGCTCAGCTCGTCATGGCATATACCTCTCAGGTGCTCATGACGAGCTGAGCGCGTCATGACCACACCCGTTTTCGTTGCTGTCCAGCACAGCAGGGGAAACTACCAAGCAGCGATGTGGTTAAAACAAGGAATTGGTTATAGGCATTAAAAGATGTCCATTAAGTTTCCAGAGTGAATCATGTGTTCTAGAGAATGTTCTAGTGTTCTGGACTACTCATAATTTTACTCCTACGGCATAAATCCATCCTGAAGAGAGCCACTAACGATAGAGTGTCAAAACGTTGTCAACATTTACAAAGGATAGTCCAGAACACTAGAACATTCTCTAGAACACATGATTCACTTCAGCTGAAGTGAGTGTTGTATAACATCTTGCTGTTTGGCTGTTTTCTCTCCAGTCATATGTGAAGTCATAAATCAAAAGAAAATTGAGGAGGCAACTAAGTGTTGAACACATTGACTGTATCAATAGGCTTCCTTTGTTAAATCACTGGAAGATAGGAGAGACTTGCTAAAAACAATAATTCTTAGCATAAATGAGTTCCTTGTGAACAATTGTGCTTAAGCTGAGCAATAGGTATTAAGACAGCCTATTACCAAGGAAGTCAGAGGTACAGGATCAAAAGACTTGGAGTACAGAATCATGCATAAATAGACACCAGAGCACTCATGAAGAACTCCAATAGAACATATCAATTCCATAAAAGAGAGCATTCCAGTAAGTTGCGTCCAATTAAATTTATTGTATTGACATGAAGTATTAAGCACAAAATTAAGCATGGTTACAATACACAGCCACAGCCGAAACGTGTTTCGTCACACAGGTGACTTTGTCAAGGCTGCAAAGCATACAACACAAGATCAGGTACATAAGTGTAGGTATGACAGGAACAAAGAAAACCAAATTTAGTGCTGTAAGTGTGGAAATGATACATCTCAGAAGTGTTACCGAAAAAGGGCCTGATTATGAATTTGGCGGCGTGAGGCCTGGTCCACCCCACAACAGCACTACTAAACTCGTGGTCGGGCTGCCTGCCAGATTACAAGTATTTTGCGTGTCGGGTGGGCTTTGTTTGATGTTCCCAAGTCGGTGCCCTGAAACTGGACACCGCAACGGGAACGCCAAAAACTGTTCCTGTATGGCTGAGACAGTAAATGCCATGTTTTGCAGGAACTGGGGTGCAGGCATACAGGGGGGCACATGTTGTTCCCCCCTGCATGCAACCAATGGGTCAGAGGCACAAGGGGGCCATGTAGGGCCCTCTTTGTTTCCTCTTCACCATGGTTTTCATGGGGTAGGAACCTCCATGAAAATGTGGCAAGGAGGAAACTTGTAATATACTTGGTGGGACCACGTCAGTCCCATCAAGCATATTGCAGCCTCCTGACCTTTGCAACATAGCCAGGGAACAATGGTTCTCTGGCAGGTGCAGTTGGGCAATGGTGGTTCAAACACCCTAATTGCAATAGGGTGGTCTTAAGACTGCCACCTTTTTGCCCCGAGTCTGGCGGTCCATGGAAAGCAAGTCTCGTGATAGAGCCTTAAATATATTTTAAAAAAAGAGAGACACTTGATTTTGATCATAGTAGAAGACGTGAAAGAAATAGTTCATACAAATTGTGATCATAACTGAATGTATAATTAAGGCCTACTCATTCGAAAAATATAGAATTATCTGTGCTCACATGCTGAACTTGTGTATTTCTTTATGAGAGCTGTGACCATCACCTAATAATCATGATTAGTATAACAGTAAGGTGCCAAAAGAAGTATGATCATTTCTTAAAGTATATGATGCTGATTATCATGTAATAAACAAACCTATAGAAAGTTGAATAGTTTCAAAGACAAGTAAGTACACACTTCAAGTAATCTAGCCCCAAAAGCAAAACTGCTTAAACTCTAAATTACTTGCATTCAGTGCACATCTTAGTTCACAAGTAAACACCAATCCTCTTGGGGACATTACAAGCCTTAGACGTAATTGCAATAACAACTGGACTTTTCTTAATGAACTAAAAACACTGGAAGACAAATTTCGACAGAGAGTGTGTTTGGAACAGACACTCTCCAGAGTTAAAAATAAAATTATAGACACATCATGGAATTCCCTACTCACAAAACGTTCTCACAAGAGAAGAAAAAATGACAAACGGTGTACCTTATTTATAAGATGCAACTCACAGAGCCAAAGTTTTACATGAATCTCAAGAAATATTGGCATATATTAGGACTGGATAAGACTCGCAGAAAATACCTATCTACCAGACCTCAAATCACACACACCCTTGAGGAATATGTTAAGCCCTGGCTTCTTGGCTACTGGTCAAACCTAAAGGTTTCCTTTGGTGTACTTGATGCAAAGTTAGCAAATTTGCTTTGGACAAAACAATGGCATTTTAATACATTACTCCCAAAAAACATTATAGTTAACAATTCATGAACTGTAATAACAAATTTGTTGAATACTGTATCATTTGTAAATGCAAAAAAATCATCATAGGAAGCACGATTAGACCACTAAAGGAAGGTATACATGAACACATCAAAGCAAAAAAAGAAATAATTCTAAATATTCCTTGGCAACACACTACAATGGGGGTACATTCTGGGTCTGAGAAAATCAATATCAAATTCCATGGCATTGCTCATATTTAAGGTGATCCCAGGGGTGAAGATAGAATGATGGCTGTACAAAAATCTGAATCAAAATGGATACTTAAATTATGGGTGGTAGAGACAGGACTGAATGTAGATAGGAAACTACACGTGTTTCTGTTTAGCTGGTTTTACCATCTCTTTCATAATCTATTAATATTATGGTATTCTCCATCTACTGTTCTTCTGTGCTTTCCATTTGTTCAAAAGGATACATATGCAGCTGTAACAAAACTGTTGCGTCCAGTGACAATATAACCCAATACCTAGTTATATGGATTGTATATTTATTGTAATACCTCTTTTATCTTATTTTTCTTTTACCTTGTTCTCTGTATTTGTTGAGCATGTTTCAATAAGAATCTGCCCGTGTATATATGATATATGTATGTCGATACTGGACACATAAGTCAACATTGTATGGCTTGTCTTTATATAATAACACCCTTTTTAGTTTAACTTTTCTTTCAACCTGGTCTTTGTATTTGGTCAACAATGTTTACTAGCAGTTGTACAATATTTAAAAGATTTTTGTATGTCAAATCAAGGACATATATGCTAATATAATATGACCTTTTGCTGCAACATTTACAATCATCTCAATGTTCTTTGGCCTTGTTGCATGCAATAATCTGTTTAGCATGTACCAAATGTTTCCACATTTTTATGTGGAAACTTTGCCTGTATTTTCTAATACTATTTCTGGGAACGTGAATCACACCTAGGGAGTTTTTGCCACTCCCAATCCTTTAATATATCGTGTTAGCTTGCTTTCTTTAATAAGTTGTAGTCTTTACCTTATCATCACATTTCCTCCTGCAGTACATAATATTGTACCCAGTTTTCCTTGCCACTGTACACATTGCTATAAAGTGACTCTTGGATCATTTCTGATGGCTTTTCTTTCATATGGCCTCATTATTTTTGGCCTGTTAATATATGAGACAGTAAGCACACTTGACTGGTATAGAAAGTTTGGGATGCATACGTTTTTTCAGTGTTTTGTTTTTATTAATCACTAGGTTTGCTAGCCCTTCTCTTGTCCACGTCAGATTGTTTGTATTGTCATGGATCACTTTCAAGATGGCAGCATTACCTATGGTCTATTTTGACAAGGTATTTGTGCTAGTCCTTTTTTTTTTTATTTCCACATTTGGAGTGGCTTTAGACTCTTCTTATGTGACCAAATGTGGCATGTAACACTACTCTGCTTTAAATTTGAAGACCGCACATATACTCAGTTGAGTATGGAATGTCTTGAACTCAGATGTTCTTATGTATTTTTTAACAAATGGGGTTTGATTTCAGCGAACCTGAAATATGGAAACATTTTGAATGGAGCTTCTGGGGACTTGTTCTAGTCCTACTTCCATTTCCATACTTGTGGCATATTCCGACTGGTGTTGCAAGTCAGTCAGACTCCTTACTTCGGGCCTTACGTGTGCTGAGCATTTCATGTATATTCAGGTAAGGTGTTTATACTAAAGTGATTGTTAACCACTTATCATCCCTAACGGGGCAATTTGCAACCCATCTTTAACTATATATATATCTCGTGCTAGTTCAGGGGCTTACCAAGTCTCCATTTCCATAATTTACCACATGCTGCTAAAGTTGAAAGTTTTATGTAGCGATTGTTCTGTCAAGTTTGTAGTGGTCTAATTTTTGACACATTTACATTATACGAGTTTACCAGATACATGTAATTAAACTTTTATCTTAATCATTTTCACCTCGTCTGCCTTTTTGTTGAATACTAATGGGCCATATTATGACTTTTTTTCCAATCACAGCATGTGTTGCCTGGCTTAGAACCGCACCGGTATCCTACCTTGACCTAAACACTTTTAATTCTCTAATGAGCATTCCAGTCCAATTCCTAAATCAGGTTTAAAATACTTTAAATTTACTATTTTCTACACATGTGGCCTTTTGTGACTTTTTCTGTAGTAACAACGTGTTTTTCATTTTTGAGGAGTGTACCGGTCAAGAGATTTTGAGGTATCCTCGTACATCTTTCTTTTTTTACATGTGGCATTGTGATGGTTGACTGCCGTTCACACTAAATAGTGTTACAAGTTGAGAACCCTTGACTGTGGGCTATATATTATTATTTGTACTTCCTCTGGTTAAAGAACTGATTAACTCTCTTATATCTTACTTTTGTTTTCACACATATTAGATTGTTCTTTTGTATCTGTATCTGAAATATGTTTCTCTCCCTGATACATATTTGTTCATGGTGTGTCATTTGTCAGCACCACCGTTTCGAGGTGGGTACTAGGAAATCTTATTTGTTTACTAGCTGCATTTGTTGTTTGATGAGAATCTGTGACCACTTTGCCCAGGTTCACTTCTAGCATTTACATAGTCAAAATTATTGGAGATCTGTGCTTCAGTGCTTCCATGCAGTCAAGAAAACACAGCCTTAACAATGGCTTACTCCATTTACATTGCAATTGTGATTGATGTATGTTTAATGGGTAATAAAGTCTATGACTGTTTTCTAAACTTTTGCCTTTATTTCTGCGTTTTTCTAGGTAATGCCCACGTTTACTGGTCATAGTTACTTTACACCAATAATTAGACATTCAACTTGGGACTTATGTTTACTTTAAACCTTCACTCTGACGTTGTATCCACCACTATTTCTGACTAACCATTAATCTCAACATTTCTCTTTTGAGCTTAGATCACTTGGAGTGTAGAGTTACTTGTCTTTGGAAGTATTCCATTTTCAGAAAGTGATGTTTACAGACATTAGGAATACATCTAGAATATGAAATGCAATGTTAAATACACACAAATGTAATTTGTTGCAAAAATACCTTAGAATCAGTATAAGGTAAGTAAGATTAAAATGTTGCAGCCCAAAATGTGTAGAAACATGCAGAGATTCTATCTTTCGTGCATGTCCCGTAGTGTGGATAAATGTCAGATTTTGCCAAAATATATATCTTATCCAGTGCCCAATGTTCTTTTAAGAAAAACAGATTAAGAGAACAAAAGTCATTCTTTTTGTTGTTTCAACTGTAGCTGTATTTATGTTCTGTGTGCTGCCTTTCACCTTGGCTGCTGCCTCTGAAAAGCAGGCAGTATGATGTCAGAACTGAACTGTTATAATTTATTACAGTTGATTATCTATACATAAATCATTTTATTACAGGTGACTAGAGATGTCATACCTCCACCTAAATAAAGACGTTTGTTACAAGCTTTTATACAGGGATTTGCAGGCTCCTATATCAGTCAACAGATGCTTTTACTGCTCAAAATCATAGCGGATCCCAGCAACAAACTGCAGTACAGATTCTCTCACCGGAATCTGCTTCGCCAACAGATTTCAGAACTCACAACAGTGATACAGTATTCAAATATGAGATTAATTTCCAGTTACATTTCTATGTGGATCGACAACGCATTTTGATTGTTCACATTAGTCACAATTGTGATAGAAGTGCATTTAAAAGAAATATTTGCTTATCTGATCAGACGATTAAAATCACTTTAATGATTGGATGTACATCATTGTCCATTGAGTTACAAATCAATGCATTTAACTTTATTGATGAATATATTTCCTTTAGTTATGCATGCCAGAGTGGGGGAAATCTTAATGCAACAGCCTTGAAAAAGACTCATGATGTTTCATTTCGGTGTTCCCATTACGTGAACATTATATGTATTCCTCTCTAACCTCATAATCATCTTCTGGGTTTCGATTCTAATAATATTATAATATCTAACTTTGTTGATAATGTCAAGAATCTCACATCTGAAGCACAATACATATTGGAAAATATATCAATATCATTCTAATAATTGTAATTGTCAAATGTACAATAAATATTCATCAAGTTCCAAATCTGTTCAACTTCATAATTGCATTAAATCTGTTAGAAAATCAATCAAGCATGTGATCAATGTAGCTTGGAAACAAGAAAGAAAACAAAAACAGCTCATGTATGTATAAAATTGACCAGAAAGCAAAGATATAAATTTCAAAAATAAGTTTAAAAAAACAATATAGAACATGAAAAGGATTTCTGGGGGCATATAACATTTCCAGTTGCCTAAATGAACAGACAATTATTCATCAAAATTAAGACATATCGGCTCCAAAGAATTCAGCTCAATTATGTATTTTGACTCTAAACATTGCAAGAGTTCATCTTGAATATGACTCGTTACTACGCGAGTCATTACATCGCATGGCATTACAACGGGATTGTTACAATGACCGCGTTCGTACCGCGCAATGTCATTACTACGCAAGTCATTACATCGACTTGCAGTAGATGACGCACTGACATTAGAAATATATAATTTACTATTCCAACTCCAGCCTACACACCAGAAGGGAAGGTGTTGGAATAGTAAACTATACTATTCCTAATGTTAGTGTGCCATCTACTGCAAGTCGATGCAATGACTTGCGTAGTAATGGTATTGCATGCTAACAACGTGGTTGTTGAAACAACTGCGTTGTAATGGCATTGCGGTGCAAGCACCGCGATGTAAAGGTCGGTTCGCATTCCTCCGACTACCACCTCTTTGCCTGGTTGGGATCATGTCTATATCAACGTACTTGGTTCCCTCATTGCTACTCTTGTGTATATATGTGTAATGTTTAGGCACTGATCACAATAGATCTTTTTCTCTAATTTCTGGTATATGTTGCAAAATTTGCTCATAAAGAGGTATTATAATGCTGCCAATATATACAACATTTTAAAACATGGAATTCCAATACATAATCTACATAGCTGGACCTACATGTCAGGAAGTGGTTAATTAACATTTTCCTGTTGTTAAATGGACTTGTATATGAGTCGCAAATTAATCCAAACTTTTCTGCATGCAAAAAGACCCATTTGGAACATGAACTTTCAATTGGATCTTTCAGATAAAATTCACTTATAGTGAAGCTATCTTTGAATGAATTTGTTTTTTCTAAAAGAAATAAGTTGTCTTTTCGAAGTTGGTTTTTAATGACAGAATCAGTGTTTAGCACTTTTCAATGTTTACAGAATATGCTGTGTATTTTCTCGTGTTCAGTACTGAAAGTTTAATTTCATTAACATTTAGATAGTCAACGAACAACCTAACACTCTTCTTTTTGCTCTTCCAGATGAAGACTCCACGATGTACACCCTGCATTTCCCACCAGACTGTATTTAAATTTACATGGTTGGAGCGTGGAAGGTACTCATGGCAGCCCCCTCAATTGGCGGTATAGTTTGTGATTGAAGGGTTTCATTGACTGTCTAAATGTGAATGACATCAATCTCAAATTTATATATCTTATGAGCAAACACCGAGTGATCTTCTTCTTGGATGTTAGTTTGGAAGTGGAAAGTTTCTCAGAACAGTAACATACCTTATAGTGAATTGCTCAATGGAAAATGGAATTCAAGTACAAAACAGGAATATGAAATATGATCTGGAAGATAGTAAGTTATTTGCCAGTTTTAAAGCTAGGGGGAACTGATTGTCAGTGTTGGACAAAGCAATTGACAAAGTGTTCAAACAGAGAAGAGAAGATCCCTTATTTGGACCACCTAAAGGACATTTGTTACGCCATCAATGATGTCATTAAACATGTCATGACTGATGTGATATGTGAGCCGATAAGCATTGCATGACAGTGATGTAAGTTATGGATAGTTTAGCTAACAGTAACTACTGAATTTCAATGCTTTTTAGATTTTGGTTTGCAAGAAACAACTTTTTCTGGTTTGTTTTTGGGAAATATATATTTAACAATTGAGATTGGCCTTTAAATGCTTTGATTGGACAGCGGTGTGGGGGTGATCTCTTTCAGTGTCTTGGCTAATTGCTCCAGACCAGAAGTATCATTGATCAGGTTTTCAGCTGTGTATCTGGATGTCAATGTACACTTTGGAGATTTGAAGTGAAGAGCATAAGTTGGGCAGTATAGGAAGATATAGGTAAATGTGTCTGTTGTGCAGAATATAAAATGCAGGAGAGCATGTGGGAGGATGCAAATCCTGGTTTAGTTGTTTGTGAAAGTGTTTTCCAACCCTTTTGTGTCAAATGCTAAATTTGTGACTGTGGCAAACAAATTATATATCTAGTTCACGCACAAGTGAAAATCTGTTAAGTGTAAAATATAAACGGGCAATAAAAAATATTGAAACTTAATTTTGCAATTCTATTTTGATGTAATTTGTTGATATGTCAAACCATAAAATGTGTTTTAAAAAACAATATCCCTTTACTACCATTGTGAAGCTAAAAAAGAAAGCAATTTTCAAAAGAGATTGGGCTCAGGCTGCCTATATAAAAATAGCAAGCAGCAAAGAAGCTATGTGGGCACAGATGAAGCAGAGGTTGAAAAAACAGGAAGACTAGAATTTAGGTGAGTAGATCTGAGCTGCCAGCTCTATTGCCTTAAGTGATTCACTTGTGCTGTGCTACAACTTTCCAGAAGGTTAACATAAACATTACTTACCAGATATCATTGAAACTGAACTGTACAGACTGCCCAATATGGAAGTTTTCTGCTGTAGTTCAATGTTTGCTTTATGGACTGTACAGATCCTTTACCAATCATCTTCCCATTCTGATAGACATATCCTCCGATGATGTGCGTAATCCAATATTTTAATGTATGAGATAAAAAAGTATTTCCAAAATGTAGGAAATAGACAAAGGTATTAAGGCCATCAAATTCAAATAGGAGGTGTTTTTCATTCTTTTTTCATGACTCACTAATGATACATTGTTGATATTATCATAGCAAAATATTTATTTGGCGAATTTATGCCGCTAAAGTATGTTTTACACTTACAGCCTATTATGGAATCGTAACTCAATTCTCTTTGACAGAACCAAAACAGGGTTTACAAGATCAAATAATTATTATGTTGCACTAAACATAGCAACTTATATGCAATGTTAGAACATAGGGTCCAAATCACAAAGGTAAGTTTGGATGTGTAGATCTCCTCATATGTAGATCTACACTTAAGTACCAGTCTCCTCATAAATGGAAAATGCCATTTCCAGTTGAAGATTCACACCAAGATATAGACTTTCGTGTCTCCACCTCCTCAAATGGTGGCATGGAACCCCTTAAAACCATTTTTACAGGTGTAAGTGCCTATTAGTAACTTTCCACATACTTGTGGAAATCTCTGCCAGTGGGGTGGAATGCTTTCTATAGAATGTAATAGGGAATTTTAAGAAGTATTATTAAAGGTAATTTAAAAATAAATGTTTTAGTTAAAACATAACAAACCACATTTCCACTTTTTTAACTCCTATTCAGCCAGGACTAAGACATGAACAAACGACAACAGATAAGTAGAGACACTTAACACAATAATACATTTTAAAGTATTTTAAAGTTGTAACTTCTATTTTAATAATTGTTTTAATTAATATATTTAGTTCACAATTTAATTTTCTCTCCACCACAATTTACAGTGTTATTTGTGTTTAATGTGTTACAGTCTTGGATTATGTATTTTAATTGTGATTTAAATTGTTATGTATATATGTTTAAACATAAGTTATCATTTAAAATATATTGTATTCCAATATGGTATGTGTAATACAGAAGAAGTCACTGTAATTTAACTGAAGTTGTTCTAATTTTTATTTAATTGAATTTATTTTATATGCTACCTAATGTGTTAGATTTATTCCATGCCCTCATATGATTTATTGTTTTGTTCTTGGTAAACACCGTTTTTATTGGTTGCTTAACAAACTGCTTGAAGCCATTCATTTTGGACCGTAATGGATAGGAATATTTCAGCATCTAATATTTCTGTCAAAATAATGATCCTCTCAGAGAGGTAGATATTGACCATGTTTGTTTCATTAACTTTGGGTTCAGTCCTTTTACATCCACATGTCCTGGAAACTATTTCACCACACATTATCATCAACTTAGACATAATAGACAAAAATGGTGGTTGAGAAAAAGAATAAACTTAAAAGGATTCTTAGGCACTTTTGGATTGAACACTTATTTACTCGTTAGCTTCACTGTGTACTCCATGATCCTACCCACCTCATTACTGAGTATACATTCCAACACTGCATCATTTAACAGTCTTCCAATGTCTTCCATTCATTTACTTTTAGGGCCACCTCGCCTGCTGGGATATAGCTTTGTACATTTGCGTTTTCACCTTATGATTGCCTTTAATTGTGCAGACCTATGCATGTGTAGCTGCGCCAAAGTTTTTGTTTATGCTTTCATTGATTTCCAAATGAGTATGTAACAATACAAATTGTTGGCGATGCATGGTTCTTTCCCTATTTGAACCCTGGGCTGGAAGTACATTTTAGCCTGTCAGACTGATTTGTCAGGTGTACTACAGCAGTAGGATTTAATGTGTATTTTGTTGAATGCATTTACTTAACAGCTATGTGTGTGTGTGTTTTATATTAGAAAGTTGCTCACTGAACCCCTCTTTCAAATTCCCTTAATCGCACCCATGTTGAAGTAATTATTCTTCGTTTTAGCACCATTCCCCTTATCCCTTCCATCTTCACTACTTGATATTTTCACCCCAGTGGCGGAAATCTCTGCACAGAAAGAACAGGGAGGTCAGAGATCTCTGGCCACAGCTTTGCAAATTACATTTGAAGTAGATAAAGTGATACCACTTCATGAACTACAAAATAGCTGTCAGTAGGGCCATACTGCAAGTCAGTAAATTCTTCTAGAAACATTTGCAAAATATTGTCTCAGATTAATATTTTTACTCTGAAATTCTATGCACTTTCATCCACAATATGCATAATATATGTATTAAAGAAACAAGGAATACAGCACATATATTTATTTATTACCACTGAATAAATCTTCATTTTACTACATGTACTTTTATATATTTTCGAAGTAGGGTCATTTTTGTGATGCTCACACAATTAGGCACAGATTAGATCACTGCCAAGCTTTTCCAATAACATGATTAGAGAAATTGCTCAACACTTCAGTTTACTATAAAACATACATTACTTTATGCAATATCCAGTGACATAACTATGGACAAAAGACTCGCATAAGGAGGCTGGGAGACGTTGTCAGTAACGTTTGCATATGGAGAACAGAGCACGTGACAGAAAATGGAGTCTATGCTTACACCCAATGGAGCCATTTGCCCTGAAAAAGAGAACCGTCAGTTGCTTGGGTTCCATGCGAATAATGAAATAAACCTTATCCATTGCATGTTTACATGTGGCACAGATACACAACCAGGCCATTGGCCCGTGTGGTCTGGAGACTCTATGATGGTGGGTGCTGTCTTGGTATGCACCCACCCTCACAGTAGCCCTCAGGTCTCACTCAATGGTCTGGATTGCCACAGCTACAGTGATGGAACAGTGAGTTCACCCTTAGCGCTGTCACTTCTACTGCATTACCCACTACGATTAGAATTCACACACAAACCGAATTGCAAATTGCACATCTATTTGTACTCCAAGCCCCCTCACAATATTTAGGGCCTCATTTATGAGGCTGTGCGTCACTTTTGCGCCACCGGTGCGTCACTTTTTGTGACGCACCAGCAGCGTAAAAAATGTGCCTTGTTGCACCATATTTACAAAGTGACGCATCTAGGTAGATGTGTCACTTTGTAAACCCCTACACTACATTATACCTGCGCCAGGTATAATGTATGCAGGGGGGGCGTTCTGACGCAAGAAAAGGTCATAGAAGTGACGCAGTGAAATCAATAAGATTTCACTGCGCCACTTCTAGGATGCAAATGCGTAAATTTCTTACGCCTGCCTCACAGCAGGCGTAAGACTGACGCAGGCCCTTTCACATGGGGCACATGTGAAAGGACACATTGCTGGAGTTTAGTCACTTTTGTGACACACTCCAGCAATGCTATAGTGACGTAACCCTTGAACCTGTTATCGACACTCCACGTTAGTAATACCTGTACCTAGTAGACTACAAACTGTTTTGATCACCATCACTTCACAACTGATCTTCGCAGCCCTTCACGCATGTCACTGCGATTCCGAGGAGTATGGAAATGCTGTTATCGTGTGCCTGATTAAGTCACAAACACCGTGCACTTGGGCACACACTGCAAATTCGATACATAGCTGGCATACATCTGCAAACAACTCTTAAGTGTTTGAAATATCTCTTTTTTCTTCGTTTCTCCTAAACAGGCTTCCTTACAATCAGGCATGTCTTGTTCATTACAAATGTCCTGATGATGATCCCATGTATCTAATTGAGCAATAGGGATCGAAACGTCGACACCCATGAGTGGGCGCATATTTACAATATTGACCAATAAGATTGTTTATATTCCACTCCAGGCGACACTGTTATTGATTTTTTACCTATCAACAGTGCCCTGTCTTTGCTCTCTCTCTATGCCTGATAGACACCGCTTTCACCCTTATTCTATTTTTTCTTTTCCTTCTTTTATGTACGGCACAGGCTTGTGTCTTGTGATTACGTTTGTATTGTTGGATTGGACATTACTTCTTGTTGAAATAAACTCCTCTCCCGGCTGGGTTTGGAAAGTTTATAACGTATAGGTTTCCATTGTGTTTCTATACAGTATTGTGTTCTTTATTCAGAAATAAGCTAAGGACCCTTGTTCACTATAACGTTGTTATACCCATGGTACTTAGCTATCTGTTGGGTCCCCCTTGTGTCTTAAAAAAACACTCCAGCAATGCGTCACTTTTGCACCATACAGATACATCAGAAATACTGATGTATCTGTAACCCCATGCGCAATAATGCGTCATACTGTAAATATGACGCATCATTGGTGTCACAAGGAGGGCGCAATGAAAAGTGACGCATTGCTGTTTTCACTCAGCGATGCGTCACTTTTCATAAATGAGGCCCTTAATGTATATGCAATGTTCATCCTATTCTAATTTGCACTCCCAGAGCAATGAGGAATTATGAACAATTTACAGATTATTTTATTGTCCTGGGCAGATGCAAACCCTTACTGCAAGCAATTTGCAACACTAATACGAGCAGAAAAAAACATGGTTGAAAACTTCTATGTAGTGCACTTAACATAAAATTACAGACCCAAATGTAATCTTGTGTCAGGTGCTAACCTGCCTTAAATTGCAGATTAGGTTGTGAACAGACTAGTCATCTTTTCAATAATGGTCAAATGCACTCAGTCTGTGTATTGAACCTTGAGTACAATATGTTATGTTGGATTGTTAAATGATACAATCCAACTAAAAATCTCGATAAAAAACAAAATGTACTCTTTATCTTTTCTCTGTTTCAAAAATATGTTGCGTCAAATGTATTCATTTGAGAAGTTAGTATGTCTATGCCATAAGTTGCCCAGAATTTGCCTCATTTCGACCCATAATATTCCTTGATGTAAGTTAATGTATCTCATTCTGGTACATATGCATAGATGTCATTTAGAGGTCACCAGGGGTCGCACCTGGCCCTGCGACCACCAGCACTGCCTTTGCGACTTCTGGCATCAGGGGCAGCAGAATCAATGTTAACAAGAGAAGGCAAACATATAAAAGAATGCACAAAGTTAGAGCAGCAATTCTAGAACTAGCAAGATTAAACAACGTGAGAGATGTATGGCGGTCAAAACATCCTATGTTGGCAGGCTTTACCCACTACTCTGCACCACATAGATCTTGCTCTAGAATAGATATGATATGGGCCTCTGACCAAACAATAGATAATTGTGAAATTGAAATTTGTCCTAAATTCACTTCTGACCATAATCCCCTGTTAATCGAGCTTACAATAACAGACCAAAAAAAAAGAAACACGAAATTTCACACTCCCAAGACACTTACTCGATACAAGATTTACTACACTACTAAAAAAGCATATACAAGAGTTTATCTCAATAAATATTAACTCGGCTAGTATAAACATTGTATGGGATACATGTAAATGTAGCATTAGGGGGTTTGCTCAACAATACATACTCAGGTTAAACGCTGAGAACCGTAAAGACAACAAAAAACTGACCTCTAATATACTAGATATGGAATTACAACTCGCCGATGCAACACGATACTCAAAAAATAACATAGAGAAGATCAGATTAAAGTTGGTTGAATTACAAGCAGTACTTAAAAAAATTCTGAGAGAAAGATATAGCTCAAAATTACACAAGTATAAACTTGATCAATATGAAGGTGGCGACCGCATTGGCAAAATACTAGCTTTTAAAACTGCAGATAGAAAAGCCAAAACTAAAATCAAGGAAATAATAGGAGCAGATTTAAATACCTATGAACGAGCTGATCAAATATTGAATCAATTTGTTAAATTTTACCAAAAACTTTATACACCAGAAACTATACCACCCAAAATAGCAATTATACAATATCTTAACAAACACTTAATGTCGTACCTGGCTCTAAATATAGAAGTACTCCATCAATTAAATTCAGAAATAACATCAGCTGAAATAAAACGAGCAATCGATAACCTACCTTTAGGGAAGGCGGTTGGAGAAGATTGTCTGCCTTTGGAAATATATAAACTCTGCGCCCAAGAACTGCTACCGCTATTGGAAAAAGTGATAAATTCAATTCTTATATCTAAACAAGCACCAACATCATGGAAAATTGCTAAAATAATTATTTTTTTGAAAAAGGGAAAACCTGAAAAAGAGTGTGGATCATACCGCCCGATTTCTTTACTTAATTCAGATGTAAAAATCTTTGCTAAAATTCTTGCTAATCGTTTAGCCCCTATCATGCCAGATATTGTTAATTTACAACAGCATGGCTTCGTAATGGGTAGAGACACCACTGCACATGTAAATACATCAATTACAGCTTTCGATGTAGCAGAAACTACCCACACCCCGCTCGGTATGATTATGCTAGATGCGGAAAAGGCATTTGACCGAGTGGGGTGGGAATATTTGTGGGAAGTATTAAAGAAAATGGGAATATCTGGGTCATACTTAGATTGGATAAGATCATTATACGATGAACCACTGGCTATGATAAGCTACGGAGGTAAAAATTCAGCTAACTTTAAGATAGGAAGAGGTACAAGACAAGGGTGTCCCCTTTCGCCATTACTTTTTGCTCTTTCTTTAGAACCTTTTTTAAATGCACTAAATGATCAAGTTAATATTATTCCAGTCAATCATGGGGGCAAAGCTCTCAAACTAACTGCTTTCGCTGACGATATTGCAATATACACAACAGATATCAATAAAGCTATGCCAGAGATCATCAACGAAGCACAAAATATGGTAAAATTTCCGGGTACAAACTGAATGTGAGCAAAACTCAAATTATAGTCAATTATACCCCTGATGCACATATCTATGACACCTGCCGAGAGGCTGTTTATTTAGGTATTAAACTAGCCGCCAAATTGGGAAAAATCCTGGAAATGAATTATGAAGCATTTTTAAAGGAAACCATCATAAGTCTTAAAACATGGCACAAAATCCCTCTTAGTCTATTAGGACGACTTAATTTGATAAAGATGAAAATACTACCTAAACTACTCTATTTGTTTAGAGCTATACCGTTGCAACCGAATAAACTCTTCTTTAAAAAGTTGGACGGTATATGTAGCAGTTTTATTTGGGGGTACAAAAAAGCACGAAGGGCTATAAAATTTTTGACATTGCCAATATCTAAAGGGGGACTTGCTTTTCCGGACTTTAATCTTTATTTTCTAGCCACTTTCTTTTCTCGAATAAGGAGTTTATTAAAAAATGAGCCATCTCTATTTTATCACCAATATATGCTAGGCTCTGATTGTAATCAATTTCTACTTCGCGTACACGACCCAAACTATTTTAAGCGGGTCAAATTTAATACTGCAAAACACATCATAAAAATTTGGGACAAAATTCTGCATATTAGCAAAAGTTCATTTTACAATGCCGAACTTAGATTATGGAATAACCCAGGTCTCCCGGGTATCTTTTCGGATGGGACAGTAAATCGCTGGGTTAGACACAAAATAAACACACTAGGAGATCTGTATGGAACTAATGGTTTGTTAAACTTTGAAAATCTGAAAATAACAAACGGTTTAACGAATGATATGCACTTTAAATATAGACAACTGAGAGACTTCTTTCATAATAAAATGAAAATAACGGAAGTTACACAGTCGGATATCTTGGAGTGTATCTACTCTGATAAAATCAAATCATTAATAAAATTGTGATACCAACATTTAATTAAGGACAAATGCGAAAATACAACCAAAATTGCAGCAAAATGGTCTCGAAGACTTAATTTGGATATAAACTCAACACAGATTGGAAACGCCTTAACACACCTAAATGATATAGTACACTCCTCTAATCTTAGATTGCAATTATATAGGACAATTACAGAGCTCTATTATACACCACAAAGAATATCCACATGGACACAGGGGAATTCTACATCAGACAAATCTAAATGTACAAAATGTAACCTATATGCTGCTGGAATTGAACATATGCTATTTTCCTGTCCGGCACTCTCTATATATTGGAATGGAATAACAGATCTCTTAAAAATCAATCAGATAATAATACCGGAATTCTCGGCACATTTGGTCTTACTTGACATTCAAGAAACTAATTGTCTCAATAAGGATCTTATTACTATTCTGTTTGCATGCGCAAGATTAGCTATAGCCAGGACATGGATCTCTAAAGAACCTCCAAACGTAGTTGAGTGGCTTGCTTTGGTTAGCGAAGTTAGAACTATGGAACTCACACTAGCTAAACATAGAGGCTTAAAAGCTCTTGATAGAAAAGAAAGGATTTGGAAACAATTTTTTGAAGTACAAGAAATGGGGATTGTTTGTTAAAGTATATTATGTGTTTTTCTTCTATTATTTAAAATTCTTTCTTTTCTAACCGCTTAACAAGCACTAAATTGTCTTCATACCCCTCTCTTCTTTCCTACTTTTTACCTTTGATTTTTATCTTAAAATGTAAATCAAAGTTAACCCTATGTCATTACAGTATTATTGAATTTGTATATTTGAACTATTATGGTATATGTCTTATCTTGCATTAAAAAAAAAAAAAAAAAGAGAAGGCAAACAGTGTTTTAATGAGCTCTGTCCACTTTCTATGGCTTCCACAGGAACAAGGGCTGCAACTCAAACTGGAATTTTTCTGTGAAAATAAATACATTTTGCAGTGCAATGGGCACTTCTATACATAAAAAAATAACATCAACACACAATTATTTAAAAAAAAAAAAAACTTTCATTAACATAAAAGTAACGCATCGGGCGACAGACTTACTTTACAGTAATTGGGTATACATTTTCATGATACAAAATAAAATACACAGAATAACAGTTGTGGGGATCAAAGGGACTCCAGTGCTACTGCTACTTCTGCGGTCACCGGAGGAGTACAGATATCCCCTCTAGATCCATTTCAAGCACCCCAGATCTTCCCCCATTTCTTGGGACAGCCCCTGGCGACGTACACTGACCTCTCCCTGAACATGCACCAGTCTAGATCCTCCATGCACTTCCCGACCTGTGGCACCTGAGTGGCGCCCCATAGCTGTGCAATGTTTCGTTTAGCGATCATGCATGCCAGGGTCACCCATAGCTTCCCATTTGAGTTCAGGTCTGTAGGTTCCCATACATTCAAAACACACCTCCTGGCCTCTATCACCATGTCCTCCCCCATAACCTCCAAAATCTTATTGTGTAGTTTAGACCAATAATCCTGTATTTCAGGGCAGTCCCATAGTATGTGCATAAACGTTCCGGTCTCCCCGCATCCCCTCCGACACTCCCCACTTTCCGCCAGTCCCATCCGGACCAGCCGCGGGCCAGTGATGTAAGTTCTGTGAAGGATCTTCAATTGGACCAACCTGAGTCTCATCTGGATGGCTACTACCTTTAGGAAGGAGACCGCCTCTCTCCAATCCTCATCATCCAACACTAGACCGTCCGCTGATTAATTAGTTTCTTGTAGATCAAGGAGATAGTTTTAACTGGGAGATGTCCGTCTAGCACCCTGTCCTCCAACGGGGATGCCTCTGAGGGCGCGGTCCCCCTGGGGATGTGCGCCAGTAGGGCATGTCTGACCTGAAGATTTCGGAAACCCTCGCTTTACTGCAGTTGATATTTTTGTTGTAGAGCGTCAAATGTGAGGATCTCATCTTTCCCCCACATGTCTCTAATTTGTGAGATTCCAATGAGGTCCCACTTGTCAAATCCCCTTGTCTTCCACAGGCTACCCAATCTCTCTGAACTCCACAATGGGGTCGCAAGAGTTAGTTGCCCTTCCCACTTAAGTTGTCGGGTGGCAGCATGTCACACTTGTACTGCATTGGCCAGTGGCCCGACAAGGGGAAACCGGCCCTTCCTGGCATATAGAGCTCTAGTTATATCCCCCCCCCCCTGGGATCTGACCGCGATCCAGCGCATAACCAGGATCTGATGGGGATACATAAATAGCATGGTTTATCACCGCAAGTTGAGACGCCCAGTAGCATTTTCGGAGGTCTGGCAAACCAATCCCCCCATCATCCCAGGGGAGAGTGAGCCTGCAAAAAGCAATACGGGGCCTGCCCTCCCAAAGAAGCTGTCTCTGGAGGGACTCGATTTCCTTGAAGTGTGTGGAAGGTACTGGATCCATGGAATTCTAAAGAGCATAGAGGAAGCGGGGAAGGGCCATCATTTTAAACAGCACCACCCTACCCAGAAGAGAGAGCGGTAATGATCTCCATCTTGACACATCTCTGCGTAACCTAGACAGAGGGGGTCCCAGATTATTCTCATATCTCAATTTCGGATCCATGACAACATATATGTCCAGGTACCGAAACCCCACTGATTCAATTTGCAGCGGACAGGTACTCGGAAGGACCGGGGGGGTCCCTGCTGAGGACAAAAAGCACCGACTTTGCCCGATTTACGGCGAAGACGGAGAACTCCCCGAAGACTGCCAGGACGTCAAGAATCTCTGGGGGAAGTAAGATATAACAGAATATCATCCGCGTATAGTGAGATCTTGTCTTCCCAATCGGGTGTCCAACGCAGCCCTCTGATCGATCGGTCCCACAGGACCCACGCCGCCAGCGGTTCGAGCGCCAGAGCAAATAATAGCGGGGACAAGGGGTACCCCTGCCGTGTGCCCCTGCCCAAAGCAAAGTCAGCGGATTTGCGGTTATTCACAACCACCCTGGCAAGAGGATCCGTGTACAGGAGATGGACCCAACGTATGAACTCCTAACCGATACCCACCCTTTTCAGAACTGCAAAAAGATAGGGCAATTCGACCCTATCAAAAGCCATGGTCGCATCCAATGATAGCAAGGCCGCCGGTTCATGTATCTTATGGGCACCTCCCAGAATTCCCTGCAGCCTCTGAAGATTTTGAGCCGCATTCCGGCGTGGCATAAACCCGACTGTTCCGAGTGGTGATGACCTTGGTAAGTCTGGTCGCTAACAATTTGGCCAGCACCTTGGGCTCGGCGTTTAAGAGAGAGATTGGTCGGTAGGAAGTGCATAATGTCTTGGGTTTCCCTTCTTTGTGAATGGCGTTAATATTTGCCACACGTTGGTCATAGGGGAGCTGTCTCTTTTCCCTGCTCTCGACAAACATTGCACGAAGAAAGGGTGCTAACTTATAGTGTCTGATATTCTTTCCCTAGCTAGTTGCATACTACCTAACTTGAGGACTGTGGTTTTACAGCAGGGAACCCCAAGTTGTAGGAAACCACACAACAATAGTAGAAGAATGAAACTGGAAGTAATGATGTGAATTGTTTATAGGGGTGGGTGGATGTCGCGTAAGGGACTACCGCGGAGAGGCATGGAGATTGAACCAATCTCCCTGCCTCTCCGCGATATTTCCGTTATGTGACGCCCGCCCACCCGGCGCCCACCTCCCACCTCCCACCCACCTTATTAAATTATATGTAAAAGCCTAAAATTAAACTTAGATAAAACTTACCTTACTGCGGCCGCATCCTTGCCCATTGCGGCTTCATCTGCAAACTGTTCATGCGCGGGAGCCTGCGAATGCTCAGTCCTCGCCAGCATTACGCAGGCTCTCGCGAACGCATAGGAGGTACCCTATTGCAGGTCTAGTATATGCAGTATTACTTCACAATTCTCATTGGAACCAAGCAGTATGGTTTCTTTGCCTCTGAAACACAAAGAATAGAGTGTAAGTCGCTGTACAATTCAGGGTGCCCCTTTCCCTCCAACTGTGTGTACCTAATAATCTTGGTATCCCAGATTTCCTGGCATGGAGTGTCTATGCTGGTTTTTGACCCCATCCCATGGGACTCATTTCCCATAGTGTGGTCAAGATGAGCGGCCCTGCACTGCAATTTCACATCCGGGGTCCACATGTCATTAAAAAAGGCGTCCCCAAATATGTCAAGAGCCACTCTGGGACTGCAGGCGGAGGGAGTAGCGGATGTATTTATGCACTGTTGCAGTGGTCTTGCTACCTCCAAGAATATCTTTTCTACGAAGTCCTAGGGCCAAACGGTGTCCTCCCCTAAAGTGCCCCTCCTGTCCATCTAGTCTAGGTCCATTTGATTGCTGCTAGGTTTGGTAAATAGGTACAGTGTTGTGGGGTTGGTCTCATACCAGTTCTACTTTATTGGGTTGAACACTGGCCCTAATCCTACATAGGTACAGGTGGATGAGACATTTTGCTTTCTCTGGGCTATCCGTCAGGATAAGTAAAGCCTGTCCGTGCCTATGGGGCAGGCTGTGAGTAAGCATATGCATAGTTCATTGTTTTAGGGCCCACACTGGTCATGTGGTGATAACAGGTGTTGCACAGGAGTGCCCTGTGTAGTGCATGAGAAATGCTAGTTTTTGGTTCAGTACAGGTGTGAGTAAGGTGGGATAGTTATCTGTGCACGTGTTGCAAGAATGACAAAGCAGGTATTGTGAAATTAGGCATATTTCTGGCTCTGGAGGGGAGCGAGAGCACCCATGCTAAACAGAGACTATACAAGGATACAAACATACATAACTTTATAAAAATTGATAGGTTTTGGGATGGTCTTCAGGTTTCTTTTTGTCTTTTTGGTGCCCAACGGTGGTCTTGTCTTGATGTAGTGCAAAACAGATTCTCTTTTCTTCTGCACCAAAGTGTTTGTAAAGTCAATGTGCAGTCTGCGTTCTTGAGCAGTTAGCCCTGTTGACATCCTTTTGAGAGTTTCGCTTGAAGAGGCGGTGAGCTGGTGTAATGATGGTGCATGTGTGGCTCCATTGCGGATCTGTGGGATAATAGTTGTGTGCTGTTAGCTAGGGAAAAACACACTGTTAGAAAGTTTTCGGAGAGTTCCTGTGTTGCTTTGTAGGTGTACACTCTACCTCTTTCACTGTATACAAAACATTCTAGTGAGGTACTGGAAAGAGGTAGTGGCGCTTTAAGTGAATGTAGATAAACAAAAAGAGAGAGGCCAAATCAGTCTCAAACATGCCACTAGATTGGAGCGAGATAACTAAGGATCACACACTCACTTAGGGTGAAAAGGAAAGCCCTCACACACCGACCTAGTCAGTGTCATGCTTCATCATCGGGCCCCACCAAAGAGGCCGAGTGCCTCTTTGGTGTGCTACAACGCCAGAAAGACTGCGGAGCTGGTTGTGTGAAGGAGGACGTGTTGTGAGGGTGAGTTAAATTAAAAGTGTCTAAACGAGTATCAAAAATGTTTTTTTATTAAATGATCCCTAAGACACGATTTAACAGGTATTATGTGTCTGAATTTGGTTGCCAAGGATTAGGAATGGTAAAATTCAGATAAATACAGTAGATAGATTAGTCAGTCAACATGTTTCTGCCATTTTGGAGGCTTAAATTTACCAAGGCATTCATCAGGACTATACCCCGGCGGTATGGACTCTCTAATCGTCCACCCTAACCAAGGGACGTGAAAGTGAAAAGAGGTAGGTGAAAAAGTGCATAAAAAAGGGAGAGCAAATGCTCAATCCCAAAAAAACTCCAAATTCGGGAGTGTTTCTGCACCTGTAAAGTGAAAGTACACATACAAACACAAACACAAACACACAATAATTAATAAATGCCCTTGCGTTTGGTTGTCGTGCTCCTTATGGTGTGGCAAAATTCGTGTGCCCAAAGTAACATGTAGGTTTAACACCATCCACATAACCCTGAAGGGATGATATCGGTAACTCTGGGACGTGGGGTGATAAGGGTGTTTTAAAATACACTTAATTAGGAAGAAAATGGGTTAAAAACACACTCTATGTACTCCTTCTGAAGGGATCAATGGACCAAAAGGTCGGTGACCCCCTAGTTTGGTAATAACATACATAAATCTCACTTTAAAATTTGGCGCTACTTGCACCATGGGTCTCGGGAGGGGGGTTGGAGCGAAATTGGCACATCCTATAAATGAAAAAGAGGTATTAGCCATTCGGTCCCGATATACGGGCAGTACTTAGCTCTGTTTCCAAACCGATCAGCGTTGTGGTTCAGGAACACTCACGCCCTTGATGCTCACAGCCCGCTTAGACACCTAGGATCTCCCTCGTAACCGGACCCCGTCGATGGAGAGCGGGGCCGGTGAGTGAGTATAAGAGCAAGGGAGCAGGGCGTTGCGTTCTTCCTGGTGGGCGTGTCCGGCCAGGAAGAGGCTAGGAGCGCGCCCGCCCCCCGCCGCAAGGAAGCCTGACACGCACCGGTCCCGAGCAGGGCGTCGCGTCCTTCCTGGTGGGCGTGTCAGGCCAAAGAGAGGCCAGGAACGCGCCCGCCCCCCGCCTGCAGAGGAGGCTTGACACGCACCGACCCGGGTCGGTGGGGCGATTGATTACACCGTGTAGTTATGGGGCAGTACTCTTTGGAATATAGGCGCTAGATGTTCAATATCGCTAAATAATGAGCAGTACAGTATTTAGCCAGTATTAAGAAATTGGGAAAGAGGGCGACTAATGAGGTCAGTAGATAGCGCCCTAGTTGTGCACTACAATAACAGTGAATACTGTGCTGTAGAATTAGTGTGATAAGATTCTATGCACATCAAAGGCACATGGCAAAAACAATAACTCCCAGGATGGGGGGAGGAGGAGAGAGAGACACACAGCAAAAAGACAAATAGCACAGAACAGGCAATTGGCTTAGAGTTGTCCTTGTCAAGAAAAATGCAAAAAATGCAGAGTGATGGAACAGATTATCATATTGACACTCAGGATAATACAGTGTTCCATGGGATATCATCGTTAAGGCCGGTGGTATTAGTCCCCAGGCGATACACCCAGCGTTGTTCTTTTTCAAAGAGTCTACTTGTGATATTGGTGGTCCCTTGGAGTGCTTCAATTACAGTCCACCTCATATCATTGGGTGTGTGATTGCTGTCTAGGAAATGGCGGCTCAGCTTGGTGGTTAGTTTCTTACACCTTATATTGCTTCGGTGTTCGCATATACGCTGTTTCACCCTGCGAGTAGTCATGCCAATGTAACGAAGCTGGCAAGTGCAGGTGATCATATACACGACATTCGTTGTGTTACAGTTAGTGTGTTCTCTCTGTACCCAGACCTTCCCTGGTTCCAATGCTAAGGTTTTAGTTGCTTCTGTCAAGTGGCAGACCGCGCAGTCCGAACAAGGGTAGTGCCCAATAATTTTTGGTAGGCCCCACGCTGCGGTTATCGATGGCGCATTGATGGTAAGTTTCTCTTTTGGCCTGGTGTGGACTAGAGCATCTTTTAAGCTTCGACCTTTTTTGAAAGAAAAAAGTGGTTTCTCCCAGTTTTCTTTACAGGATGTGATGATATTCCAATGTTTGTTAATTGTCTTTTTCATCACATTGGACAGACTATTGTATGTTGTTACACACGTCAGTGGGATTGAATCCGGGTTCTTTTCTTTTTCAGCCAAGAGTGCCTCTCTAGGTTGGTTTCTCGCTCTTTTTAGACCCTTATTCAGAATTGGAGCTGGGTAACCCCTGTTTTTTAATTTCTCTGTAAGAATGGTTGACTGTTCCTTGAAATCAGAAAGGGCACTACAGTTTCTTCTAAGTCTCAGATATTGCCCATAAGGGAGATTCTCTTTGAGAGGGCGAGGATGAAAACTTCTAAAATCAAGAAGATTGTTTTTGGCTGTAGGCTTATGGTGGGTCTTAGTCGTGAGCCCAGTACCAACAGCAGAGATGACCACATCAAGGAAGACAATGTCTGTTTTGCTAGTGTTGTTTGTGAATCTCAGGTTATGATCTAGCGTGTTGATCCAGATCAGGAATGTGTCCAGTTCGCCATCACTCCCTGTCCAGAGAAGCAGAATGTCATCAATATAACGCTTCCAAAGAAGCATGTGAGTGGAAAACGCTGCAGTGGGGGGTAATATGAATTTGGCCTCAAAATCCGCAACGTATAATCCTGCCACGCTGGGAGCAAAGACACTACCCATCGAGGTCCCTGAGCATTGAAGGTACAGCCTGTCTTTGAAAGAGAAAAAATTCTCTTTGAGGGCTATGGTGGCACATTCAATGATGAAGGTTTTTGGTGTCTGATAGTTCCATTCGATGGAATCTAGAGATTTCCTCAGGACATTGATGGTATCGTCCTGTGGAATACTTGTGTAAAGGCTTTCTACATCGAGGGTCACTAGGGTAACTGAATTCTCAGTGAACGTGATTTCTGATAAAAGTTTTAAGAGGCTCTTGGTGTCTTTGAGGTACGTGGGAGTGGATTGTACTAGAGGTTTCAAAAAGTAGTCACAGAATTGTGACAAGGGCTCCAGAAGCGAACCGATCCCTGACACGATGGGGCGTCCTGGTGGCGGCAATCGATTCTTATGCATCTTGGGCAAGGTGTAAAAGTATGGAATCACCTTGCTTGGATTGTTTAGGAAGTCTGCTTCGTTTTTAGACAGATGTTCGCATTCCTCAGCATGGCGGACCAGGTTTGTGATCCTTTTGGTGAGATCTGATGTAGGATCAATAGTAAGTAGGGTGTAGTTTCTGGTGTCCCCCAGCAGGTCATTACAGGTTTTTTCGTAGTCACTGGTGTTCTGGATAACTATCCCTCCGCCCTTGTCTGCCGGTTTTATGGTTATAGAGGTATCATTCTGTAGCGTCCGTAACGCTTGATGTTCGGCTGTGCTAAAGTTACCAAAGGTCTTAGGAGTTTGATGTGTCTCCAGATCCTTAGATACGGCCTGCTCAAAGGCGGTGATAGCCGCCGGGACAGTGTGGTTAGGAGGGGTGAAAGTGGAACTTAGTCTGAGTCCCGTGTCTCCTTTCCTGACAGCCTCATTAGGGTCTGTCTTACCTTCAAAGAATGCCTTGAGTATTAATTTTCGAAAAAAGCTTGCAAGTTCACAATGTAATTTGAATTTATCCGGCCTAGCCAACGGGACAAAACCTAAGCCTTTCTCCAGTACTTGGATTTCAGTGGTTGTTAGGGACCTATCCGATAAGTTCGTCACCAAACTCAAATCCCGCTCGTTCCTGGCTGTTGGTTGCTGCGGGTGTGATTCGCTACTGGATCCTCCTCTTCCCAGGTCACTCTGTTGTTGCCTCTTCTTTTGCCTCTGCCCCTCCGGCCGTTCTCTAAAAAAGGCTGTCGGTATTGGTTCTGGAATTGTGCTGGGGGCATAAAGCCAGGGTTCCATCCCATGAATGGAAATTGTGGCTGTTGGAAGGCATAAGGGTGCGGGCCCATTCCCATTTGGGGGGGATACCATTGGCGCTGGTTGTCCTGGTTCCCTTGTCTGCCCCTGTTATTCCTATTCCCGCGGTTACCTCTTCTCTTTGTCTGTTTGAATGAGTTATTACTAGACCCACTGCTATTTGAAGAGTCATCATCCGTGTAATCGGATTTACTCTCATTTCGTGCTTGAGGGGTAAAGGTAGCCGCAGAATAAGGGTACACTTTCTCAAAGTCAAACTTCTTCTGATCTTTTTGAAGTTTGGTGACTTTAGACTGCATGAGGTTGTCTTTGTATTCAGTTAAGTCTTTGTTAATTTCATCCAGCCGTTTTTTGTACCCTGTGATTGTTGCTTTAAAGTGAGACTCAGTTTCCCTGATCTCTACCATTAAAGCTTCGGAGAGTCTCAGGGCTGTCTTTATTATCAGGACCAACCAGTCACGCGTGCAATGCCACGCGATCATTGCCCAGTCCTTTCTAAAGGCTGCATCGTTTAGAAAAATACGGGGGGCATTCGTAACCAACAGGCCTTTTGGTGCTGAGTTTGAGACAAGGTACTGTTTAAGAATGGTGCCATGAAGTATTGTACGTATGTGCTCTCTTTTCTTTTCAGTGAGGTTTTCCCACTCTGTAGTGTTTGCTATTGCTTGTGATATATGTGGATCTGCAAAAACTGTAGGATCCGTCATTAGGGCCTCAATTTCAGATTCAGAGAATGTAAGGCCAAAGTTCGCCATGGTGAGATGGTAATAGAAGAGAGTGAGAGTGTGTAGCTAAAACAAACAATAATAATAGATTACTATATTGTTTGGAATAAAACAAAGCTCTCACAGCTGTGCGCTGCTATGATACAAAAAACAACAATGGGAGAGGTAGGGAGAGTCAAGAAGGCTTCTCTCAATCCCCGGTTCAATGTAGATAAACAAAGAGAGAGGCCAAATCAGTCTCAAACATGCCACTAGATTGGAGCGAGATAACTAAGGATCACACACTCACTTAGGGTGAAAAGGAAAGCCCTCACACACCGACCTAGTCAGTGTCATGCTTCATCATCGGGCCCCACCAAAGAGGCCGAGTGCCTCTTTGGTGTGCTACAACGCCAGAAAGACTGCGGAGCTGGTTGTGTGAAGGAGGACGTGTTGTGAGGGTGAGTTAAATTAAAAGTGTCTAAACGAGTATCAAAAATGTTTTTTTATTAAATGATCCCTAAGACACGATTTAACAGGTATTATGTGTCTGAATTTGGTTGCCAAGGATTAGGAATGGTAAAATTCAGATAAATACAGTAGATAGATTAGTCAGTCAACATGTTTCTGCCATTTTGGAGGCTTAAATTTACCAAGGCATTCATCAGGACTATACCCCGGCGGTATGGACTCTCTAATCGTCCACCCTAACCAAGGGACGTGAAAGTGAAAAGAGGTAGGTGAAAAAGTGCATAAAAAAGGGAGAGCAAATGCTCAATCCCAAAAAAACTCCAAATTCGGGAGTGTTTCTGCACCTGTAAAGTGAAAGTACACATACAAACACAAACACAAACACACAATAATTAATAAATGCCCTTGCGTTTGGTTGTCGTGCTCCTTATGGTGTGGCAAAATTCGTGTGCCCAAAGTAACATGTAGGTTTAACACCATCCACATAACCCTGAAGGGATGATATCGGTAACTCTGGGACGTGGGGTGATAAGGGTGTTTTAAAATACACTTAATTAGGAAGAAAATGGGTTAAAAACACACTCTATGTACTCCTTCTGAAGGGATCAATGGACCAAAAGGTCGGTGACCCCCTAGTTTGGTAATAACATACATAAATCTCACTTTAAAATTTGGCGCTACTTGCACCATGGGTCTCGGGAGGGGGGTTGGAGCGAAATTGGCACATCCTATAAATGAAAAAGAGGTATTAGCCATTCGGTCCCGATATACGGGCAGTACTTAGCTCTGTTTCCAAACCGATCAGCGTTGTGGTTCAGGAACACTCACGCCCTTGATGCTCACAGCCCGCTTAGACACCTAGGATCTCCCTCGTAACCGGACCCCGTCGATGGAGAGCGGGGCCGGTGAGTGAGTATAAGAGCAAGGGAGCAGGGCGTTGCGTTCTTCCTGGTGGGCGTGTCCGGCCAGGAAGAGGCTAGGAGCGCGCCCGCCCCCCGCCGCAAGGAAGCCTGACACGCACCGGTCCCGAGCAGGGCGTCGCGTCCTTCCTGGTGGGCGTGTCAGGCCAAAGAGAGGCCAGGAACGCGCCCGCCTGCAGAGGAGGCTTGACACGCACCGACCCGGGTCGGTGGGGCGATTGATTACACCGTGTAGTTATGGGGCAGTACTCTTTGGAATATAGGCGCTAGATGTTCAATATCGCTAAATAATGAGCAGTACAGTATTTAGCCAGTATTAAGAAATTGGGAAAGAGGGCGACTAATGAGGTCAGTAGATAGCGCCCTAGTTGTGCACTACAATAACAGTGAATACTGTGCTGTAGAATTAGTGTGATAAGATTCTATGCACATCAAAGGCACATGGCAAAAACAATAACTCCCAGGATGGGGGGAGGAGGAGAGAGAGACACACAGCAAAAAGACAAATAGCACAGAACAGGCAATTGGCTTAGAGTTGTCCTTGTCAAGAAAAATGCAAAAAATGCAGAGTGATGGAACAGATTATCATATTGACACTCAGGATAATACAGTGTTCCATGGGATATCATCGTTAAGGCCGGTGGTATTAGTCCCCAGGCGATACACCCAGCGTTGTTCTTTTTCAAAGAGTCTACTTGTGATATTGGTGGTCCCTTGGAGTGCTTCAATTACAGTCCACCTCATATCATTGGGTGTGTGATTGCTGTCTAGGAAATGGCGGCTCAGCTTGGTGGTTAGTTTCTTACACCTTATATTGCTTCGGTGTTCGCATATACGCTGTTTCACCCTGCGAGTAGTCATGCCAATGTAACGAAGCTGGCAAGTGCAGGTGATCATATACACGACATTCGTTGTGTTACAGTTAGTGTGTTCTCTCTGTACCCAGACCTTCCCTGGTTCCAATGCTAAGGTTTTAGTTGCTTCTGTCAAGTGGCAGACCGCGCGTCCGAACAAGGGTAGTGCCCAATAATTTTTGGTAGGCCCCACGCTGCGGTTATCGATGGCGCATTGATGGTAAGTTTCTCTTTTGGCCTGGTGTGGACTAGAGCATCTTTTAAGCTTCGACCTTTTTTGAAAGAAAAAAGTGGTTTCTCCCAGTTTTCTTTACAGGATGTGATGATATTCCAATGTTTGTTAATTGTCTTTTTCATCACATTGGACAGACTATTGTATGTTGTTACACACGTCAGTGGGATTGAATCCGGGTTCTTTTCTTTTTCAGCCAAGAGTGCCTCTCTAGGTTGGTTTCTCGCTCTTTTTAGACCCTTATTCAGAATTGGAGCTGGGTAACCCCTGTTTTTTAATTTCTCTGTAAGAATGGTTGACTGTTCCTTGAAATCAGAAAGGGCACTACAGTTTCTTCTAAGTCTCAGATATTGCCCATAAGGGAGATTCTCTTTGAGAGGGCGAGGATGAAAACTTCTAAAATCAAGAAGATTGTTTTTGGCTGTAGGCTTATGGTGGGTCTTAGTCGTGAGCCCAGTACCAACAGCAGAGATGACCACATCAAGGAAGACAATGTCTGTTTTGCTAGTGTTGTTTGTGAATCTCAGGTTATGATCTAGCGTGTTGATCCAGATCAGGAATGTGTCCAGTTCGCCATCACTCCCTGTCCAGAGAAGCAGAATGTCATCAATATAACGCTTCCAAAGAAGCATGTGAGTGGAAAACGCTGCAGTGGGGGGTAATATGAATTTGGCCTCAAAATCCGCAACGTATAATCCTGCCACGCTGGGAGCAAAGACACTACCCATCGAGGTCCCTGAGCATTGAAGGTACAGCCTGTCTTTGAAAGAGAAAAAATTCTCTTTGAGGGCTATGGTGGCACATTCAATGATGAAGGTTTTTGGTGTCTGATAGTTCCATTCGATGGAATCTAGAGATTTCCTCAGGACATTGATGGTATCGTCCTGTGGAATACTTGTGTAAAGGCTTTCTACATCGAGGGTCACTAGGGTAACTGAATTCTCAGTGAACGTGATTTCTGATAAAAGTTTTAAGAGGCTCTTGGTGTCTTTGAGGTACGTGGGAGTGGATTGTACTAGAGGTTTCAAAAAGTAGTCACAGAATTGTGACAAGGGCTCCAGAAGCGAACCGATCCCTGACACGATGGGGCGTCCTGGTGGCGGCAATCGATTCTTATGCATCTTGGGCAAGGTGTAAAAGTATGGAATCACCTTGCTTGGATTGTTTAGGAAGTCTGCTTCGTTTTTAGACAGATGTTCGCATTCCTCAGCATGGCGGACCAGGTTTGTGATCCTTTTGGTGAGATCTGATGTAGGATCAATAGTAAGTAGGGTGTAGTTTCTGGTGTCCCCCAGCAGGTCATTACAGGTTTTTTCGTAGTCACTGGTGTTCTGGATAACTATCCCTCCGCCCTTGTCTGCCGGTTTTATGGTTATAGAGGTATCATTCTGTAGCGTCCGTAACGCTTGATGTTCGGCTGTGCTAAAGTTACCAAAGGTCTTAGGAGTTTGATGTGTCTCCAGATCCTTAGATACGGCCTGCTCAAAGGCGGTGATAGCCGCCGGGACAGTGTGGTTAGAAGGGGTGAAAGTGGAACTTAGTCTGAGTCCCGTGTCTCCTTTCCTGACAGCCTCATTAGGGTCTGTCTTACCTTCAAAGAATGCCTTGAGTTTTAATCTTCGAAAAAAGCTTGCAAGCCTCCTCTGCAGGCGGGGGGCGGGCGCGTTCCTGGCCTCTCTTTGGCCTGACACGCCCACCAGGAAGGACGCGACGCCCTGCTCGGGACCGGTGCGTGTCAGGCTTCCTTGCGGCGGGGGGCGGGCGCGCTCCTAGCCTCTTCCTGGCCGGACACGCCCACCAGGAAGAATGCAACGCCCTGCTCCCTTGCTCTTATACTCACTCACCGGCCCCGCTCTCCATCGACGGGGTCCGGTTACGAGGGAGATCCTAGGTGTCTAAGCGGGCTGTGAGCATCAAGGGCGTGAGTGTTCCTGAACCACAACGCTGATCGGTTTGGAAACAGAGCTAAGTACTGCCCGTATATCGGGACCGAATGGCTAATACCTCTTTTTCATTTATAGGATGTGCCAATTTCGCTCCAACCCCCCTCCCGAGACCCATGGTGCAAGTAGCGCCAAATTTTAAAGTGAGATTTATGTATGTTATTACCAAACTAGGGGGTCACCGACCTTTTGGTCCATTGATCCCTTCAGAAGGAGTACATAGAGTGTGTTTTTAACCCATTTTCTTCCTAATTAAGTGTATTTTAAAACACCCTTATCACCCCACGTCCCAGAGTTACCGATATCATCCCTTCAGGGTTATGTGGATGGTGTTAAACCTACATGTTACTTTGGGCACACGAATTTTGCCACACCATAAGGAGCACGACAACCAAACGCAAGGGCATTTATTAATTATTGTGTGTTTGTGTTTGTGTTTGTATGTGTACTTTCACTTTACAGGTGCAGAAACACTCCCGAATTTGGAGTTTTTTTGGGATTGAGCATTTGCTCTCCCTTTTTTATGCACTTTTTCACCTACCTCTTTTCACTTTCACGTCCCTTGGTTAGGGTGGACGATTAGAGAGTCCATACCGCCGGGGTATAGTCCTGATGAATGCCTTGGTAAATTTAAGCCTCCAAAATGGCAGAAACATGTTGACTGACTAATCTATCTACTGTATTTATCTGAATTTTACCATTCCTAATCCTTGGCAACCAAATTCAGACACATAATACCTGTTAAATCGTGTCTTAGGGATCATTTAATAAAAAAACATTTTTGATACTCGTTTAGACACTTTTAATTTAACTCACCCTCACAACACGTCCTCCTTCACACAACCAGCTCCGCAGTCTTTCTGGCGTTGTAGCACACCAAAGAGGCACTCGGCCTCTTTGGTGGGGCCCGATGATGAAGCATGACACTGACTAGGTCGGTGTGTGAGGGCTTTCCTTTTCACCCTAAGTGAGTGTGTGATCCTTAGTTATCTCGCTCCAATCTAGTGGCATGTTTGAGACTGATTTGGCCTCTCTCTTTTTGTTTATCTACATTGAACCGGGGATTGAGAGAAGCCTTCTTGACTCTCCCTACCTCTCCCATTGTTGTTTTTTGTATCATAGCAGCGCACAGCTGTGAGAGCTTTGTTTTATTCCAAACAATATAGTAATCTATTATTATTGTTTGTTTTAGCTACACACTCTCACTCTCTTCTATTACCATCTCACCATGGCGAACTTTGGCCTTACATTCTCTGAATCTGAAATTGAGGCCCTAATGACGGATCCTACAGTTTTTGCAGATCCACATATATCACAAGCAATAGCAAACACTACAGAGTGGGAAAACCTCACTGAAAAGAAAAGAGAGCACATACGTACAATACTTCATGGCACCATTCTTAAACAGTACCTTGTCTCAAACTCAGCACCAAAAGGCCTGTTGGTTACGAATGCCCCCCGTATTTTTCTAAACGATGCAGCCTTTAGAAAGGACTGGGCAATGATCGCGTGGCATTGCACGCGTGACTGGTTGGTCCTGAGAAATAAAGACAGCCCTGAGACTCTCCGAAGCTTTAATGGTAGAGATCAGGGAAACTGAGTCTCACTTTAAAGCAACAATCACAGGGTACAAAAAACGGCTGGATGAAATTAACAAAGACTTAACTGAATACAAAGACAACCTCATGCAGTCTAAAGTCACCAAACTTCAAAAAGATCAGAAGAAGTTTGACTTTGAGAAAGTGTACCCTTATTCTGCGGCTACCTTTACCCCTCAAGCACGAAATGAGAGTAAATCCGATTACACGGATGATGACTCTTCAAATAGCAGTGGGTCTAGTAATAACTCATTCAAACAGACAAAGAGAAGAGGTAACCGCGGGAATAGGAATAACAGGGGCAGACAAGGGAACCAGGACAACCAGCGCCAATGGTATCCCCCCCAAATGGGAATGGGTCCGCACCCTTATGCCTTCCAACAGCCACAATTTCCATTCATGGGATGGAACCCTGGCTTTATGCCCCCAGCACAATTCCAGAACCAATACCGACAGCCTTTTTTAGAGAACGGCCGGAGGGGCAGAGGCAAAAGAAGAGGCAACAACAGAGTGACCTGGGAAGAGGAGGATCCAGTAGCGAATCACACCCGCAGCAACCAACAGCCAGGAACGAGCGGGATTTGAGTTTGGTGACGAACTTATCGGATAGGTCCCTAACAACCACTGAAATCCAAGTACTGGAGAAAGGCTTAGGTTTTGTCCCGTTGGCTAGGCCGGATAAATTCAAATTACATTGTGAACTTGCAAGCTTTTTTCGAAAATTAAAACTCAAGGCATTCTTTGAAGGTAAGACAGACCCTAATGAGGCTGTCAGGAAAGGAGACACGGGACTCAGACTAAGTTCCACTTTCACCCCTCCTAACCACACTGTCCCGGCGGCTATCACCGCCTTTGAGCAGGCCGTATCTAAGGATCTGGAGACACATCAAACTCCTAAGACCTTTGGTAACTTTAGCACAGCCGAACATCAAGCGTTACGGACGCTACAGAATGATACCTCTATAACCATAAAACCGGCAGACAAGGGCGGAGGGATAGTTATCCAGAACACCAGTGACTACGAAAAAACCTGTAATGACCTGCTGGGGGACACCAGAAACTACACCCTACTTACTATTGATCCTACATCAGATCTCACCAAAAGGATCACAAACCTGGTCCGCCATGCTGAGGAATGCGAACATCTGTCTAAAAACGAAGCAGACTTCCTAAACAATCCAAGCAAGGTGATTCCATACTTTTACACCTTGCCCAAGATGCATAAGAATCGATTGCCGCCACCAGGACGCCCCATCGTGTCAGGGATCGGTTCGCTTCTGGAGCCCTTGTCACAATTCTGTGACTACTTTTTGAAACCTCTAGTACAATCCACTCCCACGTACCTCAAAGACACCAAGAGCCTCTTAAAACTTTTATCAGAAATCACGTTCACTGAGAATTCAGTTACCCTAGTGACCCTCGATGTAGAAAGCCTTTACACAAGTATTCCACAGGACGATATCATCAATGTCCTGAGGAAATCTCTAGATTCCATCGAATGGAACTATCAGACACCAAAAACCTTCATCATTGAATGTGCCACCATAGCCCTCAAAGAGAATTTTTTCTCTTTCAAAGACAGGCTGTACCTTCAATGCTCAGGGACCTCGATGGGTAGTGTCTTTGCTCCCAGCGTGGCAGGATTATACGTTGCGGATTTTGAGGCCAAATTCATATTACCCCCCACTGCAGCGTTTTCCACTCACATGCTTCTTTGGAAGCGTTATATTGATGACATTCTGCTTCTCTGGACAGGGAGTGATGGCGAACTGGACACATTCCTGATCTGGATCAACACGCTAGATCATAACCTGAGATTCACAAACAACACTAGCAAAACAGACATTGTCTTCCTTGATGTGGTCATCTCTGCTGTTGGTACTGGGCTCACGACTAAGACCCACCATAAGCCTACAGCCAAAAACAATCTTCTTGATTTTAGAAGTTTTCATCCTCGCCCTCTCAAAGAGAATCTCCCTTATGGGCAATATCTGAGACTTAGAAGAAACTGTAGTGCCCTTTCTGATTTCAAGGAACAGTCAACCATTCTTACAGAGAAATTAAAAAACAGGGGTTACCCAGCTCCAATTCTGAATAAGGGTCTAAAAAGAGCGAGAAACCAACCTAGAGAGGCACTCTTGGCTGAAAAAGAAAAGAACCCGGATTCAATCCCACTGACGTGTGTAACAACATACAATAGTCTGTCCAATGTGATGAAAAAGACAATTAACAAACATTGGAATATCATCACATCCTGTAAAGAAAACTGGGAGAAACCACTTTTTTCTTTCAAAAAAGGTCGAAGCTTAAAAGATGCTCTAGTCCACACCAGGCCAAAAGAGAAACTTACCATCAATGCGCCATCGATAACCGCAGCGTGGGGCCTACCAAAAATTATTGGGCACTACCCTTGTTCGGACTGCGCGGTCTGCCACTTGACAGAAGCAACTAAAACCTTAGCATTGGAACCAGGGAAGGTCTGGGTACAGAGAGAACACACTAACTGTAACACAACGAATGTCGTGTATATGATCACCTGCACTTGCCAGCTTCGTTACATTGGCATGACTACTCGCAGGGTGAAACAGCGTATATGCGAACACCGAAGCAATATAAGGTGTAAGAAACTAACCACCAAGCTGAGCCGCCATTTCCTAGACAGCAATCACACACCCAATGATATGAGGTGGACTGTAATTGAAGCACTCCAAGGGACCACCAATATCACAAGTAGACTCTTTGAAAAAGAACAACGCTGGGTGTATCGCCTGGGGACTAATACCACCGGCCTTAACGATGATATCCCATGGAACACTGTATAATCCTGAGTGTCAATATGATAATCTGTTCCATCACTCTGCATTTTTTGCATTTTTCTTGACAAGGACAACTCTAAGCCAATTGCCTGTTCTGTGCTATTTGTCTTTTTGCTGTGTGTCTCTCTCTCCTCCTCCCCCCATCCTGGGAGTTATTGTTTTTGCCATGTGCCTTTGATGTGCATAGAATCTTATCACACTAATTCTACAGCACAGTATTCACTGTTATTGTAGTGCACAACTAGGGCGCTATCTACTGACCTCATTAGTCGCCCTCTTTCCCAATTTCTTAATACTGGCTAAATACTGTACTGCTCATTATTTAGCGATATTGAACATCTAGCGCCTATATTCCAAAGAGTACTGCCCCATAACTACACGGTGTAATCAATCGCCCCACCGACCCGGGTCGGTGCGTGTCAAGCCTCCTCTGCAGGCGGGGGGCGGGCGCGTTCCTGGCCTCTCTTTGGCCTGACACGCCCACCAGGAAGGACGCGACGCCCTGCTCGGGACCGGTGCGTGTCAGGCTTCCTTGCGGCAGGGGGCGGGCGCGCTCCTAGCCTCTTCCTGGCCGGACACGCCCACCAGGAAGAACGCAACGCCCTGCTCCCTTGCTCTTATACTCACTCACCGGCCCCGCTCTCCATCGACGGGGTCCGGTTACGAGGGAGATCCTAGGTGTCTAAGCGGGCTGTGAGCATCAAGGGCGTGAGTGTTCCTGAACCACAACGCTGATCGGTTTGGAAACAGAGCTAAGTACTGCCCGTATATCGGGACCGAATGGCTAATACCTCTTTTTCATTTATAGGATGTGCCAATTTCGCTCCAACCCCCCTCCCGAGACCCATGGTGCAAGTAGCGCCAAATTTTAAAGTGAGATTTATGTATGTTATTACCAAACTAGGGGGTCACCGACCTTTTGGTCCATTGATCCCTTCAGAAGGAGTACATAGAGTGTGTTTTTAACCCATTTTCTTCCTAATTAAGTGTATTTTAAAACACCCTTATCACCCCACGTCCCAGAGTTACCGATATCATCCCTTCAGGGTTATGTGGATGGTGTTAAACCTACATGTTACTTTGGGCACACGAATTTTGCCACACCATAAGGAGCGCGACAACCAAACGCAAGGGCATTTATTAATTATTGTGTGTTTGTGTTTGTGTTTGTATGTGTACTTTCACTTTACAGGTGCAGAAACACTCCCGAATTTGGAGTTTTTTTGGGATTGAGCATTTGCTCTCCCTTTTTTATGCACTTTTTCACCTACCTCTTTTCACTTTCACGTCCCTTGGTTAGGGTGGACGATTAGAGAGTCCATACCGCCGGGGTATAGTCCTGATGAATGCCTTGGTAAATTTAAGCCTCCAAAATGGCAGAAACATGTTGACTGACTAATCTATCTACTGTATTTATCTGAATTTTACCATTCCTAATCCTTGGCAACCAAATTCAGACACATAATACCTGTTAAATCGTGTCTTAGGGATCATTTAATAAAAAAACATTTTTGATACTCGTTTAGACACTTTTAATTTAACTCACCCTCACAACACGTCCTCCTTCACACAACCAGCTCCGCAGTCTTTCTGGCGTTGTAGCACACCAAAGAGGCACTCGGCCTCTTTGGTGGGGCCCGATGATGAAGCATGACACTGACTAGGTCGGTGTGTGAGGGCTTTCCTTTTCACCCTAAGTGAGTGTGTGATCCTTAGTTATCTCGCTCCAATCTAGTGGCATGTTTGAGACTGATTTGGCCTCTCTCTTTTTGTTTATCTACATTGAACCGGGGATTGAGAGAAGCCTTCTTGACTCTCCCTACCTCTCCCATTGTTGTTTTTTGCTTTAAGTGAATGGTCAGTTTAATTTTGGTTACATAAATGTTGTCAATACTTTGGTCCCCCCTCTCTTTGCTGCAGCGAGGAGACTAGTTTCCTCTGTGGACTGTTTCAATTAAATGTATGTGTGTGTGTTTGTTGTTTTACCAGTGCGTGAGTGTCCTTTTGATCGGTACGGGCTGTGTGTGATATAAAGTGAAGTATTTTTTTTTGTTAAGGGGGTTTTGTGTGAAATGGCGACATACCCGTTGCCACATGCATGTCTCTCTGGTCTCTGCACACGGCATTTAATGATGTTCTCCATAATGGGGGTGGTTGTTTTCACTATGCCCCTTTTCTGGAAGCTTTAGTTTTTGAGCTACTTTGGGCTCTTTCCAGCAGGTCATTGAGTGCTTTCCTGAGCTCTCTTTTAAGGTTGTTTGTAATGAGGCATACCGGTGGGTATTGAGAAGCTGCTCTGTAGCCCCCTTGATTCGGATGTGGCAATGACTGGGATCGGGCCATGCTTCATTTGACAATGTTTGTGAGGCCCTGTGCATTTTATTCAACAAAGCTGGGTGTGCTGGTGAGCATCTCCGTGGATCCCTCCAGTTGCCCCTTCTCCCTCGACCCAGGATGCTTTGGGTCTACCACGCTTGATGGGGATCAGGGACTTCCTACCCGGTGACATCCTTCTCCCACTGCCTTCGAGGGTAATGATCTGATGAGAAGACTTTGGATGTGTTTTTAAGCTTTAGGGGAGAGGGGAGGCAACATGTCCTGCTTATGATGGGAGTCAAGTGTACAGCAGGGATTTGTCATGCTGTGAGTTGCGAACTGAAATGGCTTTTTACCTGGGTGAATTTAACTATTGACTTGGTGCCAAATTTGTGCATAGACTACTGAGTTCCATGGATCATCTCAACACCCCAAATGCACAGAGTTATCTAGTTCTGGAACTAAATAAAAAGGGGGCCTCCATTTGGTGGAAACCCCAGTGTTGGTGAGACTTACATAGCTCACCCCAGGCTGGACTTGGACTACAAGTTGGGCGCAGAAGTGCTCTGTCATCAGACTGTCTTCCCCCTGGAGGCACGTCAGCCAAACCATCCCAGGGGTATGAACAGCAGAGGAAGGCCCTGGACCCTGCAGGCAGCTGGATGGCGACCTCTAGCTTGAGTTTCCGATCGATGTAGTACATCGGTCCTATTGAGCATCCGCTGATTAATTAGTTTCTTGTAGATCAAGGAGATAGTTTTAACTGGGAGATGTCCGTCTAGCACCCTGTCCTCCAACGGGGATGCCTCTGGGGGCGTGGTCCCCCTGGGGATGTGCCCCAGTAGGGCATGTCTGACCTGAAGAAATCGGAAACCCTCGGTTTCCTGCAGTTGATATTTTTGTTGTAGAGCGTCAAATGTGAGGATCTCATCTTTCCCCCAGATGTCTCTAATTTGTGAGATTCTAATGAGGTCCCACTTGTCAAGTCCCCTTGTCTTCCACAGGCTACCCAATCTCTCTGAGCTCCACGATGGGGTCGCAAGAGTTAGTTTCCCTTCCCATTTAAGCTTTCGGGTGGCAGCATGCCACACTTGTACTGCATGGGCCGGTGGCCCGACAAGGGGAAACCGGCCATTCCTGGCATATAGAGCTCTAGTTACATCCCCCCCGGGATCTGACTGCGAACCATCGCATACCCAGGATCTGATGGGGATACATAAATTGCATGGTTTATCACCGCAAGTTGAGACGCCAAGTAGTATTTTCAGAGGTCTGGTAAACCAATCCCCCCATCATCCCAGGGGAGAGTGAGCCTGCAAAAAGCAATACGGGCCTGCCCTCCCAAAGAAGCTGTCTCTGGAGGGACTCGATTTCCTTGAAGTATGTGGAAGGTACTGGATCCATCGAATTCTGAAGAGCATAGAGGAAGCGGGGAAGGGCCATCATTTTAAACAGCACCGCCCTACCCAGAAGAGAGAGCGGTAATGATCTCCATCTCGCCACATCTCTGCGTAACCTAGACAGAGGTGGTCCCAGATTATTCTCATATCTCAATTTCGGATCCATGGTAACATATATGTCCAGGTACCGAAACCCCACTGATTCAATTTGCAGCGGACAGGTACTCGGAAGGACCGGGGGGTCCCTGCTGAGGACAAAAAGCACCGACTTCGCCCAATTTACGGCGTAGCCGGAGAACTCCCCGAAGACTGCCAGGACGTCAAGAAAATTAATCAAAGAATCTCTGGGGGAAGTAAGATATAACAGAATATCATCCGCGTATAGTGAGATCTTGTCTTCCCACTCGGGTGTCCAACGCAGCCCTCTGATCGATCGGTCCCACAGGACCCACGCCGCCAGCGGCTCGAGCGCCAGAGCAAATATAAGCGGGGACAAGGGGCACCCCTGCCGTGTGCCCCTGCCCAAAGCAAAGTCAGCCGATTTGTGGTTATTCACTACCACCCTGGCAAGAGGATCCGTGTACAGGAGACGGACCCAATGTATGAACTCCTAACCGATATCCACCCTCTTCAGAACCGCAAAAAGATAGTACCATTCGACCCTATCAAAAGCCATGGTCGCATCCAATGATAGCAAGGCCGCCGGTTCATGTATCTTATGGGCACCTCCCATAATTTCATGCAGCCTCTGGAGATTTAGAGCCGCATTCCGGCGTGGCATAAAACCCGACTGGTCCGGGTGGATCAGAGTGGTGATGACCTTGGTAAGTCTGGTCGCTAACAATTTGGCCAGCACCTTGGGCTCGGCGTTTAAGAGAGAGATTGGTTGGTAGGAAGTGCATAATGTCTTGGGTTTCCCTTCTTTGTGAATGGCGATAATATTTGCAAAACGTTGGTCATAGGGGAGCTGGCCCTTTTCCCTGCTCTCGACAAACATTGCACGAAGAAAGGGTGCTAACTTATTTGCATTGAGTTTATACAGCTCAATGGGGATTCCGTTTGGGCCGGTGGCCTTCCCGGAGTGGACCCCCCTGATAGCTTGCGCCACTTCATCGTTCGTAAGGGGGGAATCTAGGTATTTCCTATCCTCTTCCGACAGTACTGGCAATTGGATGTCGTGTATCATAGCTATGTTGTCGGCCTCTGTGTGGTTGCCTGCGGATTTATACACCGATTGATAATAAGCGGCGAACTCTTCTACTATCTCTTGCGGATCTGTCACCCTACTTGACTGTCCTATCTGCAGCTCAGGAACCAGCTTCGATGCCCACTACCACTTGTGCTGCATTAGCTAAGTGGAAAAAAGCTAATGCAGCACAAGTGGTAAGGTATACATCGGTTTGGTATACAACTTATAACTTTTTTGAGCACAGGAATGTTTCTATCTTGATTGTGTGTTTTACTTTGAACCTTCCAAGAACACCATTTGATTAGAAGTATTCAGGATGGGTTAGGCTTTTGCTCTTTTTATTTTCACCACATGTTCCAACCACGGCATGGATTGATTTATAAAAAACTTTTCTTGGGTTTCTTGGACTCTTTGGTCTTTTCTTCAGCTCTCACGGAGACTGTGGTATCACATGAGAATGCAAACCCTAAGAATATAGTTGCATATATTATTAAATAGGAGACACGCATGTAATATCTCTGAAATGTCTATATTGTGTACTTTTGTTGTAGATTCGGCATCTGAACCAGCCCGGAGAATCAGAACGAAAAAGCCTTATATTAACCCCTGAAGAAGGGTTCAGTAGAACCCGAAATGCATTGGGTTGTTTTGATTTGATTAATATTTTTTTTAATTTATGTATCATAGAGTTGGATTCTAAATATCAATGAATGAATTTATCAGAAAAATTGTGTTATTTTGCTCTAGAATATTCATGTGAAATACTTTAAATAAATGTGTACAATGATTGAGTTTAATATCAATTAATATTGGTTTAAATGATGTACTTATAGTTTTTGAGGCATGATTGCCAGACAGCTGTGCGTAGCATAGTCCTTGTTTTGAAGTACTCCTTTCATACATTATACCTAGGGATGGTGGTACCCCTTCCCCATGCTTCGCACGCATACACTTTGATAACTTCTAGTTACAGTTTTGACTACACTGATTACATTAAGGTGTGCAGATCCACCTTCATTTCATAGGGTTAAGAAAATTGCATACAGGTCTCGGAAGGTGTCGGTCTGCAGACCCGGTGGAACATACACAGACAAGACCGTGACAATTCTACCCTCCCACAGGCCCGAGACACCTGCATATCTACCTCGCTTATTAGTCCAGGTGGCCTGAATAGTCAGTGGGAAGGAATTTTGGACCAATATGCCCGTCCCCCTGGATCCCGTGGTGAATCCAGCATGCGGCAGCAACTTATAATCGCCCCTATGCAATGCCAGACAACGGTTTCCGACCAAGTGTGAACACACACTTATTTTTAAACTCATTGCTGCTGTTTCATTATCGATAATACATGAAAGGTTATGTATTTGAACATAACTTTCACCTTTGTTCTTCTCTTAAGCAATAGTACCGTACAAATGAACACATATCCAACAATAGCATAGTTCAATTCACGTGGGCTGATTTACAAATATTTGTCAAATTAAACTCTGCTTTTAAATCTCAGATTTTGACATCTATGTCCGAGTGTAGTTTTGCTACTTCTGGAATTCACCATTTCCCATAGGAATCCGCATGCACAAATGCCTGTGATGCAGAGTTCCACCTGGATGCCTTGGGAAACCGCATGGTTTCCAACTTTAAAATCCATTCGCACTGAATGAAGTTCCCGATGGTGAAGAGCTTTGCACAGTGGAAATGATGTTTACTGTGTAAAGGCACATTTCTTTTTTCTCCAGTGTGAAAATATATTTACCTTGAAGAAACCCCTTCCGCTACACCCCACCCCCTAAATTTGGTGGTGATCCATTTCTCTGAAGACCCTGGAAGGGATTCGCCCCAGCACGTTATCCAGGTTAACAATACAACCCTTTCTTTACAAGCTGTAAAAGGGACTGTTAGGAATTTGTGAGTGCACACAAGCGTGCTCGTTTATGGGCATTGACAAACTTTCGAGGCAAACCATGCCTTCCAGGGCATTGGAATAACAATATTCCAAACCCTTGAGTGGGATTTAAGGGGACAGATATCTTAGCACTTGGGTTGAGATCTTAGCATCTGTAAATGGGCTCATGCCTGCCAGGAATCTCTTTGTTAATTGCAGGCAGGTATATTTGAGGCAACGTTGGTCATAACATTACATTTACAACTGAATCTAACTTTGTGAATAGGCCCCGTGGTGCATGGTAATGAATACAGATGGACATAACTACTATTGTGTTTCTTAAAAGTCTCCTTTACTCTCCCAGTGATTTATTACCATATTTCTCTTCGAAAGATACACCGGAGAATCAGTACATTATGACACGTAGTGATATAATTAATCTAGTTCCCTGTGTTTTTTGTGTGTTTTGAAGCGCTATATCCATTTCAAATTAACACATAGTTTCCCATGCAAGACAAAATGAAACTAGAAAGGTTCCCCTGCATATTATGTCAGCACCCTAATTAATGTATAGGTGCTATCTAAAATAAAAAAAATCTGTGTTTTGTCATTGTAGAAAATCAGTGATATCAATCAAAGTTAAGGCCATGTTACATCACCTCCAGGTAAAATTCACGGTCACATGACATCACCTCCTGTGATGTCACTGAGGTCAAAGATGTGTGATGTCACTTCTGCTCCCCTGGCATTTTGTTGAATTGATATCCATGCACAAATGTTCCCTTTCCTAGACTAAAGAAATATTTTAATTTGCCCAGATTCGTACTTGGGCATCTCTCTGGCAGACGAAGGCACTGAAGCACGAAATACGCACACAAGGCAAATGCCTCCTTACCAGGTAAGTTCTGTGCTATATAATGATTGACAAACAATTTTAAAGGGGATAAAGGGACTGGAAACTTTGCAGTAGGCAATCAGCCAGCAATCAGCTTTCCTAGTTCTTTTACTTCATGGAGAAAAGTAATTGCACAAAAAGGGAAAATGGAAGACAGCAATTGTATGTCACCAGATTTACTGCTGCGTAGTAGGTTGTGATTGCAGATAAAGGACTATCTTTAGAACTGCTTAACTCTACTAACCTTTGTTACTCACACCTCTACACACAACTGAAACATGACACAGATCACAGAATATATGTTTTCTCAGTGTACTGTTGCACAGCACTAACAGTGTATATTTATTAGCATTTATACAGTGAAAACTTACAAGATTGTATACATAAAATGGGGATTACACAAATAAAATGTATACGTTATATTTCAGTTTTTAGTCACAGAGAGATTAAGTGATTTGACCAGAATGACACAATGTTTAGTCAAGCGGTGCGGCCGGGTGTGAAGCAGGGTCATCAGGTTCCAAAGATAGCAGCTGTAGCTGCTAGGGCACATATCCTACCAACAATAGTGATGAAGACCAATAGTAAAAAACAACATTTATCGCATCATCCCTGGGACAGGTTAACAATTTTGAGTGTAATGCACCTCTTTACCAAATTAATTAATGGTGTACTTTTGAATACATCGAGTATAACATTCCACTAGTACTCTTTTTCAAATGTTAAACACTCCACTAGTACTCTTTTTCACATGTTGAGAGCTGGCCAACCAATAAGAAAACTTCCTTTGTGGGCTTTAGCTACTATTACTGTATTTGTTCCATTAGCTGTTCTCTCTCTGTGTTCTGTGCTTGGCCCTTCTTTTCTTTTAGTTATAGGGATTAGACCTAGCAACCATTGTAAGGTAGAAATGAAAAGCAAACTAATATACTTGGCAGAAAATAACACTTCACATCAAATATTGATATGTGCCCTCACATTCAAGCAGTGCTCTGCTTCGGGAGTTTTCAAAACAGTGTTTTGTAAAGGTGACCTACTTGTTATAGGGCTAATTCCCTCAATGGATCATAGCAAAAATCCTATTTTTTTTTACTAAGTATGACAGAGGGTCTGGTATGTATGATAGAATCACAAGTCCTTATTTTCCATCTTGAAAATATGGTGGAAGGGAGAAATGTCAACAATGCTGTGATCCCTGCCACGTCTCTCTTCAAAACCGCAACCTTTAAATTTTCTCAATGGCCAAAGCTGAACTGTTGCTCGGATGTGAATATCCCTTGAAAAAATGAAAAGACAAGAGGTGTGTGGCAAACAGGAGCAAGTTGGTTAAAATAAATGCAGCAACGGCGATTGCAATGACAGTCGCATATGAAGACAGTCTCAGTTTACAGAAGTTTTGGCCGATCATATATACAGTTTGGGAAGTACAATAAAATAATTTCACGTTCTTAGAGAGCATGTGCGTCCACGCCTAGTCATAAATCATGAATACAACCATCTGATAAGGGAGACACAGTTGGGTTTGGGTGTGGGTGTCCAGATGTCGGCATGGGGAATGTGTGATCTATACGTGTGGTGTGCATGTTGTGTCCTGATTGGCTGGGTGTTCCTAACTACATGTAGTATCTAACTTTGTGGTATTTTGGGAATGTGTGCCTTTGGCCAAGCGTGTTTTATTGGGGCCAATTTCCTAAGACATGTTTGTGTTGTAACTGTTTATCTGTGGGATCGATCAGGGTTTTCCCTGGTTACGCATTTGACCTTGTGCTGAGTGTAACCCCATCTGTGACCTATCAAACGTTAGGCCTGGGTTTGGGTCGCATGGCATATCTCACCGTGTATCTCTGACTCAGAGGGTTGATATAGCGGTCATCTTGGGTGAATTTGACAGCAACAATACAAGTTTGATTTTGCATGTACATAGAACATAGTGCTTAGATCAATAAGAGAGAGAGGACTAGATAGGCTAGGCCGAATCCCCTGGATTATATATGCATGTATCAATAAGGACTAGCTAGTTTAGAAGGATATAGGAGACTCAGGTAGGTACGTCAAAAGGCAACAAGGAATAAGGAAAAACACTGTTTTCCTCATAAAGCCCTCACCCACCGACCTAGTCGGTGGCATGCTTCATCATCGGGCCCACCACAGTGGCACCAAATGTGCCCCGGGTGTGCTTCAACGCCAGGAGACTGCGGAGCTGGTATGTTGCTGAGTGTGCGGTGAAAAGAGTGAGAGAGGTGAGGTTTTTAAAAGCTATGCAGGAGGTCCCAGCACCCGAGGGTTGCTTATCTTTAATGAACTGGGCCTCTGCTAGCGGATAAAAAGGCAAGAAGATGGATAGGAGTGCTTGTTATGACCTCCAGCGTCTAGTGCGGTCTACATGTTTCAGCCAGTGCCTTGTTAATTTAAGCTGGCTTTCCTCAGGACCATTTGATATGTGAAAAAGTGCAAAATAAACTTAATTTTAAGTGATTGTTTGGTCATAACGGGCGCCGCGGAAGGACGAATAGGTCCAAGGAGGAACCAGACCGAAATACTCGGTCTCTTTCTCTGCCAGGCGACCCTTGAAGCTTGTTTACAAGATAAAACAGATAAAGCTTGAGGGAATCCCCTCTAACAGCTATAGCGCCTTAGCGAGCGCCACACATAGCCAAAGACCAAACAATCACTTAAAATTAAGTTTATTTTGCACTTTTCACATATCAAATGGTCCTGAGGAAAGCCAGCTTAAATTAACAAGGCACTGGCTGAAACATGTAGACCGCACTAGACACTGGAGGTCATAAAAAGCACTCCAATACGTCTTCTTGCCTTTTTATCCGCTAGCAGAGGCCCAGTTCATTAAAGATAAGCAACCCTCGGGTGCTGGGACCTCCTGCATAGCTTTTAAAAACCTCACCTCTCTCACTCTTTTCACCGCACACTCAGCAACATACCAGCCCTGCAGTCTCCTGGCGTTGAAGCACACCCGGGGCACATTCGGTGCCACTGTGGTGGGCCCGATGATGAAGCATGCCACCGACTAGGTCGGTGGGTGAGGGCTTTATGAGGAAAACAGTGTTTTTCCTTATTCCTTGTTGCCTTTTGACGTACCTACCTGAGTCTCCTATATCCTTCTAAACTAGCTAGTCCTTATTGATACATGCATAGAACATAGTGATCATTAATATATTTTATTAGCATTGCCGCTGTTGTGCATGCATATGTCATGGTGTAAATTGACATTGCATTCACCGATATTAACATTCTCCCCTCTAGTTGAATTTTCAATGACATAATTTTCCTCCTATGTCATGAAAGTCACATTATTCAAAACGGTATGTGTTGAAGTAGTGTCTGATATTCTTTCCCTAGCTAGTTGCATACTACCTAACTTGAGGACTGTGGTTTTACAGCAGGGAACCACAAGTTGTAGGAAACCGCACAACAATAGTAGAAGAATGAAACTGGAAGTAATGATGTGAATCGTTTATAGGGGTGAGTGGAAGTCGCGTAAGGGACTATCGCGGAGAGGCATGGAGATTGAACCAATCTCCGTGCCTCGCCGCGATATTTCCGTTATGTGACGCCCGCCCGCCCGGCGCCCGCCTCCCGCCCCCGCCCGCCTTATTAAATTATATGTAAACGCATTAAAATTCAACTTATATAAAACTTACCTTACTGCGGCCGCATCCTTGCCCATAGCGGCTTCATCTGCAAACTGTTCATGCGCGGGAGCCTGCGCATGCGCAGTCCTCGCCAGGATTGCGCAGGCTCCCGCGCACACATAGGAGGTACCCTATTGCAGGTCTAGTATATGCAGTATTACTTCACAATTCTCATTGGAACCAAGCAGTATGGTTTCTTTGCCTCTGAAACACAAAGAATAGAGTGTAAGTCTCTGTACAATTCAGGGTGCCCCTTTCCCTCCAACTGTGTGTACCTAATAATCTTGGTATCCCATATTTCCTGGCATGGAGTGTCTATTCTGGTTTTTGACCCCATCCCATGGGACTCATTTCCCATAGTGTGGTCAAGATGAGCGGCCCTGCACTGCAATTTCACATCCGGGGTGCACTTGTCATTAAAAAAGGCGTCCCCAAATATGTCAAGAGCCACTCTGGGACTGCAGACGGAGGTAGTAGCGGATGTATTTATGCACTGTTGCAGTGGTCTTGCTACCTCCAAGAATATCTTTTCTACGAAGTCCTAGGGCCAAACTGTGTCCTCCCTTAAAGTGCCCCTCCTGTGCATCTAGTCTAGGTCCATTTGATTCCTGCTAGGTTCAGTAAATAGGTACAGGGTTGTGGGGTTGGTCTCACACCAGTTCTACTTTATTGGGTTGAATCTTGGCCCTAATCCTACATAGGTACAGGTGGATGAGACATTTTGCTTTCTTGGGGCTATACGTCAGGATAAGTAAAGCCTGTCCGTGCCTATGGTGCAGGCTGTGAGTAAACATATACATAGTTCACTGTTTTAGGGCCCACAGTGGTCATGTGGTGATAACAGGTGTTGCACAGGAGTGCACTGTGTAGTGCATGAGAAATGCTAGTGTTTGGTTCAGTATAGGTGTGAGTAAGATGGGAGAGTTATCTGTGCGCGTGTTGCAGGAATGACAAAGTAGGTATTGTGAAATTAGGCATATTTCTTGCTCTGGAGGGGAGCGAGAGCACCCATGCTAAACAGAGACTATACAAGGATACAAACATACATAACTTTGTAAAAATTCATAGGTTTTGGGATGGTCTTCAGGTTTCTTTTTGTCTTTTTGGTGCCCAACGGTGGTCTTGTCTTGATGTAGTGCAAAACAGATTCTCTTTTCTTCTGTACCAAAGTGTTTGTAAAGTCAATGTGCAGTCTCCGTTCTTGAGTAGTTAGCCCTGTTGACGTCCTTTTGAGAGTTTCGCTTGAAGAGGCGGTGGGCTGGTGTAATGATGGTGCATGTGTGGCTCCATTGCAGATCTGTGGGATAATAGTTGTGTGCTGTTAGCTTGGGAAAAACACACTGTTAGAAAGTTTTCTGAGAGTTCCTGTGTTGCTTTGTAGGTGTACACTCTACATCTTTCACTGTATACAAAATATTCTAGTGAGGTACTGGAAAGAGGTGGTGGCGCTTTAAGTGAATGGTCAGTTTAATTTGGGTTACATAATTGTTGTCAATACTTTGGTCCCCCCTCTCTTTGCTGCAGCGAGGAGACTAGTTTCCTCTGTGGACTGTTTCAGTTAAATGTATGTGTGTGTGTTTGTTGTTTTACCAGTGCGTGGGTGTCCTTTTGATCGGTACGGGCTGTGTGTGATATAAAGTGAAGCATTTGTTTTTTGGTAAGTGGGTTTTGTGTGCAATGGCGACATACCCGTTGCCACATGCATGTCTCTCTGGTCTCTGCACACGGCATGTAATGATGTTCTCCCTAATGGAGTTGGTTGTTTTCACTATGCCCCTTTTCTGGAAGCTTTAGTTTTTGAGCTACTTTGGGCTCTTTCCAGCAGGTCATTGAGTGCTTTCCTGAGCTCTCTTTTAAGGTTGTTTGTAATGAGGCATGCAGGTGGATATTGGGAAGCTGCTCCGTAGCCCCCTTGATTTGGATGTGGCAATGACTGGGATCGGGCCAATTGCTTCATTTGACAATGTTTGTGAGGCCCTGTGCATTTTATTCGACAAAGCTGGGTGTGCTGGTGAGCATCTCCGTGGATCCCTCTAGTTGCCCCTTCTCCCTCGATCCAGGATGCTTTGGGTCTGCCACCCTTGATGGGGATCAGGGACTTCCTTCCCGGTGACATCCTTCTCCCACTGCCTTCGAGGGTAATGATCCGATGAGAAGACTTTGGATGTGTTTGTAAGCTTTAGGGGAGAGGGGAGGCAACATGTCCTGCTTATGATGGGAGTCAAGTGTACAGCAGGAATTTGTCATGCTGTGAGTTACGAACTAAAATGGCTTTTTACCTGGGTGAATTTAACTATTGACTTGGTGCCAAATTTGTGCATGGACTACTGAGTTCCATGGGTCATCTCAACACCCCAAATGCACAGAGTTATCTAGTTCTGGAACTAAATAAAAAGGGGGCCTCCATTTGGTGGAAACCCCAGTGTTGGTGAGACTTACATAGCTCATCCCAGGCTGGACTTGGTCTACAAGTTGGGGGCAGAAATGCTGTGTCATCAGACTGTCTTCCCCCTGGGCGCTTGAGGTTCCGTGACAATTTTAAGTGATGTTTTCGACTCGCACGAATATGGTCGAGTCTGGTATCTAAGAACCGCAAATGACGAGTTTAGTATGTGTGCGCAGTTTCGCTGTGCTAACTTAAACCGTTCGTTTGATATGTGGGTTTTTCATCTGTACCCACGGGTTCCATCTTAGATACGGCATCCATTTTGTCTCTTGCCCTCAAGTAGCCAGCGAACGGACACTGTCCGCTTCGTCACCCTGGGACTCTCAGGATATTTGTGGAAGACACATGTACTTTGTAAATATCTTTTACGATGAGGGGGATGATACTGTAAGGCAGATGGCCCCGCTCGAGGCTCATCTTGCCGTCCGGTTTATTGTCTCAGCCGTGCATCTCATTAGGCACGTCCCTTTGATGCCTGTATCTCGTGTTTTCCGATACCTCCCCTTTTACACCCTTTTCGATTTCCCCACTGTCTCCATCTCCCTCTGCACCTGTCTTTGTCCCTATTTCGATCTGTTTTACTGCCGATTGGAATTCACTAATGTTGGGAAGATGGGTTTTTACAGTTGGGAACCGCCAAATGTTTCCGCACTTATGTTCCGGACCTTATGTGTACCAAAGCGACCAAAGCGACCCCTCTGAGGGATAATTATGGGAACCAGGTTGTAAACTTTTGTGTACCATGTTGTCCTATGAGTTAATTTTGTATAAAAGGAGCGATCCACAGAACCAATTTGAAGCAGTCTCCCCAAGTTACACGTGTTGTACTTGTCGTGACTTCTGTGTTCCCTGCAGTAATAAACCTTGAATCTTTGACGCCGAAGGAAGTGTCCCGTGTCTCTGTAGTTTGTGCGCCGAAACAGGTATCCCATGAAGGTTATAGGTGTTGTTCCCTGGCACCGCTGGTACTGTTAAAAAGTCCAGTCCTTCAGTTGGCGCCCAACGTGGGGCGACTTCAGCGGTACCGGTCCGGTCCAAAGCCTGATGATCGTGAGGAACTTCGTGTGAAATCTCCGAGGGAAGGTGCACCCGCTTCATCGATCCTGTTGTCGAAATAAGTGGCCCGAAGTTTTTCCCTGCGAAGATTCCCGCCTCCTGACGGCTGCGACGGACCGATGCCCTGACTGTCGACCTGTCTTCGACGCCCGGCGTAGACCTTATGTACAAGCGAGACGATAGACGGGCCTTCCTGGTGACGCCATTGAAGTTCTGAGTTAAGTATTTGTGGGTCGCTCCCAGTCCTTAGTGGTTGTTCTAGCTTTTTTGAAAGCTTTGTGGTTAGCCTTTAAGGCTTTGTGGTAATAGCTCACTGAGCTTTGTAATAGCCTCCTCGGGCTTTGTGGTTAGCTCTCCGAGCTTTGTAATAGCCTTAAGGCTTTGTTGTATTGCATGGTTCCATTGCATTTGTGGTTCTTAGTATTGGTCCTTAGTATTATTTGACAGTTGCAATTGCCAAAAACCGAGGGTTTTGACTTACACAAGGTTTTATTGCTTCGGTAATCCTTGAAGTTTGATACTAGGTTAGTGTGCACGATGCCTAGCCATAGTGATTTGTTTCGTATTTTCAAATGTTGCGCAATGGATTCCCGGTTGGAGGACTCGTGTCCGATACCTCCAGTTGGAACTCCGATACATGATCTATATAGTCGACATGGGGTAGGTCCTATAATATATAATGATTACTGGATCCGCTATACAAAGAAAGACGGTGACCTTAGATGGCCACCACACGGAACTTTTGAACTTTCGATTTTAGATAATCTTGAGGCTAAATTATTTTTAAAGAAAGCTAGGCCAGCTATGTTTGATTCCTTTCGGATATGGCGTAAAGAGGCCAAACAGAAAGAAATCAAACAACTTAAAAAAGATAAAAAGCAAGAGTTTGTTCCGATAATGCAAGCTATAAAAGAATGTAGACAAGACAAAGAAGAAAAAGATATGGAAATCGCTACTAGATTGCATCACATGAAAATAGATAAATGTTACCCAGTTTTACCGAATAATCTAGAAAAGAAAGAAGAAGATTTGAAGGAGGATTCCTTGTTATCATACTTGATGAAATCACCACCTCCTTATGTACAGGGTGCTACTGCTCCTGTAGTTCCTCCTATAGCTCCTCCTGTTGTTCCTCTTATTGCTCCAGCGGCTGCGGGCCAGCCCGCTGTTAACCCTACGTTTGTTCCACCACCTGTCCTCGTTCCTACTGCTCCCGTACCTGTACCTTTGCAGACTGTTGTTTCTGCTACTCCAACTACCTTGTCCGTTCCTACTATGCCTTCCTTCACCTCTAGTGTTGTTGCCCCTGTTTTTCTTTCTCCTTCTGTTCGTAAGCGTGTTCCTAACTCTGTTGCTACCCTTTATTCACCTCTTTCTGGTCTGTTATTTTCGTCTGATTCATCTGACACTCCTCAGAGACGGAGTCAGATCCCTAGTGGTAGGGAGAAAGAGACGTTAGTAACAATGGCACATAGGTGGATAAGACATCCTGCTAATTACACTCCGCGTGTAGTATTTGATACGTTTTCTCAGTTTAATGAGCCTACGCAGAGATTCGTATTTGAGGAGATGTGTAACTTTTTGAGAGAAGAATGGTACAATAATGATGTAGATGATGTACCGTCCGATATAATTGAACTCCAGAGTCACTTTTCGAACGGTATGATTATAGGAGACGATGTACGACGTGCCGTGGAACGCTTATTAGCATTCAGACCCACAGCACATTCTCGGGTGACATTAGATGATACCACTGAGAACTGGAAAGCGGTTCCTGGTCAGTATCCCATGAGAGAAGTTCCGCCACTGTGGGTGCCTGGTGATCCTAATGCGAACCCTGTGGTGCTACCGCATTTTCGAAGGGTGTGGATACATCTTCCATGGAAACGATCGGAAGTTTTGCAAGTGAAGCAATCCTTACCCGATCCGCGTAAAAATCCGGCTGGTTATTATAAGGAGTTATCACAACTAATAGAAGCTTCTATTATGAATATTGCCGACATCGACATGTTGTTTGGCAATGTTGTACCGCAACCAGTTTGGGCTAAAATTCGTCAAGCCAATCACGCAGCTGAATTAGGGGGTGATTGGGCTGCACTGCTAGCAGCTGATGCATTACAAGTTGGTGGGGCTAAACCTGAACAGTTGATCTTGGATTTGCCTCAGAAAATCATTACGCTCATGAAAACTCTCATGCCAGCGATGAAGGTGAACTGGGATAAGTTATCAGCTTGTAAACAAAAGAAAGACGAGAGTGTCTCGGATTTCTTTACAAGGTTTGAGGAAGCATTTGTCGACCACAGCGGCCAGGACATGGGCGCTGAGGGAGGTCAGCGGTTATTCGTTGACAAATTTGTGTCAAATTTGCTGCCTGAGCTATGCAACAAATTAAAGAATTCAGAAAGTGCGTGGGCAGTTTCAACCCCTGCGCAAATATTAGCAACGGCTCAGTATTATGAGAATAGGGAAAAGGAAGAAAGTGATCGTGTAGAAAAGAAAACGAAAGAACTCAAAACGAAGGTTTTGTTGCAGCAAGCATACCCTCCATGATCAAACCAAAATGATTCACAACAGCAGTATCGACCACGAGCACAGCCCGATAGGACACAGCCGCGCTCTGACAACTTTGATTCCAGATCTTCACTTGGGTATAATCAGTGCGCATATTGTAGGAAAGAGGGACACCTAAAATATGATTGTCTTGCCTTACGGGACCGCCTGAATGGTGTGTCGACACGTGGAAACCGTGGTGGTGGTCCTCAACAGGCACCACGTGGTAGAGGTCGTGGTTCATCCCACAATCAGAGTGATCGTTATCAAAATCAATCAGATGCAAATAATTACTTTGACCAGCGAAATGCGGGGTCAGTTCGATCTGCACAGTATAATGTGGATGATTATTACGTAGAGCACGAGACTGTTGTAAATGACCATTATTAGGACAGCCAACGACAAAGAGAGGGAGTAGTGTCAGTTCCGGTCGATCAGAGTGGGCCTTACGTTGCAGTGGCTACATCGGGTGTAGTTGAGCCTTTTCTGTTAGACACTGGTGCGACGAAAAGTTCCATCATGCATTCAAAACTCCCTGGCGCACCTTTGTCTGGCTTAACGAATGTTTCCGTTGGATTCTCTGGCGCCCCTGTTAGTAACCCAGTCTCTAATCCTTTGCCTCTTATGATTGGACCTTGTGAGCTAACCGCTCCACTGATTCTATCTACAGGTTGTGGTGAAAATCTTTTGGGTCTGGATTTGTTGAAACGATTATATGCAACATTGTATTGTTCCCCCGAAGGAGTGGAACTTACATTGGGACGGAGAGTGATCTCTCCTATGTATTTATCGGTTGATAAATTCCCATCGGAATTGAGTTCCCTCCCTGCGTCTCTATGGGCCACAGGTCCCAATGACGTGGGCCTGTTAGACATTCCACCCTATGTGATTCAATTGAAACAAAATGCGCGATTACCACGTTTACCTCAATATCGTATTTCTCTTGAGGGCGAACGAGCGCTGTTAGCAATCGTTCATGATCTCATTGGAAAAGGTGTTGTTGAAGAAACGCGTGGAAACCTGTGCAATAGCCCTGTATTGCCAATTCTGAAACGAACTGACCCAACTAAACCTCCTGTGTATCGTTTTGTTATAGATTTGAGAGAGGTAAACAAAATAGTGGTTCCGCAATTTCCTGTGGTCCCCGACATTACGGCTTTACTAACAATGATTCCAGCATCTGCCTCCTGGTTCACAGTGATCGATTTAAAGAATGCTTTCTTTAGCATCCCGATTGCAGAGGAAAGCAGAGACCTGTTCGGATTCTCATTAGGAGGTCGCAGTTTTAGGCTAAAACGCGCTCCACAGGGCTACTGTGAGAGTCCGTCAATCTACAGCCAAGCACTTAAAGGTCAGCTTGATGCCTTTGTATTGCCTAAAGGTGCAGCTTTGATTCAATACGTTGACGATCTTTTAGTGGCAGCTGATACGGAGGCCATTTGCAAAACGGCTACAGTATCATTATTGCACTATCTACATGACTTGCACCACAAGGTATCACCTTCAAAGCTACAGTATTGTTGTCAAGAAGTTACCTATTTAGGTCACTTATTGTCAAAAGAAGGGAGAAGGTTGACCCCAGAGAGAATTGCAGCGATTTCCCGAATGACTGTGCCAAAAACCCAAAGAGATGTTCGCGCCTTTTTAGGTATTACGTCCTACTGCAGACAATGGATTCCAAATTTTTCATTGTTGGCGAAACCATTGATAGCCCTTACGTGCAAGGATGTTTCATCCCCAGTACCCTGGTCTGAAGAATGTCAGAAAAGTTTTTCGGAATTGCGTGATGCGTTGTGTTCGGCTCCTGTGTTGGGTACCCCTGACTACAGTAAGCCGTTTACACTATACGTTCACGAGAGGGATGGTTGCGCGTTGAGTGTTTTGACACAGCCTTTTGGTGGTAAGCAACGCCCATGTGCCTATTTTTCTTCGACTTTAGACCCAGTAGCAAGAGCCTTGCCAAGTTGCTTAAGGGCAACAGCGGCAGCTGCGGCGTCCATTCGACAGTCCGCAGGTCTAGTCATGGATAATATGCTCACGGTAATGGTTCCGCATGCAGTCGACACTCTATTGAACCGAACGAAAACTCAACATCTGACAAGTGCAAGATTGTCCGGATATGAGTTGACGTTGCTGGCCAGTCATATACGGATAAAACGATGTAATGTGTTGAATCCAGCAACATTGCTGCCGATCGACGCAGAATCAAGTGGTGAAGCAGTACATGACTGCTATCTCAAAACTGAAGAGGAAACTAAGGGTCGCATTGACCTAAAAGATACTCCATTGACAGATCCCGATGGTACTTTGTATGTGGATGGTTCTTGTTTCAAGTTACCGAACGGTGATGTGACGACTGCGTATGCTGTAGTTACATTGAGAACAATTGTGGAAAGTGCAAGATTAAGTCAGAATTCGGCTCAGGCTGCTGAGTTAATTGCTTTGACGAGAGCGTGTGTGTTGTCTAAGGATAAACGGGTGAATGTGTTTACAGATAGCCAGTATGCGTTTGGTGTGGCACATAGTTTTGGACGACTGTGGAGAGAGAGAGGATTCCTTACGTCACATGGTACGAAGATTCAACATGGACAGCTTGTAAATGATCTTTTGGATGCACTTACGTTGCCTAAGCAAGTGGCAATTGTTAAATGTAGTGCGCATCGTAAGGTGACGGATGATGTTGGTTGTGGTAATGCGTTTGCGGATGAGACTGCTAAGGAGACTGCCCGGAACCTTAGCACTCGAATGTATGTGACGAGTTCAGTTAGGTGGCCTGCAGAATCAAGTATGTGTGAGAACACTATCGAGAGTGTGAAAGCAATTCAGAATGAGGCCACCGAGACTGAAAAGGCGAAGTGGAAAGAAAGTACGGGAAAGTTGGATGCGAATGGTTGTTGGACTGACTTATCGGAACAGAAAAGATGGATGTTGCCTGATGCATATGTGCTGGCTGTTGTGACTATGACACATGGGTTAGCACATATTAGCGCGAAAGGTATCTGTAAATTGCTGTTTCCTGTGTGGAAGAATGATGGTATTACGAAATGTGCTGAACGCTTGGTTAAGAATTGTATGGTGTGTTTGATGCACAATCCTGGTAAGGGCACTCCCACTCCACCTGGCCATTTTGCCCCTCCTGCGTACCCTTTCGAAGTTATCCAGTTGGACTTTATCCACATGGAGAGATGTAATAATTTGAAGTATGTGCTGGTTGTGGTGTGTGCATTTTCTAGGTGGATTGAGGCCTACCCCCTTAAGGATAATACGGCTTTATCCACGGCAAAAATTTTACTCAAAGAGTATTTTTCCCGCTACGGAATGCCTCGGGTTGTGTGGTCAGACAACGGAAGTGAGTTTGTTGGGAGCGTGATGAAGAGTGTGTGTCGCGGGTTAGGGATTGTACAGAAATTTCATAGTGCCAATCATCCTCAGTCAGCCGGTTTGGTTGAAGGGTACAATGGCACCCTTAAACTAAAACTAGCAAAGATTCAGGCTACGACAGGTCTTTCGTGGCCTGACGCTTTACCCTTAGCATTACTGTCAACAAGGGCAACTGTACACTCCCGAGTAGGGCTCAGTCCCTATGAAATAGTGTTCGGTCGTCCTGCCAATGTTTGGGGGGTCCCTAGACCGGTTGCCTTTTGTGATCTTGAGTATCCAATGTTGATCGATTATCTTCATGACTTGACTGCTAAACTGAGGTTAATTCACCAACAGGTTCACGAAGCATTGCCGACACAGACGGAGGGTCCAGGCCACCAGCTCCAGCCCGGAGATTGGGTGGTAACGCGGAATTTTTCACGCAAGAACAATTTGGATCCCAGGTTCACTGGACCCTATCAGGTCCTCCTTGCCACGAGAACTGCAGTTCGTCTTGAGGGGCGGAAAAATTGGGTGCATGCCACCCATACCAAGAAAGTCCCCATTCCGTTGCCAGCAGACTCGTGGGTAAGGAAAGGCATTGCATCAACTGAAACCGAAGGATTGCCGGCGTTTGTACCTTTCAGCGACGCACAACCTGTCGGAGAATCCTCAGTGCAGCAAAAAGGCATTATTGAACACTTGTCATCAGAAGACTCAAGACCAGAACATTCAGCTGATCAACAGGGCGTTGTCCCTTCAACGGATCTTTTGTTTAACGAACAGACACGTCCTGGGAAAACCCGATATTTTTTGAGATCCAGCACTAAAGACTAATAAAAAAACCCCGTTCTGTCCCTTGACAAATGCATTATCCCGTTTTCCATGATCAGTTTGAACACTCATTCTATTGTAATTATTTTGTATATATTCATTGAGCTTCGTTCCTTACACTTTTTGTTTCCACAGCTGAGAGACATTTGTTTTTGATATATATATATATTTGTGAAATAAAGGCCGTAGGGCCGCGCGTGTACTTCCTCCTGGTTAGTAGGTCTTGACGCTAGGTTAAAGACCGTCGGTTCCTGGGAACTCCTAGGAATTGACTATTGCTACACAGAACGAAGTGCGTCAAGAAACGTTGCGGACGGTCATAGGAAATGGCATTTTCAAAGCTGATGGACTTGGAAAGAGCTCAAGCACAAAGATTCAAGCTGCAGCAACTCAGTCGTACCAAATGTTGTGTGTTCCAAATATTCATACTGTTTGTGACTGTTTCTGCGTTATTGGCGGGTGGAGTGTATTACACAATGTCTTACTTCTTGCCCTCTATCATACCTACTCCTACCCCTGACTTTAAACTCACCTCCACTGTTTCTCCTCATTCTTTTCACATCTTACCTAAACACGAGCAGGCTAGACGTGCAGAATTCCGCAACAATTCCTTTATTCAGCTCCTTCATCAGCATCAGTTAGTGGTTAACACTACTAATTGTTGGGTGTGTGGGTTGATGCCACATACTACGGATAAGGGAATTCCATATCTGGTGTTACCGTATAGCTCCCAAGGGTCTGCTCGAGCATTTCAAACAATGTTTCGAAGCGCACTGGGTTTCCACCCCATTCGAGAACCACGTTCCCCCTACTCTGGTCCTACCTCGTACCAAAAATCTTTGTCTATAGCAATAGAGGATTTAGATAGCGATATCTATGATCCCTCGCTTATCCCTGAAGAAGAGGTACAAGCCTATAGGGTCCTAAGTAGAGGCGAATATAGTGTGTTCACTGGTGAAAAACAGCTTAAAAGCTCGCCTCCAATATGGGTCGTACCCCACACTGGCAATTTTTGTTTAATAGGTCGCGGCCGTAGATCGAAAGCCCGACTTGGAGAGAGTGCTTGCACTGAAAATTATATTTTGCCAATGGTCTCGTCCCCTGTGTTTTTGGCTGCCAAGGGTACATACTTTATTTGTCATGATCGTGCGTATGCATGGTTGCCCTCTGACTTCATGGGCTCATGTTTTATCGCAAACTTGTTGCCTCCGACATTTACTGTAGATGCAGATTATCACAAAACTAGAGTTGTGAGAGGCGTAATTAGCGAAGAGGATACTGCCGGTCAAGAGGCAGGAGACTTTTTCAAGGGTTTCCTCCCATTTTGGGGACCTATGGTTAATAGTAGGAACCTGAGACAGTTGACTCGAGTGGTAGAATCGACAGCTAATATTACTGCCAGTGCCCTTGGTAATATCACCACAGAACTTCAGGCGGATAGACTTATGACGTTACAAAACCGTATGGTTTTAGATGTGATCTTAGCAGATCGAGGTGGGGTATGTAAGGTGATCCATTCGAGCTGCTGTATTTTCATTCCTGATAACGCTCCGACTGTCTATCAAGCCATCTCGAAGTTGCATAAGATCTCCGAATCCATACACGTGGATGTAGGGGATTGGACGCTACTTGGATGGTTTTGGGGCCTAATGTCGACTTGGGGTTGGAAAATTCTGACGATCATTGGAGTCGTTGTAGTGTTCCTGTTCACTTGTTGCCTTTGCGTGCAGTGCGGTCCTGCCTTATGTGGCCTCTGTGCTACAACGTGTATGAGACAGCCACCTGTTACCAAAGGGTCTCGGTTGGACAGAGCTATGCTACAGCAACATCTCGAGGGTCTGATGAATATCGAATATGATTCCGACTAGTGCTTGCCTACATGAGGGCAAAAGGAGCGTCTGAGGTTCCGTGACAATTTTAAGTGATGTTTTCGACTCGCACGAATATGGTCGAGTCTGGTATCTAAGAACCGCAAATGACGAGTTTAGTAAGTGTGCGCAGTTTCGCTGTGCTAACTTAAACCGTTCGTTTGATATGTGGGTTTTGCATCTGTACCCACGGGTTCCATCTTAGATACGGCATCCATTTTGTCTCTTGCCCTCAAGTAGCCAGCGAACGGACACTGTCCGCTTCGTCACCCTGGGACTCTCAGGATATTTGTGGAAGACACATGTACTTTGTAAATATCTTTTACGATGAGGGGGATGATACTGTAAGGCAGATGGCCCCGCTCGAGGCTCATCTTGCCGTCCGGTTTATTGTCTCAGCCGTGCATCTCATTAGGCACGTCCCTTTGATGCCTGTATCTCGTGTTTTCCGATACCTCCCCTTTTACACCCTTTTCGATTTCCCCACTGTCTCCATCTCCCTCTGCACCTGTCTTTGTCCCTATTTCGATCTGTTTTACTGCCGATTGGAATTCACTAATGTTGGGAAGATGGGTTTTTACAGTTGGGAACCGCCAAATGTTTCCGCACTTATGTTCCGGACCTTATGTGTACCAAAGCGACCAAAGCGACCCCTCTGAGGGATAATTATGGGAACCAGGTTGTAAACTTTTGTGTACCATGTTGTCCTATGAGTTAATTTTGTATAAAAGGAGCGATCCACAGAACCAATTTGAAGCAGTCTCCCCAAGTTACACGTGTTGTACTTGTCGTGACTTCTGTGTTCCCTGCAGTAATAAACCTTGAATCTTTGACGCCGAAGGAAGTGTCCCGTGTCTCTGTAGTTTGTGCGCCGAAACAGGTATCCCATGAAGGTTATAGGTGTTGTTCCCTGGCACCGCTGGTACTGTTAAAAAGTCCAGTCCTTCACGCTTGTCAGCCAAACCAACCCAGGGGTATGAACAGCAGAGAAAGGCCCAGGACCCTGCAGGCAGCTGGATGGCGACCTCTAGCGTGAGTTTCCGATCGATGTAGTACATCGGTCCGATTGAGCATTGCAAATGCAGGTAAGGAAATGTATCTGGAAGTGGTGTGAAGGTGCAAGGTCATGCTGGGGAGGTCATGTTTGGACTCAAGATGCCCCCGGGCATTTGATGCGCTTTAGAAATGTTAAAATCAAATCAAATCACTGCATGTTTGTGTTCTGTGGTTGTGCTAGAGTATTGCCACCCCAGACAGTCACCCCTCCCTGCCGTGGCCCGATCCCTGTTGGGCTGAGTTGCTTGGCCAACCACCAAACCCCAGTGGTGGTGTGGCTCTAGCCTGATTTTCTTGAGGCTGATTGTACGATGCATTTGTGATGCTCTGGGTTTGGTTTTGAGGATGGATATTCTGTGGGACCAGTCCTGTAAATATTCCTTTCAGCTTGTGATCTTCTTTAAGGCGGCATCGGTTGGCCATGTGGCCCATACTGGTACTATAGTGGCACTCTATGAGGCTGGGCTGTAGCTAGCTTCCCTGACTTTGGCCGCTAGGATTGGGTGGATATCCCCTAGGTCCTAAAGTGTAGCTCCCCATAAAGATTGTTTCCATGTGTACGTTGTCGGTAAACGCAGCCCCCTGAAGAGCAGTCTTTTTGCAACTTCTGTTGGACCAATTTGGTGGTGTCTCTCTGGACCTGCTCCTGCTTTTCCCTGTTCTTCTCCTGTCATTTCTAGTAGTAATGTAATATGTGCGCCTGTTTTTACTGCCACGGTTTGGTATCTAGCCCTATCATGCCATCTAGTCCTGTCTTTATCTCAGCTGGCACTCCCTTTTTGAGGATGTTCTAGAAGAATGCAACCTGGGGACCTGTGTCAGTCCAGGGCTGTCCGGCCTCTCGTCCCCATCATTCCCTCATTCTTTCTAGGAAGTCAGTCGTGGTCTCCCCAGGAAAATGCTTTCTGCCATCAATCCTCCCACATCTAGGTGGTCGGGCATTATTCCCTTAGAGCCGTCCATATCTGATGTTTAAATGAGTTGAATGTTGCCTTGTCATGCTTGTTGATGATCAAGGTGACTGTGGGGATGCGGGCTCGGGAAAACACTATGTCAGTCTTCTCTCCGATGAAGCTGCTTAGCAGACTTTTGACGTTCCTATAGCTCAGTTGATTTCCACTATGTTCTTCTCAAAACATGAGATCCACTTTCCCACACTGTCCATCAACGGGGGCAGTTTGTTCCTGAGCCCTTCTTTGTCCATCTGTGCCCAGGACGCATAGATGGTTCCTGAATCACCCTTCTGTAGCAGCTGACATATTTTGGTGTGTAACAGCACCTTTGATTTCTCTTCGACATAGCGCTCTTATCATCTCAGGCATGGAGTATTTCCATTGTGGATCTCCCCTTCTGTGTTGGATGCAGTGTTCTGCAACGGCCGTGTCCTCTGGTTAAAAGGATCCCTCCTCCAGCCAAGGTCTGTCATACAGTTTCAGTTAGGCTCTCCTGATTTTTTATCTCTCGGACAGCCCTTCTCCTATGCTGATGGCCGGGTACAGTGTGGGCTTTAGCTAGGATTAGGCAGAACTCGCTGAGTTTTGCTCTGAAAAATTAAGAGAAGTTACATAAAAAAGTTCTGCTCACTTCTACTTTGTAAGAATGTTCCTTTAGCTGCTCAAAGAAAGCGGTGGGGTGCTTGGGTTTCAGCATGACCTTTCACAAACAGTGCCCCCTCTTTCCTGTTTGAACTTTTTGCCCCCTTCTGTCTTTTGCCACCCTGGAGCGAATGTCCCCGGGCGGCCAATCTCAATGGTAGGATTGGGCAGGACTCGCAGAGGTTTACTCTGCAATATTCTGTAGAGTTACAGAAAAGCTCGGCGAGAGTCTTTGGAGTTCCACCCACTTCTACTTTGTAAGAATCTTCCAGTACCACTCAATAAAGCAGGTGGTGTGCTTGGATTTCAGCATGGCCTTTCACAAACAGTTCCCTCTCTTTCCTGTTTGAACTTTGTGCCCGCTTCTATCTTATGCCACCCTGAAATAAATGCCCCCGGGCTGCCAATGTATATCTTATGCCACCCTGAAATAAATGCCCCCGGGCAGCCAATGTAAATTGTAGGGTTGGGAAGAATTTGCAAAGTTTTACTCTGCAAACCTTTTGTGGAGTTATATAAAAACTCAGTGAGATTCAGCTTAGTTACACCTACTTCCACTTTGTCAGAATCTTCCTGTAGCTGCTCAAAAAAGCAGGTACTGTCCTGGGATTTCAGCGTGACCTTTAACAAACAATGCCCTCTCTTTTCCTGTTGCAACTTTGTGCCTCCTTCTGGCTTATGCCACCCCGGGGGATATTAACCCTGGGTGGCCAATGTTAATTGCCCAAGGGCAGAAAGTGAGGCAATGACCCTGCACATGCAGGAAGCGTTATGCGCCCTGCTCTGGGAGCCAGGGCAGTGATTCTGTGCCACGTTACAGAGAGCTTATCTTTATTGTGCTGAATGTTTAAACTCCCTGAAAGCAAAATAGGTCTTCTCTTATCCTTCCCAAAATTCTACATAACATTCTCCGTACAAAAGATCTCTAATCCAAGGTGTACCCAAAATAAATGTCTGAGCTGCTTCGGCTGTGGTGCTAGCTGGCCAGCAAATAGTGAGGGAAGGACGTATTGCTTCATGAAAATACAGATTATTATTTAAGGGCCCCAGTTCACACTCCTATGTAGTTTTTGTTGCAGAGATATTGAGTGTCTCTTAAAGGCTTTACTGTTGAAGCGCTTTAGGGGATCGCAATAAAAATTGACTAAAAACCCTGCATTTGCCGCTCACAAACCCTACATATGCACAGTGGAACACTCTAGAACAATCATCAGGTGGAGCACTAGCAGAAATATAAGATACATTTTTATTTGAACAATTAATTAAAATCATTGCAATTCATACAAAAAAACTTTAAGGAGCTCTCCGATCTCAGATCTCAATAAAAAATGGGGTTCATGTTAAAAGAGAGTTCATGACTGGTGTGGCTGAAATTCTTGGCGGTCGTCTACTGATAAAATAGATTTAATCTCAGACATGTATTTTACAAAACGGACAGACATCTGAGCTGAGTCACCCTTCATACACTCCTCTAGGGCCTCTTGACATGTCCGCGCATTGAGGCTCCGCCAAATTGGACACAACCACAGGGTTCGTGAGGGGAGTAAGTTCGTGCAAATGCACAAGACGTGAATTAAATTTTCTTTCCCGTTGCCGTAAAAATGGCACTGAGAGGGCGTACCTGTCTTATACTTCTGGCCATACTTGTACGCCATCAAGGGGATTAGACCAAAATGTAATCTCGTTAGGTGTTGTTTCACTGATGGCTTCATGGGGGTGACAGATAGTGTGGTAGAGTTTTATGATCATAGAGTTTTGACGCCCAGCTACCATGGGAGGAATTTTTAGCGCCATATGCATCATGTTCCGCTGACACGATCTTCGCTTGTGTCATCAGTATTTTTGCGACCACCCCTGTGGGCAGCAAACTAGCCCATATCTCTTGAGCTTCTAGTGCGTCAAAGCATCATGTTAAAAATTGACTCCAGGAGGTTCTAGAATTGTTTATGAGGGGCCAGATGTAACTCTTTAGTGTAGGGTCAGAGGCCTTTTTTAGTTTTTAAGCAGTAGGCAATAAATATTGCTTTCATAATGCAGTGTTGGGATGACAAGCTAAACTCCATACTGATTGCGCTCTGTCTAACCAGGTGAACATTTTATCTTAGAAGGTTATGGCCCCATAGGCTTAGGTCGGTAAAAGCTTGGCACCTATCACGCTGATTAACGGCGAGAGATCTGGGGAATGGAGGGCTTTCTTGGTTCTTGAGAAGGCCCCCTCCAGGTACTGAACCACTCCTTGCATTGCAGCAATGTGCGGAGCCGGACTTCCTCTGTGATCTATCCAGACTCCCAGGTATTTATATGCGGCCACTACTTCAATATACCACAAGCGTTTTCTTGCTCATTGTCTCAAAACTATCCTCATCTTGGTTTTTGCGCTGTTAATCTCTAAAACATTTGTTTTACAGTACAATGCCAAGGAATCAAAGAGTCTTTAAAGGCGCACCTGGGTTTGATTGAGTAGAATGAAATTGTCTGCATATTGCGTTGATTGAATTTTAATAGATGTGATTCTAGGTGGAAATGCTCGAGGGAGAGCCAGCCACTCAGGCAGGTCTGCTAGGTGCAAATTATGGTTCAAATCGTTTTTATTGGATAAGATGCAGTCAGTTACAACACACCCACCTACAACCACTGGTTGGCGAGTAACATCTTATTTCAAATCAAACTTTATTGAAGAGAAAGGAGAGGAACCAAAGATGAAAGGAAAAAGGGCAAGGATGACAATCAGAGAAACCGAGAAGAAAGAGGACAGGTATCCACCCACGGCGTACATTGAGACATGGTAGGGATCTAAGGCTGGTGGGCCATAGGTGAAGGCGGCGGGGTCACTATTGGCGTGGTGGGGAATCATAGGACTCATAGGTAGCGAGGTTATTGAATTCCGAGGATAGGTATGCCATCGTGGTACATTGAATAAATTAATATATCAAGGAAAGGTGCGGAAGCATTAAATGAACAGTGCGTGATTAGATGGGCCTACAAACCCACAAGAACTAATCGTGGTACCCTAGGTCATATCACATTTTGGCAATGTATGGTGGATCCCTGCTGTATTCCTTTCCATTCAAACAACCTCCCACAATTTGTGTAACCAATCAAACTTCATCTGGACTTCGAGTGTGCCTCACCTCGCCAGGAGAACCTGCTTGGCAGCCCCTAGTACTAGAGTGATCGCCCTATCCCTACTTAACCGTAGAGGGTACGCAAGAGGATTTGGTAATCCCAGCAGGACATAGCTAGGGAATCTGGGGAGTTCTGTCTGATAAATTTAGTCAATTATGGGCAGGATAGTCTCCAAAAAACCTGTATCTTTGGACACAGCCACAGAATATGGGACAATGTACCCTCCTGTCTGCACTGGCGCCAACATAGATCGCTGCAGCGGGGCTTCCCTTTAGCTACCCTAGCTGGGGTGTAATACCAACAGTGAGCAATTTTCAGGAGCATTTCTTTCCCTGAGGTGCTACACGACGATGCCCGGGTTCTGTGTATAATATCAGCCCATTCCTTCGGGAAGAACTCCCGACTCAGCTCCGCCTCCCACCTACGCTACACTGGGGTTTTGGCCTGCATTCGCGTCTTGTTAAGAAAGCCATAAATAGCGGACAAAAGATGTTTGTTGGAGGTGTGGGTGATGTACCAAACCTCAAACTTCGTGAGGAGCCGACACGCGTGCTGACGGATCTGCGGCTGCGTGACTCAGTGGCTCAGTGCCATGTACCGCCAGTACGCTGCCTTGGGGATCCCAGAATGAGCCACCAATCTGGGAAAATCCAGGATTCCCAGCTCATCAAAGAGATCGCCAATCCGCTTGCAGTTTGCCTCTTGCCATTTCAAGTAGGTGTTTCCCACATGAGCAGGGGGGAAGCCGGGATACCCAATGAAGGGAGTCAGAGGTGAGATAGCGATGGGCAGCTGACACCTCTCTTGGACTCTTTCCCACACCTGCATGGTGGCCCGTAAGACCAGAGAGACATACGCGCCCAGCGATCGGTTTCGTCGGAGGAGCCAAGGAATCTTCCAGATGTGGATCCCTACCACCCCCTATCCATAAAATACCAATGTTTTTCAGACTCTAATTGATACCATTCAATCATCCAGCGCAGTTGCTTCACTTCGTAGTATTCCCCGAGTTGTGGGACACCCAGGCCGCCGTCGTCCTGCCGCAGGTAAGTGAGATGACGAGCTATGCGCTGCTTCTTCCCCCCATATGAAATTGTTGATGAGCTGCTGCATTTCAGCCAGTATTGTGGATGATGGACAAAGAGGGAGCGTCTGCATGATGTAGAGCAAACGGGGCAAAACTGTCATCTTGACAGCTGCGATCTTGCCCAGCCAGGACAGAGTATGTTTCTGCCAGTTGTTCAGGTCGTGGCTGGCCTTTGCCAGGGCTGCCGTGTAATTCACCTGAGCCGTCTTTGCAGTAGTAGAGAAAAAACCGGAGCCCCAGATAAGTGATGTCAGTAGTGCCCCAAGAGAAGGGGAAGTGAAGCGATAGCTGGTGGCGGTCCACCTCTGGGAACGTGAGGCTTTAGGCCTGGGTCTTGTTCAGGTTGATTTCGAATCCCGAGGCTGCCCTGAAAGCTGCGACCTCTGCCAACAGAGCAGGGAGAGATAGCGATGGGTGTGTTAAAAAGAGCAGCACTTCGTCTGCACAGAGGGAAGTCTTATGTTCCCTATCGCCCATCTGGATCCCAGTGATCGTTGAGAGTTGGCGGATCCTTTCGCCGAACGGATCCATATAGAGCGCAAAGAGGAGGGGGGGAGAAGGGGCACCCGTGCCGTGTAACCCTACCAATCCGGAAGGGCCGGGAGACTACCCCATTAACCCATATGCGAGCCTGTGGGTCGTGGTACCTGCAAGTTACCCATTTCTGAAATCTGTCTCTGAGCCCGAAGCGACTGAGAACTTGTTGCAAATAGGTCCAGTGGACCTGATCAAATGCCTTTTCTGCATCCCCGAGAGAAGAATCATCGGGATCTGAGTCTGTTGCGTCTTATCTAATAAGTGGCAGAGTCTTCGCGTTCCAGTCCTACAGTCGCGGTCTAGAACAAAACCCGACAGATCGGGATCCACCAGGCCATGCATGTGAGGGGCGAGTCTGGAAGCCAAAATACTGGTGAAGATCTTCAGGTCCACGTTAGAAAGAGAAATGGGACGGTATGAGGCACAATCCCGAGGGTCCTTCCCCGGCTTGAGGATAACCACCACCTCTGCCATGGACATGGAGTGGGTGAGTGTCCCAGAGGAACTGAAGATGTTAAACAGCCATGCCAGGAGGAGGGAGAAGTCCAGACCAAATGTTTTATAGAAGTCAGCCGGAAAGCCATCCTCCCCGGAGCCTTACCAACTGAGAGACCCTGGATGGCCGCAAAACTTCAGCCGGGTTGATGTCAGCATCCATATTGGCTGTCACTGATCCCACGAGCGGAGTCACCGGTGACGCTTGCGCATATGCCATGGCCATCGTGGGGTCCAACTTGTCGGCCGAATGGAGGATCTTATAGAAGGGCTCAAATGTGGATGCTATATCATCATCAGTGCACAAAATCTCACCCCGCTCGGATGCGAGTTCTTCGACCCGACACGGTGCCATCTCGGCCCACAGAGCGTGAGCCAAAGTCTTCCTGCCTTGTTCCCCCTTCATAGTAGCGCTGCCTAGTCCGGAGCAAGGCATATTCAACGCAATCAAGGTCTAACACCCACAATTGCTTCCTCTCCTGTGTGAGTAGATGCCGTGTTTGTCCCGCCCATGTATGACGATGCACTCCTCCCAGCTCCCGAATTTACGGCTCCAGTTCCTCCCTCGTAGCTTTGCGGTCCTTATTCAGACCCGCTGCGATCGCGATACAGCGTCTGCGGTGGATCGCTTTCAGTGGGTCCCAAAGCATATCAACCCACACCGAGCCTACATCATTCACCTCCAGGTAGTTTTTAATAGTTTCTCATAGCTCAGTGATATTAGCGTCATACGTGATTAGCTTACTGCCGAGGGGAGCCGCCAGGGAGAGGCAGTGTCAAGACAACCAGGGAGTGGTCTGAGAATGCTGCCACCCCATGGAAACCCCGTCCGTAGACGCCGTGACTCTAGGAGAAGCCCAAAAGAGGTCAATGCGGGCGCACGTCTGATGAGCAGCGGAAAACAATGTGTATTCCTGTGCTGTCTGGAAGCGATGGAGCCAGGCGTCAACGAGACCAGCCTCCTTAAGCCTCTGAAGCAACGAGTCAGATATCGAGCCTGTGTGTCCCACCCAAAGCGTTGATCTATCCATTGCTGCCACCGGGACTAAATTAAAATCTCCCCCAATAATGGGGGGCTTAACTGCACGTTGACTAAACCCGTCATAGGGTAGATTGCTGCAGCGGGGCACCCAGTCTCCACCCCCTGCCACCCACCAGGGGACCCTGGTCCTAACAAAACCCCCACCTGCAGCAGCTTCTCACATTGTCCCCCTAAGCAGATAGTGCGGATCCAGGGTGCGCATGGGAGAGAAGAACCGGGAGTTTGAGTCAAGTACCCTGCCCAGCCCACTAAAAGAAGGACAGCTGAAGCCATCTAACCACCCCTACTTGGCGTGTGTGCCGGGTCCTCCCAAATTCCCATGGTTGGACCCCCCTCCCTACCTCCTCCCAACAAACCCAACCACCAAGATCGATGAGTCACCCTACCTGTAAGTGAGATGTCCCCTCCTAGGTCCCCTTCTCCTGCTCGACCTCTGCGGCCCTCCCAATGCTGGGCCTCCCTCCGTTACGTCCGACTCATTCTCCCCTACCAAAGCATTCCCCAGGATGGCCTTCGCTTCCTGCAGGTTACAGACACCATGCGTTTCTTTGTTCCAGATGAAGGAGAGCCTGAATGGATGCCCCCATCTATAGCATATCCCCTGCTCCCGCAGGAAAGTCGTGACTGGTCGCAGCTCCTTTCGTCTTTGATGGATGAGGGGCGAGAGGTCCTGATACACTCCCACCTGAAGGCCCTCGAACTCCACTGTGGGACGATCCCGAGTAGCAGCCTTAATATCGTCTTCCTGCCTAAAGGAGTGGAGGCATGTCAGGAAGTCCTGTGGTTGGCCAGGGATACAGGCCGGGCACCCTGCCTGGTGTGTGCGGTCCAGCGTGATCACCTGGTCTCTCAGATCCGGAGCCATGTGCTTGAAGAGTCGAAGTACTCAGTCCTATAGCTTGCCCCCATCTTTTGGAGTGGAATGCCCTTGATGCAAATGTTGGAGCGCCGCAAACGGTTCTAAAGGTCTTCCAGTTTAAGGCAGAGCTGCTCCTGCCTCTCTCTGAGGTCGACTAGCTCCCGGGTATGTTCGGTGAGCTCCTCCTCTCGCCTGTCACCATTTCATTCCAGAGTACCCACTCTATCTCCTACCTCACCGAGATCCACCCTGAGCTGCTTGATATTGGAGGCCAATTCTTGTTGCAACCCAGCAAAGTCATCTCGCAGAGCACCAATGAGATGTTCCATGACCTCTTTTGTGACGGGCTCTGCAGTATGGCCTGTGGCCAGGCTCATTTTTCCCTCTGAAGGAGAGCCATGCAGATCAGTACTAGGCCTCCCGGACTTCTTCCGACTCAGCTTCTGGAATAAGTCATTAATGGAGGATTTCTTGCCCTGAAGATCTTTCTTGGCATGCTGAGTAGCCATGAGTGGCAGCATGCGCGTGGGGGCTGGTGTATATGTAGCAATTGCCGGGTCCCATCCCGGGAGGTGTCGCCAACTCCCAATGACTTTGGGTCCCCCCGCCATGCCACCCCTCCTGAAGGGCTGCTGTGTGAGGTGAGCAGTCCCGGCATCACTCCTGACATTTGTGCTCCTCCCATACCAGCTAAGTACAGTCCCTGAATTCTGGAGTGTACATGTGAATCTGTGGGGGACCTGAGCACATTGCCACCTCCTTTGTTGCGGGCATGGGGACCCCACTTGACACGATCTCCTCCAATACCCAATCCGAGCCACAGTTGTGGGGCATGTCACGCGCCAAGTCTCCCAGCACTTCTTAACCACAGTGTCCACCGCTCCTTCCCGTTCTGATACAAGGCAGCTGCCCCCTTGTGATCTCTTGTCTGAGGAGGGCCTCTGCTTGGGGCCGCACTCCCGCCTGGACTCATAGCTAGCAGATGCCTTCCAACAAAAAGTCAAACAAGTCTTTTATGCCTTCGTTCCCCAACCTAATCTGTCTGCACCCACAGATAAATACCCAAGTGCTAGTCTAGCCCTCCACGCCAATACAGATATCCCTTCCACCACCATACCGGCTATGTTTCTGCCAATTACACTCGACCGAACTATCGAGCTGATCTTGTTAGTTAAATCTGGATCCCCGTCTGATCCATGCCCTCCCAAAATTTTGCACCTGCTCCTTGAAATCGCAGCATCCGCTCTCTGGCCTATCTTTAACCTCATGATTTCTTCTGGGAACTTTCCCACTGACTGGAAAAGAACCACTATATAGCCACCCCTGAAAAAACAAATTTGGATCCTGATGACCCCTCCAGTTACAGACCTATCTCTAGGATACCATTTCCTGCTACAATTATAGAATGACACCTAAATGAGGAACCATCCGCGTTTCTCGCGGAAGGTGACATCTTGGACCACTCATAATTTGGCTTCCGGGCTCACCACAGCACTGAGCTTGCCCTAATTACAGCCACGGAGGAACTTAGGTAGACCCTTGATAGAGTTGGGAGCACTGGCCTTATCCTTATGGATCTCTCAGTGGCATTCGACATGGTCAACCATGATGTGTTTGTTGAACTCTTTGCCTCGCTGGGAATCAGGGATAAAGCACTCCTACTCAGATCCTTCCTCTCATACAAGGCACATTCAGTAGCACTTGACTCATTTGTCTCCATGGATTTCTCACTACCTTGTGGAGTACTTCAGGGCTCTTCGTCCTATAGCTTGCCCCCATCTGTTGGAGTGGAATGCCCTTGATGCGAATGTTGGAGCGCCGCAAACGGTTCTAAAGGTCTTCCAGTTTAAGGCAGAGCTGCTCCTGCCTCTCTCTGAGGTCGACTAGCTCCTGGGTATGTTCGGTGAGCTCCTCCTCTCGCCTGTCACCATTTCATTCCAGAGTATCCACTCTATCTCCTACCTCACCGAGATCCACCCTGAGCTGCTTGATATTGGAGGCCAATTCTTGTTGCAACCCAGCAAAGTCATCTCGCAGAGCACCAATGAGATGTTCCATGACCTCTTTTGTGACGGGCTCTGCAGTATGGCCTGCGGCCAGGCTCATTTTTCCCTCGCCTGAAGGAGAGCCATGCAGATTAGTACTAGGCCTCCCGGACTTCTTCCGACTCAGCTTCTGGAATAAGTCATTAATGGAGGATTTCTTGCCCTGAAGATCCTTCTTGGCATGCTGAGTAGCCATGAGTGGCAGCATTCGCGTGGGGGCTGGTGTATATGTAGCAATTGCCGGGTCCCATCCCAGGAGGTGTCGCCAACTCCCAATGACTTTGGGTCCCCCCGCCATGCCACCCCTCCTGAAGGGCTGCTGTGTGAGGTGAGCAGTCCCGGCATCAGTCCTGACATTTGTGCTCCTCCCATCCCAGCTAAGTACAGTCCCTGAATTCTGGAGTGTACCTGTGAATCTGTGGGGGGCCTTAGCACATTGCCACCTCCTTTGTTGTGGGCATGGGGACCCCACTTGACACGATCTCCTCCAATACCCAATCCGAGCCACAGTTGTGGGGCATGTCACGTGCCAAGTCTCCCAGCACTTCTTAACCACAGTGTCCACCGCTCCTTCCCGTTCCCTATACAAGGCAGCTGCCCCCTCGTGATCTCTTGTCTGAGGAGGGCCTCTGCTTGGGGCCGCACTCCCGCCTGGACAAGCGTTTCTCCCCCACACTGCCGCACCTCTCAGATGTATCGAGACTCCGCTGGCACCAACAGCAGTGCGGGTCGCTGTTCATACGCCACTCCACTGGAAGCAAACTACTCCTGGTGGCCTCCACACCATTCCAACCTCTACCCCCGCTCCCAGCTCACGACAGGACACCGCAGCAATGAAGTGCCGTCCCCGGGTCTACGGATGCCTTTAGCAGTACGGTCACTCTGAGACATCTGTACAGCTAATTCTCGGCTCCCAAGAATACCTACATATGCCTTTAGTCGTACTCGGTGAGCGGAGCCCCAAAGAGATGGTGCTACTCCGCCGCCATCTTGGCCACGCCCCCCCGCTAGGTAAAAAAATAAAAATTAGAGGGGTCATTATGCATCCTTGCTTTAGGCCTCTGTTGGTCATGATTTTATTGGTTGTTGACCTTCCAGAGGATACTCTTATTTTTACCTTGGTGTCAGTGTACAGGGTGATTAGAGTGCTCAGTAGGGAGTGTGGGATGCCCCATTTAATTAATTTTTCCCAGAGTCTGGGATGAATAACGCTGTCAAAAGCTTTTCGGTACTCAATGAACCCCAAATATAACAATTTCCCTTGGTAGCGAGCTCCCCCTCAATCGTGTGGGCTAGAAAGATCAAATTGTCTTCAATGTGGCAGCCCTTTTAGAAGCCGGTTTGAGTAAAGGGTATTAATGTATAGTCTTCCATCCAGGTAGTCAGTTCTTGAAGTACAGCATTGCATAGGCCTTCCCTTCAACTAGCAGAAAAACTATTCTCACTTTATATTTGGGGCTTCTGATAGGCAAGCTTTTCAGTGCTTGTTACATTTTATTTAGAAACCTCCTGGGCAGAAATCACAAGAGAATTAACATAGATATGCCCTGATTAAATTTCAAAAGCTTTCTAAAATCATCTAAATGGGACTGCATATTGACCAAACTTTACATGTACCAACTCTCCCCAAACATGTAGCTCCTCTAGAAGTTTGGGTACAATAATGGGAAAAGTGTTACTCCTGAGTAAAGAAACACTGTTGTGCATGCACACAGGTGGGCACATGTTATACCCCTCTGTATGCATGCACAAGCCGAGGAGGCACAGGGGGCCCGTTTACTCTCCACCAGGGTTGACATGAAGGTGGAACCTCCATGTCACCGCCGGCTGAGAGGAAACTGGTAATATGCTTGGTGGGACCACGGCAGTCCCGTCAAGCATATTGCAGCCTCCTGACTGCCACGGAACCAGGGAACGGCAGTTCCCTGGCAACGTCGGTGGTCCCAGGGTGGTCCAACTCATAGCTAGCAGATGCCTTCCAACAAAAAGTCAAACAAGTCTTTTATGCCTTCGTTCCCCAACCTAATCTGTCTGCACCCACAGATAAATACCCAAGTGCTAGTCTAGCCCTCCACGCCAATACAGATATCCCTTCCACCACCATACCGGCTATGTTTCTGCCAATCACACTCGACCGAACTATCGAGCTGATCTTGTTAGTTAAATCTGGATCCCCGTCTGATCCATGCCCTCCCAAAATTTTGCACCTGCTCCTTGAAATCGCAGCATCCACTCTCTGGCCTATCTTTAACCTCATGATTTCTTCTGGGAACTTTCCCACTGACTGGAAAAGAACCACTATATAGCCACCCCTGAAAAAACAAATTTGGATCCTGATGACCCCTCCAGTTACAGACCTATCTCTAGGATACCATTTCCTGCTACAATTATAGAATGACACCTAAATGAGGAACCGTCCGCCTTTCTCGCGGAAGGTGACATCTTGGACCACTCATAATTTGGCTTCCGGGCTCACCACAGCACTGAGCTTGCCCTAATTACAGCCACGGAGGAACTTAGGTAGACCCGTGATAGAGTTGGGAGCACTGGCCTTATCCTTATGGATCTCTCAGTGGCATTCGACATGGTCAACCATGATGTGTTTGTTGAACTCTTTGCCTCGCTGGGAATCAGGGATAAAGCACTCCTACTCAGATCCTTCCTCTCATACAGGGCACATTCAGTAGCACTTGACTCATTTGTCTCCATGGATTTCTCACTACCTTGTGGAGTACTTCAGGGCTCTTCGTTGAGCCCCATTCTTTTTAATCTGTATGTCGCCCCGCAGGTCAAGCTTATAAGAACCTTTGGATTTCTGCTGGTGTCCTATGCAGATTACACACAAATCATCGTGTCCAGCAACAGCTTGTCCGCAGATACTGCATCTCGATTTAAAAACGGTATGAGGCACAAAGGGAAGTAGATGCAGACTGTCTAAAACGTAATACCTCAAAAATGGAAGTCATGCTTTTTGGTAACACGCCTATTATCTGGTCAGACAGCTGGTGGCCAAGTCACATGGGCCTTACCCTAGCACCAGCCAACAAGGTTAAGAACCTTGGAGTTCTCTTCAACTTTAAGCTCTCCTTTGAATCCCAGATCAATCACACAACATTCTCAACATCCTGAAAAAAGTACTTCCGTTCATCCCATTAGAACTCAGGAAAACAGTTGTCACAGCCTTAATTGATTCAAGGCTGGACTACTGCAATGCTCTTCTTACCAGTGCAAGGAAGCGCAGTTTATATAAACTGCAGACTACTCAAAATGCCGCTGCCAGAGTCCTGCTTGGGATCACTTGGTTCGATTCAGCCTCCAAGGCTCTCACAGAGCTATATTGACTGCCCATCAGTAAGAGCATTCATTTTAAGGCCTTATGTATTGCATTCAAGGCCACATATGGCAAAGGTCCATGGCAACTGTCACAACTTTTTTAAACCCTACATCCCGGGCAGATCACTAAGATCATCTAACAGTGGCAACTTATCTATCCCTAAGATATCCAAATTAAAATGGGGAGGCAAAAGTTTGGCTTACACCACTGCTAAACTCTGGAACTTCCTACCCACTTCCCTAAAAAATTAACTTAACCCTATGAATCCCTCATTTAATTTCATTTCATAATGGGGCGGTCAGACCGCTGGTGCGGCTGTGGCAGGACTGCCACCGCTGTGCCACTAGGAGTCTGGTGGTCCAAGGACAGCCAGACTTGTAAACAGGCCCTAAATTTAAGTGCTTTGCATTTCCATTTGCTGCCAATGTTCCCAGCCTGAGTGTGAGGCAGGATGGCACTGGATAAAATAGAGCTAAGTGTGCTTTAGTGGCAAGTGAGTGCCGGTAAACTCTGCCATGCGACGGTTGGCAGAGTTTTTGACGAACTCTGCACTCCAAGCATTTCAAAATTCCGCCAATTCCACCTGTGGAGCCTAGTTTACCGCCCACCCCTAGTTTCTGCTAGGGGCTTCTCTTCTACAGGCTCACCCTCAACGGGATCCCAGGGCCTAGCCCTGGCTCCCTCAATTGGGCTTCTGAGGCGAGGGCTCTTTCTCCTCTAACCTTGGCTTGTGCCTTTCTTCTACTTTGCACCTCTGCTTCCTTCTTCGCTCAGTGCTGCATGCTGTTCTTCTGGGTAAAGTTTTGACCTCAATCCCACTCCACAATGCATCCTCTGCAACCTGAGCATACACTGGGGGTGCATACCCTACATCTCCTCCCCACAGCATCAAACATCGGAGGGTTGGGACCTCTATTTTCCTCTCCACTGGTGTATGCTCCTCCAGAACTGCTATGGACCTCCCTCTGACTCTAGGGCATTTAGAGGGCAGGTTAGGAGCATATTCTCTTTGTTCCACTGGGGCCTGATTGTCCGCGACTAATGGGTGGGGGTTTAACCTCAAGGGAGCCTGACACAGGACTGAGAGGGGGCTGACTGCGCCAGGGCTGGTTGATCTGATGGTCTCCCTACCCTGGGTCTAGGGGCTTCCTGCCTGGTGGGGGGAACACCAGCCCCCTCGACCAGTGGATTGGTGTAACCCAGCAGAGGGGAGGGCGGGATGGCAGGCATCAAAGAGAGCACGTCCCTGCTGGTGTATGGTGGGGAGGTGCATGCTCGAGGATAATCTTAGAGAAACAGGGCCACCTCAAAGATGGCCCATAGTTCAAATAGGGCCTCTCAATTAACCCAAGTCTAACCTGCATACGTGGTCTGTAAGTGTTTCCTTGTGTGTTCTATGATGTTGGTATCGAACTCTCCCCCCTCAGGCCAAGGAAATGTGTGTGCCTTGGTATATGCGTGACACTCACTGTAGAGTTTCTCTAGTTTCCGAGCCTGTGTGGGGAACCTAGCTTGCATGTGATCCAGTTGTGTCTCCATGATAGATTAGGAAACTTATTAGGGAGTTTATAAACTTTTGACTGTTTCAAGGTTTAAAATAATTACTAATTCTACTCTGATCATGGGGAAACTGTGTACATGGTTTTTACTAGCAGAAATCTACTGGTTGCGAGCTCTGTAAAGATGATGCATCACAAAAAAGCTTGACAACTGACAAAGGCAAATGCAGTGAAAGAGTAACAACCTGTAACAAAGTGCTTTGGTTAGTTCAGAACTGTCTGGGTTGATTTTTTTCAGCAAAGTAGCAAATGTAGAATTCTGTTGTATGGAAAAAATTGTTATTATCTCATAAACGCATACACTACCATGACATAACATTCAGGAAGCACAATTGCACTATTTTGACAGCACCACAACATCAACTAAGTATAATTGGAAAAGCTTAAAAAAAATAGAAGAGCCCCTCCTAGCGCCTACAACCTGAGAAAAGGGGATACGCCGTGTAGTACACAGAGCTAGCTGAGCCGGTAGTCTGTTAGTATCGGCTCGGGGGACAAAAATAGCAACAATTTATGTGGAGGAAAAGGAACAACCTGACAACTATCGGCCCTCTGTGGCCAGATACAAGCTACTCCTTATTCACCAAGGTCTGAATTTGTCCCTAATGTCCAAATTACACCATTATTGGACCCAGTGCGTACCTTCTGTTCTAACACTAAGTGGTTCAAGTGAAAAAGTCCACCTCTTCAATGCATACTGTATCCAGATTGGCTGGGTGTTCCTAACTACATGTGAGATTTAACTTTATGATAGTTTGGGAACCTGTGCCTTCAGCCAAATATATTTTATTGGAACCAATTTTCTCCAACCTGTTTGTAGTGTACTTGCCTATCTGTGTGATCAATCAATGTTTTCCTTGGTTGCACGTTTGTCTTCGGGATGAGTGTAACCCCATCTGTGACGTATAAATCAGTAGACCTGGGTTTGGGTCGCAGGGCCTGTCTGAAAACTTATCTCTGGCTCAGGGTTGATGGTGAGGTCATTGGGTGAATTTGACAGCAACAATATGAGTTTGTTATTGCTTGTACATAGAACATGGTGTTCATTGATATAATTTATTGGTATTACTGCTATTGTGCATGTACATTGACAACCTATTCACTGATATCAACAGAACACACCACTTCTAGACACCACTCTAAGGAAGTAAGGTTCCTAGATGTCTGTGAACCCCTATAGCTTCAAAAGTATCCACTGTGGGGGTTCCCTATTGACTTCCAATTACCACAACAGGAGACAGGAGCTGTCCTTTCATCAGTTCAACCTTCGTTTGAAAGGAAATGTCTGAACCATTGATCTCTGCAAAGTAGCCATGCCTTTTTCTGAGAGTTTTCATTTGTGATATTATTTCATGACAAATGGTTGGCATACTGTAGGGGCACTCCGCTGATTTGCGTGAAACATATTGCTTCAAGGAATCTCAGATCCATGGCCCATTCTCGCCTCTTCACATCTCACTTGTCCGATGGGAGGTGTGGGATAGACTAACTAGTCAGGCCCTGTGGGTAAGGAGCAATCTTTAAAATGTAATTCTTATAGAACATTAAATACAAATCAGTGTTGATTGATTTTTACTTATAATTTGTCATAAGTAGGCATTTGGTAATGTGTAGATTTTCCAAAATGTAATTTATGTCAGTCTCATTGGTCAAATAGCATATTAACCAATGTAACATGATTAAATATACAAGTAGGTACAACTTACAAGTATTAAATGTGAGCACTATGCTTCCAGGCCCCCTTTAACAGGGTACTATGACAGCTGGTTCATCTAGTGGCAAATTGAGCACTTTTATCGAAAATGGGTACAGTTTGCCATTCACCACTCATGCCTGGGCTGCAATCTCAAATTTTAACTTTCCAGCCCATGTGCTTGGCCTTGCTCCACAGGCGAGTCGCCGAAAACCTTGCTACAGTTCACAAGTTGTGTTTGATGCTTACACTGCTTACGTGATCTGTGTGCATTCATGGCTGACTTATACAAAGGCCACCTATGTCTATTAATTAGCCAAAACAATAACCATAGGTTAAGGGGAAGCAAGCACAGTAAGGAACTTTTTATCTGTAACTTGGTGCTCTGAGATCAAAATCACCATCTATTACATGCATACAAGAAGCTTAAATATATTGCCTTGTTAGAGAAAAGGAGATTTTAATATTTTAATATTTTATATTAATATAGAAAGCCTTCAGTCATTAACAGGATTGCCAGAAATGACAAAGTGGTAGGCCACATGCCCATGCCAATAATTATGGGTGGTCAGTAAACTTCACTCATCCTTCGGACTTCGTGGAGTTTTGCCAGACAATAGGTGGCAGAGTTGTTTCTTGCTAGAGCAATTGACCGCCTCCCAGCGAGATTTCTCAATGTGGAGGGTTGCGGCTGGTCGCTACCTCTTACTTTGAGAAAGTTGCTGCTCGTGTTGAGAAAGCTGCGACCTGAGTAGAAAATCTACTCATGTGCAGAAAGAAGCAGCACCTTCTGACTCACTGCGTTGTACAATTGTGCTGATTTTACAATGCAAGAAGCTCCTGGCACTAAAAATCTAATTGAGCAGCGCGATGCCCTGAACTCCACAGCTCGCAGAACTCTAGGAATCTCACAGTTTTTAGATAACTGTGTGAAACTACACAAGTTCCACCCACCCCTACCAATAATTCCTTTCACTAAATAATCCACGATTAGTGATGACTTTTATGATTTTAGCTTAAGGTAAGTATGGGCAAAATGCACGAATTCGTGGTACGCGAATACGTGCGAAAGCAAATACGCGTTCCGCTTAATCCGCGAATTTGTGGATTTTTTTTGCATGTTCGCGGGGTGCTTTGCGTATTCGCGGGCCTCTTGCAGCGCACCGACCGCGAATTTTCCCATGCGGTCGTACATGGGTGTGGCCATCTTGTTCGCGTTGCATATTTCCGTTTCCGGGCGCTAGTGCATTCTCGCGTTGTGAGCGGGTGCGATTACGTGGTCGCTAGCGTTTTTGCATGCTCGCGGGGGAAATATCGCGCAAACTTACCCATGCGGTCCTCAATGGGCGCAGCCATCTTCTTTTTCATTCATTGCTATGGTTCTGGGCATGCTTTTTCAATCCTCCCCTAATCTTTGCAATCCTTTGTTACTTTGAACTTTTTTTAAATCTTTTTTACTCATTATCTATCCCTCTCTTTTTCTACATCTATTGTAGTGTAGCTCCTATTTTCCCAATAGGCTCTGCGCATTGGAATAGTACCTACAGCAGTAAAGGCCTAGGCCAGACGTTAACTAGGTCTACTACTGTCGATACTAGACTTAATTTTTGGGTTTGCCAGCTAAGCTCAGAGTTCGCTAGAAACTTTCTCGAATGTTCAAGGAAGGATTAACTCCCCTGATTAGACAAGAAGGGATTTAGTTTCTGACAACCATAGAACATGACAACTTTGCTCTCCCCTAATCAAGAGTCAATCTCAAGAGTCGTGTGAGCACAAGGCAATTATTTTACTCAGTCAGTACGTGCATTCTTAGTCTCATCAGAGTGTAGAGAAAAGGAAGAGACGGGCGTGTTCAATAAAAGATGTTATTTATTGATCAGTCTCTTTTCTCATACAAGAGAAATGGATCGATATTATTGCGATACTTATAGTTAAGTAAAGTGCATACATTAAAAGCAATAGTATAAAATAATACTGTAAAAACATTGATATGGTTTCTGAGCCATATGATGTTTAAAATGATTAAAATATATTTACATACACATATACATTTGACTAAACGTACTCAACTGGTGTTTCTAAATACGCCTACCCCGTGTACCTGACCTAAGTCTAATACGTGGGCGGGAATAGAAAGTTACAGTTTAAGTTAAGTTTGTTTTTGCCAAGTGAATAACTAAAGAATTCTCTAGGAGGGGTTATTCAGTTCTGTACCTGGAATTTAGGATGAATGAGGAATGGTATCTCTTTCTCTGCTTTCGATATTCCAGGCTGCCTGCGAGGGCTGCCCGGAAGCGCCGGTGCTGGGTCTCTCGGCTTGAGATAGCAGCGCGTCTCTCAGCGCGTCAGGAAGGCGGGGCTGTTGCCTGCGGGGTCTGCTTCTGCTCTCTGCTTCGGCAAGTATGGCTGCTCCGTCTTGTCACCACGCGTGTGTTTGCATAGGGCAAGGTCGGCAATATTTATACCTAAAAGGTGCCGGGATTGACGTAAGGATGGACATAGGTACGTCAATAAAGATGTCATACGACTTGCTCGTTAGCACATTCTTTACTAAAGTTCTCTGTGAAATCAAAACAATGGCCGCACGGATTATCCAGGTTGTCATAGGTTTGATTTGTTATGAGAACGTCGTATGCCTTATCAGGGGCTGGAGGAATGTCGCTTGTCTAATTAGATCTCAAGCGTTATGACCTAATCAGATAACACGTTCCTGTGCCGTAGTGTGACTGCGTCAGATAACGGTATCTGCATCATGGGGGATTTCTTGCCTCATGGGCTGACTGTTAGTTAACTAGCTAGGTAGGTTAACCAGAATATGGTCAGGAATAGGGGGATCGATTCAGAACCTATAGAAATACACGACACCCACTCCACGCTAACTATGGTCATATCTACTAATCTATGCATAGTATAACATAGTACAACATACTATAGAGTATAGTGTATACCTTACCACCCCAAAATACATAAATGCATTTTGAAATTTTCAAATATACTGAAAAATTGCAGTCATATATATAGTATGCACTTAAGCTATGAATTAAATGCAAAAGTAAACATGCATCGTTATGCATTATTGCTTTTTGGTATATGAGAAATACACATGAAATGGCTCTTAATATGGCTATACAGAAAAAAAGTCGAAACCATTTCATCACATAAAATATATTGTGAACATACCAGCGGGCAGCTAAAGTCTATATAAAGTCTATAAAGTATCTAAAAAAATAGAAATCTTAGTTCTCTAGGAATAGTTTCTTACTTTAAGCAGAAGATCAGTGTCCCGGGGAAAAATATATAGAAAAATATTTTAAGGGCTTGCTGAAAAAAGTTGCTGTCCGTGAACTGGATTGTAATTGTTCATGTGACTTTATTTTTTAAGTTGAAGGCCGAATTCAGGGCACGCCGTGTGCGAGTTTACTCAAAAGTCTCTATTTCTGTTCCGGAGAGAACATCATATCATTCAGGCTTTCGAAAAAACTGTCAACAGCTTCATGGGAAAGTTCCTCTAAGTCGGAAATAGGGGTAACCATGCATTCGTGTGCATGATTGTCTCCATTGACATTCTGATTTGCATTGCTGACAGAAGGTCGTACCTGTTCGATGCTGCTTTCATCTTGAACTTCACTACTCTTCAATCGCAGTGGTGAAGATTCCAGGAATGCCGTCATCAGAATTGGCAGCCTTTGAGGGCAGCACAGTGCGTGAACCTTGGTAGGAACCAACAGTGTATCTGCATCCACCGGCGCATCCGATTGTAGCGTCAGACAGGTGTCTAACACGCATTCTTCTCCGCATAGCAGACACCTTAGTACAGGTAAAACACACCTTTGCCACATTGGTCGAAATAATAGAAACCAAGTCATGTTCAGGTCTCTAAGCCGGGAGAGTCCCAGGATTTTTGATATCCGGTCCCGGTATCCAATGGCTAGGATCGTATCTTCCATTGTCGCGAGAGTTTGATCTGTGACATGGGTTGCCATATCGAAAAATAAGGACTAGGAATAGGATTCCTGCAATTAGTCCCAGGATCAAGGGAAGTCCGCCAAAAATCGAATGGACGAAATCTGGAAAAATACCCAGTATGGCTTTGAATGGTGTTAATGCCATCGAAAATACTGTCTTAAATACCTTTGAGACCCCTGTGGTATCAGAAATATTTAAGATTTCGCTCAGGATTTCCGCGAAATGTACGGGGGAATTGGTTGATAATAATGTATGTATCTCTGCAGTCGTCCTTGCGACTTGTAGATCATACGTTTCTTTTGATGACGTGAGCCTTGTAGGCGTCTGAAGAAGCACTGTTTTCATTCTGCTTAAAGTGTCTATTCGAATAGAAGTAATTTTCAAACTGGGCCATGCCCTCGCCTCCCTGTCTGGAAAGGAGCTGGGGAACAAAGAACGTCCACAGCACTTGACCTTCGCCGTCGTAGTGACGAGATAAGGAGTCCCGGGCATAAGACTACAGCATCTGCGGTCTACAATAAGAATGTAACTCCCATTATAGAGTCTTTGAAAGAATGGTTCTATTTCAGTTGCAGGTGCGCCTTGCTGGTGACATGAAAGGTTGTATGAATTCCCTTCACAGGCTCCGTGCAAACTAATACCGTTACACAGAAGCGTGCCGCTTAGTGACATAGCACAATTGTTGCCACTAAGAAACACTTTCTGTCCTTTGTTACTGACACATGCATGTGAATAGGGCAGGTTCCAAGTTGTTTTAAGGTACCCCTTTCCCAATTTCTCGTACATGCCAGCCTGTATATATTTTTGGCAGTGTTGAAACCTGAAGGTTGAGATTGGAATATTTATGATTCCGTGGATTATCCATTCACTGACAGGTCGTTCTGACATTGTCATTGGTAATCTTTCTAGTTTTTCAATGCTCAAGATTGTATAATCAGCACCCTTCTGCGCCATACCGATTTGTCTATCAGTAAGGTTAAAGATTTGGAATAGTGACGTTGTGTTGATTAAACGCCAAGGCACATAGCCTGAACGCAGATTTTGTAACGTCCAGCCAAGCTGTACGATAGAACGCAATTGTGACTGACCATGTTGTAATAACAGTAAGTCTTGCGATAATATATCGATTGCTGAAGACACAATGCTGTCCAATGAAAAAATTCTGGAGGACAGAGTCATTAACCCATTGTCCACTACAGAAAGTGATTTTTCCAAATTAATACGATCAATTTCACGTATTCTCTCTGCTGTTTCAATTTGAGTAACCTTCCAGGCCTCATTGTATGCTGCATATACAGAGGCTGCTATGAAACGCTTTTGACGCTGTTTGCGTGGTCCCATTATGAAATCACGCAAGTCAGCACCATCAGTAAGTAAAGTTAGGTGTTGCTTAATTTCAGGCAGTGTGGAAGTTTGTAGCCATTGAAGGCATAATTTGCCCACACTGTAGGTTGTTATTATCCCTGGGTGATGTCTTTGGGGATATCTAGGGTCTGGCCTGGTCATTTTGAAACCCTGTGTTTTATTCAGGAATCTATCTTGACAGTTATTTGTATCTGTGGGCCAGATCAACCATTGTTTCCAATCAGGATTTGTTCTGTTTTGGTTAAGTATATGGTTTATGTCTATTCCTTCATCTGTATCAGAGTTATTGCTAAACATTGTTGGCTTTGGAATAGACGGGTTATTTAAATCTTTGATTTTGGCTAAGCCAAGACAGGTGGTTTGTTGAACAGTGTCATTTAAAAATATCATTTGTTCTGGGATCATGCAGGCTCTAAACAAAGCTTCTAAACCCTGTACATGCCATTCTTTTGTGCCCCAAACACTTTTCAAATCAACATTTTGTCCCAATAATCGAATCCAAAAGTATTCATTTTTTCAAAGAATGAATCAGAATAAATCAATTTTGTGTTGGTTATCATGGTTTTGGTCCCTGTCTTGTTTGACAATTTATAATAAAATGTTTCAGCATTACTAGTGTTAAAACCTTGAAAGTATGAATATTTGTCATAAACGGTTCTTGAGCTCCCTTTTGGAGGTGTTGCACAATGTTCCCATTGATTATAATTTAAAACATTTCTAGGTTGTGCAGATTTATGCAAGAAATGGTTACCATAATGGTTATAGCAATACATACTATCATAATTTGTAGAACCTTGCAAATAATCATGTTTTGTAAATTTAGCAGACATTACTAGGTCAGACATCATGTTGTTAATACTTTCAAAGTCCCAATCATCAGCAAATGAGTTTGGTTTTGCAAAGTCACTCAAGGAGATCTTGATTTGGTGTGGGTACTTAAGGATCTCGACAGGACCATAAATTTCATAGTCAGTGTTGTCCCAGGCTACCCCACCAGGTATTGGAATTGCTGTGAAGTTGGCTGAAGAAAGTTCTGAAGAAAGTTCTCTTTTCTCGACGTGCGAAGATGTGTGTGGTTTGAGGACCAAGTTGATGTTCTGACTTGCTGTGTCCATTTTAGCATATTTTCCCTCAATGAAGCGTCCCAAAGTAAATACCATGATGAGCCAAAGTATGAGGATAAATGCACCAAAACCCACCCAAAATTCAATCCATGGAGAAATCAGATATGTTTCTTTTAGTTGTTTCAAAAGTTCCTTCGCTTTGTCTTTAAAGGATTTTGATGATGGCTGTGTCTTTTGTTCGCTGAAGCCTTCAGAGGAATCATCGAAGTTGATGAAGTAACCGGATGCAGTTCTGTCAATTGTTCCAATTGGTTCAGGATTTTTGTTTTTTGCATTTTCACTTGGTACTTCAGTATAGATTGGTGTGTCTCTGCTAAATGTCTTTATTTGGGTTTTCAGAGGTCTAAGTTCTATTGCATTGTTGCATAGTCCTTGTTGTTCTTCTGTAGGCGTTTCGAATGTGATGAGCCTCTTTGTTAGGACCTCTGTACTGGTAGCAAACCTTGGTGTGCTGCTACTTATTGGGAGTCCACTTGGCCTACTGTTTGTTATTGGCCACATGTTGTGGTTTTACCAGGTCGATGGATACAACTCGGTTCTCCTTTTTTCCAGCAAGTGGCGGTAGTACAACTGATCTTGTCCCGTTGACAGACAAGACAGGAACTGCTTTTCTGTAAGAAGGCCCAAATTCCTTCTTTACCGCGATCTTCTCCCTGACTAGATCCCCGACTTTTGGAATCCAGACAGGTCTTGCTGGGACAGGTGGTGATTCTTCAGTGGTTGTTGGCTGTTGTTTCAACTGTATGTTGCTCAGGTCTTTTCTTGTTTTGTTTAAGTCCTGCAAAATAGCCAAACGGTCTTTGACATCAAAGCTTTTTTCTGTTACCACTGAAGTCTGACTATCAAGGTCAGAGATCAACATCCTAGTTCCGAATAATAATTCGTACGGACTGAATCCCTTCAGAGAATTTCTTGGCAAGTTATTTAGACTACGTTGGACACTTATTAGATGTTTGACCCACCCAGCTCCCGAACCTAATACCTTTGCCGTTATAGATTGCTTTATGTCACGGTTTTTTCTTTCAACAATTCCGTTCCCCTCAGGGTGAAATGGACAAGAGTACCGCAATTGCACGCCCATGCTGACCATGGCCTCCTTATAAGCCCGAGAGCTAAAAGCAGGACCATTGTCCGAATGCAGAATGCCAATTGCGTATATGCCGATAAAGACCCGCAAATCTTTTATAACAGTTCTGGCGTCAGCCGTTCGCTGGGGCCACATCCATATGAATCTCGTGCATGAGTCCACTGCGACCAAGATATATTTATAGTTACCATCCCTTTGTAAGGGACCGCAGTGGTCTAGATAAACACAGGCTAATGGTTTATCCGAGATTAGAAGGGGCGTCTGTGCTGGACGTCTCACAGTTGATACTTTCATTTTTTGACATATTTCACATGCTAGAACATAGTTCCTTGTTTGTCTTCTCATTTGTGGCCACCAGTATCTCTGTTTTAATAATGATACTGTGGCTGAGACGCCAGCATGGGTAGAAGCAAGCCCTTCGTGTGCCGCTATTATTAGTCCTAACCTATGTTCCATGTTTGGAATTGCCCTATCCCCCACTCCAGGGATTTGAGCAAAAGGAACATTGTTTGCATCAGTTATGTATGAGTACTTTACTGGAAAGCCTTTAGGGAGTGGTTCTATCGAATCCTTTTCTGAAGCGCTGACAGCTTGTAATATTTCACTGTCTATTTTTGTTTTTGACCGGGTGACGGCAGCTACGGAAGCCGTTTGCACAGCTGCCTTCGCGGCCTCATCAGCCAATGAATTCCCTGCAACGTGAACGCCATCACGTTGATGACTCAGTGTATGTATCACGTGAGTCTTTGGTAGTTCTTTTTGTAAAAGAGCTACTTGTTCCCAGAGCATTTTGTGCTTGATTGTGCCACCTTTCGCATCCTTGAAACCATTTTGAAGCCAGATCTGCAAGTATTCATTGTAAGATTGAACGCAATAATACGAATCGCACACTATGAGTGTGGGGAATTCTCGATCCGTATTTTCAAGCGCCATCTTGAATGCTAGTAGTTCAGCTCGCTGAGCTGTACAATCTCCTAGAGATTGTGTTTTAGTTAGTGTTGGTTTAAATTTCCCTTCGTGCCAACGACCTTTAACAATCGCGCACGCAGCACTGTAAGCTTGTTTACCCCCTACTGCGGGTTGTGCTGATCCGTCTGTATATATTATACAGCCGTATTGGTCTAGAGGCAGAATTTCGGTTGGCAGAGGACATTCGAATTCATATTGTAGAAATTCTTGTGTTTTTAAGTAAGGATCAAATTCGTACACCACGTCTGTTGCAGCAAGAGAGTTAGCCCATTGTATCCATCTCGGATGGAGTGCTTTCGCATTTGGAATGCTTGCCTTTGTTACCGCCTCTAAGGCTGGTATTGGTGTCACGATTATTATTCGTTTACCTTGTGCCAGGGCTCGTTCTTTTGCTATAGCTGTCTGTGTTGCTGTAAGAATTTTTTCCGTTGGGCTAAATTTCATTTCAGCCTTAGTGTACAAGTGTGATTTGAATGCAATTGGTACCTTTTCTCCCTCATTAGAGGTCAGGTATGTGAATCCGCATCTCCCTGGGATGACTCGGATCACAAGGTTGCGTGTATTATCACGGGTTTCTAATTTTGTTTTAATTAGCATGTCTGTTTGTAAGGATCTCAAAATTTCTGTGTGTGTTTGAGTCCAACTGGATCTTTTAAAGTCTGGTTTAATTAGATCGTAAAGGGGTTTGACCCTTTCTGCGTAATTTGCAATGTATGTTCTTCCGAAATTTAGGAAGCCTAGAATTGACTGTAGGTTTTTTAGTGTTTTAGGAGCTTGGATTACGGCACATTTCTCTAGGAAATTGTCTGCCAGGCTTTTGCCTTCACTTGATAACTCATATCCTAAGAATAGGACTGTCAGATGTGCAATTCTGGATTTTTTGAAGTTGAATTTGTAACCCTCTGCAGCGAAACCAAGTATTATGGTGTTCACTCTTTTCAAGTGAGTTTCCAAGTCATCATCTGTTAAGTAAATGTCATCGACATAAGATAATGCTTCATCATCATATTGTTGTAGTAATTCTGTTACTCTCGCTGAGAATACCCCCGGGCTATTCTTGTACCCCTGGGCTAACCGACAGAATTGTTTTTGAGTGCCATTTACTGAGAATGCAGTTAAATATCTGCTTTCTGGTGCTATGTTTTGACAAAAGAATCCATTGGAGATGTCCAAGGTAGTTTTGTATTTTTTGCGCACTATGTTATTCATTAGTGCAGCACTGTGTGAGTTTTGCACTGCAAAAGTTTTGCAACATGTGTTAAGGTGTCGGTAATCCAAAACTAGACGGTACGAATTGTCTGGTTTGGAGACCGGAAACAAAGGATTGTTCATTTGTGAGGTGCAAGTTTCAATCACCCCCTGGTATTCTAGCTGATCTAGTATTTCATTTACTTGTTTTTTAGCTTCTTGCTTAATTGGGTACTGCCTTTGTGCAGTTGGTTGTGATTTTAACTGGATTTTGTGAGGAGGAGAATCCTCATCCCATCCTACATGATTTTTATATAAAGCAGGTGCTAAGGCCACTGCCCACTTTCTAGCAAGTGTATATTTTTTATGAATCGGGATTTGATTCGAGAAGGCAGGCATAATTACTTCTTCGCCATGAGGGCACTCCCTGACAAACTCTGGTGGCCAGTCTTTTTCAGCTAGAAGTATGTCATAACCCTTTGAGAGGTTATCCCAAAATAGTCCCCTTATTTTCCTAGTCTTATCTCCCTCTATACGTAATGTTATCTCGTATATTTTGTGGGGCTTGCTAACTCTGGTATCTGCAGTTTCCACTTGAAGGTATTCATTCGTGTCCACTGTCTCCAGATGATCCATAAGGACTTTGCGAGCTATGCTCACCTCTGCTGCGCTGTCTAGCATTGTCTGAGCCCACTCTCCGTTTTTCAATTGTGTCCTCAGTATTCTCGGCATTGTTAACTACCTTGATACTGGCTACCTTCTTTTTTGGAAATTGTGATTTCTTTTTCAGTTGAGCAGGTTCCTTGTCTTTGGACTTGGCGTGCTCTTCTGATCGTCCTCTTCTTTCCGATTTCTGCGAGGAATTCTGAAAAGATTGAGAGGGACGGGTATCAATGTCTTGATATCTATCAGGTTTTTTAATATTATCCCTATTTCTAAGGTTATATCTATTCCCAGAGGGTTCACTCTGAGGTGACCTTTGTCTCGGGTTTGGAGATTTCTCTCTTCGCCTAGGAGACCTTCCTCTGGACTGGAATTTCTTTTCTTTAGGATTGGATTGTTTGTTCCCATCCCAGTTCTTTTTTGGTGAATTATTATTATTATTAAAAAACATTTTTTCTGGACTTGTAGTCAGTTGCGGTTTTACTGGTATTCCACCTAGACTATCTCTGCCTAGTTCTTCATAGGATTTTTCTATGATTCTGGCAATTTCAGCTGGTTGGTCTGCTATATCTGTCTCTTTTAACCTCTGGCGGATCGCCACGTTTGCTGCTTCACCCTTTATGTTGGCTAGTAATATAGCCGAGACCTGCTTGAAGTCTTTTAGTAATTTCATACCAAGAGTTAAAGCAGGTTCTGGACCGTATTCATCTTGAATTTGTTTTAGCACATCTGGTATTACCGAAATGGATGGAACACCGTGCGTTTTTGTGTAGATGGAAGCAAAGACTGTACCCCAAGTGTCACAGTCCTCAATGTGTGGTGCGATTCCCATTGGGAGACATATAGTCAGAATCCTGTGTTTTTCCAGTGGGGTGGTGTCAGGAAACACCGCCTCTATTTGGGTAATTTTCTGTGCCAACCAGAATGGTATCTGTTCCCGTTTAGCTGGAACTTTACCTAGGCAGGATTGGATGTTCTGTGGTGTAATTTTATTTGTGTTCCCCTGGTGAGGGGTCAGCTGTGGAAGTTTAATCGCTGGCTGAATTGTTGAAGTCCGCATTACATACTGAACTAATTGTCTGTGAATTTTTAGTAGTTGTTTTAGCTGTATTAACAGCTCTGCTGCAGGCATTCTTTCGATGTCTGGATATGGTGTGTATCCGGCTAAGACCGGCCACTTTGCTCCTGGTCTTCCTAAAGGACCGAGCCTTGTAATGTGATTATTATGTTTTAGGGCGCCATCAAATAAGAGCAAATGCTCTTGGAATTTGAGTGGTACTTCCACCTCCTCGAAAGGAGTGTACTCATTAGGAGGTTCCTCTACTTTGTAATAGTGGAAGTACTTTGTTATAGTATTAGCTGCTGGAAAATGTATCCATGTATAGTATACCTCTGTCTGCCGATATTCGTGTGCCTCGATTACGAATATGACTGTGCCACCTCTAGGTGTCAGTCCATTTTCTATAAGTTTTAAGGTTATAGATCTCCTTTTGGCGACCGGAATGAGTATTATATCCGCGTCTGCTGCTTGCATGGTAGCATCAGCATCTGCTATTTCAGTAGCTAATCTAGTAACCTCTCGTTCTTCATCGCTGTCCATTTTGCTGACAGGATGGTATTATGTTTATTTGCAGATCAGGTTTCTTTATGGAAACAGAGATTAGATGCACAATATTTTGGAACAGTGTATCCTTCAACGTTGACTTAGACCAAGAACCATATATAGGAGTTCCCTCCTGCGAGGTTTTGGAGGATATTATAACCTTTCACCCACTCCAGACGTCTTTGGAGTATTTGGGAAAAGGGGTCTGAGTGAGAAAGCACGACTGAGTTACTCTAAATGTCTTACGTTAGTTTTATCGCCCTTTCCAAACGCGTTGGGCGCCATGTAGTGTAGCTCCTATTTTCCCAATAGGCTCTGCGCATTGGAATAGTACCTACAGCAGTAAAGGACTAGGCCAGACGTTAAGTAGGTCTACTACTGTCGATACTAGACTTAATTTTTGGGTTTGCCAGCTAAGCTCAGAGTTCGCTAGAAACTTTCTCGAATGTTCAAGGAAGGATTAACTCCCCTGATTAGACAAGAAGGGATTTAGTTTCTGACAACCATAGAACATGACAACTTTGCTCTCCCCTAATCAAGAGTCAATCTCAAGAGTCGTGTGAGCACAAGGCAATTATTTTACTCAGTCAGTACGTGCATTCTTAGTCTCATCAGAGTGTAGAGAAAAGGAAGAGACGGGCGTGTTCAATAAAAGATGTTATTTATTGATCAGTCTCTTTTCTCATACAAGAGAAATGGTTCGATATTATTGCGATACTTATAGTTAAGTAAAGTGCATACATTAAAAGCAATAGTATAAAATAATACTGTAAAAACATTGATATGGTTTCTGAGCCATATGATGTTTAAAATGATTAAAATATATTTACATACACATATACATTTGACTAAACGTACTCAACTGGTGTTTCTAAATACGCCTACCCCGTGTACCTGACCTAAGTCTAATACGTGGGCGGGAATAGAAAGTTACAGTTTAAGTTAAGTTTGTTTTTGCCAAGTGAATAACTAAAGAATTCTCTAGGAGGGGTTATTCAGTTCTGTACCTGGAATTTAGGATGAATGAGGAATGGTATCTCTTTCTCTGTTCTCGATATTCCAGGCTGCCTGCGAGGGCTGCCCGGAAGCGCCGGTGCTGGGTCTCTCGGCTTGAGATAGCAGCGCGTCTCTCAGCGCGTCAGGAAGGCGGGGCTGTTGCCTGCGGGGTCTGCTTCTGCTCTCTGCTTCGGCAAGTATGGCTGCTCCGTCTTGTCACCACGCGTGTGTTTGCATAGGGCAAGGTCGGCAATATTTATACCTAAAAGGTGCCGGGATTGACGTAAGGATGGACATAGGTACGTCAATAAAGATGTCATACGACTTGCTCGTTAGCACATTCTTTACTAAAGTTCTCTGTGAAATCAAAACAATGGCCGCACGGATTATCCAGGTTGTCATAGGTTTGATTTGTTATGAGAACGTCGTATGCCTTATCAGGGGCTGGAGGAATGTCGCTTGTCTAATTAGATCTCAAGCGTTATGACCTAATCAGATAACACGTTCCTGTGCCGTAGTGTGACTGCGTCAGATAACGGTATCTGCATCATGGGGGATTTCTTGCCTCATGGGCTGACTGTTAGTTAACTAGCTAGGTAGGTTAACCAGAATATGGTCAGGAATAGGGGGATCGATTCAGAACCTATAGAAATACACGACACTATATTTTGTGTTTTTTTCTACTTTTGGTTACTTTAAAACTACTTTTTTAAACTCTTTTCGTTTCTTTACTTTTTCCGTATTCTTTCCTATTTTTTGTTTTCAGCTGTCCAGGACCATGGCCAAGGGAGCCGGGAAAAGCAAGGGGAAGGGTCCCGCACCCCGTACCCGGCTCCCATGCGGGCGCTTAAGGGGGGAAGCAGTAATAGCCCGGGAGATTTTCAGCGCAGTGGAGGTGGCCACACTGGTTTTCTTCGTTCAGCGCCACCTCCCCAAGACCGTTGCGGCAGGCCCGGTGCCGGGTACGGGCTCCGGGAGCGTCAAAGGCTATGGGGGAAGGTGTGTCGGGCCATGTATCGTGAGTCTGGGGTCAGCGCACCTACAGCCAGGCGATGCACCGGTGGTCCAACGTCCTGGACCGGGAACACGACCTGCTCGACCTGCTAGGCATCGAGATCCCTGGGCTTGGTGAGTAGTAGTAGCTATTTAATCACTACTCTGTTTTCTCCTGCTCTATGTTATCATATTGCAAATGTTTGTTTTTTCCGAAGAGCAAGAATGCTGCCCATTACATTGCAGGTAAATTATGTTTCAAAATCTTCTGTGATTGCAGGTGCTCGCCTGCTCAGTGGCGGTGCTACTATGCTTACTTGTTTTCAATTTTGTGCTCATTTGGCCTGAGTGATTATGTATGAGTGTACTTTACAGAACTGCGTAATGCTAGACACAAGAGATTACATTGCAGGTAAATTATGTTTCAAAAGCTTCTGTGATTGCAGGTGTTCGCCTGCTCACTGGCGGAGCTACTATGCTTACTTGTTTTCAATTTTGTGTTCATTTGGCCTGGGTGATGATTATGTATCAGTGTACTTTACAGAACTGCGTAATGCTAGATATTAGAGACTCAAGTCCAGTCCTTCCTTTGTACTCCTGCCACCAAGAAGAGATAGTGGTGGTGATCATGACAGACTGTGTCTGTCACTTCGCGTGCTGTGTAGTGCTGCCTGCCAGTCCTAGTAGAACCTTTATGTAGTTGGTTTAGTGAGTAACATAACTTTCCAAGTAGACGGTCCGCAAATCCAGCAATACTAATATCCTAGTGGACCACATCAGATAGGTCAATACATTTAGTGCAATTGTTGTCTATTTCCCCGAAATAATTTGTTATTGTTTTTTTTTAATGTTTGATGTGGTTGACAACAATCATCCATGTTTGTGTCTTTCTTTCATGTTGAACATCAGCTTTACCCAGGGGCATGGCGATTCAGGCAGAGGTAGAGGCACCGGCGGAGCAGGGACAACAGCAGGAAGGCCAGGATCGGTCCGGCGAGGGCTCCTCTGCTGGCCCAAGTAAGTTTTCCTGTTAATATTAATAATTATACTTCCCTATCTTTTACAGCGCCTGTATTTTTTCCAAACGTTCCTCATTCTATTTTTTCCTAAATCGTCTTTGATTTTCTTGTAGACTGTTTCTAAATTCTTTTTTTTTTTTTTTTTTTTTTTATAAAAACCTTTATTTGAGCAAGCAGAAATGTACAAGGATGGGCCTACAACCACACGGGCCAGCCGCTAAAAAGGAGAAGAGACATATCACATAAGCCCGCAAAGGTGAGCGTCAATCAACAATGCAATACTCCACATTATATACAGGACCAAAACAGGTTTTATATATATAAAAGAACAAACACACAAAAAGGCGAGAGCGTATCACTGAAGGTCAGCCCAAGGGACGCAAGGGGGGGGACAGCTGCGGAGGTACAGTAATAATATCCTAAGCACTAAGGAGCCTGGAGCGGGGGGGGGGGGAGGGGGGCAGAGATCAGGACGAAGAAAGGGGGAAGAGCCGGGGACACCGGCTCAGTCCCTATATGAAGATTCCGGGAACGCCAGCCTAGGGAGATAGGGCAATCTCAATAGTGTCCACAAGGGGAGGAGTACAAATGTCGCCACGGTATTCGTTCCATTGACCCCACACCTTCACCCATGCCCTGGGTCTACCCCTGGCCACATAAACAGTTTTCTCACGGAACATGGACCAGTCCATATTATCCTCCCATTGCGAGAGAGCGGGGGGCCTGGAGGCCCCCCAGAGTTGGGCAATATCTCGCTTCGCGATCATGTAGCCCAGGGTGGCCCATCTAGTCTGCGCCACCGAATAGTCCGTGGGCTCCCAAACATTCAAAAGACAGTGACGAGGTTCCGGTCGCAAGGACACCCCCGTCACCACAGTCATCAGATCAAGCACGGCCACCCAATAAGCAGCCACCATAGGGCACTCCCAAAGAATATGCAGGAAAGTAGCCCGCAAACCACATCCACGCTTACACAGGCCATCAGAGGAAAAGCCCATCACCATGAGTCGCGGTCCCGTAATATACACCCGATGAAGGATCTTCAATTGGACCAGACGGAGTCGAGCCGGTATAGCCACCTCCTTCGGAGAGGAGAGGGCCGATTGCCAATCCTCATCATCAAGTTCCAACCCATCCCCCATCCACTGTTCCCGAAGTCGGGCCAATAATTCAGTCCGATTGTTAATCAACTTTTTATAGATCAGGGAGATAGTGCTATCAGGAAGATGTCCGTCAAGGATACGGTCTTCAAGTGGGGAAGAGTCAGGCGGAATCTCACCAGGGGCAAACACCGAAACCAAAGCGTGCCTGATCTGTAAATAACGAAAGAATTCCCGACTACTCAGGCCGTAGTCAGCCTGGAGGGCCTGAAACGGCCGCACAGAACCCTTAGAATATACATCCCCCACTTTGGAAATCCCAATCAAGTCCCAACGGTCAAAACCCTTGGAAGACCAAAGACCGCCCAGACGTTCCGAAGCATAGAGCGGCGTTGCCAACGTCAAGCGATCCTCCCAGCCCAGGCTCACATTCACAGCACGCCACACAGTCAAAGCAGTCAAAGTAGGCCCCACAAGATGGCGCCCAGCGGAGCGAGAATAAAGTACTCTATTAAAGTCACCTCCCGGAAGCTGAAATTTATCCATCTCGAACGCCGGATTACGACCCGGAGAGAACATAGCGTGATTAATAGCGGACAGATGGGAAGCCCAGTAGTATCTCTTAATGTCGGGGAGCGCCATGCCCCCATCGTACCATGGGATAGAAAGTTTCGCGAGAGCAATGCGCGGTCGCCCATCCCAAATAAGTTGTCTCTGAAGACTCTCAATCTCCCGAAAATAGGTCTTGGGGATAGGATCATAATAATTCTGGAGAGCGTAGAGAAACCGCGGTAGTGACATCATCTTAAACAGGGCCGCCCGACCCAGCGGAGACAGAGGAAGTTTGCGCCAGCGGGCAACGTCCAAACGGAGCCTAAGCAACGGGGGAAGGAGATTACGATCAAAACGCAGGGAAGGATCCAAGGTAACAAAAACCCCCAAGTATTTGAAACCATCCCGGACCACCTGAAGAGGAAGTCTACTCGGTAACGGAGGCAAAATACCAGACAAAACATATACACAGGATTTAGACCAGTTGATGACAAGGCCTGAATTGGCGCCAAAGGACGCAAGAACGTCAAATAGAACAGATAAAGACTTGCGAGGAGAAGTAAGATACAAAAGGATGTCGTCCGCATAAAGCGAGACGCGGTCTTCGAAATCCGGGGCCCAACGAATACCTTTAAGGGACGGTTCCCAACGGAGCCAGGCCGCCAACGGTTCAAGAGCGAGCGCGAACAACAAAGGGGACAAGGGGCAACCCTGACGGGTACCCCTGCCCAAGGAGAAGGGGGCCGACACTCTACCGTTCACTACAACTTGCGCCAGAGGTTCCGCGTACAACAGCTTAACCCAGCTAATAAACTCGCACCCGAATCCAAATTTCTCAAGCGTCGCCCATAAATAGGGCCACTCCACAGTATCAAAGGCCATGGAGGCATCCAGGGACGCCAAAATGGCTGGTTCAGTCAAAAGCCCCGCCCTCGCCAGCGCGCCGTGGAGCCGACGTAAATTCAGAGCAGTGTTGCGATGCGGGATAAAGCCAGACTGATCCGGATGGACCAACTCCCCAAGAACCGTAAGGAGACGGGTCGCCAAAAGTTTAGCCAACACCTTAGGTTCAACATTCAATAGGGATATGGGCCTATACGAGGAACAGAGGTCACGCGGTTTACCCTCTTTGGGAATGACGACGATTGTCGCCAGACGCTGATCATAGGGAAGCATGGTCCGCTCACGAGCTTCTAGAAACATGGCGCGGAGATACGGCGCCACCTTATCGGGGCATAACTTATACAACTCAATAGGCAAACCGTTCGGGCCCAATGCTTTGCCCGAACGGAGCGATCGAACTGCACTAGCTACCTCATCATTCGTAAAAGGGGAGTCCAAAGCAATACGGTCCAGGTCGGTGACACAGGGCAAGGCGATATCACGCAGAAGAAGGCGGGAGTCGGCAATATCTCTCACGGACACGGGGGCATATACCACACGGAAATATTCCGCAAAACGATCGACGATGGCGGTCGGATCTATCACATTCTCACCACTCGCAGACTGAATCACGGGCACCACACGATTAACTCTTTCTTTCTTGTCCAACCACGCTAGGAGTTTGCCCGCTTTGTCACCCACATCGTACAGTCTTCCCTGCTGCTCACGAAACATCACCTTCGCAGCGTCAGTGACCAAAGATTTATATGCAAACTGTTTTAGACCCAGGGCATGGAGTCTGTCAGGCGTGACACCAGATTCCAACTCGTCCTCCAAAGCAGAGATCTCCCCCTCAAGGTCCACCACCTCCTTCCTCCCCGCCCTCTTAGCTTCAACAATCAGGGAAAGGGCCTGTCCACGAATCACAGTTTTAAAAGCCTCCCACAGGGACACAGCCGAAGAGACCGACCCCTCATTTTCCAGGAAATATGAATCCATGGACTTGAGCAAGAGGGTACGAGTCTCAGGGGAGGAAAGATACCAAGGGTTAATGGGAGCCACTCGGCCCGCCGCCTCTACCCCAACCTCGAAACGAAGCCAAAGCGGCGAGTGGTCAGAAATACCCCTCGGCAAGTGTAAAATCTCACGAACTGCCGATGATTGGGCTGCGGGCATCAGGAAATAATCCAGCCGGGACAGACTGCCATGGGCCCCAGAATGGAAGGTGTATTGGAGCTGAGTCGGATGCAACAGTCGCCAGCAGTCCACAAGGCCAAAGGTGTCTAAAAACCCACCCAACCACTGCTGAGCTAGCGGGGTATCTCTAGGGGGATGGCGATCGTGAAGGCCGGAGAGCACCGAATTAAAATCACCGGCAAGAAAGAGAGTGCTATCAGGGAGATCCAACAGAACACGGCCCAAGTCAGTAAAAGTAGAGGCCTGCAAACCCGGGGGAACATAAACATTGAAGAGAGATAGGGTACGGCCTTCATACCTACCCACCAGGACAGTATATCTCCCACGGTCATCATGAATCACCTCATCAATAGCCAGGGGGAGGGAGGTTCGAACCAGAATACCCACCCCCCTAGAGCCAGAGGTAAACCCCGAGTGCGCCACAAGGCGGTAGCCCCATCTATTCATTGCATAACAAACATTACCAATCAAATGGGTTTCTTGCATGAAAACAATGTCCGGTGACAAACGTCGTATACATTTTAAGACCACACTGCGCTTAATACGATCTCCCAGGCCATTAACGTTCCAGGAAAGAAATTTCAACCCTCTACCCCCCATCCCAACCACCCGAGCCAAAACCCCCCGTCCATGAGCTAGACATCAGAAACAGCAGCAAATACAGGAGCAGATCGCCTTGAAAACAACACACAAAAAAGAAAAAACTTCCCAACCCCCCTCCCCCCAACTGAAGAGAAACACCCCCCACCCTGCACCCCTGCAAAAAGCTAAAGAGCCACCCCAACCTGCAGTGTGCCTGTCGCCCAAGAACCCCTATTCTACACAAAGACCCCGGAGGAGGAGGAAAGGTCTCCGTTCCATCCACCCCCCGACCTCAGCAAGAACAAAAAAAAACAACGAAAAGACAGAATTATCACAATGTAGAGGGACGCCGGCCAATACCCCTGAGAATGTATTCAAAATAAAACAAAAGAGCCGAACAGTTAGATCTCCACACCACCTTCGGCACCGCCAGGGTGAGCGGCGGAGTCTGTCTCAGGAGGACGTTCAGGCAGTGAGTCCAGCCAGTCATTAACAGCATCTGGCCGATCAAAGAAAAGGGTACGTTCATTGTACTCAACCCGGAGTCTAGTGGGAAAAAGCATGGCGTAGCGTAGGCCCCGATCCCGGAGACGTTTCTTAGCACCACGAAACTCCATACGTTGTTTCTGAACCTGTTGGGAAAAGTCCGGGTAAAAGTTCACCGTAGCATTCTCAAAGGCCACCGGGCCCTTCACCCGCGAGGCCTGCAGGATAGCGTCCCGGTCCCTATAATGAAAAAGCTTCGCTACAATAGGTCTCGGCGGGGCTCCCGGCTTGACTTTGCCCCCTGGAACACGATGTGCACGTTCCACCGTGAAGAATTTCGTGAGACCAGAAGGGGCCAAATGGTTCAAGACCAGATCCTCAACCAGGAGATCCACCGAGTGGGGTTCAGGGTTTTCCGGTACACCAACCAGGCGAACATTGCAGCGACGCGCCCTGTTTTCAAAGTCCTCCAGGCGACGGGTCATGAAGTCGTTCCCCCGACGGAGGTTCCCAATCTCTGTCTGGAGCTCCGAGACATCGTTCGTAAGGCTAGAGGATTTAATATCCAGTGATTGTACCCTCTCATTCGTCTTGCCGAGATCAGCACGAATCAGATTCACCTCAATAGCCACGGTGTCAAGCTTGTGGGCCAAGGCCTCGTACTGTAGGCCGATGGATTCCTTCACACCCGAGATGGCGCCCATGATATCCTGTAAGGAGGGCTCCGCCGATTCTTCCAAAAGTCGCTCGGACGCAATACTAGAACCAGGCAGGGCAGCTCCGGGGGACCCCTTAGAATGGGTATAACGGTCCATGACATTTGATTGAACTGGAGCTCCGCGCAGAGGTGTTTTCGTCTTGCGCGTCTCCCTGTCCCCTCTGCCCGCCATTTTGAAGATGCGTCACAGGACAAGCCACCAGGTTCGACGGGCCCGACACCCAAAGTATAGAATCAAAAGTACAGAAAAAGGGGGCACCACTCGGGTAGAGGTCGCCAAACCAGCAAATAGGTCAGATGAAAGCCCAACAGCCGATCTGCCTCCAAATCGCAGTCGCAACACGACATCCACAGCCGTGGCCCAAGTCCGAACGGAATCGAAACCGAAACTTAGGAAGGGGGGACCCACAAGGCCAGATCTCCTGCCGATGTTGTTCAATTGCAGGACGGCTACAGCACCGCACCCCGTCCCGGGCGCACCTCAAGGGCGGAGCCCAAAAGTTCAGAGCACCATAACTCAGGAACACGAGATCCGAATCGATTTCTGAAAAGTGCCAGGGTAATCAGCCAAACGTCCCCTACACGAATTCTTGCAAGAAATCAGGATTCAGCCAGGATAAATTGTCGGGAGCGGCGAGGGTCCGGAGAGCGCTGTGCTCAAGCGGCCATCTCGGATGCCCGCCAAGCTCCTCCTGTTTCTAAATTCTTATCCTGCCTCTAGTATGACTCCCTGTGGTACTACTAGATTATTATTAGTCTGTCTGTGTAGCTAACTAAGCTTGCACAGTTGGCAAAAGGTGTTTAACAAAACTCCTATTGTATTCAGCAATAGCTCTATGCACTGAGTGCAGTCCTCTGGGTTGTCCATAATGTCTATTGAAGTCTTCTAAATGTTTATGCTTTGACAATTCCCAACAATAAAATGCCAATGGCCACCAAGAATAAGATACTAGTTTACTTTTTGATTGGATAGGAGGACAATCCATACTACTACTGTTGCAGGGACTATTCTGCACAAACAGAACTATGGACAAAAAATAGGTCATTGGTTATAAATTATAATAGGTGCAGTTAGACTTTCCACATACTGCAGTCAGAACAGAAGTTGAACCCCCAATCTCCTTACTGACTAGCTAGTGTGTCAGAGTCAATATTTAGCTCCTGAATGCAGCGATGATTGATCCCCAATAATTATACAACCCAGGACATAAGACTAAGGAGTCAGAGTCCCGACCTCTCTGAGCCACGGACTCATGCTTGCAAATTGCAAACCCTTTCGCTCACTCACTCATGACCAAAAACCACAGTGTCTATGTAAGTTTTAAAGCTTTATTAAAAGTAAAAACATTTATTAAAATCAACTTCATCATGTAAATGTGTTATATTTGTAAAGTGGCTGCCAATGCGACGGGCGTCCCGGTGCTGCACTCATACTGCTGTGGAACCCTTCCTGGCTTTTCCATGTGAAATGGCCACTCCTGGGCACCCCCAAGGTGAAGCCAGGCATCCAAGCGCTGCTGGGGCCGTTGTGGAGATTAAGCAGGCTATTGCCCAGAGTCACAGAGTGGGACCCATGATTAGACTAGGCACCGAGGCGAGAAATATCAGGTCTGGGGAGATTGTGTCCAAGAGCCGCCGAGGCGGGAATTGAACCCTGGTCCCGGGCCAGATCTCTGCATCAGGGTCTGCCGCTCTAACCATTGAGCCACGCTTCTCCACAAGAGAATCCACGGTGAAGGATTCAAAACTGAAAAGTGGCTGATTTCACACATTAATTGTGTGAGAGCCCTCACCTGGTTAGAACTTCAAGTCTTCTTTGTGGGGATGAATCGTTGCTCACTCCGTCCAAGTGATGATGATCTGATCTTGCTCTTGTTCTTAGAAGGGAAGCTTCTGTCTGTTATGAGAAAAATGGTGCGTGTTAAAAAGCAAGCATTCACCAGTTGTGCCAAAAAGTGTAGCAAGACATGTTACGGCTAAGCATCAATAAAAGAAAACCTTCTCTGAAGAAAGGGAAATTTGTAGTTTAGAGACTAGAGAGTCACAAATTATTAAATTTGTTTATGTAGTACTAGTAAAATTTTTTCATTCCTAGACAAAATAGGGAGTGGTGTATATGGCATCTAAGAATATGAAATGTATTTTCTAGGCGGAACATCGGCACAGCCATCCACCAGTGCCGGGGCCAGTGCGGAGGTGGGCACTCCTGGGGCGGAGGCGGCGCAACAGCCATCGGGAACTGCTTTGGGGTATGCCACAGTAGTGGCGGGCAGTGGTAAGCTATTATATTCCTTACTTATTGAGATTGCAAACTGCAGAGTGTGCTCTCTGCACGGGTGTATATGTTCTACAGTACAAGTACACTTTGCTGTTAAGAAGACTTACAAATTTAGAACTAAGTTTTTGTCAACCAGGTAGAAGACATTCACCCTTGACTTCGCATTAGCAATAGCATTAGCGACGGTAGTTGACGAGTAACTAATGGCCTCCTCTAAATTTGACTTCAACTCAGCTGTGAAAGTTTTATCGAGAAGCCAAGTCAGATCAGAGATGAACTTGATGGATGGGATGAACGAAAAGGGAAAGAAGGGTGTAAGGAAAGACGAGCGAGTTAAAAATGACTGGCAAAGAATGATACGTGTTTTTGAATGCTGCCCGAGGTGGCTGGGAATATGATGCATGGCCGGTTGAAGGCTGAAGCAAGGATGGGTGGAAGGAGAAAGGGAAGAGGACTGCCTGGGTGGGTGAAACAGAAACTGTATGTGTGCGCAATATATCCTTTGGTTCAAATTCAAATGCAAGTCAAGCACGGATGCATGGCTGGTGGTTTACAAAATAAAATAAAAAGGTTGTTTTTCCATGAGAAAAACTAAGGTTTGTCCAGTTGAGACATTAAGAAGAATGATTGACATTTACTTTGAATGAATGGATGACTGGATCATGGTACTATCTTACTCATAGATAGCATAGGGGTATGTAGACAGAGTAGACGGTCTCTGGATAAAGTAAGTGTTACTTTGAAGAGCATGTAACACCGCACCCGCACGTCGCTTCCAGTGTAGCAAAGGCGAGGAAAAGAAGTTGTAATTTTTCAGAATACTACCATGACTAGTAACAGTAGCTTGCAAGCACAGAATATATCCTGCGATTACGGGGGCCACCACTCACTACATCTGTTAATAATTGTATTACAACTCTGTCATTCATGTGTGGCCTATCAGTGTACACTCAATAAAAAACAAAGCACCTAAAGTCATCCCATATGTAAGCAAATATCCTGTGAAGGGATAGATAATCATAAATGTATTTATCTTCTTCATTTTCCTTTTCTAGTAGTCATTGGCACTGCAGGGTGAAAGTTAAATTAATTAAGCAGTAGCCCTTCTAACAGAGTATGGCGAGTGCCACCTGTAATAGAAAAGTAAGAGCTTCACCACCTGCATGTACTAGAGTGGTGCAGTAACGCAAGTCTGTGTCATCATGGCTTGCATCTGTTTTTCTCGGGTGCAAGATGACTGCGCTGGCATTATGCCGGCTTCCAGAAGTTTACTTACCAATTTCGCTAAACAAGAGAGAAGAAGAAGAAGAAGACTGGTGTACTGTCTGAGTCTAATGTAGTGAGTCCATATAGTGCTAGTAGAATTGATTCCTGAAACTCCCACTAATGTTAGAGCAGAGGCCGACGAAGTGGGAGGTTAGATAAATACAGGCCACAAATGTTATGTACTGTGCTTGCAAGTTGCTAGTGCTACTGTGACACAACTTTCTGCTGAATTATTTTGTGTTAATCTTAAAGAGCATTGGTTACAGTATGTGTTTCTTTCTTCATATAGATGCTCCTTCCAAACTAACATGGAAAGAGCTGGCTAGACGGGCCCGGCATCGGAAGCTGGAGGCAATTGTCGCCGAATATCGGCGGCTGGTGGCCCAGGAGGAGAAGGACACGCAGTCTCAGTCCACAACATCCACCACGACAGCTGCATCCTCCTCCGCGCACCCTGGGTCAGCCAGTCAGCGCAAGCCTCCAGCGGTACGGAGCCGTGGTACCACAGCCACCCGCCACCGCCAAGCAGCCAAAAAATCAGCTGCCCCCCCAGCAGGTGCAAGGCACGCATCCACCGCCTAACCCTCAGGGTGTCCAACCTTGAGCACGAGATAGAAAGAGCTAAAACCCTGCTCAAGAACCTCCGCAGGGAGCAACGGGACCACCTGGACAAAAGACACCGCCGGCGGCAGTAGTAGTCCCGTGCCCCTTTTTTAAAGACTTTTGGGGGGGTGGGAATTTGGGAGTTGGGTTTTTTGGACTTTGGGGACTTTTTATTTCACGGACATTCTTTGGGGTTAGGTAGGGGGGTGGGTCGGTTCTTGCGGGATAGTTTATTTTTGTTAGGGATAAAAATAATTATTTACTTTCAACTTAAACATAGCATACGCATTTTTACTGTTTTGCGGGGGAGGCAGGGGGGGTTAACTGTAAGTTTGTTTTCCTGAAACTTAACTGGATGCCTGATTCAAATTGTCTAAGTAATCACCCAAATGTTTACAAAAGTAAGTGCCACTGACAGAGTTAGTGAATTCAAGTGTCCTACTACTTTACTAGTACTACCGTCAGTCTCTCCTCTCTCCTCCTACTCCATTATCCTTCCTCCCCCCAAACGCTTATCTTACCTGTGATTCGTGTTTGATAATAGGGTTAGGCACAGGTCTGGCTGCATGGCAAATGGCGATTAAGGTTGGCAATCCTGGATGGATGAAATGGCATTGTTGTGGTGGTAGTAGTGGTGGTACACAGTGGCAGTAGCAGCATATGAAAAAAAAGAAAATGAAACCTTGAGTGGCCTGAGTGGAGCATTAGAACAGTATGATAGATAGCACGGTAAACACAAGAACAGTGCCATAATTTAGCCTAACAAATGCTAAAGTATTCAAAGTATAACTACGAGTTACGTGGAGTTTGGCTTTGGCTAATACAAGAAATAGTACTGAAGGTGAAGGACACAGCAGCGTAATCATTCGCCACGTGTAGGAGGAGGATGTTCTTGATGATCAATCCAGTTGATGGCGCCCATGAAAATCAGATTTAATTTGCATATACATAGTCATGGGTCTGTGTCTAGCTGAGTAAGAATATATCTTTGGATTCCTTCACCAGCCTTGAAATTGATTTTCTGTTGCTTTGACCTTATCCTCCCCAGCAAGTGTGTGGAATTATTGTTGTCATTTAGTCACACCTCAATGCAAACCACACAGCCCGGGGTAAGAGGGTTAGGGTTTGAAAATTGGATGGGAATGGGTTTTATTGGGAAAGTTTTGTGGATAGAGGAAAAAAAACACAGCATGGACAAACAAAAAATGAAGATAAACAAATCTTTGGATACGAAGATATCCATAAATCTTTTAAGGGACATAAATGAAGTGCATGCACTACTGCATGCATAACGTTGATTGCTAAATGGATGGTTAGGTTACTTAAACTAAGTAGTACTTTCTACAACTTACTAACTATGTAGAAACAATGTGACAGTACAGGGCTGCAGTAATTATGCAATTTCACTTGCCTATCTGCCCTCAGAGAGAATAAACAACACTTAGTACATGAAATTAGTTTTAAAAATAGCAAACAAAAACATGTACAATGGCTGGAGGGATGAATTTGAAGCAGAGAGCAAATAAATGCACAGAGTCACACTCATAGAAGTTCACAACAATAACATTATTTAAAAGATAAGGAGAAGTGAAGAGGATACTGTAACTGTATGTTGTAGTTGTCCTGTTGAATTTGGGAAGTTGCGTGCATCCAGTCATTCCTCTTATTCGCGGTACTCCTCCATTCCATCTGGCGCTTCGTCGATCAATCTTGGTGACCAGACACACTGTCCACTGCCTGCCTGGCGGATGCGGAATTGCGGATCGCCAATGGTAAGCCTGAGTTAATCGTTATTCCAATTTCACAGGGTAAAATCCGGCCTGTAATTGTTGATGGAAAAACAGGAAGTGATATTAAAACACCACGGAGAAAAAAATATAAGGTACGCTGTGCTGTGCAAAAATAACACTTTCAGTTTCAGAGGCGACAGTATTACATACAAGCATCATTTCGAAAGTGCGTACTCTGAGTCTCCTTTTCAAGGATAATAATTAGTAAGTATGGGCAAATTGTGCGGATCTGCGGTCCGCGAATTTGCATGAAATCGCATAAAAAACCACCAATTTGCTGATTTTCCCACAAACACGCGGATGTTTTTGCGATTTGCATAACTATTACTGGAGTACTTTCTACTGGCTAATCAAGTAAGTGCTACCTCGTTGGGTAAATGTATAGTGCTTTTCCCACACTACAGCTGCGTAAAGTGCCTGAAGAGTTGTCTCCAGTGACATCTGCAATAACGCATTACCGGCAATGTTAGCCTATAGGCCAAAATGCACCTTAGAAACAGGGCCAAATCACCTTTCCGCTCAACCTACGACCAAACTGCTGTTTGGACACAAAATTAGACTTTCCCAGCAGTGCACCCAGACCCCTAAACCCACTCCCAAAAATCTAGAACACCCCACATTACCCTCCCAAAAACGTGCATTACCGTGACCTCGCACAGGCCTTAAAATCGTGCCCAAATGCACTATGAAACTAGGCCCAAAACACCCCTTTTCCACCATGGATTTTCTTCAAACCACTTGCTATCAAAATTAGACCTTCCCAGAAGTGCACCCAGACCCCTAAACCCACTCCCAAAAATCTAGAACACGCCACATTACCCTCCCAAAAACGTGCATTACTGTGACCTCGCACAGGCCTTAAAATTGTGCCCAAACGCACTCTGAAACTAGGCCCAAAACACCACTTTTCCCCCATGGATTTTCTTTAAACGACTTGCAAGACATTACTAACTCTCATACCTGCTAAGCAAATCCACTAAGAGCCACCTACAACACACTCCAATCGCACCCTAAAAACACGCAATAATCGAAAATTAACATGGGCGCCTATGGCAGCGGTTTTCCTTCATCGACTTTGCCTAAACACACCCTTCCCATCAATCGATTCCTCCCAAATTTCCTGCACAACCACCAATTTCCCCTCCCTACAACTCACAGAAGTCCCGTTCCCCTAGCTCACCTGGAACACCCCAAACACACTTACTCCTTGCGCCCCTAAACCGCCATTGGATAACATTGCAAATGGCGCCTTGACAAATAAATGTACTTCCACTACTTCGATCCTCTTGAAACTTACCAGGACACTTGTTCCAGCGATTCCCAAGAATCACAGCAGGGCAGAACAAAATCGATTCACTGGAAGGTGTTCAACTTTTCACCCAAACACACGCGCCCTCAAAACACCAAAAAAGGCCAAAATTCAGTCAATTCTGGACCACAAAACGCCAAACCCCCCTAAAACCTTGCCAAAATCATTATGAACGAGCCTGCATCGGGCCCTGAGCCCTAGACTCCGGGAACCCTACCAAATTCAACCAAAAAAACCCTAGTAAACAGCACTGAACCCCCAAAACAGCCCTAAACCCTAAAAAACACCCAAGCTCCCTCAAAACTAGCCCTCAACCCTACACTGAGTTGGCCTAAAAAAAACAAATATCCGCCCGCTGGTGAATGGCGAATTTTCGGCAATTTCGTGAGATTTGCGGAATGCGAATTTGCAGGCAAAAATCCGCAAATTTCGCGAGCGGAACAGATTTTTGGCCCATGCTTGCGGCAAGGCCATGCAGATGGTCAAGGAAGGCACTACTGAGTGAAGCAACCTGATGTAGCGTACCTGGGCTCTTTGACACAGACAGACAAAGCAAATCTAATTGTATGCAGCAAGCCACATAGCCCCAATTTTACATGAACTGCTGTCTGGACTCTGCCTGGCATAACAACACTACACTGCCTTGACCACTCCATACCACGACTAGGCAGACATGTAGTTCTGCTGTAGTAGTTGTTGTAGACTGGTTTACCCGTTTGCCACTCACGAATTGGCCATAGTTCTTCCGTAAACCGACGCTGATGATTCATCCATCCCAGTGAGTGACTGTAAAGAAAAAAGATATATTATTTAACTTTGATTATCAACACTCATCATCAACCATCATGGTATGTTGGCAAACAGTGAGTCCAAGGACATTTTGCATATTGGAAAATGCAACGTAGTGGCCCCTGCAGTTGAAGTACAATTTGATTTAAACAAGGTAAAAAAAAAGCAGAGTAGACTTGAGTTACATTTTGTGTGTAAAAGATTAAATAATAACAGAAGACCTATGATTCATTTCATGCACAACAAACAAACAGCAATTGCTTTCATCAGAGCCAGACAGCCATTGCTGTCCACTGCATGCCATCTTCTCATTATTCATTACCTGTTCCACTTTTTGTCCGCATCTTCTTCTGAAAGTGAGGGCCCACAGGGCAGCCTCTCCTGTCAATTTCAGAAGTAACTGTCAGCAATCAGCAAGCATGTAGTCAGTAATTCCAGTCCCACTTGAAGGGACTCGTCTACGAAGACAAAGTTTCTAGATTCTGCGTAATCCAGCCCTCTGCCTTGAGGGAAATGGATAGGGGGAGTCTGGAGGAGGAGAAGAGAGGAGCATGATAAAGTTGTGAACTTGTAAACCTCAGGAATGCAGACTGCGGCACCTTCAAATCAATAAGGAAATAAGATGAAGACAGTACTGCTGATGGACTTGTTGTGATTAGGTGATTAGAGTTTTGTTGTGGTAAAAGTTGCAAAACAAAGAAAGACACACAGGAATAAAAGTGAATAAGGACGGAAAAAAAAGGAAGTCATTTTCAGGCCTCGGTGTCAGGGAAGTAGAGCTCATCCTCAAACTCTGTGAATTGAGACGGGAGTAGGTCATCTAACAGAGAAGAACTTCCGTCACCTAAGTCGGTGTCCTCTTCTTCCTGCTTGCATTCACGTATTTTGTAATCTGGTGGTATGAAGTGCTGATTCATTTTGATCATTGTTAACCTCTCGACATTTTTGGGCGAGAGGCTGGTCCTTTTTGAAGTTACAATGGCACCAGCAGCACTGAAAACACATTCAGAAGACACGCTTGCGAGTGGGCAAGACAAATAATTTAGAGCCAGGTTGGTGATCAGTCGCCATAGAGGCCTTTTCCCATGCCAATACAGCAATGGGTTCTGATTAACAAAGACCTCTGTTGGGTCATTCAGATAGGCCTGCACCATCGACTCAAGGTTCTCCAGGGTTGCTCCACTTTGCGTACCATCTGTGGCCTTTGCATCACTGGAACGAGCAAACCCTTGATGAGTTAGCCAATCCGCTTCCGACAAAATTATGGCTGGGCCTGGTGCAGGTGAGGATGATGATACGGTTGCTGGTGTCGTTAACGGCTGGGAGGGAAAGTAACTCCCTTCGGCCACAGATTCAGAAGTGGACCTTGACGCCGGATGGCCTGCTGATTCAGTAGTACTTCTGCCGGTTCCTTCAATTTTCTGCCGCTCTTTTTCTAACCGAGAGGGTGACAGAACTAGCCAATGTTTGTACTTTGAAACATCTGCTTCATTAAAAGGAATGAAAGTTTTGCTGGCCACAGCCTTTTTGTACCATGGATCCAGAATAGTGGCACAAATGTAATGTTGTTCTGTATGTATTTTTTAAGCCTTTCATTGTCAACTAGGCGGCTTAATAACCTCTCCGCCAACTGATATGCGTCTTGCTTTTCAGCATCATCTCGGAACGTTGAAGACACCGCCTTCAGTTGGTGTTCTAGCATGCGCAACAATGGGATAGATTTGCCCAAAGTACAGTCCTCCCTGCTGACTTCACGCGTGAAGACCTCGAAAGGATGAAGCATGTCTATCAGGCTTTTAACTAGCTTCCATTCCTCCAACTCTAGCCACATGTCTTTCATAGTAGAACCCAGTGCAAAGATATACTGATTGATTACGACCCACTGCTCAGACAAACGCTCAAGAATGTAGAAGGTTGTATTCCAACTTGTTACCACCTCCTGGATGAGTCCTCTGACTGGCAGTCTACGTTCACTTTGCATGTTCCTCGGCTGCTTCCGGGCCTTAAAAGAATGGCTGAAATGTTTGCAGAATCTTCGGCAGGTGGTCAGTAACTTGCTGACTGTGTTTTCTTTTTTCAAGAAATCTTGCACAACAATGTTAATACTGTGCACCAAACACGGCACTCTGAAATAGCCACCCTCATGCATGGCCTTAACTATATTACTGCCATTATCTGTGGAAACATAACCAATCATGCGCTTTCTTGGATGCAGCCATTCATAGACCTTACTCTGAAACTCATCCAAAATGTTTTGTGCAGTATGAGATTTCTCCATGGCAAACATGGCTACTGTTGCATGTTTCCGAGTAGCTTGAAAAACTGTGTCGGGGTCAACACCTGCAGGTAACTTGTCTGTAACCCCTGCAAAAGAGACCCAGTGTGCAGTGATGCACATGTAATCAAGGGCTTGACAACTGGTCCACATGTCTGTTGTCAGGTGAATAGTGTGAACAGCACTCTTCTGCTAAGCTGCCCCAATCACCTCCAGCACATCTTGATGTAGTGCTGGAACAGCAACTCTGGCAAAATAGGACTGGCTAGGAACCTTCCATTTAGGGCAGACTGTTGCCACAAATTCTAGAAAACCCACCCCTTCCACGAAAGAAAAAGGGAGAAGGTCCAGTGCTAGCATTTTAGTCAGCTTTGCGTTATACAGACGTGCCATTGGGTGGTTGCGTTCAAATGGCGCATCCGACCAAAACATGATTTTATGATGGTTTGGACAATTTTACGTGATGATGATGATGATGCAGACTTCTTCAAACCAGTTAGGCTCATTGATGTACTTTTTCGCATTGGTGTCTCTCCCAGACTCTTAGTGTGGCTCATACATGTTGCTGGGGTAGAGGGTATGGGCGCTACCACTGCAATGCTGTTGCCAGGGGTACTGGGTGTACCAGAAAAAATGTCTGTCGCTTCTTCACTTCCCCCCTGCATGATCAGCCCCTCGTCATCATCAGATGCAATATGAATGGATACATTTGGATTTGTTGTACTTTTGTATTCCCGGATCTTCCTTAGGTGCGCCTCCCAAATGATAGTGTTGTGTTTTGGAGATGACCTCTCTGGCCTCCGGTACCATAGTTTGTACCAAGCTTACCCCAACTAACTACACTTTTACAAATCTAACAAACTACCATGTTTTCCACTTTTTTGCTAACACTAAAGAAGTCCCAAACTGGGGACTGGAGATGTCTGGTGGTGGTGGAGGTGCTACTTTCAATGCCAGATGAAGTGGAGGATGGGCGTGGCTGAATTTGTCTCTGTTGTGCACTTACAGCACCACTACTTGAGGTAATGGAGGTCGAGCTGGATGGAAATCCCTGCCGGCCCTTCTGACGAGAAAATATGGAAGCTGTAGGTCGTGTGGGTGTAGTAGTTAACTGTATTGGTGGTGGTACCAGTGCCACGCCGCCCACATCCCGCTCAGCAGCACTTCAGGACAGGGTCAAAATGACTGTCTGCGTGCCCGCTGGGGCTGGAGTGATGACTGTGATGACTGGGTTGTCGTCAGACTGTTCATCAGCAGCAGAAGACACCACTTCTTGTTCGTCGTCATCACCCATAAGTGGAAGCTTTGCGGGAACCTTCCTTTTAGGCTTAGCTACCTTTGTCAGCTCATGGCGTGCCTCACTCTCAGACTGCATTGCTGGGTTCCAATCAACATCAAGATCATCAGAAGGAAGGATGCTTGAAGAAGAACTTGTAGTAGTAGCCCTCCTTGACCTTTTTCTTGCTGGGGATCTGGAAGACAATGGATCATCATCAGGAGGAGTGGCTTCCTCGGATGATACCTCCGCTTGAATCTCGATTTCCTGATGTGCCCCAACTTCTGGAGGAAAAAGCATTGTGGGCAGTTGTGCCGCTCCATGTGCCTCTAGTTGCGCCTCTCCATGTGCTTGCGCGTCTCCTTGCGCCTCTCCTTGTGCATGTACTTGCGCTTGTACTTGCGTTTGTACTAGTTGTACCGGTGGTTGTCGTTGCGGCTGTGGTTGTTGAAGACTCGTCAGATGAGTTATACCATGCATTGATTGTATGCTACTTTCTTGCGATGAGCCAACATCACTGGTCGATGGTGATTGAGCAATTACAATGGCTGCCTCTGCAGCACTCATGGTCTTGGACCTAACTTGGCGTGGTGGCACTGAGCCAAATGAAACAGAGGTGCTGCTCCCAGCTTGGTCCCCGGTGGACACCGCTGCTGCTGCAGGTGTAGTTTTTTCCCCAAAAGAGGTGTCTGTGGGCACACCAGTCTCCTTGGTAGGTGGTGCCACTTGCTTCTCTGCTCCTTCTTACTGGCAGTGGCACTGGCAACTTTTTTCATAGAGGCGCTATGGCCACCTTTCTTTGGGCCCATCTTCTTCAGATGTCAGAACAGCAGGCCGCAGTTGCACGAGTTGCAGAGTTGTCTCTGGCCACACGTGACGTCTTGTGATGTTGTGCTGCACACACCACTGCAGGACTTCTTCCTGGCACTGATGATGAACGATGACTGATGTGATTCTCTTGTGCACTTAAAAGCAAAGGAAGCCAGAGGAACATCAGTTAAATAAATGTTGCATATGGTGTGCTTCAATTAATATTTGCATCTAGGCTATATTATTATTACAACAACACACCCAAAAACGGAAAGACACAAAAAAAAATTTGCAATTCTAATCCAAAATGGATGTTTAAATTAATGGAAGAGAGACCACACAGAGAGAGTTGGTGCATGCACCACTGATTACCCCTGGGCTTTATGGATGAAAGCAAGGCAAATTGGGTGCAGGCCTGAGCACACTGCCTGGCTTCAAAATGGCCCCTTGACTCCCAGCCACATGGCCATGCCCTGCCTGGATCAGGCCTCAAAATGGCCCCCACCCACATGGTCAGGCCCCAACAACACCCCAAGAAGTAAAACAACACACAAAAATCACCACAATCCAATGCCATCCTTGACCTCAATGATGTTTAAATTCAAGACACCCTACAGAAAGACTTGGTCCATGCACCACTGAGTACCCCTGGGCCTAATGGATGAAAGCAAGGCAAACTGGGTGCAGGCCTGAGCACACTGCCTGGCTTCAAAATGGCCCCTGGACCCCCAGCCACATGGCCAGGCCCTGCCTGGACCAGGCCTCAAAATGGCCCCCACCCACATGGCCAGGCCCCAACAACACCCGAAGAAGTAAAAAAACACACAAAAATCACCACAATCCAATGCCATCCATGCCCTTAATGATGTTTAAATTGAAGACACCCCACAGAAAGACTTGGTCCATGCACGACTGACTACACCTGGGCCTAATGGATGAAAGCAAAGCAAAATGGGTGCAGGCCTGAGCACACTGCCTGGCTTCAAAATGGCCCCTTGACCCCCAGCCACATGGCCAGGCCCTGCCTGGATCAGGCCTCAAAATGGCCCCCACCCACATGGCCAGGCCCCAACAACACCCCAAGAAGTCGAAAAACACACAAAAATCACCACAATCCAATGGCATCCTTGCCCTCAATGATGTTTAAATTGAAGACACCCCACAGAAAGACTTGGTCCATGCACCACTCACTACCCCTGGACCTAATGGATGAAAGCAAGGCAAACTGGGTGCAGGCCTGAGCACACTGCCTGGCTTCAAAATGTCCCCTAGACCCCCAGCCACATGGCCAGGCCCTGCCTGGACCAGGCCTCAAAATGGCCCCCACCCACATGGCCAGGCCCCAACAACACCCCAAGAAGTCGAAAAACACCCAAAAATCACCACAATCCAATGCCATCCATGCCCTCAATGATGTTTAAATTGAAGACACCCCACTGAAAGACTTGGTCCATGCACCACTCACTACCCCTGGGCCTAATGGATGAAAGCAAGGCAAACTGGGTGCAGGTCTGAGCACACTGCCTGGCTTCAAAATGGCCACTTGTTCCCCAGCCACATGGCCAGTCCCTGCCTGGACCAGGCCTCAAAATGCCCGCACCCACTTGGCCAGGCCCCAACAACACCCTAAAAAGTAAACAAACACACAAAAATCACCACAATCCAATGCCATACATGCCCTCAATGATGTTAAAATTCAAGACACCCCACAGAAAGACTTGGTCCATGTCCCACTCACTACCCCTGGGCCTAATGGATGAAAGCAAGGCAAACTGGGTGCAGGCCTGAGCACAGTGCCTGGCTTCAAAATGGCCCCTTGACCCCCAGCCACATGGCCAGGCCCAGACTGGACCAGGCCTCAAAATGGCCCCCACCCACATGGCCAGGCCCCAACAACACCCCAAGTAGTCGAAAAACAAACAAAAATCACCAAAATCCAATGCCATCCTTGCCCTCAATGATGTGTAAATTCAAGACACCCCACAGAAAGACTTGGTCCATGCACCACTCACTACCCCTGGGCCTACTGGCTAGTGTGGCTTTACAGGCACCCCAAAATAAAAATAAAAAATCCACATATAGTGAGCTAAAATTCAATGTCATAAATGAGATTTAAGTTCAACAAAACTCACAGAAACAGTTGTATCATGCACCCATGACTAACCCTGGGCCTACTGGATACTGTGGCTACCCAGAATATATTTTTTTAAAGTTGTGAAAAAGTTTTAACATTGTAGTTGCAATAACTGCAAGGCCCCAAACAAACAACACCAACTTACTTGTAAAATCTCAAATCCAAAAGTGATCCAAAAACTCCAAAGTCCAAAAAGTCCTCAAATACAAATATCCAGCAGCAGGAACAAAAAGTAATCCTTCTAGCTCCAGATCCAAATGAAAAGTGACCAGGAGATGGACAAAGCATTGGGAGTAGCCTGCTGGACAGGAACAAGAAGTTGGAGACTCTGGGGCACTTCCTTTCCCCCCCCCCCCCCCCAAAAAAAATTGACTCCTTGCACTAAAAAGTGCAGCCCAATGTCAATCTGAGTATTTATTCTGATCAAAATCATCATTTTCAGAAGGTTTGATTTCTTGTGCAGAATTGCAATTTTTCCAAGTTCAAGATAGCGAGCTGTTCAAATCTCCCGCCGGAAGTCAGCTGTGCGCCGCATCTACGTGTTCGCAATTGTTTACTCCCGCGATACGTGATCGCGGGCCCTTATGACGTACTCATGTTATCAAACTCTCACTGTGCAAGATAGCGGACCGCGATGACGTATACGCGGTCGAAAAACTCTCGCGCGATCACGCAGCAAAATCCAAAATGGCGCAGCACACGCAAACCGGGAGAAAAACAACTCGGCGGACTCAGAATCACTGTAAGTCAACTCAGCGCGCACGATATTGGATTTTTCAAGTGCGACCAAGCACAAAACGCCGCCAGCTTGCGAATTGCAGATTTTTGGGCAAATTCGTGCGAATTGCGGACCGCGAATTTGCCAAATATCCGCAAATTCAGCAAACGGAATGGATTTTCAGCCCACCTTTAGCTTAAGGAACTGGCATGGCCCCAACTAGACCACCAAGTCATGTGCCCAAATGCCTTGGGAATCCTGAACCATTCTCCCTTTGGTTTTGGTATGAGGATAGGGTAGTCAAACCTGAGCAGTACCATTACTTTCAATATGTTTTATGAAAATGAAAGCATTGCAATACCTGCTGTGCCAAAATCTTGCAAGGCCAGCATATCTCATGTTCATTTGGGAACATGGCGGTATCAATACTACAAAAGTATTGGAATTATTTTTATGTATTTCACTATATATTTTAATTTTATATGTTATAAATTGTTTGTATGATTAATTTTATATTTTTTTATAAAGTTGATACATTTCTATTAGTTTTTAAATTAAATGTAATAGTCTTCTATCATTTTTAGTACTGTAGCGGCTCGTGTGGTTTATAGGGGTAAAGGGTGGGAAGTAAATTAATGATAGCTACTAAATAATGTATTGTAATTAATATTAATTCTTTAATTAATAATTATTTATGTTAAGTGAATACATTTTTACGTAAGCTTTAGGCACAGGTTGCGGGTTTTGTAGGGGTATAGGTTGGGAAGTTAATTATTTATAATTAAGTTCCCTGATTTCCACTTTTACAGATTTTTACATATAAATACAGACAGAAAACAATGGGTTTTCTATCTGCATTTATTTTTAAAAGTGGATAAATACAGAAAATTGTGCTCCTTTAAAGTGACTCTCGATGCTGTCTTTGATGAATTATAGGCCAGCAGCTGAGCCTATGGACAGCATGGTAAATACAAAAAACAGGATAAAATGTATTTAAATAACAGCATATGTCAACATACTTTTATGGTATAATCCTAGTATTTACCAGTGGATGTATTGTTACATAATATGTAACAACTTAAATAGCTAAAAAAACGACATACATCAAAGAATGAGTGTGTGGCTATCAGTTAAATAAATGTACTGTTTCTCAACAAAAATTATTATGGATAAATACTGATAAAATGGGTAAATGGGTAAACAATAAATGTGGATACATACAGACGGAAATGTTGAAAAAATAAATACCATAAAACAAGGAGCCCTATTTATAATTAATCAATAATCATTTTTTATATTAATTAAATAATCAATAATCAATTGTTTAATAAATACTTTTTTATTTCGTTTTGGTGTGGGTTGATTTTGTATGGGTAAAGAGTGAGCAGGAAATGAATTATAATAATTAATGTTAATTTATGCTAATCATTAAATTGATAAGTATGTAAATCATGTAAGTAAGATATTGTTTAAGGTATATATTAGGTGGGAGTTGTTGAATTTGTAGGGGTAAAGGGTGGAAAGTTAATTAAATATAATTATCCTATTACTAATTCATTATTATAAATTGTTTAACTGATAATTACCTCTCAGCGGCGTTCAACACAGTCTCTCACCGCACCCTAATACTCTGACTCCTCGATGCAGGGATCCAGGACAAGGCTCTCGAATGGATCCGCTCCTTTCTCTCCGGCAGAACGCAGCAGGTCAGACTCCCCCCTTTCCCCTCAGACTCTACACCAACCACCTGCGGAGACCCTCAGGGATCCTTCCTCAGCCCTATACTCTTTAACGTCTACATTACTCCACTCGCCCCCATCGTCAGAACCTACAGACTCAACATTGTGTCATACGCAGACAACACCCAACTCATCCTCTCCCTTTCCAATGAACCCAACACCGCCATACACAACTTTCGAGAAGGCATAGAAGCTGTCGCCAAATAAATGAAAAATAGATGCCTACAACAAAACACCAACAAGACAAAAGTACTGATCATGGGCCCAAACACTGATGTCTGGAATTACACCTGGTGGCCCCCCACCCTCGGAAACCCGCCCACCCCCACGGACCATGCACGCAACCTGGGAATCATCCTGGACTCCGAGCTCAAAATCGACCGCCAGATCAACTCCGTCTCATCCTCCTGCTTGCACACCCTCTGCCTCCTATGTAAGACCTTCAAATGGATCCCCCTCAAACACAGAAAGACCGCCACGCATGCCCTGGTCACCAGCAGACTAGACTACGGCAACGCACTCTACGGCAGAATAAAGAAAAACCTAACTAGCAAGTTACAGAGCATCCAGAACGCCACCGCAAGTCTGGTCCTCAACCTGCCAAGACACTGCCACATCTCCCAGCACCTGCGCACTCTCCACTGGCTCCCCATCGAGGCCAGAGTCACCTTCAAGATGCTCACCCATGCACAAAAGGCCCTCCACAACACTAGACTAGCATACCTGAACAGCCAACTCAATTTCCACGCACCCCAAAGGACCCTACTATCAGCCCAGCTCTCCTACGCCATGGTCCTCCGCACCAGAAAGACCAAGTCGGGAGGCCGCTCCTTCTCCTTTCTCGTGGCCAGAGCCTGGATTGCCCTTCCACTCCACCTCTGACAGAAAACATCGCTTCCCATCTTCGCAAGAAACCTCAAAACCTGGCTCTTCGAAAGATCCCACCATGATGGACTGGAACATGCACCCTCCCAGCGCCTTGAGACCTTTACTAGTGAGTAGTCGTGCTTAACAAATGCCTGATTGATTGATAATTAAATTATGTAAATTTTGTAATTACATTTCTTTTTCATTGATATATTAGGTTCGGGTGGATGGTTTTATAGGGATAAAAGGTGGGAAGCTAATTACATATATTATTTTACTATTAGTTGATTAGTTCATATTTTAATAGTTAATCAATTATGTAAGATGTGTAAATATTATAATTTTAAAAATATATTTTAGTTGTGTGTTGTGTACTTTGTAAAAGTACAGGGTAGGAAGTTATATAAGTAATAACAAATTAAAAAATAGTTAGATGTTTATTATGTTATGTGTTGTGCTTTCCAATGGTAAATAACATGGTATTTTTTGAAAATATAGTTTGGTATTTTAATAATAATAAGAAGAAGAATACTATGTGGACCAATTTATAATATGCATTAAACATTGTAATAAATATTACATTTGTTTAGCTATATACAATTTTTATATTTACATATTTATATTTTTTATTATTCAATGCAGTTTTCAAAATAATTGAATTTTTGTAGTGACCACTGTGCGTCTAATGTCGCACAGAGTGTAGTGGGAATAGTAAGTGTTACCTTCCACAATCGAACATGTTCCCTACTGTTGCACTGACTGGAGTGTGAATAGTACATTTTAACCCACCTCATTCCAACACTTTCCCTACTGTTGCACTGACTGGAGTGGGTATAGTACATTTTACCCCTCCGCATTCCAACACTTTCCCTACTTTTCCACGGACTCGAGTTGGAATAGTTAATTTTACCCCTGTCAAATCTAACACTTTCCTTATTGCAGCACTAACTGGAGTGTGAATAGTGAATTTTACTGCTCCGCAATCCAACACTTTCCCTACTGTTGCACTGACGGGAGTGGGAATAGTTCATTTTGCCCCCCACAATTCAAAGCGTTCCCTATTTTTGGACAAACTAGCGTGGGAATAGTAAATGTTACCCCTACGCTATAGAACACTTTCCCCCCTGTTGGTCTGACTGCAGTGGGAATAGTACATTTTACCTCTCCACAATCAAACACTTTCCCTACTGTTGCACTGACTGGAGAAGAAATTGCAAATTTTACCCCTCATCAATCCAACACGTTCCCTACTGTTGCTCATAGTGGAGCTGGAATAGCAAATTTTACCCCTCTGCAGTCTGTTTTCCAACAAACTTTATAGCATTTATGTTCAAGCAGAGTTCCATACATCAAGATAATATTACATTACATTGAGACCTTTGTCACATTCGTTACATTTCAATGGACAGTTTATGCACTTTCTCTCGTTGTTTCCATAACGAGTATCCCCTCCTGTCTTGCTCAGTAGGGATAGTGCTAGTCAAGCCCTGGCCCCCACCCTCTGCCTAACAAACCTCATAACATAGCCACCCCTCCTTCCCCGTACTGCAGTCTCCATTTGTCTCCCTTGAATGCCGAGGGTCCCTTCACCTCTATCCAATTATTGTGCTCAGGGGCATCCTGTATACACTACCCTCTCTGTCCCTACCCTCTCATGTGGGAGTATGTTGGATGCTCCCAATCCTCCGGGGTCTACAAAGCTAGTCTGATGTGCCCTGGCCTTTAGGGATGCTCTCGCTGTAGGGGTCTTTCAGGGGAAGAGGCGTCAGATTCCTGTCCATCCTTTTGCAGGTCGCCCAGCAACCCCTCCCATGCCCTGGCGCTCTCCTCCTTGCCCATCCCTCACCTTGTGTTGCTCAGTAGGATCCTGGTCTCACATCCTGCCCATTTTAATAGCTCTTGCTTCCAACTGTGTACACTGGGGCCATTCTGGTCTTTCCAGTTACGAGTGATTTCTCCCTTCACCAGTATGAAGGCGAGATCTTGGAACCTGTCTCCTGGTCCTAGTTTTGGCCCAGTGTGGTAACGGGCTAAGTAGAACATGTGTGCAGGGGATAACCCTCTCTGTGACCCTGGCCGTCTCCTGTGTCACTTCCTGCCAGTATTGTGTTAAAGCAGTACAGCTCCGGAGTATGTGAATGAAAGTCGCCCCTAGTGTAGTGCACCACAGTCATCTGGCGTCATCTCTGGTAAAGTATCGGTTGATATGTTCTGGCTTTAAGATAGGCTCAATGGAGTACGTAGTAGTTAATCAAGTTAAAGCTGGCATTCCTAGAAACTTTGGGTACCTGGTCAAGGATATTTTCCCAGCCCTTGTCTTCCAGTGTGCTGGCAATGTCTTCCCCCATTGATATCTCAACCTGTCCAGCGGTTGCATGGAGTCGAGTCCTATGGCCCTATAAAAACAGGGGTCGAACCGGTTCAGTCGTGCTTGTTCTCTAGTGTTGTCTCATGGCCCCTGTGACTGCTCCATATAGTTGGAAATACCCTGGTGGGATTTCCCATATTACCCCTCTGCTGTTGATCACTTTCCCTACTGTTGAACTGACTGGAGTGGGAATAGTACATTTTACCTCTCCACAATCCAACACTTTCCCTAATGTTGCACTGACTGGAGTTGGAACTGTAAATGTCACCTCTCTACAATCCAACACATTCCCTACTGTTGCTCAGAGTGGAGTTGGAATAGTAATTTTTACCTGTTCCTGAGTCCAACTCTTTATATACTATTGCACTGACTTGAGTGGGAAGCTTATTCTTTCCCCATCTTGGCCCAACGCTTTCCCTATTGTTGCATAGAATGGAGTGGGAATAGTGAATTTTACCCCTCCTGATTTCAACGCTTTCCCTACATTCCAGAGATTGGAGTGGGAAAAGTAAATGTTATCGTTTTTGGTTTCAACCTTTTCTCTACTATTGCATCAACTGCAGTGGGAATATTAATTTTCCCCCCATCTTAGTCCAATGCTTTCTCTACTGTTGCATAGTTAGGAATAGTCATTTGTACCCCTCTGCAATCCAACGCTTTCCTTACTGTTGTAGTAATTGTAGTGGTAATAGTAATTTGTACTTCTCCTGAGTCCAAAACTTTCTCTACTCTTGTATAAATTGGAGTGGGTATATTATATGTATTATTTGTAAACTTTTATAGTTTAGCTTCTATTGCAATATGTTTAGTATATTTTTAGTAAATTTATATTTTTTATATTGTTGACTTTCTATTTATAATTAAATTGGTATTTTTTTGTTATTGAGTATATGTAAATATATGTATTTGTGTGTGTGTATATATATATATATCGTTGAGGTTTTCAAAACACAATGCGATGTTACTAGAATTTTTGTCTTTCGGCCTCAACAATAACATCTTCCTGTTTCAAAAACAGTACTTCAGGCAATGTAGGGGTACGGCGATGGGAACCTGCTTCGCCCCCAGCTACGCAAACTCGTCGGCTGGTGGGAGAAGCAGGTTGCCTGGGCTGATGAAAATCAGCACTGGGTCTCATCAATTGAAGGTTGGTACCATTACATCGACGACCTTTTTATATTGTGGAACGGTCCTCGAATGAAGCTGAGTCTTTTATCAAACATCTGAATGACAACACAGTGAACCTGCATTTTAGTGGCAACATAAGTGATAGTGAGGTTGATTTTTCAGACTTAAAAGACTTTATTAAAGATGGCAACATATGTACCTCACTTTAGCGTAAAGCCACTGCAGGAAATTCGATTCTTGAAGCAAGCAGCTGCCTCCCTAAATCCCTTAAGAATAGCATCCCGTACGGGGAATTGCTTCGTATCAAAATAAATTGTACAAGATCCACTGATTTTGATACAGCAGCTCATGAATCCTTGTCAAGGTTTCGAGTAAGAGGGTACTCGGATTAGATCCTAGAAAAGGCGTATGACAAAGTCCGAACAATTCCGAGAACCAATCTCCTTAAAGATAAGCAAAAGATATCTGCTAAGGAAGACAATACACCTCGATTCATTACTACCTTTTTGAGAGAGTCTAAAGAAATACACAATATTATAAAACAAAACTGGCAGATTCTAAAATCAGATGGGATAATAGGAAAAGAGCTAGAATTCCATCCAAAAATTACGTACAGAAAGAATCGTTCACTGAGGGATCTTTTGGTGCATAATCATTTTGACTCGGTTCCACGCACCCCGAGACTAGGAAATCTGACGGGATTTTTTCCTTGCCAAAATTGCAAAGCGTGCAAGGCAAGTACCAAACAAACACATTACCCAGTCCCAGGGAAACGTTTAATTAGAAAAATCAACAAATTCTTGACATGTACCACCCCATTCTGTGGTTACTGCCTTGTATGCCCATGTAAATTGCAATACATAGGCAGTACAATTCACCCAGTAAAAAGGAGAATTTTAGAACATACCAGGGCAATATAGCACAACCACCCAACCTACCCAGTGGCAAGGCATTTTGCGAAAGAACACATAAGTGATCGGAATCTTCTGCGTTTTTTCTGCCTTGACCAAGTTCCTATCAAGGAAAGAGGCAGAGATAGGGAAATCCAGCTACGCCGTCTAGGCCAGTAAGTCCCAGTCTTCATATATCTTTGATTAGTCTTAATATACTCGCAAAGCTGAACTCACAAATAAACAACACATACATAGCATTCTTTATAATTGTTTTATACAAATATTTTCATTAATGAACTACTTAGTCGATCATATATTATGAATGATGTCCTTAAGAAGTGATTATTGGGTATTTCTTTATGAATTTGCTAATGCTTTTGCAAATATGCCCATCCTGGGCTTAATGTCTTTTCTTTTACTACAAAACAATAATAATTTTTGAAAAACATGAATTTATCGAGTGTTTTAGTAAAATGACTGATTATGTTTGATGATAGCCCATTCAGGGCTTAATCTCATTGTGTGCTTAAAAGTCACTCCAAGATGGCCGCATTTGAAGCATAAAATTGAGTCCATAGTTGTTGTTTCTTATAGGAAATGATGTCATCAAGTTAAAATTTTATTTTAAAAAATGAATTTGTGTGCTGTGAAGTAACAGCCAAAGGAAGGCGCGAAGCCGAAACGCGTCCTGTTGATACAATTTTGAAATTATAAATAATTATTGACGTTATCCACGGAGTGTGGTCCGTTCCTTTGCTTGAAAGGGAAATTGAGCGGTGATATATATCTATATATATATTCACTGAAAAAACCATAGTTTTTCCACACGTTATAGTTAGGAAATAGCATTTACAAAACCTATGAAATTCACTGAAAAAACCATAGGTTTGACACCAGTTATAGTTAGCTGGAAATTTTACTCGCATAAAACCAATGAAATTCCCACGTTATAGTTAGTTGGACTCACTATAACTTGCGCGTGCAATGCACTGCTGATGACGTCACATATTACATCACTCATGACATGGTCAGTGACATCAGTCATGACATCACTGATGACACCATCCTTGTGACAGAGTGACAGACCTCTTTTCACTGTAATGTAACCCTTGAAACACATATTCAAAAATAGAAACTAAATTTTTTTTAAAAATGGAGATACCCATACCAGTTACAACAACCAATTCAATAATTCCACCATCTATATACACATCCACTCATTGATCAACAGTTCTATACGTTAATGGTTTTTTCAGTGAATTTCATAGGTTTTTTAAATGCTACTTCCTAACTATAACGTGTTTAAAACCTATGGTTTTTTCAGTGAATATATATATATATATATATATATATATATAAAATTTCTATGGCAAAATGAAACCCCTCATTTTGTTCCTTTTCAAATTAAATGTATTAAGTGTTACCACTTTATTCCAATCAAGATGACTTTAGGTGTGCCATACTTTTGTCATAAGTAAGACTGTTAGCGTTCTAGTTGTTCTTTAGAACACTCTGGGACATTCTGTCATTGGGCTATAGTTGGGCTACATCTGGCTGCTATTTGGGCTACATTTGGGCTCTTTTGTCTCTGGTGGCCATCTTGGGAGACTGCATATCAGAATTTTTTTAATGAAATATAAGAGGATTTGAGAAGTCACTCAAAATGTGCCCTAATTTTTCTTTCTGCAGCACTAATCATAATTTCTATGGCAAAATGAACCCCCTCATTTTGTTCCTTTGCAAATTAAATGTTTTAAGCGTTAACGCTTTATTCCAATCAAGATGACTTCAGGTGTGCCATACTTTTGTCATAAGTAAGACTGTTAACGCTCTAGTTGTTCTTTAGAACACTCTGGGACATTCTGTCATTGGGCTATAGTTGGGCTACATCTGGCTGATATTTGGGCTACATTTGGTTTTTTTTGTCTCTGGTGGCCATCTTTGGGCTACATTGGGCTACATTGGGCTACATTGGGCTACATTTGGGCTGTAACATATATATAGCCCAATGTAGCCCAATATATATTTTTTCAAAGTAAATTTTCTCAGCAACTACTGAACAGATTTACACCATTCAAAGAAAAGCGTAATCTGCAAGCTGGACTCTACCTTTCTACCAAATTTCTTATAAATCCATTCAGCCGTTCGAGCTGTAGCCGTGTCTATACGTCCTATGGAAAATAACATGGGGAAAACATGTTTTGGGACCCCCCTTTTATCTCAGCCCCCACTTGACGAATCCCCCCCAAACTTTCAGGGAAGGAGTGGAGCGGAGCAGGCCATCTTCTTTGAGAAATTCGCAAAGATTCGTCCACCGGCGCCAAAGTTATTCTCAATAGAATGTTGCGGATTTCCTATGGAAACTAGGTCCTAACTATAACTACCTACTGGCGACCGCCAGTAGGTAATATATATATATATATATATATATATATATATATATATATATATATATATATATATATATATATATATATATATATATTCACTGAAAAATCCATAGGTTTCAGCCACGTTATAGTTAGGAGTTAGCATTTGAAAAACCTTAGACATTTACTGAAAAAAACATAGGTTTCACACGTTATAGTAAGCTGGACATTTCACTCATACAAAACAATTGAAATTCACCTGTTATAGTTAGTTCAGCTAACTATAACTCGCGCGCCTGCAATGCACTACTGATGACATCACATCACTCATGACATGGTCAGTGACATCACTCATGACATCACTGATAACATCTCAAATGACATGTCAGTGAATTTCTAAGGTTTTTTGTGAAATGCTAATTCCTAACTATAACGTTGCTGAAACCAATGGTTTTTCAGTGAATTTCAAAGGTTTTGTAAATGATAATTTTTAAATGTATTAATTGTTATTTTTTTATACTGATTTACTACATTGTTTTAAACTATTTATTTTTAGATATTTTCGTTTTTTAAATTACATTACATATTTTTAATAAAAATTGAAATTTTAATATTTGTTTTTTTTATTTTACATTTTTTAAATGTATATATATATATTTTATATAGCAGGCAATGATATCCTATGGAAGGAAATCCAAGTTACCGGTAAGTATGGTTAAAACTACTTTTCAGGATCAGTACTGGGCTGAAAGATGGAGCACAGAGGTCTCTCCTGATAACAGGTGTGTAAATCAGAATTCGTAGTTCGGCTGATTTTAGAGGAATATTTTAAAGTTCTAAAACTCCACACTTAAAAGAATTTCCAAGTGAAACCAGTCAATGTTAGCCTATGGAAGGAATTTCAAGTTACTGTCAGTATGGTTAGAACTTACTTTTCAGGATCAGTAGTGGGCTGAAAGATGCAGCACTGAGGTCTCTCCTGATAACAGGTGAGTAAATCAGAATTTGTAGTTTGGCTAATTTTAGAGGAATTTTTTAAAGTAACAAAACTCCACACTTAAAAGAATTTGCAAGTGAAACCAGTCAATGTTAGCCTATGGAAGGAAATTCAAGTTACTGGTAAATATGGTTAGAATTACTTTTGAGGATCAGCAGTGGGCTCAAAGATGCAGCACTGAGGTCTCTCCTGATAACAGGCGAGTAAATCGGAATTAGTAGTTCTGCTGATTTGATATTTTAATGTTCAAAACTCCACACTTTGAAAAATTTCCATGTAAAACCAGTCAATGTTAGCCTATGGAAGGAAATTCAAGTTACTGGTAAGTATGGTTGGAATTACTTTTGAGGATCAGTACTGGGCTCAAAGATGCTGAACTGAGGCCTCTCGTGATAACAGGTGAGTAAATCGGAATTCGTAGTTCGGCTGATTTTAGAGGAATATTTTGCTCAACAGTGAAGGAAGGGGCGGGGCCTGTAGTGACATGTGTGCAAACACGCCCTGTGGCACGTTTTAAGTTTAGGAATTAATTTCTCTTCAATCCTGAGGTCTCCTGTGGGCCAATTAGCCCACCAGGTACCTCCAGTATGCACCAGGGAGCTGCGTTGCAGAAAGGTGTTCAGAGGCCACGCCCCCTTTTTACAACACTCTGCAATGCAGCTCTGAGGCGCTAACTGGAGATACCTGGTTTGCTAGTTGGCCCATAGGGGACCTCTGGATTGAAGAGGAATTAATTCCCCAACTTAAAATGCGCCACAGGGCGTGTTTGCACACATATCACCTCAAGCCCCGCCGCCTACCTTCACCACTGTGCAAACGGGCCCCGTAGCACGTTCTAAGTTGGGGTATTATGTCCCCTTGCATACTGGGAGTCCCTGGGGGTCAACTAGCCCACCAGAAACCTCCAGTATGCGCCAGGGGACTGCGTTGCAGAGAGGTGTAAAAAGGGGCATGGCCTCATTACACCACTCTGCAACGCAGCCCCCTGGTACATACTGGAGGTTCCTGGTGGGCTAGTTGGCCCCCAGGGACCACCATTATTCAAGGAAAATTAGTTCCCCCTCTGCAAACGTGCCAGGGGGCGCGTTTGCAGAGAGGTGCAATGAGGGGGCGTGGCCTCCTGCCCGATTCCGTTTTTTAAAAATTTACTTTAAGGAATTTGTAAATGTTTTAAAACATTTTGGGAAGGGGGCCGTGTGGACCCCCTCCCGAGGCCTTTTTCGGCCCCAGGGACCCCATCATCCAGGGCCACGGCCTTTTTGAAAAAAAAATTATCTTTTGGAGGGGGGCTGCCTTGCCCCCCTCCTGTGGCCTCTTATGGCCCCGGGGACCCCATCCCCTGGGGCCGTTTTTACATTTTTTTTTTTTAAACATTTTGTGGAGGGGGCCGTGTGGCCCCCCTCCCAGGCCACCACTAGCCCCGGGGACCCCATCCCCCGGGGCTGGCCCTTCTCATTGGGGGCTGAGGGGGGTCCCCAATCCCCCCACGGTCCCAGACGGCTCCCCGCATCCTGCAGGAGCCGGCATTGCTTTTCCACATGGGGAGCAGCTAACATGCTGCTCCCCATGTGGAAAAGAAATCTGCTTTCCTTTTGGAAGAGAGAGCATGTCTCCTGCCCTCTCTTCCAAATAGGAAAGCAGTTTGCAATGACAGGGCGTGAGCCACGAGGCTCCCGCCCTGTCATTGCTAACGGCAGTGTCGAAGGGGTGGGCACCCCGGACCACTGCAGGAGCCGGCCCTGAGGGGTGGCGGTCCCCAGGGCCTACAGAAGGCTCCAGGATGGGGGCCGTGTAGCCCCCCTCCCACATCAATTTCAAGCCCCGGGGGGGCGGTCCCCGGGGCTGGGAGGCCTCAGAGCCCCCCAACCCAAATTTAAGTAGCACCGGAGGGTGGCGGTCCCTGGGGCTGGGGGAGCCTGATAGCCCCCCACCCAATTTCATTAAGCCCCGGGCGGTGGCGGTCCCCGGGGCTGAAAGGGTCCCCCCAATGTCATTTATTCATTGCCCCCGGTATTTGCCCCCCCGGGGGCTTTAAAAACACACACACAAAAATAATTTTAACGGCAGGATACGTGTATCCTACGTGCATCCCGTGATTTAAAAAAAATATATATCTTTTTGGGGCATTGGGGGTCCTTGTGGGAACCCCTGAGCAGGCCTAGGGCGTCTGGGTGTTTCTACCCTGCCCCCTTCTTGCATTTTACGATACCTCGGTTCTACCGAGACACAAGATGGCTGCCAACACTTCCTGGTTTGGAGTGTTGACAGACAGTAGACAGCCATTTAGCATGCAGCTCGTGCTCGTAAGGGTACGCGTATGATCCTCGGAGGCTACGCATACCTTACTTCGTCCATAGATATATCTATGATTTTACTTTTGATTTTCTCAGGAACTACATCACGGATTTACACCATTTAACAAAAAGCGTGATCTGTGAACCAAACTCTACCTTTTTGCCAAATTTGGTGTAATTCCGTTCAGCAGTTCGGGCTGTAGCCATGTCTAAAGGTCCCTATGGAAATTTGCTTAGGGAAAACATGTTTTGGGACCCCCCTTTTTTCTCGCCCCCCACTTGACGAATCATCCCGATAGAAGCGGAGCGCCCCATCTTCTTGGAGAATTTTGCGAAGATTCATCAACCGGCGCCAAAGTTATTCCAAATAGAATGTTGCGGATTTCCTTTGGTAACTACGTCCTAACTATAACTACCTACTGGCAACCGCCAGTAGGTAATATGCATATAAATATATGTATATAAGTTATATTATATTTAAACAATTGGGAAATTATTATATAAATTAAGATTATTAGCTTAATCATTTTTTTAATTAAATATATGTAAAGAAAGATACATATTAATATATATGTGTGTTTTATTTTTGCTAATAAGTATAATAGTTGTATATATATTTTAATTAGTTAAATATATTCAACTTTTATTTTATTATGGTTATTTCTTAATATATTTTATGTTTATATATATATATATATTCAAAAGCAATATATTTGACAATGATATTGTGGAAAATTATTTCTTTTTTTTATATTTTCTTCAATTACATTGTAAGTAGAAATCCGATATTTTTGAGTTTGATATTTTTGACACAATGGTTATGTTACTGTCTATATTATGTCAGTGAAACCCTACTATTGGGAATTCATGAAAAAGCAATCACTCTCTTCTTTTGGTGGTTTTCTCGAGAATTATAATCAAGAATAGCACGCCACCAGGCCACCAAATTCTTACCAGCATCTATGAAGTCACCTTGAGGAATTCCTGTTTCCAAAGCAGGTCCTGCTTATGTTTCTTCAGCCTTCAAAAGAAGGTCAGTCACGTACCAGTAAAGTCCAAGGATGGGGGTAAGACAAATCAGTTAAAATGGGCATCCTTTTACAAATAACAGTTGTTGACTGAATGTTACATTATATGTTATACCTTTTGTAACTAACAAAAGTATTGCAACTATTATTCACCTGACTAACTGCATGAATGAAAACATCCGGTGTTGGTAAAGGAGAGGAAAAAACATAATTTAGCAAGCTGCAAAGTCATCCCAGTTACCTAGTCCCAGTTTCATAGTTACAAGAAACATCACAGACATTTGTTGATTGACTTTTGTATTTCCCCTATAGGGATGTCATGTTTTACAAATTGGCAAGCGGGTATGCAAACTCAGAGAGCGAATGAGCCAAGAAATAACTAAACGGGTATGAAGAAGATTAGATCTAAGATTTAAAAGAAGCAAATGTGCGTTGTCTATCTAACAGTTTAGCTCCTAAATGGCATAATATATGCAAAGCATACAGGGAGATATGGGAAACCTAGACCTGCGGACAAAGGTCTGACTGTCAGAGATGCAGAAATCACCTGGCAATAGAAATAATACACCTTCTTTCTCCATCCCATTCACCTTGTCCTTGAGCTTTGGCGTTATTGTTTGCTTCAGTGGAGAGAAGCATTGCTAAGGGAGTGAGGTTGAACATTCAGACACTATCCATCACTGATGCTGGATGTAAGGTTACTACCCTTTGTGAACAACTCAGGAGAGCATGAAATATAAATGCACTCATTTACGTGCTTAAATAAATTGATATATGTCTGTCCCTAGCTATTTATCCTCCCTCACTAACAAGGGCGGCTCCTCCATTGGAGCGGAGCGTCCTACAACTTAAAATCACCCAAAACCCTGAAAAATAAAAATGGTCATTTGGTACCATTTTAGTTTTTCTTCCCGGTCCCGAACAGTGTGTCAGGGCGGGGGCGGGGCGCTGCTGAGTGACAGCAGAGTGTCACTCAGCAGGGAGGAGGATGGGCTGCCTGTGCACTGTTTCAAGGTTGCACGTTGTTTTGCCTAGCGATCTTGCAACGGCCAGCCACACGTGAGCACTTAAAGAGCTCTAATCCAGCTGTGATGTCGGGTCAGGTTTATTTACCTTATTAATATTATTTTTTATTTTATTTTGTGGGCGCGCCATATGCCCAGCTCCCCGAAGATGCCAGCCGCCACTGCTCACTAAATGGCCATTGTTTACTTATCATTACTTGTCAAATGTCACTCGTGCATTTTGTAGCTCGCTGTGCATTATAATTGAATAAATACGTGCTACCTTTAAAGTCTCTTTTATAGTGCTGTGTGCCATGTTACTGTGTGGTTTGTGAGCTAATTAATAGATGGTTCAGTGCTGTTATATTGAGTTTTAAATATTGTGCTGTCAAAGTACCATACCAAAAAAATAGACAGCGAGAATATTATGGAGGTAATTACTGGTTACCGTGAAGGCCTTTCTAGTTTCCTTCTTGATTGGTTGAAGAAGCAGGCACAGCCGGCACAGGTAGGAGCGGTGAGGCGAGACCGGGGCAGGATGGAAGTCAACAAATGACAGCATAGGTAAAATTAAAAAAAAAAAAAATAATGCCACTTATCTTGCGTTTGTCGCATCGCTGACTCGGCCACCCACCGTCTGTCGACTCCCCCCCTACCCCGTCCCCATCCCCATCCCACCACTCTTACCTGTGCCGGTCGTGCCTTGGAAAAAAAGGGTAGTTTCTCCCAGTACCCTTGATGCCAGCCGGCATTTATTATAGAAGTCTCTGATTGTCATCTTATTGTTATGACACTGTGCTTTTATGGGTACCAAGTTACCCGAATAACGTTTATGTATGAATATTATAAAAGTGAAAGTTGTCAAGTATCTCCTAAAGGGTGCACCTGGTAGAAGGAAAAAGCTCTAAAAGGCAGAACAAATATTACATTACATCAAAGGTAAAGAGTTTGACACCGTTTTGGATTGGTAACTTCAGGCAACAAACACTGTGAAGTTGACCATCATTAACACGCATAGGAAAGGATTTAAATCTAGTCATGCCCTCTGCTCCAAGGAGAACAGTGATTTTAGGAACTGGCCAGCAGGAAAAGAAGAATCTCATGTTTAATATCCTTCAGCTCCTCCATGCTTCCTTGTTTCGTCTACCCTTTACTTAGCTGGCTTTTCAAATGATATGCGAAAGAACCCCCTTTTGACTGCAGCCTCTCTTAAAAACCAACACTGGCTGAGTTGAATGAAAGAAGGCTTTTCACTTGCTGACCCTAAGGGACCTCAAATGCACTGTCTTCTCTTCCTTGGATCTGAGGACAAGTGAGCATGCCAATGTCTCTAGTGTCTCTGGTCGCCAGATGCGACTGGGGGTAAGAGTAATAAATCTGTTCTTATCGATATGCACCTACTACCATGGTATTCTGGTTGTCAATATAAAGGCTATGATATATTCGTAGTTCTACATTTCTGTATTGAAAGTCTCACATACAACCTCATGGATGTCTTGTTGCCGCCGTATGGATTATTTATTTATTTATTGTTTAAGCCTGCGTTAGACAGGGTGACAATTTACATAATCAAAATATTTATATTTCTAAGATTTTATAACATACTCCAAATTAAAACATCATATTTGAAAGAAGAAACTGATATTTAGAGAATAGCCGAATCTAAAAATACTAATACTTTATACAAAAACAGTTTAGTTTGATCAAAGAGACAGGAGTTGTAAAACCGCATAAATAATTACAGACCACCAGATCATATTAAATCACTACTAAAAATATTTTTGAAAAGGACCTATTTATATGAGAGTGCTAGTGCTTGGCCAATGGCAAGATCTAGAGCACTGCTATTGTAGGAACACATTGTTACATCTCGGTAGAAAGACATGAATTGCTGGGCCACATAGCTGATTTTAAAGCCTTCCACCAAGCTCGTTCACTATTACAGTGCATCACCGAGTGGCGATAACAATACAAAAAGTGCTCGTGGATAGTCGTCAACCTACTCCAAAATGTCAATATCTATAGAAAAACAGTTAATTACACCTAGTCAAGTGGACATATAATTGGATTATCACAAAAAAAATTCACAAGTCGTACAGACAAGGTTGCATCAGTCACATATCACCTCCTCATTCCACAGCAATTATAGGTGACTGTAGGCCAATCAACAATATGTGCAAGTAAAATTTATAAATAAGAACAGATTATTTAAGCAACAACATAAGTTTAATTGTCTAGTTATCAATAATAATAAACAATCTTTATTCTGCAGTGATACCGCCATAAAAGAGATCATGCATTCGGAACAGTAACACATTGATTAAAACATATTTCATCACACAATAAAATATACACATATCGCTATCAATCTGGAGGAATCTAAACAATCCTAGTCTTCCAGATACTCATGGGAGTGTATAGTATCAACACTTGGGGCCCGATTAGGATGGAGGACGGAAAAGGCCTCCGACCGCATGTCCTGCGGCAATACCGCAGGCCAAACTACGATGCAACTCACCTAAATTCCCACTGCGGTGGATGGAATACACAAAAGACCTTCCCTTACGGTGGCAAAAGCAGAAAATCCTACCTCGGCGGACCTGGAAAGCTGGTCAATGGACAAAAGAGTCTGCACCTCCCGCGTAATGACCGCACGGCTAATTAAGATGAGAAAGCGGAGCTGGTGTATGGATCATGGCAGTTCCCACAGCAGCGGTTGTGCATATGCCAAATGAGTGACAGAAGTAGCAAACTACACTACAAGTCCCAAAGTGTGCCTGTACCATCAGCACCCCTCAATTAAATCAGACATGCAACACTTACACACCACAAATGAATTACTGAAATTAAAGCCATGGACAGCATGGAAGACACACCGGGTGGACACCACTCACATGGACACACCCACACACCACAGTATTTAAACCAACCCCTTCATGTACCAGCATCCTTTGCAATTTAGGAACAGAGAGGGGCACTCACACAAACAGAGGGAGATTAAACCAACTTGAACAGAGAGGAAACCAAATGGAACAGAGAGAACACAGCACATCATCACACCCGCACAACTCCACACACCATCCCCTTCACAACCAAATACCTAACACTCCTCACTCATCAACAACTTCACCTTGCACCCTGCACCTCATATCCATTTGCACCTTGTCCAACACCAAAATGCCCAAATTCACTGACACAAAATTGAAGGTGCTGGTAGATGATATCATCAGCGTAGAACCACATTTGTATGGAAACCTGGTCCAACATACACCCACTGTACGCAAAACTCAGATGTGGGCTAGGATCTACAACAGGGTCAATAGTGTGGGGCACACCCCACGCACACTGCATGACATCAAAAGGTGGTGGACCGACCTCAGGAACCGGGTCAAGGCACGGGCACAGAAGAACCACCAGTTGGCCCTAAGAACAGGTGGAGGGCCTCCCGTTCCACCAGTAAGATTCATGGAATGGGAGGAGAAGGTGTTTGCCATAGTGCATCTAGAGAGTCTTACTGGAATCGAGGGGGAGAGGAGGCTGGTAAGTACAAAGAAAATGTTCACATACCACTGAAAAGTACTGTTATTCTCAACAAGTGAGCCTCAATGGCCAGACCAAAGCGAACTCATGGAAAATGCACGTTAACGTAATGAATGTCTCACAAGATCGCCATTTCCTCAACTTACCTCACAGAACAGTTAGGTAGCTATCTTACTGGGGAGGGAATCAATGAGACCTGACAGCAAGACCCCCTGCCCACCCTCCGACATAGCATAGAGCACACTCCCCACCCAAGGGACATGTGGAAGCCATTACCCTCCTCTGCTACACTTAACAGGTAGATAATCAGCCTCCCTAAATAGCTTAGAACTCTATGCCCACCACATCCCCCACTTGTTTGCCAACTCTGCAAAGCCCCATATGTTGTAGTCAGTGCACATACAGATCATTACCATTAAGAGGTCACATGAATCACAGTGTCAGTGATAAAGTCACATGTAACTGCATATTCAATCCCCGAATCGCAAAGACACACTTGAAAATGTACAAGTCGCATTGTCCCTAAGCATAAAGGCCCACATCAACTCCACACATTCATGGAGACTCATCCACACATCACACAACACAGGAGGTCACTACAAAGCTGCACAACACAAACAATGCACCTGAGGCATACAGGCAATACCATAAGTCTTGTGAATTTAAAAGCAAAGTACAAAACAATTTCAATGAAAGAGCCCGATGCCTGGCACCACAGTGACGGAGCACGCCCACCGCGAGTTCCCAAATTAGTAATTGGGTGCCGGTTCCCATTGGCTGATGGCTATTCCTCATAGGTGGTGACACACTGTGGAGGTCAGAAAACGCCCATCACAGGGGTGCAACATTTAATTGAAGTCACTGGCAGGCACCACAGTGGCCAAGCACACCCACAGCGGGAGTTATACAAAAAACTAACAGCAGCAATCATAGACAGATAGTCAGAGAAATATTGGAAATGTCCTAGCATTAACTGCAGTGGATGTGCATCAAATTGCTACCCGAGGAAATATCCTTTGCAAATCAAGACCCACACATATGCAATTGTTGGTTATGCAATGTCACGTTGCTAACTAATAAATTATGTACCTCCATATCATGTTCGACTGCTGAAATACTGTTCACAATGCAGTCATTTCACTGTCAAAACTCATGTCATCTCAAAAGCAATGTGATACCCATTAACCATGAAGTTGTGCTGTCTACTGAACATGCTGACTTAATGACCTCTGTTCTACAGGTGATCCGATATCAAGACCAGGCAGACATGTCAACAACGAGCCCAGCCAGGACCCCCCCGGAAGGTGATCCCTCAGATGCAGATCCAATCCATTCCTTGGACAAGGAGGACCAACCTGGCCCTTTAGGCGGGGCCGGGCAACCTCAGTCTCAGGGTCTCACTGTCCCCACCACCACCTTGACTCCCACAACAGCAGCAACAACTGTGCTCCCTGCAACCATGACCTGTGTGCCAGCCAGTACAAACACCCCTACCACTGCTTCCAACACTGTCCCTATGACAGTTGCACCCAATACCACCAGCCACCCCCAGGATGTTAGGGACAGTGTGCGGGGGCAGCAACAGGCACCGCCACAGGTCCATGTTCGCAGGGCAGGTGGGAGAGCACCCCTGGGACAGTCCCTGGATGGAACTGAGAGTGAGGCCCTGGCCACGGTTAACACTGTCCTTGGTGTATACCAACAGAACCAGGGACAGAAGGGCCAGGGCGTGGAAGAGCTGAGGGAACTCCGTCTGCTGCAAAGGTCTATGGAAACTCGCTTGAGTGTATTTGCTGAGTACATGGGCCAGCTAGTAGGTGTTCTGAGGGACATCCGTGCTGCTCAACTAGCCAACCATCCACCCACTGGCCAGCCTGATGATAGTAATAACACCACAACAGATGCCAGAGGGAGGGTTCAGGCAGAAGGCACAGACTCCTCAGACAACTCAGTGCATGCAGCAGACTGTTGAGGGGGCTTCCGAGGAAGACAAACGGAGGATCACATGTCAAAGCACCTCCCAAAACCCTTTCCAGGAGCCTACTATGATGTCACCTGTGTTGCTTCTACAATTGACTTTGTTACAGATTCGAGCCCACATTTCAACAATGGTGGGAGTGTAATGTTGGACTGTGTAATTCCAGCATTGTGTGTTCTAGCCTAAGTACTAATTTACCAGCACTTTCAACTTCGTCACTCACCTGTCACTTATTGTACATATTGTACATATAAACACTATTCACAACACTGAGCGTTTATGTCAGGACCAATTTTATCAGAGTAATTAGCATGTTAACTCACATTGCTACGTATCACAAGATTTGAATGTCACAATCCATTGTGAGTGCGGAGGAACCTAGAAAGACAGAAGAACATAACATGTTGTCGATGTATGATGGCATGACAGCTAAAGCACAGCACCAAGCCACACTGTACACAACGCATTCCAGATCACACTGGCTAACTACATCAACATGGACAGAAGGGGATGGGAGCTTAGTACTACATCTCCCAGCACAGTACACACCTTAGCAACCTGCTAAATGCACTTCAGATCAAATGCTCGCTAGATTCCTGTGCGTTGTGATACACCAAGGTATTTGCAGGTTAGTGATGTCAGTCTCTAGTCACATGTGTACATGGATATCATCCACCATTAGTGGAGAACAGAGTCTACAAATAGGTGATAGGTGGAGAACTGGGCCTTATGGATCGAGCGGCGCAGGGCACGCCTAAAATCTCCGGGTTCACCTGCCTTGTCAGACAGAGACACGAGACACTCTGTTAGTCGTAGAAAATCAGATTTATTAGCTGCAGCCAAGCACAGTTGTCCAAGAAGTTAGAGAAGGTAGATTCTTAGGAGACTGCCACTTAACTCCGTGGCTCACAATCTCTTATAGGTCGTATGTTTACAATGCCCACTCCCAAAACATACAAAACTGACAAATTGGAATAGTTCGAAAACAAGCTATTGAATGTCAAAACACACCCTCCTTTCAGACCCCGTGTTCTCTCCTCCCCTCAAGTTAATCAACACTAGTGTCCGTAATTAAATTTGCAGGTGGTAGAACATGTTTGAATGCTTCAAAGGATAGTTTATGTAACAAGAGAATACACGGAACCTCAGCCCCTCCTTTTGCCATACTCAGGGACAAAAGACTCATGTTAGTCTGAGTCAATGTCAATGGTCATGAGGTCATTTAGTTGTTGCTGTAACATCATTCTAATATTCTCTGTTGCTTGAATCCTGATGGAGCAGTGAGCAAGGGACTCATGTCTGAGTATACCCTTCCACGCTTATAGTGGACAAAATGATTCAGAAAAGGGGGTGGTGATGAACAGAGTGTCTGAATTAAGCAGACCACTCTTACCCAGTCCAAAGATCAGGGCTTGATCCATCACCGTTATTTAGCTCACTGCCCCATCCCAGCTCAGAGCTGGGATGGTGCAGTGAGCTAAAAAACGGTGATGGATCAAGCCCTGATCTTTGGACTGGGTAAGAGTAGTCTGCTTAATTCAGGCACTCTGTTCATCACCACCCCCTTTTCTGAATCACACTGTAAACAGAGGCAACAAGAAAAGATGATCGCTAGAATCGCTCGAAGGGAAGTTAACACTTTCCATCCCCATGTGGACAGTAGTCCCCAAAACCATCCCATCACAGACCAATCTCCAGTATCCTGATGAATGGACTCAGAAATGACATGTAGTTTAGAAATGGCTTGGTATACTGTAGGGGCATTATCGGGAATGTAGACACAGCAACTAGACCCAATTAATTTATAGACTCCTCCTCTATCTGCTAGGACAATACCTAAAACCATTTGGTTTTGTAAAGTCATGAGACGATCCGCCTGAAGCTCAGCTGTCAAATTATTCAATGCTCCAGAAGTCACGTTTATGGTAGCATCGACCACACGGACTAGACGTCTGATGTTTCTGCTATTAACTATTGGACCCCAAAAGGGAAGAAACCCTTTCAGAAAATCTCCTCCCTCTTGTCCAGCTGTGTCTTCAGAATCAATAACCCTTCTACCATATCTCTTTCTGTGATGATCTGCAGGAGCAGTATATGTCGGAGGAAGAAGGAAATCTATATAACATGTTCCCGAGAAATATGTGGGAAGCAATGTATAGGCTCTATCGTGGCAGACAAAATATGTACCTTGAGGTGGTACTAACGGAGAAGAAACCAAGGGTGTATAAACGTATGTATGGGAGCAATTACTCTTTTCCTGTTTGATCTTAGTGTTCTGGCCATTTATATGTAAACACAAATTACGTTTATGAGGTATAGTCCAAATCGGTAAAGATCTCTTCTGTTTAAACTTGTCAGTGAGGCTAGTGATATACCAGTCACATTCCAACCATCATATGCTCGTTTCTCATCCATGGGAATCATACTAATGTCTGCAATTTTTGTCATGGTCACTATTCCCTTTATCAAGGGACTATGACTAAAATCTACTCCACCACTGTAGGACCCACCAGGAGGATATCGGAGTTGATTCTGGTATGCATTGGAAAACATAGCCAGATAAGCCCAAGCAGAACCTTCATACGAAAATGGGAGAACTAAATACGGCATCCCTCTCTCTGTATTATGGGGCATGAGTCCACAGACCCAACAGTCAGTAGTATTGACTACCAATTGGTGTTGATGCAACGACTGAATGAATGAATTTTTAAGATATTCCGTTCTCCTCATCTGTTCATGATCTGGGAGTGCATAGAATTTGTGCGGAGAAATAGTAGTAGAGGAAATCAAAGAGACAGAAGTAGGAACAGGTGCTGGCTGCATAATGTGTACAATCCATCCTACACATGCTAATAAACTACATAAACATACCAGAACACATAGTGCTATGCCACAACGACTAAACAGTAACTTTTTATAAAGGTTTCTTTTCATCATTTTAATATCACCCCCTTCCATTTCGTTATCCATTACTCTAAAGGCGTTGCTCACGATAATCTTCCTTAATCACTTGGCTGTGATTGTTAGCCATCCTATGACACTGCAAGTCCTGTTGACCTAGTCACTATTCAGGTCACAGCCTAAGATTCCTACCGTGACCCAGCAACTTGATGGATAATGGAAAAGGAATGTCTTTTATTAAAAAAAACAAAATCACAAAACGTAAATTTTAATTGTCCTTGGTCAAACTTGGTCTCAGGTTGTACAGTGTCTTGCCAGGTTTTGTTTGGTCCCGGAACAAATTTTCTGGATATGATGTGTTCAGTCGCAAGTGAGATGGTACAGCTTCCTGCAAAACGTCATCGTCCTCTCTTTCACAACTTGTCCAGTCCAGACGTGCACTACGGAACGGTACAAATCTGGGTACTTTCTCACATTCACTATCACCAACACCTTCTCGGACCCACTGGTCATAAGGTAAAGGTAATGGTACCCTTTTACAGTGCACGCCGTGGATTCAATTTTTCTTCCCAACGACCTTCGCTGCTGTACGAGTGGTCAGCAAGACTTGTCTCGGCGCCCCCCAACGAGGTTCCAGGTTCTTTTTACTCTGGAAGTTCTTCAGACACACCCAATCCCCAGGTTGGATGGAGTGTCCTGGGTCTGAGGAGGCCTCCGGCAAAGCGTTTTGGACCTGTTGACGAATAACACGTAATTTAGTGGTAAGGTCATGCAGATAATCAACTAACAATGGATACGGAACATCCAAATATTTCTTGGGGCGAGGGACTCCCCAAACGTTTGCTGGGCATCCAAAAACAATCTCATATGGGCTAAGCCCCAAACGAGAATGGCCTGTCGTTCTTGTTGAGAGAAGTACCAAAGGCAAGGCATCAGGCCAGGAAAGGCCTGTGCTAGCCTGTATCTTTGCCAATTTAAGCTTGAGAGTGCCATTGTAACATTCTACCAAACCCACTGACTGAGGATGGTTTGCCGCATGGAATTTTTGCCTAATACCAAGACCCACACACACCTTCTGCATAATTTGGCCTATGAATTCACTCCCATTGTCACTCCAGACAATGCGCGGCAAACCAAACCTCGGGAAAAAATCCTTCAACAGGTTTTAGCAGTGGACAAAGCAGTATTGTCCTTTAGGGGGTAGGCCTCTATCCATCTGGAAAAGGCGCAAACCACCACCAGGACATACTTAAGATTGTTGAAATGTTCCACGTGAATGAAATCTATTTGCAGTGCCTCAAAAGGATACATAGGGGGAGCAAAATGACCTGCCGGAGTTGGTGTTCCCTTTCCTGGATTGTGCTTCAAACAGACAATACAATGCTTCACCACATTTTCTGCACATTTAGGAATACCTTCATTCTGCCATACTGGAGCCAGAAGTTTACATTTACCCCTTGCATTTATATGGGCTGGTCCATGCGCCATAGTAACTACAGGTAGTACATACGCATCTGGTAGCAACCATCGCTGATGTTCTGACAATTCTGTCCAGCATCCCATCGTGTCCAACATTCCCGTACTTTCTCTCCACTTACTCAATTCTTTCTCCGTTGCTTCCTTTTGAATCATTTTCACACTTTCTACTCTGTCTTCACACATACCTCCTTCTGCGACCCATCTTGCGGGGCCTGCAACATACATGTGACTTTTAATATCTTTCACTGTTTCCCTCGCTATTTCAGCCGCAAATGCATTTCCTCGACCCACATCATCAGTGATCCGTTTATGCGCACTGCACTTCACAATCGCTACTTGAGCAGGCAAAGCAAGTGATTCAAGAAGGTCAGTTACCAACTGACCATGCTGTATTTTAGTGCCGTGGGAGGTAAAGAATCCTCTTTCCTTCCACAAACGGCCGAAACTATGAGCAACGCCAAGGGCATATTGGCTAACTGTATAAACGGTCACTCTCTTTCCTTTCGCCAACACACATGCTCTCGTCAATGCAATTAATTCTGCAGCTTGCGCTGAATTCTGTGAAATGCGTGCAGTTTCTACTACTGTATGCAAAGTTGTAACAGCATAAGCTGCTGTAGTCTCGACATTAGGAAGCTTAAAACAAGACCCATCTACCCACAAAATTCCATCCGGATTCACAAGTGGTGTATCTTTTAAATCAATTTGGCCTTTAGTTTCTTCTTCTGTACGAAGAAAGCAATCATGCTGGTCTTGTACATTTTTCTCGTCTAAAACAGGTAACAATGTTGCTGAATTCAGAACATTACATCTCTTGATATGTATGTGACTAGCTAAAAGCGTCAACTCATATCCTGACAAACGGGCACTCATTAAGTGTTGTGTCCTGTTCAAAAGAGTATCCACTGCATGTGGCACCATAACATTAATAGTATGACCTAATACCAGTCCAGCAGATTGACGAATGGAGATCGCCGCTGCTGCTGTTGCTCTGAGACAACTAGGTAATGCCTTGGCTACTGGATCCAATGTAGCCGAAAAATAGGCACATGGCCTTTGTTTGTCTCAAAATTGTTGTGTCAAGACTGACAATGCACAACCTTCTCTCTCTCATGAACATAGAGTGTGAAAGGCTTATTGTAATCTGGAGTACCCAACACAGGAGCCGAACACAAGGGAGTACGTAAATCAGAAAAACTTTTCTGACACTCATCAGTCCAAGGAAGAGGTTGGGGTGTATCTTTCAAAGTAAGTGCCAACAAAGTTTTGGCCAACAGAGAAAAATTTGGGATCCATTGTCTACAATAAGAGGTAATGCCTAAGAAAGCATGCACCTCTCTTTGTGTGGATGGCACAGACATTCGTGCAATTGCATGGATACGCTCTGGGGTCAATCGCCTTCCCTCCTTCGACAAGAGATGACCTAAATAGGTAACCTCTTGGCGACAATATTGTAACTTGGAAGGTGACAGCTTATGGTGTAAGTGATATCAACAAAGTGGTCCCAAGTACTATCAATACAAACAAACTTAAATGAACTCAAAATATTACAACATTGTTTTAATCACAACGTGTACAATAGAACAAAATTCATAAAATACATCAATGAAAAATAAATCACAAATATAAATAGTACTCTGACGAAGTGTGGACTGTGTTTTCATTTTTTGTGAGCCTGGATTTCGACTTTCAGCCATTGGACTGACTTTTTAAACGGCACAACCATTGAATACGATATCGCCTTTCGACACAACGGAGCCCTACGTATGTCAGTTTTCTCAAATTGAAGGAACTTTCACCAGTCCACGCAAGAACCCTTAAAAGTCCGATCAGAATAACATCGAGTTGCTAGCTTACCAGATTTCAAAACACAGACTGTATCCACCATGAAAATTAATTGATAAAGACCCTTTGGAGCCAGGGCTCCCGCCCATTTTGCACCCCGTTTTTGATAAACGCAGATTCTTTGCCCCCTGTCTGTCCCTGTCCTGATGAAGACCCTCTAGCAAGATTCCACCGTACATCTGCACTATCTTGGGTCGAAACGTCGACATCTTTTGTACCTTCCCAGCCTCCAATTTGATATATCATTTATGATTCTATACCTATGAGGCATGAGGTTTTTGAAATATCTGTTATAGGAGATACTATTTTTAGTTTGTAACATTTTTGTACATTTGTGTTTTTATTGCGGTCGTAATGACCAAGCTCTCATTAAGTGTATAGTTCCTTCACTTTCCCTTCACTACCTTCCCTCCCTTTCCCGTAGGGGCGTATTTATATTTGTGATTTATTTTTCATTGATGTATTTTATGAATTTTGTTCTATTGTACACGTTGTGATTAAAAACAATGTTGTAATATTTTGATTTTGAGTTCATTTAAGTTTGTTTGTATTGATAGTACTTGGGACCACTTTGTTGATATCACTCACTCACCCAGGTCCCAGTGACTTATTGGGTTAACCCGTGTTTCTTAACACCTTATGGTGTAAGTCAGACAAATGTTGCAGAAGTAACACAGTCAAAGTTTTACAGACATCTTTGGAATCGGCGGCCACTAACAAATCATCCACATATTGGATAAGAGTAGCACCTGGAGGCAAAGAAAACGTGTCAAGCTGGGATTTCAAAGCCTGACTATAGATGGAGGGACTCTCACAATAGCCTTGAGGTGCACGTTTAAATCGGAAGCTTTGGCCTCTGAGAGAGAAGCCAAATAGATCCCTAGTCTCCTCAGCAATAGGAAGGCTAAAGAAAGCATTTTTGAGATCAATAACCGAAAACCAAGCTGCTGAAGCAGGAATCAAAGTGAGCAGAGCAGTAATGTCCGGAACAACAGGAAACTGAGGGACAACAATTTTGTTGACCTCTCGGAGATCAATTACAAAATGATACACAGGTGGCTGAGAAGGATCAGTACGTTTAAGGACAGGCAGAACAGGACTATTGCAAACATTTCCTCTAGTCTCTTCAACCACACCCTTCTGAAGCAAGTCATAAACAATAGCCAATAAAGCTCTTTCACCATCATTAGAGATCTTGTATTGAGGAATGTGTGGCAATTTAACATCAGATTTAACAGTAATCACATATAAGGCGGAATCTGAAGCAAACCAACATAATTCGGACCCGTAGCCCAAAGTGTAGCAGGAAGTGAACGCAATTCGAGTAGCAGTTGGTCTTTAGATACATACATTGGAGAAGTCAATTTATCACCCAAAGTAAGATGTACACCAGAGGGGGAACAATACAACGTGGCATGCAAACGTTTCAATAGGTTCAAACCCAACAAGTTTTCTCCGCAACCGGTCGTCAAAAGAAGCGGAGCTTCCAAATCATACAGACCAATGGAAATAGGCAAAGGACAAGAAACAGGGTTACTAACCGGGGCGCCAGAGAATCCTACGGAAACATTTGCTAAGCCAGACAAAGGTGCCCCAGGGAGTTTGGAATGCATGATAGGACTTCTCATTGCATCAGTAGCCAAAAGAAATGGTTCTGTAGCACCTAATGCTACAACATCAACATAAGGTCCATTCTGATCCACTGGAACTGATACGGCTCCCTTACTTTGTCTATGGCTATCCTAGCTAGTGTAAAAATCGGAACTTTCATTCTCTGCACAATAATCGTCATTATAATATTGCGCGGACTGAGAATTCTGTTGATCAAAATAATTCATAGTGTTCTGCGTGGGTAAGGAACGCTGTCCTAGAGGCAACGCACCTCGCCCTCTACCCCTAGGTGCTGACTGAAAACCACCACAACCTCGTTGCACAGATTATCCACCAGTACGTTGTAACAAAACCGGATAATTAATCTTAAAATGACCTTCCTCTTTACAGTAGGCGCATTGATTAGGACCCAACGGAGGTCGCAGAACAAAAATTGTAGGTTTCTGCAACAATCTCTGAAACTGTGGAGGCTGCTGCGATTCGGACTGACCAGAACGAGGGGGATAAGCCTGTTGCAAAAGAATCTTCGTTTTCAATTCTTTAGTCTTTTTCTCCACTTTTTCTTTTTCTTCCTTATCCCTATTCTTGTAATACTGAGCAGTGACTAATATCTGGGCAGACGACGAAACAGCCCATGAACTCTCTGATTGTTTCAATTTATGCGATAATTCAGGAAGTAGATTCAATACAAATTTATCCACGAATAATTGCTGTCCACCCTCAGTACTCATATCTTGACCACTATGGTCGAAACGAGTAAAGAAATCGGAGACACTTTCATCCGGCTTTTGTTTACACGCCGCTAAATTATCCCAGTTAACGCATACAGCAGGCATCATTGTTTTCATAAGAGCTATTATTCTACCGGGTAATTCTGTGATCAAATCATCGGGTTTAGCACCACCTATCTGTCCTGCATCTTCGGCCGCTATAGCAGCCCAATCTCCACCTAAAGCTTGAGCATGATCTTCCCTACGAATTTTAGCCCATAGAGCTTGTGGGACTACATTTTCCATCAGTAAATCAATATCTGCTAAATTCATGATACACGCATCGACAGTCTGGGACAACTCTTTATAATACCCAGCAGGATTCTTACAAGGGTCCGGTAAAGATTGTTTAAGTGCCAAGACTTCCGATCGCTTCCAAGCATCATGTACCCTTATACGCTGGAAATGAGCAAGGATAGGCGGATGAGCGTTTGGATCTGCATCTCCCCATATTGGAGGAACTTCTCGCATAGGACATTGTGTCATTTTACGACGAACCGCAGGATCATGTTCAAGAGAAGTTTGAGAGAAAAAGGAAGACCGGAAAGCAACAAGCTTTTGAACAGCATGCTCAACATCAGGACCCACAATAAGTCCCTTATCAAATTGATCCTGTATCTCGAACAAACCCTGAGGAGGTAAATCTAGATCCGTATCTCCCCACCCTTTGATAAGAGTGTTACACATAACATTTAAGACATACCTCTGCGTAGGCGCATTCCATTGTAGAAAAGTATCTAAAATATCACGCGCGTTATACTGGGGACCACTCATGATCCAATTACGAGCGAGAGAATCTATCTGAGTCCGCTCTTCCCCATCTGGAATCTGACTACGAGATTGCCTTCGAGGCGAAGCAGGAGAAAAATAAAGAGGCCCAAGAAAAGGTGACAAAAGACCAGAAACGGTGTCAACTAATCGTTGACGGGCTGTAGGGGAATCCGACACTAGAACAGGAGACAACGTATTCTGTAAAATAGGAGAAGAGCTAGTAGCAAAAGAAACTGCAGGTGAAGGAGACTGGAGTACAGAAGATTGGGATACAGAAGTCGGTGTCAAAGGAGGCGGAGGTGGAATTACTGGAAGAGGCAAAGGTGCAGGAACCGGAATAACTGGATTAGCAGCAGGTTGTAATGGGGGTGCATTAGCACCTAATACATAAGGTGGAGGTAATGTCAATAGATGGGACATGAAAGGATCTTTGTCAAGACCCTTACTCTTTGAGGAAGTAGGCAACACAGGATAACATCTATCTATTGCCATACGATGCTGTCTTTCTGAAACTTCAATCATCTGATCAGTCTCATCATTTTTAAACTGTTGGGCAGCCTGTAGAATTGTCATATTTTGCTCCTTCTTATCTTTCTTCATTTGCTTAATTTCTTTCTGTTTGGCTTCCTTACGCCAGAGGCGGAAAGAGTCAAACATTGCAGGCCGGGCTTTTCTCTTAAACAAAATAGCTTCTAAATTATTCAATATATCAGGCTCAAAACTACCATTTTGTGGCCACTGGAGGACACCATCTTTCTTCGTGTATCGAATCCATGTTTCATTAAAAATGATAGGACCAAGACCATGTTTCGAATAGAGCTCATAAGTGGGAGTTCCAACCCGAGGAACAGACAAGAATCATCTAGCCGGGAATCCCTAAAACAACCAAAGCTACAGTATTTCTGAAACGTACTAAATCCAGGCATTTCGTAACGAACTGGACTTTTTACAAACGTCAAGGGGTTTGAGACAATATAGTCACAGCACAAACGTACTTACCCCTCAACTTCGATAAGTGCACTGATCGAGTAACAAAAAAACTAAACCAAACAAAGAGTGGGCGCTACCCACGAATACTTAACTAAATGTTTTCGTACGCCAACAGATGTCCGTCTAACGTATCGCGATGCCAATCATCACCAAAGGGCCAAGGCAGGGCGACAGTCAGGGCAGCAGTCGTCGGCAGCCGTCGGAAAGGAATAGCCGCGCTGTAAAAGACTTTCGGTCTACTTCAAAATACAGGGGTCGCTCACGTGGTTCGCGAATCCTCCAGAATTTTCTTGCGAAGCTCCTCACGACCCTCGGGCTGAACCACTACCACTGAAGTCGCCCACACGTTGGGCCGCCAATTGGAGAACCGGGCCTTATGGACCCAGCGGCGCAGGGCACGCCTAAAATCTCCGGGTTCACCTGCCTTGTCAGACAGAGACAGGAGACACTCTGTTAGGCGTAGAAAATCAAATTTATTAGCTGCAGCCAAGCACAGTTGTCCAAGAAGTTACAGAAGGTAGATTCTTAGGAGACTGCCACTTAACTCCGTGGCTCACAATCTCTTATAGGTCGTATGTTTACAATGCCCACTCCCAAAACATACAAAACTGACAAATAGTAATAGTTCAAAAACAAGCTATTGAATGTCAAAACACACCCTCCTTTCAGACCCCGTGTGCCTCCTCCCCTCAGGTTAATCAACACTAGTGCCCGTAATTAAATTTGCAGGTGGTAGAACATGTTTGAATGCTTCAAAGGATAGTTTATGTAACAAGAGAATACACGAAGAGAATAGCGAAGGTCAGTCAAATAGAATGAATTCAAGAAGAATGGTCGGACCCAAACAGTGGAGTTAGACAAGGATTAATCAGTCTAGACACGGATTTAACAAACCCGGCCAGGCCCTGACATCGGTTTGGTAATCAAGGACAAGGGTTACTCTTTAACTGGAGAGACACGTATCAGCTAAAAAAGCAAAAACACTGTGTCGCTGTGCTGCCTGAGTGAGGCAACACAAAATGGCGGCTAAACACAAAATGGTGGCTAGATACGAAGCGGAGTCGAAAACTACGGAACCTCACAGGTGAGTGAGTGAGCTGCCACAATACACTCAGCTCTCTGTACCTTTCCTGTCCAACTGAAGTCAAATGCTTCTGCCACATTAGAAGTAGGCACATTTCACCTAAGTCCACTTTCCTTGATGCTAAGGGATGAACTGTGCTGATAGGTGAAGCAGTGCCCTCCCACCCCCCTACAACAATCCACATAGATATGACGAAAGTGTCAATGACTCATACAGCGCCTCACAATGTAGCACTCAGTAGTGTGCCAACAAGGGCCACCACCCAAATGAATCATGTTAAAGATAGATTGTGGAACATTTAGCGGCCAGGTGGTCAAGTACAGTCACACGTTGATTGTAACACATATTTGCTGATTGTCGTCAGTTTACATTAATGCACCTCAGTCCCAGCCACAAGTTGCACACGTCCCTCCTATTAACTGCACGGTACTGATAGATTCATGAAGATCTCAAACACATGTGCTCCCTGTGCAGGGCTTACATACACTATAACTGTTTCACAACGTGTCCATTGCTGTAGGGATGTACTCATCACTCCCTCAAATGTGAATGAATTCCCACAATGTAAGCAGACTTCAAAGTACACCCAGGCTGAAAGCTCTTTTGTTTGTACAAGAAGCCGGACTCACATGTGACCCTGAGACCTTCAAATTCCAGCTGGATCTAACCTCCTGTGAGACACTGTCACAGCTGAGTACTAGTCTCCCACTCGCTTTCGTGGAACTGATAAACAAATGTTTATACACTCCACATACAGAAATCATTGCTCATATCACTATCTTCCTTGTGGGAAATGGCCTTGTCACTCCTGCACAGACTACTCAGCAGTTGGGAAAAGTGCAGGTTCAACTACAGCTCCAAAGCAATGGCTGCACATCCTGTGTTCAAGCACATTCCCTGCCATGTGCAACTGTCCGTGCATGAATGCTGTATATTTTTGGTGCGTTGCCATTGGATGTGCTGCTCATCAGTTATAGGCTAACCTTCCGCCATGCCTATTACACCTGTGTGCAACCTGTGTTCTACTGTCGCTGATGCCCGTTTTAATGGGCCACGGGTGTCTGGCTTTCCAAAACATTGATTGCTGAACTTGATTATGACCTGTGGGTGAGTCCTTTGTTGTCCCACGAACAGGACTGTGCCTGAGATAGCCGTTTATGGGATGCCTTACAACTTGGAAGACATGCTGAGAGCTGCTCATGTGCGTTTGCACAATTTCTGGTGTGCAATGTCTACATTGAAACGCTCCCCTTACAGCCTGAAATGCTCCTTATGGACACGGGGTGCGAGGAGCACATCTGTTCCTTCATGCTACTGGATTGGGTGGCAGTCCTGTTTGCAGAAGCTTACCATGATCTACTATTGGAACTGATTGCCTACTTAGCAGCAATTGCTTTATTCAATGAACAACTACTTACCTGCACCCACAACTGTTTGGAACTAATACCAAATATTTGGGCCTCATTTTGCATCCTTTTGAACTAATAACAGATTTAGTACCAACAATGGACATGTCTACATTCGCTTGGACTCTGATCACCTTTGCAGTCTGTATCGCTTGTTGCCCACACTTGTGCAAGGTGAGGCTGTTTCATGGCCGTAGTGGACATTGTCGCCAAGTACCAGTCTTGCAGCCATCATGCAGCTGTAGTGCCAGTTCTCACGTGGCTATGTTGTACTGCAAGTAGCTTAGTTAGTGTATTTCGCATGAGATCTGTACGCAGAGCATGTAGTCAGCGTTGTCTTGGAGTACAGTACATTTGAACATCTATGGGCAGAGAAGTGGGGTCTTCTGACGAAGTGCATAGAGCTATTGTGATCCATCACATGACTTGTCCTAGCAAAGGTGAGGGGGAATCAGATCGTTCTACTCCCTCCTGAGTGCTCATTAATACGACATTTCCCTACATGATTTCTGAACGTTACTATGCAGACTGTTTAGGTATGATGCATTTCCATGCATCTTGTCGCGCGTATCTTGCACGTTAGGACACGCCTATATAAATAAATATTTCACACATCAACTTGTATTTACTTGTGAATAGTGTTGAGAAGTATGAGAGTGAGGATGAAAGTGTGTGTCTTGTTACCTGGATTACAGAGGGATCTGACATTGTTGTGTCATGTGGTATCTTGGTGCTTGTTTCACTGTGAGTGACAGAGCCACTGAGGCAGCACACCTAATGGGTCCAATGCTCATAGTTTCACAGTTGATTGGATGACTCCTTCACAGCCTGCACAAATCCCATATTCATATGCATCTTTTTCTGAATGTGGCCAGATTCCCTGCAAATATCCACCCAGTTTGTGAGACAACAGCAAAGTGTACAGACACACTCATGGCAACTGAATGATAATTTATACTCATTGGAAGTTGTTGGCTATAAGCTGGTCACGCAGGTCAATACCTTCTTCACCACTATCAGCGTCACTGGGCATGTGTGGGTTAGCAGTGGGGGGCTGTTGCTGGTCATCATCATCCTGAATCAGGGGTATCTTCTTGCGCAAGGCCAGGTTGTGCAGCATGCAGCATATAACCACTATCTGACACACCTTCTTGGGTGAGTAGAGAAGTGCACCTTCAGTCTTGTCCAGACACCGAAACTCAATTTTAGTGGTCAAAAAGTGTGCTCCACAACATTACGTGTTCTCCCATGGGCATCATTGTAGTGGTCATCCCAGGGCGTAGTTGGATTCCGCAGTGGGGTCAGCAACCAGGGACGATTAAAATAGCCTGAGTCACCGACTTTGGACAAACACAGATTAAAATATGTGATATGTGAGTAGAGCAGCATGTCACACATACATCACACTCATTGACACAGCCCACTCACCAAAAAGCCAGTCACGATCTGGGTGTAGATTTGCCATCAATTGTGGTATGCTGCTATTCCGCAGAATGAATGAGTCATGTGCAGAATAAGGATACTTGGCACACACGTGTGAATTGATCTGATCCATTTTGCATACCACTTGCACATTTATGGAGTGTTGTAGTTTGTGGTTTCTATATATGCTTTAATGGTCCTGTGGTGGAACTAGGCCAATGTTGGTTCCCTCAATGGCGCCCTCTACATGTGGTATGCATCCAAGTGCATGCAAATCCCCCTTCACTGCTGCCAAATAATTGCACCTTGGGAACTGGATGTAGTAGTTCTTGTATGTCATTAATGCAGACAGGACACCACGCAGCACCATGATGAACATGGTCTGTGACATCCCTCCTGCACTTGACACGGTGTACTGGAAAGACCCAGGAGCAAAAAAAAGCAGTGCAGCCATCACATTGACTGTAGTAAACAATGCAGCCAGATATGTTCTGTTGGGCTTTAAATGGGGCTCCAACTGAGCGCATAGCTCGCACATTGTGAGGCGATCCAGATGGAATTTTTGATGATTGAAATGTCCTCTATGGTTTCTAGGACTGGGACAGGGTGATAGATAGGTATGCTCCTCCTACATAATATGGCACGGGACACATGCAGAAGAAGAGAAGAATAGATGAGATGTGTGTAACAGTTTAACCAAAAACTAACACAACCACAACATTGACATGACTCTTGAGGATGTGAAAAGGCACAAGTAACATGTATTCAGAACATGGATCACTCCACACATTCAACATACTGAGTGGTACTACATCCACAAAATGACAATGTGTAAGACATGTGGCACCCTCCTACATCAGAGTGTGATCAGCCCTGTGTGTTAGGCAAAGCACATGTGTTTACCAGCATCAAAGCTGACTTGCATGTATCAGCTGACATTGCATGTACTCAATCTTCAGTCCCACAATACACAGCAACACAACAGAATGAGGGCAATGAGTATCACCTGGATGATAATACATGAGTATGCAGCTCAGTAGATATGCAAATGTAAACATTATGGGGTCAGTATATCCTGACTGTGTGAGGTTTCTGCCTGACTGACATAGCCACTTACAAAATGTTTCGTAACAAATACAAGTTTTTTTGTATACATGCACACACAGCTTGACATAACCACTTATGTAGGATACAGCAATGTATGTAACCACACATGTGCAGTGCCCTGACGTGTGTAAACACATGGAGGCAATGGCAGGTAAGCACACAGCTTGCCACAGCAGTACGTATGTAGAAAGAGTAGACCTAACAAGTATGTCTGATTTCATGACAATGGACAGCTAGGGATGTCAGCCAACATCGCTGGCACTTCATGAGACAAACCATGGACAAGTAACCGAAAGTCAAGTAGCAAGTGATACTCAAAAGGTGTAAACAAGTTTAATGTTTCAGGACACAACATGAGTACAGTGATAGAGGGCTTTGTCCTTTCGGACTTGTTTACTCTTTTTTCAAACCATGCTGGCCACCACCCATTATGAATGATGTCTTCTCACTCTCCTGTTCATGGACATGCCATGAGTGTCAATACATAGGGCATAGGTCTTACTCCATGAAACCTTAACCAGGTGCACAATTCTCCTCAGTCAAATGTGTTGTGGTAAATGATGCAATTGGCAAAGCCTGCATGCAATAGCAAAATGTGTTTACATGCTCTTAGGTTGGCATGCACAGAGGGGCCAAACATGGCCCCAGTAGTGTGATGCCGGATAGCGGTTTCTGCTGCCTGACCTCTGCAGTGCATCACCACCAATGAGGAATGTTGCAGTGGGCATGCTAGGCCACAGCGGGGCCAAACATTGGCTCCAATTGAATGGTGCTAATCAGGATGGCCAATGGTAACAGCAGAGAAACAATGGAAAGAGCCCTGGGCACTATATTTATGGCTGTGATATGTCCGCACCTGTCACTTTCCTAGAGACACTGCTGCCTGCCATTCCTCATCAAGAACTGCTGCTCTACCTCATCTCTGGAACTAGTCATGTATCATACTGAGAACCTGAGGGCCCGTCCCTTCACTACAGAGGAGCTGGAGGTCCTGGTAGGCAAAGACAGTACAGGAGGCTATATGGTGCTCCAGAGGTACTGGTAAGAGAATGTCATACTTACTCTGGGTGGTCAGGAGGGTCACCACAAGGGGATGTACAGTGTAGTGTGCCTCAGACTGCTTGCCAAATGGGCAGCATTCAGAATTTGTCATCTGCAGTTCACATACAGAACATACTACTTGATGCACTTGAGTGTTTGGGGAGGATGTTACACTCTTCCATGCTGCTGCTCAACATGTCAGAAACCCTCACACATGTGAGTCTCAGAAAGGATGATGTATACTTGTTGGAGTCTGTGTAGCCAAATGAATTCAAGTGTATGGTGATGTGTCTTTTGCACCCTGAGCCCTGTGTGCATGCAATGACAATTTAGCCAGAATGTGTTTGGTCTGTGGTACAGTTACAATGATGACTCTATAGCATATGTGTTTCAGGCAGACATTCACTGTGCCATGTCCTCTATGAGTTCATTACGTGTGCATGTGTACATTAGTGATATGGTAATAGTTGATTGGGCAGGGGTTAGTGACTCCGTGCTGTGCTCATTCCAAAGGGTTACTGTGCAGATGAGCACAGTATGCACCAAAGTGCAGTGCCTATTTCTGTATATATTTGTGTGATGATACCTCTTGCATCTGATGATTGAACATTGGACATGCCTTCCTTCATTTGGTGTTATAATGTGACGAGAAGCTCATGTGTATGGTGTGTTGTCATCTTAGATGGGTATGGCTTCATAGTCAGATTATGGAAGTACATGTTCTTATTGGAATCATCAGACAGTGTGAGTGCGCTGTAATTCTCAGAGATGTTGATGTGTGTGTGCCCTTGGTCATTGCCCATATACTCATCTATGATTCATGTGATGAGTGCCTGTTTGTTTCCATGGTCAGACACCTAGTGGGGTGTTTGTGGACATGTTGAGGTTGTTGCAGGAGCAGTGTGTAGTGTTTCATTGTGACCTCGCAGGCCTATGGTGCACCTGCATCTTTCACACATCATTAGTGAGTATGCAGAGTGTGTCACTGCAATGTCTGTGTTGTGTGTCTTGGGATCAGGCCTTGCGCTTGCTTACCTTTGTTTATAAAGTGCTGCTTGTCTGTGTTTTACAAACATGCATGTGATTTATCACAGGCCTGCCTGTCACTTGCCACTTTCTGTGCCTAAATAGGTGTTGGGCGGATTTATAGCAGTCCCAGTAATTGCGTTTAGGCATGCACAATGTGATATACTTCAACATGCCTTTTTGCTGGGTACACTCCTCAACTGTACAATTCTGGTGTATACACCACTCCATTGGTAACCTGTGCCACTGCCTGCCATGCACATGTTTGACCATCCACGCCCCTCTGTGTTCTGACACTGTACTGTGTGCTGATGATTTATTTCCATTTGCATGCTGGCCAGCAGCACTGTTTCAGATGTGTAATCTTAGTACAGGCTTGATTTCAGTAATAGTTGCTGTAGTACGGTACAGATTAATTGCCAGCACAGTCCTTTTGTCTTGTTCCTACATGGATGTTTGCCAAGGTTGTGTGGCAGTGGATATTAGCAAAATGTGTATCTGTTTCCCTTATGCCTGCAAGCGATCCTGGGCAGGCATCTTGGCCAATTTGCAGTCTGCAGTGTATACCCTCCCATAACCCATGCTTATCTGTCACCTTGATCATGATTGCATCTGTGTGAGTAGTGCTGGTAGGTGGGTGTGAGGGGAGCAGAGTGGCAGGAGGAGTCAGCACAGGGCAATGTTTGGGGCCCTGTAGGTCTCACTGATGTGGATAGGGGGCATGTTTCCCCAGACATTGTAGTGCAGCCCCTGCCTGCAAGCTTGCTGTGAGTTGTTGTAGTACCGGGGTTGCATGCATGTATGAGTTTTGGATGTACTTCTGCTGTTGTGCGCGGCGGCGTATCTGCTAGTAGAGCTGGATTCATTGTGGCTCTGCTGGTATGCGTGTGTTGGGCTTCGATTTTTCTTCAATGTTATTCTGCTTTCACCATCCGCAATGAGATGGTGTTTCCAGCGCGGTGGGATTGGCTGTTTGGTACATTGTAATATGGTTGGTGTAGGAGATGTGATTCTGCACACTGTTCTTGCTCTATTGGCTCCGTCCGCCACCTTTACGTGAGGTGTAAACGTGCGGAAGCAGAAACACTACAGCAGTACGGAAATGGCCTATGTTAGCCCATTGTAATATGGCGGTTGCAATGACTGCATGAGGAGCCGCCACCAGCACTACGGAAGCCCTTTTTATCTGCCATCCTAAGGAGCCCCTTAATCGTTACATTACATTTCCTGTAGCATAAATGTATTCATATCAGCCTTCATATAAAATCACTCATATTGTGCTTCATGTACATTTTGATTCTGTTATCTGCTAAGCTAATTTCCATTATATCCCTCCTGAGCTCAGTCCAATCTGGATTTTCTTGATCTTATCATTGCTCTTAATAAATGTAAAAGAACCCACAGTGTGTGAGCTTTTTGAAAAAGTTGCAGATTCGATAGAGCAACAAGTGCCTGTCGGAATCCCCTTTCTTTTAAATAAGGTTTAAGAAATTGTCGTCTGGGATGCGTAAAATATTTATATAAACAGACAAAGTGTAAAATATCCTGTGGAGACCTAGTGTTGCAGCCTCGGTTCGTACTATAAATCAGGAGGAGAGGCAACCAAGTGATGAAACATTAATTCTAAAACGAGTGATTAAAAAATGCTCATGGGGGCTAGTTAAAATGGAAAGGTATGGTTCCATGCCCAAAACTCATTTAATTAAAGCATAGGCTCTTATCATTGGCTTATTAAGCTCCTTTCCATCACGCTCGGCACTACTTGTTTTAAAAAATAGGTCTTTGATTAACTTTGTATCCACCTTCTTTACTGGCTTATGATTCATAAAAATATCAAGTTTTCCCAGGGCACTGAATGATTCTTTAATGTATTTCAGAAAAGGGTGGTAAAATACTTCTATTTAATCTGTTAAAATCATAAAAAGCCAAGGGATTTTCAGAGCTTGGTCCAGGGAAAGACAATCCAAATTACTGCTTGATTAAAAGAAGCCTCTTTGTTGGACCATACATTCACCCAGCAAAGCAGGCGTTTGACTGCAGCTAAATCTATAATATAATTGACCCCCAGCTCCTCATGTACAGCGTAAGCGGATGTCCCCTGCGGCACTTTTAAAATCCGTCCTAAAAAATTATTTTGGGTGATTTGTCAACTGCCTTGTAGCCCCAGATCTCACTCCCGTACAGGGCCTTGGGTATACAATATGACTGAAATAATTTTAAAATCACCCCCGGGGACCATGTGCCTCACCTAAGGGTAATTTTCCGATGGCTACCAGGGCTTTATTCATGCCCTTGCTTTTTCCTCCTTCAGGTTATTCCAATTCAGTTTATCTTCCAATGAAACACCCAAATGTGAGAAGTTGGCCTGGCATATGATGTCCACAATTGTAGTGGGCACCTTGCACCAGTCCAAATGACCCTTATTGATGGTAGGTTTAAAGTCGACCTTTATAGAAAGCTATCCTAGTGGTAGCTGTGGAGAGCAGCCTTCAGGCTAAGACTTAGAGGCGAGCTAAGCAAGTTGTTTTACCAGTCTATATTCTCTTGAATGATCAAATGAAAGTACACCACACAAGGTATATATCACATATATATGTATTTATTCTAAACACAACCCCTCTGGTCTCTTTATGAGGTCAGAGGTAAAAGTACAATACAAGGAACTTAATTAGCATACGATAAGTTGCACAATATACGTTATGCCCTAGGGGCCTCACAAACCATATACTAAAATAGTGGTATAAGAACCACATGAGGGTTAGAAAGCAGACTTAGGGCCTGCAGAACTGCTCGGGCAACCAGGAACCACCCAAGGTAGGGACGTTGGAGACCCATGGGGGACGTTTGCAGTTTTTAAACACAGCCGCAAATCTCCATTGACTTTTTATAGAGAACGAACAAGTTACAATTTTAAAGAATAAGGGCACTTAGAGGCGAACTACAATGGAACCCTTTTAGACTAGGACACTTCGAGAGTCAAGACACATGGGAGCACCGGAGTACTCGTGTTACCTCACCCAGGGAAGCCGGGTATATAGGTGTCTTTTGGTGTCGGGTTTCGTCTTCGATTCCAATGGAGAGCTGCGAATAAATGCTGCAGGCGACCAGAGGAAAAGTGTCCGGGTGGATCCAAGGGTGGATTGGAGATGTGAAGAAAGTGAAAGCAGAGGGTACAATGTCTGGGTCTCTAACCAGTGACCTGGATGGCGACAGGAAGATGCCAGCCGATGTCAGGTGTTTTCAGGTGAAAGAGGTGAAGGTTGACTCTTCGCCTACGAGGTCCAGGATGTGTCGACGATAGCCAGGAGCTGGATTCAAGCTGTACCATAAAGGATGTCGAGTGCTGCAGTGTCGGAATCCGAATTGGACCCAACAAGCCTTGGCAACAGCAACCCATGCAAGATGACAAGATTGGCTTCTGTGCAGACCAGCAAGGTCTGAGGGACTCCTCCTTTGGAGGGGAGTCAGAGCACGTCTGGAGCAGCCAGGAAAGCTCAAGCAACAAAGAATTGGCCTTTGTTGGGCTCACTAGCCAACAGACTAGGAACCGCGAAGGAGCCTCGAGCTGCGGTGAAGAAAGGGGACTCACGGGTCACTGGTTGAGTGCTGGCCTCTGCACTTCGGTGCAAATCGTGCTCGGTACAGGGGCTTCAAATACTCCAATGCACAACTTCGGGATACCTCGGAAAGTAGGTGAAGTTGCAAAAATGCAAGATAACCAGGAGTTCCGGTCCCATGCCCCTCGGGTCAGCTACAGGTCTCAGCTATGCTGAGAACTCGTGTCAGCTTCAGAGATGTCCCGAAGTCCATGTCCTGTGTCGCAGATTATTCAGGATTCGGCAGGAGCCTTGAAAATGCAGACTGGCAAAGATGCTTCTTTGGTGCCTGGTTCAACAGGGAGGTCACTCCTTGACCCCAAGGGAGATTCTTCAGTCTTTCAGTCCAAATGAAATGTCGAAGGTCCAAGATTTCTTCTTCAGAGTTTCGGCCAGTATTATCTAAAGTCCTAGGGACTGGGTTCCTATACTTATACTAAGTTTAGGGGTTGGGCTAACTCTAGGGACCCACCTATGGGAGGACCTGGGGAGGTGTTGGTTACACCCCTTCCCCTTTGTCCAGTTTCATGCCAGAGCTGGGGCAGAGTGCCCCAGCAGCCGTTTTGAACTGGGAAATGCATGGAGCACCTTGTGTGCCCCAGGCAGTGTCTGAAAAGCTTTCCTTGAATGTAACCCACCCTGCCCCAATACACTAAAGTCTGTCTGGGGAGGTGCTGGCACCTCTCTGGAGAGGAAACCTATTGTCCAGGCCTCCCTTGCCGGAGTTTCATCCAGCAGCAGGAGGTCAGATCCATTTTGTGATGCTGGGGCTCTGTTTAACTTTTTTAGGAGTGTAATCCCCTTATCCTGACTTAGAAGTAAGGGTCCCTATTTGGACAAAGGTGAACACCATTGCCAACTAGAGACCCCCAGATCTAACAATGGTAAACCAAGAATTTCACTAACCAGCAACGATGCAACCACATCTTCTCTGCAATGCACTCCTAGGCTACTGTGTCCCTCGAGCTCCAGTTGTGTCAAAATCAACAGCCTGGCCTCGTACAGCCGTGGACGGGCACAGACGGGCTTGCCCGCTGCAGCCCCGCGCTGTGGGCGGGGCGAGCACCTCTTATGCACCTTCCGGCGCGTTGCTGGCGCTGAAGCCTCCTGGTACTAAGGACGCTGGAGTTTGAAGTTCCCCAGATGCGGCAACTGGTGGACAGTTTGAACGGGCTCCAAGCAGCATATAAAGATGAAGAGACTTGCCCAATAATCTGGTCGCAATTAGTGCACATACAAAATGTCAAAGCATCCTTGCAATTTCTTACTGTATATACAGTAAAAAGTGAGCATTATCTTTGAGCTTTTAACATAAGAGCACGAAGCAGCATAATATGAATTACAGACTTGGCCCATTCCCCAAAGTCACATCCACAGGCAGATTGATTGCTTCCACACTTTTTCCATGAGCTAGTGTATTGCTTCACAGGCAGAGTGCTAAGCCTAAAGTTGATATACAATGATTTTTTGAAAGGGGAATACAGTTTGTCTAGTTATGGTTCATAGATGGAATATGGAGCTGATTTAACTTCTGTCCCTACATAAAAAATCAACACATATTGCTAGAACATTTCTCTGCATGTGAGGCCAAGTGAGCACACTGTATCTAGTGTCTCTGGTCCCCAGATGCAACAGGAAGTAAGAATAATAAATCTGTTCTTACCAATATACACCTACCACTATGATATTCTGGGTGCCGATATATTGGCTATGATATTTTTGTAGTTCTACATTTCTGTAGTTGATATTCTCACATACATGGATTTCCTGTTGTGGCGGCATGGATTACCAACCTCTGTTGAAGCAAGCCTTTGTTCCAATTAATCTATGATAGTGACACACAATCATTGTAAACTGACTGTAGCTGAACACCTCAAGGACTTAGGGCCTGATAACGACTGTGCCGGTGCTGCGCCGGCTTTGCTAAAGGCCGCCAGACTCGTAAACAAGCCCTTAGGTATCGATTATCGGAAGACTTTCCCCTTTAGAGCAGTTGTCCCCTTCAAGCAGGTTTATTGACAGCCATGGTATAACATATTTAGGTTTACAGATTCACAGGTATATTGGCTTACAGATTCACAGTTATATTTGGTGCCACAAATTAGTGTATTGGTAAATTACTGCCAACTCTGTTTCCAATGTAAATAGGCCCACAAAGCCCACTTGAGAATCAGATCAACTAAACTGGTTTGTGTGGAAAATGTAAGTAGTTAACCATAATTTCATTTGAATTATCGCTCTAATCACTTTAAACAATTTTAACAGTAGAATGGATCACACATTGCTGACGTCCTCAATATGGATAGAACATGTTCTTCCTTGAAGAAGGTTAAACTGAGTCAAGATTTATATTTTCTGAAACTATTTTAAATGCTTATTTTTCTTTGCACATTCCAAATAGTTTGACTTACATTTTGGGAGTATCGTCAGGTTATGGAAAAGAATGAAATTTGGAAAGAAAAGAAGAAATGCCCATATTCCACTACAAACATTTACACATTTTCAGAATTGATCTAGTCCAAAAGTTTCCCATCATAATATGGTCCAATATAACTTTGAATGTTAATATTTGGTTTCACAACTTCAATGACTGCCCATGTGGCTGGATTAAGTAGCTAACCAGGAGTAGTTGCTGTTGGCAGGATGCCATGTAAAAACACTGATAAACTGTTTGTTCATGTTTTTGGTATGGTGTGACACAGGGTTTCATATTTGATATCCCTGATGAATGAGATCTAGAATTAGGTTGTGTGAAGTGTCTAGAGATAAGTACCATGTCTCAGGCATCTGGACATTTGGGGTTCTGGAGTTTTTACAAATTAAGGTAGGAAGCTGAGCAGGCAGAATGGATTGTAGGGGAGTGCTGCACACTGGAGGATCTGTACACTAATGACACTTTCCTAACTTTTGAGGTCATAGATACATTTAACATCGGAATGGGCTAGTTCCTCTCCCATGCAAGAATTGTGAAAACTGCGCAAATTACATGGGAGGATTTCCCCGGCAGGCCCCTGATTCACAGAGAGTGACTGTATTGGAAGGCTGCTCTGTAGAGGCCTAGATCAGACTAGGTCTGACTGGGAGTTCACCCTTTATGTCCGTATGGTTTCAAATTCTTATCAACAGTTTCAATCTTTAGTCCCCCAGTTTTTTCTTAAATAAGTAATCGAAAACAATTTAGAATAAACAATCAAATTTTAGTGGTATTTTGGGTTGACAAACCCACTCTAAACATTCCAGTCCACTGAACGTTTCAAACAAATGAATCTGAACATTAGTGACATGCTTTTAGTAACTGAACTCTGTGCAAATGTAAACAACAAGAAACAATGAGTAAAAGAAAGAAAAATATCCCTATGCATTTCGGGTCTTATATGACCCTTCTTCAGGGGATTATGCAATACAATTCTTATACTGTTCAGATCTTGATTATTCGGGTAGATTTCCCTTCAGTTACGTTTTCAGGCACTACAAAATGAAATTATTTTGCATTACTAACAATTCTTTATACATGATTACTTATTAGAATTAACACTACTTTCCGGAAAATCAGAGTTGAAAAAAGATTTTGAAGGTGTGAACCGAATTCGAAATGTGACGCTTGCTGTGTATGACATAGCCGAAAGTCGTGAAAACTCATTGAAACATAGTGCTGCACAGTTCCACCACCAATGGGGTGTGTTACACCATTTCTAACTATAAAAAATATAAAAAAGATAGAAGTGTAATAGACTCTATTAAACCATCCGAGGTCTGAGTTCACATGACCAGTCTTACCCATAGACTGCTAAAATACTAGGATCGCTACACCTTAATGACTCAAAATTATGTGCTAACACTCACCCTGTCCGTGAAAGATGCAAGATTCAACCGTATGTAATTACCAGGAATGATAAGGACCCCATCTAGAGATAATGTTCAAACTTTAGTTAAAGTTGGACTTCTGAGAAAATAAGAGTCACTGTAAGAAGCAACATCTCCGAACGCTTACCCCATTGCCTTAGCGAACGTTCTCTTAACTTCGTATTGCCCTGCTGCGATAGTTCTATGAATTTTCCGAATACTCCAGCTTAAACAAAAAACGAGAACAGAGTAAACTAAGAAACCCGTGGGATTCATTTCAAGTGTTCGAATGGTTACGTGAACCAAGAAACGCCTACCTCATCCAAATGACGTGCAACGACCTCTGCCCTGATAGTCACTTCCGGTGTCAACAACCGGTACTACGTTGCTCCCTTTTTTTATACAGCGGTGCTAATTGAATCCCAGAACTTTACTAAACAAGACGATTGGTGTTACGGTGACAGTGTCAGTGATCGTACACCTCAGTGTAAATTTGAAAATGCCGGTTTGTACTGTGTCAGGTGTAAAATTAAAAAAAAAGTTGAGAGATTCAAATATTAAAAAGTTGTAATAACAGTGAAAAAATATAAAAAATAAATAAAATAAGGATGTGACTGAAATGAAAAAGAGAAAAGGTAGTGTCAATCCTGTACAATATGTTGCATCAGCTGAAAGCTATATCCAGGTAAAATAGAGTAAAATAATCATTGCCAATAAACAAGAGTAACATCGTAATTATAACTCTGTACATTTAGCAGCAAATTTAAGAATTTGCCTAACTTGTGTTTAGACTTAGATATGTACTGACCTCCACATTGTCAACCATATCCGGATATCTATAAAAAGCATAACATTTCGTACTGGTCATTAAGCCCACCCGGTGTATTGCAAGGCTGACACAAGCAGGTAAATTGTTGCCAGCAGTGTATAGAGCCTTAATAAACAAACATTTTTAGCATCCTTACATGTTAGAGAAGAATGGGAGGGTGTCCTTGGTGTGGAACTGAGGGACACAGAGTGGCTTAACATATTGTAATATAAAAAAGAAATGTTGTCATATGTGACTTCACTTCCCGCAATATAAACTACTACACATAAAATATCTAAACCTTTCCTGTTAAGTAAACCATGTCTTACCAGAGCAGGAGAATTGCCCAGAGTGCAACATGGCAATTCAATTTGCTCCATATCTCATTTATATAACCAATAGTTGAAACATACTGAGGACACATTATTGATGCTCTGAGAGGACTGTGTATTCCCCAATTAGAAGCTCTATTAATCATTGCCTCATATGTTTCCTTTGCATACCAGGCAGTGTGGTACCCTGTTTAAATTTGCTGCCTTCTCCTTTCTCTAGTGAAAAGACAGATTATGATACCTTAGATACGACAGATCTTGGACCTTTTTTTAAATTTTGACAAAAGGCTATGAGGATGTTGACTGAAAAGATAGTAATGAAATGAGTCTGTAATTGTCACAACCTCACCAGAGGGCCACAGGGCAAACAGGAGCTACTGGGCACAACTATAGGTTTTGACGTCTTACACTCCCGATGTCCCAAGGCCTGACCTACTATGGGTCCTGAGCAACGTGGCCAAATACCTCTTCAGCACCTGACTCAGTGGTAGCACAGGTCAATCAATCCTAGGCTTCTCGGGGGAAGGTAAACATAGGGGTTAAAACAGGCCCACAACTCAAAGTATTTATATACCAACACAAAGTAAAAAATGGGATTCACAGACAATGACCACAGTTCCCTAGGTCAGGGTTCCAGTGTTTTAACACTGAGTCTCTATCCCTTCTCGACAGAGGTTGTGGTTATTCCCCATTCACTTTAGGTGGCATTCAGATTAAGCCCCACTTTTAGTCCGAGTCTCAGGAGTTCCACTCTGACTCTTATTAATTTTAAAAGTGTTCCAGTGCCCTGACGCATACTGCCTCGATAGGTAATTTTAGAAACCCCCCAGGTTTTGCCGAGAGTGATTTCAGATCATTCCCCGGTTAGGATTGAATTCACACATTGGGAGCATCAGCCGTGGACTACTATTTTCCTTAAGCCGTGGTTACTGAAAATACCTGACATCAAAGAGGAATTATGCATGCAAACCGGTAACTGTTTTAAAGAAAATGTAGGTTTGGTTGATTCGGCGCTTACTATATGGGAGGCATTTAAAGTGGTTTTGAAGGGGCAGGCCCTGTCACTAATGACAGGCTACATCCAGAACAAACGTCACCTACTAGTCCAGTTGGGGGATGAGCTCAAATAATTGGAACAATAATACACAAATGGGCCAAGAGAATCCACACAACATTGTCTTGCACTTAAACAGGAAGAGTACAATCTCAAAGCGAGGGAACAAATGATGGCCAAACACCTTAATACCCAACACAGGCTATATGAATTGGGAGATAGGGCCGGAAAAACATTGGCATGGTTAGAGAGAAGAGAGCAAGGGGACAGATTGGTGCCAAGACTAACGCTACCAAATGGCGAGAAGCGTACCCATCCCAGTGATATAGAGGAGGCATATGCGGACCACTTAGAAAAAATGTACTCCTGCTCCACCAATTACACAGCAGAGGATTCCCACCAACTCCTCTCTGACAGTGTCCTACCGACACTCTCTGAATCAGATAGAGAAGCTCTTGATGGTGACTTAACAGATGAAGTTATTCAGAAAGCTATCAGTCAAATCCGCTCTGGGAAAGCGATGGGGCCCAATGGCGCTCTCATCGAGTTCATGAAAGTGGCGGCCTCCCAAGTAGCCCCGCATCCACGAGCTATGTATAACAACAGCTATGAGACCGTAAAAATGCCTAGGGACCAGCGTCTTGCCACCACAGTAGTTATTCGTAAACCAGGGAAGCCCAGGGATTATTGCAGCTCATATAGACCGATCCCGTTGATTAACGTAGAAGCTAAGATCTTGGTGAAAGTGCTTGCCACTAGTCTATTTGCGGTTGTCTCCTTCCTAGTTCATCCGGACCAATCTGGCTTTATGCCACGTAGGAACACGACACTTAACATCCATCATCTTCATAACGTGCTCGCACGCAGAGAATATATGGAGGAGGACGCAGTGGTTCTTTCATTGGATGCCTCCATGGCGTTTGACTCTATAGAACGGCCGTACCTTTTTGCAGTCCTGGCGAAGTTGGGAATCGGATTTGGTCCAAGGTTTCTGAGCTGGGTGCAACTGCTTTATACTGATATACAGAGACAAATAAGAGTTAACAACCACACATCCTGTGCCTTCACACTGCAAAGAGGTACCCGGCAGGGATGTCCTCTATCGCCATTGATATTTTCCCTCTTGCTAGAACCACTCACTGCATGGATATGCAGAGATGTAATGGTGAGGAGGCTGAAGTGGACGCAAGATCAGGAGGATCGAATATCACTATACGCTGATGATATACTGTTATATCTTGCCTCCCCTACAAATCCATACAGGCTATTTTAGACATCTTCACTAACTTTGGAAAATATTCCGGCTATGCCAACAATTGGAGCAAGTCGGTATTGTTTGTGCTTCAGGGACAGGTTTCTCGCCTTCATGCGGACTGTAGGATAGAAGTGGCTGGGGATGGTTTTCGATATTTGGGAATCTATATCACCTCAGATCCGGTCCTTTTTCACAACCATAACCTAGCCCCTCCACTGACCTGGCTACGAGCAGATGTAAAACACTGGCGGTCCATGCCTCTCTGATGGGACGTGCTTCCCTCTTTAAGATGCTGGCTCTCCCGCCGTTTTTATACATTCTCCAGAACTGTCCGAATCGGGTCCCTGATGCATACTTTGCAGCGGTAGAGAGTGAGGTCGCTACGCTGCTGTGGGACAGGACGGCCCTACATGTGGCACTGAAAAAGTTTACGAAAGGGTGGTATGATGGGGGCAGAGCCCACCCTTATCTTAAACTCTACTATTGGGCTTCTCAACTGGTGGTGGTGAACCACTGGATGTACCACCTCCCTAATGAGCCAGCATATATGCTGGACAGATATCAAACTTGCTTTCTCGGTGCGCTCTTTTACAAAGTCAAGAAATGTAGATATTTTGGCCCCACTTCTTACATGGTAGGAATCTGTCACCAGGTGAACTCACACCTGGGCTGGGCTAACGTCCTCAGGAAAGCGACACCACTGTGGCAAGCCCAGAGGCTAGGCACTCCATGCCATCAACCAGGGTTTGACAAGTGGGACATAATCGGGATTTCAGTGGTGGAAGATTTGATCAAAAAGGGTTCTATTCTTAGTTTTGAGGAACTCCAGGGGTGTTACCAAATGGCACGAGGGGAATTGTTTCGATACCTACAAGTTAGACTCTCCCTTACGGCGGTTTTTCCAGACCTCAAAGACATACTAGTGTCATCGCCATTAGAGGATCGATTGCTAGATGGGCCACGGCACTCAAAAGCTGTCTCCTTAACCTATAAAAAACTATGTAACAACCTGCCTGACACTTTTGATAAACTTCGAGAGCAGTGGCAAAGTGACCTGGGGTCTATCGATGATGACAACTGGCAGGCGGCCCTGATGTTACCTAGAGAAGCGGCTATCGCCCTCGGCTTCCGACTGATTCAACTTAGGATTCTACATTGGTTCTATCTGACAGGGGTGAGATGGCAGGAAACTGGGGGGCGGCAGACCCAGCGTCCATCCATAAATGGGCGAATGAGCTTGACCAATGTATGGTATTGGAAAAGGAAGTGTTTACAGCACGCAAATGTCCTAAAAAGTGGGAAAAGAAATGGACGAAATGGAATGTATATCGAGGAAGTATATGTATCTCCCCAATGGTGGAACTAGAAATCGAAGAAGCAGAGACAGAGATGTAACAGATTTGTAATTGTGACTTGATATTCCCTGATTACTATGTAATGTGTTGAAAATTGCAACGAACAATGAAAGACACGGTGCATGTGATACCAGTTACATTTAATAAACAGATCATTTTAAAAAAAACAAAATCAAATTTTAGAAAAAGTGTTTCAGTGCCAAAGCTCTATATGGCAGACAAGTTTCGCAATGGCCGGTCTGGTCCAAAATCAGTCTTACCTGCACCAACAGGACCTGCTCAACCGGAGTCTCCGAGCACACTCCCTTTCATGGGTGCTGTTGCGCCTGTCTCTGGTAAGTTTTTCACAGGCGTCCCTGGAGAGGCAGTGGTCGGATGTCTTTAAAGCTTCTCACATGTGGTCCTGCAGAGGGAGCAGCCAGGGGGTCCTCAATGCTCCTCTGATGCTGGTAAGTTTACTGAGATCCTTCCCTTCAGGCAAAGGGATGCAATGCTCCTGATGTTGGGTTGGTCCTCAGTCGGGCTTGGGCCTGAAGGGGTCACCACGTCACCTTCTCCACTCGATGAAGGTCTGAACAAGTTCCACACTTCTTGCCTTTTTTTATAGCCCACCAAATGTTATTTAGAGTCTCAGCCTTTGACGTTAATGTTGGGGGCCCACTTCCTTTTGAAGTGCTTCCTCTTCTGCCTTTCCCTTCCTCCAGAAAGTAGCCTGTCACAGAATGAGCAACTTCAAATCTAATAGTCCAATGACACAGGCCATGGGAATGACTAGAGGTTCACTCCTGGTAGTTAGCCCCAGTGATATGGGTATCAATAGGTTAGCTTGAGACCTCAGCCCTACTCTTTATGATTCCCTCTTCAGCCCCATTTCTTTTCTGAGAGTGCCAATGCCCCTTCTGAGTTACCTCGCTCTATGAATCGAAGAGCACCCTTTGAAGGATACTCAAGAGCCTGGATCTCCCTTTCTCTAGTGGGTCCCTCCCAGCTCACAGAATTGCAGCAATTCATAAAATGGTCTGTGGTGATTCCTCTACACCCTCCTATCCCTCCAGTTAGCCCTAGATCGCCCAAAATGGAACATAGAATCTTCCATGTATTGTACCATTGACAGGAACACATGCACCCAGGGCATGCAAATAACACACACACATTGCACAGCACTACATTATCCATGTTTTGTACCATTGGCAGGTACATATACACCAGTACATGTATCTAACACACACACACTGCACAGCAATGTGTCATGCCCGCATTGAACTATTCACAGGCAAGTATACTCCCAGCACATGTATAACACACATGCACTGTTCAGCACAACACACCAAACTGATGTAGGCCAAGGGCGTGTTAAGCCCACAGCAGTGGAAGTTTAAATAAGTGAGGCTATAGGTCTCACTCCAGTGATACAGGTAAAAAGACCTATTCACTCCTGCTGCTCCCTATATAGTATGCTGCCACCATTGTGCTTGTGCTGCCAAACATCTGACAGAGGCAGCAACCTTTCACCACTGTGAGGGTAGCACTTTGGGGCCACAACCAGTCCAAAAAGAGCACTATCTGGGAGACAGGCCAATGTCATGGCACACACATGGACCTTGCTTGACCATGACAACATTAAACAATATCAGGGATCCAGACATCATTACATTTGGGGCACTCAGGGCAGGGTTGCATATCCTTCGCCGCTTGAGGGGTTCTTCCATACCAACAGTGATAACGAGAAACTGATAGAGAGACCGGTTAGATATTTTAACAGGTTTTTTGGGGGGAGAGGGAAAGCACTGTCTTGTCACAATAGTTTGTTGAACTTTGTGATTGCTAGCCTAAAGTGAGCGGTGAGTATTTATTTCACGATTATTAGTCTGGCTACGTATTTTTTCTCTTGAGATCCTTTACGTAAACTTATTCTGATGAGATGTTCGGGGTGTAATTTTATCATAAATGCTTAACTGGTGTTGCATCCAGTGCACTGATATGTTGAACCTGCAGCAAAGATATTGTTTCAGTTGTTTCCAAAGATCAGCAACATGGTTTAAAGCAGACTATATAATGGCTGCTCGATTCAAGGATACACAGTTCTTTTTTTTCAAAACCTCCACCACTTCCCACCGACCACCTATTCGACTGTTTACAGTCGTGAAGACCAAAAAGACAAGGTAGTGGACACATGTCCATGGTCCCAAATCAGTTCAGTGCAGGAAAGAGCATATGTACCCATAATTACTATGCTCAGAGAATGGTCATTTGAATTAAGCCAAGTGGTAATTTTGCCATATTCCCAAAGGCTCAGGACTGCAGAAAAGGATTCCCTCCACCACTGAGGCAGTCCAAATCCTATTCAAATTCACCAAAGTGACTGGTTTCTTCATATATGTGCCTATGTCTGAGGGAGGGAGGCAGGCACTAGACATGGAGAATGCGAACGATAATCTCTACATTGTCTCTCATTGGTAAGAATGTGTGTGTTCTACAAGGTTCTCCAAAGCAGATTGGTGGTGAAACAGCTCCATTGAACTGCCAGTGTTAAGTGTCCAAACAGGTTGCAGGGCCAGAATGGTGAATTCTTACTGGCATGCTGCCCTCCACTGCAGCACGCCCATGTATTATCTGCCTCCATAACATGCATGAATTTCCATCGCTGTCACTGCTAAGGAAATTTTGAATATTTGGGATTCGTGGATATTTCTTTTAGGAATATATGTTTAAAAAAAAGAATTCTACGTGCAAATCCAAAGTTTGCAAACTTACCCAGGACAGTCCTTATTTACCAGGAAACTGTACAAACTGTTTTTCCATCTCCACTTTTAAATTACTAACGATAATAAATGATCATTAAAATATATATATTTGTACTGTGCCAATTATACCCTGCAAGAATGAAATCCAAGTCTAATGAAGATAAAGGGTTAACAGAATTCATAACAGTCTTATGACATTTATTGAAAAAGTGGAGCTTTCGTCTTGCCCTGTTTCTGCGGTATCTATTACGTAAAATCTATAAAGCATTTTTTCAAGAGCTGTTTTGCGCCTTCTTCCGTGACAAGAATGGAAATAGCATTCCATTGAAAGGTTTGAGTCTTTTTAAATGTTGTGTGCCTATTATTTTCATATTTGACATGCACTTTACAAATTCTATTGAGTAGTAAAAATTCGACAGATTACGGAAAATATAAATTAGGGATACACTCTACATCCGCAGCTTAGTGTGACAGTTTCATTTCAGCACAGTTACATATGTTTTATTTCTCCCGTGAAATAGAAAGTAAAAGAAGGAAGTAAATAAATCAGTTTTATTAGATCTTGGATTTTATTTCGCTTTATGGGGTTCTCTGATTAACAGGTAATTGTTTCATTTTCTTCTAGATCAGTATGGTTGGGGTTGAAATACAGGCCTGCATTTATTATGTAACTGTTCAGTTTACTTTTTTGTATAGCGCCATTGTGAAGAAGGCGAAGACTAGATAGAGTAAGAGAAGAATGGAAAGCCTTCTGTGCGCTACTTTCAAGCTTCCACAGCATACAGAAGCGGAAGCTCTTTTTGATACCCGTGGCCCTCCTTGATTTGCGCAAGGCTGAGGCGTGTTAGAGGTCTTATGAGGAGCAGGAAACAAGTGTACAGTATGGGAAAGTAAAGAGACATAGGGCCTAATGTATCAAGGAACCATTTTGCGATTCTGTAATAGCGATTTTTAAGAAATCGCTATTTCAGAATCGCAAAATGGTATGTATCAAGAAAAATGCAATTGTTTAGCGATTTCTTGATATTCCTTAATTGCGAATTCGCAAATTGAAAATTCGCAATTAAGGAATACTTTCCCTTTCATTTCTATGGGCCAGAAGGCCCATAGGAAGGAATGGGAATTTTCTCTCAATTTGCGATTTGCAATTTGCGAATCGCAAATTGAGAATAATTTCAAGGGTGCAGGGGTGTCCAAAGGACACCCTGTTGCACCCCTGAAATAAGCATAGGTGCACAGGTGGTGCACATACATGCCCTAAGGGCATGGATGTGCGTCACATGGCACTTTGAAAAATGCAAAAATTTGCATTTTTCACGGAATTCGCAACTTACCACAAACTAGAAGTTGGTGGTAATTTGCGATTCCTTGAGGCCATTAAGCACATTTTTTTGCCTTCTTACATTGCATTTAAGGAATCGCAAATTGTGCGATTCCTTAAATGCAATCGCAAAATAAGGAAAGGCACATTTTACAATTCCTTATTTTGCATCGGGATTTCCTTCATACATATCATTTTGCGAATTCGCATTCGCAAAGGCCGCGAATGCGAATTTCAATGATACATGTGGCCCAAAATACTTTGGACCAGATGTTTCACCCTAAATTGCATGCCCAAATGGGTTTGCAACCCGTTTGCACATGCAAAATGGCCCAGGGCCATCTACAATTCCTAAATAGTGAGTCACAATTTATTTGTGACTCGCTATTTAGTAATTGCGAGTCGCTATTAGGAAGGGGTGTTCCCTTCATAATAGCGTCCGCAAAGCAATGTATGAATGTTTTATGACTGTAAATGGTGGTGGTGGTAATGCAGTCGCAATTTGGAAGGACTCCCCAGGGGACCCCTTCCACTTTGTGACTGTCCCTAAAATAATTTTTTTAAGGGCATGCAATGGTCTAACGTCTCGGCATACTCTTTGCCTTCAAAAGTGTTACATGAAACACACAAAATTACTCAGTGTTGGGACATCCTTGGCGTGGTATTCCCCAAAAACGTTTGCCTTCTGTTTGCCAGGTTTGTTTCTATTGGCTTTAATGCTCTCCGCACTTTACCGCTCTCTCCCTAAAACATGGTAAAATTGGCATACATCTAATTGGCACATTTAATTTACCTGGAAATGCAAAGTGGATAGTGCTAAATTTACCCAGGGCCTGTAAATTCAATATTACCAGTGGGTCTGCAACCTACCACAGTAGCCTTTTCAAAACATCTCTCAGGCCTATCACTGCAGCCTATAGTGGAGTCATATTCTTACTGGCAAAAGCACGGAGATACCCCTTCGGGGGTCTATTCAGGCGCTATATAAGAATATAAAATAAAATAAAAATAAATACATTTTCCAAAGTTCACTTAAAGAGCCTTGTTATTTTCCAAATGTCTTTGTTATGACAACATCCCTCAATGGGTTCTGGATGTAGAATAGTAGGACAGAGGAGTTTGACTGCCTGACTGACAGCCGGAATATGCTGTTTCTACAATAAAATGTTCCTAATATTTCTTGCTTTGGATGACTTTACTACAAAATTAGCAACAAGCTGAAGTGGTACCTTCTAGTTTTCAATTTTTTTTTTTTTTTTTTAGTAGTAAAAGTATGTTTATTAGACCATTGGTCTCTAAACAACATGCTACATATTACAATAAATAGTATAAGACATATACAAAACAATTTCGCTGATACTTTAAAAAGGCGTTACCTTCACAGACAGTTACTACCTCCCTCCCACAGCTTAAAAATTTCATATAACAATACTCCTAAAATTGCAACGAGCAACAGTCATGCTAACGTAAGGATAGTATTTCCACCTAAACACAATTTACTTTGAGCGTGTCCCACTATATTTCCATGCCAATTTCTATCCAATCATATTTGGTTCCAGCAGAGTCCTTTTCACCACCTTCATATATTTTGCCATGGCGATTGCGATGTCAAGATTTGGCATGTCAGTAAGTAGATTAATTGCTAGAGGGCGCTCAAATATACCATATTTTAAAAACATAGGTCGTAAAAACAATTTCCGCTGTGACACAAATTTTTAGCAGTCTAGTAAAATATGTAAATTGTCACACTTAATACCTAATCCACAGCAACATTTACCGTCAGGTTGTACCAATTCTGCTTTTCTATTTCCATGCGATGCCCAATGGTTAACCCCTATTCTCCATCTGAGCACTTCAGCTCTTAGTCCAGCATTAGGTAGTGTATCCAAATAGGGTTACCACATATCATTCTCCCAGCTATTCATCATATAATTGACTGATACTTTCTTTCTCAGGTACATCATGTCATTTTGCCTGGATACTTCTCTTCCTGCTGTTCTAAGCTCCCCATTTGAGGCTTCAACCGACAGTGTCACCTGGTTAAATTTTACTTTTAGGCTTTTACACATTGCGCACAATTTCATTCTAATCACCTTAGCCCATTTTAAATCGCTGTGCAAAATCTCCTCTTTGCACCATTGTGATACTTTTGTAACTTCCTCCGATCCCAATCTTTTCCAAAACCTTAAAAGAGCCACTTGTACCTGTATGTTCCATGATGTCACTCCCAACTCCAATCGGATTGCCTGGATCATAGAGGAGCTAGGCAGTGACATCAATGGTTTGAGACATTTCCCCTCCTCAATGTCCCAATTGTTCTTCCCACTCAAATACAAGACTTCGGCCCCATACTGCACTTGTGGGGGTATCATTGCATTATAGGCGTTCAGTAAAGGTCTATGTGACATATCCCCATAGATTTAGCTAAATTTCCTTAGCCCGCAACCTGATGTATGGGCTTTCGCACTCTAGGCTGCCAGATGGATATCCCATTTCAAAGACTTTTCGAACCAGATACCGAGGTATCTGTATTCATTCACAATTTCTAATTTACTGGAACCCAGATACCAGTTAAAATTCTGAGTTTTCTTCCCAAAACATAGGATTTTAGTTTTCTCCATATTTACAGTCAGGAGGTTAGCCAAGCAGTATTCATTGAATACAGATAGCTTCCTTTGCAATCCAATCTGCGTTTGGTCAAAGATTACCAAATCGTCGGCGTACAGCAAACAGGACAATTGTTTCCCATGCATTTTAGGGCTGGCCCTTCTATTCACTTCTAAGGTGGCTGGGAGATCAGCTAGATATATTGCAAACAGTAAGGGGGCTAATACGCATCCCTGCCTTAAACCATTCTTAATCAATATTTTTGGTGTCAGGGCTCCATCTGTGTCTTTAATAACTTGCACCCAATTTTGTTTGTGTAGCTCCTGGATAATTTTCAGGAGCCCCTCTGGGACATTAAGTTTTCTTAAGGCCTCCCACAGGCATCTCCTATCTACTAGGTCGAATGCCGCGCGGAAGTCTACGAAGCAGCAGCATAACTTACCCTGCTTTTCCACCGACTTCCGCGCCACGGCCCACAGCGCGAAGCAGTGATCGATCGTGGAATGCCGCTTCTTAAAACCTCCTTGTTCTACTGGCACAATCGTCCACTGTTCCACCCAGTCTTTTAGACTGCCCAGGATTATTTTGAAAAATACCTTTTCCCCAATATCCAGCAAGTTAATAAGTCTATAGTTTTTTGGTGCTTTTCTGCCTCCCTTCTTGTGGATTGGTCTGATTACTGCTCCTCTCCACTTTTTGGGGATCTTACCTGACTCCAATATTGCCAAAAACATACAGGAAAAAAATTCCGCCCACCAATCTTGCTGGGATTTTATGATAATTGCTGGTAGGTTATCTGGACCTGCAGCACTGGTTAGGTTTAGACTTCTTATGATTTTATTGCCCTTTTCTGTAGTAAATAAGGGTTTTAGGTCTACCACCGCCTCCATCTAGGGACAGATCTCCTCACTTGCTTCTTCAGCATATGTTCCGTATAACTCACCTAGGTATTCTTCCCATGCTGCTTCCTCTACTACACAGGGCATAGCCCCGTTAGCCTGACCTGCTGCTACCTTTATCAAATTCCAAAACTTTCGCAAGTTTTTAGATTCAATAATTTCCAGCAAGTTAACCCAGCATTTCTCTTTAAATTCTCTCTTCAGATTTCTAACTACCATTTTATACTCCTTCCTCATATTACTTAAATTTTGCTGTCTTATTGGATCATATTTTTTCCTCAGGCTTCTTTCTTCCCTTCCTATTTCTATTTTCCTGGTTAAACACTCCCCGTTAAACCAACTAGGCTGTTTGGCTTGTATTGATTGTTTAGCAGTTATGCATGGGTCGTTACTTTTTATATCTACTTTAAGGCACTGCGCCATTTCTTTTATCTTTTCCTCGAACCAAGGCACTTTCTTAGCCCTAGCATCTTCCAGATCCACTTTCTGTTGGAATCCAGCTAGCTTTCCAATATATTGCTCAGTTAATCTTGTTGTCAGCCGTTTAGGGTACTCTACTTGTTGAGGGAGAACCAATTCTCTTGAGTCCCCTTGCTAATGCAAATTGCAAAATGTTGTGATCACTACCATCACAAGCAATTATCTGAAACCCATTGATAAGATCAAAGTTCCACGCATGGATGAATATATAATCAATCGGGCAAAGTTGGGAACCTATCTTAAAGGTCTGCCTTGCAGGGCAGTCTGTTTCCCATCTGCCATTTAAGCAAAACAATCCTTTTAGCCCCAAAAATGTGCCCAACTTTGCGTCTAGTTTAGAGGTAGTACAATTTGGAAACACAGCAGGGGGTATATTATTTGAGCTCAAGAGGTCTTCTACCCAATGGTCATATCTCGAGGGGTTCAATCTATGGTTAAAATCACCCATTACAATTATCATTTAATTTTCAAACTTTTCACACAATGTATCTAGGTCATTTTCAAAATGTCTCATTTCTATCTCATATTCTTCATTTGATCCCCATTGAATGTAAACATTTATTATTATCATATGATCATACGCCCCTACCGAGCCCAGCAGGGATACATCAATGACCAATAACCATTTACAAGTCGTATAAACAATCATAGCCCTTTTTGCTATCTTGGTCAAGACAAGAGTCATAATGCCCCCAGCTGGACGGCCAAACCTTTTCCTTCTTGCTGGCCTATGTAGTTGTACAAAGCCTTCAAATACGGGGGTATTGTCGCATAGCCAAGTTTCCTGCAAATCTACTATTTCGGCACTTCGGGCTAGGGTTTTTATACTTTCTACTTTTGCCTCCCCTCCTAGCCCATTTACATTCCAAGATAACAGGTTCATGCTATGCGACACCCCTCCTCCCTAATCGACATCACTGGTACGGTCATCAACGGAATTGTGCCCATATTGGGCACCTGACCAGCTATCATTTAAAGACCAATCACCCCACGGTTTACCTGCCTCATGGTTCTCAATTACCATTCTCATATTTTCACCTACCCTTCCCTCGCCTAGGATTAGACTTATCTGTCTTCTTCCCAGGCCTGAGTGACAAGCTAGAAAGGCTCTGTCCTGCTGGTTCCTCGCCTCTAATTCACTAGTCGGTACCAACCTTATCCCTACCTTTGCTATCTCATTTTCCGCCCTCACAATTGCTGTTTTTACCAGACTGAAGTACAATAGTACCATAGTAAGTTCTCTCCCATCATTATTATTACAAAAACCTACTTGTTTTATATCCTTTGATCCCAACCCCCTCAGAGTAGGGCATTTAGAGAAGGAATATACAAGTTGGCAACGGTTTAGGGGTGTAACCTTCCAGCCTTTTTTTCTCTCTTTCTCTATTTTGACAGGTTCAAAATATAGCCACAGATTATCCACGTCCTTTATAGGAATAATACCGGGCTGTTTCCCCTCCTTCCCATTCCATTCCCTTCCTCTTTTTACTGAAGCCTCTCCCCTATCTGCTATTCTATTCCTATTCATTTGCCCGTGTGGTAATTTCCATGAGTTAATCACCTTGACCTCTCCTTTATTTATTGGTGTTAGTTTTATTTGCTCCTTTCTTTCAGCCGTTGCTACCTCCCCCACCCTTGTACTATTTTTGGGGATCCTCATTGACCTCCTATTTCCCACTAGAATTCTTTCTTCTTGGGGGGATACTGATTCTTTACTCCCTTTCTTCACAGTATCTGAGATTCCTTCCAGCCTTTTTCCCCCTGCCCTTGACTTCTTTTTTAAGCGTGCTGATCTTTTCTTTACTCTTCGTACATTATATCGCCTATAACACAATAGGTCCTTCCATCTATTTACCAACATCGGGCATCTTGATATATAGACTTCCTGATGGTCAATCAACTGCTCACAAACCCTCTCCTCTACCTGCTGTGGGGGGTCCTGGGCCTGAGCCGGTCTCACTATCGTAGGCATCAGCCCCCTGATTCCTTGCAATTCCCCTACAATCTTTTGAAATTGGGTTTCATGGGTTTTTAATATACTATTGTTTAACATCGCCACTTCCAACAACCCTTGCAAGGTTTTTTGTAGCATTAGCATTATATCTAGCATTGATGCTGAAGCAGTCGCAGATATGTCTATACCCAAGGTATTGTTAGGTGCCGAATTTTCTATAAATATTGCTCCTTGAGTTTCATGTTGCTCCGTGCTCTTTACGGTCATGGACATTCGAAACTGCTCCGGGTCACTTCTCTGTTCTCTTCTTGAGTTGGTTACGTTCACCTCTTCACAGGTCATATCAATGCCGCCTGTCAGGGAGAAGATCCGGGGTGAGGAGGATAGTCTTGGTTCCGGGGTGACCTCAATAGGGCTTTGATTCAGTTGGTTACTAAAGGATACATCTGAGCTGATTACACAGTCCTCCTGATCCATTTGTTCAAGCGATAGCTCTTTGTTCAGGTCTTTATTCAATTCCGAGGTTTTCACTGGGGTTTGCAGTTTTTTAAAGTGTTTTCCTACAAAGTCTTTGATTGAATTGGATACTTGTGCGCCTCCCTTTAGTCCACCTTGGGTGCCTTCACTCGTGTCTTTATTTCTTTTAGAAGACCTTTTTGTCACGCCTTTAGGTGATTCCATACTCTCTCCCCGGGACTCGTTTTCAGGCACAATTTTCTTAGTAGTACTATCCGGCTCTTTCTGACCTTTAAGGTTTTTAAGCTTTTTTGGTGCCCTCATACCGTGTCTTTAGCTTCCAACTTTGGGTAGAAATGCTTTTTTACTTAGCCTGTATTGTATATAGTTCCCCTTCCACCGGGGTAAATTACTACCGTCTGTTTGCTCCAACCCCACCCTACTTGTAAGCGTAATTGGGGTATCAAATTTTTATTTCTCATAAAATAGTACCAGGTTTGGTTAGCATTTTTAAAATAGATTCCAAAAATGACACAATTATAGGTTCACTTACCTCTGCTCTGCGTGGACAGGCTGAACTGACCGGTATTGTTCAATCCGCTTTCAATACTTCCATCTCCACGTTTATCAGTTAGTGATGACACCTGTGCCAAAGAATTCCTTCAACTATCTTAGGCACAAGCTATCTCAGGCACGAGTCTTTTAGCTTGCCCCCCACGCTGCATGCCTGCTAAATCACAGGCTTTCACCTCCAGCCTTGTTGCTTGTCATACAGGGACCAATAGCTCGGTGCTCGATACCATACTCGGCACGGTTACTTGCACTCGTCTTTGTGGCAGCCTGGGGGGGTTCTCTGCCTCTGCCTACCGCCGCGCCTTCCTCCTCGTGTTTCGCTCCTTGCTCCGACTGCCCAGGAAGCGCGCGTGCACGTGAACGCGGTTGTAAAGGGCCGCGTCAACCTACGTCCGCGTTCTCTGCTTTGCTCCTCCTGGTACTCCTCTGGGTTGCGGTCAGCAGCTCCGTCCTCCGTCGCACAGCAGAGATTTTCGCGTAGTCACACTTCCCATGTGCAGAAGAATTGTTCGAAATCCAGTTAACATGCTCTAGTTTTCAACATTACAGGAGTAGTACTATTCTATATTTGATTGTGTTTTTCCAAAACCCACGCAGGCAGTTTTGGATTATATCTTTACTGGAATCTACGCTGGAACCTGGAATTGTTCTGGAATTTGACTTTTCTACTATATTCAGTCTGACGGGGTTTGCTGCAAGGTATTGTTCCTTTTGGAGCTGTATATTCAATACCTGTGGTACTACTGTGCCAGCATCACCTGCATCTTTTGAATGAGCTGGGCCCAGTGCAATTGGAATCTACCCGCACTGGATCTCTTCAACACTGCATTCCAGAATTCTTCGGGACATTATTCCAACTATCTTCAGGACATTAATGTGACGCTCTTCATATCGACATTGTTGAAACATCAGCATCCTGAGAACATCTGGACACCATCTTTTCTGCAGCCTCGCAAACCACGCCCCATCATTCTTGTACGTTTGCACTGGGAGAAGATAGGTCACTTCTATTCTCTCCATATAGCTCCAACAGCGATGCACATGACTGGATGTCAGTACAGTTTTCATGAAGTTTTCTATACGCTATTATTTCTGGGAGTGCGCGGGTTCAACAGCATCAGGCGCGGCTTAATGACACTGTGTGTGATCTACGCCGATACACACGACTGGAAGCAGGTACTTTTCACTGCTTCTCAAGTCCTCTAAGACACATATAAATGCCCCTATTCTAATGTTTAGAGTGTGTATACTGGCGTCCTCTTTAGTGCTGAGGTACATAGCTGACTTTTAACTTCGCACATGGGCAATGGCATGTACTTATTAGTGTTAGTTTCCATTCTCTAAAGCCCTATTTATTATTCTCATTACCTACATTTTTGCAAGTTCTACTCTAATCCTTAGTGGAAATATGCAGTTTGTTCCCCCTGCAAAGGTTTTACAATGTAAGGTCATCCTTTACCTTGGGCAAGGTGGAAGGAGGAGTTCCTCATGTACATGAAAGCTATTGATGGGAAACGTATGGGTGCTGACATACTTCTCCATTGCTTAGGGTCTGAGGGCCAGTGGATTTTAGAACTTTGCCACCTGTTCCTCCACAGCGAGAAGGGCCGCGTTATGTATTTGAAGAGGTTTTGCTATGAATGGAACCTAGATTTAGTTCTCCTAGCCATCATCATATAGATCCGCTGTCTAAATTCTGATTGATAAATATGACTTAGAGATGTAAATAATATGTTAAAATGTATCAGATATCTTGAAATATGTGTAAATCCCTATATCTAAAAAAATAATAATGAATTTAAAAACTATCAAAAGAACATAATAAAAAGGAAATGTTTTCTAAAATATTGTTTTGTGGACTTACCATTCTTGCACCCTGTTTAGTTGTTTAATGTATGTTTGCTATTGTTTATTTTCCTAAAACTGGAACTTAGATTTAGGCCTTCCTCTAGTTTGGCACTGAACATATTTAAGTTTGAAACTAGAGCTCAACGGAAAGGATAGTCATTTGATGATTTTCTGACTGCGTTGAGGTGGTCTCGCTTTTTTACTGCAGTTTTGGAGCTATCTCTGAGGAAATGATTAAGGATCAGATTACAGTGAATCTCCCATAAAAAAAAACAAGAACATCTATTTGTTTTGGGAGACCCAAATTTGCAAGATGCAGTTGCCACTGCTAAAGCAAAGCCATAGAACAGTCAGAAATGTGGATGAAATCTGTGCAATATAGTGATATGAAGAATGTGAAATCTTCAGAAAAGGATTGTGCTGTGATGTACAATGCCGACAAGAAAAATGTGCCATTTAGGAAAAAGCATGACAAAAGTTTGACTTGTTTTAGGTGTGGTAGCGTCAACTATTTGGGTTCATCGCCTTACTTCCCTGCTGTGGGAAAGAGTGTAGCAATTGTGGGTGCAATGGACACTTTTTACATGTTTTTAGGCATGAGAGGAAGAAAGGAGTATTTCAGTGCAATAGGAAGACTGGGCCCACAAAGGAAACGTTTTGCGTCAAGTGTATGGTAGTTCCGATAGTGACATAGAGAAGGGGATTTTATCTTTGAACAATCAGGAATGGGAAGGTGAAGTTGCTAGACCTCCTGAGTTTAAAGTGCAAGTGCTTAATATGGAGATGGAACTTATGGCTGACTCAGGGTCTCCTTGGGCTACAATTATCGAGATGGATTTCCTACAAATGTTTGGAGATGTCAGAACTGTGGGTGGACTAAAATAATTAAGATATTTTGACACAAGGTTTTGATGGGTTTAATATTGAAATGAGAGGGTTTATGGAAGTGGAGGTGATGCTCAAGGGTAGGACAGCAAGTAAAGTTGCATGTTGCTATAAAAGGTGTGAATGTTCTTGGGTGGAAATATCAGAGGAAGCTTGTCATGATATTAAATCCTAGCAGAAATGAATCAGTATTAAACGTTGGTGACTCAGAGGATTGTGCCATGTTCATTTCAACATTTTCTGAGGTGTTTTCAGGAAAGTTGGGTAAGTTGCAAGGATACTCCTATCGTATTAAGCTTAAAAATGGGGTTGTCCCAGTAAACCAAAAACTGAGGGGTGTACCGATTACCCTGGACAGCTGAGACAGGAGCTTAGTACTCTTATTGAGATGTTAAATGAAATGAAATGAAATGAAATGAAAAGCAATTTATAACGCGCAACTTTGCCCAACGGGCGTCAAGGCCGTAAATGGAGGGACTATAGGGAGGCAGAGTCTTCTCAATGGGTATCTCCGGTATGCATCAATTAAGGAGCATTAAATGCAAATATTGTGGTAGACTGCCATCCTCTACCCAACATCAACTAGGTGGTTAGTATGTTTGAGGGTGCAGCTTGGTTTTCTATGCTGGATTTACGTTCAGCTTACTACCAAATTGAACTCAGTGTAGACTCCAGGGGCCAGATGTAGGTAGCCAAATACTGGTCGGTAACGACCGAAAATCGGTAATTTTGCCCGTTACTGACCGGTATTTGGAAAAAGAGATGTAGGAGTCAAAAATCTACTGATTCGGTAAATATGAGTCGGTATTTTACCGAATCGGAATTTACCAAATCCTTATTTACCGAATTCTTATTTATCTTCCAACTGACTGAGCCAGAGATACTGCAAAGGTACAGGCTTCAACCCCACACCATCCTGGACTTGATCAGGGACCTGCACCCACTCCTGGAGCACCCAACACCACGGGCGCACGCCATCCCACCCCATGTGCAGGTGCTGTGTAGCCTATACCTGCTTGCCTCTGGGAGTTACCAGAGTGTGATTGCTGCAGTAGGTGGTGTGTCCCAGAGCTGCCTGTCCCGTTTCTTTAGGAAGTTCCTTGAGGTCATGATGCAGAGAATGCATCATTATATTAGGTTCCCTGACACACATGCGGAACTTGCGAAGCCAAAAACAGATTTATATCAACTGGCACACTTCCCTCACGTGATAGGCTGCATAGATGGCACCCACATCCCACTCTGCCCACCTGCAGCTACAGAACACATTTACAGGAACCGGAAGTCAACGCACTCAATCAATGTGCAGGTGATATGCAACGCCGGCAACATCATCACAGACATTGTTGCTAAATTCCCTGGGAGTACCCACGACTCGTACATATTCCAGAACAGTGGGATATACACACGCCTTGTTGCTCGAGATTTTGGGTACGGATACCTGCTAGGTAAATGACTGTGACACACCCTGATAGTTATAGCAGATGAATGTATCATGAGTATGTAACTAATGGCACTCTCTTTTCCACCTAGGTGATAGCGCATGTGCCCTGCGGTCCTTTGTGCTTACCCCTTACCTCAATCCATCTACCAGGAATAAAAGGCTTTACAATTTGGCACACAGATTAACTTGCAACATTGTTGAACACACATTTGGACTCCTTAAAAGCAGGTTCCGCTGCCTCCACAAGAGTGGAGGTGCACGCCAGTACACTCCAATCATCTGCTGCAAAATCATAGCGACCTGTGCCATGCTGCACAATCTTGCCACCAAGGAAGGCACAGAGGTGGAGATCACACATCATGAGGACATTGATGATGACACAGAACAGGCAGAGCCCTATGCAACAGGAGCAGCACCAGCAACAGATGGGAGACTGAGACGGGCAGAGATCACACGCCGATATTTCTAAGTAAGTAAGGAGACACAGACAGGCTTAGTATTTGAAGAACGTAGTTTAATAGTCACTACCGCACTTCACTGACACAACACCATGGTACTATAATGTCTGTATTCCACACTGGGTGGTCACAGTTTCCCTCACCGTGACCTGTCCTGTGGGTTGAGGGCATCATCAATGTTTGCGCACACGCACTACAGTGCGGGATACACAAGGCTGGATGTCACCGGTTGCAGTGGTGCCTGGGTCATCAGATTGCCTCCTGCTGCTCCTTCGAATGTCAGGAACAGGAGTGCTGGAGCCACTCCGGCTGGTGGAGTCTTCTGTGTCCCCGACACCTGTGTCTCCAGCAGTGGCTGCCTGTTGTGTGAGCAAAAGCTCCATGGCAGAGGTGACTCTTCCCATCCCCCTCGACAAATCAGTGCAGCAGTGCACAATGCCATCCTGCATGTTGATAGAGCGCAGGCATAGTAGAGAGGTTGCTGCAACAAGCCGGTTCATGGCTTTAGTCTGTTGGCGCATGCACTGACGATCCCTGCGCCTCTCAGAGTGGTCACTGTCTAGTTTGTCGCAAAGAGCGCTCATGGTCTGTGTCATGTCCCTCATTCCCTTTGCCACGGACTGCATGCACTCTGTCATTGCGCCAATCCCCCGGTCTATGTTGGACATCCTGCTATTTAAAGTACGCACTTGTCTATGAACTGCTAAAATGCCCTTTGCTTGCAGGCGCTGGACTTTAACCATGGTGGCCTCAAGACCACAGAAGACCCCCTCTCCATCCTCGCCCTTGCCTTTGCCTTCGCCTCTCTCCCGTGCCCTTCGGTCCCGGACACCGGGCCGTACAGCTCCAGACGAAGTCTGCTGCCCAGCGTTGTCAGCCTGAGATGGAGTTGTTGGTGTGACACCATCCACATCTTCCTCATCTGATGTCTCAAGATTCCTGAGAGGGGGCACATCATGCCTCCTTGTTCTTGGTCTTCCCAGCACAGATGACTCTTAGGTTGGTGTGGGGGAGAGTGCTGATGGTTCAAACTGTTGTGACCCAAACAGCAGAGGTGACAGTGGCTGTGGTGTGGTGGGTCGCTCCGGTGTAGTGGCTGCCTGCGCTGTGGGTGTGTTTTGAGGCACAGTGCTTGGACCAGCTTTATCAGTTGTTTTGTCACTCCTCTCTGTTGCCGGTGCCCTCTCCTTCCTTTCCTGCACTGTACTGCGCAATGACTCTCCTCTGGACAGATATGGACATTGGGTCAGTGGTGTTGGTCACCTGTGTGTTATTATTAAATCACATTCCTATCACACAATTGCCTAGTCCTCAACAGCTTTTGTATGTACTGTGTGGCATGCCTTGCTGATTTCTATGTTGACTGCATTGATGAATGTTCCTATCACTACGTCTCCCATGATGCATTGCTGGAAATAACTAAAACCAGTTCTGGAGTGTGATGCAGACAACCACATTGGGGAAGGGAATCTGGGAAAAAGGGTGGGGATTGAAGTCCATGCATCTTACCTTTCTTTTTCCCAGCTCTGGCTGAGCTGTCAGCATCCCCAATCCCATGGATACTTTCAGTCTCCAGGGTAGATTCCACCAGCTGCTACAGGTCTGTCAATCTTGGTGCTGTGTTCCTCCCTCCACCTGTGGCTCCGGCTTCTTCCTCTATGCTGCTATTTTTTTTCTGGTAATGATCCGCAGATCATACCACCTTTTTTTGAGGTCTTCTATGTCTCTGTGTATGACCCCAATGGCATTTACCTAGGACTGGATCTCCAGCCAGGTGTTCCTTTTGACTGACTCTGCTACATGCAGAGACTGCTTGCCAAACAGCTGGGTGTGGTGTTTGACGACCTCCTCAACCAGCAGCTGCAGTTTTGCTGGGCTGAATTTCAATTGTCTCTTGCGCTCAGCTTCATCCTTCGGGACATCCTGGGACTTCATTCTGCTGCTCAGATATGCTCAGGACTGCCTGCTCCTCTGTGTTTCCTCCAGCTCTTCCAAACAGTCGAGTTGCTCTGCATCTGCATGGGTGTGGCCACTTCCAGGTACTGGAGTGGGATGGTTGCATGTGATTGGTTGGTTCCTCTGTTGCTTTGTTGTGGGGTGTGGTGGGTGTTAATGATTGGTTGACAGGCTCACATGGGTCTTTTTGGATTTTCTGAATCGGTAATTACCGATTCGGTAAATACCGATTCGGTAATTCCCATTCATTCCTGGCCCATAGGGTTGAATGGGTATTGCCGATTCGGTATTTACAGATTGGGTATTTACCGATTCGGTATTTACCGATTCAGTAATTAACGATGCGGTAAATACCGACTATTACTGAATCGGTAAATTTTACCGATTTTTTACCTACATCCAGTTTTCTGATTCTTAAATACCGATTCGGTATGGATCGGTTTTTAAGATTTGGTAAACTAGAATTACCTACATCTGGCCCTAGGTCCCTTACTGCCTTTTTAAATCCTCATGGTTTATACCAGTTCAAGAGGATGCTGTTTATTGGCCTAGAGTCTGCAGCATCTGTTTTTCAGAGTGCAATGTTTCGAGTTTTCAAGGAAATAGAATCTTTTGTCAAATGTTTTCAAGATGATTTCTTAATGTTTTCTAAGAACAAGCAAGAACACTTGGAACATATACAACACGTTTGTATGTAATTGAGTAAGCAGGTTTTCACCTTGAATGAGGGCAAATGCAAGGTATTCAAAGAATAAGTAGAGTATCTGGGACACACGCTGTCTAAAGAACGTGCGGTACTGAAGCAGTCACTGGTAGCTACCATTGTCAATGCTTCTGCACCTGATAGCAAAGAGAAGATGCTCTCGTTTGCTGGAGTCTATGGGTACTATAGCAAGTTTATCAAGGATTTTGCAACAAAAATTGAACCACATACAGACCTGAATGATAGGCAACTGCATGAGTTTGACTTAGTAAAATCTGAAATTGTGGGGTACCCATTCTAAAGCCTTTCTGTAAGAACAAAGGACACATAATTACTGTGGATGCAAGTCTGTATAGTGTTAGAAGTGTTTTGTCACAGAAGTGTGGAGATGAAGAATGGATTGTGGCATTTGCTTCATGCACCCTTGGTGAGGCAGAAAGGAAATATGTTGTGATTGAAAAGGAGCTCCTCACTTGTGTGTGGGCAGTGGAGTTCATCCGTAAATATGTGTGGGGCTTACGTTTCTCTCTCAGGACTGATCACACACCATTGGTCGGGTCTTATCTCCGTGTGGGGGAAGTTGTGCCACTGCACACATTGCTAGGTTTATGTCAAGGCTTCAGGAGTATAACTTCAAAGTCACTGTTAGACCTGGCATCCTTGGCATTGTTTCCCCCTATCTTTTTGCCTCTACCTCCTGTATTTTTGATGCTGTGCTGGATATCGTTTTTGCTGCTTTAGATGCTTTGGGCACTTTGCCACTGCTGTTCAGTGTCAAAGTGCAAGTGCTCCCTGTGTCAATTGTTATTGTGATTGCTTATCCATGATTGGCATATTTGTGTCACCAAGAAGTCCCTAGTAAAGTGCACTGAGTGTGCCAGGGCTGGTGATACAAATGCTACTAGGGGGCCTGCAGCACTGATTGTGCCACCCACAGGAGTAGACCTAAAATGGTGTCTCAGGCCTGCCACCGCAGTGCCTGTGTGCAGTTTGTGAACTGCCATGTGCTCCTGGTCAGTGTCCCCACTGGCCAGGCCTAACCCATCCCTTTCTGTACACATTGGTCACTCCTATGGAAGGCCCAAGGTACCCCCATTGGGCAGGGTTCAGTGTAGGTGAAAGGTAGAGCTGGTGCTGGTGACATGCTCTGGCAGTGAATTACAGCCATTTTCGTGTTTCACTATTGTAAGGCCATCTTGCCCCATAGGCTATCATGGGGAATGCTGGCTACTGTGGCTACCAGCATATCGTCCCATAGGAGCAAGATAGGACATAAAAGTCTGGTATCCCTGAACTCAGAATTTAATAACACATATTTTAGGAAAGGTTGTTTTTAAATCCTGTGTTTGAGAACAGCACTTTTAGAAAGCTGCTGTTCTCTTGTCTGACCTTTCTGTGTGCTTTGGCCTGTTTGTGAATTGACTATCTGGTTTTGGAGTGACAGAGGCTGGGAGCCCCCAGGAGGCTCTCTGAGTCAGCCCTAGGCTGAATGACTGCATCTGCATCTTGAGTGGTGGGAGGGGATAGCACCTGGGCCTGAATAGGGCTGAGCCTGCCTCCCACAATGCTGGATCTACCTCCTGCTGGGCGGCTGACAACCCTGCCCCTCTACCTGAAAGGAAAGGAGAGGCCAGGAAAAGAAAGTGCTCAAGGAACACCCAGAACTGGTTCAGGCCGGGCTCAGAGCCCTCCTGCACAAAGGGAACAAAGACGCTTAGGGGTATAAGTTCAGGACCCCTGACTATAGAAAATTAGATCATCCTGGATTCAAGAAGGAACCTCTGCCAAGGAGAAAGCTGAAGCTGAAGAAGGAAGACTGTCCTGCTGTTGCTCTGCTGGACTGACCTGCTGAGTCTTTGCTGCCAAGGAGAGGGGAAGGACTTTGCTTTGTGCTCTGTCCCCTTGCTTGATGGAATCCCCAAGGGCCTGAGAAGAGCTGGCTCCCTGTTAGGAAGTCCCAGGAACAAAAGGACTTCACCCCCAGCTTCCCTGAACTCTGCTGAGAGAGTTCTGTCCTTCCTGAGTGCTTGGGCCAGTTGTGGTGCCTCTGGAAGTTGTACCTGTGTTGGGAAGCTGGAAACCAAGCTTTTAAGGAACTTTTCTGCAAGTTTTATCGCATCCCTGGCATAGCGAGAAAATGCCCGCCGTAACGAAGACTGAGATCGTCGCAGTGCCTGTCGTTGCTGACTGAAGACGTCGCATCCTTCGTTTGCGGGAAGATTTCCGTCGCTGCGATCATCGTCACAGAGCCTGTCGCCGCTGGGTGAGATCACCGCATCACGTCGCTGCGAGAATCGTCACAGAGCCATCGCATCCAGGAACTGCGAGTGAAAGATTGCCGCTGAGCCGTGCATCGTCACCCGGGAGATCGTCGCAGTCCCTCAAGGTCATCGCATCATGCCTTTGTGAGCATTTTCCTACGGAACCTCCGCACCGGAATCCATACAAGGTATCGCCTCCCTCCCCATACAGACCGGATTCGTCGCAACATGCACGCTAAGTCCAGCGGTGTTGTTGCATTGCCTCCCCAAGGTCTCAGGAGTGACGCATCGCTTATTGTCCACTGCACCAGCTTCTGTTTCCCAACTTTGTTGTATTTAAAGGTACTGCTGGCTAAACGTGACGCAACTGTGAACTTTTCATGCAACTGTGGATTACTTTATTGCAACCTTAAGAACTCTTTTGCAACCATAATCTTGAACTGTGTATGTTAGATTTTTGTCGTTTTGGTCTTGTGTTGTTTAGGTTAAATACCTTTATTTTTCTAAACTGTTGTGGAGTCAGTTTGCGGTGTTTTCACTGTGTTACTGTGAGTGTTGGTACAAATACTTTACACATTGCCTTTGATAAGCCTTGACTGCTCGTGCCAAGCTACCAAGGGGGTGAGCAGGGGTTATCTAAAGAGTGTCTCCTCTTTACCCTAACTAGAAGCAAGGGTCCCTATTTGGACAGTGGTACCTACCTCTGCCAACTAGAGACCCCCAGTTCTAAAAGTCTCCCATGTACTTGGGAAGAAAAATGTTGCTGCAGATTGTTTGTCAAGGCTTCCATGGAATAGTGTGGAAGAAAGCACGGAAGAAGGGGACACTGAAATTGTTGTCAGTATTGCTGATGTGATGTCTGGAGATTTTAGGGGTACTGACGAGGATATGTGGAAAATGGCATTGGAAGATGATCTGCTGATGAAGAATGTGTTTTTGTGCATCGAAGAAAGTTGGCCTAAGAAGTGGGAGATACCAGCAGAATTGTATCCCTATTTCTGAGTTTCTGAAGAGGTGGAAGTGGAAGGAGATATGTTGTTTAAAGGGGGAAAGTGCATACCACCTGATGGTTTATGTGATCGCATTTTACTGTTAGCTCAATAAGGACATTTAGGAATGTCATCTATGTAAAGGTTGATCAGGGCTGCTTTTTGGAGGCCAGGTTTAGATAGACTTGTGGACAGAGTGGAGTGTGAATGTAGAGTATGTGCTAACAGTGAAAAGATGCTTAAAGTGATACCTGCTCCTTTGTGTCCTGTTGAGTGGCCTGAGTTTCCCTGGCTGAAACTAGATTTTTGATATCAGGTCCTTTCAATTTTTTACCACATGAGAGTAGGTTTGCTATGGTGGTGGGGGTTATCACTCGTAGTGGCCAGAGGTCAAATTGTGCCTCATGTTACTACCCCTTCAGTGGTTAAGTTCTTCAAAGAACTCTTTGCAAAGGGAAGGTTATCCTCAGGTTCTTATCTCGGGCAATGGTGTACAATTAAAATTACAAGAGATGACTTTTTAACTTTCAGCACGTCACCAGCAAACTGTACGAACCTCATGGTAATGATCAAGTGGAACGGTTCAACCGTGTTTTGAAGGCAAGTATTTTGTGGGTATGTGGTTATGGGGAGAATGGAAGGAGAGATTAAGAGAGAAGCTGGGGTTGTATCAAATCACATCCCATTCCACCACAGAGGTTAGTACTTTTAAACTCCTTAAAGGGAGCGATCCTGTTTCCAAGCTGTGTCCCTGGTGGTTCAATAGGAAACAAACTGATAAAGTTGATGTTAAGGTGAAGGATGAGGTAGCATTTAGGGTGGAAGAGAAGCAGGAAAAAATCAAATAATCTTATGATACCAATTGGAAGACTAAAGTTCCTGATTTTGTTGTGGCAGACTGGGTCAACATACGCAAACCTGGTGTTTTGTCCAAAAGAGAGTTTTAGTTTAGTAAACCTATTAAATTGGTTAAGGTCAACAGGACCAGTGTGGTCACTCAAGATGGGAAAGTATGGAATGTTAGGAGGATGGCTAAATGTAAAAGTGGAGAAAGCATGAGATGGTGGGATCATGTCCATGAGAAGGAACCAGTCGAAAGTGTGACTTCAATGATCAAAATTAGTAATAGTGTCAGGATGCCACCAGGCAAATTTGTTGATTTTGTGTAGATCACAGTTTGTGTGTGTTCTGATCTTTTTGTGGTGTTGTGACTGTGTTTTTTTTGTAATTATATAGGTGTGTTACATTGAGTGTACATTGTTTATTTGCATAAGTTCACTTTAAGAGCCTTGTTACTTTCCAAATGTCTTTGTTATGCAAGTTTCCTTCCCTGGGTTCTAGACTTAGAATGGTAGGACAGAGGAGTTTGACTGCCTGACTGAAGGCTGGTACTATGCTGTCTCTGCAATAAAACTTTAAAATGCATTGATAAATTTACTACACCCGACCTAAACCTTTGCTTCTAATTCTTATATGTCACGCCTACGATAGGCCCCTAAAAGCCAACAGGGCAAAGTGCATGGTATTTGAAAAGAAGAAAATGCGGGTTTAAGTTTTACATGTCTTGGTATTGAAAAAATCCTAAATTCATTTTTCACAGCTGTAAGACCAATGTCTTCCTTTGGCTAACACTGGTGATATAATTACTTTTATTAAGTATAAACTTTGTATTGCGAGCAGATAGGAATATGCTGTTTGGACTTAAATGAGTTGTAATTTAAAACCCTATTTTCTTAATGAAGTCACCATTTTGAAAATGAAAGTTGGCATGTTCTGGTCCTGACCATTTGTGCCTTCTGACAGTGTCCTGGATCACATGACTGTGAATGGCTCTGTGTGACATAGAGCTTAACAGAACAATGATGGTTAGAATGTTACACGGTCATAAGAAATTGTGGTGACAGAACTTTGAGGAGGTTGGGTGGCAGTTGGAGATTGGGCGCTGTTGGATGAGGTGTTGACATTAAATCTGATCTTTGAGCTGCGACTGTGTCATTATTATTGGAACACCACATTTCTGGTGACGTAGGATGGGATCAGAGTGTGAGGCATAATTAAACATCTTAACAAAGCAACAAATGTTGCTGGGTTTTGCAGCTGTTTTCATAATAAAATGACAAATTGCATCACCTGAGTGATAAATTCCGACACAGCCCCCTCCAACGCCAATGTACCGTTTGCCCAACGACAATGGTTCCACAGCCTGTGCATCTCGACTATGCCCTATTGTCTTCTCCTCAGCGAAGCTCAATGACGCTGCAGTGACTCGAATGCATGGAAAAGATCTACGAATCAAGCCCTCATCGTCGATGCTTTGCTCCTTCCAAGGTACTTTCTCAGTGGCCCCTGCATGGGTCCTGTAGCTGGCTTACCATCCATCGCGGTTGGCCTGTACTTTGGATTTGCACCGATCCCTTGTGACATCATTTAACCTTTTGACCATTAGTAACTTGTAAACACTATTTTTGGTTTAATCTTTAAAAATTCATATCTCAGTTTCTACCTATTCGATGTTTATCTTTTCTGAGAACATACGCTGAGACGAGACGATTGCTGCTGGCCACTCTGCCTTTTAATGTCGATTCTACTCTATCATCATCACACTAAGATGATTGTTGTGACACTAGACCTTTATGTGTCTTAGCGACTCTTTTCATTGTTATTGGATTTTGGATATAAAATATTCATATGATTTAGAGCCCTGAGGAAGTCTCTCCTGAGACGAAACGCGTTGGCTAAGTTGCTAAATTAAATATTTGGATATTGGATTTTAACGACTGCACAAATTTATCAATAAAGAAAATACTTTTGAGATTACAAAGAAAAAGCTGGACCTGTCAATTTCTTCAAATCACCGTGGACATTTGATATCATATGAACTTTAAATAATACTATAAATTGATGTGTGCTGATTCCATTTCTCCTGTGCTTGTTTTGGGGGATTCACCCCAATAGGAAGTGTAGAGGGGTGCACTATCTGGTTTCCTAGCACCATCACCATACTATCCAGCCATTTGAAGTGACAGGTGCGGGCTCTTGCCTCAACCCTTTTCGGGTGCTTTATTCTTCAATTTCTACGTATTCAATGTTTATCTTTTTGGTTGTGTATCAGGTAAATATTCCCTATTTTTCTAAACCTGTGTGGAGTATTTTTGTATTCATTGTGTTACTGTGTGTGTTGCGCAAATACTTTACCCATAGGCCTGTTTGTATAAGCCTGACTGCTCTGTGCCAGGCTACCAGAGGGTGAGCACAGGTTATCTTTTAGTGTTTATCTAGCTTACACTGACTAGAATTGTGGTCCCTACTTGGACAGGGTGCATACTTCTGCAAACTAGAGATCCTGTTTCTAACACCTTCCATCTATAAAAGAGTCCAACGGCCCATTACTGTTGAAGGTTTCACCAAAAACAAGATGCAGATGCATAGAGGCAGCCCTGCTCCGAATGGTTTGTCTTAGATTGATAGATGAAACTGCTCTGGTATTTAAGATATGTATTTATTTATTCATTTTATTTTTTGAGATTTATAAAGTGATCAAATACCCGTGGGTGTCTCAGTGCTACGGACAGCAGGCATATACCAAGGCGGAGTGAGTTATTGATTGAACAGCCAGGTTTTGTGACATTTTCCTGAAAGTTAGCAAGGACTGACAGGATCTAATCTCTAACGGAAGAGAATTCCAAAGTTTTGCAGTGGCGACGATAAAACGCCTATCGCCCCATCAGGCAGTTTTGGTGCGTGGTACCTTCAGCAAGAGTGCAGTGGATGAGTGAAGTGCCCGGTTTGGAATATGGGTTGCTAGCTCCTTTATTAGAAATTGGGGTCCAGAGTTACGGGAGGCCTTGAAAGCAATGCACAACGCCTTGAATTTTATACGGTTGTTCACCAAAAGCCAGTGACAGTTCTTGATGACATGCGAGATGGCATTCTGGCCGCTGCGTTCAGGACAGATTGTAGCTCATGAATGACCTTATTTTGTGCTTTCACAAGAAGCCCATTACAGTAGTCTATGGAGGACATGAATAAAGTACTGACCAGAATTGTTCTGGCATTAAGAGGGAGGAATGGTAAAATCTTTTTATCATTCGAAATTTATGGAATAAGGCCAAAACCACCGAGTTGGCATGAGGTGCAAAGGTCAGTCTGTTGTTAAATATGACGCCCAGATTACTGACCTTGGTAACTGGAATCGGGCGGGATCCAACGAGAGGGCCACCAGAACTGGGACCAGATGGGGGATAGCTTGCCAAATGTTCAGCTTAAGGAAATTACTGGCCATTCAAATACTGATGGCCAGCATGCCCTCTTGGAAATTGGCTGCTACCCTTTCACCATTGTCGTTTATTGCCAGCACCAATTGCGTATCGTCGGCATTCGATGTAAGGCCCATCCCGTGTGCTTTGATGACTCTGGCTAAGTCCGACACATAAATGTTAAAAAGAGTCGGACTTAGCGATGAACCTTGCGGAACACCAAACGAGAGGGCCAGTTGGGCAGAATGGAACGTGCCAAAGTTTACCGACTGAGTGCGGTAGGTGAGAAAAGATGACAGCAAGTCTTGTGCCTTATGTTGAACACCCATTCTAGTGACACGGTTGATCAAAACGGTATGATCGACCGTGTCAAAAGCTGCTGAGAGGTCCAACAAAATAAGAACTGCCGTCCCACCATGATCCAGAAAGATTCTGATGTCTTTCGACGCCTTAATAAGCGCAGTTTCTGTTCTGTGCCCTCTGCGGAAGCCCAATTGAGTATCATCTAACAGATGAAGGTCTTCTATATATTTAGAGAGTTGAATGTTCATTACCTTTTCAAAGATTTTTGCCAGAAAAGGCAGGCTGGCTATGGGCCTGTAGTTTTTAGTATCAGCCGGGCCCAGGTTAGATTTTTTTAATAGAGGTTTTAGGATAGTTTTCTTCAAGGTAGTGGGATAAATACCTGAAGAAAACAGCATTCCAAATATTAGCTAGAACAGATGCCATCTGTTTAGCAACTGGTATTAGTACAGCCGGCGGACAAGGGTCATTAGCTGAGCCTGATTTAATGGAGGACATTAGTTTGATAATCTGGTCCGGTGTTGAGTTTTTAAATTGCGCTAAGGAATGTTCAGAGGTGCCATTTATCTGAGAATTTCGGCACGTTGGTCTGAGATGCAAATTTTGAGTAGATATTATTTACTTTTTCATAAAAGTAATTCGCTAGGGAGTCGAACAGCGACTGTGAAGGGGCTGAGATAGCAGAGGATGTATGATCTGATAATTTGGTGACTACTTGGAAGAGCTGCTTGTTGGAATTTTTCGCAGATTCAATCTGTGCAACATAGAATTTACTTTTTTCTTGCACAATCAAAAGTTTATATTTGGCGAGTGCGTCTTTATAGAGGAATTTCTCCTGACTGGTGTATGATTTCCGCCATTGTCTTTCCCAGTTGCTGCACAATTTCTTTTGTTCCCGAGTGATTCGGAGAACCAAGAGGCTGACGCGGAGCGCCGGTTTTTAGAAAAGGTTTTGTTTGGCACCAGCATACTAAATGCATTATGCAGCCAATTTTCATAGTTTGCTGAAGCTGTGTTGGGATCATCTGGTTGAGTTAACAATAATTGTGTCTTAAAAAGGTGGTTATCTATACTTTTCCAGGCTTTGAATACCACCAGTGTTTTTATAGAAGTGTTTGGGGGAGACTTATTGTTAATATGCATATTAAATATGATTGCATGATGGTCGGTCCATACTAACAGGAGAATATTTTCAAAAATAATTTCTTGAGAGTTGGAGAAGAGGCCGACCAAAGTGTGACCAGCTATGTGCGTCGCGTTAAGAACTCGCTGTGATAGATCCATCGCTTTCAGGTCTGAGAGTAATGTGTTAGTGTCCTTATCTAGATTGTTTTCCAAGTCAAAGTTAAAATCACCTAGAATCGTGAAGGTATGTTCAGCTGCTATAGGTTCTACCAAGTTGCTTAGCGTAGAGAGAAACTCAGGTCTGGATCCTGGTGGACGATAGAGTAAGATGTCTTTAAAAGTTTCGGCGGGAGTGAGCTGAATAGAGAAGTATATTGCTTCACAGGTCAGTGATGGTATAAGGTCTATTTTAGTTGTAAAATTATTGCGATAAATTATCCCCAGCCCGCCGCCTTTTTTATTTAGTCTGTCTTGTCTTGAGGCAGTGTAGTCCTCAGGGGTGGCCGCCGTGAGATCAGGTCCTGATGCAGGTTCTGTCCACGTTTCAATTGTAAAAAGGACATCAACATTGTGGTCAATTAGCAGGTCTGCTATCTCATATTATATCCAATTGATAAAAAAACAAGTTCAATAGAATTTATAATTGATTGCAATTGAAGTAGGGATTTTCTTCTATTTTAGTTTGCAAAATTCACGACAGCCAACACATGCTTCACCTCTCTAGTATCAATCTTGCATGGAGATGTACATGGTTCTGACAGGTTGTTTGGAGTCATGTTTAGGGATTATGCAGATTGTATCAGTATTTAGTATTGATATACATCTTCTGTGCTCTGAGCAAAGTTGGATTCATGCAGTCTGCATTTGTAAATGTTTCTAACCTGAATTTTACCAACACCTCTGATATATGATGGCGTTACCTGGATAGGTGATATCAATGCCTCTGGCATATTTTGGTGGAATCCTAGGTAAAATATAGGAGGTGTCACTCCTGGCCCTTTTTGCAGGGTCACCACCAGATTTTTTGCCTCCTGTTACTGATCCTGTTTGTGTTGGAATAGGAATGTGTGCACTTTTCCCCTGCTAGCCAGGTATTGCACCCTGAAGCATGGTACAATTGACATGTACTTGATTGGTACATATAATTTACTTATAGGTCCCTAGTAAATGGTATTACATGTGCCCAGGGGCTGTATGTTAAATGCTGCCAGTGGGCCTACAGCATTCCTTGTGCCACCCACTAAAGTAGCCTCTTTTAAAACATGTTGCAGGACTGCTACTGCAACCTGAAAATCAGGTCTAAACTGCCATTTTCTTTGACCTGGCTAAATAAACCTTTTGCAATGCCTAAACCTTGCTTTTCGATATGTTTTTCATCCCTAAGAACAGGATGTACTGTATTGAAAAAATAGGATATGTGTGTTTATGTTTTACATTCCCTTGCAGTGAAAAACTCCGAGTCGAGTTATGGAGATAATGGAATGACAGTGATTGGAATTCCAGACCTCTAGAAGGGAAAAAGAGGTAACCAGAAAAAAAACGTCCATAGATTTGCAAACAAGCCAAGGCAAGAACAGATGGAAATGAACATCTTTACCACCTACAGCGCGGCGCAAATTTTCGCGCTGTGCTGAAGGTTCTAAAAAACGGGCGGGCCGTGACGGAACGGTTCCGTCATAAGCACAGCCCAACCGGCGCTCATGACGGAACCGTTCCGTCACAAGCATCGAAGGGGTTAAGTAGGCAGAATCCTTGGAGTCATAAGAAGTGCAAGGCTAGCCCTCTGAGGCAAGCAACAAGCAGGAGAAGGTGAAGGTGCAACACACCAAAGAACCTCAATAGCTTCCTTTTATAGAAAAAATAATAAGTACGACTTGGATGTAGTAGTTATACTGAAAGGAAGAGAAATTATGGCATCATTGCTAAGGGAGCAAGGTCTAATAAACTTTGTTTGAAAAACGTGTATTCCAAAGTGGAATATCTGTCTTTCTTTGTTAAAACGGGTCTGAAATTGAGCACCAGAGAAAGAGAGCAGCAGGAGCGGCTCCTCCGTGAGAGTGGCAGAGCATAGCCCCTCTAAAAAATGCCCAAGAGCCGCTAAAATAAAATGGTAAATAAGTTCAAGGTTGAAAATAACCCCACCACCCTCCACAACTGCCCATAAACAAAAACACCAAGAAACACTTGACTTCAAGAAATGTCTCTTTGGTAAGGCACAACGGCAACAAGAAAACTGGATCAAGCCTGCGGGTAGAAGGACGCAGGAAGTGATCACATGGAGAGCCAAGTAATAGTGACTTTGGATACTGGATCCCAGGAGACCAATGCAGAAAATGCCCAGGGCCATGGGGAATAAACAGTCGGAGTCAGGCTTATGATAAATGCTGAAGCCCTCACATGAAAATGAGGGATCTGTTAGTTGGGCAGGGCAAATCTTGTGGATGCTGTTTGGCGTTTGGCAGCATCTTTGTATGAACTTGTGGAATCTGCCAGGCATTGTTGCAATCCTAGTACAATCTTGTGGGTGCTACTGAGTGGCAAGCAAGACCAGCGCCTGAAGCATGACCTCCCCAACATAATGTATGGGACTTAGTTTAAGTACAGTACTGTTGGAGTGGTGTGGCTCACTGGTTAGAGGCAGCAGACCCGGGAGCAGAAGTTGGCCCGGGACCAGGGTTCAATTCCCGACGCGGCAGGGTTGTGGACCAGCGTCAGCGAACTTGACAATTCTCGCCTCGGTGCCTACTCTAACCTGCGGTCCCACTCGGCAACTCTGGGCATTAGCTTGCCTAATCTCCACAACGGCCCCATCAACGCCGGGGATGCCTGGCTCCACCTTGGGGATTCCCAGTAGGGACCATCCCACAGGGAAAGCCAGGACGGGTTCCCCAGCGGTATACAGCGCCGGGACGCCCCTTTGCTGGGGCAGCTGTGCGCTTTACAAGTATACAACATTTAACATTTAATTTAATTTGAGGATTGTAAATAAATAATTGTAACTTAAGGTGATTTGTTATGGAAATGTCCCTGTTTACAACAGGCTTTGTTATCCACTTTATGCATATCAGGGCACTTCTGTATTGCACAAGAGCAGCAGATGCTTGTGCAGCCTCTTCTCTAATACAGATTGCATTGGTGCACAAATTGGGCTGTGGGGGGAGGCAATCCCATGGGAAGGAGGGAATGTCTCTGTACCTGTATCTTCACCATATTACTGATGCAAGAGCTATTAAGGGGTGGACTGATTGTGTGTCACATAGGAATTAGTGCACAATTAGTGATTTCTCCCTCAGGGCCAAACTTAACGTATGGGGCAATTACCCATGACACCACCAACCCTCTCCTTCAAGTCCTGTCAGGCCCCCTGCAATGAAAGCTAGTACAGTTGTTTCAAAAAGCCAGCCAGTCTTTCAGTGCTTCCTCTATCAGTTACAGGCACAAATGAGTGTGTGACTGTTAAGAGGGCATTTTGTTTTTCACAATTTGACTTAATACGTCACAGTTAGTAGAAATCCTGCATCCTTGGTAAATAATAGGGATGTTCTCATGTGACACAGCAAATACAGTCAAGAAAATAGGAAACATTCTGTTGTTGATGGACTTTTGAGCCTAGTTGGAAAAAGAGTCACTGGCCTACATTTGGAGCCATAACAGTGAGGTATCTTTAGTCTCTAAAGGAGATACATGTGCAATAAAAACATAAAAAATATAAACAATGCAATATGAACAAAAATTTGTTAATTAATGTAAACGATAACATTTAAAAAAAACTTTGAAATCCAAAACATACATTTCTAAAAATAAATAAAAATAAATAAAACATAATAGAAAATAGAAAAAAACAATTAATGTGAAAAAATCGATGTAAGTAATATTATGAATATTAAATATACTATAACCACTCTGGTTTAAGCAACACTAGGGAAAGTGTTGGACTTCAGAGTGGTTATAGTCATTATTCCTACTCCTGTCACTGCAATAATAAGGAAAGTGTAGGACTTTGGAGGAGTTAGATTAAATAATCCTACTCCAGTAAGTGCAACAATAGGAAAATGGTTGAACTTCAGGGGAAAGAAATGCTCCATTCCCACTCCAGTCTAAGCAACAGTAGGAAAAGTGCTGGACTTTGGAGGGGTAAAGTTTACTATTCCCACTCCAAACATCGCAATAGTATGGAAAGTATGTAAATGTAAATGTAAATGTAAATGTAGGTGTACTTATATAGCGCAAACCTGTCACCCAAAGGGCATCCTGGCGCTTGCTTAGGGAACCCGTCCTGGTATTCCCCTGTGAGAAACCCCGGCAGGGTGTCCACAAGGTGAAAGCCAGGCATCCCACCGCAAGGGGCCGTAGTGGAGATTAAGCAAGCTATTGCCCAGAGTTGCAGAGTGTGACCCCGTGATTCGAGTAGGCACCGGAGCGAGAATTGTCAAGTCCGTGGAATTTTTGAGCCCGAGACCCACCAAGGCGGGGAATCGAACCCTGGTCCACAGTCGATTTCAGCTTCTGGGTCTGCCACCTCTAACCACTGAGCCACGCTGGCGTATGACCGCAAAGAGGTTAATTTTACTATTCGTAAGACAGTCTAAGCAAGAGGAGGGAAAGTAATTCATGTCAAACACATTACATTTATAAATGACTGTAGAAAAATATTAAACTTGTAATATAAAAAATATGTATTAACCTAAAATACATATATATTTATTGAAAAAGAAAAGCAATTCATCAATTTACATAATCACTATTAAATAAAGTAATTATTTATCACTAACTAAATAATTGTTGTTCAATTATTAATTACTAAAGTTCCCACCCAGTATGCCTGCAAACCTAGCATAATATAACATTTCTATTCCATAGATGATATATTTAGAATCAATTAAATAATTAAATAATTAATCATCAATTAATACTTAATTGTTAATTAGTTCATTAGACCCCTACAAATGTATCATCCTGCAACTAAAATATAATTAAAATAAATTGGTATTCCACACTTTATATATTTAAAATTAAATTAAATTAGCAATTTACAAATAATAATTGAGTTAATTAATTACTTACATTTCTACCCTATCCTCCTTGAAAGTTAGCATCCCACAACTAAAATATAAGTACAATAAATCAGTATTCCATAGCTTAAATAATTCAAAATCAAATAATCAATTACAATTAACAATAAATTGTTAATTAACTTCCAGCCTAGACCCTATAATCCTAGCAGCCTGCGACTAAAATATAAGTAAAAGTATTCTATAAATTACCTAGTTAAAAATCAATTAAATAATGAATGAACAATTTATATTCAGTTGTTGCCTAATTAGTACTTAATTCCCTTCTCACCCTATACCCCACCAAACCCAACAACACACTATGACATTTTAAATTACTATTACACATCAAGTAAAACATTCTAAATCACTTACAATTACTAGTCAAATTTTAAAAAGAATGAATAACTTTTACATACACAATAGTAACACATCAAATTAATATATCTACTAAAACACATTAAAATAATTCATATAAATATTTTTAGCCACTATATTAGTGAAAACTATATTAAAAACATCAATATTATTTAAACCCATCAAATACACTAAACACCACCTGAAACTGGTGGACCTTGCTCTAGCCTTATTCAAGAGATTGATCACTATGGCCTGAAAAGCTCCACAACCGCCCACAGTACTTAACTGGCTTCAAGTGACAAATACATGGGGGCTAATCGAAGGGGATGCTAAGGTGTCTGTTCAGCTGTGACGGGCTGACAAAGGTGTGGCTACTCTTTGGGACACCTATGTCCTTGAATTGCTCTCCATCTCTTCTGGATGGGGAGCCAATGGAGGTTTCTGAGGTGGAGTGCGGTGTGGGTCTGTTTGGGGAGGTCCAGGATGATTCTGGCTATGATGTTCTTTATAGTCTGGAGTTTCCTGTGGAGCTGGGTGGAAATCCAGGCATAGAGGGCATTGCCACAGTCAAGGTGGCTGGTGAAATGGGCCTGAGTGATGGTCTTTCTGGTGTTGATAGGGATCCATCTGAAGATTCTGCCTAGCATGCGAAGGGTGTGGAATCATGAGGATGCAATTGCGTTGACTTGTCATTTCATGGTCAGTTGGTTGAGGCCAAGGTTGTGTGCATGGTCTGCCAGTGTGGATGTTGGTCCAAGTTTTTCTGGGCACCGTTGTAGTTCCATACGGTGGCGGTCTTCCAGAAGATCCATACTTCTGTTTTGTTGGAGTTGAGTTTGAGGCAGTTGTCTCTCATCCATTTGGCTAAGATGGTCATGGCATTGCAGAAGTTGGATTTGGTGTTGCCGAGGTCCTTGGTGAGCGAGAGAATTAGTTGAGTGTCAACTGTGTAGGAAATTATGTTGAGTCCACGTCTATGTCATGTAGATGTTTAACTGAGTGGGCCTGAGGGAGGATCCTTGGGGTATGCCGCGTATGAAGTTCATGGGTTTGGAGGAGAACAGTGGTGTCAATTTGACCTACCTCATGAATATTAAAGAGGTAGGTTTCAAATTGGAACCCAATACTATTTGTTGCAATCAAAAAATGGCGTTATATCCTTTGATCTCGCTTTGAGCGCAGTTGGCTTGTCCGCGAGTAAACTAAAAGGAACTTACTACTTCCCTATTGTATGCTATCTTCTGTTTTCCCTGGTTCCCAGGCAATTCCAAGAATTGGACGAGGGTGGCTCACTCATCTAATGAGACATGCTTCATCATTTGCCACCTTGTCATCCCACCCTGGTAAGATGGTACTACCAGGGCCGACTCAACATCAGGGGGGGGCAGATAAACCTGAGGGAATTCTTAGATATTTCTTAGCTTTTCTGGATAATTCTCTGATCCAGTTCTGTGATTAAAAAACAACCTTAGGATAAACCAGAAAAGTATCTTTTAATAAGATGGTATCCTAGGTTTACTAAAAAATCACCAAAGGGTAAACAATGCAGGTGGCGAAGCTTGGTATATTGACCACTCTGCATCACAGCTTGGAAATAAATATCTACCTATTGGGAGCCTATGGGTCTAAGGCATTTATCAGGGCCAAATCTATGTGGCCCTACATCGCAGGCAGTTAGTACAGAGTACTCATAGATAAGATAAACCAAGAGGACCTACCCCTCAGTGGAAGGCTAATACTAGCCGTAATCTGGGAAAAGGGAAAGGAATTGAAAAAAAACATACAACATTTATACATTAATACACTGGGGAAAATAGAAGTTATACTACTCTCTTTTTATGCATTCTGGGAGAGCCATTCCAGTTAAAGACATCTATTGAGCGGCAGTTAAAGGCTACCACAAGGCCATCCAATCAGCATGCACTTCGTTCTATGCCGACCTAATCCGCAAGAGCGATAACCCGGCAAGGAGGGTATTATCGATACTCTCCAGCCTTAAACAACTGCAGATCAATATAGGGCAGAAAATACAGTCCAACAAGCAATGTGAGGACCTTGCCTCTTTCTTTATTAAGAAGGCAGATAGCATCTATAGGTCCTTCTCTGCCACAGCTACCACCTCTCTATTGGCAGGGTGTGATCGACTTGTTAATACCTTGGAGTCGCTGGCACCCATCTCCACAGACCAACTGTAAGCTCTCTGCAGGAAAATTAAATCTGGCTCACCTGCTGATCCCCTGAAACCAGAGCAATTTAGAAGGGTTCTGCCCACAATCATGCCCTCCTTGAAGCAGATAATTATTATTTCCCTTTCCACCGCCACTGTGCCTAAGGTGTGGAAACATGCTAAGGTGCTACCTCTACTTAAAAAGCCCCTGTTGGATCCGGCTAAGCCCGGAAATTATCACCCATATCTCTACTCCTGTGGGTAGCGAAGATTATGGAGGCGCATGTCAATGCACGTCAATTCACTTCTTTCAGATTTTTTGGCCAAGAATGACCTGTTGGACCCCTTCTAGAATGGTTTTCGACATGGTCACAGCACGGAGTTGGCTCTCTTGGCTGTGACAGAACATCTCTGGTCTGCTCTGGACGCTGGGCAAACGTTGGCGCTAATCCTTCTGGATCTCACCGCTGCGTTTGACACAGTCTCCCTCGCTATTCTGCTTCAACGCCTGGAGGAGGCGGGGATTGTCGGCTGGGCCTTGAAGTGGTTTACTTCATTCCTCAGTGAGAGGTCATTTATGGTTAGTGTTTCCCCTTTTGTCTTAGGCATTCACCCTATTAAGCAAGGTGTGCCACAAGGTTCCTCCCTCAGTCCCCTCTTATTCAATCTCTATGTCCAACCGCTGGCTGCTGTGGCTAGAAACAGGGGACTGACCATGGTCTCCTATGCCGACGACACTCAGCTGGTGGTGGCACTCTCAAGCAACACCAAGAGGGACGCCCTGAAATTTCAAGGCGATTTGGCGTTGGTCGCTGAATGGATGACCGCCAACTGCCTCCAGATGAATGTGTTGTTGGTGGGAAAGGACCATGGTCTATGGAGCAAACATTGGTGGCCAAAAAGCCTGGGTAGCGCCCCCCCTCCTAAGATAGCCGTCAAAAACTTGGGGATGTGGCTGGACTTATCGCTTAGCTATCAAGTCCGATCGAAAAAGGTAGCAGGTACCTGCTTTGGGATCCTACGGGGGCTGAGACCCCTATTGGCGTTCTTTGACCCCCCTACGTGCCAGACTATTATTCATAAATTCAAAGAAAATTTGTGCACATTTCAAAAAACATTTTAATTTATTACCTATTTTGAAAAATTTTAAAAGAACAATTACGCTCAAGACAGAATGTTGGTATACAAAAAAAAAAAAACATATCATAAACCAAACCAGTGGCTTAACAAAAAAACATTACATGTATAAAGAAACAGCACAAACAGAAATAGTGTGCCCGTCAAAGAAATTATGGCCACATAAAGCGTCGACAGCATTTCGACCGCTGTATTACTGTACGGAGTATACAAAGCACAGCTGTCACCCAATCCAGAATAAACAGAGACAGGCAGCAGACACCTAATGGCTAAAAGAGAACATGCCAATTTTCTAAAAGTGCAAAAAGAAAGTTTGATGGACAGAATGCAGAACAATGTCATACATTCACCCCAGTATAGAGATCTGTGCCTAAATCCATAGTTTTTTTGCTCACCATGCGATTCCAGTTTGAACCCAGACATATGCAAATCAATCTTAACCCTGTGCCTCATGGGAACAGTCCAGCCTGAACTGCCAGGGCAGGTCCGCCCTGGACTGGAAACAAGCATCCTAGGACCAGTTTCAGGGTTTCACTCCTCATCAGCCAGGATAGCTTGACTCCAGTGGCATGGAGAACACAAGACCCACATCTGGGCATACCAGTCCAACTCGGGTGACAAATGCAAAAAGAACATTTGATGGACAGAATGCAGAATGATGTCATACATTCACCCCACTACAGAGATCTGGGCCTAAATCCATAGTTTCTTTGCTCACCATGCCATTCCAGTTCAAAGACAGCCATATGCAAATCAGTCGCAGACGTGGGTCCCTTGCTCACTTTGCCACTGGATTCAAGCTAGCCTGGCTGATGAAGGGTGTTACCCAGAAATCAGTCGCATGATGCTAATTTCCGGTTCAGGGAAGAAGTGGCATGGCAGTTTGGGCTGGACTGTTCCCATGAGGCACAGGGTCAGACTGATTTGCATATAGCTGGGTCTCCACTGAGGTGGTGTAGTGAGCTAAAGAATGATGATGGATTCAACCCAGATCTGTGACTGGTGCGAGTGTCCACAAAGTCTCATCGCTACATCCATCATCTCCTTTTGTTTGCTTTGATCGCCCTAATTTGGCAGGGTATGCCCAGACGTGGGTCCCTTGCTCACTTTGCCACTGGATTCAAGCTATCCTGGCTGATGAAGGGTGTTACCCAGAAACCGGTCCCAGGATGCTGGTGTCCGGTTCAGGGAAGACCTGGCTTGGCAGTTCGGGCTGGACTGTTCCCATGAGGCACAGGGTCAAGACCGATTTGCATATAGCTGGGTCTAAACTAAGGTGGCGAAGTGAGCCAAAGAGTGATGATGGATTTAACCCAGATCTGTGACTGGGGTTGAGTGTCTGAAAAGTTTGAGCGCTCCGTCCATCATCTCCTTGTGTCAACTTTCGAACAGTGGCATTTCCAGAATTGCAAATTAAAATCTGACTTCACCATAAGTTGAAATTTTAAATTGTTATTCCAGAGACACCAGACTTGGGGGTCGTATCTCTTCCTAATTGGAAATTACTCTAATAAAATGTATAAGGTAATCCCAATGTTTTCCCATGGGAGAGATAGGTCTAGTAATAGTGAAAAATTACTTTGGGAGGTTTTCGCTACCATGACATGTAAAACTTATTTGTATGTCCTTCCTTTTAAATACACAGCACCTCTCCTGTGAGTTATAAAGAGCCTACCTTAGGGGTGACTTACATGGATAGAAGGGGAAGGTTTGGGGCTAGAAAAATTATTATTTTTCCATGTTGTCACGGCAGTGTAAACTGCATGCACAGGCTCTGCAGTGGCAAGCCTGAGGCATAAAGGGGCTACTTACGCACATGGCACAATTAGTCCTGCAAGCCCACTAGTGGTATTTAATTAACAGGCCTTGAGGACAAGGGGTACCACTTAACTAGGGACCTGTAAGTAAATTGAACATGCCAATTGCGGATGAACCAATATTACCATGTTTAGGGACTTTAGCACTGGTCAGCAGTGGTAAAGTGCACAGAGTTCTAAACTCAAGAAAAACAAGGTCAGAAAAGTGAAAGAGGTAGGCAAAAAGCTGAAGGAAAACTACCCTAATGCTCCCAGGTCGAACATCTTTTATATGAAAAAACAATGGTCCAAGGATTTATGTGGTTTGTGAGAAAGGTGATGGTGTGATCATGAATACGGATCACTGAAATAATATCGACTACCAAAATATCGACTACCCAAAATATCGACGAGAAAATATCTACAACCAAAATATCGAGTTTGTATGTACAAACAGGTAAGTACAAAAATATTGAGTACAAAATATCGTTAACAAAAATATAGTTGTAAAAAATATTGACTTTAATAAAAACAATGTTTAATTACATTAATATAAAAAATTAATTACTAAAATATAATTAACAATACTTAAAATAACTTTTAATAATTAAATAATTAATGAAAGTAAAAAAATTATATTTTTTTAATCATATTTCTTAAAACATATATATATATAGAAACAAAATTTAATTAAATAATAGCCAATATTATTAACGTACAAATACAAAAGAGTAAAAATTACTATTCCCACTGCAAAGAGTGCAACAGTGGATATATGACGTTACAACGCAACTTTTACAACGCACTACCATTACAACGTAAGTATTGGTAAGTATATAATAATTTTTTTTAATTTAAATTATTTAAAATTATTTAAATATAATTAAATGTAATTTAATTTCATTAAATTAAATTAATGTAAATTTAATTTTACTTTATTTTTACACTGTACCCCTGTACCCCTGTACCTCAAAACTGACCCTGACCCCTAAAAATACCCCTTTACCCAAAAACTAAAAACTGACCCTGAACCCTAAAAATACCCCTTTACCCAAAAACTAAAAACTGACCCTGAACCCTAAAAATACCCCTTTACCCAAAAACTAAAAACTGACCCTGAACCCTAAAAATACCCCTTTAAATACCCCTTTACCCAAAAACCCAAAACTGACCCTGAACCCTAAAAATACCCCTTTACCCAAAAACTAAAAACTGACCCTGAACCCTAAAAATACCCCTTTACCCAAAAACTAAAAACTGACCCTGAACCCTAAAAATACCCCTTTACCCAAAAACTAAAAACTGAACCTAAACCCTAAAAATACCCCTTTACCCAAAAACTAAAAACTGACCCTGAACCCTAAAAATACCCCTTTAATTTAACATAATTAGCAATTAATCAATTAAAATAAATTAATTACCAATTACATTTTAATTAATTAACAAATATTATTTAATTACCAATTAATTAAATATTACTACCAATTAATACATTTACATATTTAATAAATAATAATTAAATTACTTCCCACCCTATTCCCCTATAAACCCACAACCCGCTACAGGAAATACATTATTTTAATTTACATAATTAGCAATTAATAAATTAAATTAAATTAATTACCAATTACATTTTAAATAATTAACATATAATATTTAATTACCAATTAATTAATTATTACTACCAATTAATAAATTTACATATTTAATTTATTATAATTAAATTACTTCCCACCCTATTCCCCTATAAACCCACAACCCACTACCGAATAAAATTACACAATAATTTTAAAAAAATCATTAATTAAAAATAATTATAACATAAAATGACACTTTTCACACATATTATAACATAAAAACACTATAAATAATTACATATTATATAAAAAACGATATTTTTTACTTTCGCTATTATTTACAGTCGATATTACTTCACTTACCTTAAAAACGATATTTTGGCTGTCGATATTCTGTACTGTCGATATTTTCTCCAAACGATATTTAAAACTCGATATTCTGTCCAAACGATATTTTGGAGTCGATATTATGTCTGTGCACCCATGAATACAGTACCCCTTGCTGTACATTATAAGGAGATTGCATATCACCTTGAAGTACCATGACTTCATGAAAGAACTCTAGGGCATATTATCAAGGACCGGTGTTAAAATTATCGCAGTTTTATCGGCAGGAAACTGCCGATAAAACGGCAATAATGGGCTTGATAATACGCCCTTGTTAATTCCCATAGAAGCCTATGTTCTTGTGTTAACATGGGCTTCTATTGGAATTAACAAGTGCATATTATCAAGCCCATTATCGCCGTTTTATTGGCAGTTTCCTGCCGATAAAACGGCGATAATTTTAACACCGGTCCTTGATAATATGCCCCCCAGTCTTTGCCCTTATTCCTTTAGATGGTCACGGAACTCCTCGGTGGCCTGTAATATTCTTATAATGCAAACCAGGGGCTTATCCCATATGCACATGTGAATACAAAGCAACCACCTAGTAAAATAGACAATGGAAAATAACTTAGAATATCTAACATCTTCATCAAAACCTGCAATAATCTGTGCCCTCGTTTTGCTTTCAAGGCTTGTAGACTGAAAGACTATTCAGTCTCAGGACCAATGGCTTTGATTTCAACGTAAAATAGGCCACCAGGCCTGCAGAATAGGCATCCCAGGCACTATTCTCACAGTGTCCATGAAGAAGAAAAATAAGAACCAGCCAATGAGTATGTTTTCCTACTCCTATAGCAGGGTTAGCTGACGTTTTTGTGGACCCAGGGCCAAACATAATTTGGGGTCCCCTGCACAGAACAACTCTGAATTTATTACCTATTGTCAGCTCATGCATGTCCTCAGCAACTATGGTCACATCATTGGTAACCTTCTTCCTTGACCAGCCTCCATCTGAGCCCAACCTTGGAACAAGCAGTTTCTCTGTCTGGACATTGCAGTTGTGGAGGGAGCATATAATGTTGCTATGCACTGTACTTTAATACTTGGCCTTCTTTCAGACTCTATCTTTTTGAAGCAGTCTTCAGCTGTATTCCGCCAGAAAAGCAGACAGACATGTGATCTGAGCAAACCTTCTGCCGACAATGTGTGGAGTGGCCAGCACCATTTGGGCATATGGTGTTTATCTGTTTTCTTGTTTGCTGCACTGCTTGACCTGCGTTTGACTGGTATTCGGAGCACTAGGAAGTGATCACACCAGTCTGGCAGCAGCGCTGCAAAGTTGATGCAGTCACAAAGGGAACACAATTACCACTGTGCATTAAGTGGCATATGCTGCATAAAGACAAAAGGCCCAGGGGCATAGCTGCCAGTGGTTCAGCAGGTGCAGTGTATCGTGGCAAGAGCCCTGAGGGCCCGTTCAGTATTTTACTACCACAATAGCAGTCACATGGGTCATTTTCCTTTCTTGCACCAGGGCCCATGATTTCCTTGCTACGCCTCTGCAAAGGCCGCTGCAGCTGAACTGGAACTATATACTCTAAAAGGTTAAAGCGCTTTGCTGAATCTAATCAGAATCAGCCTGATCTGGCTAAAAAAACACAAATTAAGTGAACAAACTGAGTATTTGAAAGCTCTAGACATTTCTGTTACAAACGTTTAACAATGGAGCTCCTTGAAAAGTGGGGACCCCGGGCCAGAGCCCTCTTTAAAACTTATCTGTCCTATAGTATTCACGAAGTTAGAAATGATGGCATTATTCTAACTTTAAATTGCTACTTGCACGATTACCTACTCTGCAAATCCACGAAGGGCTTAAAATTGCAGAATTTAAATGTATGCTAGATAAAGCAAAGAAAACAGTAAGACGGACATTATTTCTGCGCTGCTGCAGCCAAATGGCAAGGTACTGAGTAGTTTATTTTACTTCAGTGAGTATTTATGGTGCACATAAAATTCGCAAGAATGTCAAACAAATGGCCGTAACACGTGCACGCACACGGAGAGAGCTGGCCATAAATGACCTCCATGTTTCAATGCGTGCTTTCAGCCAAGGTAGGCGAAAGCAGGTGTTTCTGTCATTCTAATGAGCGCACCCGGGAACCTCTTGGCAGCATAAGTGAGTGCACGAGCGCCTTCGTGGTTTCAGGGTCGGTACTCATGTGTTCCCGAAGGGCGGGTTCTTCTAGTCTGCAAAGAATACAAAATGGTAATAGGAGCTTTCGGTAACGAGGGAGTTCATTTACTTAGACTCTCCCTCACATTAACTTGATTTACCAGGCGTCATTGCATCAATTAAACTGGTTTATATTCTGTGAGCGGTTCCATCAGCAAGCAAAGTTAAACAAACTTGGGTTCATAATGTCAAAGTAAAGCGAAAAGTACTGAATGTGCAAGTTGCTCTAACAAGTACATTCTTCGCCTTCCATTCCCGGCGCCGGGTCACAAAACATTTTTGACTGGCATTATTACATGTCCCTGGTGGTAAGTGTAGACAGTGCTTGGTACAAACACCTGTTTCCACCGTATTAACTTAACTTTAACTTTCCAATCTTTATTTCGGCCATTTTGCCATAAAAGATACACAATACACATATACAAAATAAGAATCAGTGCATTACAATATAAAACATTAGAATGATATACTAAAATGCATTAAAAGCTATGAGTCTTAAAATTTAGGGAGAAATCAGGGTCTTTAAAATGCGATTACGAGTGTACCAGACATTAGTAAGGTATTTAGCCAAGGCAAAGACAGTTGGACCTGAGACGTCAGATTTTAAAATCCTGTACATTGGCGCGTATTCCCTGCAGCCCATATTTCTGATCAGCGGCAACAGCCAGTATTTCCTTGCAGCCTTATAGGCTGGACAGAAAAAGCCACATGTAGATCAGTTTCTTCCTTGGCATCACAGGCTGGACACTGCTTGGTGGAAGGGGGGGATGACCAGGAACTAGTAAATGATCGAAATGGCAGCGTGCCGTATCTCCATTGAAGGAAGAGCTTTCTGGCCAGCACAGGGGAAATGTCATCCAGGACCCCCTCAAACCTATATAGGTCCTTGCTTTGTACAAATGCCGACGATAATGACCCTTCGGCCTGGCTGTCTAGGGCCCTCGCTCGTTTTTGTTCAAAGTATGCATTAGCCAGAAATCTTTTGGAGATATTTGTTGCGGCGCTGGATGGATCATACCATAAATCGGATAGCCCTAGTTCCATGCAAGTGGTTTGGATGTTTTTTATCCACGGGATGCGGAGCGCTTTTGGATGGTTCAATAATTCCAGCAACTCCGCCCTGTATGCAGCGAGATTGTTGCTACTCCACAGCCTACGCCAGAAGGCTATTGGTCTCAGTCCTATTTCTTCGGCTATTGGTCGTAGACCTAGATCAAGCCTTAGGGGAAGGAGCGGGGTGCTGGGCGGGAGTGCGGCTATCTGCCTAATGAAATTGTTTTCTGTTAGTGACAGACTGCGGCATGATTTGTGTCCCCAAAGTTCAGCCCCGTACAATGTTGCTCCCCTGGCCTGGGCTTTATATATCTGGATAAGTGACCCCAGCGGGCGGTATGAAGAGCCAATCATCATCCGGGCAATACCCCCGGTAGTTTGTGTCAATTTAAGGTTCGCCCTACTCTGATGGGATCCCCAGGACATGGTTTCGTTAAGAGTCACACCAAGATATTCAAATGTGGATACTCTCTCGAGCCGTACTGCTCCTAGAATCGGGTTCGGCCGCAGTTTTTGGCTCGGGTTCAAAACCATGAACTTTGTTTTAGTTGCGTTAATTTCCAACCCTCTGTCAGTGCAGAAGGTCACAAATGAGTCGAGGATCCTCTGTATCCCCATAGGGGTTTTAGATAGCAGCAGGGTGTCATCTGCAAACATTATTGCAGGCACCCTGCTGCCATTAAATTTGGGAGCGTCGGTATAGTCAGTGGCATTCAAGTGGGCGATTACCCCGTTGACGAAGAGGCAGAACAGGGTCGGAGCCAGCACACAACCCTGCCTTACCCCCCGGTCAACGGGGAACCTTTCAGTGAGCTCCCCGGACCTTCCACACCTCACTCGGGCATAATTGTTATAATGCAGCCTCTGCAGGATTAATAAGATGTCCGGGGGAACGCCCATCTCTGCCAGGACGCTCCAGAGTTTCCCCCTGGGGACCAGATCGAATGCGGCCCGTAGGTCCACAAAGATGGTATAGAGACTCCCGCCCTCGAGTATTGCTGTCCTCCAGTAGATGATGTTTAGTCTAAAAACCTGATCCACTGTGGAAACCCCCTTCCTAAATTCTGCCTGGTAGGGACTGAGGGCACCCACCTCCTCTGCCCAATCCTGAAGCCGGTTCAACAGAACCCTGCCGAACAGTTTCTGCGCAACATCAATTAAACTAATGGGTCTGTAGTTGACTGGGAGGAGAGGCGAGCCCTTTTTAAAGATGGGCACCACCTCCGCCCCCAGCCAAGTACTAGGGATTTCCATGCCACTGAGCACTCCATTAAAAAGAGCAACAAGATAGGGGGCCCAGACAATAGGTTCCTGTTTAAACAGGTCTCCGGGCAGGCCATCCAGTCCTGGCGCCTTCCCCGAGGAGAGTCCGGCAATAGCAGCCGTAACCTCGCCCAGCGTTATTAAATCCCCTTCATAATCTGACCAGCCAGCCCCGGTGTCAGAGATTAATTCTCCTGGTTCAGAGCTATATAAGGACTGGAAATGTGCCTGCCAGACATCTGGAGCAATGTTTGGCTCGATTGCCTTTGGAGATTTCCCGACCCCCCACTCACTATCCTCCAGAACAGTCGCTGATCTTTCGTTGCTAGGGCCTTGGTGAGTTCTTCCCACTTGTTTTCCTCCCATTCAGCTTTGGCATGGGCAGCAAGTTTCTTATAAGCCCGTCTTCTTTCTCTTAAAATATCCCCCCCTAAACCCTCCTTGATGGATCTGACAAGTTCCCCTTTTGCCCTTCTGCATGCTTGGTTGTACCACGAGAACTTATAGTGCTGCCCCTTAGTTGGTTTCCGTGTGTTACTAAAGAGGATAGGGCCCGCTACTTTTATAAGGTTCTCGTGAGCCTTACCTATTTTAACCTGTGCATCTTTGTTATTTACCTCCGCCTCCAAACTCCCCACAATTTCCAATATTGGAATCATTCCCTCATAAAGCATGGGGAGTTTCTTCTCACTTGCAGCCAAATGCTCCCACCTGATTCTTCTCCTGCTATTTTCCAGGAGAAGCGCCGGTTTGCTCCCCTCCAGAGCGATCATTGGAGTCTGAGGGTCAGGGTGGGCTAGGTCGAGCTCTAGCGCATTATGATCGCTGTCTACCCTTTCCATTACCCTAAAGTCTTGAATGGTTGACCACTTCTCTACTTGGGCCATGACATAATCCAAGCGAGACTCTCTTCCCACCCTATTATAGGTGGTTCTGCTGGGTATGTCGGATCTCATTCTCCCGTTACAGGCTCTAAGTCCAAACCTTAGGGTGAGGGCTGTGACTTGTAATGCAAGTGGGGTCCATGCCCTCGGTGGGGGAGCTTCAACCGGGGGCACCGCCCATCTAGCCTCTTCTTCCAATGAAAAGCCCTCTGGGAGACCTGGTAGTGGCTCAAAATGCGAGTTAAAATCCCCTCCCACCAGATAGAATGAGTCCCTCGGTAGCTCGGTTAAATAGTTCGTAAGTTCAGCTATGGTCGGCGATTCCTTGGCAATTCCCACAGGCCTGGAATAGATGTTGATTAAAACAAGTTTAGTTTGATTTGGCCACCGTATTACAAAAGCAGATTTGTTATTGCAGGGGTAATGTACCTCAAGAATGTTTGTGATTATTTGTGTGTTACATGGTATTGTGATGGGGACTTGCATTGTTTTCGTGCTTTTTAATGCTTTTTTACTGGGTTACCATATTTTTGGTTGGGTTGTATTGTGCAGCCTTCTGTTTTGACTGCTTTGTTGTATTGTGTTAGTTTGCTATGAATTATCTGATGGTGTTGCTTTCTGTTACTTACTTTACCAATAGCAGGAGAGGCTGCTAAATTGACAGATAAAAGTAGCACATACGTTCTCGTGACAAATAACCATTTACATTTGTCTAAGGATGTAAAATAACATGCCCTAGGTCTCGGACTACCTACGACGACAGCTGGGCCAAATCTGTGGCAGAAGCCAGTCTTAAATTAGCACTTCCACTGTTCACTTTATGTGATATGGCCTCAAGTTTTGTTAGTGTGTTTCTGAGTTTCACTAAAATAAAAAAATAAATAGTAGAGCAAGATCATGTTTGATTATGCAAAATTGGCCACATCTAACCCTGGTAATCTAAAGAAGATACTTGTCCACGCAAAGATACTCACAGAGCCATAGACTTACCATGCCATCGATCTATCCAGGCCATAACAGGTAATTGTAAGCAATCTTTACTTTATTCTATCTTTATTGCACAGTTTCATAACTTTATAATACAACAAATATATCTCAGTGAACATCTATTTAGCAGAGACTTTCCATCAGCAGCCAGAGGGTGTAGGGACCATTGGAGGTAAGTCATTTGAGCATCCACTCTGTTTAGAGTGGGCAACTGTATTTCTTGTGTTTTTATACCATTAATCGCCGCCAGCTATATCCTAGAGTGTGAGAGACAGTATAAAAAGAAAACTACCCCCACACCATGAGAGAAAAGTGGGGAACATTAATTTTTTGCATCTCAAAAACAAACTCCTGCTATGGGGGGTTTGTCTTATGGCCTGATTATGAGTTTGGAGCAGTTGCACCAGGCTCTCTGCCGGCACAGCTGCGCCAAACTCGTGCAAGGATTGACTGCAGTATTATGACTTGTACTCATATATGGTGGACGGTCCGTCACCTTTACCATGGAGGTGCCTGGAAAACAGGTACTGCAATGGGTACAGCAAAAAAGTTCCAGCACGGCATGGACGATGACGTCCAAGCCGTGCTGGAGCTTTGAGGGAAAACACACAGAGGGGCACATGTTGTACCCTCCTGAAGATAACCCCAGGGTGGGAGGGGCATTTGGCCCCTCAGGGCTCCTTTGTTCCTCCACCACCAGCTTTTTCATGGCGGGGCTCCTGCTATGAAATAGCTGGCGGTGGTGGAACTTGTAAAATGCTCAGCGGGACTGAGCCAGTCTCTCTGAACATCTTACATTGTGGCACACCTCTGTCACTGCCAGGGTTCCCTGCTGCAGCCGGTGGTCCTCCGACGCAAGAACGTTTCAAGTTGTAATGCGGCGGATGGACCAACACGATTCTGGCGGTCGAAAGATGGCCAGACCCGAAATCAGGATCTTAGTTCTCTTTAGTTCAGAGGCAGTTCATTGTGTTTGCCAAATGTTCGGTACATTTTGAGAATAAAAATAACTACTACTAAAAGCAAAATGAGTACCTCTTCAGGCAATACATATGGACTATAGCAGTGATGAGAATGGTTCGGGTGAAATGAAATTACTATCAGAATGTGATTTGTTGGTATTCAAATTTAAGTTTCTGCTATGATGGACACTCAGGCCTGAAAGACCTGTTTTCCAGTAAAATCTAAAGAGGTATGGGTTAAGTAACACAGCTGGGAAATGGGTGGATTCGCAAATCAAATGGAAGCATTATGCCAGAAGCTTTAACCGTCTACTTCAGCTACTGATTCACAAATGCTATTTATTGTTGATTTATTTATCTGTGTTTTAACAATTCTAAACACTGCCTAATTATTTAGCTCCACTTGAATTGTGCCAGAGGAAGTCAGCTATGCCTGTATATGGAGGAATATCCAAAGACACATAAGGTTCCCACAACTCAATGAAGCAAAGTTATCACACAGTAAGGGGACCCAATTGAATACAAATGAGTACCCATTCTACAGTTAACGACTCAAAAGTAATTGATTGTTGAACATGTATTAGGGTGATAAAGTGTTTAAGAAGACATTCAAAAACATAGAGGGCCTGATTCACAAAGGTAAACTTACACTTTTGTGTACGTTTTTTCTTTTTTGGTATTCACAGACAAAGAATATATTAGTAACTTTATGACTGCGGAGAATTCACAGTCGGGCAGCGAGCTTTCACATTAAAAGACAGAAGTGTCTAATCATTTTATGTGTGGAGTTTTCCCCCCGACAGCTTAGTCTCTGCAGTCATTGATTTACAATTAAATCATTGGTATGTGAATATAGAAAGAAGCAAACTTACACAGAAGCGTACATTTACCTTTGTGAATCAGGCATACATTGTAAAGAACAGAAAAGCAGTCTAGGTGAAGTTACAGTGCAGGTGCTTAGTGGTAGAGTGTAAAGTGCACAAGAGTGAGTCATTGATTCCAACAAGAGGTCTTGTATTCATTTGACTCCCCCTTTGTGTGATTACTTTGTTTCATTGAATATGAGGGAACCATGTGTGTCTTTAGATATAATGTTACCCTGGTTTACAGGAAGGCAAGACTGGTCCCCAGACTTTATTTGCATTTGATGGAAGAAGTGCTAAGTTTTGGAACTGTCATTCTTAGGGTGGTCTCCCCCTAAATGTTTTGCCCTACTACTCCATTTTACTGATATTGTTGTTGTTGGCCTTAGGACTCTGTGCACTTTATCACTGCAAATCATTGCTAAAGTGTGTGTGCTCACTCCTTACAATATGGTGAAATTGGTTTACACCCAATGGGCACATTTAAAATACTTACGTCACTGGTAAAGTGGTGATACATCTACCAAAGGGCTGTCAATTAAATCCTATGAGTGGGCCTGCAGCACTTATTGTGCACCCACTTAAGAAGCTATTTTAAACATGTCTCAAGCCTGCAATTTAGACCTGGCAAAATATATCTTTTGCCAGGCCTAAACCTTCTTGTCCAATACATATAAGTCACCCAGAGGGTAGGTCCTAGACAGCCCTTAGGGTAGAGAGCAGTGTATTTAAATGTTGGACATGTACTTTTAAGTTTAACTTAACCACGTAGTGAAAAACTTAAATCAAAAGGGGAACAGTAAGAGATGTTAGGTAGAGCCCATTTTTAGTACCACATCTAATCTGTACTGCAGTTTTTACATAGCAATTCAGATGGTAAAAACTGCAGTACAGAGTTTTTACATACCAATTCAGATGGAAAAAACTGCAGTACAGAGTGGATGTGGTACTTAAAATGGGCGCTACCTAACATCTCTTACTATTCCACTTTTGATTGAATCTCCGGCAGAGAATATCAACAGACTACAGAGCTAATGAGTTTCAATTACCTACAAGTAAAGTCTCATGTTCTGTAATATTCAGATACCTTTTAAAACATACCTATAATATGGAAAAGCATAGACCTTTATATTTTATTAATGTGTTATTTTCAGTAACATTTCTCATTTAGAAGCAACTCTTCTAAATTATAGAATTATAGAACCACATTGAAACTGTCTTAGCATGTTGTACTCAAGGTGGAGGCAGGTTAAATGTTCATTAATGATTGCAGATGATAGTTACCAATATTCTAACTCATCAACCCTCCTATGAAACCTCTTACATGCAAACCAATTTTCATCCCATTATCAAATAAATTCTTCCACCTCAAATGGGAACATTACTATCCCATAATCTTAATATTACTTTGGCACAATATTAATAGCACACAGTAAGATAGAAGGGTTTCTCCTACTGTATGTCTGTTCTTCCAAATCATAGAACGTTAGAGCATGGTTTGCCTGTGTTCTTCTGCCAATAATACAGCTCTTAAACTCTCTCCATTCAGCAACTCACTCTTATTAGTTCATGTTACACTGCAATTTGACAACCTCAGGCTAATACATTATTCGAGATTCCTTTCAGGATTCCATTCTAAACTCTTTAGTGATTTTAATTTTTACTAAACAGTAGTGATACAGTGATTTTCTTGAAGACTTGATTTTTTTACATGCTATTCTTTGTAAATAATATGCATTAGTTTATTTGATGTACTTAAAATGCTAAGTGTTTAACTTTCTACGGCCTGCTTCATAAATAATTCCACTTTTGGGCAGCAGTTTTAAAAAAACTCAGAATCCTTATACTTGCATCTTGAAAGAGATGATTTTCTTCAAAATCTTCCTTCCATGCCTAGCTCTTTAAAGAGATAGAATTTAAATCATCCAATATCAAAACCCATAATCTTGCAATTTTTGATATGGTATGGCCTGGCCAATTTGAATGGAGAGAACATGACTCCTTTATGCTAAACTGTCAGTAAAGAACATAATGCTAGACTTTTGATTTGAGTTGAGGCCATTGAGCAATACAAGTATTGACTTTGGATTTTGATCTTAGATCGTACAACTCTGTTTTTCTTTTGTTATCGTTAAGGATGATACCGTATACACCCATGCATTTTTTATGATTAAGGTTGACTTTTGAGAGGATTCTCCCAAGATTTTAAAAGGAATCAATTGTGTGCTTGTATATATCTATGTTTTCAAGTAACCCATACAGTGGATTTGTTATACAGTTTTGGTGACACTTATTAGCCTTAATTTACTCCTCACATTGCTGATTTCTTTGAAAAATAGTCCTTCAAGCAAGAATCTAGTGCAGTAAGCTTGAGGAAAACCCCTGATGTCCATAATGATAAAAGCACTTCTAAAGCAAGAGATATGTTTGTTGGCAGGCACAGCACAGTAAAATCCTAAAAGTGTATTCTGTATGTGGTGACGTAAGCCATGGTCATTGTTGGGCTCGCACTGTAGCACAAGAAAGCAACATCACCGATTAGGCCCTTTAATGTAAGCATTATTAAGTATGTGAGCATCTTGAAAATAAAAATAAAAAAATTCACATCAGTTGAATAGACGGCTGAGTCTGTTTCAAGTTATAATAATAGAAATGTATCCTTTTTTTCTTGTCATTGACGTCTCTTAGCAGAAAGGTTCACAGGGAGTTGCCTTCATTCCATCTGCCCACTCCAATGGCTGCTTACTCAGCCCTGAAGTTCACGCTTGGCCCCCTTGCTGCATGCTAGTTCAATAAAATAGGCATGGAACTCTGACTAGACCCAACCTCTTTCTTCACTGCAGGCCTGGTCCAAATTGTATAATTTGTATTTCAATTTTGACAGGTTTCCTTACAGACCACCCAGGCTGTAAAATACACACTTGTTGACATACCCAGAGAAGATGATTTAATCATTGGAGATCTGAACATATCTGTAAGACCCAGGGAACTTTTTCTTCTTTAGTAAATTCGAGATGTATTTATCCAGTATGAGTGGTTGTAAGACTCTGGGTCCCATTAGAATGTTCCTGTTATTTTCTATGTTAATCAATCAGCATACCATTTTATCAGATGACCTCGAAATTAGAGCTAAAGTAGTAATACCTATGCTTTCTTTCTTTGTGAGGGGCAACACATAATTTTCCCCTCGTAACTTGTGCCAAGATTTACTGACAGAAATTGTTTGGAGTAAAAAATAGTGGTTCTAGTAATTAGGGCAAACCTCTTAATCGGGTTTAGAGTGCAAATACATAGGGGAGTGCTATACCTTTTAATTGAGACACTATTTTTATTTAGGAGTGATTTAGCTGTTACAATAAAGCTTTTTGTTCTGTAAATGCAGTGGCTACTATTGACCTTGTCATGAAACTCCACATTTTATTGAATTCCATCTATTCTTAATGTTTCTGAAGCCTAGGACTTTCAATCTGCCTATATGCCAATGAGGGATAGTATACATGAGCCTATCCGTTCTACTTGTGAGAACTAGAAAGTAGACTAAGTAGATTGTGGAAGGCCCATGTCTGGCCTTCTACTAAGGAAATTTTACATTTTGGGAGTTTTTTAATTTATTTTGGAAATGTTTTAGGTGCAACATGTACTGTTAGAGTTTGATGTGCAAAGCTGCACGGTGAACATCTGTCAACTAAAGGTAGACCTAAGCTGCAACTGCGTCTCTTGGGCCATAATATGTCACTTTTAGTAGCACACCATGAACATTCCCCTTCTACTTCTCTGTACCATGTTTCTGCCACTGTTTAACTTCATTACTTACTTACGCCTACTACTCCTCCTGGGATATATGCCATCAGACAGGAATCACCAGCCACATCTGTGCTGGGCTTTTCTTACAATCTGACTCCAGGTGTGACCCATCTCCTTGCAGTCAGCCTTGAAGCCTTGGCGACAGGTGTTTCTTGGCCTTCCTCTTTTCCTTTTCCTGTGAGGGTTCCAGGCCAGGGCTTGCCTGGTAATGATTAATGCAGGCTTTTGAAGGATGTGACCTATCCAGCCCCAGCATCTTTCATGACTTCTTCAATGCCCCTGGAGCCTGTCAGAAAAGGCTGGCTCCAGGTTTAACTTTATGGTAAAATAAAAACACACATTGGATTCCTACTTGCACATGTAAGCAAATACAGTATTGAATACACCCATTACTTCATAGAATAAATCTATTGGTAGCTAGAGATTATCAAATTACAAAGCAGTAGGACATTCTTAACTAGGCATAGCTTAAAATGTGGTTCTTTTCAGTTTGAAAATGAACCAATATAAACAATTCCCAGGCTGCTATGTATCGAACCTAGCATGGCCTATTTTATAGATTATCACACCTATACCAAAATACTCTTTGCCTCTGGAATGGAAGAAGAATCCCCAATTCTGTAACCAAAGAAGAGTTTGTATGTCAGAATATCATTGTCAAAAATATTGACCCCCTGGTGCCTGCCACACGGTGCATGGTTGGTAATGGGGGAGACATGGGCACCCCCACAGGCACGATTGGGAAGGCTCCGGATGCAGGGGGGCCTGCTAAGGGCTGCCAAAGTCTGATTCCAACTGTTGATTTGAGTCAGACGGCACGATACCGAAATGCTGTCTGAATCCAGCATTTTAATTAGTAGTTCGGGAATGCTGCCCATAGAGACATACTAGTCTGCCCTGTACGGTTCGGTCATTCTGAATGCTGTCGGGTTTGGATTAGGATATTCTTAACGCCTCACTCGCATCATAATCGGTCGGTCAGAAACCTTTCCGATTCGGTCTGAAAGACACGTTCCCAATCCAATTTGGATGGAGCAAATGCCGTTAGGAGGCCTTACAAACCGCACCGGAATCGGCCCCCAAGTCTAATTGCCTATTACTGCATGTCAATATTAAAAACTCGATACTGTAGAGGAAGACCCTACTGTCATTGCTCCCCACACACACTCAATATTTAATTTTGAGCAATTTACAGAGCCCAAAACGTTTAATTTACCTTGTGAATGGAGGCTGTCAGAGATAGCAAGCACGTGCCATCTGTGGCCATTGTTATGCTAATAAACCATAGAAAATAGTTCAAACAAATGTGGCTCTTACAAAAACTAGGTAAATTGACCAGGGAAACTAAGAAGATGAAGCCAATGTGATTTGATATGCAGCATCAGTACAAATGTTGACAGTTTACTTCATCAGGAAGTCTCGATAAACTCAATAAAACTAAAATAAATGTATGATATAATCGTTGCTTTAGTGAGTAGATAAACTATGCATAATTGTATAATATCCCCATTGTTTAGAAAATGAAATTACATCTGAGCATCTTTGCAAACAAATCAACTTTCAGCAAACATTATCCAACAATTCTCATGATCCTTGGATCTGATATTGCTTACAACAATACTTTAGAGCTATTCTCATTTGCTCACATTATTTATAGGCCACTGCAAGTAATTAAAATTGAATTAATTGCACTCTGGTGTGAATAATGTGGAAAGCTATTACAATGAATCATCCATTGATTTGAATCACATTCTAGTCTAATGTGCTTTTAATGCAAAAAGTATAGTGCTTGTTGGGAAACAATTGCTCAAAGGACTTTGTTACCTTGAAGTCAGCGTCTTGTGATTCTGTTTCGCCATATTGAATGTATTAAAGAAACTCACATTGCTAGCAGATGGTGCATCACATATTTATAAAACTAAAATGTTCATTAAGAAAGGAAGTAATGCATTGAAAAATTTAACATGTATGTAAAAGAACCGGGGGCCTCATTTATTCGAAATGACACATCGCTGCGTGAAAGCAGCGAGGTGTCATTTCTCAGTGCGCACTCCTTGTGTCATGATTGATGCGTCATAGTTATAAAATGATGCATCATGTCGTAAGGAGTTACAGATACGTCAGTATTTCTGAAGTATCTCTAGGCTCAAAAGTGACGCATTGCTGGAGTGTGTCACAAAAGTGACGCAACTCCAGCAATGTGTACTTTCACATGGGCAAGTCCCATGTTGTTAGTGCCTGCATCAGTCTTAAGCCTGCCATGAAGCAGGTGTAGGATTTTGACGCAAGCGGTCAAGAAATGGCGCAGAGAAATCTTATAGATTTCACAGCGTCACTTCCATGACCCTTTCTTGCGTCAAAACGCCCCCCTTGCATGCATTATACCTGGCGCAGGTATAATGTGGCGCAGGGGTTTACAAAGTGACGCATCTACGTAGATGCGTCACTTTGTAAATATGGCGCAACAAGGCTCATTTTTTAAGTCACTGGTGCGTCACAAAAAGTGACGCACCTGCAGCGTAAAAGTGACGTACAGCCTCATAAATGAGGCCCCGGGTGTATTCGGTAACTGAGCTCTAATTAGTGAGGAGAACTTCGTCTTCCAGTTTAATACAAATGTGAACTGTGTTGCATTTTCAGCACAAGCACCAGTATCGCAGCTGGACACAGATGAGCAATATTAAAAAAATATACTCAAAGGTGAGGAACATTGATAAATACCACTCTTTAGAGAGTTCCCATAGTGCAAATGCAACTCTCATATTTTTCAATTCCAAAACATTTAAGGTAAGGAAACTGACCAGTCTACAAAAACTGTGCAGACTCCATTAGACGAAACAACATTAGAACATTGTTTCTTAAAAAAATAAATAGCCGTTCTCTTTAACGTTTTGGGTAAAAAAAAGTGTTCGTTGGGAAATGACTAATCTAAGAATATGGAAGGTGCGTGGGGAGGGGCTGGCTTTACATTGCGTGTAATGATTGTAGAAAGAACATTGGAGCCGAATTTAATACTGTGAGTAATGACAGTGGTAAGATCATAGAGGGAATCTTTCTGGACACAGCATTATTCAGTCAATTTGGTCGAGTGCTGGGGTAGACAAAACATTCCTGACCCAGAGGCACTGTGAGATCATTTTGTCTGCAAGTGCTTGAATTGCTAACTCACCCTTTGCCAATGAGGTAAGTTCTTAATGTTTACCAGAATAAAACATGTTTGACTAAACTAGTTAAGAAGAAGTTTGAAAGCCCCCAAAGCCTCAGTGGCCATACTGTCCATTCTGCCTGTAGTATAGGCTGACATGAACAAGTTTGCCAGGCTTGATTTTAGTTTACACTCCGGCCCTTAAGCCCAATGAGAAGTCTCAAATATTCAATGCAGTTTTGGTATTTATGAAGGTGCCGACTTTAGTAGCTAAGCTCTGCAACCTGTCTCAGTGACTTAGGGCCATATTATCAAGACAGGGCGATACATTATCGCCGTATTTATCGGCAGGAAATTGCCGCTAAAGCGGCGATAATGGGCTTGATAATATGCTGTTGTGAATTCCCATAGAAGCCCAGGTTCTGGTGTTAACCTGGGCTTCTATGGGAATTCACAAGGGCATATTATCAAGCCCATTATCGCCGCTTTAGCGGCAGTTTCCTGCCGATAAAAGCAGTGATAATGTATCGCTCTTTGTTGATAATATGGCCCTTAGTTCCCATAATCTACATAAGCCTGGTGGTATGTTGTACTCACAAATCCTATGCACACCTCTATCATGAGTAAGCAATGCACCAAATATCTATAGGTTTACATGGACAGGAACACCAGCATCCGTCCAGATTTAGTGTCATATCAAGCAGCACCTTCTTCCAACATGGGGTAGTTCAAAAAACCTTCCAGTAGTTCAAACTTTGCCAGGGCTTGTAAAATCACAACAGCCCAGGCCAATTACCTTTCTATGCCTCTGACACTAAAACCCACGTTTCCCAAACCATGCAACAGCCCTTTGCAGACAGCACTGCTCTAATCTTTTTGCATGGACCTTCACAGCTCTGATGAGTTTCCCCCATTGGACCTTTTTCAGGTAGGAGATAGCAAGTGTAACTGCTCACCATTCCTCATGAATGTCATTCGTTCCAGGGGTACGATCAATAGTATCAGTCATGTAGTTTCAAAAGTAGTGACACCAAGCTCTTCATTAAAAAGGGAACGAACAATTCTGGTTCAGTTGTTGAAGCATTGCTTTGGTCAACTGCCATGCATATCCCTACTGCTGTCCAGCACTACATCGACCAATTTACATTGACAATTTTGGAGTTATAGCCCTTTCTAGCAATTAAATTGATAACTCCTGAACCTGCAAACCATCACCTTTTTGACCCAATGGACATAGTACATCTACAGTGTTATATGCCTACCAAATCAAGGCTGGTGGGGCAGACACATCCCTATTCTGACATGTGGGAGTAGGGTGTATTCTGTGATAGACAACAGCATTGTAGAAGATAATTCCCCATTAGCATACCTACAGCAATAATAAATTTTTAAGAACACCTAAAACATGTGAATCTACAGCTCTTGTATAAGAGAAAAACACACTATCTCAGTGTTCTGTGAAACATAATATCCAAAACTGCAAAACAAATTACTAAAGCAAAATCAACAACAATTGCACAGGTTTTGCCAAAAAGCCTTAACAAACATTTTCTAAAGACAAATGTTCCCCTTGTATCCAATATCAGTAGCAAACCTTTAAAACAGTCCGCCTGATAATTAAGAAACACTTTCTAATTAAGTTGTAATATAAATTGAGATAGTCTTGAAGTTTTAGAAATACGTCCTGAGAAACAAGAAAAATGATGAAGATTCCCCAGTAGGCTACAAATCATAAAGCATGTGAGATTAAAACATATTTGACACATCTAAGAAATTATTTTAAGACAAACATGTAACACCTGATATTTTATTGAAAATAATCATAAAAATGGTATACTATCAGAGATCATAGCAGCTCACAAGAATAACCTAGCTATTACATTAAAACATCATGATAAGCATGCAAATATGCAAACATGACCTCTTGCTAAGAGACGTGCAAAGTATGCTCCATTAAGTGCATTAATTTTGTAACAAATAATACGTATCTCGAACAAGTGGTCTTCAAACTTTGAGAGGTCTCTACAGGGGGCTTGCAGCACATCAGGGAGCACGAGATTCACAGCAGAAAAAAACAAGCTCTTTCGCCTAAAGCATCTGCTCCTTCAGCCAAATCACCAGCAGATGCTGGTCTTCATGCTGTGAAGAAAAGGCGTAATTAGTGGAAGAAAAGGAAGGGCTCCCCGCGCCCTATCTACAATGGCGGTCCATTGTTCAAGCTGTCTCCAGGAAGAAAGTGTCGGAGCTGAAGTCACACCTTGCTCGTGGTGAATCAAAAGTATGTATAAGGTATCATATGCTCGCAGATATATGTGTTTATATCTTTTCGGAACAATTTGTTTTTTGGCACATCAACATTACCTTTATCCATTTCATAAACCTTCTAAGATTTAAGATATTTTTAGACCTGTTTCATTGGAATCTTAAAGCAAATATGTAAAAGACAGATGTTTGTAGTTGGCGCATAAAAGAAATATGTCCCAAGATAAGAACGTGTGAATCAGAAGGTACTCAGGGAATTCTAGAACATCTAGGTGAGCCCGCTGAGCTGGTTCACTAAGATGTGAACCTGGGCCCTGCAAGCTTGCAGGCAGTGCTGTGCAGAAAAACATTACCAATCCAACTAAACAGCCATATTTTGATAACAAGTTCTGTGTAAAAAAGTACAAACATGATTGTACATTACATTTGGCCCAATAAAACTGGTCATTTCAAATAGGTGTATTAATATCAGATTCGGACAGTAAGAGTGGTCTCTATTCACGAGGCAAATGGAAAAACCATAAGCACAGTAATATACTGATATATGTGTGAACATGTAATACTTTTAGGAATTTACAAAATGTCGACTAAACATGGACTTGATTCACCAAAATGCCAGGAGTAGAGGAAATGACATCATATGACCAGTGACCCCGAATCTTTCCAGGAGGAGGTGTCATCTGACCTTAATCCTGAGGATATCACTATAACTGCCATCACTGACTTTACATAATAACCGCATCATTAATATGAAAATCGAACACAAACAAATGTCTGTTTTATATACCGATGATTCAGAAAAGGGGTCTGCCCTGTTCCCATGATGCACTGGGCCAGGGACAGACTAATTTGCATACAGCCAGGTTCTGAGCTGGGATGGGGCAGTGAGCTAAATAACGGTGATGGATCAAGCCCTGATCTTTGGACTGGGTAAGAGTGGTCTGCTTAATTCAGACACTCTGTTCATCACCACCCCCTTTTCTGAATTGTTTTATATACCAACACATTATGGGGCAGACATGATCTTCGAAAGTGGTGGGAAATAATTCTTGCTCTGAATTGTAGTAAATAAAGCAAATGAGCCAGACTTCCTCTATGGAGTGCACAGAGTGGTTTCAAGACTAAGAAAGTGTTTTTAAATATTGGGTCAAATAATGCATTGTAAAGCACATTTTTCACATCGATTGGCTAAAATGTCATAGGGGCTTGTTATGAGTCGGGAGGGCCACGGACTGCCAGACTCACAGGGGCCCAGAGGTGAGGGTCTTCCAACAACTGTATTAGGACCAGGGCGGTCTTGCTGCCCTGGAACCACCGCAACCACCAGGGACCAGAGATCCCTGGTGGTGGCGCTGCAATCTTGATGCCGCAATATGCTTGGTGGAGTCGCTGCTGCCCCACTAAGCATGTTATGAGTTTCCTCACTGCCACACTGTTCATGGCGGTGCGACATCCATGAAAAGTGTGGCCATGAGGAAACAAAGAGGGTCCTACAGGTCCCCTGTTGCCTCACCCCATGTGGGTGCTTGCAGGGGGGCACATGTGCCCCCTGTGTGCGTGCACACCAGTACCTGCATGGCATGGCCTGCAGCAGTCCATACTGTGCACGTACTGCCTTTGACATTGACATTGTCTTGCCTATTTCATATACACCTCCCTGGGAACACCGAAGAACGCCTGACAGACCAAGAGAAAACTCCTGATCTGGAGGTCAGTTCCTACACAGGTTTGGTGATGCGGGAGGGGTCGGGCCCGCTCCCACACTGGCAAACTCATAATATGGCCCATAAGCTCTCGATTGGCTCTCATTAAATGTTCATGTCTTTTGATGGTGTGCTAAGTCAATTAACCCAACTGTTTCAAAATGTGCTCTGGGGCCCCCAAAAGTTAAAAATATTATCTCTAGCAAGTCAGGACCAGCATTTTATCATTGTTGCTCCTTTCTGTATGCCAGGTATTACCTCAAATGGGCTAGCACCTGCATTTTGCCATGGCTTCTCCCTATTCCATTACTTTCCTCATGTATACCAGTACCATGATTTTTCCAAGGGTGCCCCATATGTCTAGAATTACTTGTAGTATGCCAATAACAGCATTTCACCATGGACCAATTATGCCAAGGTTTACCTCTAGTATACCAGTACAAGTATATTATCAAAGGTATCTGTAGTAATCAGAATTGATTTCAGTATACTGGCACAAGTATTTTACGATTGGTGCCTCTCTAAGCCAAATTTTCTTTGGATATCCCTGGGCAAAGCCAAGACTCACAAGCATAACACTACATTCCCATTCTCCCAGGTTTACATTCACTCACTCAGACTCATTCTCACTCATTGACCCTTACTCTCACTCATTCATTCTTGCTTTCTTGCAATCCTTACTTTCACTTATTTCCACTCACTCTTACCCATTCTTATTCTGATTCATTCATACTCAGACTCTCTTTTACTCTCAAACCTGTATTCTAAGTCACTTTCACTTATTCTCTCTCCCTGATTCACTCATTCTCATTTGTGGTTTCACTCATACACTGTCATTCACTAATTCTCACTCACAATCTCTAATGCTCTCTAACACTCCCTCACATGTATTGTCGCTAATATATTCTCACTTACCCATTCTCACTTACCTGCAGTCACTTTTACACAGTCTGACTCATTTACTAACACTCAGTCTCCCTCTCCCTCACGCTCACGCTCTATCTGTCGGTGAGTCTTACTCACACACACACACACATGCTGACACACAGACATACATATCCACACATACACACGTTTTTGCTTTCATGGTCACACTCTTACCCACAAGCACATTCACCACCTAAATTTAAATGCATTTTTATTACCTCAGCTGCCAGTGAAGGTCCATTTTTTTTTAAATAAAACACACCAAAATGGACGGTGGCACCATGATGCCCAAAAGGCCAATCTACACCTGTGTTCTTGACACTGAATGTTCTACCTTTGAGGCCAGTCAAGGCTGGACTGGGAACCTCAAGCAACTCTGGCAAATGATGACATACCAGCCACCATACTGTGCTGCGTGAGCACAATGAGTAATCCCAACAACCACAAGAGGAGCTTAGGGAGAGTTATCAACAAAGAAATTCTCAAAGAAAAATGTGGAAAATGGTGCATTATACCACACCCGTTTCATCATACAATACATTCCCATCTCCTTTTATGATAATTCATCTTTTGCTCCCATTCTTTTATTGAACCTTTGTCTATATTTCATAACCATAACACCTCTATACCTTCTCCCTCAGCCTTTCTTTCTTCTCTCTCCTTCTTACTATCACTCTCATGTTTTTACCTTGAACTTCTTCATTCTCTCCCTCAGTGTCGGTGCCATTGCTCCCATCACTTTCTCTCCTCATTCCCTATGATTTTTAATCTTTTTCACCATTCATTTTGTCTCATGCACACAGTTGCTCTTTCCTCATCCTTTCTTTGTCTTTCTCTGAATACCTTCCCTTTCTCTTTCTCCATTTGTGTTCCTCCTCTCCATTTCTGATCTCACCTCCACTTTGCCTTTTACTTGCTGTTCCTGTCTACCATTACTTCTTTCTACTTTCTAATTTATTAATGGCTCTGGCAATTAGCAACAGAGGTAGTGCTTGTCAGTCCTGCTCTTTAGTAAGGAAGGGTTGATTGTAAGACCTTGTAGAGTTTGACAGTATGAACAGGCTGCACACTGCATGGCCAGGATGCGCATGGGAGAAATTGTATTGGAAAAATTTAAGGGAAACCTGGAGACAGCTTATAATTGGTGAGTAAATAATGGCAATGGATAGAGAGGTGACCCATAATACGTGTTGCGAGTTTTGAATGGCAGGCAGATAAAGACAAGTTCTTATTTTTAAAAGAAAACAGCAACTTTAAACCAATACACGCCAGCAGACACCAACAAAAACAAGTTGCATTAGGAAAACGTTTTGAAGTGTGACTGAAATCAAATGAATATTCCTCAGCAGATAACTTACTATCAAAATCCATGTAGAAGCTACTCTACATTAAACGTCTAGAGTGGGTTAAAATGCAAAATAAGTTGAGGCATGGTATGTAAACGCAGACTGCAGAACCTGCTGTTAGCAGACACCATCCTTTTTGTCTATATGTGCTTTGCTTTCTTGAAGGCTTACAATTGTATATGTTTCCTAAAGCCTGTGCTTTCAATAAACAGGTGGTATCCGAGCTTCTCGGAATGGCCTTTCCGTGCACCTGTTCAAAATGCTGAAATCTAACGCAGCAGTTTTTGTATTGCGATGCTACATTTTCAACAGACTTACCTCAACTTGTCTTATAATGCTCCTGCAACTTCAATTAATTGGCCACTATCTGCAGTTCATCTTTGTAATTATTTAAAGGGGCAGCAGCAGTATCTGTTATCAGTGTTTATACAGTCAGCAGGACTGTGTCTGCACTTGTTAGCAATTACGCTAGATTTTAAGGGGACTCTGCCTTCAATTTTGTGATGCATTTCTGCTGCAAATTGTATGAACATTTTAGCAGAATTGGCATAATTTTTATTGGCTAGTGTATGCATTGTCTGAAATTCTTTGTTAAGGGGGACGTGTCTTGATGCCTTCAAATCCTTTTCAGAGACTTGCACTAGATTAAAAAATACGGCTCTGGTGCAGCCAAAGGTACCACATTGGGAACTGCCACTGTAACATGTACTGGTGGCAGTTCCCAATGTGGTACCTTTGGCTGCACCAGAGCGATTTTTTGGTGACAATACTAAGTTTAACGTTTTTCTTAGTCAATGTCAACTGCATTTCATTTGTAAACCTCATGCATTCCTCAGTGATGCATCTAGAGTAGCTTTTGTGCTTTCGTATTTGGGGGGCACAGCCGCTAATTGGTCTATCCCGTATATAGATAGAAATGACCCCATCTTGTATAACTGACCATTGTTTAAAACAACCATGACTAAATTGTCCGCCAAACATACTTATGTTCAGGCTAGCGATAACAAGTTATTGAACTTAAAACAATGAAGTAAGGATTTGTTAAGTTACTTAAGTAAATTTAACAGATTGACAGAGACCCAATGGCCAGAAGAGAAACACATTTCACTATTCTATAGGGGCTTGTGTGATGAGTTAAAAGACTCCCTGGCACACATTCAGCCGCGGCCCGTGGAGGGAGTTACTGTGGGGCAGGGTGGCAGGGAGGGGGAGGGGCAGGGTGGAGGGTGCTAAAACCGGCATATGGATCATTGCAGGTAAGTACACAATTTAATTAATAAAACGAAATTGGTAGCGCGCACAGCATCGCATTTTGCCATGCAGTGCGCGCTACGAATTTCGTTTTATTAATGAAATTGTGTACTTACCCGCAATGATCCATATGCCTGTTTTTAGCACCCTCCTCCCCGCCTCCCTGCCCCACCGTAACTCCCTCCACGGGCCGCGGCTGCACACATTGTTGACTTACCTGAGGATTACTCAGAATTTGTAGATTTAGTAGTTAAGCTAGATCTGTCTCAGAGAGCGCTAAGGGAAGAAACCAAGAGTAGATTCCAGATTGATTGTCATTAAAGCAGTCAAAAAGGACACCGACAATAAATTACCAGAACAAATGCAGATAGGGGGAATTAAGGGGCCACTTTCCGCAGAGGAAAAAGAGAGGAGATGTTTATGTTTATATTGTTGTAAGTGTGGTCATTTTGCTTGGGGTTGTTCCGTCAAACCAAAAATACCCATGAAAAACAAAGTCATCACCTCCATTACTACAGAGCAGGAAAACTAAAAAGCTTGTCAAGTAAGGAGATCGCTTTGATGAGAAAAGCATTTACCCAGATCTCCTAATACCTAGCTACCACAGTAGCCCGGGTACCGAGACATTTCATTATTCAAGTTATTTTAATTCTAAGTGTACAACTAAGACATTCAGTTTCGATGCTTCTAGATTCTGGAGCAACAGGGAACTCCCTGGACATTCAATTAGCACAAAAACTCCACATTCTCACCGTATCTAAGACTCAACCAGAATAGTGTGTGCAGTTGACGGTTCTGCTTTATCATCAGGATTAATAACCAATCAAATATGCCCCATTACTATGGTTTGCCAGAATGGTCACTCGGAGTTAATAAGCTTTGATCTCATAGACACACCCATGTTTGGACTCATTTTAGGTGTACCATGGTTGATGGTGAGGAATCCAAAAATTAATTGGAACTTGAGAACCGTAACCCTAGGTTCTGTACATTGTCGGTCACACTGTTACCAAGAAGCACACACAGACTACTTGACAGTTTTACATTGTGCCAATACCACAATACCTACTCCTGTTATCCCCAAAGAATATCAAGATTTCAAAGATTCTTTGACCTTGTGAAAGCAATGTCTCTACTTCCACACAGATCATATGATTGTCATGTCAATTCAATTCCAGGAGCTACTCTCCCCAATAGTAGAGTATACACTCTTTCTGAGGATAAAACACAGTACTTGCAAAGCTTTTTGGAGGAATCATTGGCTTTAGGCTTTATTCAACATTACGTCCCCCGTCTCTTCGCCACTATTTTTCATCCCAAAACGGGATGGTGGCTTGAGAGCATGCATCGATTATTGCAGATTAAAAAAGGCACTATTAAAAATAAGTATCCACTACCATTGATTCCAGTCTTTCTTGCCCAGTTGCGCCATTCCACTATTTACACTAAACTAGATCTTAGAGGGGCGTACCATCTTATACAGGTCAAGAAGCATGAAGAGTGGAAGACAGCATTACAAACTAAGTTTGGATTGCTTGAGTACACTGTCATGCCCTTTAGCCTGCGTAATGCCCCTCCAGCCTTTTAATATTTTATAAATGAGGTCCTGAGCAAATTCCTAGACACTTGTGTAATGGTATACATAGATGACATCCTCATCTATTCAAGAAATAAAGAAGATCGTGTTCCGCAAGTAAGGGCAGTATTGAAAAAATTGTAGGAAAAACAACTCTTTGTAAAATTATAGAAATTATATTTACTACCAATGCTGTGGAATTTTTGGGATACTGTTTGTCACCAGCTGGGATTATGATGGATCCAAAGAAAGTGAGTGCCATAAGGGATTAGTCAGAACCAACGTCAGTCAAGGAAGTACAGAAAGTGTTAGGATTTGCACATTTTTACAGGTGCTTTATACCCCAGTTTGCTGAAACTGTTGTGCCCATTACTAAATTGTTGCAAAGAGGTTAACCCTTTTTTTGGACAGACAAGGCAGCTCAGGCGTTTGTCAAATAAAAATAAAAAAATTACTTCAGCTCCATTACTAAGACATCCTGATCCCGAACGCCCCTTCTTTGTAGAAGGGGATGCCTCACAAGTTGCAGTGGGAGGAGTTCTCTCCCAGAGAGATGCAAAAGATGGGCAATTACATTCTGTGCCCTTTTATTCCAAAAAAAACAACTTCCTGCTGAACAAAATTACACAGTAGCAGAGAGAGAGAGATTCTAGCGATTAAACTAGTTTTTACAGAATGGCAACACCGGTATACAACCATTACCACGCAACTTTTACAACGACCTACCATTACCACGCATTTTTTACAACGCAGGATCCATTACAACGAAATACCATTACAACGCATGTATTTACAACGCAGGTACCTTTACAACGCATACCATTACAACGTAAGTATTGGTAAGTATATAATTTTATTAAAAATATAATAAGTTTGGGTTTTTGGGTAAAGGGGTATTTTTAGGGTTTAGGGTCAGTTTTGGGTTTTTGGGTAAAGGGGTATTTTTAGGGTTCAGGGTCAGTTTTGGGTTTTTGGGTAAAGGGGTATTTTTAGGGTTCAGGGTCAGTTTTGGGTTTTTGGGTAAAGGGGTATTTTTAGGGTTTAGGGTCAGTTTTGGGTTTTTGGGTAAAGGGGTATTTTTAGGGTTCAGGGTCAGTTTTGGGTTTTTGGGTAAAGGGGTATTTTTAGGGTTCAGGGTCAGTTTTTGGTTTTTGTGTAAAGGGGTATTTTTAGGGTTCAGGGTCAGTTTTTAGTTTTTGGGTAAAGGGGTATTTTTAGGGTTCAGGGTCAGTTTTGGGTTTTTGGGTAAAGGGGTATTTTTAGGGTTCAGGGTCAGTTTTGGGTTTTTGGGTAAAGGGGTATTTTTAGGGTTCAGGGTCAGTTTGGGGTTTTTGGGTAAAGGGGTATTTTTAGGGTTTAGGGTCAGTTTGGGGTTTTTGGGTAAAGGGGTATTTTTAGGGTTCAGGGTCAGTTTTGGGTTTTTGGGTAAAGGGGTAATTTTAGGGTTCAGGGTCAGTTTTGGGTTTTTGGGAAAAGGGGTATTTTTAGGGTTGAGGGTCAATTTTGCGTTTTTGGGTAAAGGGGTATTTTTAGGGTTAATGGTCAGTTTTGGATTTTGGGTAAAGGGGTAATTTTAGGGTTTAGGGTCAGTTTTGGGTTTTTGGGAAAAGGGGTACAGGGTAAAAATTAAATACAATTAAATTTAAATTACATTAAAATAAATTAAATAAATTAAATTAAATAAAATTAAATTAAATTAAAATAAATTAAATTAAAATAAATTAATTAAATAAAATTAATTAAATTAAAATAAATTATATTAATTTTAATTAATTTACATTAAAAAAATATTATAAACTTACCAATACTTACGTTGTAATTGTATGCGTTTTAATGGTATCTGCGTTGTAAATACATGCGTTGTAATGGTATTTCGTTGTAATGGATCCTGCGTTGTAAAAATTGCGTGGTAATGGTAGTCGTTGAAAAAGTATGCGTTGTAACGTCATACATCCGGCAACACCATTTGATGGGGACCAAATATCAGGTAACTATTTTTAGTGATCATAAAAATTTGCAATTTTTCAACTCTGTCAAAGCATTTACACCTTATCAATTGCGTTGGTTACATTTTTTTAGTGCCTTTTACTTTGTCATCACATATAGGCCCGGTTGAAAACAAATTCAATCAGATATTTGTCACGATATGGACATACAGCTGATTCTAAAGACGAGGCTACAAGTCCTCCTATTATTCCTCCTCATAAAATAGTAGCACCTATTGTGCAACAAGATTTTATGAACCTAATAAGAGAAGAATACCTTAAGTTAAGCATAAAAGAATGGCTGTCAAATCCAACAAACACTATTCAAGACAGTTTATGTAATCATGACGCCCTTTTATTTATACCCATTGTGGAGTTACAATAAAAAGTGTTAAAATGGCATCATCATTCATCCTTAGCGGGTCATCCTAGTTATCAAAACACTTTAGACAACTGTAAAAAACAATTTTGGTGACCCTCATTATCCAAAGATGTACAAAAATATGTAACATTGTGTCCCATTTGTGCCAGGAATAAATCAGTACATAAGACACCAGCAGGATGATTGCAACCTTTATCTACACCTCCAAGCCCATGGCATTCTATCAGTGTAGATTTTATCATCAATTTACCAGCAGCCAATGGGTATACAATTATTCTTGTAATTGTAGACTATTTGTCTAAAATGGCACACTTTATTCCATTTCGTTAAGTACCAACTGCAGTAGAATTTAGTAACATCGTCTTAAATAATGTAGTCCATTTGCATGACCTGCCCTCTAAGGTTGTTTGTGATCGTGACAGCCAGTTAACGTCTAGGTTTTGGAAAAAACTCTGTAAAGCTGTAAAAATGGAAATAGCCCTCTCCACGGCCTTCCATCCAGAAACAGAGGGGCAAATGGAGAGAGCAAATCAGACACTTATTTAGACCTTACTTTGTCTACTGGCTGACATTACAAGTGAATGGGATAAAGCTCTTCCAGTGGCAGAGTTCATTTATAACACCAGTGTTCATACCACAACACACTGCACTCCTTTTGTTTTCTTAAATAGATTTCATCCTACGGCGTTGCCTATTTCAATAGAGACTTCCCTTATATCTGTGGTTACTGATTGTCTACAACAGTTACTGAACGTACAAGAAAAAGCCAAAAACATTTGAATAAATATAACAATCTGATGAAGAAACAAGCTGATAAACACAGAGATGATGCCCCATGTTATAATGTAGGAGACAAGGTCTGGCTGTCCAACAAAAATCTAAATATTGTGGGTCCTAGAACATTACAGCCACGTTACATTGGTCTATTTTCAATAAATAAGCTCATAAACACTGTTACAGTCCAAATAGATTTAACTCCTGAATATCCTGTACATCCCACCTTTCATGTTTCCTTGTTGAAGACATACAATCCCGAAACTAGAAAAGAACTTCCAATCTCACCTATTCCCATTGACGGTCATCTAGATTATGAGGTACAATGCGTTCTGGATGCAAAGAGAATTCAGGGTCGTCTTCATTATATAATACCTTGGAAAAGGTATAATGATACTGAAAACTCATGGGAACCAGCTTCCTTTGTGCATGCCCCTAAATTAGTTTGTTCATTCTATCTCCGATGTCCTAGAAAGTAACGCCCTGTAGGGCGGTGTTAGAACTGGGGGTCTCTAGTTGGCTGAGGTAGGCACCTTAGACCAAGTAGAAACCTTTGCTTCTACATCAGAGTAAGATCGATACTCGATTGTCGATAACCTCTGCTCACTCCCTTGTAGCGTGGTTCGAGCAGACAGGCTTATCTTCAAAGGCAATGCATAAAGTATTTATACTAACACTCACAGTAACTTAATGATGACATCACAAACAGACTCCACAACGGTTTAGAAAAATAAAGTATTTTTACTAAACTTTAACAAGACCAAAAATGATAAAGAGGTTTCACATAAATAAGGTTACTTGGTTGAAAAGGTTCTTCTCCGAAAGTTTGTTACAAATCAAGATTACGTAGTAGCCATAAGTAGCTCCAATGGGGCTACCCCTGCATCAACAACACACATGAGTCCAAAGATAAACACAGCCGGCGGGACTCGCTACGGCTGGGGCAGAGTCACATGGACCCTCGGCAACAGTACCTTGGATGAAGATAGTGATTACGGTGCACGGCGTCAAAGGAGAGCGATGTAGTCTCCGGCCACTGTTGACGTTGGCAGTTCTCTCGAGAACAGAAAGCGGATTCTGCTCCTCTCTTGCTTGCACAGCACCTCAATGACTTGAAGGCCTTACTCTCAGCTTCAGGCCCTCCTTAGGACTGGAAGGAAGTTCGGGGTGCTGGCGGTGAAGTCCTTTTGGGCCTGGGACTTCGTAACAGGAGACCACCTCTACTCTGGTCCTTGGAGACGCTACTCTGGTCCTTGGAGACGCTACTCCCTTCAGCCGGACACTGCACGTCAGCAACGTCTGTCTTCAAGTAGGGGGACACAACGCACAGCTGAGTCCCTTCGTCCGCTCCTCAATGGCAACAGCAAACTGCAGGCCAACCCCTGACACACAGCAAGGGCAGTCTTCTCCTGAGTCTCTTCAGCTGTTCCTCTTCGGCAGGGATTCCTCTTTATCATGAAGGTAGTCAATTCAGACTTATCTAACTCTTTGGGGTTTTGGTAGGTGTACTTATAGCCCATATAGGCTTTGTTCTCTTTGTGTGAGGGGTCTAGAACCCAGTTAGAAACAGTCCGGGGTGCCCTTGGACATGGCCCGTCATCGTCTCTTTGTGCCGGTGTGCCAGGGTTCTCGCACGCACCACAGGAGGCAGGCACAGCCCTATTCAGGTCCAGGTGCTACGCCTCCCACCACTCTAGGTTTTGATCGGCCTATTCAGTCCTCCCAGGGTTCACGTACTTCACACCAGACCCAGTCACTCAAAAACCCAGACGGTCAATGCACACAAGCTGAGGCACAGGGAATGGTTGAACACAAGAACTTTCTAAAAGTGCTGTCCTCAAACACAGAATTCAAAAACCATCCAGCCTAAAAGATGTGTTATCGAATTCCGAGTTCAGGGGTACCAAGACTCTGTATCTTGCTCCTATGGGAAGATATGTGGGTAACCATTATATGCAGCCTTCCCCATTCTAACCTATTGGGGAAGATAGCCCCTCCATAGTGAACGATCATTTGGTGGTCTTTCACTACCAGGACATGTCGCCCACACTAGGACACGTCATGCCTCCCTTATGTATGGCACCCTGCCCAGGGGGGTATTTTGGGCCTCCTATAGGGGTGGCTGATGTGCACAAGAAGGGGAAGGTCAGGCCTGATGGTGTGGACACCGGTCAGGTCATCAGTGCAGTTGACAGACTGCACACGGGCATGGCGTTGGCCGGCCCAAGACATTGTTTCTGTGCTACTTGTGTGGGTGGCACGCACAATCAGTGCTGCAAGCCCACTAGTAGCATTTGAGTTACCCGCCCTTGCACAGGTGGTGCACTTTACTAGGGACCTACAGGTAATGCAAATCTGCCAATCGTGGATGATCAATTTCATACAATTTCTCCAGGGAGCAATCACACTTTAGCACTGGTCAGCAGTGGCAAATTGCCTGAAGTGTCAAAACCAGCAAAACGTAATCCGGCACAGTGTCAAAAATACAGGAGGTAGAGGCAAAAAGTCATGGGAAACCACGCCAAAAGTTGCCAAGTCTAACAAGCGGCCTTTGAGAGGGGCGACTGTTAGGAATTGCATGGCAGGTATGGCCAGAACTCATATAGTACATTAATCATGGTGTAGTTACCTAAAGTTTATGTATTCACCAAGCGTCTGTAAATAAATGCCATCATAATTTATAAAAGGTTTAATAATATGGAACAATCATAATTGGCTCCATGTATATGAAACAATGTCATGTAAAAAGACTATGACCTTTCAGATATCTTTTAAAGTCAAGAGTTTTTCCTTGTGAAGGCAGCATAACATTGGGTTTCTTTGCACATGTCTGCCATGTGTCTTTAACTTTATTCATTGGCAGTTGAAACATGTGCAGCACTCAGCACACATTAGGCTCAAGTTATCATCCACACCCATTGGGAGCCTATAAAAGAAGACACCGCTTTACAAGTAGGCCTGGGCAAAGCACTACGCTCCGCTCGCGGAGTTTGCGAAGTTTTTGCAACTTCGCACTACGCGAGCGGCACGTAGCACAGTGCGAACATGCGTAGTGCAGCGTAGCGTAGTGCAGCGCTCATTTTTGCTTGTTCGCGGTCCTGAACGTCATGTTCGCGACAGCGAGCAAGCAAAATGACATCCCGGCCAGATTCTCAACGTGAGGAGGTCAGGTTTCTCATTGTGAGTGGTTGCGCATGCTCGCGACCGCTTTCAATGAGAAACTACCTGTTCGCGTTGAGAAAGCTGCCGCTCGAGTAATAATCTCCTCGAGCAGCAGAAAACTACAGCTCGCACTGTGCAAGATGCCATTTTCAATGCTTGCACAGTGCCGGATGCTTGTCCGCACTTTGCAATCATTGAAAACACATCTTGCACAGTGCGAACATGCTACTACGCAGCTCGCATAGTGCTACGTGAATTTCGCGTAGTGCGAAGTGCACTTCGCGTAGCTTTGCGTAGCGCTACTTCGCGAACTACGCCCACCCTTATTTACAAGACGCTAATTAAACATCAGGGTTTTGGGGTAGCAGGAGATTGGCGCTCATACAGGTAACCTGGTCAAGTGTGACTATTTGGATTTTAGAAATTGTTTGTGATGCTGCCAGGTCATGGGAAGACCCAAAACCCCTGAAACAAAAGACAGAGCTAGAAGCCCTTTCTTAAAACAAATGAACAGAGTCCTGGGCACACATAAATGATCAAAGATTAATACATATTGCGTATAATGAAGTGGTCGACACCACTAGTTTTCTTAATTGATGGTTTTTATGATGATTTTCATGTGAAAAAACAACGCCAGCCGACACATGTTTCGTCAACAGGTCAGTGCCTGTGACTCTTCAGGGCTTAAAGCGCTTGTTGAGAGAATTTAGTGGCTGGTGATAATTCCAACCCAGTACACGGGTGATCTGACGCCGGTATGGCCGTCTGGTATTGGGGTGAAGTAGAGAACTGCAGGCGGGTACATCCATAGGGGAGTGGAGCCTGGTGGTTCACGGTCCACTTCGTTGCTCGTCTCTCGCTGGAGTGTGTAGGAGCTCCTACACACTCCTGCGAGAGACGAGCAACGAAGTGGACCGTGAAGCGTCAGATCACCCGTGTACTGGGTTGGAATTATAGACTTTAGGATTAGACTATGGCCTTCCTTTATTTGCTATGGGAAGATTAAAAAAGTGGTCCCCCCTGCCTCATGCACTACGCAATCTTTCATTAAAAACGCTAAGATTTTCACAGAATTTTCCAAAATGGAGGATTCCTTGGTGTCTCTTTCTAAAGACTTTCTGTCATCGGGTCCCATTCCTCTTGCTAGAGGGAAGGCCTCTACAAAATGGCTGAAAAGATATCTGCCTTCTCCGCCAATGCCCTCTTCTCCTGTCTCCTGTCTCCTTGGATCTGTTGCTGGAGGAGATACGTCCTCTAGTCCCTTCATGGAAGAAACAAATGCTAAGTTGCAGTTTCTAACAACAACTGGTCCCAGATGGACTAACAACTTACCGCGGTAGAGCATAATGTATTTTCTTCTGGGCTCACTGAAGCTAAAGTTATTGCACTTCAATCTCAGGTTTCCTCACTTCAAAAACAAGGTGAGGACCTTGAAAACCGGAATAGAAGAAAAAACCTTTGTATTTATGGACTACCCGAAAGCTCAGAAGGCTCTGAACCCCTCTCTTTCTTCAAATCCTTCCTGCCCAGGTTGCTGAATTTGCCAGAGGTAACAGTGCTTAATATTCAGCATGCTCATAGATCAGGCCATCAGCCGACTGTTGAGTCTAATTCAAGGAGGCAAAGAAGAGTCATCTTGTTCTTTCAGCATGCTCATAGATTAAGCCATCAGCCAACTTGAGTCTAATTCGAGGAGGCCAAGAAGTGTCATCTTGTACTTTTTTGAGTACACAAAATTGCTTAAAGTTCTCGAAGTAGTCAAGTCAATTCAACATGTTTCTTGGTGGGGATCTACTCTATACTGTGCTCAAGATTATTCCAAAGCCACAGCAAATAGAAGTGAAGAATTGCCTAATAAGTGACCCGATCTTCGTTCTCTGGGGGCCAGCTATAGACTTTTTCATCCTTGCCTCTTTAAAGTCACTTATAAAAACAAAAACCACAACATATGTGGATCCAGCTAGTTTCAGATCTTCATCGATTCCTGTAAATCAGAATCCTTGGATTTCACTGGAGCCTCCTCGTCCCAGGCCATTACATTTCAGTGGAATTTTATAGTAGTTCCTGGCCTGTTAATCTTTGTTTTAAAACTTTAATGTGCTGATGACTAGTTTAACGCTGTTTGTTTTATTATATCCCTTCATATTATTATGGTTATTTCATAATAATTGCTTTTTCTCCTCCTTTACTAGATTGTTGATGTTTGTGCCTGCATTGTTTCCTCATCCTATGTGATGCGGTCCCTCTTCACCCTCCGTTCCGTTGAGTTTGGGTGTGTTGTCTTTTCCATGTGGTCTCAGGCCCCATCTTTATCTGAAACCTTTAGGTATGTTTTAACTTTTTTGTCCTCCACTCATTTTCTTCTTCTCTCTTTTTCTTTACCTTCCTTTCTACCTCCTTTTCCTTTGTTATACTTCTTTTCCCTTTCTTATTACACCTTTCTTCTATATACCTGTATTCACTTTTCTTGTTTCATTTGAACTGGTTTTTTATTCTTTTAAAAGATTGGGCTGTTATATGGCTTGTATACTGTTTCTCATATGGTTTGTCTAGTTCATTGTTTTTCTTTTTTTCTGTAATATTTACATGTCTATGAAAATTGTCTGTTGCAACGGCAGAGGTTTGAACTCTCCCATAAAGTGACAACGTTTTTTATTGCACTTGTCTAAGCTTGGGGCAGATATAACCCTTTTACAGGAATTTCACTTCAAGACAAATGAATCCTTAAAATTGAAGAGGGTTTGGGTAGTGGAAGTCTGTTTCTCACCAGGAGATGGCAAACAAAAAGGGGTTTTAACTCTTTGTCGTAAATCACTTTCTGTCAAGTTGCTTTCTCAGATTTCCGACAATGATGGAAGATGGCTATATACTAAATTGTTGATTGGGAATGCTCCAGTTTCTTTGTTCAATATTATGCTCCCACTGTTGGTGACCCCTGTTTTTGGTTGAATCTTTCTCAGCAAATTACACAATGTATTGATGATAATTTTATCCTTGCAGGTGATTGTAACCAAGTTGCTGATCCTTTTATTGAGCGTAACTTGAGGGTCCCTTTCACATCACATAAAGCACATGCATTTTTTGTTCAAAGTGTTCAACAATATCAGCTTATTGATTCTTGGAGACTTTGCAATCCCAGCAGGAGAGAGTACACTTACTACTCACCAATTCAACAGACCCAATCACGTATAGATTTTTTTTAATATCACATAATATCTCCCAATCCTTAAGAGATGTCGATATTGGTTCCATTGTAATATCAGATCATGCTCCCATCTCTATTGAATTGGATATTTTTTAAAAACCCAATGTGCCTAAATGATGTTGTTTTAATAACGCACTCCTTTGGACCGTATGTTTACCTTCTCTTTTGTTTCCTTTTTTAAAGAATATTTTTCCTAAAATCAAACTGATACTTTAACTTTCCTTGATATTTGAGATAAATTTATGATGGCTGCTCGTGATTTTTTTATTGGTTATGTTTCCAAAAAACATACTACTTCACGAAAGCAGGCCAAAGAACTTTTAGCAAACATAAAGAATTTGGAGCATTCCTACTATTCTTCTAAATCGTAAGATTGTTTATCTGAGCCTATAAATGTCAAATTTCAATTCAATAAGGTGTCGACAGATAATGCTTCACTTTATTTATTAAAGTCTAGCGCAAAGTTTTATGGTCACCCGACCAAAGCTGGTAAAGTATTTGCACATTATCCTAAGGTTAATCATAATAAGCTTAATGTTGAATCCATTATGGATGTACAAAAAACAATGACGTTTAATGAATTTTAATGATTCAGACATTTTAGATGAATTTCTTCATTTTTATTAATCATTATACACACCAGAGAATTTTCCCTCGCTCAATATCTCTCTGATACTTAACATTCCTATGACACTCAAATAGACTTCACTTTGTTAGAATCTTATTTATGACAAAAAGAACTCCTTACTGCCTTGCATACACTTCAAAAAGACAAAGCTCCGGGTCCGGATGGCTTTACTATTGAGTTTTTTTATACATTTCGCACAATTACTCCTCCCTAAACGACACAATCTTTTAATTTTATTTTTATGCTCAGGCGAATCACCCAGCTCTTTCTTAGATTCCCTGATTTTCCTTATTCCAAAAGAAGGGAAAGATTTAAGATATTGTAAAAATGAAAGACCTATTTTCCTAGTCAATATTGATTATAAGATTTTTTCTAAGGCTCTGGACTTAAGTTTGGAATCATACGTCACCAAATTACTAGGTAAGGAACAATCCGGATTTGTTAAAAGTCACCTTATTTTTGACAATACTTGTTTGATTTTGGACATCTTATCGAAATCTTCCCACTTACCTCATTCTCTAGCAGCAGTGGTCTGAAGATAAAAAAAATGTTGTAATAAGTAATGTCCATTCCATGTGGTATCTTCATGTATCTTTCTTCAGGTATATGTTATAGGGAAGAGAGCCCCAGCAGCAGCAGTCTCACTGCTGCTCAGCCCATCTCCAACTGGCACTCATACACATGAACATTCCATTCACCAACACTCTCTCAAACAGACACTTAGGCTGAGCAGCAGAAGTATAACACATCTCCTTTATTTGTAATGGAAAATATGGAATTCTCAAATGCAATAGAAACATTGCAAGAAATAAATAGGATAACAACTTTCTGAAGAATATATGCATGAAAATAAAAGATGGAACATTCATGCAAAGAAAATGAAGTAAGGAGGGAAAAACATAACACTAGTACAATGACCCATGCACACCATCATCCTTTCTATCGCAAAATAACCCCAAATACTCCCACACCACAGACTACAGACTACAGACCCACCCAAGTACTAGGATTGTGCAATCTTGCCAGGTAAACATGAGAAGCGCAAAAGAACCAACAATAAAAGTGTGAAACAAAACTAACCAATAAGAAAAACCATATGCAATCATGGAAAATCTCCACACAGAACATAGTAACAAGCACAATTATAGCAAACTTCACCCAACAAAACAAATTGTGGTGTGATCTGTGGAAGGGGCTCCACACAGAACCAAAAGGACTCCCAACGCAAACCCTGACATGCTAGGGAAAAACCCAAATCTAGCAAAGGAAACCTAGACGTCCAAGGGAGTAAAAGTTCCATGAAGACAAAAGCAAGAAGCAACCTGGAATTCACACAATTAAATGCACATAAAGTAGGCACGCAAAACTCTTCCGCCAACTGTAACTCTCAGTTGGCGGAAGAGTGGTGAGATGTCTAGAGAACGGTCTACACAGAACGAATCTGGCATACATAAATCGACTTGAAATGTAAGGATTTCCCCACACTGCAAGATGGGGTGTGAGGTGTAGAAAAACGCTGTACACGAACACGTAAAAAATCATCGTGATCACGGGGGGCGTGGCCTGGCAAGATGGCCGATCGGACATAGAGGTGCCGCGGGAATGGAGTAGAACTGCGGTGCGGGGGAGAAGGCAGCAGAGAACAAAATGGCAGTCAGAGCCCTGCCGAGAGTGCAGAAGGTTGCAACCCTCTATAGAAGGGAACGTTTAAAGGGCGCAATTTAAGGGGCACAGCGTCTGCCACTAGTGAACACAACCTCGGTAACGGCATTACACCGGAGGCGGCCCCCGCCGCAATCTGCTTCCCTGAGCCTGCCTGACCTTAAAATGCTGGCCGGGGTGAGCCGCAACTACCGATCGGCACCTTTACTTGACCGTCGGGCCCAGCGTTTAATGTCTTTCCTACAACATGTATTCCTATAGGTTCTGAATCGATCCCCCTATTCCTGACCCTATTCTGGTTAAACTAACTATCAAGTTAACTAACAGTCAGCCCATGAGGCAAGAAAAGCCCCCATGATGCAGATACCGTTATCTGACGCAGTCACACTACGGCACAGGAACGTGTTATCTGATTAGGTCATAACGCTTGAGATCTAATTAGACAAGCGACATTCCTCCAGCCCCTGATAAGGCATACGACGTTCTCATAACAAATCAAACCTATGACAACCTGGAAAATCCGTGCGGCCATTGTTTTGATTTCACAGAGAACTTCAGTAAAAGAATGTGCTAACGAGCAAGTCGTATGACATCTTTATTGACGTATCTATGTCCATCCTTACGTCAATCTCGGCACCTTTAAGGTATAAATATTGCCGATCTTGCCCTATGCAAACACACGCGTGGTGACGAGACGGAGCAGCCATACTTGCCGAAGGCCAGAAGCAGAGCAAACCCCGCTGGCAGCAGCCCCGCCTTCCTGACGCGCTGAGAGACGCGCTGCTATCTCCTGCCGAGAGACCCAGCACCGGCGCTTTCGGGCAGCCCTCGCAGGCAGCCTGGAATATCGAGAGCAGAGAAAGAGATACCATTCCTCATTCATCCTATCTTCCAGGTACAGAACTGAATAACCCCTCACAGAGAATTCTTTAGTTATTCACTTGGCAAAAACAAACTTAACTTAAACTGTAACTTTCTATTCCCGCCCACGCATTAGACTTAGGTCAGGTACACGGGGTAGGCGTATTTAGAAACACCAGTTGAGTACGTTTAGTCAAATGTATATGTGTATGTAAATATATTTTAATCATTTTAAACATCATATGGCTCAGAAACCATATCAATGTTTTTACAGTATTATTTTATACTATTGCTTTTAATGTATGCACTTTACTTAACTATAAGTATTGCAATAATATCGATCCATTTCTCTTGTACGAGAAAAGAGACTGATTAATAAATAACACCTTTTTATTGAACACGCCCGTCTCTTCCTTTTCTCTACAATCTGATGAGACTAAGAATGCACGTACTGACTGAGTAAAATAATTGCCTTGTGCTCACACGACTCTGGAGATACACTCTTGATTAGGGGAGAGCAAAGTTGTCATGTTCTATGGTTGTCAGAAACTAAATCCCTTCTTGTCTAATCAGGGGAGTTAATTCTTTCCTGAACATTCGAGAAAGTTTCTAGCGAACTCTGAGCTACGCTGGCAAACCCAAAACTTAAGTCTAGTATCGACAGTAGTAGACCTAGTTAACGTCTGGCCTAGGCCTTTACTGCTGTAGGTATTATTCCAATGCGCAGAGCCTATTGGGAAGATAGGAACTACACTACATGGCGCCCAACGCGTTTGGAAAGGGCGATAAAACTAACATAAGACATTTAAAGTAACTCAGTCGTGCTTTCTCACTCAGACCCCTTTTCCCAAATACTCCAAAGACGTCTGGAGTGGGTGAAAGGTAATATCCTCCAAAACCTCGCAGGAGGGAACTCCTATGTATGGTTCTTGGTATAGTCAACGTTGAAGGATAAACAGTTCCAAAATATTGTGCATCTAATCTTTGTTCCATAAGAAACCTGATCTGCAAACAAACAAAATAACCTTATTGACAGTAAAATGTCTGACAATGAGGATGAAAGAGAGGCAGTTAGATTAGCAGCTGAAATAGCAGCAGCTGATACTGCAGCACTAGATGCGGACGGGGATATAATACTCATCCCGGTCGCCAAAAGGAAATCTATAACCTTAAAACTTATAGAAAATGGACTGACACCTAGAGGTGGCACAGTCATATTCGTAATTGAGGCACACGAATATCGGCAGACAGAGGTATACTATACATGGATACATTTTCCAGCAGCAAATGCTGTAACAAAGTACTTCCACTATTACAAAATAGAGGTTCCACCCGACATTTACACTCCTTTCGAGGAGGTGGAAGTACCACTCAAATTCCAAGAGCATTTGCTCTTATTTGATGGCGCCCTAATACATAATAATCACATCACCAGGCTCGGTCCTTTAGGTAGACCAGGAGCAACGTGGCCGGTCTTAGCCGGATACACACCACACCCAGACATCGAAGGAATGTCTACAGGAGAGCTGTTAATACAGCTAAAACAATTACTAAAAATTCATAGACAATTAGTCCAGTATGTAATGCGGACTTCAACAATTCAGCCAGCGATTAAACTTCCACAGCTGACCCCTCACCAGGGGAACACAAATAAAATCACACCACAGAACATCCAATCCTGCCTAGGTAAAGTTCCGGCTAAACGGGAACAGATACCATTCTGGTTGGCACAGAAAATCACCCAAATAGAGGCGGTGTTTCCTGACACCACCCCGCTAGAAAAACACAGGATTCTGACTATATGTCTCCCAATGGGAATCGCACCACACATAGAGGACTGTGACACTTGGGGTACAGTCTTTGCTTCAATCTACACAAAAACGCACGGTGTTCCATCCATTTCGGTAATACCAGATGTGCTAAAACAAATTCAAGATGAATACGGTCCAGAACCAGCTTTAACTCTTGGTATGAAATTACTGAAAGACTTCAAGCAGGTCTCGGCTATATTATTAGCCAATATAAAAGGTGAAGCAGCAAACGTGGCGATCCGCCAGAGGTTAAAAGAGACAGATATAGCAGACCAACCAGCTGAAATTGCCAGAATCATAGAAAAATCCTATGAAGAACTAGGTAGAGATAGTTTAGGTGGAATACCAGTAAAACCGCAACTGACTGAAAGTCCAGAAAAAATATTTTTTAATAATAATTCACCAAAAAAGAACTGGGATGGAAACAAACAATCCAATCCAAAAGAAAAGAAATTCCAGTCCCGAGGAAGGTCTCCTAGGCGAAGGGAGAAATCTCCGAACCAGAGACACAGGTCACCCCAGAGTGACCCCTCTGGGAAAAGATATAACCTTAGAAATAGGGATAATATTAAAAAACCTGATAGATATCAAGACATTGATACACGTCCCTCTCAATCTTTTCAGACTTCCTCGCAGAAATCGGAAAGAAGAGGACGATCAGAACAAAGAGAAGAGCACGCCAAGTCCAAAGACAAGGAACCTGCTCAACAAAAAAAGAAATTACAATTTCCAAAAAAGAAGGTAGCCAGTATCAAGGTAGTTAACAATGCCGAGAATACTGAGGACACAACTGAAAAACGGAGAGTGGGCTCAGACAATGCTAGACAGCGCAGCAGAAGTGAGCATAGCTCGCAAAGTCCTTATGAATCATCTGGAGACAGTGGACACGAATGAATATCTTCAAGTGGAAACTGCAGACACCAGAGTTAGCAAACCCCACAAGATATACAAGATAACATTACGTATAGAGGGAGATAAGACTAGGAAAATAAGGGGACTATTTTGGGATAACCTCTCCAAGGGTTATGACATCCTTCTAGCTGAAAAAGACTGGCCACCAGAGTTTGTCAGGGAGTGCCCTCATGGCGAAGAAGTAATTATGCCTGCCTTCTCGAATCAAATCCCGATTCATAAAAAATACACACTTGCTAGAAAGTGGGCAGTGGCCTTAGCACCTGCTTTATATAAAAATCATGTAGGATGGGATGAGGATTCTCCTCCTCACAAAATCCAGTTAAAATCACAACCTACTGCACAAAGGCAGTACCCAATTAAGCAAGAAGCTAAAAACAGGTAAATGAAATACTAGATCAGCTAGAATACCAGGGGGTGATTGAAACTTGCACCTCACAAATGAACAATCCTTTGTTTCCGGTCTCCAAACCAGACAAGTCATATCGTCTAGTTTTGGATTACCGACACCTTAACACATGTTGCAAAACCTTTGCAGTGCAAAACTCACACAGTGCTGCACTAATGAATAACATAGTGCGCAAAAAATACAAAACAACCTTGGACATCTCCAATGGATTCTTTTATCAAAACATAGCACCAGAGAGCAGATATTTAACTGCATTCTCAGTAAATGGCACTCAAAAGCAATTCTGTCGGTTAGCCCAGGGGTACAAGAACAGCCCGGGGGTATTCTCAGCGAGAGTAACAGAATTACTGCAACTATATGATGATGAAGCATTATCTTATGTCGATGACATTTACTTAACAGACGATGACTTGGATACTCACTTGAAAAGAGTGAACACCATAATACTTGGGTTCGCAGCAGAGGGTTACAAATTCAACTTTAAAAAATCCAGAATTGCCCATTTAACGGTCTTATACGTAGGATATGAATTATCAAGTATAGCCTGGTTGACAATTTTCTAAAGAACTAGAAGAATTAAAAAATCTAAAATATGAAAAGACGTATCCTCTGCCAATCGACATTCTGCCTCTACGACATTACGCCTGTGTAATCTATACAGACGGACATGCTCAACCCTCCGTTTGGGGAGAACAAGCATACAACCCCACATGTGAGATTACAAAAGAAGTGTGGCGCGGAGGTAAACTAAAACCTCTATTAACAAAAACACACTCAGTAGAAACTAATTCAGAACAACAAACTGAAATAATAGCATTGAAAATGGCGCTAGATAATGCGGATCGCGAATTCCCGACACTTATAGTGTCAGATTCATATTACTGCGTCAAATCATATAACAAGGATTTGCAGACATGGATTCAGAACGGTTACAAAGATGACACAGATGCACCAATAAAGCAGAAATTGCTCTGGGAACAAATAGCTCTTTTACAAAAAGAACTACCAAGGACTCACGTGACACACTCACTGAGTCATCAGCGTGATGGCGTTCACGTTGTAGGGAATTCATTGGCTGAAACAGCCACAGCGGCAGCCACTAAATCGGCTCCCGTAGTTCGAAAAAAGCGTACATTAAAAAACATTGACGGTGAAACAGTGCTGGCAGTGAAAACGTCATCAAAAGGCGACTGCTCAGCGTTACCGATCAACTATCCACTCAATTATACATACATAATCGATGCAAACTCCGTCCCTTTTGCTCGAATCCCTGGAGTGGGGGACAGAGTGATTCCAAACATGGACAGGAGAAGCTTGTTAATCGCAGACGCACACATGGGTGAGGGTCTTGGACACCTCAAACTGAAAGATTCTCTGGAAGAATTACAATCACGGTACTGGTGGCCAGGCATGAGCCTGCATCACACCATGTTTGTAAAAAACTGCCCAAACTGCAACAGAGATCGCAGTGGGGAGAGAAACAGTTTAATACCTCGTCGTATCAAGGCAGATAATATGACCAATAAAAAGCAGGGCTTGCGATTAACATATACAGGCTAGTTTCCACTTATAATGTAGATCACCAGCACTCGGCTGACGTCCGGACTGTTATACAAAGATTTGCGAGTCTAAATGGCATATACGCTAAGAGCATGCTACGTTTGACCATTGTTTTCACTCAAGCCCACCAGCCTGGGGGGAAACATGGCCGAATGAGCACAGTCCAGCGGGAATCTTCTCACTTCCTTCCTGAGGGTACTGGATGGTGTAAAGAAAAAACCAAGGCATAAAGCAATCTATAGCGGAAAGGAAATTAGGTTCGGGAGCTGGGTGGGTCAAACATCTAATAAGTGTCCAACGTAGTCTAAATAACTTGCCAAGAAATTCTCTGAAGGGATTCAGTCCGTACGAATTATTATTTGGAACTAGAATGATTATCTCTGACCTCGACAGTCAGACTTCAGTGGTTAAAGAAAAAAGCTTTGATGTCAAAGACTGTTTGGCTATTTTGCAGGACTTAAACAAAACAAGAAAAGACCTGAGCAACATACAGTTGAAACAACAGCCAACAACCACTGAAGAATCACCACCTGTCCCAGCAAGACCTGTCTGGTTTCCAAAAGTCGGGGATCTAGTCAGGGAGAAGATCGCGGTAAAGAAGGAATTTGGGCCTTCTTACAGAAAAGCAGTTCCTGTCTTGTCTGTCAACGGGACAAGATCAGTTGTACTACCGCCACTTGCTGGTAAAAAGGAGAACCGAGTTGTATCCATCGACCTGGTAAAACCACAACATGTGGCCGATAACAAACAGTAGGCCAAGTGGACTCCCAATAAGTAGCAGAACACCAAGGTTTGCTACCAGTACAGAGGTCCTAACAAAGAGGCTCATCACATTCGAAACGCCTACAGAAGAACAACAAGGACTATGCAACAATGCAATAGAACTCAGACCTCTGAAAACCCAAATAAAAACATTTAGCAGTGACACACCAGTCTATAATGAAGTACCAGGTGACAATTCAAGAAACAAAAATCCTGAACCAATTGGAACAATTGACAGAACTGCATCCGGCTACTTCATCAACTTCGATGATTCCTCTGAAAGCCTCAGTGAATCAAAGACACAGCCATCATCAAAATCCTTTAAAGACAAAGCTAAGGAACTTTTGAACCAACTGAAAGAAACATATCTGATTTCTCCATGGATTGAATTTTGGGTGGGTTTTGGTGCATTTATCCTCATACTTTGGCTCATCATGGTATTAACTTTGGGACGCTTCATTGAGGGAAAATATGCTAAAATGGACACAGCAAGTCAGAACATCAACTTGGTCCTCAAACCACACACATCTTCACACGTCGAGAAAAGAGAACTTTCTTCAGCCAACTTCACAGCCAATCCTATACCTGGTGGGGTAGCCTGGGACAACACTGACTATGAAATTTATGGTCCGGTCGAGATCCTGAAATATCCACACCAAATCAAGATCTCCTTGAGTGACTTTGCAAAACCAAACTCATTTGCTGATGATTGGGACTTCGAAAGCATTAATAACATGATGTCTGACTTAGTAATGTCTGCTAAATTTACAAAACATGATTATTTGCAAGGTTCTACAAATTATGATAGTATGTATTGCTATAACCACTATGGTAACCATTTTTTACATAAATCTGCACAACCTAGAAATGTTTTAAATTATAATCAATGGGAACATTGTGCAACACCTCCAAAAGGGAGCTCAAGAACCGTTTACGACAAATATTCATATTTTTCAGGTTTTAACACAAGTAATGCTGAAACGTTTTATTTTAAATTGTCAAACAAGACAGGGATGAAAACCATGATAACCAACACAAAGTTGATATATTCAGATTCATTCTTCGAAGAAATGAATACTTTTGGATTTGATTATTGGGACAAAAATGTTGATTTGAAAAGTGTTTGGGGTACAAAAGAATGGCAAGTACAGGGTTTAGAAGCTTTGTTTAGAGCATGCATGATCCCAGAACAAATGATATTTTTAAATGACACTGTTCAACAAACCACCTGTCTTGGCCTAGCCAAAATCAAAGATTAAAATAAACCGTCTATTCCAAAGCCAACAATGTTTAGCAATAGCTCTGATACGGATGAAGAGATAGACGTAAACCATATATTAAACCAAAACAGAACACATCCTGATTGGAAACAGTGGTTAATCTGGCCCACAGATACAAATAACTGTCAAGACAGATTCCTGAATAAAACACAGGGGTTCAAAATGACCAGGCCAGACCCTAGATATCCCCAAAGACATCACCCAGGGATAATAACAACCTACAGTGTGGGCAAATTATGCCTTCAGTGGCTACAAACTTCCACACTGCCTGAAATTAAGCAACACCTAACTTTACTTACTGATGGTGCTGACTTGCGTGATTTCATAATGGGACCACGCAAACAGCGTCAAAAGCGTTTCATAGCAGCCTCTGTATATGCAGCATACAATGAGGCCTGGAAGGTTAATCAAATTGAAACAGCAGAGAGAATACGGGAAATTGACCGTATTAATTTGGAAAAATCACTTTCTGTAGTGGACAATGGGTTAATGACTCTGTCCTCCAGAATTTTTTCATTGGACAGCATTGTGTCTTCAGCAATCGATATATTATCGCAAGACTTACTGTTATTACAACATGGTCAGTCACAATTGCGTTCTATTGTACAGCTTGGCTGGACGTTACAAAATCTGCGTTCAGGCTATGTGCCTTGGCGTTTAATCAACACAACGTCACTATTCCAAATCTTTAACCTTACTGATAGACAAATCGGTATGGCGCAAAAGGGTGCTGATTATACAATCTTGAGCATTGAAAAACTAGAAAGATTACCAATGACAATGTCAGAACGACCTGTCAGTGAATGGATAATCCACGGAATCATAAATATTCCAATCTCAACCTTCAGGTTTCAATATTGCCAAAAATATATACAGGCTGGCATGTACGAGAAATTGGGGAAGGGGTACCTTAAAACAACTTGGAACCTGCCCTATTCACATGCATGTGTCAGTAATAAAGGACAGAAAGTGTTTCTTAGTGGCAACAATTGTGCCATGTCACTAAGCGGCACGCTTCTGTGTAACGGAATTAGTTTGCATGGAGCCTGTGAAGGGAATTCATACAACCTTTCATGTCACCAGCAAGGCGCACCTGCAACTGAAATAGAACCATTCTTTCAAAGACTCTATAATGGGAGTTACATTCTTATTGTAGACCGCAAATGTTGTAGTCTTATGCCCGGGACTCCTTATCTAGTCACTACGACTGCGAAGGTCAAGTGCTGTGGACGTTCTTTGTTCCCCAGCTCCTTTCCAGACAGGGAGGCAAGGGCATGGCCCAATTTGAAAATTACTTCTATTCGAATAGATACTTTAAGCAGAATGAAAACAGTGCTTCTTCAGACGCCTACAAGGCTCACGTCATTAAAAGAAACGTATGATCTACAAGTCGCAAGGACGACTGCAGAGATACATACATTATTATCAACTAATTCCCCCGTACATTTCGCGGAAATCCTGAGCGAAATCTTAAATATTTCTGATACCACTGGGGGTCTCAAAGGTATTTAAGACAGTATTTTCGATGGCATTAACACCATTCAAAGCCATACTGGGTATTTTTCCAGATTTCGTCCATTCGATTTTTGGCGGACTTCCCCTGATCCTGGGACTAATTGCAGGAATCCTATTCTTAGTCCTTATTTTTCGTTATGGCATCCCATGTCACAAATCAAACTCTAGCGACAATGGAAGAAACAATCCTAGCCATTGGATACCGGGACCGGATATCAAAAATCCTGGAACTCTCCCGGCTTAGAGACCTGAACATGACTTGGTTTCTATCATTTCGACCAATGTGGCAAAGATGTGTTTTACCTGTATTGAGGTGCCTGCTATGCGGAGAAGAATGCGTGTTAGACACCTGTCTGACGCTACAATCGGATGCGCCAGTGGATGCAGATACATTGTTGGTTCCTACCAAGGTTCACGCTTTGTGCTGCCCTCAAAGGCTGCCAATCCTGATGACGGCATTCGTGGAATCTTCACCACTACGATTGAAGAGTAGTGAAGTTCAAGATGAAAGCAGCATCGATCAGGTACGACCTTCTGTCAGCAATGCGAATCAGAATGTCAATGGAGACAATCATGCGCACGAATGCATGGTTACACCTATTTCCGACTTAGTGGAACTTTCCCATGAAGCTGTTGACAGTTTTTTCGAAAGCCTTAATGATATGATGTTCTCTCCAGAACAGAAATAGAGACTTTTGAGCAAGCTCGCACACGGCGTTCCCTGAATTCGGCCTTCAACTTTAAAAATAAAGTCACATGAACAATTTTTCCCACCAGTTCACGGACAGCAATTTTTTAGCAGCCCCAAATTATTTTTTACAAAATTTTCGGGACACTTATCTTCTGCTTAAAGTAAGAAACTATTCCTAGAGAACTAAGATTTCTATTTTTAGATACTTTATAAACTTTAGTTGCCCGCTGGTATGTTCACAAATATTTTATTATGTGATGAAATGGTCTCGAACTTTCTTTCTGTATAGCCATATCAAGAGCCATTTCATGTGTATTTCTCATATACCAAATAAGCAATAATGTCTACAAATGCGTGTTTACTTTAGCGTTTAATTCATAGCTTAAGTGCATACAATATATATGACTGCAATTTTTCAGTATATTTGAAAATTTCAAAATGCATTTATGTATTTTGGGGTGGTGAGGTATACACTATACTCTATAGTATGTTGTACTATGTTATACTATGCATAGATTAGTAAATATGACCATAGTTAGCGTGGAGTGGGTGTCATGTATTCCTATAGGTTCTGAATCGATCCCCCTATTCCTGACCCTATTCTGGTTAAACTAACTATCAAGTTAACTAACAGTCAGCCCATGAGGCAAGAAAAGCCCCCATGATGCAGATACCGTTATCTGACGCAGTCACACTACGGCACAGGAACGTGTTATCTGATTAGGTCATAACGCTTGAGATCTAATTAGACAAGCGACATTCCTCCAGCCCCTGATAAGGCATACGACGTTCTCATAACAAATCAAACCTATGACAACCTGGAAAATCCGTGCGGCCATTGTTTTGATTTCACAGAGAACTTCAGTAAAAGAATGTGCTAATGAGCAAGTCGTATGACATCTTTATTGACGTATCTATGTCCATCCTTACGTCAATCTCGGCACCTTTAAGGTATAAATATTGCCAATCTTGCCCTATGCAAACACACGCGTGGTGACGAGACGGAGCAGCCATACTTGCCGAAGCCCAGAAGCAGAGCAGACCCCGCTGGCAGCAGCCCCGCCTTCCTGACGCGCTGAGAGACGCGCTGCTATCTCCTGCCGAGAGACCCAGCACCGGCGCTTTCGGGCAGCCCTCGCAGGCAGCCTGGAATATCGAGAGCAGAGAAAGAGATACCATTCCTCATTCATCCTAACTTCCAGGTACAGAACTGAATAACCCCTCACAGAGAATTCTTTAGTTATTCACTTGGCAAAAACAAACTTAACTTAAACTGTAACTTTCTATTCCCGCCCACGCATTAGACTTAGGTCAGGTACACGGGGTAGGCGTATTTAGAAACACCAGTTGAGTACGTTTAGTCAAATGTATATGTGTATGTAAATATATTTTAATCATTTTAAACATCATATGGCTCAGAAACCATATCAATGTTTTTACAGTATTATTTTATACTATTGCTTTTAATGTATGCACTTTACTTAACTATAAGTATTGCAATAATATCGATCCATTTCTCTTGTACGAGAAAAGAGACTGATCAATAAATAACACCTTTTTATTGAACACGCCCGTCTCTTCCTTTTCTCTACAATCTGATGAGACTAAGAATGCACGTACTGACTGAGTAAAATAATTGCCTTGTGCTCACACGACTCTGGAGATACACTCTTGATTAGGGGAGAGCAAAGTTGTCATGTTCTATGGTTGTCAGAAACTAAATCCCTTCTTGTCTAATCAGGGGAGTTAATTCTTTCCTGAACATTCGAGAAAGTTTCTAGCGAACTCTGAGCTACGCTGGCAAACCCAAAACTTAAGTCTAGTATCGACAGTAGTAGACCTAGTTAACGTCTGGCCTAGGCCTTTACTGCTGTAGGTATTATTCCAATGCGCAGAGCCTATTGGGAAGATAGGAACTATACTACACTGTTGCCACAAATTGCTGCCCCTCTGGCTCTACTGCAACTGGGCTGACAACGCCACTGGCCTGTGCTGGGGTCATGTAATGCTGCTCTCCATTGCCACAGATTAATTCACCTGCATTGGCGTCCATTCTGCTCTGTAATGGGGACTGCACATTAGCGGTGGATCCTTGTTCATGTGCCCCGCGCCTGCTCAAGACGTCTGCGACTAGCAGCACTGACCTGGTGACTGTCAACTACATCCGAAGAGCTCCCTCTTCACCCCATCCTGGCTGGGCAGAGTGCAGACCACGATTTCTCGCAACAGCTCTCAAGTGATGGTCATACTCCCACACAAAGGTACTGGCGCCAGCTAGATAGGGTGCAGATCACATAGCAAGTCCATGGATATGGGATCATTACTCTCTTGTCACTGCCGCGCCTTGCTGTCCTGCGGCCCTTCTCCTGACTAACTCACTTCGCTCGACCCTCTTCAACCTGGGCTCCATACAACTTCGCTGCCCTTGCTAGCGTCACAGGGGCTATCTTGGTCAACTCCATATGCCACCAAAGAAGGCGACGAGCAAGACGAAGAGTAAAGTGTCAGAGAAATGAAGTAGATTTGAGTAACAAAGTGGGCACTGTAAACAGTGTTTACTCTAGGGAGAGAATTTACTCTGTACTACACTTTTTACTGACAGTGAAAATCTCATGAGAAATACACCACAGAGTGTTAAAAAGGATCTACTAAGAACAGTGTTCACTCTATGTAAATTGTGTCCAAAGAGACACCATTTGTTTAAAAAACCCAAGGTCTGAAGGTGCTAAAGGTCATTCTACCTGCAACCTTCATACTGTGATGAAAACTTTAGAGAAGCTAATCAAACACATTTACATAGGTGAAGCACACATGTAGAAATTGTCATGCTGAGACTATTCTGTCTAAATACTTACGGCTGCTTACAATTCTTAAGGGCACATTTATTAGGGACTTGCAACAGTGTTGCTCTACTAATTTTGACGTGATGCCAGCTCATGCAGTATTCCATATTTATAAGATGAAACATTTGCTTAAATGCGTCCGTTTTTGGACTCCAGCATCAGAAAAAAGCTGTGCCTAAACTAGTTGCGCCACGCATAAATTAAAATATGCAAAGTAGGCATACAAAAGTAAATACTAACATAAATCTAACACAGTGATATTTATGGGATTGGCAATGTGTGATGCATCATCAGCAAGCAGCGTGCATAGGCTGAAATGTGTCAACATTTCTGCTCATCGACAACCAGGCACAGGAAATGCTGCAGTGGCTGTAGCATAATAGGACAAACCACATAATACAATTTGACAAGCTCAACTATGCCATGGAGGTGGTCATTTTTTGCAAGAAGACCACCACTACCACGGAGACAGCAAAGGAGAAGGGAGCGTGTGTTCTGGCAGTGCATATCTCTCATTGACCTTATGGAGGGTGAGATAATCAAATTCTACAGACTCTGTCACTGTCCTTTTTGTTTGGCCTACACTGTTAAACTGCCAAATGGCTTTTTTTCCTAATGGTAATTTGAAGGCAACAAAGAGAAGGTGTTCACTTCTTGCCACCTCAGTTATTAATATTTGGATCTCCTCCTCATTGAAATTACTCATACTTGTCCCCTGGGATTCTGTTTGGACATCTTGGCCGGTGTTGTTGCCCTCACTGTTTGTGCCTCTAGCTCCCTCCATTTCTTCCTTTTGATGTATTGGATTTGTTTTTAAATGCAACACTTATGCACTATGCACTCCAATGTGATGCAAAGCTGGTTTGCAGCACGCGAGTATTGCTTTACCACCAGCTAATCCACTTTGCATCACTTTGACAGCAGACATATTACAGTCCACTGCGGCATCCGTCTCACAGATGCTTCGAAACTTTTGACACACCTTGGATCCCTATGACACGGTGTGCCAAACTGTAAATATGATGCATCCTTGCTGCATGAAAGTGTCGTACTGCAGCACAACATTTTCTGACGAATCATTGCATTACCACCGCGATGAGTCACTTTTCATAAATATGCACCTTAGTATCTAGTATATAGAATATTTGTCCTGTTGGAAACCTTTTCTGCAGAACCAAAAAACATATGTGGGACATACTGGATAGAAGTTTTCAACTGTCACCTGCACAAAGATTTAGAAAGTATTCAATACACCTGAGGCATCAGGAGCGCATACATTTTGTAAACACTCACACAGGCGAGGCGGGGTAAGTCAACATACGACAGGATAGGTAAAATAAAATAAATAAATAAAACCACTTAATTTGCGCTCGCCACATAGCCAACTCAGCAAGTCTTTTTATTTATTTATTTATTTTCCCTATCCCGTCATATGCCCACTTCCCCCCGCCCAAACCACCCCACAACCCCTCCGCCCCACTGCTCTTACCTGTACCGGCCACACCAGCACTTAACACCTGTTAGCTAAACGCAGGCTGTACAAAATTAGGTGGATATTTAACAAGGTAGGTACCCACCTCTACATGAACTGTAAAACAAACTAACACTCTTATTGGATGATGTCATCAGTGATGTCATAAAGTGTGCTTTTTGTTATTTGGTGTATGTCTATTCAGTAGTTATTGAGAAATAAAGGTTTAGAATGAACATATATATCTTGTCATGGAGGATCCGTGGTTCAGACAGATCGAAAGATAGGATCTGATTGGCTGACACCACATCAGCATAGATGCAGCAGCAGTATTTTCAGCACTCGAAGCCTGTACTGTTAAAATAAAATAAAAACTTATAGAGGACAGGGTACGGATAGCCGGCTTCTCTTTTAAAAACGTGCTTTTATTTTCTTGCACTGTATTTGAATTTGTTGTGTGGAAGGAGGCGGAAATCGAACCCTGGATGAGAGGCATCCGAACGTGAACTAGAAACCGCCATTTTCTTGAGTGGGAGGTCTAGTTGTTCAACCTGGGGAGTACAAAAAGGGACGCGGCGTGAGCTAGCCGAAGGCAAGCCCGTCTGTGCCCGTTCGCGTCCCAGATGCGGCCAGCAGCGTTTGTTACTCATTAGCCTATACAAATCGTATAAGGTTTTGCAGAGCAAATCTACTTGACATTGGTAAGTGCGTGAGCTGCCTCTCCCACTTTACTTTCCAGGTAGATGTAGACTGTCTTGCCTGTAATCACTGCAAATGGGCAGCATTTTCCCCCTGCATCAAGGCACAGGTGAAGGGCGAAGAGAAGACAAACACCGGCACCCATTTAGACCTGATGCTCGGGGAGGGTAGCCAATTGCAGGCTCTCCTAATAAACACCCAGTCAGTAAAAAAGCAAGCGCTCTAGCTCTATGATCTGCTAACAGATCTAACACCTGACATGATGTTTGATCTTTGGGCCAAAGGCAGCGTAACAATATTTTCTGTATGGAAGATACCACTAGGCGTTGAGATGCCAAGATTCGGATGGCACCGAGGTGATGTCTAGCAAGTTGCTGTACTGGTGTGGTCATCCTACAATGCTGAAACTCGGCGTGGGTCGCCCCATTAGCCTGTGAGATGGCGTCAGTAGTGGACCGATGTGCGAATAGGCCGAAGGCAGCACAACGCGCCAAGATCCGGATGTCACCGTGGTGGTTTCATAGTTGAGAGGCACTTCATCTGCAGTGGGGCGCCGAGATCCGGATGGCACCGAGGTGATGTCTAGCAAGTTGCTGTACTGGTGTGGTCATCCTACAATGCTGAAAGTCGACGTGGGGCGCCCCATTAGCCTGTGAGATGGCGTCAGTAGCGGACTGATGTGCGAATGGGGCCAAAGGCAGCGCAACAATATTTTCTGAAGAGAAGACACCAAAAGGCGCTGAGATACCAAGATCCGGATGGCACCGAGGTGGTGTCTAGCAAGCTATGCAGTTGAGTTGTGTGCGCACTTGCGGCGAATAGGTCGAAGGCAGCATAACAATGTTTTCTGAATAGAAGACACCACAAGGCGTTGAGATTCGGTTACCACCGAGGTGATGTCTAGCAAGTTGCCGCACTGGTGTGGCCATCCTACAATACTGCTCCGAATAACGGCGTGGGGTGCCCGAAGGGGGAGGGGGGGAGGCGGCGTGAATGGGCCTTCCTAGGTGGAGGCTCGTCTGCTGTAGTGGGGCGCCCCTTTACCGTTTCAGTTGCCATTCAGCTGAGTTTCGGCTGCTCTTGATGCTACAGCGACAGGCGGCTGCAAGAGGACTCTCAAAATGGCGGCCTGTTCTTTGGATTTGGGCCTGGTCCACTAAAATGGCCCTGGGACACCTTAGAACTCGGACGCTCGAATTTTTTTTCCTTTCCTGTACATGCAAAAAAAGGTAAATGCCCGGTACGTTACACGCTTCATCTGCCACGATGAACTCTCCAGAGGAACCGAAAAAAAATATAGTTGTGGTAACTATACCATGCATCGTCATATGGAGAGGTGGCACCAATTAATTATAGTGCTGCATAAAAGAGAGATTTGGAGGAGAACCCCTGACCTGCTAGTACATTCATCAAAGAAGTGGCACTGAGAACTTCAGAGGCAAGGGAAACGGTCCCAAATATTTAGAAGAACTTTGGAAAGATTAAAATGACATGTTTAGATTGTGGCAAATTAATTTCATGTGGACAGATGAGTGTTACTCTAATAAATACAGCACATGTACATCATCATAGTCGATGGTTGGTAGAGACATTTTGACTATATGCTGGACCTGCCCGTCCTCGCCCAAAATGGCGCCGGAATAAATGGGACTCGTAACTCCTTGTTGTGTACTGGTTGCAGAACCTTGAAATCACGAGATACGTATGCAGTTTTGAAGCACATGGCGGGCGGGGACGAGAATTGATTGAATATTTCGACATCCCTATTGAGATTAAGTTCTGATGTGTTATTGATTACTGTACTGTTGAAAGTTCGAATTAACGTCACCCATGGTACTTGCCCGCAAATGTATATCTAGATAATTTTATTGTAACTGGCCCTGTCGTATTTTAATTATAAAATGTACGTCCACCGATTCCGTAACTGTTAGACACCTTAGTTCTTGCAACCTAATGGCCCGCCCCTTACGTTCCTCTACAGTGTAAATGTCTATTCATCATATACGATTACAGTTTGCTCCGTGGCAGGCCCACGTGGTTATAGGCTCGTATTTGTATAATGAAATTTTCACAATAAAGGTTTTTAAAAGAAAACATGGTAGTAGTATATACATTGGTAAAGTTTTTAATAATAGTCACTGTTTTAGAATCATTAAAAGGCAAGTGAAATAAAGCAGACCAATTACATGAAGGGTAAAAGGTATAATACGAAGGAACACAGTAAAGATAAATGGTCAAGGGCTGTTGTGTTTTCTATTCCTGCAACATAAAGTGATCGATAAGAATCTCATATTCAGGCGTATCGGCGACTAAGACAGCAGGTCTACCCTCTTTTGCTCAACGGCTCCGTCATGGGACGAAGAAACGCTCTTTTTCTCGAAAAAAGAATATATTTTACTTGCAGGACAGTTGTAAAATTTCCGGGAAAGTACATTAGCCTGGAACATTATAACATATATTTAAGAAAAAATAATGTTCGGAAGTAATGAAAAGCGTAATTTTTAGGTCATATGACCAAGCCTTTCATCATTACAATAAGAAAAGTAAAATGAACCAATGAAAAGTTTTATTAACAAGTCACATGACTTGTTATGCTTACGTTACGCGCTGCGCGCCCCGGATGACTTCCGGATGCGCTAACGCGGCGCGTCATATGACGGATTACACGACAACGCAGGTCCAGAATATAGTCAAAATGTCTCCACCAACCAGCGGTCGGAACACAACCCCTTTCAGCAGGCTAAATAGTTCTGTTAAATGACAACAGAAGGGACAGGCAACAAGAACCATCAGTCAAAGAGGGGAGGGCTAGTTCTTCTCTACCGGGTTACATTGGGGCGCTACCGGAACTGATCGAATTGGTAGTCTACAGTGTTTCTGGATGTTTCAGACTGAAGCTGGGGTTAGCATGAGAGCAGCACCATTTCGTAGCTCCGTCGTGGCCATTCCGCAACCAATCATGGCAGCCGCTCTTTATCGTTATTTTGGGCGGGGTGGGTGGCGGAGCCGAGCTGTTTTGCAGCCATCATTGTGTGGAGTTCAGTTCATCTCACTAGTTTTGTATTTGTCATGAGGGGTTGTTCCTAATGTTTCTATTTTAGCGAGGTCAAAAAGAGATCCCATTAGTGGCCTACTGATTTTGCTCGATTCCTTTTCTTTTTTTTACACGATTTTTCGTTATCTGCAAAGACTAAACAGAGTATTGCGACTCTGTGTTTGTTTGTAAATAGAGAATGAACCAAAGAGAACTAATTCTAAAACAGTAAATACTTGGATAACAATCAATCAAATGGAGAGAGAAGCAGGCACGACGGATTACAACGGGGGCAAAGGCCTGCGTTAACTACCTTTCACTATCTGCAAAGAGAGAGTACTCCTAATAGAAATGAGGAGGGGGGGGCACCATTCAAAGCAGATCAGTGTGCATAAACACGAAAATGTTTTCACTTACCACGTACTTGACATTCGACAGCTTATGATATTTGCTATTAAAAAACCATTGAAATTCACTGAAAAAACCATAGGTTATAGACCATATATAGTTAGGAATTAGCATTTACAAAACCTTGAAAATTCACTGAAAAAACCATAGGTTATAGACCATATATAGTTAGGAATTAGCATTTAAAAAACCTTATTTTACTCACACAAAACCATTGAAATTCCATATATAGTTAGTTGCACTAACTATATATCGCGCACCCGCAATCCACTGCTGATCATGTCACATATTACATCATTCATGACATGGTCAGTGACATCACTGATGACATCACTGATGACATCTCAAATGACATCACTGATGACATCACTGATGACATCTCAAATGACATCACTGATGACATCACTGATGACATCTCAAATGACATCACTGATGACATCACTGATGACATCTCATTTGACATTACTGATCACATCACTGATGACATCATTCATGTGATAATACGATGAACCTCTTCAGACTCTAATATAACCTTAGATACACTCAGTGTAAACAGACACTCATAGACTGTCACTCATCCATGGAGTTACTCAGACACTTAGTCAGTCATGCAAAGAATCAATCACACCTCCATTTCCTCAACTATACAGTTATACACACCTTACTTATTCAAACATATACTAAAACATATTTACTCACTTATACAATCCTGGATACAAGTTCACAATGATCCATACAGCCACTCACACATTCACTGGCTCTTATGCACAGTTATTTATATATGTCAACTCTCACATGTACTGTGTTTTACATATGTACTTACTTTGACATGTAGCACTGAGATATCCATTCACTCACCAATACACTCATGCACACAGTCAACCACCCATACAGCTGTTTCCACATGCACTTTTGAACCCATACATCTAGTCAATCAACTGCTCACACATCTATGCAGAGAGTCATACACCTCCCAGCCACCGACACACACACTCAGTCTCCCATACAAATGCTTGGGCAACCAATCAATAACCCATACAGTTAATCATATAGCTAATGATCAACACATGCAGCAGTTTACAGAACAACAGACATAATGATGCACAAATTAAGACAGTTTAGTCACTAACCCATGCACTCAGTGAGACACATTTAATCAGTCACTCATACAGTCAGCCATGCCCCTACTAAATCCTTCATCAAGACACTAATACATCCACTCATTCTTCAATATGTAAGACATATTTTAACTTTACAGAATTATACAGTCACTGGATGTAGTCATCAGTGATGTCATCAGTGATGTCATTTGAGATGTCATCAGTGATGTCATCAGTGATGTCACTGACCATGTCATGAATGATGTAATATGTGACATGATCAGCAGTGGATTGCGGGTGCGCGATATATAGTTAGTGCAACTAACTATATATGGAATTTCAATGGTTTTGTGTGAGTAAAATAAGGTTTTTTAAATGCTAATTCCTAACTATATATGGTCTATAACCTATGGTTTTTTCAGTGAATATATATATATATATATATCTATATATATGCATCAAATATACCCAGCATCAATATGTCAAATTGATGAAAAAACTGAGTGAAAATCGTGAGATCATCATCAACAAGGCAAACAAAGGAGAGAACATTGTTCTTTTGCCTAGCGAGAAATACTTGTAAGAAGCAAACAGGCATTTGGGAGATACTGTGTGCTACGGGAAAGCTGCCGCATCAGAGCTGCGCAAAGTAAAAGATACTGTGAAGGAACAACTTAATAACTGGAGAAGATATTGCCTGTTAACCAAAAATAAAGTGAACTTTTTGAGAAATGACGACCCCTTTACTCCTGTTTTATATTTTCTCCCTAAAGTTCACAAAGAGACTATTTCTATTCCTGGCTGATCATAATGGCTAGAAAAAGTCTGTTAGAGTCAATGTCAAAATATGCAGACTTCTTTCTGCAGGACTTTGTTTTTGGTGTCCCTTCTTTTGTAAAAGAAATTAACGATTTTATCAGAAATTTGGATGTGGTCACATGGCAAGAGAACTATCTACTCCTAGGGATGGATATTTCTTCATTATACATACACTAGAGGTTAGACTTATCACCACGGTTTTGTGCTGTAAATTGGGGAATTAATTCCCTTTGAATACTGAGGGTCCCTGGGGACCAACTAGCCCAGCAGGTACCTCCAGTATGCGCTAGGGAGCTGCATTGCAGAGAGGTGTTCAGAGGCCATGCCCCTTTTTACACCTCTCTGCAACGCAGCTCTGTGGCGCTTACTGGAGGTAACTGGTGGGCTTGTTGGCCCTCAGGAACCCTCAGGCCTCAAGGGGAATTAAGCCCCCAATTTACAATGTGCCAGGGGGTACGTTTGCACAGTGGTGCAGGGAGGGGGTCAGGCCTGACATAGCAAGTGTGCAAACGCACCCCCTGGCACTTTGTAAATTGGAGGATTAAGTCCCCTTCAATCCTGAGGGTCCCTGGGAGCAAACTAGCCCACCAGGTACCTCCAGTATGCACCAGGGAGCTGGTTTGTAGAGAGGTGTTCAGAGGCCCCCCTTTTTACACCTTTCTGCAACGCAGCTGTGTGGTGCTTACTGGAGGCAGCTGGTGGGTTAGTTGGCCCCTAGAGACCCTCAGGAATCAAGGGGATTTAATCCCCAAATTTAAAATGCTCCAGGGGGCGCCTTTGCACAGTGATGCAGGGAGGGGTGTGGTCTGATATGACAAGTGTGCAAATGCACCCTGTGGCACGTTTTAAGTTGAGGGATTAAGTCCTCTTGAATCCTGAGGGTCCCTGGGGGCCAAAAAGCCCACCAGATACCTCCAGTAAGCACCAGGGAGCTGCTTTGCTGAGAGGTGGTCCAAGGCCACGCCCCCGTTTTACATCACTCTGCAATGCAGCTCTGTGGCACTTACTGGAGGTAGCTGGTGGGTTAATTGGCCCCCAGGGACCCTCAAAGACTCAAGGGGACTTAATTCCAAAATGTGTGTGCAAACGGGCCCTGTGGTGCATTTGAAGACGTGGAAGTAAGTCCCCTAGAATCCTGAGGGTCCCTGGGGGCCAACTAGCCCATCAGGTATGTCCAGTAAGCACCACAAAGTTGCGTTGCGGAGAGGTGTAAAAGGGGCGTGACCTCGGACCACCTCTCTGCAACACAGCTCTGTGGCGCTTAATGGAGGTACCTGGTGGGTTATTTGGCCCCCAGGGACCCTCAGGATTCAAGGGGAATTAATCCCCCAACGTAAAGCCCGCCGGTGGGCGCGTTTGCACAGTGGTGAAGGGAGGGGGCTTGGCCTGTTGTGACATATGTGTACTTATGCAATCACTTAGCCAAAACCAAAGCACTCATAAATTCACCACGCTCTCTCCTTGCAGCGCTCTAATCATCCACTCCCTACCCATGCACTCCTACAATGACCCATGCACTAACTCATGCAGTGCTACAATACTCCGATCAGTACCCATGCAGTCCAGCCATCGCCCTGTCACTACCCATGCACTCCTCCAATAACCCAGGGAGCACCATGTACTTATCCAATCACCCAGCCAAAACCGAAGCACTTATAAATTCACCATGCACTCTCCTTGCAGTAATCTAATCTTCCAGTCAGTACCCATGTACTCATGGAATGACCCAGGCACTAACACATGCACTGCTATAATCCCCTAAGTACTACTGATGCAGTCTAGTCATCTCCTTGTCACTACCCACACTCCTCCAATCACCCAGCCAGCACCATGTACTTATCCAATCACTCCACCAAACCCCATTCACTTATAAATTCACCATGCACTCTAATCATCCACTCAGTACCCATGTACTCAGGCAATGACCCAGGCACTAACTCATGGCAAATACAGAGGAGGTCATGCTAATCACAGGGGTACCCCAATGCATAGTGTTCCCTAGTGTATGTAGGGGTTTTCACTTTATTCTTTTAGCATAGCATTGGCTCTGGTCCTGGTTATTTAGAGTCAGTTACCACCAGTACCCGTCATTAAAAAGTTGGGGGCACAGGAGGACTTTCCGCTCCTCTGTTGGTTCTTTCTGCACATCTCTTGCTTCTTCCTGCACTTTTCTTCGTCTTTCTGGACTTCTGTTGCCTCTTTCTATATTTGTCTTGCTTCTTTCTGCGCTTTTCTCCCTCTTTCTTCAAATGTCCTAACTTTGTATGCATAGTTAGAAATTAGCATTTAAAAAACCATTGAAATTCACTGAAAAAACCATAGGTTTCAGGCATGTTATAGTTAGAAATTAGCATTTAAAAAACCTTAGAAATTCACTGAAAAAAACATGGATTTCAGGGACGTTATAGTTAGTTGGACATTTCACTCGTACAAAAACATAGAAATTCCCCCGTTATGGTTAGTTCAGCTAACTATAACTCGTGCCCCCGCAATGCACTGCTGATGAGTCACATATTACATAATTCATTACATCATTCATGACATGGCTATTTAGAAAGCCCACTGAGGGCAACAGTATTTTACATGCCCGGAGTCATAACCTTGGAAAGGTTGAAGAGGAGTATCCCCTATGGTGAACTTCTCAGGGCCAAGAGGAACTGCGGTACAATAGAGGCATACAGTGAGGAGGAGAGAAACATGGTGGATAGGTTCAGAACACGGGGCTATACAGGAAGAACCATAAGGGCAGCAGTTGAGAAGGCATCACACAGAGACAGGATGAGCCTATTAACACCTAGGGTCAGAGAAGAGACCAAACGGGAGGTAAGGTTAATCACCACATACAACTGTGCCTCGCAAGCCATGCATCAAGTAGTGCGAAAACACTGGCACCTGGTCAGGACTGACATGACGATAGGCAGAATAGTCAGCCCTAGCCCTCATATCACGTATCGCAAATGTAATTCCTTACAGGACATCTTGGTCCTTAGTCACATGTCTCAGGGTGGGCACACTCAGGGGGTCCTGGTTGAGGGAAGTCTCTGGATTCCACAGATGTGGAAAATGTAAGGCCTGTGCAAGCTGCTCAAACATAAAGAGGTACAGTCTCCCCACTGGCAAGATTGCCAAAATACACAAATTCATCAACTGTAACAGAGATTATGTTGAATATGTCTTGACATGCATGTGTGGTCTCAGGTATGTGGGAAGTACCATTTTCCCCATAAAAAAAAGATCCTGGAACATTTGCATGCGATCAGAAACAAAGATCTAACATATACAATTGCTAAACATTGTGAGCAAGTACATGGGAAGGTCGCAGATATATGTTCTAAACTCTCATATTTTGGAATTGACAGGATCCCCGGCACATGCGAGATGGGAAGACCGCAAATGCAAGTGAGGCATATGGCGTCCAAATACATCATACAACTTCAGAGCAAGGTTCCCGGTGGCCTGAGCCATGATGAGGATCTCAACGTACACCTAGGGTAGAAGGCAGGTAAAACACATCTAGTGACCTTCTTTGCTGTGGACACTTACCATTTTCCCATGTTTCACAAAGTGCAGCATAGCAGGGATAGAGTATGAAATCCGACTGAATACACTTTAGTTTTGCTTTGTTTTCCACTGGTTGAGTCGATCAACTTATTTAAAAAAAATGTATGGGGCACACAAGTAAGATATTAGAACAAAAGGGATCACAGGGGCACGAGTTTACCACTCACTACTTAGGAATTTGTCACTAGGCAGATAACACCAGAAGTCTACTAGACACTATCAACTCGAAAAGTGATACCATTGGGGCACTGTTATAATAACAACACTGCTGGTTGCTATGCTCACTTGAGCAAGCACAACAAAAATAATAATTCGGGTTGTGGCACACATGTTGTCTTCAGAAGCCATTTAGGGCAATGCACTGGCCATCAGTATTGCCAAAATGATGTCTCTTACTAATGTATGTTTGCTTTATAAATTCATTTTACATGTCAATAATGCTCATTAAATGCTATTCATAATTGCATGTGTATTATGTATCAAACTGTTTTGAAAATCAGTGAGTGACTAAAGTAATCCAAACACGATAGTCTGTTTTCCCGTACTGTTCATGAACTGAGATTGTACCAAGTTCAGGGAAGTTTGTCTCCTATGTTTATCATTATTTCCACAACTTTGAGGGTTGAAAATGAAGCTCTTCTGGGTGTAACAAATGACTTTGACAAAGACCGTTCAGGTTGAAACGCGTCAGTCATTAAAAATACTTCTCTTCGTAAATCCCCGAGTGCGGCATTTCTTTGCACTGCTGCATAAGGACTTTCTGAATATATATATATATATATATTCACTGAAAAAACTATAGGTTTCACACCAGTTATAGTCAGCTGGAACTGACTATAACTGGTGTGAAACCTATAGTTTTTTCAGTGAATATATATATATATAGTTAGGAATTAGCATTTAAAAAACCTTTGAAATTCACTGAAAAAACTATAGGTTTCACACCAGTTATAGTCAGCTGGAAATTTTACTCGCATAAAACCATTGAAATTTCCACGTTATAGTTAGTTGGACTCACTATAACTTGTGCTGACCATGTCATGAGTGATGTAATATGTGACGTCATCAGCAGTGCATTGCACGCGCAAGTTATAGTGAGTCCAACTAACTATAACGTGGGAATTTCAATGGTTTTATGCGAGTAAAATTTCCAGCTGACTATAACTGGTGTGAAACCTATAGTTTTTTCAGGGAATTTAATAGGTTTTTTAAATGCTAATTCCTAACTATAACTGGTGTGAAACCTATGTTTTTTTCAGTGAATTTCATAGGTTTTTTAAATGCTAATTCCTAACTATAACTGGTGTGAAACCTATGGTTTTTTCAGTGAATTTCAAAGGTTTTGTAAATGCTAATTCCTAACTATATATAGGGCCTCGAACCTATGAAATGTAAGATTTTTTATAATGAATCCTATATTGTATATTTATATAATACTATTTTCTTATTAAAAAAAATTGTAAAATTTTTTTTTGCCGTGGAGCGCTCCCGGGGCGCGTACCGGGGAGCGCCCCGGTAAGCGCAATTTTGCGGTACGCCCCGGGGCGCGTACCTAGGGGGCGTCCCGTTACCGCTATTGCCGCGAACGAAAACATCCTTGTGATGTATCGCGTAGCCGCGTCCGCGTGATACGTACGGCGTAAGCGTGCCCGGAAGCACCCACGCGCATACGAACGCGCTACATAAGCGCCCCGGGACGTGCCCCGGGGCGCACCCAAACATCATCGTGACGTATCGCGTAGCCGCGTCCGTGTGATACGCAAGGCGTAAGCGCACCCAGAAGCACTCGAGCGCATACGATTGCGCAACGTAAGCATCCGACGCGCCGCGCCCCGCGGGCGCGTAGCGTAAGCGTGTCGGGTCATGTGACCTGACAATAACACTTTTTATTGGTGCAGAACAGTTTTGGTTTCCAAATGATGAAAGCCCGGGTCATGTGACCTGAAAATAACACTTTTCATTGGTCCAGGACATTTTTTTTTTCCATTGATGAAAGCCCCCACCTTTTTTCCTTATTCAGACTTTGTCCTTTGACTGAGGAAGACCTGTTTGGAGATCTGTGACTAATATTTTGTACTTTAAAATGGCTACAGTAGCAGCAGCAGCTGGAGCATCTGCACCACCACCACCAAGAGGACTACCACAACATCACATTGGTGGTCAAGAAGAAGAAGAGGAGGAGGAGGAGGAGGAGGAGGAGGAGGAGGGGAGTAGGACATTCCTGCCAGAAGACAATACCCCATATAGGCCAAAGCAGCACATTGTATGGGAGTTTTTTCCATCCCAGAGGGCAAGAAGAAAGTGAATGCGCCAAAGGTGACTTGCCAAATCTGTGGCTCTGAACTTTCAAGGGGGAGCCCTAATAAGAAATATTCATTTGGCAATAACACCATGATTCGGCACATGCAGCGCAAGCATCCCAACAACTATGCTGCGGCAGAGGTGAGAGAACTGGCCAGTAACCCTCCCCAATCTTCACCCAGCACCTCCAAAAGAAAGCAACCCACTCCATCGGGACCAGAGACAAGGGAGATGGTCCCAAACATACAACCACAGTATGGTGAATTCAAGATCACTTGTATTTTTTGTGGTAAGACCATCACCTATGGTGAGCAGAGCATAAAGCTCATCAACCGTGCTGGTGACAACCTCAATTGCCCCAAAAAACCATAATTTTTTCCTTATTTTTCTTTGCTCCAGTTGAGCCGTTTACAATTCCCTGTTTTTTGTTTCTCCCCATAAAAATAACCAAAAAATTATAAAATAGTTCATAAAAGCCAAAAAAAGTACAAAATGTTCAAAAAAACATTAGAAAAAATATGAAACAACAAAAAGAAGAAAAAAAACAGTTATTTTTAAAACTACCTCCAATTTATAAAAAAAGGCTACATTTTTTAAAAAACCTGTCATTCTTTTTTCCCCATGGTACGCTCCCCGGTACGCTCCCCGGTGCGCGTACCGGGCTATCCCCCTGCGAAAATCGAAAAAAAAAATTTTTTTTTTTTGCCCAGCAAAGCCCTTTTATGGCCCCCACATCAAACCTATGGGGTCAGGGAGGGTCTACCCTGCCCCCTTTTGGTCATTTCCCCCTTTGTTTTTGCCACCTCTTGTGTCTCGATCCTACCGAGACTCAAGATGGCGGCCGCTCCGGACTGTTTGAAATGTTGACAGACACCCGAGAGCCAATCAGCTTTCCGCACGCGAACTCGTGTAGCGCGCTGGTACGCGCCCCGGTGCGCGTACCGGGGCGTGCTTATAGATATATATATTTTTTGAACATAAATTACTCAAAATCCTCTGGAGCACATATCTTGAGACATAGCAAAGGCACATCGAGCTACCAGTCCCTACAATTTTGCCAAGTTTCGTGGGAATCCATTCAGCCGTTCGGGCTAAAAGTGAGTTCAACCGCCCTATGGAAATTAACATGGGGAAAACACGTTTTGGGACCCCCCTTTTATCTCGGCCCCCGCTTGACGAATTCCCCCCCAAACTTTCAGGGAAGGAGCTGGCCATTTTCTTGGAGAAATTCAGCCAATTCCGTCAATCAACGCCAAAGTTATTCCCAATAGAATGTTGCAGATTTCCTATGGAAACTAGGTCCTAACTATAACTACCTACTGGCAACCGCCAGTAGGTAATATATATATATATCTATATATATATATATATATATATTGTTTTTTGGGCGCAATGTGGTCTTGTAACAGGATCGCTCTCCAGCGGGTGCCGGCGTTGGGCCAGACCAATGGCCCAAAAACAATTTTTGGTACAAAGGACGCCGCACACAGCAACTTCAGTTCACAGATTTATTTCAGTGCCCAGTCTAACACCAACGCGTTTCAGCCTGACGGCCTTGCTCAATAAATCTGTGAACTGAAGTTGCTGTGGGCTGCGTCCTTTGTACCAAACAAAAAGAAAAAGAAAAAAAAAATATATATATATATATTCACTGAAAAAACCATAGGTTATAGACCATATATAGTTAGGAATTAGCATTTACAAAACCTTGAAAATTCACTGAAAAAACCATAGGTTATAGACCATATATAGTTAGGAATTAGCATTTAAAAAACCTTATTTTACTCACACAAAACCATTGAAATTCCATATATAGTTAGTTGCACTAACTATATATCGCGCACCCGCAATCCACTGCTGATGATGTCACATATTACATCATTCATGACATGGTCAGTGACATCACTGATGACATCACTGATGACATCTCAAATGACATCACTGATGACATCACTGATGACATCATCCAGTGACTGTGTGTTTCTATAAAGTTTAAATATGTTTTACATATTGAAGAATGAGTAGATGTATAACTGTCTGGACGAAGGATTTAGTAGGTGCATGACTGAATGTATGAGTGAGTGATTAAATGTGTCTCACTGAGTGCATGGGTTAGTGACTAAACTGTCTTAATTTGTGCATCATTATGTCTGTTGTTCTGTAAACTGCTGCATGTGTTGATCAGTAGCTATATGATTAACTATATGGGTTATTGATTGATTGTCCAAATATTTGTATGGGAGACTGAGTGTGTGTGTGGCTGGCTGGGAGGTGTGTGACTCTGTCCAGATCAATGTGTACTTGTATCAATGATTCTATAAGAAAGTAAGTATGTGTTAGTATATGTTTGAAAATGTAAGGTGCTCTATGTTTAACTGTATAGACAAGAAAATGGAAGTGTGATTGATTCTTTACAGGACTGACTAGGTGTGTGAGTAACTCCATGGATGAGTGGCAGAGTGTGAGTGTCTGTATAGATGTATGAGTGCATATGATAGTGTTGTAAAGATGAGTGATTGTATGTATGAATGATTGTATGGGTGAATGAGTGAATGTGTGTGTAGACGTAGGAATCAGTGAGTACGTATGTAGTAACTAGTATTGGTGTGTCAATGGTTTCAAAAATTATACTCTGTTTTTAACACTGGGTGAAACAGAGGTTATATTAAAATGTGAGGAGATGCATTGTATTGTCACATGAATGATATCATCAGTGATGTGGTCATTGATGTCAAATGAGATGTCATCAGTGATGTCATCAGTGATGTCATTTGAGATGTCATCAGTGATGTCATCAGTGATGTCACTGACCATGTCATGAATGATGTAATATGTGACATCATCAGCAGTGGATTGCGGGTGCGCGATATATAGTTAGTGCAACTAACTATATATGGAATTTCAATGGTTTTGTGTGAGTAAAATAAAGTTTTTTAAATGCTAATTCCTAACTATATATGGTCTATAACCTATGGTTTTTTCAGTGAATTTTCAAGGTTTTGTAAATGCTAATTCCTAACTATATATGGTCTATAACCTATGGTTTTTTCAGTGAATTTCAATGGTTTTTTAATAGCAAATATCATAAGCTGTTGAATGTCAAGTACGTGGTAAGTGAAAACATTTTCGTGTTTATGCACACTGATCTGCTTTGAATGGTGCCCCCCCCCTCATTTCTATTAGGAGTACTCTCTCTTTGCACATAGTGAAGGGTAGTTAACGCAGGCCTTTGCCCCCGTTGTAATACGTCGTGCCTGCTTCTCTCTCCATTTGATTGATTGTTATCCAAGTATTTACTGTTTTAGAATTAGTTCTCTTTGGTTCATTCTCTATTTACAAACAAACACAGAGTCGCAATACTCTGTTTAGTCTTTGCAGATAACGAAAAATCGTGTAAAAAAAAAGAAAAGGAATCGAGCAAAATCAGTAGGCCACTAATGGGATCTCTTTTTGACCTCGCTAAAATAGAAACATTAGGAACAACCCCTCATGACAAATACAAAACTAGTGAGATGAACTGAACTCCACACAATGATGGCTGCAAAACAGCTCGGCTCCGCCACCCACCCCGCCCAAAATAACGATAAAGAGCGGCTGCCATGATTGGTTGCGGAATGGCCACAACGGAGCTACGAAATGGTGCTGCTCTCATGCTAACCCCAGCTTCAGTCTGAAACATCCAGAAACACTGTAGACTACCAATTTGATCAGTTCCGGTAGCGCCCCAATGTAACCCGGTAGAGAAGAACTAGCCCTCCCCTCTTTGACTGATGGTTCTTGTTGCCTGTCCTTTCTGTTGTCATTTAACAGAACTATTTAGCCTGCTGAAAGGGGTTGTGTTTCGACCGCTGGTTGGTGGAGACATTTTGACTATATTCTGGACCTGCGTTGTCGCGTAATGCGTCATATGACGCGCCGCGTTAGCGCATCCGGAAGTCATCCGGGGCGCGCAGCGCGTAACGTAAGCATAACAAGTCATGTGACTTGTTAATAAAACTTTTCATTGGTTCATTTTACTTTTCTTATTCTAATGATGAAAGCCTTGGTCATATCACCTAAAAATTACGCTTTTAATTACTTCCGAACATTATTTTCTCTTAAATATATGTTATAATGTTCCAAGCTAATGTACTTTCCCGGAAATTTTACAACTGTCCTGCAAGTAAAATATATTCTTTTTTCGAGAAAAAGAGCGTTTCTTCGTCCCATGACGGAGCCGTTGAGCAAAAGAGGGTCGACCTGCTGTCTTAGTCGCCGATACGCCTGAATATGAGATTCTTATCGATCACTTTATGTTGCAGGAATAGAAAACACAACAGCCCTTGACCATTTATCTTTACTGCGTTCCTTCGTATTATACCTTTTACCCTTCATGTAATTGGTCTGCTTTATTTCACTTGCCTTTTAATGATTCTAAAACAGTGACTATTAATAAAAACTTTACCAATGTATACACTACTACCATGTTTTCTTTTAAAAACCTTTATTGTGAAAATTTCATTATACAAATACGAGCCTATAACCACGTGGGCCTGCCACGGAGCAAACTGTAATCGTATATGATGAATAGACATTTACACTGTAGAGGAACGTAACGGGCGGGCCATTAGGTTGCAAAAACTAAGGTGTCTAACAGTTACGGAATCGGTGGACGTACATTTTATAATTAAAATACGACAGAGCCAGTTACAATAAAATTATCTAGATATACATTTGCGGGCAAGTACCATGCGTGACGTTAATTCGAACTTTCAATAGTACAGTAATCAATAACACATCAGAACCTAATATCAATAGGGATGTCGAAATACTCAATCAATTCTCGTCCCCGCCCGCCATGTGCTTCAAAACTGCATACGTATCTCGTGATTTCAAGGTTCTGCAACCAGTACACAACAAGGAGTTACGAGTCCCATTTATTCCGGCGCCATTTTGGGCGAGGACGGGCAGGTCCAGGATATAGTCAAAATGTCTCTACCAACCATCGACTATGATGATGTTCATATGCTGTATTTATTAGAGTAACACTCATCTGCCCACATGAAATTAATTTACCACAATCTAAACATGTCATTTTAATCTTTCCAAAGTTCTTCTAAATATTTGGGACCGTTTCCCTTGCCTCTGAAGCTCTCAGTGCCACTTCTTTGATGAATGTACTAGCAGGTCAGGGGTTCTCCTCCAAATCTCTCTTTTATGCAGCACTATAATTAATTGGTGCCACCTCTCCATATGACGATGCATGGTATAGTTACCACAACTATATATTTTTTCGGTTCCTCTGGAGAGTTCATCGTGGCAGATGAAGCGTGTAACATACCGGGCATTTACCTTTTTTTGCATGTACAGGAAAGGAAAAAAAAATCGAGCGTTCGAGTTCTTAGGTGTCCCAGGGCCATTTTAGTGGACCAGGCCCAAATCCAAAGAACAGCTATCTCACAGGCTAATGGGGCGACCCACGCCGAGTTTCAGCATTGTAGGATGACCACACAAGTACAGCAACTTGCTAGACATCACCTCGGTGCCATCCGGATCTCGGCGCCCCACTGCAGATGAAGTGCCTCTCAACTATGAAACCACCACGGTGACATCCGGATCTTGGCGCGTTGTGCTGCCTTCGGCCTATTCGCACATCGGTCCGCTACTGACGCCATCTCACAGGCTAATGGGGTGACCCACGCCGAGTTTCAGCATTGTAGGATGACCACACCAACAACTATATATTTTTTCGGTTCCTCTGGAGAGTTCATCGTGGCAGATGAAGCGTGTAACATACCGGGCATTTACCTTTTTTTGCATGTACAGGAAAGGAAAAAAAAATCGAGCGTTCGAGTTCTTAGGTGTCCCAGGGCCATTTTAGTGGACCAGGCCCAAATCCAAAGAACAGCTATCTCACAGGCTAATGGGGCGACCCACGCCGAGTTTCAGCATTGTAGGATGACCACACAAGTACAGCAACTTGCTAGACATCACCTCGGTGCCATCCGGATCTCGGCGCCCCACTGCAGATGAAGTGCCTCTCAACTATGAAACCACCACGGTGACATCCGGATCTTGGCGCGTTGTGCTGCCTTCGGCCTATTCGCACATCGGTCCGCTACTGACGCCATCTCACAGGCTAATGGGGTGACCCACGCCGAGTTTCAGCATTGTAGGATGACCACACCAACTTGCTAGACATCACCTCGGTGCCATCCGAATCTTGGCATCTCAACGCCTAGTGGTATCTTCCATACAGAAAATATTGTTACGCTGCCTTTGGCCCCATTCGCACATCAGTCCGCAACTTAGACATCACCTCGATGCCATCTGGATCTTGGCATCTCAGCGCCTTGTGGTGTCAGTCAGAAAATATTGTTGCGCTGCCTTTGGCCCCATTCGCACATCAGTCCGCTACTGACACCATCTCACAGGCCAATAGGGCGCCCCACGCCGACTTTTACCATTGTACGATGGCCACACCAGTGGCACAACTTCCTAGACATCACCTCGGTGCCATCCGAATCTTGGCATCTCAACGCCTAGTGGTATCTTCCATACAGAAAATCTTGTTACGCTACCTTTGGCCCCATTCGCACATCGGTCCGCAACTTAGACATCGCCTCGGTGCCATCCGGATCTTGGCATCTCAGCGCCTTGTGGTGTATTCTCTTCAGAAAATATTGTTGAGCTGCCTTTGGCCCCATTCGCACATCCGTCCGCAACTTACACATCACCTCGGTGCCATCCGGATCTTGGCATCTCAGCGCCTTGTGGTGTCTTCTACTCCGAAAATATAGTAGAAAATATTGTTGCGCTGCCTTTGGCCCCATTCACACATCAGTCCGCTACTGACACCATCTCACAGGCCAACAGGGCGCCCCACGCCGACTTTTACCATTGTACGATGGCCACACCAGTGCCACAACTTGCTAGACACCACCTCGGTGCCATCCGGATCTTGGCATCTCAGCGCCTTGTGGTGTCTTCAAATCAGAAAATATTGTTGCGCTGCCTTTGGCCCCATTCGCACATCGGTCCGCTACTGACGCCATCTCACAGGCCAACGGGGCGCCCCACGCCGACTTTCAACATTGTAGGATGGCCACAGAAGTGCGACAACTTACTAGACACCACCTCGGTGCCATCCGGATCTTGGCGCGTTGTGCTGCCTTCGACCTATTCGCACATCGGTCCGCTACTGACGCAAACTCACAGGCCAACGGGGCGCCCCACGCCGACTTTCAGCATTGTAGGATGGCCACACCAGTGCGGCAACTTACTAGACACCACCTCGGTGCCATCCGGATCTTGGCGCGTTGTGCTGCCTTCGGCCTATTCGCACATCGGTCCGCTACTGACGCAAACTCACAGGCCAACGGGGCGCCCCACGCCGACTTTCAGCATTGTTGGATGGCCACACCAGTGCGACAACTTACTAGACACCACCTCGGTGCCATCCGGATCTTGGCGCGTTGTGCTGCCTTCGGCCTATTCGCACATCGGTCCGCTACTGACGCAAACTCACAGGCCAACGGGGCGCCCCACGCCGACTTTCAGCATTGTAGGATGGCCACACCAGTGCTGCAACTTGCTGGACACCACCTCGGTGCCATCCAGATCTTGGCGCGTTGTGTTGCCTTCGGCCTATTCGCACATCGGTCCGCTACTGACGCCGCCTCACGTGCCAACGTATTTTCTCCTAATTTTACACCCTATGCCGCATAACAGGTCATGTGACTTGTTTATAAAACTTTTCATTGGTTCATTTTACTTTTGGTTTCCTAATGATGGAAGGCTTGATCATGTGACCTAAAAACAACACTTTTCATAGGATGAAAACTTTTTTTTTTCCCCAAACGATGAAAGCCCCACCTTGTTTCTGGATGTTTCACACTGAAGCTGGCGTCAGCATGAAAGCACCACCATCTCGTAGCTCAGTCGTGGTCATTCCGCGAGCAATCATGGCAGCCGCTCCCCACCAGAAGCCTGCAGGAGTCGGAGCCCCCAAAACTTTTGATGAATTCTCAAGGCGGAGGGGACGCTTTCGGGAATGAGGTCCAAGACCTAGCAGACAAGCGTCCGATTTCCAAGGTGTCCCAGGGCCATTTCAGTGGACCAGGCCCAAAAAGGAAACAGCCTGCTGCCATTTTGAGAGTCCTGTGACAGCCGCCTATCGCTGCACCGCAAGAGTGGGCGCAACTCAGCTGAATTGCGGCTTTTGACACAGTGGACCAAAAACGGACGGAATGGCAACTGAAACGGTAAAGGGGCGCCCCACTACAACAGATGACACTCCACCTGGAGAGGCCCGTTCACGCCGCCTCCCCCGGGGCGCTCCACGCCGTTATTCGGAGCAGCATTGTAGGATACCAAAACCAGTGCGGCAACTTACTGGACATCACCTTGGTGCCATCGTTCTGCTGCCTTGGAACTATTCGCGCAACAGTTTGCTACTGATGACCCACCCCCCGCGACGCCCCATGCCGTTATTTGCTGGGTGGCAACTTACTAGACATCACTTTCGTGTCATCTAGATTTCGGCGCGTTCTGCTGCCTTGGAACTATTCGCACAACAGTTTGCTACTGATGACCCACCCACTCGCGACGCCCCACGCCGGAAATCTGGACGTTGTGCTGCGTTGGGACTATTCGCACAGCCGACCGCTACTTCGTTGTTTTTCCCTAAAAATGTTTATATGTTATTACTATTTTTGTTTTCTTGTATATATTTATAAATTATTAAAGTTTTATAATCTTACTACTTTGTCGGAGTGCTATATATTTTTAATGTGACACATAATTGTAAAAACTTTGATGTACAAACAGTCATCCCTGGAATCTTCCGCTTCAGGCTCTGATCTACTATAACTCCTTTGAAGAGGGGTGATTCTTTACAGCTGTGGCCATAAACTACATCTGCAGGGCTAGCTGATACCCTAGGACCAGCCTGGACAATCGGACACAGAGGAAAAGGAGTGTCAGAGGGTGCGGTAGTGAATAGGGCGAAAGGGAGGTGTCGGGCGGGCACAGGGTGTGATTCTCAGGGAACAGCAGCGCAGATGGGGGAGGTTTATTACCCATGCATAAGACAGAGAGCGGGGGTGACCACTGCCTGGGGGAGATGTTTGCGAGGGTGGGGAGCCATGCTAAGGATCGACAGCGTGCACAGAGTGGGTCTGGTCAAGGCATCTAAAATGGCTGCCGTGCACGACAAAAGTGTGGCATTTGAAAAAAGACAAGATGGCGCAGACAATGTTTTTCAACACTTCCTGATTTCCTTCGAATCGTTCGAATCGAACGTTAACAGACGTTGGGGCATATTACCAAAGTTAAGCGATATTTATCCCTAACGATGCTTAGCAACGATTTTTTTACCGTCAGAAATTATCGCAGATAAACCTTGCTATTATCAAGGTTTATCGGAAATACGATAAAAAACGACCGCAATGCATTAATATCGCTGAAAACTCAGCGATATTCATGCATTACCGAGCTAATGCTCTTAGCCATGTTATCCACCTCCCATTGGATAACATGGCTAAGAACTGCTCAGGGCAGGTGGTAGCTTTTAGAGATATTCGCCCTTATCTCGAATATTTCCAAAAGTTGATAATAGGAGATAGCGATGTTAGCGACTGTTTCCAGTCGCTAACATCTTGGCATGCCCACTTTGCATGTCATTAGTGATAAATATCACTCACATGCAAAGTGGGGCCCAAGATGGTCGCTATCTTCTACTAGCCGTCGCTAACTGGTGTTAGCAACAGCTAGGTAATACACATATAATTTTATCTCCGCGAAGCGGAGCGCTGTTACAGATATATATCTTGTTTCTGAACGTTAATTTCTCAAAATGCACTGAAGCACATATATTGAGACCTAGCAAAGGCACATCGGGCTACCAGTCCCTACAATTTTGCCAAGTTTCGTGCAAATCCATTCAGCTGTTCGATCCTACCGAGAGACAAGATGGCGGCCGCTACGGACTGTTTGGAATGTTTACAGACACCGGAGAGCCAATCAGCTTCGCTTCTCAAAGCTCCGTAACGCGAAAAGTACGCGAAGCGGTGCGCTGTTACAGATATATACCTTTTTTTGAACGTTAATTTCTCAAAATCCACTGGAGCACATATATTGAGATCTAGCAAAGGCACATCGGGCTACCAGTCCCTACAATTTTGCCAAGTTTCGTGCAAATCCATTCAGCTGTTCGATTATTATTATTTTTATTTTTTTTTGCCCCGCGGGGCCCTTTTAAAACCTCCACATCAAACCTAGGGGGTGAGCGACAATGTACTATGCCCCCTTATGGTCATTTGCCCCTTCGCTTTGGCCTCCTCTTGTCTCTCGATCCTACCGAGAGACAAGATGGCGGCCGCTACGGACTGTTTGGAATGTTGACAGACGCCGGAGAACCAATCAGCTTCGCTTCACAAAGCTCCGTTGCGCGAAAAGTCCGCGAACCAGAGCGCTGCCCGGTCCGCTGTTACAGATATATATCTTTTTTTAAACGTTAATTTCTCAAAATCCACTGGAGCACACATATTGAGACCTACAAAAGGCACATCGGGCTACCAGTCCCTACAATTTTGCCAAGTTTCGTGCAAATCCATTCAGCCGTTCGGGCTAAAAGTGAGGCCAACCGCCCTATGGAAATTAACATGGGAAAAACGCGTTTTGGGACCCCCCTTTTTTCTCGGCCCCCCCTTGACGAACCCCCCCCAAATTTTCAAGGGCTGCTCAGAAACAAAATGTGCCATTTTCCTGAAAATTTCAGCCAATTCCGTCCACAAACGCCAAAGTTATTAGACATAGAATTTTCAAAAAACCCATAGAGAAAAAATCCTAACTATATATACCTACTGGCGACCGCCAGTAGGTAATATATATATATATATATATATATATTATATAGTTAGGACCTAGTTTCCATAGGAAATCAGCAACCTTCTATTGGGAGTAACTTTGGCGCCGGTTAATGAATGTACGCAATTTCCTCAAAGAAGATGGCCCGTTATGCTCCGTTCCTTCCCTGAAAGTTTCGGGGGATTCGTGAAGCGGGGGCCGAGAAAAAAGGGGGGTCCCAAAACGTGTTTTCCCCCATGCAATTTTCCATAGGACGATTAGACATGGCTACAGCCCGAACGACTGAACGGAATTACACCAAACTTGGCAAAATGGTAGGGACTGGTACGCAGTGCGGTCTTTTTTTTAAATGGTGTAAATCCCTCCAGTAGTTTTTGAGAAAATTGTATTTGAAAAAAATTATATATCTATAGGCATTGCACCGTGCGTGCACTGTAAGCTTACTGTACTCTGCACCATCCAGAGTACGAGCTGCATGCTGATTGGCTGCCACTGTCTGTCAACACTCGAAAACAGAAATTGTTGGCAGCCATCTTGTGCCTCGGTAGACTGAGGCACAGGAAAGCAGAAAAACAAACGTGTAGAACTCAAAAAGGGGGCAGGGTAGAAGCACCCTGACCCCCTAGGCCTGCTCAGGGGGTCCCACAAGGACCCCCCAGGCCAAATTAAAAAAGAAAAAATGTTTTTTTATAAATGGCCGGGTGCGCGCACCGTACACGCACCGTACGCGGACCGTACAAGTACGGTACGCGTACGGTGCGTGCACCCAGCCATTTCTTTAAAAAAAATAACTTTTTTTGGGCATGGGGGGTCCTTGTGGGACCCCCTGAGCAGGCCTAGGGGGTCAGGTTGCTTCTACCCTGCCCCCTTTTTGAGTTCTACACGTTTGTTTTTCTGCTTTCCTGTGCCTCAGTCTACCGAGGCACAAGATGGCTGCCAACACTTCCTGGTTTGGAGTGTTGACAGACAGTGGCAGCCAATCAGCATGCCTTTCACAGGAAAGCAGCATGCTCATTGGCTGTCAACACTTCTAACCAGGAAGTGTTGGCATTCATCTTGTGCTAGGTAGACCGAGGCACAAGAAAGCAGAAAAACAAACGTGTAGAAAAAAAGGGGGCAGGGTAGAAGCACTCTGACCCCCTAGGCCTGCTCAGGGGGTCCCACAAGGACGCCCAAGGCCAAAAATGATTTTTTTTAAAACCTGGTATGTTCATTTAATAATTACCCCCAAGGGGGACCAAATCATGGGGGCATAGTGATAAAGAAGTGTGGGGGGTGCCCAATCCCCCCACACTGCCCCGGGGACCGCCGCCCTCCGGGGCAAAGCAAAGCAGCCCCCTGGTGCATACTGGAGACTCCTGGTGGGATAGTTGCCCCCCAGGGACCCCCAGTATGCAAGGGGAATTAGTTCCCCCTCTGCAAACACGCCCGGCGGCTGCGTTGCAGAGAGGTGTAAAAAAGGGTGTGGCCTCCTTACACCTCTCTGCAATGCAGCCCACTGGCTTATACTGGAGGCTCCTGGTGGGCTAGTTGCCCCCCAGGGACCCCCAGTATGCAAGGGGAATTAGATCCTCCTCTGCAAACGCGCCAGGGGTTGGGCTGCAGAGTGTTGTAAAAAGGGGGTGTGCCCTCTGAACACCTGCCTGCAAAAATTTAGTAAATCAGTATAAAAAAAATAACAATTAATACATTTAAAAATTGTCATTTAAAAAACCTTCGAAATTCACTAAAAAACATAGGTTTCAGGCCTTATATAGTTAGGAATTATCATTAAAAAAACCTTTGAAATTCAGTGAAAAAAACATAGGTTTCAGGCCTTATATAGTTAGGAATTAGCATTTAAAAAACCTTGCAAATTCACTCAAAAAACCATAGGTTTCAGGCCTTATATAGTTAAGAATTAGCATTTAAAAAACCATTGAAATTCACTAAAAAAACTATAAGTTTTAGGGGTGTTATATTTAGCTGGACATTTCACTCATACAAAACCATTGAAATTGCTCCTATATAGTTAGTTGTACTCACTATATTTCGCGCACCCGCAATCCACTGCTGATGATGTCACATATTAGATCATTCATGAGATGGTCAGTGACATCACTGATGACATCTCAAATGACATCACTGATGACATCACTGATGACATCATCCACGTGACAATCACATACACCTTTTCATACACTAGTAAAATCTTTCATCACTCTTTGTAAAATACAGAGTATCATATTTGAATCCATTGTCACAGCAATACAAGTATCTAAAAACCCACTCAGTGATTCATAGATGTATGCACACATCTAATCACTTACCTGTAGATTCACTCATACATGTTGTCAATGAACAATAGAACACTATCAAAAATACTTATACACCTATATCGACATTACACACCAGCACACATCCTATTCACATATGAAGTCATCCTACTCACCTATGCAAACAATGGATCATACTTACATATTTACGTAGCTACACACCTATACAAACACCACTTCATCTATTCATTTAGATAGTAAGTCATACTTAGTGAATTATAAAATCATTATTACAAGTATACAGTTATTCATACAGTCACTCATACAATCATTGAGTCTTATTTATACTTATTTATTTACAACAACTGACACATACACTGCCTTTTATTTTTCTAGTTTGTTGGACATGTACCATTGAGAAATATATATATATTCACCACACCCATAAAGAGATTCACTCACCCAAACAACTGTTAGAACATGTAGTTTTAACTTCATATATCTACTGAATCAACTATTCACCCATCTTTGGACAGTCGCACCCCCCCCACCGAACCACCCACACTTTCACTCTCCCGTACAAATACTCAGTTAACTAATCAATAACTAATATAGACTTTCACATAGCTAGTACCCAACTGTAGAACCAGTTTACACAACAACTGACAAAGTGATACAGATATTCACACAGTTTAGTCACTATCCACTATATTTAGTGAGACACTATAAATTGGTCAAGTAAACAGTCAATTACACTGCTACTAAATCCTCCATCCAAATATTTATTTATATATATCCACTCATTCTTCAATGCAAATTGCTATATATATAATGCATAGTTAAATAACGAAGCAAACCACATTCACTGGATGATGTCATCAGTGATGTCATCAGTGATTTCATTTGAGATGTCATCAGTGATGTCACTGACCATGTCATTAATGATCTAATATGTGACATCATCAGCAGTGGATTGCGGGTGCGCGAAATATAGTTAGTACAACTAACTATATAGGGACAATTTCAATGGTTTTTTATGAGTGAAATGTCCAGCTAACTAAAACACCCCTAAAACCTATAGTTTTTTGAGTGAATTTCAAAGGTTTTTTAAATGCTAATTCCGAACTATATAAGGCCTGAAACCTATGTTTTTTTCAGTGAATATATATATATATATATATATATATATACATATATATATATATATATATATAATTATTGTCTTTATTCTCTATACGTATCTTTATGTCATATGAACTATCTTCAACCTCACTAGAGACTGTGATTCATGTGAATATTGGGTAATTCAGAATTTTAATAATATTAGGTATTTCTGGCATGTCTATGTCGAGGTATGTGAGACTGTTTTTATCATTATAGCCCACTTGGGCAATATGCAGATAGGTTTGCATAAAGTATTTATTTTGCATATTGAACATGTATGTAAAGGAGCATTTGTACCCAACTTGCACACTATTTAACTGATCATGTTTTTACATGCACATTGTTTTTATGACACACATTTATGATTATTTGTAAGTGGTCACCTTGATTGAATTGTGACTTTTGGCTAGGAACGTGTGTCTGGAGAATTGTGGCCCACTTGGTCGTTTTTCAGATTGTTGATTTTTGGATGATTTCATCTATATATATTTTGCACAGCAATTATGGTTTACATTGTAATATGATGTATAGTTTATCATTTTATTATGTTATGCATATGTGTAATTATGAACATGAGTAGTGTGTTGATTATCTGTTTGACTTATTGTTTACGAAATACCTCTACCACTGGTACCATTCGAACATGGTGGTACTTGTCTCAGGTTTATAACACTATATTATATTCACTTCAGGCATTTATGTTTATGACTGCCCTATTCAAATGCTTGGTGTGTGTTCTGCAAACCAATCAGTGATCAAGGCCAAGTCGCGGTAAGAACTTGTTGGGTTTTGGGAAAACCTTCACTGAAACAGCAGATCTACTGCGCGTACATTTTTGCTGGCTCATACGGCAAATATTGTTGGATTACATATAGATATATAGATTGATAGATAGATTGATAGATAGGTAGATAGATATATAGATAGATAGATATTATATTCAGTGGAAAATAAGATTTAAAGGGATGGTATCACTTCCAAGTATTGTAATAATATCTTACTTTATTTTTTAAAAGCCTTAGAAATTCTTTGAAAAAAACCAAAGGTTTAAGGCACGTTATAATTAGGTGAAAATGTCAGTTGAAACATACAAAGCACTCCAATTTACCAGTTATAATTATCTCAAGTAACTATAACTCATGCCCTAAAGTTACTAGAACTCTCACCCCCACCATGCCCAGTATTGTTAACAATGATGTCATTTCAGATGTTGATGGAAATAACTCTATGCTCCAGCTTGGCACTTATTCTACCCAGTCAAATGTACAAGAAGACAACCATTAATGGTTCATTCTTCTCTGTACAAGCTGCTAAATTACGAATCACACTTTCAGTAAAGATAAAAGCCATCCAAAATCATCTGGAATTTAGGAGAATGGTGGTTCTTTCTTCCCCGGAAGGAAAATGCCTAGTACCAACAAATACATCCAAAACACATAACAGAGTAGAACAACATTCCTTCTTTCATTCAGTATTGTCTGTAACTCCCCAATAACACACAGAACAATCACAACAAGAGTATCTTGTTAGGTGCCAGAGCATATCACACTTTATTCCTGATTAATAAAATAATAAACAAATAAAAAAAATCTAAGAAAATGATGCAGCCAACTAGGGAATTGTAAATCTTTTCTGCAAATTTGCTTCCTGCATCACAACTCATGTCACGTATAAATTAGGTCTTGGTGGCACAGCAGCAGACGGTCAGTGAATTTAAATAAATACCAATGGTATTTACAAGGGTATCCGGACTTCTTTCTTGAACCTTTGGCGTATGCATTCAATCTACACCTCTGATCGGGCACAAGATCACCAAATATCGCTTCAGGAGGAAGGACTTGAAGTTGCATCCTGAGGGCAAAACCCAACTTGTGTTTTGGACCACAGAAGTAAAATAACTGTGAACATATCAGATTCTCACCACCACCTCAGCACTGCAACAGATTCTAAAATATTGCTTGATGCAAGCGTGCACAACAAATGTTCCCTCAGATGGCTGTTTTATATTGCTGGGATTTGAACTTTGTAACCTGCAGATCGCCACATGTTGTAATGTTAGTGTGATTATCATTGGATTTGCTAAGTCAAATGTTTGGTCCAATTAGGGACCACCTCTAAAATATTTTGAAAGGTGCTAACCGTCTGAAGAACCCTATATAGATTGGTTTGCAGGCACAAACACCCTAAAGAGTTCAACTGGTTGACCAATTTTATGAACCATGCTCCTGCAAAGTATTCAATTATCCAACCTCTAAGATTGAGCATTAATGAGACTGCCTGGCAGGGTGGTGAACAGTGCTGCTGAGTGGGTCTGGCTAACATCTGGTTGCACTAGCTGCAAGGACTCCTTGTGTAGAACTAATTGTATTAATGAATTCAGCCCAACACATGACGGCTTGACCAGAAAATATGGTTGTAAGTTGTACAACATTAGAATTATATGACTTACCTTCACTTAGGATATCTTTGAAATATATTGTTATAAGGTTGATCTTTAAGGAAAAACAGCATCATGGTGTCAGTGGGACTGGAGTCCTAAACTTTCAGGCCAGGACCAAGAGACCTCAACCTCTAGACAGTGAGATGCATTCACTGATCCCCTGTGTTTGACATTCTGAAGTTCATGAATCAATTCAGAGAAAGTCCAAGTTATATGTATACACTTTAAGCAGTGAACATGCAAACAAGTTCTGTTCTGCTCTGTGCTGAGCCAGTATACCTGTCCATGAAACCACCCCAGTTTAAAGCTCAGACCGAAAAGCCGCTTGGAACCAGCGGCAGCTTAACCACTAGGGCGGAGGAGTGTTGCCTCACTGCCTCCTCGCAGTGCGAGAAGCAGAAACATAACATTTTAATAACTTTTAGTTATTACCATTTCATGTTTGATTGCGGGTGGGCGGGACTGTTCTGAGACTAGGGTAGGGGAGGAGTGGTGTGCCTGCCAACTCCAGAATGTGCAAAGATTGTTTCGTCGGCCCCCTGCGGCAGCCCAAGCCAGTGCAGCATACATGGAGAAATAGCCTCCCCAAAAGCCCTTCACAACGCTGCTTGGATTGGCTTAGGGGAGGGAGGGAGCCTAGCTGCCTGCTTCCCAGAGAGCAGGAGAGCAGAGAAGACGTGTGACCTGGCCTGCGGAAAAAGCTACGTTTAATTATGTATTTTTTAAATTAAATTAAAGCATCCCCCATGTGACCCCCCTCCCTGCACGACCCCCGCACCCACACCCACAAGTCATGCCAACCGCGACTGCTTGGAACAGTTGTAGACGTGAAATGTCACCACAGACTAAGGGTGCAGAGAAAGAATATCGATGTGGAAATATCGGCATGCCTGAATATCGAAGTATGAATATTGTTGGTGTTAAATATCAAGGTAATATCGCTGTAAATAATATCAAATGTCTTGTTATGTAGTAGTATCAAATTGAAAATTATCGATGTAGAAAACATTGATGTAAAATATATCGATGTAAGTAATATCTCAAATTTTTTAATTTTTTATTTTATGTTGGTTTTTATAAATTTTTAAAGTTTAAATAAAAATATTTTGTTCAAATAATTTATTTTTATTTATTTTAATATTTATTTTAGGAGTGGGATGTTGGGTTTATAGGGGATAAGGATGGGTAGTAATTTAAAAATGTTGTTTAAAATGTAATATATTGTAATAATTTGTATATATTTAAGGAGTGGGATAATGAGTTTATAGGGAATAAGAGTGAGTAGTAATTTAAAAATATTGCTTAAAATGTAATATATTTTAATAATTTGTTTATATTTTAGGAGCGGGATGTTGGGTTTATAGGGGATAAGGATGGGTAGTAAATTAAAAATAGTGTGGGTATTAATTATATTTAGCAATATTAAATACATTTTTGCTGTGGTATATAGAGCTTTTATTGAAACTAATTTTTGAGTTATTGAAATATGTTTAAAAATTAATTTTCAAATATTTAAAATTTAAAAATAAATAAAAAATTAAACAAATTTGAAATAAAATTGTTAGGGAAACTAATATTTTAAATTTAGGTACATGAAAATTATAATTATTAATTTCATGACTTTTAAAAATATATACATTTATACTTTTCAATTAAAAAATGTTTACATTTTTTTTGTATAAAATAATATTAATACTTTTTGGAAAATTGTGTAAAGGATTATTAATTATCTTAAAATATTGGTGGAAAATGTGGCGCCACGCTGACATTGACAAAGGCTGTCATGGGCGAAATGCATTTGTCAGCCACGGTGATTACATAAAAGAAACTGACAATGTAATTAGACTCGAGTGTGCTCTACGAGCTTTGAGGGAGCAAAGGACTTTGAAACAATATATATATATATATATATATATATATATATATATATATATATATATATATATTCATTGAAATAAACATAGGTTTCAGACAAGTTATAGTTAGGAATTAGCATTTAAAAAACCTCAAAAATTCACTGAAAAAATCATAGGTTTCAGGCAAGTTATAGATAGGAATTAGCATTTAAAAAACTCAGAAATTCACTGAAAAAAACACAGGTTTTAGGGGTGTTATGGTTAGTTGGACATTTCAGTCGTACAAAACCATTGAAATTCCCCCATTATAGTTAGTTGTACTAACTATAACTTGCGTGCCCGCAATCCACTGCTGATGATGTCACATATTACATCATTCATAACACAGTCAGTGACCCCCTCCCCCGGGGCTGACCCACTCCGTTGGAGACCGTGGGGGGATCCCCAATCCCCCCACGGTCCCGCCGGCTCCCTGCCTCCTGCAGGAGCCGGCATTGCTTTTCCATATGGGGAGCAGCTAACATGCTGCTCCCCATATGGAAAAGCAATCTGCTTTGCTTCATGGAAGCGAGAGCAGGTTTCCCTACTACTTAATAATATGATTATATTCAGACAGACATATTTATATTCAGATAGAAATGTAGGCAGACAAATCAGGAAGGGTGCAACGCATCAGTGAGCACCTGATGTGCAGAGTCTATAATAGTGGGCTAAACTCCTGATAGTACAATTTTGCTCATTGAGGGTCCTGAGTCCCTTCTCAATTGATTTGCAAGAGAATGCCCACTTGCATTCCTGTTTACATAGCATGACTTCGGTGTCTCCCCCCCCCCCCGAGGTGGTTTCTGGATGGCCTCAATATTTTGCCATACAATGAAATGCTCTGCCAAGTGAGCCTTTGTGGCCTTGCATTTGATTCTGCTACTGTGTGGGTTACACGTTTATCTTCTGGGAGTGTAGATCAACTCACAGGGGCTTGTAATGCTCTAAACATCGGGTTTCGTCCGGGAGGCTCCACCTTAGATAATATAATTTCCCTATCATATTTAGTACAACAAACAACGGCTTGGGACAATCAGCCGCTTTTCCCCTGCTTTATTGTTTACACAGCAGCATTTGACGGGGTAGACCGAAACATCCTATGGAAGAAATTGGCCTGTTGAAATATCTGCCCGAAACTACTACAAGCCATCAGATCGCTGTATACCAAACTTGAGTAAGAGTCAAACTCTTGTGCGATACAGCCACAGAAAAAATCAGCACAGATAACGGGTTAAAGCAAGGCTGTGTTCTTGCCCCTCTGCTTTTTAATCTATACACAGCAGATCTGGGCAACGCACTGCACAGAGCAATTCTGGCGACTCCCAGGATTGGGGGAACCAGAATCCAGTTGATACACTATGCAGACGACCTGGTCCTCTTGGACCATACCAAAGTTGGCCTTCAAAAAGTCCTAACAGCACTAGCAGAGTATAATGCCAAAAACAAGCTGGTCGCAAACTCAACGAAATCAAAGATAGTAATCTTTGGCCGTCATCCGAAACAGAAGGTAATGAAATGGAGTCTGGGACCATTAACATTGTCCAGCACACAATCGTACAATTATCTCGGAGGCGGGCTCAGCGAAACAGGCAGGCCACAGGCTCATCGACATAAGCTCCAGCAGAAAGGCAAAATGGTTACTTATGCCATCTGTAAACTTAACACCACCTTGGAAAGTCCAATTACCGTAGCTATCAAACAAGTCCTGAGGGCAAAATTGCTACCTTCCCTCAACTACGCGATACAGGCGTTCCCAGGCAAATTGGTGCAAGACCTTGAAAAGATCAATTGTGCAGCCTACAAGAAACTATTTTTTCTTCCGTCGTGCACAAGGAACTCTCTAATTTGCTTGGAATTTAACCTTAACCGATAATCTTTGGAAGAACTTGCAAGTCTGGCAAAATACTTTTACTTAACCACTGTGGCCCCAGAGAACTCAATGAAGTTTGTTATAAACAAAATATTTAAAAACCCGGGCCACCCTTGGTCAACCGGTCTTGCCTCAGCCAAAGACCTCTTGAACCTAGCTACAGAGAACTGGGACCCCAATATAATTAAGTATACAACTATTAAAACATCCGTAAAAAAGCAAGTAAGATCATGCTCTCGAAAACTGGATATTGAAGTTTTGACAGCTAGAGGCTTCCACGAGGCCCAAAGCTCCCTTCACACATCATATGGCCCCAAACCACACCTCATACAGCCGGTGGGGAGGCAAGCCCTACAAAGGATTCTTGCAGCTAGACTGCGCGTGCTGCCTTTAAAACACCTGTATCCTTCTGTGAAAGTAAGACCAGCGATTGCGGAGTGTCGCCTCTGCCATTACAAGCGTGAAACACTGGCCCACGTCTTACTATGCTGTCCCACCCTGTTGTCAATCCGCCAAATCCATCTCAAGCCCATTCTCCTCCAACTGGGCACGCGGACAGCAAAGGAGGCAGTCCTTCAGCTATATTTGCTGGACACGGTGAAGCACATGGGTAATTTTGCTAAGTTCATCTATTATGCCCGACAAGCCCTAATGGACAGGTCAACCATGGCACAGCATGGAATTCATCCAGAGGAAGGCCCTATGCAGTCCGGCTCCCACTAAAAACTTGTCAGGTGCAGCCAAAGGAACAACATTTGCAGCATCTCAGAAAACAAAACACCAAATGGTGGTTTTAGGATTAAGTCGTATATATATACATATATATTCACTGAAAAAACCATAGGTTAGAGACCATATATAGTTAGGAATTAGCATTTACAAAACCTTGAAAATTCACTGAAAAAACCATATGTTATAGACCATATATAGTTAGGAATTAGCATTTAAAAAACCTTATTTTACTCACACAAAACCATTGAAATTCCATATATAGTTAGTTGCACTAACTATATATCGCGCACCCGCAATCCACTGCTGATGATGTTACATATTACATCATTCATGACATGGTCAGTGACATCACTGATGACATCACTGATGACATCTCAAATGACATCACTGATGACATCATCCAGTGACTGTGTGTTTCTGTAAAGTTTAAATATGTTTGATATATTGAAGAATGAGTGGATGTATAAGTGTCTGGATGAAGGATTTAGTAGGTGCGTGACTGACTGTATGAGTGAGTGAATAAATGTGTTGTACTAAATGCATGGGTTAGTGACTAAACTGTCTGAATGTCTGCATCAGTATGTCTGTTGTGATGTAAACTGCTGCATGTGTTGATCATTAGCTATACGAGAGGCTATATGTGTTATTGATTGGTTGCCCAAGTATTTGTATGGGAGATTGAGTTTGTGTGGGGGTGGCTGGGAGGTGTATGACTCTGTGCATAGGTGTGTGAGCAGTTGTTTCACTAGGTGTATGAGTTGAAGAGTGCATGTGGAAACAGCTACATGGGTGGTTGACTGTGTGCATGAGTGTATTGATGAGTGAATGGATATCTCAATGCTACATGTCATAGTAAGTACATATGTAAAACACAGTACATGTGAGAGTTGGCATATATAAATAACTGTGCATGAGAGCCACTGAATGTGTGAGTGGCTGTATGGATCATTGTGTACTTGTATCAGGGATTGTATAAGAGAGTAAATATGTGTTAGTATATGTTTGAATAAGTAAGGTGTGTATAACTGTATAGTTGAGGAAATGGAGGTGAGATTGTTTCTTTGCATGACTGACTAGGTGTGTGAGTAACTCCATGGATGAGTGACAGTGTGTGAGTGTCTGTATACACTGAGTGTATCTAAGGTTATATTAGAGTCTGAAGAGGTTTATCGTATTAGCACAAGAATGATGTCAAATGAGATGTCATCAGTGATGTCATCAGTGATGTCATTTGAGATGTCATCAGTGATGTCATCAGTGATGTCACTGACCATGTCATGAATGATGTAATATGTGACATCATCAGCAGTGGATTGCGGGTGCGCGATATATAGTTAGTGCAACTAACTATATATGGAATTTCAATGGTTTTGTGTGAGTAAAATAAGGTTTTTTAAATGCTAATTCCTAACTATATATGGTCTATAACCTATGGTTTTTTCAGTGAATTTTCAAGGTTTTGTAAATGCTAATTCCTAACTATATATGGTCTCTAACCTATGGTTTTTTCAGTGAATTTCAATGGTTTTTTAATAGCAAATACCATAAGCTGTCGAATGTCAAGTACGTGGTAAGTAAAAACATTTTCGTGTTTATGCACACTGATCTGCTTTGAATGCTGCCCCCCCTCATTTCTATTAGGAGTACTCTCTCTTTGCAGATAGTGAAGGGTAGTTAACGCAGGCCTTTGCCCCCGTTGTAATCCGTCCTGCCTGCTTCTCTCTCCATTTGATTGATTGTTATCCAAGCATTTACTGTTTTAGAATTGGTTCTCTTTAGTTCATTCTCTATTTACAAACAAGCACAGAGTCGCAATACTCTGTTTAGTCTTTGCAGATAGTGAAAAATCGTGTAAAAAAACAAAAGGGATCGAGCAAAATCAGTAGGCCACTAATGGGATCTCTTTTTGACCTCGCTAAAATAGAAACATTAGGAACAACCCCTCATGAGAAATACGAAACTAGTGAGATGAACTGAGCTCCACACCATGATGGCTGCAAGACAGCTTGGCTCCGCCACCCACCCCGCCCAAAATAACGATAAACTCTATGGAAATATTACAAATATATACAACACACCAGCAAAGTAACAGGGTAAAACATTTTATTAAATAACTATTTACATAACTATTTTATACTTTTTGTTGCCTGATCCGGCTAGCTCAATCTATCGAGCATGAAACTCATGCACTCTGATAGTTCAAAGTTTTGAGGAGTGCTTGTTAGACTGTCTGAAGCTTATTTGCACCTGCTACAGCTTCACTATTCTCAATGTAAGTGGGGGCTGTTTGAGGACGTGACTGCATTTGAAAACAATGTGATGCGGTGCCTCCCTGAACCGCTTGACGGAGGCCCCCGAGGGACGGTGTGATGGCGCGGACTCGGAGGGGGCGCTTGGCTCCGGCCCCCTCCCCAAGTCGTGTTGCCCTGGTGTGGCCTGAGATCGCCCCCGACATAGGTGGCCGGCTCCCGGGGTCAAGCGGAACTTTTTGCCTTTTGGTGACTCTTCCATTCTGGACCTTGTCCCACAATCCGTTTGACCTGAAGACACGCTGTAGTGGGGCGCCCCTTTACCGTTTCAGTTGCCATTCCGCCCGCTTTTGCTACACTGTGCCTCTTCCGCTATTCAGCTGTTTACCGCCCGCTCTTGCGACTACAGCGTTTCGCTCACCATGTAGTTGAGTTGCTCCCGCTCTTGCGGTGCAGCGATAGGCGGCTGCCACAGGACTCTCAAAATGGCGGCCGGCTCTTCAGATTTGGGCGTGGTCCACTAAAATGGCCCTGCGACACCTTGGAACTCGAAAGCTTGTCTGCTAGGGCTTGGGCTCCATGCTCGAAAGCGTCCCCTCAGCCTCGAAGATTCTACAAAAGTCTTGGGGGCCCCCGACTCCCGCAGGCTTCTGGTGGGGAGCGGCTGCCATGATTGCTCGTGGAATGGCCACGACGGAGCTACGAGATGGTGGTGCTCTCATGCTGACGCCAGCTTCAGTCTGAAACATCCAGAAACACTGTAGACTACCAATTCGATCAGTTCCGGTAGCGCCCCAACGTGACCCGGTAGAGAAGAACTTGCCCTCCCCTCTTTGACTGATGGTTCTTGTTGCCTGTCCCTTCTGTTGTCATTTAACAGAACTATTTAGCCTGCTGAAAGGGGTTGTGTTCCGACCGCTGGTTGGTGGAGACATTTTGATTATATTCTGGACCTGCGTTGTCGCGTAATGCGTCATATGACGCGCCGCGTTAGCGCATCCGGAAGTGCTCCAGTGCGCGAAGCGCAGCTTCCCGGAAGCGATCCGGGGCGCGGCGCGCAGCGCGTAACGTAAGCATAACAGGTCATGTGACTTGTTAATAAAACTTTTCATTGGTTCATTTTACTTTTCTTATTCTAATGATGAAAGGCTTGGTCATATGACCTAAAAATTACACTTTTTATTACTTTCGAACATTATTTTTTCTTAAACATATATGTTATAATGTTCCAAGCTAATGTACTTTCCCGGAAAATTTACAACTGTCCTGCAAGTAAAATATATTCCTTTTTCGAGAAAAAGGGCGTTTCTTCGTCCCATGACGGAGCCGTTGAGCAAAAGAGGCTCGGCCTGCTGTCTTAGTCGCCGATACGCCTGAATATCAGATTCTTATCGATCACTTTATGTTGCAGGAGTAGAAAACACAACAGCCCTTGACCATTTATCTTTACTGCGTTCCTGCGTATTATACCTTTTACCCTTCATGTAATTGGACTGCTTTATTTCACTTGCCTTTTACTGATTCGAAAACAGTGACTACTATTAAAAACTTTACCAATGTAAATACTACTACCAAGTTTTCTTTTAAAAACCTTTATTGTGAAAATGTCAGTATACAAATACGGGCCTATAGCCACGTGGGCCGGCCACGGAGCAAACTGTAATCGTATATGATGAGGAGACATTTACACTGTAGAGGAACGTAACGGGCGGGCCATTAGGTTGCAAGAACTAAGGTGTCTAACAGTTGCGGAATCGGTGGACGTACATTTTATAATTAAAATACGACAGGGCCAGTTACAATAAAATTATCTAGATATACATTTGCGGGCAAGTACCATGGGTGACGTTAATTCGAACTTTCAATAGTACAGTAATCAATAACACATCAGAACTTAATATCAATAGGGATGTCGAAATATTCAATCAATTCTCGTCCCCGCCCGCCATGTGCTTCAAAACTGCATACGTATCTCGTGATATCAAGGTTGTGCAACCAGTACACAACAAGGAGTTACGAGTCCCATTTATTCCGGCGCCATTTTGGACGAGGATGGGCAGGTCCAGGATATAGTCAAAATGTCTCCACCAACCATCGACTATGATGATGTTCATATGCTGTATTTATTAGAGTAACACTCATCTGTCCACATGAAATTAATTTGCCACAATTACCATAACTATATTTTTTTTCGGTTCCTCTGGAGAGTACATCTTGGCAGATGAGGCAGGTAACGTACCGGGCATTTACCTATTTTTGCATGTAGAGGAAAGGAAAAAAAATGTGAGCGTCCGAGTTCTAAGGTGTCCCAGGGCCATTTTAGTGGACCAGGCCCAAATCCAAAGAACAGGCCGCCATTTTGAGAGTCCTGCTGCAGCCGCCTGTCGCTGTAGCAGCAAGAGCGGGCGAAACTCAGCTAGACGGCGCTCCACTGAAGGAACATAGACTTGCTGTGGACCTTTCATCTTTTCAACACACACTAGTGCGGCAACTTGCTAGACACCACCTCGGTGCCATCCGGATCTCGGAGCCCCACTGCAGATGAAGTGCCTCCACATGGAGGGAGAGACTCGTTTGCGCCGCCTCCCCCCCGCTTCTCAGAACTCTCAACTATGACACCACCTCGGTGCCATCCGGATCTTGGCGCCTTGTGCTGGTTCCGGCCTATTCACACATCGGTCCGCTACTACAGCCACCTCACAGGCCAACGGGGCACCCCACGCCGACTTTCGGCGCAGCATTGTAGGATGGCCACACCAGTGCGGCAACTTGCTGGACACCACCTCGGTGCCATCCAGATCTCGGCGCGTTGTGCTGCCTTTGGCCTATTCGCCGCAAGTGCGCACGCAACTCAGCTGCATAGCGAGTGAAACACCAAGGGGCGCCCCACTGCAGCCGAGGAACCTCCATCTTGGGGGCGACGCACAGCATCACATTGCTTTCCAATGCAGTCAGATCCTCAAACAGCCCCCACTGACTTACGCGAACTCACAGGCCAACGGGGCGTCCCACGCCGACTTTCGGCGCAGCATTGTAGGATGGCCACACCAGTGCGGCAACTTGCTGGACACCACCTCGGTGCCATCCAGATCTCGGCACGTTGTGCTGCCTTCGGCCTATTCGCCGCAAATGCGCACGCAACTCAGCTGCATAGCGAGTGAAACACCAAGGGGCGCCCCACTGCAGCCGAGGAACCTCCATCTTGGGGGCGACGCACAGCATCACATTGCTTTCCAATGCAGTCAGATCCTCAAACAGCCCCCACTGACTGACGCGAACTCACAGGCCAACGGGGCGCCCCACGCCGACTTTCGGCGCAGCATTGTAGGATGGCCACACCAGTGCGGCAACTTCCTGGACACCACCTCGGTGCCATCCGGATCTTGGCGCGTTGTGCTGCCTTCGGCCTATTCGCACATCGATCCGCTACTGACGCCGCCTCACGTGCCAACGGATTTTCTACGCTTTTTATAGCCGTATGCCGCATAACAGGTCATGTGACTTGTTTATAAAACTTTTCATTGGTTCATTTTACTTTTGGTTTCCTAATGATGGAAGGCTTGATCATATGACCTGAAAATAACACTTTTCATTGGATTAAAACATTTTTTTTCCCAAACGATGAAAGCCCCACCGTGTTTCTGGATGTTTCAGACTGAAGCTGGCGTCAGCATGAAAGCACCACCATCTCGTGGCTCCGTCGTGGTCATTCCGCGAGCAATAATGGCAGCCGCTCCCCACCGGAAGCCTGCAGGAGTCGGGGGCCCCCAAGACTTTTGTAGAATCTTCAAGGCTGAGGGGACGCTTTCGAGAATGGGGTCCAAGACCTAGCAGACAAGCGTCCGAGTTCCAAGGTGTCCCAGGGCCATTTCAGTGGACCAGGCCCGAAAAGGAAAGAGCCTGCCGCCATTTTGAGAGTCCTGTGGCAGCCGCCTATCGCTGCACCGCAAGAGTGGGCGCAACTCAGCTGAATGGCGTATTTTGGCACAGTGTACCAAAAGCGGGCGGAATGGCAACTGAAAGGGTAAAGGGGCGCCCCACTACAGCAGACGAGCCTCCACCTGGGGAGGCCCGTTCACGCTGCCTCAACCCCCCCCCCCCGGGGCGCCCCACGCCGTTATTCGGAGCAGCATTGTAGGATACCAAAACCAGTGCGGCGACTTACTGGACATCACCTGGGTGCCATCCACATCTCAGCGCGTTCTGCTGCCTTGGGGCTATTCGCACAACAGACCGCTACTGACGAGGCCTCCCCCCGCACCCCCCGGGACGCCCCACTCCGTTTTTCGGAGCTGCATTGTAGGATACCAAAAACCAGTGCGGCACCCAGGTAACATCACCTTGGTGCCGTCCAGAACTCAGCACGTTGTGCTGCCTTGGGACTATTCGCACAAAACACAGCTACTGACCATTGTTGCTTCTTTTTTCAAAAAATTTTTTAAATGTATTTACTGTTTTTGTTGCGTTGTATATATTTATAAGTTATTAAAGTTTTATAATCCTACTACTTTGTTGGAGTGCTATATATTTTTAATGTGACACATAATTGTAAAAACTTTGATGTACAAAGAGGCATCCCTGGAATCTTCCGCTTCAGGCTCGGTCCCCTCCCTAATCACAATACAGGATGGTTTTCAGATAGTAGGAACGCGTGTGGTGTGACGGATCTCATCGGGTGGGGGCCTTGATCTACTGTAACTCCTTTGAAGAGGGGTGATTCTTTACAGCTGGGGCCATAAACTACATCTGCAGGGCTAGGTGATAGCCTGGTACCGGCCTGGACAATCGGACACAGAGGAAGAGGAGTGTCAGAGGGTGCGGTAGTGAATAGGGCGAAAGGGAGGTGTCGGGCGGGCACAGGGTGTGATTCTCAAGGAAGAGCAGCGCAGATGGGGGGAGGTTTATTGCCCATGCATAAGACAGAGAGCGGGGGTGACCAGTGCCTGGGGGAGATGCTTGCGAGGGTGGGGAGCCATGCTAAGGATCGACAGCGTCCAGAGAGTGGGTCTGGTCAAGGCATCTAAAATGGCTGCCGTGCACGACAAAAGTGTGGCATTTGAAAAAAGGCAAGATGGCGCAGACAATGTTTATCAACACTTCCTGGTTTCCTTCGAATCGAACGTTAACAGACGTTATCTCTCCCACACTACTGGTCCCCCTGTGCTTAAACACCGAGATAGTAGGGACTGCATCCCGTGGAGATAGGCCGAGACGTCACTCAGCAAAAAAAAAAAAAAAAAAAGTCTATAAACATACAATAAGTTAAAAGTCAATCATTCTTGTTTCCTTGTAATACGCTCCCCAGTCCGCTTTCCGTTACGCGTACCGGGCGCACCCCACGAAAAAAAACGATTTTTTTTTTTTTTTGCCCCGCGGGGCCCTTTTAAAGCCTCCACATCAAACCTAGGGGGTCAGGGAGGATCTACTATGCCCCCTTATGGTCATTTGCCCCTTCGCTTTGGCCTCCTCTTGTCTCTCGATCCTACCGAGAGACAAGATGGCGGCCGCTACGGACTCTTTGGAATGTTTACAGACACCGGAGAGCCAATCAGCTTCGCTTCGCAAAGCTCCGTAACGCAAAAAGTACACGAACCGGATCGCTGCCCGGAGCGCTGTTACAGATATATATCTTTTTTTGAAAGTTAATTTCTCAAAATCCACTGGAGCACATATATTGAGACCTAGCAAAGGCACATCGGGCTACCAGTCCCTACAATTTTGCCAAGTTTCGTGCAAATCCATTCAGCCGTTCGGGCTAAAAGTGAGGCCAACCGCCCTATGGAAATTAACATGGGAAAAACGCGTTTTGGGACCCCCCTTTTTTCTCGGCCCCCCCTTGACGAACCCCCCCTAAATTTTCAGGGGCTGCTCAGAAACAAAATATTCCATTTTCCTGAAAATTTCAGCCAATTCCGTCCACAAACGCCAAAGTTATTAGACATAGAATTTTCAAAAATCCCATAGAGAAAAAATCCTAACTATATATACCTACTAGCGACCGCGCAGTATATTTTACTTACTTGCCTGCAGTAACCACAAGAATCCTGCAACATATTGATGCGTGTGAATTTTGACATTTCCATTGCGTTGTAACATTTTGAAATATTCCAAATGCATCATGGGATTGGTAGTATTGAAGAAATGCAGGCACGTGATAGACATTTAAATCACGCCCTAGCGCACCTGGGCGCTTAATGTTCCTGTCCGTGAGCAAGGCAACAGCCGAACCGTTGGACTAGAGGAAACTAATGCCTTTCAGAACTCATGAAATAAAGTGCTTTTCCCAGGCAATGGGCCTCACATTTTGTTGGCTTACCAGTGCGGTGTTTGTGGGCTGCTCCGTGCCCATGTAGTGAGGCCACTCTGCAGGGTCTGAGGCTCCAGAAACGGGGAAATTGTTTTTGGGATTTACTGAGGAGCCTGGCCCACGTGTGCCTTTCTTTCAACCCACCATGGGATCGCAATGTGCAAAAGGAATTGGCACACGGAAGGGATTCGAAGTTTGAGAATCTCCTGCTTCGGACGTACCTGGAAGTGGCTGTGTTTCGTGAGTGAACTGTCTCTATCAAAGACACTTGCGCAGTATATTTTACTTACTTGCCTGCAGTAACCACAAGAATCCTGCAACATATTGATGCGTGTGAATTTTGACATTTCCATTGCGTTGTAACATTTTGAAATATTCCAAATGCATCATGGGATTGGTAGTATTGAAGAAATGCAGGCACGTGATAGACATTTAAATCACGCCCTAGCGCACCTGGGCGCTTAATGTTCCTGTCCGTGAGCAAGGCAACAGCCGAAACGTTGGACTAGAGGAAACTAATGCCTTTCAGAACTCATGAAATAAAGTGCTTTTCCCAGGCAATGGGCCTCACATTTTGTTGGCTTACCAGTGCGGTGTTTGTGGGCTGCTCCGTGCCCATGTAGTGAGGCCACTCTGCAGGGTCTGAGGCTCCAGAAACGGGGAAATTGTTTTTGGGATTTACTGAGGAGCCTAGCCCACGTGTGCCTTTCTTTCAACCCACCATGGGATCGCAATGTGCAAAAGGAATTGGCACACGGAAGGGATTCGAAGTTTGAGAATCTCCTGCTTCGGACGTACCTGGAAGTGGCTGTGTTTCGTGAGTGAACTGTCTCTATCAAAGACACTTGCGCAGTATATTTTACTTACTTGCCTGCAGTAACCACAAGAATCCTGCAACATATTGATGCGTGTGAATTTTGACATTTCCATTGCGTTGTAACATTTTGAAATATTCCAAATGCATCATGGGATTGGTAGTATTGAAGAAATGCAGGCACGTGATAGACATTTAAATCACGCCCTAGCGCACCTGGGCGCTTAATGTTCATGTCCGTGAGCAAGGCAACAGCCGAAACGTTGGACTAGAGGAAACTAATGCCTTTCAGAACTCATGAAATAAAGTGCTTTTCCCAGGCAATGGGCCTCACATTTTGTTGGCTTACCAGTGCGGTGTTTGTGGGCTGCTCCGTGCCCATGTAGTGAGGCCACTCTGCAGGGTCTGAGGCTCCAGAAACGGGGAAATTGTTTTTGGGATTTACTGAGGAGCCTGGCCCACGTGTGCCTTTCTTTCAACCCACCATGGGATCGCAATGTGCAAAAGGAATTGGCACAAGGAAGGGATTTGACGTTTGAGAATCTCCTGCTTCGGACGTACCTGGAAGTGGCTGTGTTTCGTGAGTGAACTGTCTCTATCAAAGACACTTGCGCAGTATATTTTACTTACTTGCCTGCAGTAACCACAAGAATCCTGCAACATATTGATGCGTGTGAATTTTGACATTTCCATTGCGTTGTAACATTTTGAAATATTCCAAATGCATCATGGGATTGGTAGTATTGAAGAAATGCAGGCACGTGATAGACATTTAAATCACGCCCTAGCGCACCTGGGCGCTTAATGTTCCTGTCCGTGAGCAAGGCAACAGCCGAAACGTTGGACTAGAGGAAACTAATGCCTTTCAGAACTCATGAAATAAAGTGCTTTTCCCAGGCAATGGGCCTCACATTTTGTTGGCTTACCAGTGCGGTGTTTGTGGGCTGCTCCGTGCCCATGTAGTGAGGCCACTCTGCAGGGTCTGAGGCTCCAGAAACGGGGAAATTGTTTTTGGGATTTACTGAGGAGCCTGGCCCACGTGTGCCTTTCTTTCAACCCACCATGGGATCGCAATGTGCAAAAGGAATTGGCACACGGAAGGGATTCGAAGTTTGAGAATCTCCTGCTTCGGACATACCTGGAAGTGGCTGTGTTTCGTGAGTGAACTGTCTCTATCAAAGACACTTGCGCAGTATATTTTACTTACTTGCCTGCAGTAACCACAAGAATCCTGCAACATATTGATGCGTGTGAATTTTGACATTTCCATTGCGTTGTAACATTTTGAAATATTCCAAATGCATCATGGGATTGGTAGTATTGAAGAAATGCAGGCACGTGATAGACATTTAAATCACGCCCTAGCGCACCTGGGCGCTTAATGTTCCTGTCCGTGAGCAAGGCAACAGCCGAAACGTTGGACTAGAGGAAACTAATGCCTTTCAGAACTCATGAAATAAAGTGCTTTTCCCAGGCAATGGGTCTCACATTTTGTTGGCTTACCAGTGCGGTGTTTGTGGGCTGCTCCGTGCCCATGTAGTGAGGCCACTCTGCAGGGTCTGAGGTTCCAGAAACGGGGAAATTGTTTTTGGGATTTACTGAGGAGCCTGGCCCACGTGTGCCTTTCTTTCAACCCACCATGGGATCGCAATGTGCAAAAGGAATTGGCACACGGAAGGGATTCGAAGTTTGAGAATCTCCTGCTTCGGACGTACCTGGAAGTGGCTGTGTTTCGTGAGTGAACTGTCTCTATCAAAGACACTTGCGCAGTATATTTTACTTACTTGCCTGCAGTAACCACAAGAATCCTGCAACATATTGATGCGTGTGAATTTTGACATTTCCATTGCGTTGTAACATTTTGAAATATTCCAAATGCATCATGGGATTGGTAGTATTGAAGAAATGCAGGCACGTGATAGACATTTAAATCACGCCCTAGCGCACCTGGGCGCTTAATGTTCCTGTCCGTGAGCAAGGCAACAGCCGAAACGTTGGACTAGAAGAAACTAATGCCTTTCAGAACTCATGAAATAAAGTGCTTTTCCCAGGCAATGGGCCTCACATTTTGTTGGCTTACCAGTGCGGTGTTTGTGGGCTGCTCCGTGCCCATGTAGTGAGGCCACTCTGCAGGGTCTGAGGCTCCAGAAACGGGGAAATTGTTTTTGGGATTTACTGAGGAGCCTGGCCCACGTGTGCCTTTCTTTCAACCCACCATGGGATCGCAATGTGCAAAAGGAATTGGCACACGGAAGGGATTCGAAGTTTGAGAATCTCCTGCTTCGGACGTACCTGGAAGTGGCTGTGTTTCGTGAGTGAACTGTCTCTATCAAAGACACTTGCGCAGTATATTTTACTTACTTGCCTGCAGTAACCACAAGAATCCTGCAACATATTGATGCGTGTGAATTTTGACATTTCCATTGCGTTGTAACATTTTGAAATATTCCAAATGCATCATGGGATTGGTAGTATTGAAGAAATGCAGGCACGTGATAGACATTTAAATCACGCCCTAGCGCACCTGGGCGCTTAATGTTCCTGTCCGTGAGCAAGGCAACAGCCGAAACGTTGGACTAGAGGAAACTAATGCCTTTCAGAACTCATGAAATAAAGTGCTTTTCCCAGGCAATGGGCCTCACATTTTGTTGGCTTACCAGTGCGGTGTTTGTGGGCTGCTCCGTGCCCATGTAGTGAGGCCACTCTGCAGGGTCTGAGGCTCCAGAAACGGGGAAATTGTTTTTGGGATTTACTGAGGAGCCTGGCCCACGTGTGCCTTTCTTTCAACCCACCATGGGATCGCAATGTGCAAAAGGAATTGGCACACGGAAGGGATTCGAAGTTTGAGAATCTCCTGCTTCGGACGTACCTGGAAGTGGCTGTGTTTCGTGAGTGAACTGTCTCTATCAAAGACACTTGCGCAGTATATTTTACTTACTTGCCTGCAGTAACCACAAGAATCCTGCAACATATTGATGCGTGTGAATTTTGACATTTCCATTGCGTTGTAACATTTTGAAATATTCCAAATGCATCATGGGATTGGTAGTATTGAAGAAATGCAGGCACGTGATAGACATTTAAATCACGCCCTAGCGCACCTGGGCGCTTAATGTTCCTGTCCGTGAGCAAGGCATCAGCCGAAACGTTGGACTAGAGGAAACTAATGCCTTTCAGAACTCATGAAATAAAGTGTTTTTCCCAGGCAATGGGCCTCACATTTTGTTGGCCTACCAGTGCGGTGTTTGTGGGCTGCTCCGTGCCCATGTAGTGAGGCCACTCTGCAGGGTCTGAGGCTCCAGAAACGGGGAAATTGTTTTTGGGATTTACTGAGGAGCCTGGCCCACGTGTGCCTTTCTTTCAACCCACCATGGGATCGCAATGTGCAAAAGGAATTGGCACACGGAAGGGATTCGAAGTTTGAGAATCTCCTGCTTCGGACGTACCTGGAAGTGGCTGTGTTTCGTGAGTGAACTGTCTCTATCAAAGACACTTGCGCAGTATATTTTACTTACTTGCCTGCAGTAACCACAAGAATCCTGCAACATATTGATGCGTGTGAATTTTGACATTTCCATTGCGTTGTAACATTTTGAAATATTCCAAATGCATCATCGGATTGGTAGTATTGAAGAAATGCAGGCACGTGATAGACATTTAAATCACGCCCTAGCGCACCTGGGCGCTTAATGTTCCTGTCCGCGAGCAAGGCAACAGCCGAAACGTTGGACTAGAGGAAACTAATGCCTTTCAGAACTCATGAAATAAAGTGCTTTTCCCAGGCAATGGGCCTCACATTGTGTTGGCTTACCAGTGCGGTGTTTGTGGGCTGCTCCGTGCCCATGTAGTGAGGCCACTCTGCAGGGTCTGAGGCTCCAGAAACGGGGAAATAGTTTTTGGGATTTACTGAGGAGCCTGGCCCACGTGTGCCTTTCTTTCAACCCACCATGGGATCGCAATGTGCAAAAGGAATTGGCACACGGAAGGGATTCGAAGTTTGAGAATCTCCTGCTTCGGACGTACCTGGAAGTGACTGTGTTTCGTGAGTGAACTGTCTCTATCAAAGACACTTGCGCAGTATATTTTACTTACTTGCCTGCAGTAACCACAAGAATCCTGCAACATATTGATGCGTGTGAATTTTGACATTTCCATTGCGTTGTAACATTTTGAAATATTCCAAATGCATCATGGGATTGGTAGTATTGAAGAAATGCAGGCAAGTGATAGACATTTAAATCACGCCCTAGCGCACCTGGGCGCTTAATGTTCCTGTCCGTGAGCAAGGCAACAGCCGAAACGTTGGACTAGAGGAAACTAATGCCTTTCAGAACTCATGAAATAAAGTGCTTTTCCCAGGCAATGGGCCTCACATTTTGTTGACTTACCAGTGCGGTGTTTGTGGGCTGCTCCGTGGCCATGTAGTGAGGCCACTCTGCAGGGTCTGAGGCTCCAGAAACGGGGAAATTGTTTTTGGGATTTACTGAGGAGCCTGGCCCACGTGTGCCTTTCTTTCAACCCACCATAGGATCGCAATGTGCAAAAGGAATTGGCACACGGAAGGGATTCGAAGTTTGAGAATCTCCTGCTTCGGACGTACCTGGAAGGGGCTGTGTTTCGTGAGTGAACTGTCTCTATCAAAGACACTTGCGCAGTATATTTTACTTACTTGCCTGCAGTAACCACAAGAATCCTGCAACATATTGATGCGTGTGAATTTTGACATTTCCATTGCGTTGTAACATTTTGAAATATTCCAAATGCATCATGGGATTGGTAGTATTGAAGAAATGCAGGCACGTGATAGACATTTAAATCACGCCCTAGCGCACCTGGGCGCTTAATGTTCCTGTCCGTGAGCAAGGCAACAGCCGAAACGTTGGACTAGAGGAAACTAATGCCTTTCAGAACTCATGAAATAAAGTGCTTTTCCCAGGCAATGGGCCTCACATTTTGTTGGCTTACCAGTGCGGTGTTTGTGGGCTGCTCCGTGCCCATGTAGTGAGGCCACTCTGCAGGGTCTGAGGCTCCAGAAACGGGGAAATTGTTTTTGATATATATATCTATATATAACTACACGTTCCTATGTCCATGTGTTGGTTTTAGAAAAAAGTGGCTGGCACGCTGGTATCCAGTTTAAAGATCTACTACACCAAACCCCCCCTCACCCTAACAGACGCGTTTCGCCTTTGCAGGCTTCGTCAGTGTTACGTTAGTGCAGAGTATTCACCGCCATTTAAAGCCATCAGCCAGTTCTACATTTCATCAACATAAAAACAGGACTACTGGCATCCACACACATGTTGGCCATCTTGTAATGTGCAAAATGCATCCAAATCTCAGGTTTATAAATGGCGGTTTAAGATTAAAGTGCATAGTGCTCATTAAAAACAGTTAACGTAATTGTATTGATACACAATTCCATTGTACAATTTTTAAACACAGTGAAAATACTTTTAAACACACAATTCCATATTCTTATACCGAGATTTTCTTTTTCTATGAAAGAGTTATCATTACAGTGTCTCTTTTGGACCTCTATTTTATCGGTTGGGGAATTGTTAGGAAAGATAGCTTCCTATTTTACATGGTGTTAGTTATTAAGCCCTGGATGGGCAATTATACAAGCAGTACAACATATTTCTATAAGGACATGCAGATCAGTGGAAATAAAGCTTCTTACTTCAAGTTGGTTTATGATTCATATGTGTCAGATTTTACCACGTGTTGGTTTCTGTGTTCAGTTTATAGATGAACCCAAAGCTCTTCATTATTGTTAAGTCCCCACGGAGTCATGGTTTTTAGACTGATGATGTGCTTTGACTCCAGAATGCGTAGGGACTTATCCCTGTCACCACCCCGCTCTAATTTGGGTACCTGATCGATGCAATGAAAACTAAGTTTCTCCCAGTCGCTTTGATGGTGTTCAGCGAAATGGCGGGCAACCGGGTATGTTTTATCCCTATTTGTGATTGCCCGCATATGTTCTAGGATCCTTAGTTTTGCAGGCTTTATTGTGCTGCCAATGTACCGCAGCTGGCAAGGGCAGGTAAGACAGTAGATTGTATATTCTGAGTTGCAATTCAGCAACTGTTTTATTTTTATATTGGGTTTGTTATCACCTGTTCGATTAGGGTATTCTGACATTTTACCACTAAATCTGCATGCCTTACATTTAAGACAAGGAAAAAAGCCCACTGATTTGGATAATTTGATGGGTTGCCTCATTGTTTTAAAATGACTATGAACCAGATGATCTGCTAAAGTGGGACATCTTTTGTGAGTAATTAATGGTCTTTGCGGCAGATTTCTTTTAAGAATTTTATCAGCGGTAAGTATATGCCAGTGTTTTTGAAAAATATTGACAATTTCTCCTGACTTGGTGCTAAATTCAGTTATCATTCGCACCTCATCAGGTGCCTCTGCTCTTACTTTAGGTATTAAGAGATCCCTCCTATTTATCCCAGAGGCTTTAACACTGGCCTGTTTGAGGATGTTTTTCTTATATCCTCTTTTCTCAAACCTTTCTTGTGCCTCACCTGTCGCCTGCCTAAAGTCTTGTTCCAAAGAGCAATTTCTCTTCAGACGGAGAAACTCGCCATATGGTACATTCTTTACCAGACTCTTTGGATGGTAAGAGCTGGCATGCAGAACCGCATTCCCCGCTGTAGGTTTTCTATACAAGCGGGTTTGCAAAATATTATTGTGCACAAATACTTCCAGATCTAAGTAGTTAATACTGGTAGTACTAATGGTACTTGTAAATTTTAGGTTGAGAGTGTTGTTATTTAAGATGGCAATATACTTTTCCGCGGATAGACGATCACCGTGCCAAATTAGGAACAGGTCGTCTATATATCTGGTCCACATAAGGATCCTTTCAGTCCATTCATTGTTGGCATCTTTCAAAAAAAAAATTAAAAAAAATATAATATATATATATATATATATCTATATATATTACCTACTGACGATAGCCAGTAGGTATATATAGTTAGGATTTTTTTCCTATGGGATTTTTGAAAATTCTATGTCGAATAACTTTGGCGTTTGAGGACAGAATTGGCTGAAATTTTCAGGAAAATGGAACATTTTGTTTCTGAGCAGCCCCTGAAAATTTGGGGGGGTTTCGTCAAGGGGGGGCCGAGAAAAAAGGGGGGTCCCAAAACTTGTTTTTCCCATGCAATTTTCCATAGGGCGGTTGGCCTCACTTTTAGCCTGAACGGCTGAATGGATTTACACCAAACTTGGCAAAATTGTAGGGACTGGTAGCCCGATGTGCCTTTGCTATGTCTCAAGATATAGGCTCCAGTGGTTTTTACGAAAATTAACTTTGAAAAATATATATTGGGCTACATTGGGCTATATATATGTTGGAGACCAAATGTAGCCCAATGTAGCCCAATGTAGCCCAATGTAGCCCAAAGATGGCCACCAGAGACAAAAAAAAACAATGTAGCCCAAATATCAGCCAGATGTAGCCCAACTATAGCCCAATGACAGAATGTCCCAGAGTGTTCTAAAGAACAACTAGAGTGCTAACAGTCCTACTTATTACAAAGGTATGGCACACCTGAAGCCATCTTGATTGGAATAAAGTGGTAACTCTTAAAACATTTAATTTAAAAAGGAACAAAATGAGGGGGTTCATTTTGCCATAGAAAGTATGATTAGCGAATATATGACGAAATCACGCATACCATCAGTCCGCAAAAAAAATCCTGCATGTACTATTAGGCCGAAAATTAAAATAACGAAAACTTGTAGAACGAATATGCCTTTAGCATACACTAAACAACTAAACTACCCTAAACCCTAAAACACTACCCCCAGCATGACCCTACACTACACAAACAGTACAACACTACCCTAAACCCTAAAACACTACCCCCAGCATGACCCTACACTACACAAACACTACAACACTACCCTAAACCCTAAAACACTACCCCCAGCATGACCCTACACTACGCAAACACTACAACACTACCCAAAACCCTAAAACACTACACCCCAGCATGACCCTACACTACGCAAACACTACAACACTACCCTAAACCCTAAAACACTACCCCCAGCATGACCCTACACTACACAAACACTACAACACAACCCTAAACCCTAAAACACTACCCCCAGCATGACTCTACACTACGCAAACACTACAACACAACCCTAAACCCTAAAACACTACCCCCAGCATGACCCTACACTACGCAAACACTACAACACTACCCAAAACCCTAAAACACTACACCCCAGCATGACCCTACACTACGCAAACACTACAACACTACCCTAAACCCTAAAACACTACCCCCAGCATGACCCTACACTACGCAAACACTACAACACTACCCTAAACCCTAAAACACTACCCCCAGCATGACCCTACACTACGCAAACACTACAACACTACCCTAAACCCTAAAACACTACCCCCAGCATGACCCTACACTACGCAAACACTACAACACTACCCTAAACCCTAAAACACTACCCCCAGCATGACCCTACACAACGCAAACACTACAACACTACCCAAAACCCTAAAACACTACCCCCAGCATGACCCTACACTACGCCAACACTACAACACTACCCAAAACCCTAAAACACTACCCCCCAGCATGACCCTACACTACGCAAACACTACAACACTACCCAAAACCCTAAAACACTACCCCCAGCATGACCCTACACTACGCAAACACTACAACACTACCCAAAACCCTAAAACACTACACCCCAGCATGACCCTACACTACGCAAACACTACAACACTACCCAAAACCCTAAAACACTACACCCCAGCATGACCCTACACTACGCAAACACTACAACACTACCCAAAACCCTAAAACACTACCCCCAGCATGACCCTACACTACGCAAACACTACAACACTACCCAAAACCCTAAAACACTACCCCCAGCATGACCCTACACTACGCAAACACTACAACACTACCCTAAAACCTAAAATACTACACCCCAGCATGACCCTACACTACGCAAACACTACAACACTACCCAAAACCCTAAAACACTACCCCCAGCATGACCCTACACTACGCAAACACTACAACACTATCCTAAACCCTAAAACACTACGCCCAGCATGACCCTACACTACGCAAACACTACAACACTACCCTAAACCCTAAAACACTAGCCCCAGCATGACCCTACACTACGCAAACACTACAACACAACCCTAAACCCTAAAACACTACCCCCAGCATGACCCTACACTACGCAAACACTACAACACTACCCTAAACCCTAAAACACTACCCCCAGCATGACCCTACACCACGCAAACACTACAACACAACCCTAAACCCTAAAACACTACCCCCAGCATGACCCTACACTAAACAACCACCACAACTCTACACTACACTAACACAACACTACACTACACAACACTACACTACACTACACAATCACTAACCCACGAAAAAATTAACACAAACCCACTTACCTCTCTCGTCATCGTGGTTTTCACAACGCAAATGCATTTACCATACATGCCTTTAAAACGTAATTCTTTGTAAAGGCATGCGCGATAAATGCACATGCGTATTGAAAAAATGCGGGATAATGGTATGCGAGGTCAATGACCTTGCGGGATAATGGTATGCGGACTGAAAGTCTGCGGGATAAAAAATGCGGGAAAATGGCTGCAAACCATGATTAGCAGCAGACTTCCCTGGTGAGCACTAGCTTTACTACAGTGATCTAATGAGCAACTAGAGTGCTAACATTCAGAATTTATGGCAAATGTGTGACACATCTGAATGCCTTCTTGATAGAACCAAAGTAAACAAGCATTGAAAATGCAATAGATCTCGCCCTCGTTTAAGTTAAAGCCATTCTGTTTGTAATGAGGTGGCTTTTTAGCTTTGCTTTTATTAGTGTTTTTAAAACTTTCATGTAAATACCATGCATATGTATGCATATATGTATATGTATGCATGCATTTATATTTATATAGATATGCAGATTATATATGTTTATATATGTATATTACCTACTGGCGATAGCCAGTGGGTATATATAGTTAGGATTTTTTCTCTATGGGATTTCTGAAAATTCTATGTCTAATAACTTTGGCGTTTTTGGACAGAATTGGCTGAAATTTTCAGGAAAATGGCACATTTTGTTTCTGAGCAGCCCCTGAAAATTTGGGGAGGTTTCGTCAAGGGGGGGCCGAGATAAAAGGGGCGTCCCAAAACGTGTTTTCCCATGTTAATTTCCATAGGGCGGTCGGTCGCACTTTTAGCTCGAACGGCTGAATGGATTTTCACCAAACTTGGCAAAATTGTAGGGACTGGTAGCCCGATGTGCCTTTGCTATGTCTCAAGATATGTGCTCCAGAGGATTTCGAGTTATTTAGGTTCAAAAAAATGTATATATCTATAGCCGTGCCCCGGTACGTACGGAAACAGTCCGGAGCGGCCGCCATCTTGTGTCTCGGTAGGATCGAGACACAAGATGTGGTAAAAACAAAGGGGGAAATAACCAAAAGGGGGCAGGGTAGACCCCCCCTGACCCCCTAGGTTTGATGTGGGGGCCATAAAAGGGTCCCTCAGGTAAAAAAAAACAACAACAAAAAATTCGGTTTTCGCGGGGGGAGCGCCCGGTACGCGCACTGGGGAGCGCACCGGGGAGCGTATAATGGGACAAACCCAGTGAAACAGGAAAATAATAATTTAAAGTGATTAGAGGTAGGGTAGCTCTGCATAGAGTTGTTGTGTTGTTTGGGTGTTTTAAGTACCAACATGTAGGTACAAATGCTGAGTCTTAAATTTAATGTACACCGTTTCCTCTGTAGATATCTTGCATGTTGTTACAGAAGTTATTGTGCTATATGGAATCCACATCATAGTCTGTCAGGAAAGCAGAAACAACATGGAGGCAGGAGATGAAAAAGAGATGTCAAATAGACATTGGAGATAATATATTGGGAGAAAGGAAGTATCTATGAGCAAAATTACTATGTAATATAAAAAAGTTGCACAGTATGCTATAAATCTGACTTTACATTATAATCAATTTGGTACTAGTTTATGAATTACATATAAAAATGAATAATGTCTGAAACAAGTTTAGAATTATTAAATATAAATTTATTTTTCAGATTCTTTTTCCAAATTTAACATAACTTCCATTAACAGATTGTCGGAAATGTCCTCATTTTGAATGAGCAAATCTACCGCTTCCACACATTGAACTAATTCATAGTCCCGTGATTGATCCATGAATTCTAAGTCTTCATTGGGTTCAATAACTTGTTCATTGTTGCTCTCCAGTACAATTTCAAAGGAAATATTTTTCTCTCCTTCCATTTTCTTGCTGTAATTTGCATAAAAAATAAATATATCAGTAGAGATAGGGCACTGTTGGGTTTAAGTTCATACAGGTAGTTTTGATTTTTTAACAGTGAAGTTATCTTTGGGCAGTGTATGGTATCAGGCTGAAGTAGAAATATAAAAAAGTGTATATCATGAAGCCTAAGTAAATTCATAATTGTACAAGACAAGCCTAACTCCATCCATAACTATAACAGAGAAGCGTATCTCAATCTATAACTATTACAGAGGGATAGTATATAACTATCAGAAAATGTTTTCCAAATTAACTTAAAGTGCACAACATACTTCAGTTTTCAAAATAACATCTTACCTTTCAAAAAGAAGTTTAAGTTCTCAGTGGAAATGCTTTTGAAATGCACTTCAGGAAGTAGTAGTCAAAATGGCTGTGTTTCCCTCTCTTTGTTTATATATATTCATGTACATAACCAATCAAATGTCATGAAATAATAGTAGAAAATGAAAGTAACATGTTAATTCGTTGTAAATTCTAACACTTCAGATGTGTTTTTGTGAAGTAATTCACCTCAGGATATTTAGAGAGGTCTACAGGCTAAATGGCTCAATGGAATTCCACCAAATTTAGGAAAGTGGTAGGGATTGGTATGTAGTATGGCCTATTCTATATTTGGTGAAAGTGTCTCCGGTGGTTTTTATGTAAATTAACTTTTAAACATTTTTGGGAGCGCTTCCCGGTGCGCGCCCCGGTACGCGTACCGGCAGCGCTACGGGAGTCCTCCATTTTGTGTTTCGGTATATTTGAGATAGAAAATGGAGGACAAACAACGTTGGGAATAGGTATAAGGGGGCATTGTAGGCACTCGCTGATCCTCTAGGTGTTCTAAGGGGGTCTTAGGAGGCCCATATAGGCCCCAAATTTTTTTTCGCGGGGGGAGCGCCGGTACGCGCACTGGGAAGCGTACCGGGGAGCGTACTATGGTGAAAAATAGTGAAAAAAGTTAGAAAAAGATAATCATTTGGAGTGATCAGAGATAGGGTAGCCCTGAAAAGGGCTTTTGGGTTCTGTGGCTGATTTAGGTACCTACAAGTAGGTACCAATGCACAGTCTTAAATTCAGGAGGAATATTCTATTCCCCTCATCTGAGAAGTGCACACCATCTCCTCTGGAGATATCTTGCATGTTGTAACGCAAGTTGTTGTTGTATATTGAACCCATTTCATAGTCTCTCATGTAAGCAGTAACAGATTTATTCAAATGTTTCCGTGCTTTCTCAAATTGTGGACAAAATTGGTTGGACCAGTTCCATTTCTGTCTTTGGCATATATTGGAAAATACCAAGGCAGTTTGAAAAAGTGCCATCAATTGTTCAAAGGTGTCCTTTAAAAGCATTTCCAGACCTACCCCAGTCAAAGTGCCTAAGTCATTTCCACCACAGTGCAGAATTATGAGGTTAGTGTGTGGCAAATGCAAAAAGGTTTTCACCAATGGTATCAATTGGTGATATCTCAATCCTCTCTGGCCAATCCAGTTAATGTTCACATTTGGTAAATCAAGGTTGTGTAAATTTCTGGTAGCTGCATACCTTTGAGCCCAGTGGATATAGCTATGTCCAATAATCCAGACAGAATACATGGTAGAGGAGGTTCTGGTGCAGTCAGATGAAGTGTAGGAATAAAATGGCAGTTGGAACAGTAGGAGTTTGCAAAAAAAAAACTGTGGAGTTTCAGTGCTCTTGAATCGCAAGCAATGATTGGTAGATTAAGATAGTTGAAAACTGAAAGTTAGGGTGCATGGTTGTGTTCTGTGTAAGAAGTAATTTGAATCGTTAAAAGAAGTCATTTAAAGAAACATTGCACCAGATAAGCTGGTGTATTCGCAGGTCAAACATCCTTGCTGAGGTGATTTGCAACATTGTAGAATAAACTTTTAAACCTGAGAGCTCAGTGAGGAGGGAGTTGCTATGGTAACAGGTAGAAAGGGCTGAGGGGGGGAAGGGTGTTGGTTTGAAAATACAGAGGGAAGAGTTTTGATTGGTTACCATGAGCAATATGTGTGTAGAAACAGAGGTTTTCTGTGCCATTAATGGTTGCAGTGCCTGGAGAACATACCTTTTGCTCTGCTAAAGAAATATTGGTGTGTGTATCTGACACTGTTCTGAATCTCCTAGAGCATTTGTAAAGGTGAGTTATGATTCATTTAATATACATAGAGACTTGTATACTCTATGGAGAAGATTTGGAAGCAAATTGTGGTTTTTTAATGTTGCTTTGTGTCATGCGTTTTCATAATGCTTGGTAAAAAGTTTTTACTGCATAGAGGAATTGTATTTTGTAAAATTGTGAAGTTTCAGTAGTGACATGGAATGCTTGTACATAGGACCTGTGCTGTGTTTCTTAAATGTGATATCAAAAACGATTTTGGGGAAAATGAATGGGTTTTACATTTTTGAGAAGGAATAAAGAGTGTTTGCATGCCTAAAGACATAAATTTGCCCCTTTCACAATGATGTCACCAGTGTTACCTCAGATTAGGAAGTAGATTGTGCAGATGAGGTGAGGCATGTCCAGAGGTACAGAGGAGGTGAGGCCTTTGTTCAAGACTGTAGTGGGAGAGAGGGCTTTCCTGGGGAGCGTAGGTGGTGAGGCTTGTGTCTAAGAGTACAGTGGACTAGGCTTCACAAAGCCTATCCCCGACTGCACTCTTAGACACAGGCGTCAATTTGACTCTTTACAATGATGTTACCTGTGTTAACTCAGTGTAGGAAGCATATTGAGTTTGTTTGCATAGAGGAATTGTATTTTGTAAAATAGTGAGGTTTCAGTAATGACATGGAATGCTTGTACATAGGACCTGTGCTGTGTTTCCTAAATGTGATGTCAAAAACGATTTTGGGGAAAACGAATGGCTTTTACATTTTTGAGTATAATGTGGCGCAGAGGTTTAAAAAGTGACACATCTACCTACATGCGTCACTTTTTAAATATGGCGCAAAAAGGTACATGTTTTATGCCGCCGATGCGTCACAAAAAGTGACGCATCAGCAGTGCAAAACTGACGCAGGGCCTCATAAATGAGGTTATTTTTTTTTGCACACTACTCCAGTTTAGTCCTGTCCACTGCACTCTTGGACACAAGCCTCACCTTTTGTGCTCCCCTGGACAGTCTTCATCTCATCTGCACTCCTGCTTAGGTGTCAGAATCCTATCACATGGGGAAAGCTCCATGTGAAAGTGTTTGCCTCAGTCTTATCCCTGCTGTGAGGCAGGTGCAAAATTTTGATGTAACAGTGTCCTAAAAGTGACGCAGTGAAATCTCATAGATTTCACTGCGTCATTATTACGAGGCTTTTTGCGGAGAAATGACCCCTCTGTGTACATTACACTTGACAGAGGTATAATGTGGCGCAGAGGTTTAAAAAATGACGCATCTACCTACATGCGTCACTTTTTAAATATGGTGCAACAAGGCACATGTTTTATGCCGCCAATGCGTCACAAAAAGTGACGCATCAGTAGCGCAAAACTGACGCATGGCTTTATAAATGAGGCTCATCTTTTTCTTGCACACTACTCCAGTTTAGTCCTGTCCACTGCACTCTTGGACACAAGCCTCACGTTTTGTGCTTCCCTGGACAGGCTTCATCACATGAGTATTCCTGCTTAGGCCTTATAATTTTTTTTAGAATAACATTTGAAAAACAATGAAAAGGTCTTATGTATAAGCTTTTCATTACACTACTAAAATATTTTTGCTGCAAATTAATGAGTTTTACATTTTTGAGAAAGTTTAAATAGTAGGACCTGCACTGTGTTTCTAAAATGTTATTGAAAAATCGATTTTGGGACTAATCAATGAATTCTACATTTTTGATAAAGAATAAATAGTGTGTGCATGATTACATAAAAAATGTGACCTTTTCACAATTATGTCACCTGTGTTACCTGAGATTAGGAAGTAGATTGTGCAGATGAGGTGAGACATGTCCAGAGGGACAGAGGAGGTGAGGTTTATGATCAAGACTGTAGTGGGAGAGAGGCCTTTCCCGGGAAGCATAGGTGGTGAAGCCTGTGTATAAGAGTGCAGTGGACTAGACTTCATGAAGTCTATCCCCTACAGGACTCTTAGACACAGGTCTCATCTTCTTTGTACCTGTGGACAGAGCTGTCTTCCACTATACTCTTCAATACAGGCCTCACCTTTTGTGCACCCCTGGAGAATCCTCACCTGATCTGTAACCCTGAATAGATCGTTTGCTTTTTGTCATTGCTTTGTTGTTTGGTAATAGTGGTCTATAATGTGCTATTTTTTTCTTTAACACAGATTGAAATCAAGATTTCAAGAGTAAGCAAACATGCCCTCAAGGGAAAGGAGAAGAAAACAACATAACCGCCAAAAAACAAAAACAGCAACGGAATTACAGCACTCTTCCACAACAAATACTTCAAAAACAGGAACCAAGCTCCTGGTAAGACAACTAAGTCTTGAATACGGAACATATGTACTCAAAAAAAAATTGTTGGAGAGCATGTAGAAAAAGAGAATGAGAGTGTAAATTTGAAAAGGAAGGAGAGAACCTCAAAGAATCCTACAACTGGAGCAGGAGAGAATAATATGTATAGGAATAGAAGGCCGAATCAGTTTAGAGACATTCGTAAACAAATGTTTCGCAATAGGGTGGTTTTAAATTTGTTAAAAAACATTAGGAAAGGTAAACAGAGAGCTGCTTTTTATAAGAAAAAGAAAAGTGTAGAGAAGATTGTTGATCAGGCTTTTGAAGTTAAGAAAAAATTATTTATTTTAATAATCAATAGAATTAGGACACTTAACAAGACAATTGATGTTTTCAAATCAAACAGTAGATGGAAAAGAATGATTAATCGGACTAATTTTTGTAAAGTTTTTTCAGGAGAATGGATGCACAGTTCAAGTTGTGAGCCATTTTTTAATGAGGAGAGTTACTTCCAGGAGAATGATTTAGTGCATGCAGTTGACACCAGTGGTCGAGCGTATGAAGTGAAAGACGGTTGTCCGATTGAAAAAGAGAAACTTGTGCCTAGAGAACCAGAAGAGGTGTTAACTGATGAAGTTTTAGGGAGACGTACTAAGGGTCCAGTGTACACTTGGAAGTGTAGTCGTATTTGTAGTGTGCGACAGGAATCAATTGATTTGTTTTGTAATTTCTTACGTACATATAATAACAAAAGTCTAAAGCAGAAAGTGAAGTTGTTGCAAGACTTAGATCCTTGCAGAGTGAGAGAAAACACAGGTTTGCAAGGGCATTCACTGGCTTGTCTTCTAGAAAAGTCTGTCAGAGTGTTTTTCATCATTTTAGGATGTTAGCAGTGCATCATACCAAAATGAGGAAATTAGTGAGAATGTTGTATTATGCAAAAAGTCCAGCACTTAAGCTTAAACAATTAAACAGTGCTCTTTTGCATGGAACTGAATTAGATGTGAAGAAGATTTGTGAAGAAATTGAGATTTGTTATTTTGGTGAAAAAGAGGATAGTGTAGAAATTGACACAGCAATTTAAGGTAATGTGGAAGACAATGTACAGATTTCAAGTACAGAAAAGTTTGAGCAGGAAATTACCAGGTTTAAGGTGAAATCAAGTGAAAGGCCGAATTTTACTTGTGTGTGTTGTAGACGAAGTCATTATAAGCATCAAACTAGATTAGTTGATTTATACGTAAAAAGTGAAAAGATGAATAATTATGAGTGGAAGGATTTTGCAACTTATTTGTGGGTGGAGAATTGTTTTGATTTGAGTTCTGATCAGCGTATTTGTAAATATTGTTATGATAAATTAAATCAAAACAGAATGCCTGCTAGAGCTGTTCATAATAATCTGGAGTTGGTAGACATTCCCCGTGAATTGATGGATTTAAATACATATGAGTCTATTTTGATTCAATGTGTCCACCCTTTTCAGGCAACTGTTCGCATGAAGCCTAAGATAGGGAAATTGCCTCCTACAGATTTGTAGAGAGGATTAAAGGGAAGAGTTGTTTATTTGCCTCTTGATTTCAAAAAAAATATTGATACAATTGGTATAGAAAAATTAGAAGAGGAACCTTTAGTTATTCTAGTTAATGGGGTTCCGACAAAGACTAAGAAAATCTGGCAAGATTTAGTGGATGTTAGGAAAGTCAAAAAGGCAACGTTGTATTTAGTCAAAAACAATGAGTATTACAAAGATGTATATGTTGCAGCAGAGGAAACAGCTGCAGATGAAGACAGTGATTGTTCAGGCGGACAAATTGAAAAAGTTGATGTGTCTAGAAGTGAAGAAATATATGAACATTATACTATTCATCCTTTGCATTCCAAAGAAGTAATGGGGAATGCAATAGAATTGTTTCAAATGAAAGCAGCAAAAGGAAGTCCCATTAGTGTATGGGAAGAAAGTTTGGAAGCTCGTTGTTTTCCACAGCTATTTCCAACAGGTCGAGGTGGACGATATGACGATCGTCCACTTCAAATTCCTGCATCTGAATATCGATCTGTAAGATTATATGCTGAAGATCCAAGGTTTCGTCAATGCATTCCCTATTTGTTTCATCTACTGTATGAAAGTGACTTGTTTGGGCTTTCTTATGCAGTAAACCATATACTGAAAAGTGGAGCACATCTGCGAAATGTTTCGGCGAGGGACTTTATGGAGAAAGTGAATCTCCAAGATAAAAATTTTGGAATCTCATCTAATCAATCTCATGGCATGTCAGCGTGGTACAAATGAGTATTGGTACCGTCGTCATGGGGAATTGAAATGTATGCTAAGAAACTTAGGAACTCCTACATGGTTCCTCACTCTTAGCTGTGCCGAGTATGCATGGGACGACTTACTTCAATTTCTACGAGAGGCAAATATACAAAATATAGAATTCAAAACACCTGGAGAACTGTGTTCTTTGGATCCAGTGAATGTATGCAGATATTTCAATCATAGATTTGAAGCTATGATGTCTTTTATTACCAACAAAAAAATCCTCCCCTTGGAGAGGTTTTGGATTTCTTTTGGAGAAAGGAGTATCAAGCGAGAGGTGCTCCTCACATACATATGTTGTTGTGGATTAAAGATGCACCCAAATTTGGAACAGATTCGGATGAAACAGTGATGAGTTTCATTGTAGAGTATTCAACATGTGCTGTTCCGAAAACTACAGAGGAAAACAGTTTAAGGCAACAAGTTTTACGCTTTCAATCCCATCGTTGTGGAAAGTACTGTCGTCAAAAATTCAGAAACAAGGACAAGTTCTACACAAAATGTCGTTTCAGCTTTCCACGACCAGTGATTTCTAAAGGAAGAGTAAATAATTTGATGTCTTCTCTGCGACATACTGTGACAAGGAAATCACCCAAAAATACATACAATTTAAAAAGAAACGAAGAGTCCAAGTACATCAACGACTACAACCCAGTGATTTTGTCCATGTGGAATGCTAACATGGATATTCAGTTTGTTGCTGACAACTCTATTGCTGTGGCTCGATATGTGACGTCTTACATCACAAAAAAAGAAAAGACAGAACTGAAGGAAATGTGGGAGGACATTTCACATGAAAAGAGTCTAAGCAAGAAATTATAAAGTTACAGTCTGAAGATGTTGTCGCATCGAGAAATTGGAGCATATGAATGTTCTGATCGATTGTCATCAGCAAGTCTCTATGCCAAATCTAGAACCATCATTTGGGTGAGTCTAGGTCTTGCTGCAACACGAAACCGAGTTTTGAAATCTGTACAAGAAATAGAGTATTTGGCGGAGAAAGAACCAGAAAGTACAGATATTTTGAAGACAAACATGTTGGATACATACTATCCAAATAGAAGTAGTCATCTTGAGAACAGTTGTTTGTATGAAGTTCTGCAAAACTATATTTATAAGAGAACCATCAGAGGAGATATTAACAATGGAATATATGCTATCATTGGGTGTGAAGCATGTCTAGTGAGACAGAAAAAAGGCCATTGGATTAATCATCGAAAATTGAGTTGCAAAAATCCAGAGAAAAGGGAATTTTACTATTTAGCTCTTTTGCAACTCTTTAAGCCATGGCGTACAGAAGAGTAACTACTTGGAGATTTTCTGTGTTACGAAGATTCTTTTAATGCAATCAATGATACCATAGAATGCCCTGTTTTTCCAAATTATCTGCAAATGTTGAACGAAGAAATAGAGCAAGAAGCCACAATTGCTGCAGAGATTGCTAGAGACACTTCTCAAGACAGTCAGAGTTCTGCTTCATTGAGTCAGGATCCACTTGGAGGACCAATTATACAAAATGAAGCTGCCACTGCCATGGATGAGGTGGAAAGAGCTATGGAACAAGCTCGAGATGATGTAGTTAACTTAGAAGATTTGGTGAAACAACTAAACCTTGAGCAGAAACAGATATATGACGAAGTCACAGAACAGATTGAACATGGATTCAGTCATGAGCAAAAAGAGTGCTCATGTACATCATTTAAGCCTGTCCAACTGTACATGAGTGGAGAAGCGGGAACTGGAAAAAGTTTTCTGATTAAAGCAATTGCAATTTATCTGCAGAAAAGGACTGAATCACCACTGTCTTGTGTTGTTACTGCTCCAACTTGGCTGGCTGCACATAACATTAAAGGGATTACTTTACATCGTTTACTGATGCTGCCAGTGGAGGATGATAACAAATTGCAATATCACAAGCTATCTGGAGATGCGTGTTCCGAAGTTTCGAGAGTCCTGAAGAAAATGAAACTTCTTATCATTGATGAAGTAAGCATGGTGTCAAATATAATGCTTGCTTTTGTGCATTTGAGAATGCAAGAAATTCTTAGAACAGACTATGATGTCTTATTTGGAGGAAAACACATTATTGTTTTTGGAGATCTACTGCAGTTGACTCCAGTGAAAGGACAACCTGTGTTCAAAATGCTCACGCATGAAGATACCAGGAAGTGCCTAGGATTCATTGGAAACGTTAATATATGGTTAAACTTCAAATATGCAGAACTGCTTCAAAATATGCGGCAGGCAAAGGATGAAGATTATAAAAATATTTTACAAGATGTAAGAATCGGAAAAGTAAGTCAGCAAGGGAAAGAAGCTTTACATGGACGATTAATTTCAAATTTGTACCCAAATGAAAACATTCTTCCAGAGAATATTTTTAAGAAAATTAACGAGAAGAAATCTGACATATGTTTGATGCCAACTCTGAAAGAATGTTCCATGTTCAACAACAAAATTTTAAAGTTAGAAAATGAAGAGATAGTGAAACTGGAAGCTACAGATAAAATAGAGCATATGGGAGCAACAATTATTTTGTCTGAACATTTGAAATCAAAATTGGATTCATTAGAGAAGACTATATCTAAAACTGCTGGTTTTGAAAAGACTCTGAATGTGTGTTCAACTTGTTGTATCATTTTGAGAAGGAATTTAAATGTTGAAAGAGGTTTGGTAAATGGAGCAATGGGTCATGTTGTTGGTTTTGTGAATTACAAAAATAGAGATGGAATTGAAATTTAAAAAATTAAATTTGATGGCATTGATGAAATAGAACAAATTTGTCGTTGTTCAGCTAGATTTTTGCTCGTGAAAGACTTATATGTTCGCCGAAAACAGTTTCCTATTTGTTTGGCATATGCGGTGACAATTCGTAAGTCTCAAGGTTTAAGTGTAGATAGCGCTTTGGTGAACATTGGAAGTTCTGTGTTTAAAGAGGGTATGGCATATGTGGCATTATCAGAGTCAGAACTTTATCAGGATTGTACTTGATTGAGTGTGATGAAACAAAGATTTGTGCAGATCTACATTGTGTTAAAGAATACAATAGGTTAAGAAGAGAGTATGCTCCACATTTGCCTCAATATCCTCTGATTGAAAAACGTGTGGTAGGCCGAAAAAGAAGAAATGAGAGTAATTGCAGTGAGGTAGTAGCAAAAAGACAAAAAGTAGACGAAACTGTAATTGTAAGCAGAAGGAAAAAGGATTCTGTTGAAGATGTTGTTGGATTTCAGTTTGAAAACAGGTCTGGTGTCAACTGCTATGCTAATGTAGTGGTTAATGTTGTTTTTTTTCTTCAAAATATTCAAGAACAGATTGTTGAAAATCGGGATCAAAGATTCTGTTGTTTGTTGAATTCCGTGTTTGAGAAATGTACCAGTGATAGAGGAAAAATAGAAAGTGTTTCAGAAATTCGAAATCTTCTAGACATATGTACTGGTCAAAATCAATTTTCACAGAATATTCAACAGGATTGTAAGGAATTTTGAATGTATATGTTTGATGTATTGGAAGATGAAGGTGTAGATATAAAAAATCTTTTTAGCCTTTCTTATCAATGGCAGCATGACTGCGACAACTGTACTTCATCAAGTACTACTAGAATAGACACTGAAAGAATTATATATTTGACTTTACCAGACTGCAAATCAGTGCCTTTTAATAATCTAGTTAAAGCAGCGGATCACAATATGGTGTGTCCCCAATGTAAGTCTACAATGCTGTCCACATTATTTCTACAAAATTATGGTCAGTATGTCATTTTAATGTTCCAACGATGTAGACCTGATGGAACTAAATTGACAACTTCTATTAAAAATTTTGTGGCTTCACAGTTATCGATATCAGAAAGAACCTTTGGAACTGCAGCTATTATTTTTCATGAAGGTCCTTCTACAACATCAGGGCATTACACATTCTATTTAAAAAGTTGTAAAGGTAGGACCCAATGTAACGACACTCATTTGACTTTCAAACAACCTTTGCCTTTTGGCTTAAAAAATTCATACCTAGTGTTTTTACAACCAAAATTTAGGTAAAGGTAATTGGCCTATGAAGACTGGAGCAGTTAATAAAGGTTATTATGCTGTTTAAAAACTATATTCTGAGTAAAAGTGATCCAGGTAATATAAAAAATTGACTTGTCATATAGGTACTGTAAGTGGATCTCATAGTAAGTGATATTAGTAATATAGAATATGATGAACATGAGTGAGTCAGAGATGGTTTTACAAATAGTTAACTATTGTGAAAATGTTGTAGAGCCTTTCTTTCAGAACGTCGGAAAAAAGGTAATTTCAGTTTCTTGGAATTATTTTGAAAATATACTCATACATCTGACACTATTTGGCCAAAAGGAAAGGTACAGGAATGAGTAAAGAGTCATGACTGAAAAAAAGGAATATATGAAAATAATGAAAATATTTAAGATGTTCTTGGAGCTTTTCTTCTAGAAAGTCGATGAAATGGATTTTTTACTGAATAGCAAAGTACTTTGCAATGAGAAAAGGACCTCTATGATATACTATTTGGCCTCAAGGAAAAGTAAGTCAATCAAAGAGTAGTGTACATTTGTTATTTGTCAGTATCTAAGTTTTTTTTAAAAACACAATCTTTTAGATTGTGTTTTTTTTCACGCTGTCATATGATGAGTAATTTGAACTCACTGTTTTAAGTGAAATTCAAAATATTCTGAGAACAGCAAAAATAAACTATGTAACATGTTGTACAAGTTATTCTATACTTTGGATTGTGTAAATTAAATTGTATTCCCATTCTCTGACACTCACTTTCCTTTTTCCATCCTCTTTCAGCTCTTTTTACTCACTTATAATGTTTTTCTCTCACTCTCTGTAACCCCCGTTCCTTTACTTCACTTCTTTGACAAGCCCTCATTCTCATTTCAACTGTCTGCATCCCCTCTCTCCCTTGCATAAGTTTTCAGCTTTCAGTCTCTCTGCTTTACTGCCCTTTTCCGTATTTTCCTCCTTTGCTCTTTTAGTAATTCCTGTTTACTCACTCAGCAGTATTATCGCACTCTATCACTATAAATCACCCACTCTCCCTCGCTTATCTTTGTTTGCTCCTTACTTTTGACCTTTTCTCTCTATTTTTCGTTCACTATTTCTATGTCCTCAGTGCCTCACTCTCCTTGTGTTATGTTCACTTGTGTTTATGTTTTCCGTCTCAGTCATTATCTTTTTACTTACTACTGTTTCCTGATTTAGTTTTGCTAAGTCACATTGTTTTAGTATCTTTCATACCTTCAGTTCATTTCTCTGTTCTTCTCTTCCTCTCTGTCAGTGAATCTATATGCCTTACTTTTAGTAATTTGCTCTCATTCTATTTCTTTTTTTCTCTTTTTATCCTTCTACCTTACTTTATTTCCCTTTCTGTGTCCTTCACTCTTACTTTATTTCTAGATACACTGTTATGATTATTAACCTCTTCATTTGTATATTTTAATTTAAAATACACATTTTACTAATTATAACTCATTTTTTCTTCTCTCTTTCACAGATACAAAGTGCAGTAAAAAAATAATTAAAGTTACATTTATTATATGGTAAGTATGACTAAAAAAATGTACTTTGTCATCACCCTTTGCTTTAAGCTTACTAATATTTTCTCAACCAACCTCACTCCTTTGTCTTTATTCTGCTTACCACACTTATTCTTATTCTCCATGTTTACTCCAATTTCCCTATTTCCCCTCTCATATTCAACTTCTTTCAATCCCTGTTCTTTACTTCACTTATCCTCTGTTCCCTTCCTTTGCTTCTTCACTCATTTTGTTTTTCTTAATTATTTGTCTTACTCCTACACACACACCTCATCCCCCTCTCAACACATACACACACCTCTAACATACACCCCACACACACACCACACATACACCTCATACACACAAAAATCCCCCCACACACACTCTTCACATACACACACACATTCCATACACACACATACATCGCACACATATACACCCCACACCCATACACTCCTCACACATACTTCACACACCCTCACCTCCACCCACACCAAAACACCCCACACACCCACACCCACAGACACACCTTACACACCCACACCCCAACCTACAGCCACTGACTCCCTATAAGTCACACACCCTGCATTACTTATCTTTCTTTGCTGTTTCACTCAAATCCATTCAGGTACTGTTTTCTTTACTCTCTTTGTCCTTTCTCTTTGTCACTCCCCATGTCTTATCCTAATTCAATTTTTCACCCTCTTTCACCCCTCTTTACTTACACTAACTGGTCTTTTCTTACCCTCACTCACCGTTCTTCATTTATCCCGGTTACGCCACTACCCTTCATTCTCAATTTTTTACTGTCCTTTCTTTTTCTTTCAACACCCACTCTCATTCTCCCACTATCTCTACTTTAGTCTTCTTCCTCTCTCTTTTCCCTTCTTTCGCTCCTTTAGTCATTTTACTTTTCTCACTTTCACCCTATTACACCTTCTCTGTTTTTTACTATGTAATAAACAATCCCTCTGTGTTCATCCTGTAGCTCTCTTTCTCTTAAAATTACTCTCTTTGTGTTCTTCCCTCATGGTAACTCCTTCATTAAATCTTTTTTTTCTATTTTTTTGGGGGGCGCGCCCCGGTACGCGTACTCTAAGAAAAAAAAATTGACAGTGATTCATTAAAAATATAGGTTTCTTTTTATAAATGAAAGGTAGTTCTAAAAAGAACTGTTTTTTTCTTCTTTTTGTTGTTTTATATTTTTTTAATGTTTTTTTGAACATTTTGTACTTTTTTGGCTTTTCAAAACAGTTTTATATTTTTTTTGTATTTTTTATGGGGAGAAACAAAAAACAGGGAATTGTAAATGGCTCAACAGGAGCAAAAAACAAAAAACGGAAATAATTACTGTTTTTTGGGGCATTTGTGATTGTCACCAGCAAGGACGACGAGCTTCATGCTCTGTTCACCATAGGCGATGAGCTTGCCACATGCAATACATGTGATTCTAAAATCTGCAAATCGTGGCTGAATACAAGGCATCGTCTCCGTTGTATCTGGTCCCGATGGAGTGGGTTGCTTTCTTTTGGAGCTGGTCCTTGAACACTGGGGGAGGTGACTGGCCAGTTCTCTGGTCTCTGCACGAGAATAGTTGTTAGGATGCCTCCGGGTTATATGTCGAATCATGGTATTATTACCAAATGAATATTTTTTGTCTGGATTGCCCCTTGAGAGTTGTTCGCCACAGATTAGGCAAGTTCACTTTTTTCTTGCCCTCTGGGAGTGAAAAAAACTCCCATACAATGTGTTCTTTTGGCTTGTATGGGGTATTTTGTTCAGGCAGCCATCTTCTCCCCTCCTCCTCCTCCTCTTCCTCCTCCTCCTCTTCTTCACCACCAATGTATTGTTGTGGTGGTCCTCTTGGTGATGGTGGTGGTGGTGGTGGTGGTGCAGATGCTCCAGCTGTTGCTGCTACAGTAGCCATTTCAAAGTACAAAAGAATTGTCTCTATAGATGAAACAGGTCTTCCTCAGTCAAAGGACAAAGTCAGAATAAGAAAGAAATGAGGGGTTTTTCATCATTTGGGAAAAAAACTGTCCTGAACCAATCAGAAGTGTTATTTTCAGGTCACAAGACCTAGGCTTTACTCATTTGGGAAAAATAACTGTCCTGAACCAATCAGAAGTGTTATTTCAGATCACAAGACCCAGGCTTTACTCATTTGGAAACCAAAACTGTTCTGTACCAATAGAAAGTGTTATTTTCTGGTCACATGACCTGACGCGCTTACGCTACGCGCCCCAGGGCGCGCCCGTATTCGCTCTCCAGGGCGCGCGGCGTAAGCGCGTCGAGATGTTTCACGATCGTATGCGCACGCGTGATTTCGGGTGCGCTTACGCTGTGCGTCATATGACGCATCACGCGTCTACGCGATACGTCACGATGTTGTTTTCATTCGCGAGAATAGCGCTAACGGGACGCTCCCCGGTACGCGCCCCAGGGCGCACCGCGATCGTATGCGCACGCGTGCTTCCGGGTGCGCTTACACTGTGCGTCATATGACGCATCACGCGTCTACGCGAAATGTCACGATGTTGTTTTCGTTCGTGAGAATTGCGCTAACGGGACGCTCCCCCGGTACGCGCCCCAGGGCGCGCCCCAAGTTCAAAATAAAAACAAATTTTAAAAAATTGGACATAATTATACAATATAAAATTCGTTTTAAAATGTATTATTTTTTATACCTATAAAGATTTGCTATTAAAAAAACAATTGAAATTCACTGAAAAAAACCATAGGTTTCACACCAGTTATAGTTAGGAATTAGCATTTAAAAAACCTATTAAATTCACTGAAAAAACCATAGGTTTCACACCAGTTATAGTTAGCTGGAAGTTTTACTCGCATAAAACCATTGAAATTCCCACGTTATAGTTAGTTGGACTCACTATAACTTGCGCGTGCAATGCACTGCTGATGACGTCACATATTACATCACTCATGACATGGTCAGTGACATCACTCATGACATCACTGATGACACCATCCTTGTGACAAAGTGACAGACCTCCTTTCACTGTAATGTAAACTTTGAAACACATATTCAAAAATAGAAACTACAATTTTTTTTAAAATGGAGATACCCATACCAGTTACAACAACCAATTCAGTAATTCCACCATCTATATACACATCCACTCATTCACCAACAGTTCTATGTAGTCCCTCATACATATACTCACTCATCATATATAGTGATACACCTATATATCCTGTTACACAACGACAGTCATCCAAAAGATACTCTCACACATACTCACACATGCAAATAAACTATTAAACATCCATGTATTTGCATATACAGCTACACACACACTACCACTTTACTTCTAAGGAAACTTACACATACTTACTCTCTTAAACAATCACTTATAGAAATACATACTTATTTAAACAGGATCTCTTACAATCCCTCACTCTCACATATACTCACTTATATACATCAATATTCACATATACTAGATTAAAACATATGTAGTTACTGATAAAGACACTAGTGAGACAGTGATTCACTCACTAACATACACATATACACACTCATCCACCCATACAGTCCTGCACATATGCTGTATTCAAAACACATACAAACAGAGAGTCAGTCATTCATGCATCTATGTGCTAAGTAACACCCCCACCAAACATATAGACACTCATATTGATATTAAAAAAAAAACATCTAATAACCCATATACCTACACATGTAGCTACTCACCAACCCATGCAGCCACTTATACACAAAGTGAAACATTAATACATATATTTAAATATTTAAACATTACTCACTAATATTTATTTTTCAGAAAGACACACATTCACTGGATGGTGTCATCAGTGATGTCATGAGTGATGTCACTGACCATGTCATGAGTGATGTAATATGTGACGTCATCAGCAGTGCATTGCACGCGCAAGTTATAGTGAGTCCAACTAACTATAACGTGGGAATTTCAATGGTTTTATGCGAGTAAATCTTCCAGCTAACTATAACTGGTGTGAAACCTATGGTTTTTTCAGTGAATATATATATATATATATATATATTATTACTTTACTCAATTTTAATTATCCTTTTTATATTGATCATTCCTTTTTTGTATAGTTTTTTATTAATCACACAAATAAAGTGTCATTGTCATTGTCATTGGCACCATGGGTAGAGTTACAGTTTGAGAAGCGTCTAAGTACATGGTATATGTCCTTGAGCTGGAAGATTCTGGTATTGCATGTGTACGTACATGCTTCACTGTTGCTGCATGATAGTGGCCTAAGCAGATGGACGTCCATGACTGCTAGTAAGGGAGGGATCTGAGTTAGTGACTTTTGCAGGCGTAAACAATGTGCTCTCTGAGGTTGAGGCCAACTTTAAATGAAAAGAGCAGTAGGTCTATTGCAGGATCATATGTTCTAAGAATCTCCAAACGCTTCTTAACGATCCTATGCAGTTGTGAACTAAATTGCTTCTTGTTTGTGGTGCAAGTAGGGTTTCTTTGGAGGAGCAGCGTGCTTCTTTCAAGGACTGACTTACTAGCCTCCACGAGTACGTCTCGCTATAAGCTCTTTAGACAGATGTTTTGCTTCTAAAAGAAAAACACTCATTTTACAGCTTCGTGAAATGTGTAGGAACTGAATGAGCAGAAAGCAATCTCTTAATGTTCTTGGATGATGCCTCAGATTTTTGAGCAATGTATTTCTTTCAGTGAGTAGCCTATAGAGGATAGTATGGAGAATAGTTTAAGACAATTTAATGGCAAGGTCGAGGTAATATATTATTTCAATGACGATGCTCCATGTGAAGCGCAGATCAGATTGAGTGTTTTTAAGCCAATTGACAAAGTGTGAGAGATTCTCAGAGGTCCCAGACCAGATCATAAAAATGTCATTGATGTACCTTTTCGGTAAAGGATCTGGGCCTTGTGTGGGTTGGTTACATGAAGGACACATTTAATTTCGGGGACATGACATGAAATAAAATAAGCAGTGCATTCTTGTTTCACAGTAGCTAACTGCAATATTGTTCACATTTGTTTTGCTAAATAGTACACAAAATAAACATATTTTTATTTTACATCACACACCATAATAAATCCTCCAAGTCACGAAGGTTACTTAAAATAACTCATTTTATTTATTCCTTTGTTTTCTTACAATAACAAATGCAGTTTGTGGAATACACGACAGTTGGCCGCTATACTTGTATCAGTTTATTCTCGGCAAGAATTTCCATGCACCGTTATGCAGATGTCTGCAGTTAAAGCAGAGAACATGATCGGAAATAAAAACTGAGAAATCTGCCTTGAATTCTTTATCACTTTTTCAGCGGCTTATGGAGACAAGGCGCTAAAATAGGTTTTCATGCACAATTTTGAAGTCAGAAAACATTTTTGATAGGCAAGTTAATAAAAGTGAGAAGAAACAAAAATTATTAATAGCACTAAAGAAAGTTGCTAAAATGGCTAAGGCAAGAAGGCAGAATTTCCTAACTAAAATTAAACACAGAAATGTGGATGCTGATTATGAAAATGACATGGGTAGGGGAAGTGATCAGGAAACCTCTGACTCCCAGTGACATCACTGGGTCGATCGCTTGCCCCTCCCTCAGTCACTGGCATCATCCTATTTGGTGCCCAAGAGCTACGGTCAGCATGTGAAGTGAAAAGTACAGAAAGAAAACAGGGCTTTCGGGGTCCTTCAGGTCCTGACTGCTAAGAACATTGGCAGAAAGGGCAGTGTCAGGACTATCGGTGGGCACCAGACCTAGGGGTGGGGTATTTCGAATTGTTAGAACATGGTCGCGGGGTGGGGGGCTCAGGGAATGTTTCACTTCATGAAGTATGAAGTTTCCTGAATGTGCCTTGGGTTGGAGTAAATGCAGCAGCCGCGTATGTCCCCAAGCATAGACGAGATTTCGATTTTCCTTCTGTCAATTGATTGGGAAAGATAGTAGCCGCTCCTCGAAACATCTTTCCCTGCCCCTGGTCCTCTGGCAGCAGAGAAAGGTGAGGGAGGGCCTTACTAACAAGCATTTGCAATGCAATCAATTTCGCCTTTGGGACCTTATATGTATTTAGCTATGCAGCACATTAGCCTAGGTGCTGAAACATCTACTGTTCTTTAACATGGAGGGAAAGTAAGCACCAAACAGTGTGACACGCCAGGTATGGGAACACATCGAGATAAATATTGCCTTTCAGCAGGAAATGGTATAGACCAAAGCTCTGTTTATAATATAAAACAAGGGCCTTCAGTGGTCATATCACTGAAAATACAATATGTATCTAGTGTATAATGAAATATACATGTCAGCAACACCATACGCAGATTCCTTGCAGGAAAGAACTAATTCACAACAACCAACCTGAACGCTAGAGGACAAAATCCTGCAGTCAGCAGTTACAGTAAAGTGTTTTAAGCACTGCAGTTCCCACTCACTGTATCCTAGGCCATGTGAGCAGGAGTGCCATCCTGGTGCCCTGGTGCCCTGGTGCCCTGGGGTTTGTAAACAGTACATCCAAAAAACAAAAGACTAAAATCTTTTCCTAAGATTTTGAAACCCTGAAAAAAATTGAGGGAGACTTACTTTAGAGCTATCACAGGCTACTCAGAGTTTGCAAAGAAGTAAAGAGCGAGAGGTGGTTAGAATTGTGTGATGGGCAATATGATGAGAACTACATAGAACTCTTGAGAAAGAAATAAGGACCCTATGGTACCTAATGAAAGAAATGTTCATCTCCAGTATGGTACTGAAGGGTGCAAATGAGAATAGTAAGTACAAAGCAACATTCAGTACACGCCTTGTAAAACATATATTTCGGAAGCAGATGTAGTTGGCTCTCTAGCTTTAAAATAGTCACCACATTGACCAAAAAAAAGCCATCATCTTACCTTTGGTAATAAAATATCTCGGTCGGCTGAGAGCAGAGGAGCCGCTGGAAGTAGATTTACGGCGTAGGAGAGGTTCAGACTCATCAATAAAAAATCCCTTGTTTTTTTCCAGGGAAGAAGGATCCATGACCCGAGTACATGTGAGATGTCTCGTTCTTAACGTAAGGGGTAATTTATTCAAGAGGTTTTCATTGACGTTCATTGTGTTGCCTTTCAAACTGGCCCATCAAACTATTGCTGAGGGGTGCACAGCAAGGGAGAAGTGGGGTGGAGATACAACCCTCCACAAACCAAAAATGGTAGGGTTGCACGTTTCAAGAGGTGCATTTGGTTTCTTTATGAATAACCAAGTGGTTTCCAGTCAGTGACTTCATGAAGTAGCGTAGCCCTACAGCAAGGAAGGAAATAGCAACCTTGTTGTTGTTTGAATTCTAAAATACAGCAATAGTTGAGTATGTCCCTCTGATCTCTGGGTCCCAGTGCCACTGCACCATTGACCTCAGTGCAGTGTTTGTGACTCTTCAGTTTCTACTCTGGGGTGCTTTTTGTATGATCTGGGTTCTAAAATAAGCAAAACGGCAGCCAGCATCTCTGCCCGTCTGAAAATACTCAAATGAGAAGGCATTACGACCCTACACACTTTGTGCAAACTTCAGTTTATTGGTTGTTGTTGTAAAGAGTTAACAAACCGAGAACAAGGCTAAGCTGTGCTGACACCTCGGTGCCGATTTTCCAGGAAGGGAGTCATGAAAGTCAGTCACCACCACCCCCGTCTTCCAGCTCACCGTGCTTGGGAATTTTCTGTTTCATCACTGGAGGGGCGGTGAGCCAGAAGCACACCTGTGTGTACCAATCATGACTTAGGAATGTGCAACTGCGCAAAAAACACTTGTGTGCGCGTCAGAAGAGCTGAGCGGCCGGAGGTGGAACCAAATGGACCATTTTCATGCTCAAAAGAGTGACTGGTGCTACAACGGATCAAAGTGGTGACTCGGACCACAAAACCGTATTGCAACAGTCAGTGACTTAAACTGATTAACTAAATGTCAAACTGAATCAGTACGTGGATTGCAGTCGTTCGTAAAATCATTAGTTGGTAACTAGGTAGCAAAAGTGAATTGCACAAAATGCACTATTTCACCACAGAAAATGGTTGGCAGCCGGAAAAAAGCCCTCGGAGCATAAGGCGATACTGCTATATTCAAAATGACACAGCCAGTTAAAATGAGGTACATTTCTGAAATGCAACAGAATGAGACCACGAAGCCTGAACACACTAACCTTGCGAGAAGGCATGGACTGCAGGAGGGGGAGGCACAGGAAGAAAATAGTGCTCACAGTATAAATAAAAAATACTGTGCAACACTTGAAGTAAAGGGGCCAGTAGCCATGGAAGGACACAAATGATGACATGCCCATCATAAGGAGGGATTAACATGCCTAAAACCAATCAGAAGGCAGCTTTTAGGAACTAAGCCAATGAAAAAGATGGGCAAAGAGTGGGCGGAGCTTCCACAGAGCTTCCACTTCATACTGAATACTGCATGCCTCGCAAAGCGAGCAGCGCATGCGCGCTGCCGCTATAGGCTCCACCTAAAAAGTGAATCAGCTACCAGTCCAATCCATGGGAATTAGAGAAAGATCTCTCCTCTGCCATTCAGAGCCTATTTTTAAGCTTCAAACTAGATAGATAGCTAGATAGCTAGCTGGATAGATAGATAGATAGATAGATAGATAGATAGATAGATAGATAGATAGACAGACAGACAGACAGACAGACAGACAGACAGACAGACAGACAGACAGACAGAAAGATAGACAGACAGACAGACAGACAGATAGATAGATAAATAGATAGATAGATAGATAGATAGATAGATAGATAGATAGATAGATAGATAGATAGATAGATAGATAGATAGATAGATATTGTATAGCTAGTTTAAACCATTACAATTTACCACAATATGCAATGCACCTTTAAAAATATTATGAAAAAGACCAGTTATTTTGAGGCTTCTTGTGCAAAATGGTTATGAAGCGAGCTTCATTCACTTCACTATAATGATAAGACTACTTTATTTAAAATAAACAACAACAAAAAAACGATGAATTCTGAATTATCTTGATTGCTCTAATTTTTATTCTGTGTGTCCAAAACTGCTGAATAGGGTCATTGCTGTTTTCATTTTGTTTCATTGCTTGATTTGTTAAGGCAAGCCAAGCGTCGCAGTGGATCTATTTAAATTCCTTTGCTTGGAGTCTTTGGTTCGCCAGTTCTATACATTTTATGAATCTTAAGTGTAGCTGCGTGTGAGCACCATTAAGGGACTAGTTGAGGGCTTGCCTGCAGGTACAAATCTTTAAATAATTGAGTGCAGCACAGATAAGCGGAATCAATCAATAATATATGCAATATTCTTTCCTGCTTCGAGTAACAGAGCCTGCATTTGGTGAGTCTCTGGGCTTCACCCATGGTGGCATTAAATCACTGGTAGTGAGTCTGCAGAACCTATGATTCATTAATTTGTGTTTCAGATAGCTGAAAAGTTGTCTTAGATAAGATAGCCATTGGCTGGCTTCATATGTGTTAATACAAACTAGGCATAGGAACATTTACATAGTTCCATATTTGTCCTGGACTTGAAAGGGTGATTTTAGCAAATGTTTTGCTGTTTCGAACACACTGGAGCGATTCCAGGAGAGATGCTGGAGGCGGCGGTAGTTGTTATCCCAAAACCAGGATAGGACAGGACAGCATGTAGTGCATATAGACCTATTTCTTTGCTCAACATAGATATTAAACTATACACCAGCATCTTAGCAACCCGATTGACGCCCTTCCTGGCACAACTGTTCGAACCTGACCAAGCCGGTTTTATCCCACTAAGGCAGACTAGTGACAACACTAAGCGCATATTGCATCTGATTGAAAAGGCGTCCCGCACCCAGGGCGAGCATATGCTCCTAGCCGTTGACGCGGAGAAAGCCTTTGACAGGGTGCATTGGCCTTATCTGGAGATGGTTCTGATGGCTTTGGCGAGAAACTCCGCACCTGGATATTAAACTGCTACCGATAGCCTATGGCGACGGTCCGCGTCAACGGCCACGCGTATGCTCAGTTTCCTATTGGGAGAGGCACCAGGCAAAGTTGCCCCTTGTCGCCCCTCCTTTTTGCACTCTACATGGAGCCCTTAGCACTTAGGGTTCGCTGAACCTGGACACATGCGCCAAACTGATAAACAAGGTATTCGGTTTCTCAGTGGAGACTTGATACTGCGCATGCACAAGACGTAAGCGTCTTAACACCACGCATAATCCGGACAACGTTGAAATCTGGGTAGTCATCCTCGCATTGAGCATGCGCAAGACAACAGCGTCTCAGCATACACGCGGTACAGGATCCTGTCCTACTCCGGAATACGCTAATATGGGCTCAATTAAATGATCACTCACCAACAATTAACTAATCACGGTTTGCATAAAAGACCTGCCCGCTCCCGTTGGCAGTATCATCGGAGCCGCGTTGAGGGGAGGAGGTCGAATTTCGTCCAGATAACCATGAGTTAGATGTTCGTGAAATCACCTAATGGTAAGGATCAACAGAGTCCTTTTTAGGAGAGTATGGTTTGTAATGAGTCCTTCTCATGATTTCAGATCACCCAATTGTGCCTGATGGAACCCTCCTAAAAACGCTAAAGGCTCATGAGGCACTCTACCCTTGTACATTGAGTAAGATCATTTTCCTTTATTTTCACTGCACCAGCAGTAGGAATGAACATGATACCAACATGTGTGCACTAAATGTTTAATGTGTGTCCTTGTCCAGTCTATGTCCCCCCTTTTTTTACAGGTTGCATGAAAATACACAAGATCTATATGTGGTAAATAGCAACACCCCACTTTTTCTTAAGGTCACCCATATCTGGAGGACTACTATAGCACGAGAAGGAACTAATATGTGCTTTCTCCCTCTAGGTCCTCACCACTTGCCGATTGGGCAAAAAAGACTACGTTAATGATTCATTGACTAGGTACATTACACCTTTAGTTCACTTTTTTCTTAATTTTCGTATAATACACTTTGACATATAAATACATGTGAGTAAGGTGGGTCTATGTGCAATTCCCGTCCTGAAGAAGGAGGCTTTGAACTCCGAAACATGTCCATGTAGACGACGCACAAACAAGGTTGGTGTACTTAATCATACACTCACAAACCTCTCTCTGCACCTTTTTAACAATACCAGCCGGGGGCTGAATAAAGATTTTTTTCCTACCCCATGAGCCAGGTATTTTTTAACCCTCACTCCCTTTAAACTCACTACTCACATACGTCCTTAACCCCACACACATCCACACATAGTCCAACGAAAAGTGCTTCCACGTAGTCGTCGGTCGTAGCACGCCGCATCCCGTAGAGGGGTGCGAAGACCCCGATGATGAAGCATGACGCCAAGGGGCCTGTTGGTGTGTGAGGGGTATTTAAACTACAATGAGTGTTCCCCACCACAATAGGGACCATCTCAAACAGCCCTAGTGGATTCCACTCTGTTTTCGTACTATACTTGGGGAGACTGAATCCACTTGTTTTCTCTCCCTCCCTCCTTTGTTAGAAATACCTCCAGGTTAGACACTGGGCTCTACAACCACAAATTAAACCGCAGGCACAACTTCTTCTGTCTCCCTACACAAAATGGCTGATAACACGCACCTCTGACAGAAAAATATTTTCTGACCTCTATAAGATGCTCCTAGCTCCTACCACTCGCACATACAATGCAGGTTGCGCTCACTGGGAGAGAGATCTAGAGAAATCCCTGGGCCACAAGGAATGGGAGGGCATTTATCATAGAGCACAACACTCGGCATACCATATGGGCCTCACAGAGACCTTGATCAAGATTGCTACCTATTGGTACTGCACACCGAAGCGTCTGCACCGCTTTGATCCACAGCCGAGCGTCTTATGCTGGAGGGAGTGTGGGGAGAAGGGTACACTGGAACATGTCCTTTGGAGCTGCACCCGCATACAGCCATATTGGTCCCAAGTCCTTGACGAAATAGACTGTCACTTAGAAACCCAGATCCCTCGTTTCCCCTCCAACATTCTTCTGGGCTTACCTAATCAATTAATGTACCAACTTAGGTCCCGGAGGGGTCAATTGATAGCGATTGCCCTAGGAGCGTCCTTACAGAACATCCTGATCCACTGGCACTCTACCCAACGCCCCACACACTCTGGCTGGCTTCAGAGACTCCGGACGGTGTTGGGTATGGAGAAGCTCACACTCACATTGGCGGGCAGAGGGTCGGAGTTCCCTGAGCTGTGGCGGCCCTTCCTGACCCTCCTGGTGTCCGAGTTCCGCGAGCTGACACGCCCCAGATACCCCCGAGTACTTTGTCTTCCAGATACGCAGATACCAAGTGCAAATCCCACGAAACGTCGCAAACAACGCTGCTGATCATTGTACTGTCTCTCCCTTATCCCTCCCCTTTTCCCTTTTTATTTACGTTGGACGAGGGGCGGGTGGGGTGGATGGGGGGCAGAGGTGGCGGGTCAGTTTGGGAATGTTCATTATTTGTGTTTTCTTCTATTGACTCTGTTGGCCCGCTCTAAGCTATTTGCCTGAGGTAATGTTGTTCATTGCGACCTTGTTGTCTCTTATGCATTCTGATAAAGAAGCAGAGGGTCTTTTTCCTAATGTTGTTTGAAAATTAATTAAAAGATTTAAACCATAAAAGTGATATTGAGGACCTTGAAAAGAACACATTTATGAATTGGCAGCCAGTAGAGAATATCTAGCGCTGCAGATGCATATGACCTTCTAGGCCACTTCAGCACTAACCGCGCTGCCCTCTTTTCCTTTAAAGAAAGGTGTATGTAAATATTGATGAAGAGGAAAGGGAGACCTATTATAAATCTGTTTACATTTTTTTTATATGGCCAGAAGCCATGGCTTATTTATTTGATTTGGGTGATTTCTAGTGTCAGTCGTGAAGAATGTATAATACAAAGAACCATCTTAGGTGGCCTTTTCTTTCCTGTTCTACTTGAGTAGGTGTGATATTCAATATACCTAATTAGCAGAGACGAGTCATGTTCGCATCAGATTTCTTGCAGAGGAATTATATTAAAGTGCGTCTAAAAAAATATGATTCCCACATCTTCCTCCATATGTGAGAGGCCTTATTGTTCAAGGCACAGAAATGTAGCTTCAGACAATGCTAGCTGCTTAGTTGGTACTTTGATTTTGAGTAATATATCCACCCTTTTGAGGATCCAGCTATTGTTGTTGGCAGCCAGCTCTGGTCTTTTGTTCGCTTGTGTGGCGTCTTTTCTCATGCTACCCTGCAGTGGAAGATCATAAGCCCCGTCAGCCCCTGAGGTGTAGGGGTCAGCCGAGCTCCAGGGGGCCCCCTCAGCAAAAGTGATAGGTGGTTGGCCAGGGAGGGGGGACCCTCCTTGTACAAGGGTGACCAACTGTAAGTACATTTCATGGAACGTCAGTAATTTGGACCTCATGTCCGTTTTCCATGAGGATCTCTTTTACAGACACTTTTGCCCGTAATTTTGGGCCTTGCAGGGAGCAGAGCTGTTCCCCTGTGAGGGGCCTCAGCTCCCTGATGGGGCCGCCTCACGCTCATCCTTGGAGCACAAGAGCAACCCCACCTGACCCATTGTTATTCTGTATGCAGGCTGATTGCCACATACAGAATGACAATGGGCCAGTTTGGGGTGTTACAGCATGTGGTGGGCCTCCTCCTGTTACGGTCTAGGGCAGGGCATTCTGTTAGAGTTAGATGGAAGAAATGTACAAAGCAAATGTACAAAGTTACAAAGAAGAGGTTATAGTTCTTACACAATCGATCATTTCAGAGCTGAGGCATTTTGATTTTTATATAAAAAACGAAGCCATAGTTGTTGCTTTTTTATTTATTTTATGCAACTAACATCCATTGATAAAGCCAACAGTCATGCTTGTTGTAGGTCAAATGTTACTGGATGCAATGTTAGAAACAGCAAAATACCAGTCGGTGGCACATTTTGCTCAGCACATATTTTTAGCTGAGGTGTTTTAAGCCTCACCCTTAATTACAGCAGTCACGCCCCTTGGAGAGCCCCCACATTTTTTCATCCCACTTAAAGCCCTGGAAACAACACCATGTCACAGTCACCTCACTGTGCATCATGCATTACTCATGACTTCCAAGGTTTCAGATTGCCTATATGCAAGGGCATTGTGAACCCTCTAACACACCTTGCTTTAGGAACGACAGCAATGGTGAAGTTCTTGATGGCTCTCTTCTATCTGCAACTGGATGGGTGGGTGGATGGGTGAAGGGTGGATGGAAGGATGGGTGGCTAAGTGAAAGGGGAATGGAGAGAGAAAGGGAGGATGGATGGATGAGTGAAAGCATGTATGAAGGATTGACAGAATGGATGGGCGAATGAGTGCATGGATGAGTGAAAAGAAGAATGTAAAGGTGGATGACTGAAATAATGCATACATGAGTGAAAGTGAGGGTGGAGAGCTGAAAGAAAGAATGGATGGATGGATGGATGGATGAAAGGGTGAATGGGTGGACAGATGAGTGAAAGGGTAGATGGATGAGTAGGTGAAAGGATGGCTGGATGGGTGAAAGGGTGAATGGATGGATGGATGGGTGGAAGAGTGAATGGATGAGTGAAAGGATGGCTTGGGTAAAAGTAAAAGCATGGAAGGATAGATGATGGATAGATTTGCAAATGATTCAAAAGGTTTGGATGTGGATGGGCACACAGATGGAAGGACAGAATAAATGGTGAAAGACTGAATGGTGGATGAAAGAATTAATAGATGACAGAATGTTCATTTGAAGTGGTGGATATCAGGGGGTCGATGGAAGTATGAATGGCTAGCTCCTTGGACAAGAGAGCTCTTCTGGTCACTCCCTTGCCTATGAGTTACTATTCTCTATTTGCTGTGTGCTTATACGTGGGATCTATACATCATGCATATGACATTTTGAATGACACCCAACTGCTACTTGAATGTTACACTAGTAATTGTAAATGTTTGCATTTAGGTTTTAGGTGTAAGGTTTTAGGGAGAGCCTCATAGTGCCACGAGCAGTGCTTGAGAGTGTACATTGTGTTTGTAGCAATAGGCAAGGCATCAAAAATAAACTATGTAATAGTGTATCGACAGTGCATTCTTTAAGAAAGCTGCAAGGAAAAGCATCCCATAAGCAAAGTCATACTCCATATTTTTAAGTTCCACTTGCTGAAACACCCAAAATGCTTTCCCTATAGTGGGTTCATCACAGTGATCCTCCCTTTAGTTCACCTATGCGTGCCGCTTTACATTGCACAATGGCACTCAGATTTGAGATGCTACTACCAAAGTCTATCCAAGCAGATCTTCCTTTTTTTTTTTTTTTTTTTTTTTAAAGTAATTTTTATTTGCATCAAAGGATCACAAAGTCAGTAAACAATTCATTTTTTCAAAAATTACAGGAGAACCAAGTATATAACATAATTCAATAATTACTGTAGTAAAGTTTATACAATGCAAAACAAAGAATTTAATAATCAGTAACCAAGATTTTTGAGAAATATTTACTAAGACATGAATAGCCCCCATATTCTGTCAATTTTTCGTCTGGCCTGCATTCCCCTAGATTCTGCAATAGCGGCTTCCATACTATGGATCTCCTTTACTAAACTCCACCATTCTAAAACTGTTGGAGGGTTCTTTTGGATCCATGCTCTGGCAATAATTAACCTTCCACATGTAATTAGAATATTCAGCAGATCTTTAGACAGTTCATCCCCATTGATGCCTACACAAACATCGATGTTTGAGAGAAGAAAGGGTTGTTCCAACCTCTCAGTGATAACCTTAGTTATTCCTTCCCAATATTCCTTAAGGTAAGGACAGATAAAAAACATATGAACAATGTCCGCACCACTCAAATCACATTTCGGGCATTTCGTTTTATCTGAATGAGTGTTGTTCGTTGCCCATTTAAGTATCCTTTCAGGAGTGTAATATAATTGACAGATTGTTTTAAACATCTGCAATTTTAAACTAGAAGATTGAACTGATGTATTCAGGCTTTTAAATGATGTGGTAATTAGTTCTGTGGGAATACTCATTGCCAATTTCCTATTCCACTTCTCCGTTAAAATAGTTGCATCACCGGTCTTGAGATCAGAGAAAAGCTTATAGCTGATACTTATAATAGATTTATCAGTATCCCCATAAATACAGTCCCATATCTCCGATTCTGAGATTGTGGAGAGTTCTATTTTTTTTACTAAGTAATCTCTGACCTGATAGTATTTAAACCTAGCTGTTTCTGATAGGTTGTAGCAAAGTTTCATCTTATCAAATGCCATAAAGCCGAGGTGATCGAATAAATCTCCCAAAAGACAAATACCAGAGTTCAAAAACATTTGACACGGTGCCTCATGAAAAATAGTAGGGAAGCCGGGATTGCCCCATAAAGGTGTTTGACTGTGAAAAAGAGATGTGTTGCATTTAGCCATAATAGATCGCCAGATACTTACAGTATCCCTTATGGTCTTAAATTTAACCCTTTTAAAATAGTTGGGGTCATTCATCCTATACAGAAACATATTGACATCTAATCCTAGTAAAAATTTGTGAAAGTATAAGCATTTATCTAAAACTGCCAGGCTGCAAATCCGGGTCATAAATGCTGACCAATAGTAAAGTTTAAAGTCTGGAAAGAGCAGTCCTCCTTGGCTAAAAGGAAGTTTAAGCAATGATACAGCCCGCCGAGCTTTTTTATATCCCCATACAAAGCTTCCAATAATACCTTCTAGTCTAGTAAAGAAGGAATTATTGACCCGCAAAGGAATTGTTCGGAACAGATACAGAAATTTTGGCAAGATTTTCATTTTTATTAAATTTATTCGGCCAATCATATTAATAGGAAGTTTATGCCATTTTTTAAGTTGCATGGCAGTTTCTTTTAATAAAGGTTCATAATTTAGTCCTACAATAGAATCAATATCTGAGCATATTTTAACACCCAAGTACGTAGCTACGCTACTAATTCCAGGGACAGAAGTGCTAGGTTGGTAATTCATGACGACTTGGGTTTTGGTGGTGTTAAGTTTGTAGCCAGAAACTGAGCCATAGATGTCAGCCTCTATTAAAATACCTTTCATAGTTCTAGCGGCGTCTGGGGAAAAAACTGCGATATCGTCAGCATATACGGTTATATCTAACTTGTTTAATCCATTAAAAAAAGGACTGATTAGTGTTTGACGTTGTAAAGCAATCAGGAAAGGCTCTATCGCAAGAGCAAACAGTAGTGGTGATAAAGGGCACCCTTGCCTAGTCCCTCTTTTAATGGGAAACATAGAAGAGCATTTTCCCATATATGAAATCTTACCCATCGGATTATCATATAGAGATTGGATCCATCGCAGATGTTTTCCTTTAATACCAAATGACTGCAATGTGGCCCACAAAAAACCCCACCCCACCCGGTCAAATGCTTTTTCGGCATCTAATAAAATCATACCGAGTGGGGTGTGTTTAACCTGTGCCGCATCGAAAGCTGATATAGCCATGTTAATATGTGCTGTGGTGTCACGTTTAGGGATGAATCCGTGTTGTTGAGGTGAGACGAGTTGGGACATAAACGGGGCTAATCTAGTAGCCAGTATTTTGGCAAAGATTTTTGCATCACTATTAATAAGAGAGATGGGCCTGTACGATCCCCTCTCTTGTGGTGCTTTACCTTTTTTCAAAAAGAAAATAATTTGAGTTAGGTTCCATGACCTAGGTGCTTGTTGCCCTTTACCAATAGCACTAACTACATCAGCAAATAATGGTAATAATTCTTCGGTACAATATTTGTACATTTCCAAAGGAATAAGATCTTCCCCGACAGCTTTGCCCATTGCAAGGGATTTAATTGCTCCCCTAATTTCTAAAGGCGTGATCTCGGCTTCCAATTGAACCGATTGGTCTGGACTTAAGTTATTGACTTTATTATCATCAATATAATTATTAATACAGTCCTCTAAGATAAGATTTTCCGGTGTATAAAGAGTCTGGTAGAAAGAAGCAAACTGCTGTAAAATTGATTTTGGGTCACAGAATAATTGATTGTTGTCCCCCTTGATTTCTTTAACCATATTAATGGAGCGATCTTCCGCAACTTTATAAGCTAGTAATTTCCCGCTTTTATCTCCACTTTCATACTGTTCTAAATGGTATTTTTTTAATTTATTAATGCTCTTATCCCTCAGAAGATTCTTAATTGTAGTTTTAAGCCCGATTAATTTGAAGTTTAACTCTTCTAAGTTAAGAACATTATTACAGATAGCATCAGATATCTGGAGTTCAATATCCCTAATTTCATTTAACTTTTGTTGATTTAAAGTTCGAAGTTCTTTGTTTTGTCGCCAAATATATTGTTGGGTAAACCCCCGTACACTAGCTTTACATGAATCCCAAACGATCCATGGTAAGCTCGATTCTCTGTTAATGTCAATGAATTCTTTTATATGCTCTTTGAGCTGATTTATAAACATGGCGTCAGAAAATAAATAACGTGGAAAGGAGAAAGAGCGAGTAGTTTTTTCCTCAGTTATAAGTGTAAACGTTATAGAAATCGGGTTGTGGTCAGATGTAACCCTTGGATATATATCCATTGAACAGCTACATTTATCAAGAATCAAGCCTGAGCCCCAAATCATATCAATACGCGAGCATACCCTGTGCGCAGCAGAATAAAAAGTATATCCAGCTATCCCGGGATTTAGAGATCTCCATACATCTTTCAAAAGATGAGTTGCTGCCAAATCCACAATAGCAGCTCTAGTTTTTCTCATTCTTTGAAAAGCGTTTTTTCTTGTGATATCCAATTTATAATTCATTATGCAATTAAAATCTCCTAATACAATAATCTCCCCCCCCCATCCCAAAAGTTCCATATTAATTTGGTCAAAGATTATAGGCTCATCTTGATTAGAAGCATAAACTCCACATATTGTAAGATTGAAATCTCCTAGCTTTATCTGCGCTATCGCCCATCTGCCAGCCTTATCGGTTGTTGTCTTGATTATTTCACATTTCAGTCTTTTATGTTTTAAAATCGCTACACCCCTAATTGAAGCATGAAAATCCGTGCAAACTATTGGATCAAATCCTAGTTGTTTGATCAGCTGTTTGTCTTTATAGGCAATATGTGTCTCGGTTAGGACTACTATTTGCGGGCTATACATCTTAAGTTCCTCATAGACAAGCCGGCGCTTAATTTTGTTGTTTAATCCTGACACATTCCAGGTTAAACATTTTATTAAATGCATTTTAAATTATGTATTTCCGTACCTACGTAGCCAAAAATAATCACCATCAGTATTTTGTAGAACGTCTTAATTTTTTCTTTGTCATTTTTTTGTCCTTTGATGCAATTTTTACCCCAAACCATTACTTCCCTTAACCCACCCCACACTCTAATACTACCTCCCCCCACCCCGTGTTTACCTGTGGATCCCCCCTTCCTGTTGACTGCCGTTCACCTGGCAGTCGGTGTGTGAATGGAGCGCCAATCGAGTCCAGGTATTTATAATTAGTCCACACGACACAGTCACAGTATTGTCCCATTCACATTTCACTGTCTTAGATTTAACCTCTTCATTGTCATATAAGCACACATCTAATATCCCACGGGAATTTGTGTTTGACAAGAGACTATCACACCCCTCTTACGCCAGTATTTAATTAAGCATTAAGCCTGAACTCAGACATTACCCAGTCTTCCAGGAAGAAATTGCTTTTTCGACCTCATCAGTATCCATAAAAAGATATGAACGACCATTTTTTATCACTTTTAGCTTTGCAGGTTCTTGCAAATAAGCTTGAAATCCAAGCTCTTTAATCGGATCTATAAACTGTTTTAGCTTCCATCTTTTCTCTAACGATTGTTTGCTTAGATCCGATCTAACAAAAAAGGTGATTGACTCAATATTAACCGGGGTATTGGGGCGCGCTTTTAAAGAAATGGCTTGACGAAGCAGATAGTTGCCTATGTAGATCAAGATGGGTCTAGGGAATTTCCTGCTATTGTCTCTCTGGAATAAGGGTAATCGATGCGCACGTTGGATCTGTGAGTCCCAGTCCCAGTCTGAGAGATCAGGAAAAGCCTTTTGAAACAGGTGAGTAATGAATGCCCTTGGATCTGCCCCCTCTGCTCCTTCCGCAATACCAAAGACACGTAGGTTCTGCCTTCTGTTCCTATTCTCCAAATCTTCCAATTTGGCCTGCATCTGGGCTATTTGTAGATCATGCCTGTTCAGTCCTGCCACAGAGCTTTCCGATTTCTCTTCCGTAACAGCCACTCTCTGCTGCAATTCTTCTATGTCTTGCGATACCGCTCCCAGTTTGCATGCCATTTCTTGTAAAGAAATCTGAGTTCTGTTGTTGTCTTCCCTCATTTGCTGATAGTGAGTTTTGGCCTCTTGTTTCTGCTCATTTAGGAGGTGTAAGATTGTCTGAAAGGAGGCGGTCACTTCCCCCTGCGGTATCCACTCTGTTGCCCCAGTAGATGAGGATGATGTATTGTCACCCATGAGCGTTGTTTGTGCGGATACATTTAGTGGGGATCTAAGAGCCTCCGGGGTGGTAACTTTGAGCATATCCCCCATATCCTCAACGACCATGCTGTCACTCGCAATATTGCCATTGTTCCCATTGTTCCCACTGTTACTGCTGGTACTGCTACAGTCCATTACCACGGAGGTTGAAGCGGGGTTGTCCCCGGGAGATATCGCAGTAGGCGCAAAAAAATGAGGTTGTGGTTGATCGGACGTGCTAACTCCATTGCTAGCCCCGTTTGCCTTTAATTTCTCAGCAAGAAAAGGTTGGGTAAGACCAGATGGAGCACCAGCTTTTGTTTTGTCGATGTGTACAGTGGGCACAGTGGTTACGATGGGTGCTGAGATTACATCAATAGGGCTATTACCAGATAATCGCAATGCCATGGTTTTCACCCCGCCCTTAGCCTGTACCCATTGTCTGATAGGGCTGTTTTCAGCGAAAGTTGTCAAGGTGTTTGTCTTCTTCGTTTTACCTGCCAATTTAACCATCTTGCTCTTACTTTTCCCCTTCAGCTTTTTAGGTGCCATTTTATTTTTGTCTTTGATCATACATAGGGGTGTGTTACTCCCCTGCTCATTAACATCCACATAATCTTCATCTGTTTCACCTAAGTCTATGTTAGCATCCCTTGCAGTTCCCTCAGTTTCTGTCATCTCAGCAGCAGCACAGCCTTTATCGGGAGAGGGACTAATGACAATCGTAGCATTAGTAGTAGTGCAAGAGGAGGAGGAAGCTTTAGCATCGATGTCAGTGCTTGGTAAATTCAATGTTGGAGACTGTGGAGCCAGAGAGCCAGAATGATGGACACGAGTGCTACTTATGTCATTAACCATAGAAACGCTGTTCATAAGAATTTGGTCGGGAGTAGCCTCTACTGCCCCCGCTGCCACCCCTCCGTTTCTCAGTGAAGCTAAAGTCTGTACCACAGTATTAGCCTGAGTATTTGCCTGAGCTATTGAAGCCTGCACTGTTGGGGCTATAATATCAGCAATAGCATCCTTATCTGCTGCATAGCCTTTGCAGCCCTTCTGCCGCGTTTCAGCAGTGCTCTCTGTTCCTGCTGTTTTAGGGAGAGCCTCATAGTGCCACGAGCAGTGCTTGAGAGTGTACATTGTGTTTGTAGCAATAGGCAAGGCATCAAAAATAAACTATGTAATAGTGTATCGACAGTGCATTCTTTAAGAAAGCTGCAAGGAAAAGCATCCCATAAGCAAAGTCATACTCCATATTTTTAAGTTCCACTTGCTGAAACACCCAAAATGCTTTCCCTATAGTGGGTTCATCACAGTGATCCTCCCTTTAGTTCACCTATGCGTGCCGCTTTACATTGCACAATGGCACTCAGATTTGAGATGCTACTACCAAAGTCTATCCAAGCAGATCTTCCTGACCACTTCTCTTACCAAACATGCCTGCTCAGGACCATGAGTTGTAAACAAAATATCAGACTGGACAACCCAGTGCAGTAACCATATAAATACATTATTATATGAAATACCACAAAAATACTTGCACAGTTGTTCGAAGCTGCACCATACCAAAAAAACGTGAAGTGCATGATTGTCTCAACCTAATATAAAACTTATTTCGACTTGTACTTCAGTGGTTGTCTATTAACATACGTTTATACTATCGCACAACTTCCTCTGATGGGTCTGTAAATGTCGCTTTTGTCCTGAATTTTAACCTTCTGTCCTTATTTGTTTCCTATATTTTGACCCTCTGTCCTGAATTTTTACACTTACCATCCTAAATTTGCACCCATGCCAGTCGGTCACCATACCTTGAGGGGGGGGGTCTCAGGTTTCAGCCTCCAACTGCTACATGATCTACTGGAAGTATGATCATAGTGTATCTTCAGGTTCTGCGCCTTGCCACCGGTTTTATTATCAGCACTTTTGCATTTTTGGGTACTTTTCTGATTGGTAGATGTCAATTGTTTGCTGTTAAGCTGTGCTGTGTAGTAAAATAGGGTTTTTCCTCTTGGGTTAGGGGGAGGACAAAAAAGTAGAGCTTCTGAGCCTGTCTGGTTATGGTAATACTCCACTTCTTAAATAAAAAATTTCTGGTGTAGATGCAGTTGGCAGCACATGTTGGGAGCCACCTGACTAGGGTGGATTTGACTGTGAACCTCAAAGGAGATGGGATTCAGTTGAAATGATATGAGCTGAAGTGAGATGTGGCAGGCTTTTTTTGCGCGAATAAAGGTTTAACAGTACTTCTCCTATTTAAAATATTAAATATTCCTTTGGAATTTTTTTCAAGATAGAACAGTACTTTGTTTGACCGCTCCTATGTTTTTGTTTCTCTTTGTCGCACCTAGTACAATTCAACTTATCTGATATTAAATGTATTCGAGGTTTTTTTATCAGTACCCTTTACAAACGTTGGTAAAGTGTGCAGCAAGTCTACTTGTATTTCCAATTTATTTTACTCAAAATTAACAATGTGATATCAATGATCTACTAGACCAAGGGCAACCAATTCTAACCCAGCAATTTGCTCAGCAACTCGCAATCAAAGAATTATCACCTCCATCAATGGGTTCAGCAGTCTCTAACCCATTAGTGCAAAATTCAAAGCCACACACGACCCTACCATGCTTAATCAGAGAATGATCCATTTACGAAAACACATCTCTAAGCAATAGTAGTAATATTTTACAATAATGAAAAACCAGCAAACACCAATGATGATCACAATCAGTTGGAAAATAATGACACACTAAAAATATATCGCCATGGAATACATTGCTCCACACTCGGGCGCAATGAGCCTTGAATTAGCATGTATTGAGCCCCTTTACCTCCATCGCTACCTTTAAGATGAATGGTTAATGTCTGATTTTTTTTTTAGTAAATGACTACTGTGGGGTCAAAATCTTACTGGCACTGACCAATGAATCTTGGAGGTACGACCTTGAATGTAGATTCAAAGGGGCAGATTTACAAGCCCCCTGCGCCTCTTTTACGCCGCCGTTGCGTCACTTTTGTGACACAGCGGTGGCGCAAAAGATGCGCCATGGTGCAGCGTATTTACAATGTGACACATCTCCCAGATGCGTCACGTTGTAAAGCCCTGCGCCAGAAGGAGGCGTTCCATCGCAGGGGGAGGGGTGCGTTCCGGCGCAGGAACGCCTCCCAAAAGTGGCTAAGTGAAATCTACAAGATTTCACTTTTGGTCACTTTTGGGCCCATGCTGCGTCAAAACCCTGCGCCTGGATTGATGCAGCATTGTGGAGATAGGGGCCCCCAAAGCATTGCTGGAGCTGCGTCGCGCTTGCGATGCAATTCCAGCAATGCGCCGCTTTTACGGCACAGATGCGCGACGCATCTGTGCCGTTTTTGCCCCATGGTTCACTGCATTGTAAATGCGGCGCATCCAGGGTGGCGGAGCTGCGGCGCACAATAACTGGCGCATCCCTGCTGATATGCAGGGATGCGCCAGTTATTGTAAATCTTCCCCTGAGTTTTTGGCAACTTCTCCTTGCCATGTTGTCTTTTCTTTTAATATTTCACTAGGGGTCTGCGGGTTCCTCAAATATCCTGATCTCATTTTAAACCGAGAGCAAACAAAAGCCACTGCAGAAGGTCTGTAATGGTTAAAAATTTTATTATGTGAGGAGACCCGATTATCAGTTCTGCAATCCTTGCATTTTCCTAGTAGTGTTCCGAAGCATTGCAATTACCACTGTAATACTCTGGTAGCACCTCTTACCTTCTTCCTCCTTCATCTTGCCTCTGGTGTTTGACTTCCGCACTTAAGTACCACTAGCGCTGACATGGTGCTCATGTTGTACCTATGCCCTTACCTCCTGTGTGCCAGAGGTTCTGAGCTCCACCACGTGCTTCCCAGGCTTATGGTGATCTACATGAATGCTTCTTCTCCCCCTACAGGCCCCCATTTGAAGTCACTGGGAGCAATTGCCCATTTCTGCTGCCTCTCCCTGCCAGCTTCCCCATAGGCGAGGTAAGTGCTGGATCTCTAGGCTCACACTTTGAGGGTAGACCAGATTTGATAATGCAAGCCTATGGCAAGGGGGTATAAGCATGCCAACTGCCTTCCCACCCAAAACTGAGGTTAACAGTATTGAGCTAAATCTGAAACATTGGATGGGACAAGGCAAATTTACACAGGGTTTTGGCCCAAAACACATGAATTCATGAGCTGCCAGGTTTTTCAACCTTACGCAACCCTACTAATGGGCAGCAGCACTTGTTCTTTAGAAGGTGCATGGAGACCAAAAGAAAATACCGAAGAGGATATTACCAAATCCTTAATGCAAAGATGCAAAGCATTTTAAGTGTGATAAAGGGAAAAGCAGGATGGCTTTGAGAGCCTAAAGAGATCATTGTTTAGAACTGTTCACAACACAATACTATATGGCCACATGTACAATTTAGTGGTGGTCACAATTTATGACCAGTATTTTTGTTATCAGTAACTATATTTAAAAACCGACCGGTGTACTAATTGGTCAGTTCTTAGAAATCTGAATTGATTGAGTCGTAGTCCGATCTACCTCATGCATAAATAATGAGGAATGTCGCAAATTGTAACACACACCTATTCATTACCATCTCAGTGTTGGTGGCCTATTAGGTTCAGCAGACCACTACGCCTGTTGGTGCTTTAAAAAATGCGATATATGTTTTTAATGCAGCCTGTTTTCCTTATAGCCTGCATTAAACAAAAATATACAGCTTTTGAAACCTTTTTTTTAAAGGCAATGGTCACATGGACCACTGCCTACTTCTAAAAAAATATGTTTTACCATTCACAAAGGGGATTAGGGATACCTACCCATTTATCAACAGGGTATTATTACCTTTCAGTAGTCAATAAAATATTGATGGTTTGTGTGAGAAGTTGGCCTGGTATATGCTCTCCACTAATTAAAGTGGGCACCTTGCACCAGTCCAAACAACTCTTATGGTGATTAAAGGGGTCAAAGATAACCTTACAAAGCTATCCAAGTGGTAGCTGTGGAGAGCAGCCTTCAGGCTTAGTCTTGAAGGAATGTTAAGCAACTTCTTTTACCAGAATGCAACCTTATAGTGTTGGTTAAATGAAAGGAGAACCACACAGTCGTTATAAAACTATGTATTTATTGATATAACACTCTCTAATTTGACACAGTATCTTCTACATGAAGATACTCACAAAGCACACAATACTCTTGCATCGAAACAATAATAAATAGCACTAATACACAGTGGGCTCCAGGGGGAGACCAAACCATATACTAAAATAGTGGTATAAGAACCACGACTCGAGTCAAGACAGTGTCTAGAAAATGTAAAATCACTGGGACCCCAAGGAACCACCCAAGGTGAGTAAGTAGGGACCCCACAGAGGACGGGAGCAGTGTGGGAACACGACCGCTTTCTCCATACAATTCTATGGGGAAGTCGCGGTTGAAGGTTTAAAGTTTAAAGTTTAAGGACCCTTCCCAATGGACTTTGAAGAAACCTCGTGGAAGTTAGGAGTTTGGAGAGCCACCACATGCGTGGATACTGTAATACCAGAGTTATCTATCCCAGGAAAAGCCGGGTGCATAGGTCTGAAGTGGCGCTAGTAAACCTATATCTTAAGTAAGTGGTGCATGCACCAACTTACACAGGCTGCAATGGTAGGCCCTTAGTTTCATTTTGCATGGCCTCTCATGGGTGGCATAATACATGATTCAGCCCATGGGAGGCCACCGGGGTACCTATGCCCTGGGTACGTGGGTGCCATATACTAGGGACTGACAAGGATACCCCAGTATCCTATCTGGAGTGTACCTACGTACATAACATAACAATTTAGGGGGAAAGCAAATAGACTGGGGTCCTGATTAGCCAGATCCCAGTCTGACTATTCAAAAACAGTATCACATTTAGAAACAAGTGGCGGTAACCATAACAAGCAGATCCAGATCTGTGACTGCATTTCAGCCATAAAACATTAATTCCTACCATAAGGAATCAGTATGTGGAAGAAATGCCCTGTACATGCCCCTTCCAAATACCGCTTTAGTATTGTTTCCTAAACGGATTTAGGCCCACATGCATCAATATCGGCTTTTGCGAGTTCTAAATTGCGAAAAATAACGATTCGCAATTTAGAACTCGCAAAAGCCTATGCACAATGTGCAATTGCAATTCATCAATGCATTTCAAGGGTGGAGAGGGGGGTCAAAATGACCCCCCCCTGCACCCATGAAATGTACTTTTCAGCATAAGTTACATACACACATGTCCTAAGGACATGTGTGTCTGTAGCTTAACAGTTTAAAAAATGCATTTTTGTGCATTTTTAAACAATTTCGCAAATTACCACGAAGTTGAACTTCGTGGTAATTTGCACTTCCAATTTTAAAAATCGCAAATTTTTCTGTAATGATGCATAGCATTTGAGAAATCGCACAATTGCGATTTCTTATATGCTAACGCAATTTTAGAAATCGTAAAAAAGATGCGACTTCTAAAATGGCATGATGCATCCCAAACAGCACTTTTGCATTCGCAAACGGCCGATTTTAAAGAATCGCACCGTTTGCGACTACAAAAATGCTTGATGCATGTGGGCCTTAGAGTTTTAATAACCTGTTACCGAATCACTAAATGGGTTTAGTATATTTTTAAACACACATTTACTGGTTGCAAACCCTACAATTTACCGAATGGCCGGGTTTATGACCATTAAATGTGTTTGAACATCTGCCAAATAATTCAGTATTGACAAGCTTTCCTGTGCAAATCAGTTTGGGAAAACCTTTTTGAATAAATTGTGCTTTTTTTCAAAATGAGTGACATTTCTACACTATTAGTACAATAATGATTTCATAAAGTTGGTCCTAATTTAGAGTGTTCTTATATCTTTCGTGGATCCAAACACAGTAAAGAAGATACAACATTCAGGGGTGGAAAACTGCAATTACAGGCTCCAAGTATATGACTGCTGCTTTGAGAAGCTTCCTTTGAATATTACTTTACATGTGAACAAAGTATGGAATCCTTTAGTGAATCTATGTGAACAAAGTGACAGCAAAGAGATAAGAGGGTAGTTTTGATCACAGTCACTCTATTTGAGTAGGAAAGCCCTCACACACCGACCTGGTCAGTGTCATGCTTCATCATCGGGCCCCACCGAAGAGACCGAGTGTCTCTTCGGTGTGCTGCGACGCCAGAAAGACTGCGGAGCTGGTCGTGTAGGGAGGACGTGTTGTGGAAATTGTAAAGTTAAAAGTGACTGACAGGGTATCAAAAAAACTTTTAATGAGTGATCCCTAAGACACGTGTAAGTGGTATATGTGTCTGAATTTAAGGGCCAAGGTTCTTAGGATTTTGATTAAATTCAGCTAAATACCACGAGTTTTAAAATTAATCAGTCAACATGTTTCTGCCTTACTTGTGGTATATATTCACCATGGCATTCTTCAGGACTATACCCCGGCGGTATGGACACTCTAATAGTCCACCCTGACCTGGGGACGTGTAGGTGAAAAAGGAAAAGTGAAAAAAGTGCTTAAAAATTAGAAGAGCAATTGCTCATTCCAAAAAACCCCAATTTCAGGGGTGTATCAGCACCTGTAAGAGAAAATACACAGACAAACAGATATGGACATACATACGATTAGTATATGCCAGCGTAGACTTATCATAGTGCTCCTAAGATGGTGGCAAACCTTTGTGTGCACACACATTAACTAATATCTTATGCACCATCCAAGTAGCCCTCTGGGATATTGTACATGCTAAGAGGTGGAGTGCTAAAGGTGGTTAAAAACTACTATTGTAGTGAGGGAGATAAAAACACGGTGTGAATTCTCCATGAGGAGGGATCAATTTGACCAAATGGTCGGTGTCCCCCTTAGATGGTAAGTATGGAGAGCATCTCACTTTTAAAACAAGGCGCTACTAGCACCATGGGTCTCGGGAGGAGGATTGGAGCGCGCTTGGCACATCCTAGGAAAAGAAGGAGTTAAATGTCAGCACAACCCATACAGCACACAGGTACTTAGCTTGTGGTGATCGTAATAGACGTTCCGCTGGGGATGCAGACTCATGCCCTCAGCGCTCACAACCCGCTTGTCAACCTGCAAGATTCCTCTAAACCGGACCCCGACGATGGAGAGCGGGGCCGGTAAATGAGTTTAAGAGCGCTTTGTTTCCGTTTGCGCGCTCGATTTCGGGTTGGGCGTGTCTCGCTCAGATCGAGGCATGGTGCGCACACGCCCACTCGGGCGGGGCGTGCCTCGAATCAAAACGAGGTTTGGAATAGAGAGCCTATCCCTGCGCTATGCCTGACGGAGGTTTTAGCACGCTGGTGGTTGTTAAGGCAACCGAGGGTGCTCGTTGCTTGTTAGGAATAATTTAAGAAATCAGATTTTTGAATGGGCGAATTCCCTCACTCTAGGGATATAGGCACTGCTAACATTAAGTGGGTAAGTAGATAGTGTCAGAGCAGAAAGGCGAGTTCCCTAACTCTAGAGGTATGGGCACTGCTAACATTAAGTGGGTAAATAGATAGTGTCAGAGCAGAAGTGCACATACTGTCGGATAAATAGTGTTTTTAGACACACATGGAACAATCTTTGGACATGATGTTAAAAAATGCGCAGAGTGTAAAAAGCACCTGGTATTTAGTATTTAGGTGATATGTTTTATTCAGATCGCTTATGTGTCACGTTATCAGCTATCGTTTCAGACACGTGAAGTTATGGGGTTCATGATAGGACTGTGTTCCAGGGGATATCGTCGTTAAGGCCATTGGTATTTGTCCCCAGGCGGTATACCCAGCGCTGTTCTTTTTCGAACAGTCTATTTTGTACGTTCCTTGTGCCATCTATAGCTTCAATAACAGTCCACCTCATGTCATTGGTGGTATGATTTTTGTCTAGGAAATGGCGACTCAACTTCGTTGTTACTTTCTTGCACCTTATGTTACTCCGGTGCTCGCAGATCCGTTGTTTCACTTTTCTAGTGGTCATACCCACGTACCGGAGGTGGCAGGGACACGTGATCAAATAGATCACATTAATTGAGTTGCAATTGGTATGTTCCCGTTGGGTCCACACCTTCCCTTCTTCCAGTGTCAGAGTTTTGGTAGCTTGTGTTAAGTGACAGACACTACAGTCCGAGCAGGGGTAGTGCCCGGTGATTTTGGGGAGACCCCATGATGTTGTCACTGATGGTGTCGTGTTTTGTGGTTTCTCTTTTGGGCGTGTGTGGACCAGCGCATCTCTTAGACTGCGTCCCTTTTTAAAAGAAAAAAGGGGTTTTTCCCAGTCCTTTTTAAAGGTTTTCACAATATTCCAATGTTTGTTTATGCTCTTTTTCATGATGTTTGAGAGACTGCTGTATGTGGTGACACAGGTGAGTGGGATCTGTTCTGGAATGTTAGTCCTTTCTTCAAGGAGGGACTCCCTTGGCTGATTTTTAGCTCTTTTGAATCCTTTATTCAAGGTGGAAGTTGGATAGCCTCTATTTTTTAATTTTTCCGTCAGATTGGCTGATTGGTCTTTGAAATCTGTGGTCATGCTGCAGTTCCTTCGTAGCCTGAGGTATTGTCCGTAAGGGAGATTTTCCTTCAGCGGACGCGGATGGAAGCTGTTAAATTCCAGGAGATTATTCTTTGCAGTCAGTTTGTTGTGGGTTTTTGTGGCCAGTGTCGTTCCACTGATTGAGATGACTACATCTAAGAACACAATTTCTCTTCTGCTTGTAGTGTTGGTAAATCTTAAATTAGGGTCTAGGGTGTTGATCCATGAAAGGAAATTTTCCAAGTCATTATCACTACCGTTCCAAATGAGCAGGATGTCGTCAATGTAGCGTTTCCACAAAAGCATTGACGAAAAGAAGGTGGCATTTGGTGGCAGGATATGTTTGGCCTCAAAATCTGCCACATACAGCCCCGCTACGCTCGGCGCGAAGGCACTGCCCATGGATGTCCCAGAGCATTGTAGGTACAGTTGGTCTTTGAATGAAAAAAAGTTCTCTTTCAGTGCTATAGTGGCACAATCGATAATGAACTTTTTCGGTGTCTGGAATTCCCAGTTTGTCGAATCAAGTACCTTTTTGAGGACCTCGATTGTGTCATCCTGCGGAATGCTTGTGTAGAGGCTTTCCACATCTAATGTTACAAGGGTGATAGAGTTTTCAGGGAATGTGATCTCTGTCAGCAGACGCAACAGGCTTTTTGTGTCCTTAAGGTAGGTTGGTGTAGACTGTACTAGCGGTTTTAGAAAGTGATCACAGAATTGTGATAGCGGCTCTAGAAGCGACCCAATTCCAGAGACGATTGGGCGTCCTGGTGGGGGTAGTTTGTTCTTATGCATTTTCGGCAAAGTATAGAAGTAGGGTGTAATGCTACTCGTATTATTCAGAAATGCCGCTTCGTTCTTGGATATATGATCTTGATCCTCTGCTTGTTTTACCAGAGAGCTGATCCTTTTTGTGAGGTCAGGGGTTGGGTCCGATGTCAGTGGAGTGTAATTTCTAACATCACTGAGTAGGTTTTTACAGGTGATCTCATAGTCAGTTGTATCTTGGATAATGATACCTCCGCCCTTGTCCGCAGGCTTTATGGTTATGGAGGTGTCGTTTTTTAATTGTTGCAATGCCTCGAATTCAGCAGTACTGAAATTCCCGAATGTTCTCGGGTTTTGGCAATGTTCTAGGTCTTTAAATACAGCTTGCTCAAAAGCAGTTATGGCCGCTGGTATTGTGTGTGAAGGCGGGATGAAAGTGGAACTAGGTCTTAAGCCGGTGTCACCTTTTCTAACTGATTCCATTGGGTCTGTTTTTCCATCGAAAAACGCTTTTAGTTTCAGTTTACGAAAAAACCCTGCCAGTTCACAGTGCAATTTGAACTTATCTGGTTTGGCTGTAGGGACAAAGCCTAGCCCCTTTTCCAAAACTTGGATCTCCACCGGGGTTAGTATTTTGGTGGATAGGTTGGTCACTAGACTCAAACTCCGCTCGGGCCCGGCTGCTGGTTGCTCCGGGTGTGGTTCGCTACTGAGTCGTCTTCCTGCCAGGTTACTCTGGTGTTCCCTCTCCTCTTGCCTCGGCCTCTCCGGCCGCTCTCTAAAAAAGGCTGTTGATACTGCTGTTGGAAATTGGCCGGGGGCATGAAGCCCGGGTTCCAGCCCATGAAAGGATAGGGTGGCTGTTGGAAAGCATAAGGGTTTGTGCCCATCCCCATTTGTGGGGGATACCACTGTTGGTGGTTGCCTTGATTTCCATGTCCACTTCTGTTGGTTCTGTTGCCACGGTTCCCTCTTCTTTTCGTTTGCTTGAAAGAGTTGTTACTAGAACCACTGCTATTAGATGAGTCATCATCTGAGTAGTCTGAGTTGTTGGCATTGCGTGCTGGTGGAGTGAATGAAGCTGCAGAGTAGGGATATATTTTCTCGAACTCGAACTTCTTTTGGTCTTTTTGAAGTTTTGTCACCTTTGATTGCATTAGGTTGTCTTTATATTCGTTCATCTCCTTGTTGAGTTCATCTAGTCGTTTCTTGTAGCCGGTGATAGTAGCTTTGAAGTGAGACTCTGTTTCTCTGATTTCTACCATAAGGGATTCCGAGAGTCTCAATGCTGTCTTGATTATTAAGACCATCCAATCGCGTGTGCAGTGCCATGCGATTGAGGCCCAGTCCTTCCGGAATGCCGCATCGTTCAGAAAGATGCGTGGGGCATTAGCCACCAAAAGGCCTTTCGGGGCTGTGTTTGTCGTTAGATCGCCCTTCAGGATCGTGCCATGAAGGACAGTACGTATGTGCTCTTTCTTTTTCTCCGACAGATTGTCCCATTCAGCAGTGTTGGCTATCGCTTGTGATATGTGTGGGTCTGCAAAGATTGCAGCATCTGACATCAACTCCTCGATTTCCGCCTCAGAGTATGTCAGACCCAGGTTCGCCATAGTGAGATGTTAGTCTTAAAAGAACAAGCAATAATAAAAGTTATTATTGTCTTGCTCGAAGTAAAAAAGGGGCTCTCACAGCTGTGCGCTGCTATGATATATATAAACAAGGAGAGAGGTAGGGAGAATCAGAGACACTCTCTTACACCCCAGTTAAGTATCAAACAACAAAAGAAGAGAGGTCCGGTCAAGCACAAAGCTACCAGATATGGAGCAAAGAGATAAGAGGGTAGTTTTGATCACAGTCACTCTATTTGAGTAGGAAAGCCCTCACACACCGACCTGGTCAGTGTCATGCTTCATCATCGGGCCCCACCGAAGAGACCGAGTGTCTCTTCGGTGTGCTGCGACGCCAGAAAGACTGCGGAGCTGGTCGTGTAGGGAGGACGTGTTGTGGAAATTGTAAAGTTAAAAGTGACTAACAGGGTATCAAAAAAACTTTTAATGAGTGATCCCTAAGACACGTGTAAGTGGTATATGTGTCTGAATTTAAGGGCCAAGGTTCTTAGGATTTTGATTAAATTCAGCTAAATACCACGAGTTTTAAAATTAATCAGTCAACATGTTTCTGCCTTACTTGTGGTATATATTCACCATGGCATTCTTCAGGACTATACCCCGGCGGTATGGACACTCTAATAGTCCACCCTGACCTGGGGACGTGTAGGTGAAAAAGGAAAAGTGAAAAAAGTGCTTAAAAATTAGAAGAGCAATTGCTCATTCCAAAAAACCCCAATTTCAGGGGTGTATCAGCACCTGTAAGAGAAAATACACAGACAAACAGATATGGACATACATACGATTAGTATATGCCAGCGTACACTTATCATAGTGCTCCTAAGATGGTGGCAAACCTTTGTGTGCACACACATTAACTAATATCTTATGCACCATCCAAGTAGCCCTCGGGGATATTGTACATGCTAAGAGGTGGAGTGCTAAAGGTGGTTAAAAACTACTATTGTAGTGAGGGAGATAAAAACACGGTGTGAATTCTCCATGAGGAGGGATCAATTTGACCAAATGGTCGGTGTCCCCCTTAGATGGTAAGTATGGAGAGCATCTCACTTTTAAAACAAGGCGCTACTAGCACCATGGGTCTCGGGAGGAGGATTGGAGCGCGCTTGGCACATCCTAGGAAAAGAAGGAGTTAAATGTCAGCACAACCCATACAGCACACAGGTACTTAGCTTGTGGTGATCGTAATAGACGTTCCGCTGGGGATGCAGACTCACGCCCTCAGCGCTCACAACCCACTTGTCAACCTGCAAGATTCCTCTAAACCGGACCCCGACGATGGAGAGCGGGGCCGGTAAATGAGTTTAAGAGCGCTTTGTTTCCGTTTGCGCGCTCGATTCCGGGTTGGGCGTGTCTCGCTCAGATCGAGGCATGGTGCGCACACGCCCACTCGGGCGGGGCGTGCCTCAAAGCAAAACGAGGTTTGGAATAGAGAGCCTATCCCTGCGCTATGCCTGACGGAGGTTTTAGCACGCTGGTGGTTGTTAAGGCAACCGAGGGTGCTCGTTGCTTGTTAGGAATAATTTAAGAAATCAGATTTTTGAATGGGCGAATTCCCTCACTCTAGGGATATAGGCACTGCTAACATTAAGTGGGTAAGCAGATAGTGTCAGAGCAGAAAGGCGAGTTCCCTAACTCTAGAGGTATGGGCACTGCTAACATTAAGTGGGTAAATAGATAGTGTCAGAGCAGAAGTGCACATACTGTCGATAAATAGTGTTTTTAGACACACATGGAACAATCTTTGGACATGATGTTAAAAAATGCGCAGAGTGTAAAAAGCACCTGGTATTTAGTATTTAGGTGATATGTTTTATTCAGATCGCTTATGTGTCACGTTATCAGCTATCGTTTCAGACACGTGAAGTTATGGGGTTCATGATAGGACTGTGTTCCAGGGGATATCGTCGTTAAGGCCATTGGTATTTGTCCCCAGGCGGTATACCCAGCGCTGTTCTTTTTCGAACAGTCTATTTTGTACGTTCCTTGTGCCATCTATAGCTTCAATAACAGTCCACCTCATGTCATTGGTGGTATGATTTTTGTCTAGGAAATGGCGACTCAACTTCGTTGTTACTTTCTTGCACCTTATGTTACTCCGGTGCTCGCAGATCCGTTGTTTCACTTTTCTAGTGGTCATACCCACGTACCGGAGGTGGCAGGGACACGTGATCAAATAGATCACATTAATTGAGTTGCAATTGGTATGTTCCCGTTGGGTCCACACCTTCCCTTCTTCCAGTGTCAGAGTTTTGGTAGCTTGTGTTAAGTGACAGACACTACAGTCCGAGCAGGGGTAGTGCCCGGTGATTTTGGGGAGACCCCATGATGTTGTCACTGATGGTGTCGTGTTTTGTGGTTTCTCTTTTGGGCGTGTGTGGACCAGCGCATCTCTTAGACTGCGTCCCTTTTTAAAAGAAAAAAGGGGTTTTTCCCAGTCCTTTTTAAAGGTTTTCACAATATTCCAATGTTTGTTTATGCTCTTTTTCATGATGTTTGAGAGACTGCTGTATGTGGTGACACAGGTGAGTGGGATCTGTTCTGGAATGTTAGTCCTTTCTTCAAGGAGGGACTCCCTTGGCTGATTTTTAGCTCTTTTGAATCCTTTATTCAAGGTGGAAGTTGGATAGCCTCTATTTTTTAATTTTTCCGTCAGATTGGCTGATTGGTCTTTGAAATCTGTGGTCATGCTGCAGTTCCTTCGTAGCCTGAGGTATTGTCCGTAAGGGAGATTTTCCTTCAGCGGACGCGGATGGAAGCTGTTAAATTCCAGGAGATTATTCTTTGCAGTCGGTTTGTTGTGGGTTTTTGTGGCCAGTGTCGTTCCACTGATTGAGATGACTACATCTAAGAACACAATTTCTCTTCTGCTTGTAGTGTTGGTAAATCTTAGATTAGGGTCTAGGGTCTGACATACTCTGAGGCGGAAATCGAGGAGTTGATGTCAGATGCTGCAATCTTTGCAGACCCACACATATCACAAGCGATAGCCAACACTGCTGAATGGGACAATCTGTCGGAGAAAAAGAAAGAGCACATACGTACTGTCCTTCATGGCACGATCCTGAAGGGCTATCTAACGACAAACACAGCCCCGAAAGGCCTTTTGGTGGCTAATACCCCACGCATCTTTCTGAACGATGCGGCATTCCGGAAGGACTGGGCCTCAATAGCATGGCACTGCACACGCGATTGGATGGTCTTAATAATCAAGACAGCATTGAGACTCTCGGAATCCCTTATGGTAGAAATCAGAGAAACAGAGTCTCACTTCAAAGCTACTATCACCGGCTACAAGAAACGACTAGATGAACTCAACAAGGAGATGAACGAATATAAAGACAACCTAATGCAATCAAAGGTGACAAAACTTCAAAAAGACCAAAAGAAGTTCGAGTTCGAGAAAATATATCCCTACTCTGCAGCTTCATTCACTCCACCAGCACGCAATGCCAACAACTCAGACTACTCAGATGATGACTCATCTAATAGCAGTGGTTCTAGTAACAACTCTTTCAAGCAAACGAAAAGAAGAGGGAACCGTGGCAACAGAACCAACAGAAGTGGACATGGAAATCAAGGCAACCACCAACAGTGGTATCCCCCACAAATGGGGATGGGCACAAACCCTTATGCTTTCCAACAGCCACCCTATCCTTTCATGGGCTGGAACCCGGGCTTCATGCCCCCGGCCAATTTCCAACAGCAGTATCAACAGCCTTTTTTAGAGAGCGGCCGGAGAGGCCGAGGCAAGAGGAGAGGGAACACCAGAGTAACCTGGCAGGAAGACGACTCAGTAGCGAACCACACCCGGAGCAACCAGCAGCCGGGCCCGAGCGGAGTTTGAGTCTAGTGACCAACCTATCCACCAAAATACTAACCCCGGTGGAGATCCAAGTTTTGGAAAAGGGGCTAGGCTTTGTCCCTACAGCCAAACCAGATAAGTTCAAATTGCACTGTGAACTGGCAGGGTTTTTTCGTAAACTGAAACTAAAAGCGTTTTTCGATGGAAAAACAGACCCAATGGAATCAGTTAGAAAAGGTGACACCGGCTTAAGACCTAGTTCCACTTTCATCCCGCCTTCACACACAATACCAGCGGCCATAACTGCTTTTGAGCAAGCTGTATTTAAAGACCTAGAACATTGCCAAAACCCAAGAACATTCGGGAATTTCAGTACTGCTGAATTCGAGGCATTGCAACAATTAAAAAACGACACCTCCATAACCATAAAGCCTGCGGACAAGGGCGGAGGTATCATTATCCAAGATACAACTGACTATGAGATCACCTGTAAAAACCTACTCAGTGATGTTAGAAATTACACTCCACTGACATCGGACCCAACCCCTGACCTCACAAAAAGGACCAGCTCTCTGGTAAAACAAGCAGAGGATCAAGATCATATATCCAAGAACGAAGCGGCATTTCTGAATAATACGAGTAGCATTACACCCTACTTCTATACTTTGCCGAAAATGCATAAGAACAAACTACCCCCACCAGGACACCCAATCGTCTCTGGAATTGGGTCGCTTCTAGAGCCGCTATCACAATTCTGTGATCACTTTCTAAAACCGCTAGTACAGTCTACACCAACCTACCTTAAGGACACAAAAAGCCTGTTGCGTCTGCTGACAGAGATCACATTCCCTGAAAACTCTATCACCCTTGTAACATTAGATGTGGAAAGCCTCTACACAAGCATTCCGCAGGATGACACAATCGAGGTCCTCAAAAAGGTACTTGATTCGACAAACTGGGAATTCCAGACACCGAAAAAGTTCATTATCGATTGTGCCACTATAGCACTGAAAGAGAACTTTTTTCATTCAAAGACCAACTGTACCTACAATGCTCTGGGACATCCATGGGCAGTGCCTTCGCGCCGAGCGTAGCGGGGCTGTATGTGGCAGATTTTGAGGCCAAACATATCCTGCCACCAAATGCCACCTTCTTTTCGTCAATGCTTTTGTGGAAACGCTACATTGACGATATCCTGCTCATTTGGAACGGTAGTGATAATGACTTGGAAAATTTCCTTTCATGGATCAACACCCTAGACCCTAATCTAAGATTTACCAACACTACAAGCAGAAGAGAAATTGTGTTCTTAGATGTAGTCATCTCAATCAGTGGAACGACACTGGCCACAAAAACCCACAACAAACCGACTGCAAAGAATAATCTCCTGGAATTTAACAGCTTCCATCCGCGTCCGCTGAAGGAAAATCTCCCTTACGGACAATACCTCAGGCTACGAAGGAACTGCAGCATGACCACAGATTTCAAAGACCAATCAGCCAATCTGACGGAAAAATTAAAAAATAGAGGCTATTCAACTTCCACCTTGAATAAAGGATTCAAAAGAGCTAAAAATCAGCCAAGGGAGTCCCTCCTTGAAGAAAGGACTAACATTCCAGAACAGATCCCACTCACCTGTGTCACCACATACAGCAGTCTCTCAAACATCATGAAAAAGAGCATAAACAAACATTGGAATATTGTGAAAACCTTTAAAAAGGACTGGGAAAAACCCCTTTTTTCTTTTAAAAAGGGACGCAGTCTAAGAGATGCGCTGGTCCACACACGCCCAAAAGAGAAACCACAAAACACGACACCATCAGTGACAACATCATGGGGTCTCCCCAAAATCACCGGGCACTACCCCTGCTCGGACTGTAGTGTCTGTCACTTAACACAAGCTACCAAAACTCTGACACTGGAAGAAGGGAAGGTGTGGACCCAACGGGAACATACCAATTGCAACTCAATTAATGTGATCTATTTGATCACGTGTCCCTGCCACCTCCGGTACGTGGGTATGACCACTAGAAAAGTGAAACAACGGATCTGCGAGCACCGGAGTAACATAAGGTGCAAGAAAGTAACAACGAAGTTGAGTCGCCATTTCCTAGACAAAAATCATACCACCAATGACATGAGGTGGACTGTTATTGAAGCTATAGATGGCACAAGGAACGTACAAAATAGACTGTTCGAAAAAGAACAGCGCTGGGTATACCGCCTGGGGACAAATACCAATGGCCTTAACGACGATATCCCCTGGAACACAGTCCTATCATGAACCCCATAACTTCACGTGTCTGAAACGATAGCTGATAACGTGACACATAAGCGATCTGAATAAAACATATCACCTAAATACTAAATACCAGGTGCTTTTTACACTCTGCGCATTTTTTAACATCATGTCCAAAGATTGTTCCATGTGTGTCTAAAAACACTATTTATCCGACAGTATGTGCACTTCTGCTCTGACACTATCTATTTACCCACTTAATGTTAGCAGTGCCCATACCTCTAGAGTTAGGGAACTCGCCTTTCTGCTCTGACACTATCTACTTACCCACTTAATGTTAGCAGTGCCTATATCCCTAGAGTGAGGGAATTCGCCCATTCAAAAATCTGATTTCTTAAATTATTCCTAACAAGCAACGAGCACCCTCGGTTGCCTTAACAACCACCAGCGTGCTAAAACCTCCGTCAGGCATAGCGCAGGGATAGGCTCTCTATTCCAAACCTCGTTTTGATTCGAGGCACGCCCCGCCCGAGTGGGCGTGTGCGCACCATGCCTCGATCTGAGCGAGACACGCCCAACCCGGAATCGAGCGCGCAAACGGAAACAAAGCGCTCTTAAACTCATTTACCGGCCCCGCTCTCCATCGTCGGGGTCCGGTTTAGAGGAATCTTGCAGGTTGACAAGCGGGTTGTGAGCGCTGAGGGCGTGAGTCTGCATCCCCAGCGGAACGTCTATTACGATCACCACAAGCTAAGTACCTGTGTGCTGTATGGGTTGTGCTGACATTTAACTCCTTATTTTCCTAGGATGTGCCAAGCGCGCTCCAATCCTCCTCCCGAGACCCATGGTGCTAGTAGCGCCTTGTTTTAAAAGTGAGATGCTCTCCATACTTACCATCTAAGGGGGACACCGACCATTTGGTCAAATTGATCCCTCCTCATGGAGAATTCACACCGTGTTTTTATCTCCCTCACTACAATAGTAGTTTTTAACCACCTTTAGCACTCCACCTCTTAGCATGTACAATATCCCCGAGGGCTACTTGGATGGTGCATAAGATATTAGTTAATGTGTGTGCACACAAAGGTTTGCCACCATCTTAGGAGCACTATGATAAGTCTACGCTGGCATATACTAATCGTATGTATGTCCATATCTGTTTGTCTGTGTATTTTCTCTTACAGGTGCTGATACACCCCTGAAATTGGGGTTTTTTGGAATGAGCAATTGCTCTTCTAATTTTTAAGCACTTTTTTCACTTTTCCTTTTTCACCTACACGTCCCCAGGTCAGGGTGGACTATTAGAGTGTCCATACCGCCGGGGTATAGTCCTGAAGAATGCCATGGTGAATATATACCACAAGTAAGGCAGAAACATGTTGACTGATTAATTTTAAAACTCGTGGTATTTAGCTGAATTTAATCAAAATCCTAAGAACCTTGGCCCTTAAATTCAGACACATATACCACTTACACGTGTCTTAGGGATCACTCATTAAAAGTTTTTTTGATACCCTGTTAGTCACTTTTAACTTTACAATTTCCACAACACGTCCTCCCTACACGACCAGCTCCGCAGTCTTTCTGGCGTCGCAGCACACCGAAGAGACACTCGGTCTCTTCGGTGGGGCCCGATGATGAAGCATGACACTGACCAGGTCGGTGTGTGAGGGCTTTCCTACTCAAATAGAGTGACTGTGATCAAAACTACCCTCTTATCTCTTTGCTCCATATCTGGTAGCTTTGTGCTTGACCGGACCTCTCTTCTTTTGTTGTTTGATACTTAACTGGGGTGTAAGAGAGTGTCTCTGATTCTCCCTACCTCTCTCCTTGTTGATATATAACAAAGTGACAGCTTCAGCTGTCTAACCTGCAGGCCGCATATTATAACTCTAGTTAAAAGATTCAAATAAGTATCTAGTGACAATGCTGCACACATATCTTGTCAGCTGGCATATCAACCTACTAACCTATTTTTCCAAAATAAACCAACTGCAAAAGGAGGTGATGATAATAATAATAATAACAATAGAAAAGAAGAAGTTGATGAAGGTCTAATGCATTATTTATTTATGCAGCATACACTAGAAATAGAACCATCTCTTGAAATGTTAATGGAAATCTGTTTTCTTTTGAAACTCAATATCATTGTTTTTTCCCTGACAGAATGGTGAGAAGCTGATAGTCAAGAACATAGTCAGTGGTATCTTCTGGTACTATGCAGACAAATAATGGAGATGTGCTCCTGTTGCTGAAGAAGTGTGCTGACTAAGGAGCATTTGCTTTTTTTCAAAACCTCTCTATGTTAGCACATCACATAAGCTGCAGACAGCACAGTTTGGAAATTGAGATTCAATTTTGGTGCTGTGCTGTCTGCAGTTCCTGCATTATATTGGGAAATGTTCAAGTTAGTATATGTACTACAGACGTTGCAATGTCTTTAAAAACACGTGCTCCAGAGAAGATGTCCATGATATACCCAAGATATGTGGTTGGCTCTGTCAATGCCTTTCAGTCAGTCAAAAAAACTTTATTTCGGCAATTACTGCCATAAAAGCACAGTAATATAACATTTGTAAATTCAACATCATAAAATGACAGACTAATGATTAAAAGAAAATAGAGAAGAAAAACAGTTACAATATTTATAAATTGACATATAGACCCCAGATGTCAAGGAGGTGACAACATGGAGAGAGTCCCGCCCCCTCAAGTAAATAACCCATAAAGAGCATTAGGCATGAACAAATATCTCAGTTAAGGGCAGCGTTAGCAACATATTAGACAATGTCATCATATGGCACAAACTATTTAAAACTATAAATAGACAGAAAAAAAGTTCAAAAAAGGTAAGCTTCAATTAATACCATTTAAGATCGGGAAAATTGATCTTAAATAAAACGACACTATCTTAATTCTCTACTCTAACTTTTAACTAAACATCTGCGTTTGCACCACATTGCAAATAAAAATTTAGTAATAGCAACAACAACAAGTCGGTGTGTGCTGATCAGTCAGGACGAGTTAGGAACAAGCTCTCGCCATTGCATGGTGGGGGCGGGGGAGCGGTATGGGTGCTTGTTGCCGGTCAAGTCGGTGTGTGCTGATCATTCAGGATGCGTTAGGAACGAGCTCTCGACATTGCTGTGGCGGGGGCGGTGGAGCGGCTTCCTTTGAAGTCTGATGGGGGGCAGGGGAGAGGATTCCTTTGAAGTCTGATGCTGAAGCTCAGACAAATGGTGGGTGATGTGGCTGGCGATGTGCATTGGCCTGGCTCACATGAACTGTACCCGATCCGCAGTTTGGGTAGACTTTTGAAAGGCTTACTATAATCTCGACAAACAAGCACTGGTAACGCAATGCTGTAGTCGAGACCTAAAAACCGGGTGGTTATCATACTTTAGTATCCTATAGATGTCTCTATAGTTTCTTATACCCAGGTTTCTGCAAAGTTGAAGGACCCATTTAGATTTAGCCACACTATATGCAACTCTGGCGTGCTCCATAGCCATCGCCAGGAGAGGAGTGGGCTGAAAGTGATCAGGTCGACAATGGGAACAATGCCCAAGTCCATCCTTAGAGGAATTAGGGGGGTACTTTGTGGGAGGCCCAAGAGTTGCCATAAGAAGTTATTTTCGGTCACTGTCAGAGTGTTAATAGAACAGTGGCCCCAGAGTTCAGCTCCGTACATAGTGGCTCCCCTTGCTTGAACCTTGTAAATTTCTGTGGGGGCCAATAGCCTATACTGCGCAGCTCCTATGAACTTTTAAAATCCCCCCGCTTGCTTGGATTCATTTTAAATTTGCCTTGGTAATCTGCGGCCCCCATTCCATTTTCTCATTTAGGGTAAGGCCGAAGTAATCAAAAACTGGCACCCTCTCTAAGGACCTAAGATCCATTTTAGGGTGCAGGCAGTTGTTAGAATCGGCATGGAAGACCATAAACTTTGTTTTCTTTATGTTTATCTCCAGATTCCTTTTCTTACAAAACGAGCTAAATTCCTCTAGGACACGCTGCATCCCCATAGATGTTTTAGATAGGAGTAGCATGTCATCCGCAAACATTAATGCTGGTATTTTGCGGTTAGCAAATTTTAAAGAGTCTATATCCTTAACAGCTAAAAGATCCTAAATTAGCCCATTTAGGAAGAGGGAGAAAAGAGTTGTCTCACTCCCTTCTCAACGGGGAAAGGAGCTGATAGTTTCCCGCTAATCCCGAATCTTATTCTAGCAAAGGTGCTTTCATGAAGGCGTTTAAGCTGTTGGCTGAGGTAGACTGGAGCTCCCATCTCAAGCAGTAAGCCCGACAGCTGGTCTCGATACACCATATCAAACGTGGATTTGAGGTCCACGAATGTTAGGTAGAGAGAGCCTCCCTCCAACGTTATAATTTTCCAATAGATCAGTTGTAATCTAAACAACTGATCTATAGTTGAGGTTTTGGACCTAAAACCTGCTTGTAGGGGAGTAAGTATATTATGATTATCCATCCAGGTCTGCAAACTTCCCAGAAAAACACGAGCAAAAATCTTTTGTGTTACATCGATTAGGCTAATAGGCCTGTAATTTTCCGGTTCAAGAGGGAAGCCTTTTTTATAAATAGGAATGATCTCGGTACCCGCCCAGGTTGGAGGGGGTGTTAAGCCATGAAGAATTCCATTAAAAAGGCACTGCAGATATGGAGCACAAACTACCTGTTCAGTTCTGAACAGGTCTCCTGGAATCCTATCCAATCCGGGTGCCTTGATTGGTAAGACTTTGGCCAGGGCCACTGTTACCTCAGCTAACAAACAAGGGGATATATCGGCAAGGGGAACATGAATATAATCAATGACAGGCGTGCCCATCACAATCGCTCCTGTTTGAGACTTAGAATATAACATTTTAAAATGGGTTTGCCAAACCTCCTCCCCAAGGTTTGGCGCAATTGCAGACCTGCCCTCGGTTTTTCCTGTCTTCACCAGGTTCCAAAACCCTCTTGAATCTTTATCATCTAGGGCTTTCTTAATGGCCTGCCATCTGTGAATTTCTCACTCAGATTTTGCTACTAAAATAGTTTTCTTAAAATGTGCCCTTGCTTCCGTGATGCATAGATTGTCACCCTCTCGAAGTTTAATCAGCAGAACACTCTCTGCATCTCTGCATGCCCTATTATACCAGGGGGTAATACCTCTATGTTCATTTCTTTTGCGAGCTGAGGTACTGCAAAAGAACTCTGCCAGGGTTCCACAACCAAATCCAAGTGGTTTTTCCCTAACAGCTCTATAGGGTCAGTGACACAGCTGTTATCTATAATAATACTTGCCTTTTCCAAAAAGGGAATGATGGATTTGTACAGGGAAGCCATTGCCTCTGGAGATTGTGAAAATGTTCTCCAGTGGATTCTTCTGTCTCCATCAATTGCTTTTAAGTCAGATGGGGGGTTAGTTACAGCCTGTCCTACTGCCAGTTGAAACCAATCCAAGGTTACAACCAGCGGATTATGATCACTTTCAGTACGGGTCTGTACCAAAAAGTTCACAATCCTATGCCAAATATCCACATTCATCAAGATATAATCAATTGTGGAGGCCTGACCATTCCTTTCAAAGGTATATTTCCCTGGGTTATCAGCAAACAGGCGACCGTTACATGCCCTCAGTGAATAACTGAGGGTAATTGAAGTCAACTGGAGGACTTAGGGGGTCCAACCCCTTATTGGGTAAAGGTTGCACATTGGAATTCCCCAAGTTGAGTCCTCATCACTCGTAATAGGATGAGGTAGACCATTTAAAGGTTCAAAATTGAAGTTGTAATCCCCACCAATGATAGGATAGACTTGCTCGGGCAGCGTGGAGAGAAAAGCAGCCAAGCAATCTAACATCAGCGAGGTCTGCCCATACCTCACATGGCGAGAATAAACATTAATAATAGCCACCTATGGAAAGTTGCTAAGGGAGAGAATAATATATAAAATATCTGAGGAATGGGTTTCTATCATCTTAACTGCACAGATAAGGTTTACACCGACCCATATACTCAAGCCCCCCGATGGTCTTCCCCTGGGCCCTTTAACGGCCGCTTTACAGTATGTGGCAAACCCTGCTCTATGCAGAAATTTCAAGGCCCAGGTCTCCTGGAATAAGCAGATCTCATGGGTATCAATGAATTCACCCCAATCTGTAAAGTCCATTTTAGCATTTAATCCAGCTATATTCCAAGACAACATCCTTAGTCCTTGTGGTATTACTACCTTAGTACTCTGCATAGCTATATTTGACTCCCCTCTCTCAGGGGCCACGAGCGGATTCACCTCCTCATGGCCAACAGTGATTTCAACAGTGACCTCAATATAGCTATCTACTTTCCCTTTGGCATTCTCTGCTAGTACCAAATCGTTACTCATCAGTGATGGGTGATCAGAAGCCACAACTCCCTGTAGCCTTTGAACTTCCATAGCCTGGGATAGAGAAGTAGGGTCCCCCCATTCAAATGTGGTAGGCAGGGTCCCCACCCTGCCAGGCGGAATACTATCTATGGGCTCCTCAATATCATCGATGGTTACCATAGAAATTTCTTTTCTCACCAATTCCCTGCTCAAGATCAATGTATGATCGTGGGCCTCAACTCCCTCATCAATAGGGGGAAAGCCTAGCTGTTGGGCCTTTGGGATTGAATATTGGCTACTAGAGATCAGTCAATCCACCTGGTCTAAAACGCTAAACCTATCGATTACTGGGAGGGCAACTGGTAGGAAAGTATCATAATTACACCTGTTATTTGCACAACCAGCCTGAGCTCTTGGTTTCCAACTTTCCCATGACTTGCCCCTTCTCTCTAATGGAGGGCGGAAAGGATAGGGAGGGTAAAAGTAAGTTAGGGAAAGGGACTGTATCCCAGTAGCCGCCCGCATCTGATGCCATCACATATATGTTCAACCACCCTCCTATCTCTAAAATTAATCAAAATGCAATCACCCTCAATGCATTTCTTTCTTTGTCCCACCCAGCTAACTCTACGGGCAAATAGAATTTCGCTATACACCTGTGGTGGAAGTGGTTTATTTATATTTAAACAGTGGGTACACTTATTTTTTAGATCAGTATTCGACTCCTCTTTACCTTGTTCTAACACAGGAACACCAGCCAATACAACAACATATGGGATTGATGCTGGTGGTAGATCTAAACATGGCAGGCTAGGATTCATTACACCACGGCTGGGAGAGCACGTATTTTATGAACCAAAGTGGGGAGACCAGAGGAGAGTACCTGGTGTACTGTCCTGTGTGTTCTCCGCAGTCATGTACCACATGGTTTAGATGTCTAGCTACTATTCAGCCCCCACATGGAGGCATTCTAGTCACTGCTAGTCTCCTATCTCCCCCTCACCCAAGCCAGGCCTTCTGACAATGATCAGCCTTGCTTGCATAAGTTGCATAATTTGGGGACCAGTATGACAAAATGTGCCAGCGCTACTTTTGATTCCCAGTCCAGTACTGTCATTTTACTCATTTTATTATCCGGAGAAAGCTGGCAGATTAGGCTTCACGTCATCGAACATGAATCACCCCCGCTCCCAAGTGTTTGTTTTCTCCGTTCTGCCTTCAGCTCTCTTTATGTTATACCTTCACTGGTACTTGTATTGACTTCTAGCGCAGAATATAAGACACACTGCTCACCTGAAATCTAACTGACTGCACAGCACTTCCAGACATTCAGAGACACTGGCCTGCCTTTTAACGCTGTGTATGGGTGTCCATCTCAGCAGTATTTGTTTAGTGCCTGTGGATTTAAAACTGACTTAGACGCATCCAGAGGAACAAACTGACATAACATTGTCCTACTGACAATGCAGACCTTCGGGTCACTTTTAAAAGTGGCCCAGTTAATTGTGTCTCCACAATGGCATCAACCCCAAAAGAACCAAAGGATGAGTAAAGCATGGTTAATTCATCACAAACATGTACTAAGCTAGCATCTGTGTGATCCCATGGCATCTATTTATTACAGTATGTATTTTTGTTTTTTTATACCAGTGCACTTATGTGCCAAAATCAGACCGTGTTGCTGAACATAACAACAGACAGAACAAAACCAGCTCTTGGAGCACTCATCATACTCATCCTGCGAACAAGCAGGTTTTTCATTTTTCAGATGGTCAGACTGTTCCTCTGACAAAGCAAGGTTAGCAGCGCATTACGTACCTGCCCACCAGATTTCTAGCCACACAGGCTTAGGTGTGCTCTTTTTTCTAAGCACCATCAGTCAGGGTTGGACTGGTCCTGGTGCCAGACTGCTGTTTTGTCTGTGAGCTGCAGGCTAGGCTTTTTCTTCCAGGCCAGCAGGATCGGACGGGCTGCCATGGCCAAACCATGCCCCATTCCAGATGTGGCTTTTTGTAGTTTGGGACTGTTTTGAGTGTATTTGGCAGACCTCATTTTGGTTTCCAGTCGGCTTTGTGGACTTGTTAACGCGGGATTACTGGTTACTAGTTACCTTACCAAATCCCATACTATGTCGACTGAATCGTTGGTACCTGTCATTGAGTAAAAGGTAATCTTACAATAAATCGATCAATTTAAGAACTTACACCACTCTAAATGACCACTGACCAAATTTTAAGTTTCAAAGATTTAATATAAAGTCAAAGATAACTGAAGATACCAACTTCTCAGAATGAGATTAAGAAGATAAATCGGTATCACTATGAACATGAACTTTTTGAATAGTCTGAGTCTGAAAAACAGAATAATAAGTACAAGCTCAAAAACCATAAGGGTTGCCAAAATGGATACAAGTTGCAACCTCAAAGTCATTACAGAAAAGAAAATTAAGGTTAGTCTGTCCCTACACTATACTAAGTGACATCCCTACTTAGCAAGATCTTTACCCCTCTAGGTGTCAGCCATGGTGACTTCCTAAGAAGATCACACACTTCTCTTTGTCTCTTCTCTGATAATGGGTCTCTCCTGATCAGCCTATCTGCCTACCCATCCGATTCCTTAGGCTCCCAAAATCATCTGCTCTGCTCTCCTCCCGGGTCGCTTTCCCTAATACCAAATCACATTTCCAAAAGAAACGCCCCTTGGGACGCCCCTCACGTGGTACATCTTTGCGCGGCAAACTCCATGATGGTACTCTTGAAGACCCTCGTTATAGTTGACCTTGGTTCCCAGGCTTCTTCTCCAGTGCGCTGATACCCCCTGAAATTCCTGGAAACTCCTACAGGCCTGCGCAAGGCGCCACTGAACAAAGTCCCTTTCATTCGAGCTGATTAGGACCCTCGCACCTGCATACAGCTCGTCCTGCAGTGGGCCTCAAATTCCAGACTCCACCATATCTATAGGTCATAAAATATAAGCGAAGCTCTGTACTTGACACCTCTCGACTTCTCCTCTAACGAGCACATGGCACATCAAAGAGACATCACTATCTGTTCAGGCCTACTTGATTTACATGAAGCGGGTCCCTGCACTCTGAGAACATTTACTTGATTTAAACAACATTCTTAACTAGCATACTTTTCTAAAACAACACATCTATAAAGCATATATTTCAAACTTAATTCGATAATACATTTTGTGGAAGAACCAAGTTAACCCCATCTCACATTATTTTAGCAGCACGTTTAGATTTGCTGTGAATTGCCCTAAGGCCTACACAATATACTGGATTTTCAGAGTTCTATTCAACTCTAACATGATTCCTTTAACATGAGAACATGAGGCTTTCATATTCATCCCAAACATTACTACATTAGTCTCACACAGTTATGATTATTGTTACTCTACTTAAACATTCTATGCATTTCACCACTGAATATAAGACACTCTGTGTATTTCACTTCTAAATATAAACACTCTGGTGCAAAGTACATGTTGACTAACTACGTGCTTGTAAATATGGTACACTTATACATTTTTTTCAAACTTGTGCTCTCTCAGTCCCCCCTTTGATGACCTTCAGGGGTCATCACCATCAAGACACTAAAAATGTAGAACCCTTCAAAGTGAAGTCATGGCTGTGCCACTTCTTTTCATACTCTCTAATGCTTTCAGACTCTTGTATTGAGTGTCCTGCATCGCTGTCAACTCTTCCTCCTGTTTCCTCATAGTTCTCTGCAACCTATTTGCTCTATAACATTGATACAAACGCACCAATCCCCACAAAGTGATTACGCAAATCACAATTATGATGATGGGTTTCAGTATGTACCAAACGATACCCTTTCCTAAGTTGGCAAACCAACCTCCAACTTTACCCATTCCATGACCTACTTTTTCCCACACATTTACTTTTGCCAGATCCTCGATTTCGTAGTGTATGGCAGTGATGTTTCGTATATACTTCTCTAGAGGTTTTGAATTGTCTGGAATGTAAGTGCAGCATTCCTGGACCTTCAAAGCCTTACAGACTCCTCCCTCTTTAGCTAACAGAACGTCTAAAGCAAGTCGGTTCTGAAGAACCATTGCCCTAATCGATTGCATCTCCCCTTCTATCAACATCAATGATCTTGCAGTACTGGCAGATAGCCTATCTACGACTGTAGCTAACCTCCTGATCTTAATGTCATTCAATATCAGTCCTAAGAAAGGGAATGCAGCACCGAGTACATCTCCAACTACTTCTGCTGCACCCAGCCCTCTCTTCCACCTAGTTGGTATTTCTTTCTTTGGCGTGTCTAAATTCTCAACATGATATATTTTAGGGAAGACAACAGCCAGATAGCATGATCCGTACCAATTATCTGGTAACTTCACATAGGCATTTCTTCCACATACAAAATATACATTTGGTATTGCTTGCATCCCCTTCAAAAAGTCCTTAGAATAGTACTCCAATTGAAAGGCATGTTCACAATTGACTTGACCTACATAAAAATTCTCATAATAGGAGTAACTCCTGTGTATGCACAGTTTCCCCCGTTTCTCCTTATCCAAAGCAATTGGACCAATACTACCTTTTCTTTGATGTGCCCTTTCCTCCTTGGTCCAATCTGTTTCCCATTGTCCTGATGCCTTCAAAATCTTCTGCCTCCTATATCTAGTATCTACCTGTCCTATAAACTTTTTCTCAACTTCTGATATTTGACAAGTCAGATTGTTTCTTCGAGCATGTGAAGTATCTAACGTTTTCCATGGAATAAACCATTTGTGTAATCTGTCTTCGCTTTTGTAATAGTCCCACTTGTTCAAATGCTTGAAATTCGGGACCTCTGGCAATGTCGAGTCGAAATTCGAGAAATAATACTCAAATCCATCTCGTCCATAAAATATGCTCAACAACAAACTACATGTAATTCCATATGTCAATGGAAGATTATGGTATCTGATACCCTCCTCCACAGAAGCTGGTAATTGCATACAAACGTAGCAATCCTTCACTTCCATGGCATCAACATATTCATAAAGCAATTTAGCATAAGCATTTGACTTGTAATTTCCCTGTGACTCATCTGTATGTAGCCTTTTTATTTCTGCATCTAACAACGCTTTGTCTTTATCATTGATGTTTCCCTTTTCCTTAATAATGGTAGTTTTCGGTGTTGACACTCCCTTGACCTCCTTGACTGCAGTTTCATCCCTCTCGTGTCCCACTAGGAATGAAACGGTTACCACTAAAATTATAAGAGAAACCACTACTCCTAGAAATGTAACAACTATACATTTTGCCCTGCGGTTCGGGTTGCCAGCCTCCATGTTCTCAAACAGTGTAGTTCTTGACTTTCTTCCAGCATTCACTTCTTCTCTTTTCTGAGCCAAAAGTCTTTCTTTCTCGCAATGTCTTTCTTTTGAACACTTGGAAGCTTGACAATTTATTTCCACAAAACAGTTCAAAGTCCCGTAGAAATTAGACAACCCTAGCCCTTCTCCATCCACTAAAAGGAAACCCCTATCACTTTTCTTCTTCCACTCGGCGCTAGGTTATCTTGCAACAAGTTTACAATTTCTTTTCAAAAGTCTTATTTTCATCTAAAGTTATATATGGCTCAAGGAGGGACACTACGTCTTCATAAATGTCCATCCGAAGTATCATTCCCTCTGGTTCTGGGCAGTTCGTACCACAACATGGAAAGTCAACTGTTTCTAGGATTATTCTCCTTATTTCGCTCTGGACAAGTGGACGGACGAAATTGAGAGTTAGCGTTTTTTCAATTTCTACTCCTGGTACTATCAGTTCTACATCCACAATTACAAAGGGGTCCGTTCTAATCAGGATCACTTTCTTCACCTTTCCAGTTCTGCGCCCCCTTGAAGACATTCGCAATATGGTATTAATCCACAACAATGAGTGCTCCTAGAATTTCTACTACTCGCTCAAGCATTTCCAAACGAAGAAGAGTTCCCTCCAATATTGGATATCGTGAACAGCAAACTGGAAACTCAACTGTCTCTAAAATCAATTTTCTTATTCCGCTCAGGAGAGCAGGATGAACGATGTTAAGTGTCAGCAACCTTTCGGTCTCCGCTCCTGGCAGTAGAAACCTTATTTGCACTGTGATGATCGGGTCAGTTCTGACCAGGTCCACTTCCCGGATCCTCCCGGTTCTGTGCCCCCCAAACATCTGCAACGAGGTAGGTCCAGTCGGGAGTAGAGTATCTTCTACTAGGCACTCGCACCCTCCTTGATCTTCTAAGACCCTCCTCGGCTTGATCCTGGATATCTTCTTCTGGATCTGAGTCTTCGGATATAGGAGCAAGCGTTTCTTCCTGGGCCGACCTCAAACTTAGCCTTCTTCTCCTTGTTGGCCAAGTGGCAGCTCCAAGCCTTATTCTCCTATTCCTTGTCCTCTCACTTGGTTCTTTGTCGCTCTGATACGGATCTGAGTCTGAGTCGTATTCACTTCTGCTCTCTCCTTCAGTTGCGTCTTCCGTCTCACTGCCGTCCTGCCTTCGCTCTTCTTCTGAATCCGTTGCGTTCCCAACTTCTTCCGACACCTCCTCAGCTGCTGCAATCCCTTCTTGCGACCCTTCTTCCACTTCCGGGCTTTCATCTGGGATAGGAGCTGTTCCTTCTAGAGGTGCTGGAACTCTTCGAGTATGGGATGCATGGATCCAATTTGGCAGCCCCCCGCACTTCACCGCGGTGTTCGTTATCAGGATTACCTGAAAGGGCCCACGCCAGCGAACATCTAGGCAGTTCTTCCGGACGTGTTTTTTAACCAACACCCAGTCCCCTGGGTTCAGGTCATGACACAGGTTCCTCGATGCTGGAACTTCAGCCGCATGCACCTGAAGGGACACAGAATGGATGGCATCAGACAGTCCTTTACAATAATCCAAGATCAGATCATCTGTAATATTCAATAGGGCAGTAGTTGGAACTGTGGGAAGTCTCATGGCCCTCCCCATCAGGATCTCGTGGGGAGAGAGACCTGTCCTCCTGTCAGGTGTGCTGCGCATGCTCATGAGCACTAAAGGAAGAGCATCTGGCCAACTCAAAGATGTGGATGCCACTACTTTAGCCAATCTATTCTTCAATGTGCCATTCACTTGTTCCACAATTCCTGAAGCTTCTGGTTGATAACTACAATGCAGCTTTTGATCGATATTCAGTGTGGAGCACAACATCTTCACTATTTCGCTGTTAAAATGTTTTCCTCTGTCAGATTCCAAAGAGGCAGGCACCCCGAAGCGCGGTATCAACTCCCTGAGCAACAATTTAGCCACTGTGAGTGTATCGCACCTACGTGTAAGGTACGCTTCAACCCATCTGGAAAATACGCATACAATCACCAACACATACCGAAGGCGATTAACTCTTGGCATTTCGATGAAATCTAGTTGCATTCTATTGAAAGGCCCCCCCGACCTCCCAATGTGACTCAGTGTGACTGGTGTTCGTTTGCCTACGTTCAGTTGTTGGCAGGTAACACATCGCTTACATACTGATTCTGCTGCTATTCTAAATTTAGGGCAATACCAAGTTTGCCTAAACACTCTCATCATAGCATCCCTTCCTAGATGTACTGGACCATGTATTTCTCTCGCCATGGGATTAGCTAATTCTTCAGGTAACACGGCTCTCCCATCTGCTGAAACCCAAAAATCCATTTCACTTCGCACACAACCTGCTGTTTCCCATGCCCTTTTCTCAGTTTCTGGTGCATTCTCCTGCATTATTCTTAAATCCTCCCAAGTGTCTACAGTTTCTAACATCATACTTAATTCAGTCTTTTCTTCTGCACCTTCTATTTCCACCTTTGAGAAAGAATAATCTTGTTCCGCACAATAGCGTGCGACTTCATCAGCGTATCTGTTGCCTTGTGACACAAAATCTGTATTCTTAGTATGAGCTACACACTTTACTATTGCGATGTCAACTGGACCTTGTAATGCTTCTAACAACAGCCGCACAAATTCTCCATTTCGAATGGGCGAACCAGAGGAGGTCATGTAACCTCTCTGAGACCACAACTGCCCGAAATCGTGAACCACACCGAAACCATATTGGCTGTCCGTGTAGATGGTGACTCTCTTTCCGTTTCCTGCTATGCAGGCACGGGTTAGGGCAATAATTTCTGCTACCTGTGCGGAATGTACTCCTTCCAGGCAAGCGGCTTCCACAACTCCAGTAATAGTACAAACAGCATAAGCTGCTCTCAACCGACCAGTATCGTCTCTTAAACATGAGCCATCAACAAAGTAAATTTCATCGGGGTCAGACAACGGCTCATCCACAATATCTGGTCTGGGTTTCGTGCATAGTTCAGTCACATCAAGGCAATCGTGGTCTTCACATCCTTCGCCTTCTATTACAGTAGGTAATGGCATCAAAGTAGCAGGATTCAAGACAGAGCATCTCCTAAGAGTCACGTTCTCCGCAGCAAGGATAACTTGCTCGTAGCGCGTGAGCCTACTATTGGTCAGATGCTGCGTCTTTGTCCTGGTCATTAGCAATTCAACTGAATGTGGTACATACACCACCACTGGATGTCCCATCACAATACTCTCGCTCCTTTCAATGCTGACACCCGTTGCAGCAACGGATTTGAGACATCCGGGCAACGCTGCGGCTACTGGATCTAATGTAGCCGAAAAATATGCAACTGGTCTACGGGCATTTCCGTGGGTCTGTGCCAAGACTGACAAAGCACATCCCTCTCTCTCACAGCAATAGAGTGAAAATGACTTCTCGTAATCGGGCATTCCCAGAGCCGGAGCACGACACAAATCGTCTCTCAGCTGCAAGAACGCCACCAAGCATTCTTCGTCCCATGGTACCGGATCACTCACCTCCTTGTGCGTCAGTTTCTGTAAGGGCTTTGCTTTCAGTGAAAAGTTAACTATCCACTGTCGGCAGTAACCCACCATTCCTAGGAACATTCTAACTTCTCTCTGTGTTGTAGGCGCATTCATCTTCATTATCGCCTCAATCCTCTCTGGTGACACCTTACGTTTTCCTTTCTCTAACCGGTGCCCTAAATACTGTACTTCTGTCAGACAGTACTGTAACTTGCTCGGAGATACCTTATGTCCATTTTCGGCTAAATGATTCAGTAAGGCAATTGAATCTGCTTTACAGGCTTCCTCTGTCTCTGACGCAACAAGCAGGTCATCTATGTACTGGACCAGAACCGAGTTCTGCGGCAGTACTAGATTTTCGAGATTCTTCTTCAACAACTGGTTGAAGATGGATGGGCTGTCTGTGAACCCTTGTGGAATTCGACACCATGTTAAAACGCGATCTTCCATTTTAAAAGCAAAAAGATACCTGCTCTCTTCATCCAATGGGATGGAAAAGAAAGCCTGGCAAAGATCTATCACTGTGAACCATTCTGCTTGACATGGTATTTGAAACAATATCACTGAAGGATTCGGTACCATGGGACAACATGAAACGACTATGTTGTTAATTTTTCGTAAATCCTGCACTATCCTGAATTTCCCGCTAGGTTTCTGCAAACCCATAATCGGGGAGTTACAAGGACTACCCACAATTTCCTTCAGTATTCCCTGTTGAATCATTGACTCGATCACAGGTTTTATTCCCGCAATCGTTTCCTGGGACAATTTGTATTGAGGCGTTCTTGGAAACTCAACATTTGGTTTTACCAGAATTTTTACCGGTTCTACCCCTTTAATCAATCCTATATCTTCTCCTGTGAAATCCCACACCTCTGACGCCACTGCATCTCTTAAATCTTGGGGAAGATCTTCTACAGTCAGAGTAGGATATAGTTCTACACAGAATTTTGAATTGGCCACCTTAAAGGTAGCATCATCGTCGGTAGTCTGTACCTCCACTCCTTGTGGGGTGCAGTATATGGTGCAATTCAATTTGCATAACAAATCCCTTCCTAACAGACATACCGGACTCGAGTCACAAACCACAAACTGATGTTCGTTCATGTGGTTTCCAATTTTCACAGACACTGGTTCTGTCAAGGGACTAGTCATTCTTTTATTTGCGACTCCTACCACCTGAATTGTTTCCCCTGACATCGGCAAGTCTGGAACCACCGCTGATCTCAGAGTCGAACGAGTAGCCCCAGTATCCACTAAGAACGTAGTGGGACACCCTGCCACTTCTGCCTCAACAAATGGCCCTCTTTGATCCACTTCTAGGACTGCCCCGAGGGTACAGTCCTCTTCACTGCTCACACGTTGTCCTGTCAATGGATCAATGTAATAACTCTTTTCTTCCTCGATGAAGAGAGGCATCTGCTTAAAGACCTTACCCCCTGTCGCTACCTTCGGTGGCTGTGGGAACTGGGCCCGTGGGGCCGAAGTCCCCCCTTTGGCCACCTTGCCTCCTGGAACTGTCACCTTTGGAGTTGGGACTTCTTGAACCTGCTCTTCTACTTCTAGCTCTCCATTTTCAGGGTTAAAGGGACACTCGCGTCGCCAATGCCCCACCTGGTGACACTGATGGCACTTTGTCGTTTTCTTTAAAGTGGCAAAGTCTATCCTAGGTCTCTGCCCTTCTTCATTATCTTTGTTCTGACCGTTTTGTTTTCGTCTCATCCCCTGCTTCTGCTGGCCACCCTTCCCAGCGGACTGCATTTGCACCACCATCAATTTCTCCTTTAGATTCTTGGCTTTAGAATCTATCTCGTCACTGCAGTACCTCGCATAACGTAAAATCTCATCTAGTGGTTTGTTCTGCCAACAGATTAAATGTTGCTGTATCATCAAACAAATATCAGGTCTCAACCCCAAGACAAACTTTGACACAAACTGCCCTATATCTTTGGGATCCATTACATCTAGTCCACTGTATTGCTTGAATGTTTTCAATAATCTTTCATAAAACTCGTGAACTGTCTCCTTGGGTTCCTGCCTTGTTCGGTCTATTTTCACCCAATCTATATCCTGTGGTGGTACCTTATCTTTCAGCCATGCTATTACCCTTTCATACTTTCGCATGACAATCTCGGACGGTCCATTAGTCCGAGCATCCCTCACTGGTTCAGTATTTGGCCATTCAACACTAGTCTTGCACGGGGTCCATAAATCAGATGGGACCACGATGTCAAACAACGTGTTCAAATGTATCCACAGTACTTTCGAGATTTTGACAAACCTCTCTACCTGTTTATACCATTCTACTGGATTGTCCCTCAACTTCGGAAATGAGTTGGTAAATGCAGCTAAGTCTCCTCTACTCCAGGGCACATGTACATAATTTCCATTTGATATTTCTCGCAAAGGGAATGCCTCCATCTGCATTACCCTTCCCTCAGGGGTCATCACATTTGTACTTCGCCTAACTGTGCCCTTTTTCGCCCACCTTTCTTCCCATTTGTCCAATTGTCTCCACACTCTTATCCCTGATACCAGCTCTCTTATGTGTGTTTTTAATCCAGTAGTTCTCTTCTCATCTAGATCCTGGTCTGCGTACTGTAATCTGTGGTTACTCTGTAATGCCCTTGTCCTAGATAAATCCACGGCATACCTGTCTGCCAAATCAGTCAGTTTCTCATGAAACGCTCTAGCTTTCCTAGTAATATCCTTTGCCATGAACAATAACTCATCCTGTTCATACAATTCTATCCTTTCCAAAGGTAATGTTCCATCTATTATCTCATCAACATCTGATTTTAAACTAGTAACATCAAGCCTTTTTGCCTTAATTTCAGCTTTCAAGACACTCAATTTAGCTCCTCCATCCGCATCTCTCCCATCCCAGCTCCGAGATCTACGTTTAGGTATTGGTGAATTATAGGGAGTCCTCCCCTGTTCCCATCTCTCTAGGTCCCATGCCTTTCCATCTTCTCGGGGTGGGTGGTGAAACATTCCTTCATGCCTCCTAGCCTCTCTCTCCCCATCCTGGCTAGTTTCACGGGATGCAGGGCAAGATGTTCCATTACTCCCTCTTTCTTCCTCATGCATCTGTGACCTCCGATCACTCGATGTATGACGTGACCTTTCACTGTTCCCTCTTTGCCAGTGCTGTACATTTTCCCCAGGTGCGTGTGAGTGATGAGTGCACCTAAACCTATCTCTGTACTCTTGCGTTCTTTGGTCTCCCTCTGTTTGCGTGAGGCGAGACACTTCCTCACACTCCATACTCCTCGTATTCTGTTCCTGCTGTTCTCTCTGATTTGTAGGACATGCATCCCCTCTATTCTCGGGACTTCGGCCTTCCCGACCCTGACTGCTTTCGCTGGCCCCACAGTGAGATACAGTCCCATTACCCCTGCTTTCCCACTCTGGTTCCGTTCTTGTCCTGTTACTCAGGGATACTGTGGACCCGTCCCATTCCCTCAAATCAGCTCTTAATTCTGAATAGGGTCTTGGCCGCGGTCCCCTTAGATCCATTGGTCCTCTCGGACCTCCCTGTTCCGTGTTGGGACCTACAGATGTATCTAATGGGGTGTTCCATGTTACCGAACCTGGCAATTGCTTCCATGCATTTGTCACGTTATTCCTCCTTTCCATCTCGATCCTTTCTCTATCCAATTGCCTCTGTTCTTCCTCTCTATCTCTCTCTGGGTTATAGATCGATACTATAGGTCCTATGGTAACAGGCACTTGAAGAGCATCTGGCAATCCAAAGGACTCAACCCTTTCGGTGACTGGCGTTTTCTGCACCACAAACCTTCCCACTACACTCTGTGCTGTACTAGGTTGAGGTGTCTCCCCACCTTTGATAGGTGTCCATTCCGATATAGGGAGTGGTGTATACCCCTCTATGGCATTCCCATCTTCCCTTGCAAGCCCTCTATCTTCAATTTCCTCAACTCTCGGAGGTGGTCTATCCATTAACAATCTATTTATCAGATTGTCTTCCGACTCGCTTTCCTCGTCTTCTTCCATGAGGTTTCCTCCTCCTGCCACCTCCCTCATCGGATACATTTTTTCCACCTCAATAACCTGTACCCTCCACCGCTTTGCTTCCTCATCCCATTTAGAATCTCGCACTGCTCTTACCGATCGCGTCAGTCTTTGTTGACGCCTGTTCAAATTTCTGTCGTGTGCCGCCCTAATCCATGCATTAAGGGCCTCAAACTGTGTAGGTCTAGGTGAGGGTTTCAATGAGGACATGGTTGCTTTTAGCCGATGTAACACCTCTAACTTAAACGTCCCGTACCTCGGGAACTGCATTTCCTCATTCCCTTCCGTAAGCTTATTCCAAGCCCCAATCCATAATATGGTATGCAGCCCAACATTCGTTGCCATATAATGAGCTGGCGTACCCTCCGGCGGAGCCTCTTCCCCGTGATAATGTTCACTTCGTTTACGTTTAAAAATCCCTTTCAAACACTTGAAACACTTCATGATTTCTCTTTTCTCCGCGTTTGTTTACTTCCTGATGACAATCCACCAATCTCAGCGCCGTTCTTACTAACTGGCCTATCCGTACGCGACTTTCCTCCGACGTCACTCTAGCCGCCCAACCAGAGCGCGGCTCTAGCTAACGTCACACCAACCGCTCAATCACAGCGCGGCTCTAGCCGACTTCACCCGTCCCCCTTCGCAGCAGTTCCCCTCCTTTCTCAGCTCGTCTCCTCGGTCATGCACGCGTCCCATTCATACTCTGAAAAAATGATTACTTCCGTCCAAGCGATCACCTTTCCTGACTGTACGCCCACAGTCTTTCTGTAGTTGTCACCTTAACTTGGCGAAATGTCTTTCCGTTTACTTCCAGACAATCGCCCTCTCCGATAGGTTACTCACACACAGTAACTTTCGACCAGCGTCCGTTACTCATACACTCACTCTTACACTCCCCCTATCTTGGATCCACGGCGGTCAATGGTACCTCGTGACCTCCGTACTATGGTCGACAACTACCCTGGATGTTCGAAACACCCAAAACCACTTAAGCTCTGGCCTGAACTTAAGATTTCACCAGTTCACCCGTTTACCAGGTAACCAGCTTACCAGGTTGCGCGCGCTCACAACCTTCTCTCATTCACACTACAGGCATTCAACTCCGCAAGACATTACAATACAAATACAACACAAAACACCGCAATCTGTTCACGCATGACCCTTTTTATACTCACTCTCCGATACTGCTGCCTTTCTCGCACCGTCTGCACCTTTCGGCACACGATTCTTCCGCTTCTCGTCTCTCGACGTCTAGGGGCCTTGGGGTAAACTAACCTCTCTAGATTACCTTCCTCAAGAAGATAACCATCCTCACTCTGCTACCAACTGTTAACGCGGGATTACTGGTTACTAGTTACCTTACCAAATCCCATACTATGTCGACTGAATCGTTGGTACCTGTCATTGAGTAAAAGGTAATCTTACAATAAATCGATCAATTTAAGAACTTACACCACTCTAAATGACCACTGACCAAATTTTAAGTTTCAAAGATTTAATATAAAGTCAAAGATAACTGAAGATACAAACTTCTCAGAATGAGATTAAGAAGATAAATCGGTATCACTATGAACATGAACTTTTTGAATAGTCTGAGTCTGAAAAACAGAATAATAAGTACAAGCTCAAAAACCATAAGGGTTGCCAAAATGGATACAAGTTGCAACCTCAAAGTCATTACAGAAAAGAAAATTAAGGTTAGTCTGTCCCTACACTATACTAAGTGACATCCCTACTTAGCAAGATCTTTACCCCTCTAGGTGTCAGCCGTGGTGACTTCCTAAGAAGATCACACACTTCTCTTTGTCTCTTCTCTGATAATGGGTCTCTCCTGATCAGCCTATCTGCCTACCCATCCGCTTCCTTAGGCTCCCAAAATCATCTGCTCTGCTCTCCTCCCGGGTCGCTTTCCCTAATACCAAATCACATTTCCAAAAGAAACGCCCCTTGGGACGCCCCTCACGTGGTACATCTTTGCGCGGCAAACTCCATGATGGTACTCTTGAAGACCCTCGTTATAGTTGACCTTGGTTCCCAGGCTTCTTCTCCAGTGCGCTGATACCCCCTGAAATTCCTGGAAACTCCTACAGGCCTGCGCAAGGCGCCACTGAACAAAGTCCCTTTCATTCGAGCTGATTAGGACCCTCGCACCTGCATACAGCTCGTCCTGCAGTGGGCCTCAAATTCCAAACTCCACCATATCTATAGGTCATAAAATATAAGCGAAGCTCTGTACTTGACACCTCTCGACTTCTCCTCTAACGAGCACATGGCACATCAAAGAGACATCACTATCTGTTCAGGCCTACTTGATTTACATGAAGCGGGTCCCTGCACTCTGAGAACATTTACTTGATTTAAACAACATTCTTAACTAGCATACTTTTCTCAAACAACACATCTATAAAGCATATATTTCAAACTTAATTCGATAATACATTTTGTGGAAGAACCAAGTTAACTCCATCTCACATTATTTTAGCAGCACGTTTAGATTTGCTGTGAATTGCCCTAAGGCCTACACAATATACTGGATTTTCAGAGTTCTATTCAACTCTAACATGATTCCTTTAACATGAGAACATGAGGCTTTCATATTCATCCCAAACATTACTACATTAGTCTCACACAGTTATGATTATTGTTACTCTACTTAAACATTCTATGCATTTCACCACTGAATATAAGACACTCTGTGTATTTCACTTCTAAATATAAACACTCTGGTGCAAAGTACATGTTGACTAACTACGTGCTTGTAAATATGGTACACTTATACATTTTTTTCAAACTTGTGCTCTCTCAGACTTATTGTCCGTAGATTTTCAGGAGTAAAGTAAAAATGCTGAAGAGTCAAGAAGGATGTGATGTTGGATGTACATTTTTGCTGTAATAAAGAGCGCTTGATAATAGTCAGTAACATACTATAGGCCAGTGGTCTCTACTAACCCCCTTAAAGTGATTAAATGAGTGATATGGAGTTACTGGCAAGGATGCTTATCTTTCTAGGCTTGTAAATTTCATGTATTAATATATTACAACTTGTATTAAAGGGTGCCACTTAGATGCAACTAAAATTAGATGGCATGTGTCCCTGAAACAAAAACAATTGAGATGAACAAATAATCGTATAATAGAAATACATTAGAAAGGGAGATACATAATGTAATCCTATTAGAGAATTCCCACATGCATCTTGTCTGCTTTATTCAAGTATGAAAATTATTTTTTTTGATCTGTATTACATTGCTTCATAGACAATCAATCAAGCAGTTCTGTTTTGGAAAAGTAACTTCATTATACTGCAGGGACATTGTGATCCGTTGGAGCATTTCCCATTCAAATATAATAGTTTGCAACTTGTTTTGTTACACATTGAATTATGTAGTGTTATGCAACAAAGCTGAAGTAATACTGCAGGTTTATTTTAATGTTACTTGCAGTGGCGGCTCGTCTACAGCGGCTTCAGTGCACAGCTCTACCTCCTGTGAGGTGGTACATAATGCCCCGAGCCTCAGCCCACGCTGTTAATTATTTAACTTAGCAGTGTTCATGAAAACACAAATTTCGTAATTACATAATTCCGTTTGTTTTATTCGACGCTATTAGTCATAAAAGCATACAATAAATGCAGAGATCGACATACAATAAAAATATATATAAATACTCGTAACAAAAACAATTTAAGAAGAATTAATAAAAACCATAAATCACAAAAGCCAGATTAAAAGAATGATATGGCAGCTATTTAAAACAAGTTCACAAAGAGCAAGCAAATCAAAAATTAAAAGAGATTCCTCTGTACACGCCCATGGTTTGCCTAAACAAGGCATACTATACTAAAGCACAAAAATGAGGCCTGCAAAGTAACAAGAAGTATACCTGAACAACAATAGCTCATCCCTGTGAATTCCAATGACATTCGTATAACAATGAAATACAAAGTGGCTGTGATTCCTCATAACAATCGATAGTAACTAAGCTATACAAGGAGGTGAATTATTTGCTGATACAGACTGAGGGATAATAAAAGAATTATGCAGTAACAATCAGAGCCTTTGCACGAATAACCACCATTTTGCACAAGACCTTAACAACAGCATATGCATATGCCAGGTTCGGATCTGATTTGAACTTGTTACGGGCTGCTCCACCACTGTGTGTCCCTATCAGCCTGCATGTGACTTTGATCCATGTGCGAATACCAACATACCCAGAGCAGGGAAATAGAACATATCCAACAGATTCAGGAGCAGTATTACATATAGGGCACAATACATCTTTGTCTGGGGCCCATCTAGCAGTAAAAGTCTTAAGAGGCAGTGAACATATCCTAAACTGAAAGCATAATTTCCTATTAACAGGTACTAAAAATGTTTCCCAATAGGGTTACAAATACAATTTAAAATTTAAAATTATAAAAGCATCCAATCAAAGGATGACCAATGCTTCCTCTCACTGAAATTTCGTCAACCTAATGTCAGTAATGTTCCTTCAGCAGTCTTGTTGTCAAAGGTGGTCTAAAAAGCGAGTTAGCCCAAAAATCCGCAAGGCCAATGGCCAATGACCGTTTTTAAACCTGTCTTGACCAGGGCATTTTGTGGAATCTATCAGCCTCCATCATGTCCTTTAATGCTATACCTTATTGTGCCAATTCAGGTTGAAGCCACAACCTCTTCCAAAACTAACAAGGGACGCAATTTAGCTGTAAGTGCCAGCGTACGTTGACCCATATCCATCATCATGGGCTTAAGAGGGGTAAGCGGGAGTTCGTTTAGAGCAGTTTCTGGGCTAACAAAGAGGTGATATCTAGTCTTTGGTGAAAAGAGGTGGGGGGGGACTTGAATGTTAATGGGCTTTATTAAACATCAGAGACCAATACGGGTGTTGTAGAAGGGATAGGAGGTAGACCGTTTGCATTGAGAAAGGGATTGGTGGCAGTATGTCAGTGAAAGAAATTCGTTTGTGAACAGGCCAGATCGTTTAGTAATGTTGTATTCACAGTTCATTGCTTAGTTCATTGCAAATATTATTATTCTTTCGTATAACAGATGAAATTCGTTATTAGAATGTTATGTATTATTCATGTTGACAAAATAGGGTACAATACATGTGTTTGTATTCTTTTAGATGCCTCTGACGAAGGGAATTATTATCCTGAAATGCAGTGGGTTGTTACAAAATAAAATCATGACATTTGGAACCTACTTCTGCGCCTGAGCCTCTGTAAACATCTATGTTATTTGGAGATATGAATAAAATAAATTGAATATATAGTCAAGCAAGATAGATAACAATCATATGGTGAAAAATAAGAATAATAGTGGTTATAAATGATTGGAATTTAACTCATTGGATTCATATAAGTCTTGTGGCTGTGCAGCTTGGTGGAACCTAAGTTGGCTCCCCCGTGGTTTGTTATAATTGCAGCGCAAAGGGATGAAGCGCAGAACAAGTATGCCCTTCGATTAAGTCTTAAATGGAGGAAACATGGATGAAATTTGATAATTTGGTGTGCCTCTCTCACCCCCACTATATCACTGTTTAAGATCCTACTACCTGACTTCATCCCATCTTGGCGTTAAACTGCGCCCTTATATATCTTTCTCCAGCCAGGTAAATTTCTCGGATGTATGACATTACATCGCATTCCGCTGTAACTCATGTCTTTGCCACACATGTGTTACAACGTAAATGCCATTACAATGCAAATCTTTACCCCTACCAAAACCTACCCCTGTGCAATCCCCCTTATCCCCCAGACCTTCCCCTGCCCTAAACCATAAAACCCTACACCTGAGAGACCCCACCAGCCCCATCCCTTCCCCTACCCTAAACCCTGAAAGACTACCCTTGCGCTTCCCGCAGCAACCAACCCTTCCCCTACACTAAACCCTAAAACACTACCCCTACGCTCCCCCAGTTCTTCTTTAACCCGAACCCCTAAAATAGTAGTCCCCTTGCCCCAGGCCCAATCCCCCTTACCTCACTCCTCATGCTGGCAGATCATCCGAGGAGCAGTGCACGCCATTATGAGGAAGTGGAAGAGTCTCTCCATTTCCTCAAATGGCGTTGTCTGCCTACCAACGCAGCTGTTTCACACATATGTGCTTACTACTACACATATGCATTTACAATACATACCTTTACAATGAAATTTGTTGTAAAGGATTGCCCGGTATAAGCACATGCATAGTAAAAAAATGAATAGTAAAGGCAATGGAGCATGAGCTGTAAGGCATGTGTTGTACTGGCATGAGTGGAAATAGCCACGTTGTAATGGCTGTTTCCCAAATTTCTCCAATATCCTTAGTTCCTAATGCCCAGATCTCTCAGAGAAGATCTGCATTCTTTATCAAACCACTTATTCTCTTTAGGAGGTTTCCTTTTATGATTATTACTAACCCAGGGCAAAGTACTACGCTATGCTCATGTAGTTTGGAAGTTTGCGCTACTTTCTACTATGCGAATTGCACGTAGCACAGTGCAAACACACGTAGCGGTCATTTTTTGCTTGCTCGCGGTCCTCAAAGTCAAGTTGGCGACCGCAAGCGAGTAAAATGACATCCCGGCAAGACTTTATCCTCGTTCGCGATCCTCAACATAAAGTAACCAATCGCTAGCATGGAAAATAAACCTCCCGGCGAGATTCTCAACGCAGGGAGGTCAGGTTTTTCATTGAGAGTGGTCGCGTATGCTCGCGACCGCTCGCAAAAGGAAACTACCAGTCCGTGTTGAGAAAGCTGCAGCTCGAGTAGAAATCTACTCGAGCGGCAGAAAACGACCGCTTGCACTGTGCAAGATGCGGTTTGCACTGATTGCACAGTGTGGACAAGCATCCGGCACAGTGCAATCAGTGCGAACAGCATTTGGCACAGTGCACTACGCCATTCGCATAGCTACGCATAGCTCGTTTAGTGCGAAGTGCACTTCGCATAACTACACGTAGCGCTACAACTCGAACTACGCCCAGGGTTAATTATTACTGGAGACCATAAAGTAACACAATATTTTCTTCAAGAAATCATTGTGTAGGGCAGTCATGGTTGTTAAACTGTTTGCCGACAATAGGATCATAGAGCTCAATTCCATCAAAAAATCCTTAAGATCCAAACTTATTCAATCTAGGGGAAGGGGAGTCTACACAATCTGGGGCAATTTAAGAGGATGCATGTCATTTGATGGGGCGACATCCCTTGTTGTGACTATCAGCAAATGTTCAGTTCTTAATTTAGAGCAGCGAGCGTTCATGGAGGAACTCAGGGGGTTGTGATCCCTCTCAAACCTGTTAATAACAGACATGTCAACAAAAGATGACCAAAGAGGAAGGTCTCAGAGGATATAACCGATGCAACTAGAGTGGATCGAATTGTTATATGCCAGCACTCTTCCAGTCAGAGAGAGCTTTCCCATTGGTGGCTCTTAGGCCAAAATCCAACATAAAAGCTTTCAACTGCAGAACAGCCGCTGTTCACCTCAGGATTGGAGGAAGGTTAAGCTGCGTTATTCCCATATCTTATCTTCATTGCTTACACCAATAAAGTCATCAGTGTCTAGGGTATCAAAAGTGGTGTTAAAGTCGCCCCCCTGATATCAAGCCCGAATTGGAATGGCATGGCAGCTAAATTACTCCAGTGCTATGATGGTATTTGACCTTAGGGCTCCCCGAACCACTCTAGCATATTTGTTAAATATATCAATACCAATTAACCTCTCTCTTTTTGCCACAAGACGGATAGCCAGGATGTCTAGGGACTCAATAGCAAGCGGTTGAGCATTACTGTCCAGGTCCATTCTTGACCATGTGGTCAGACCCCTAAAGGCCTGCCAATTGGTCCAAAGGTGGCAGGTACAAAACGGGTTTCCACACTCCAGGATTCTTGGAACTAACAAATGTCATACAACTCAATAAATGAGTTCTAATTGGGAAGGATGGTGTTTGATTTGAGTTCAGTGATGGAGGGTAATAGTTTACACACTGTTGCCTCTATCAATTCTCACTATTAGATGTGATTTATGACAATAATTTAAAAAAACTGTGTAAAACAGAATGTTAACGGAAAACATGAGATCTTTTTCTGCTTCGTAAAAGCATGTAGGAGTGTTTTGAAATGGAAAAATGTGAAAAACATAAATAAAGAGAGAAGAGAAACAGTTGTATGCTCATGAAGAGTAGGTATGTGTTTAAGAAATAAAACATGGTTAACTTAGACATGTGCTGTTAATTACCTAACTTGACATAATGAAAAGAGATGCTTACATAGTAAAATACATTGAAAACAGTTAAAATTGGTGTTAGATTAGAACAGCCAGATCTAGGATTAGTTAATTGAGTAGAGTCTACTAGATCCTGTTCTAGATCTTGATCTATTACAGTTGGGTCACCATCAGAGGTTTCCTCACTCCAGGTCCTAGCTGCTTGCACCTCGACTGTAGAGATAACAGATATTTCTTTGCTTGTGTTTTCAAAGTCCTCCTCTAAATCCTCTTCTTCTAAGCCGGACCCTTCGGAATGCTCTGAAAGTGAATAAAATTCACTATCTTTACTGCTAATGGGATCGCCATCACATTCAGCCTCCTCAGCTCGGAATGGATCAGATTCCACATAACCTTCCGCCTCCCTCTCGTCGTCGTTAATACTAAAAACAACAGTGTTCTGTGTTTTGGACAATGTGAGGGGGGAATCGAGTGTGGGTGGAATAGTTAGAATAGTTGGCGTAACTAAGGCAGCTGATGGAGATGCTACGAGTTCTTCAAGTGCCTCTACCAAAGTCTTATCTTGATCATTATCCGGATGTATCCCACCCAGGTCGTCAACAGGCACATTCTTTTCGCTCAAAACTCTATTGCTCTGTACTTTAGCGCTTATTACTGTTGCTTTTCCCTTAGAGTTGAACATTTGTGGGATTTTCGGAGTGCCTGTTTGGCTTGTATCAAGGTCATTATTAATATTATCCGGCTTCGACTTTGCCGCTAAAGCAGCACGAGTCCCAATCTGATTTTCGCCGCTAGGTCTGGTTTTACCACCACGTGCAGTTTTAGGGGCCATGTTACCAGCAGATCTTTGTACACCTCCTTATATAACGCTGGTTTGTATAAAATTGTATGGATTTAACTCCCAGGCTAGTTACTAGTCTCTTTACAATCTCTTTATAATTTGGAAGTCTCTTATATATGCTTGCACCATTCGAAATGCCCTTTTTAACAGCTTTTTTTCCCCAAATTAAAAGTTGGTCTTACTTTTTTTTTTTTTTTTGAGTGTTATTTTTTTCCCCAGATCAGAGTTCTCTCCTCCGCTCCTTACGTGTGGTTGTCAGGTGAATAGCGCTGTTTTCAGCTGGTCTTCTATGCCTGAGTCGGTATTCCAAATATAGTGCCAAACATCTCCAAGCACCTTCAGCGAGGTACCTGAAACGCCAACAGAAAGCGCCAGTAGTATGACAGCGGGCGTCTCCTGCACAAACACCGGCAGAGAATAGTAAGCACGGACACAAACTGAAGCGCCGGTAATGCTTCAGCCTACACCACACCTGTGTCTGAAGCACAGCGGTCGTCTTTCCCCTCGTGCAAAAAGTACCGGGACAGAGCTCCTAAAAGGGCTGTGCAGTGCAGAAGTCGCCGCAGGCTTCAAAAATAACACATCCAAAAGATTCCGCTTCGAGCACCTCTCTCTACAAACAAGGGGTCCATAAATCACGGACCGGAGCCGGAGCCGAGGCTCAGGCTGCCACTGCCTCTGCTGCCTCGCCCTGCATTCTGCCTCGGAGACCGTGATAGACGGACCGAAGCACTACTGAAAGCTGTAAAGTGCTGGAAGCTCTGTAAACTACAGCGATAATTTGTCCAGGGCATCAGCAAAGCGTTGGAAGCTGAAAAACGCAGTCTAGCGGTAGCAAAATCACCGCCAAAGCTCAGATGAAGCTTCAGGTTAAACGCCCAAACGGAGCCTCTCACAAACACGCCTGACGTGCAGGCGCCATCTTGCCTCCCTCGCCACCAATAGACATTATATTGAAAGCCATCTCAGAACAACGACTGGAGGCCAAATCTGAGCACTTAAAAACTCATAACGCTTGTAAAAAACTCCAGAACACGGTGCGACGCCTAGTAAAATCATGTAATGACTTTACAGATAGAATGGTGGAAGCGGAAGGACGTATATCCTCATTAGAGGACCAAGTAACTCACATTAAAACTAGCCTCGACGAGTCTAAGGGGCAGAAAGAAGACGTGAATTCTAAACTGACTGATTTGGAAAATAGACTTCGTCGTAATAACTTGAGAATCTTGGGTGTTCCAGAAGGAAGCGAGGGACAAGATGTATGACAGTTTGTGGTGGAACTTTTTGAAGAAGCCTTTCCTGATGTTAAAAACTGGCAATGGTCTCAGGAGATTCAGAGGGCGCATCGCTTTCCTTTTCGAAAACAAACAACACGAGACACCCAAACTAAACAATACCCTCGAGCTATTTTGATATCCCTGAATAATTTCCTGGCAAGACAAAAATTATATGATCTGGCAAGACCCGATAGGAAACGTTCTGAGAAGGATATAGAGTTTTTTGTGCGTCCTGATTATTGCCATACTACTGTGGAGAATCGTTGGAGAATGCGTCAACTGATCGATCCTTTCAAAAAAAAGGGGGCTCAAGCTTTCTTGTTGCAACCATGTACTTTAAAAATTGTAAATAAGGGTCAAAATAGATTTTTCACCTCAGAAGCTCTAGCAAAAGCGTATCTGAATACACGAGCATGAGGAGTACAATTTGAGTTCTGGATATTAGTTGTTTTGTTTGCTAAACTCATGCTCTTCTATTGTTTTAGAGTTATGGTTGCGCCCAAACATTTGTGGTGTCCTCACATACATCACCGGGGCACTAGGCCCCTTTGCCTTAATGTTGGGGGAGGGTCACGGGGGGGGATGGTGTGTGGGGGTTTGGGGGGATGGACACGGGGGGTGTGCTGGGGGGAAAAAAGGGGGGAAAAAATTCAGTCAAGGTCATAGAATATTGTGTTGAAATACACTCTCTTTCTTTTGGTGATGCAATGGTACAATGGTATAATGTAATTTTTTTAATGAATCTAAGAATTTGTCATGGCGAGTGGTAACTTACGAATGTGCTCATTCAATGTATGTGGCCTTAACAATGTGCATAAACGTAAGCGTGTGATGCATGAAATTCGCCTAATACAACCTGATATAATATGTATTCAAGAGACGCATATACCGTGGGCAAAAAGACAAGTCCTGAATGAGCTTGGGTTTATTGTGTTGGCTTCCTCTCAACAATCTACCATGAACAGAGGTGTGGCAATATTGGGACGACGATCTGTAATTGCAACTGGGAAAACTAAAGTAGATAGCTTAGGACGCTGGGCAATCGTGGAATGTGTTATAAGTAACGTTGCTACTACAATCTGTACAGTATATGGCTCCAATATTGATGACGCTGCAGTGATAGAATTTCTAAATGTAGAATTAGCTCTTTGGAATACCCCATTATTTTTATTGGGGGACTTCAATATTCATGGGGAGCTGAATATTTGGAATCCTAAATTCACTAGATATATAGGTAGGAAACCCAAGGTATTTCGGGCGTTGCGCCAACTTCTATATCAGCATGGCTTGATTGATGGGTGGCCTGTCGCAAATTCGAGGGATCCTGGCTTTACTTTTTTTTCTTCTCCGCACAAGAAATTTGTGCGAATTGATTATATTTTCATACCCAGACATATGGCACAAGGATCTTGTATGGTAGTCAGGCCGCGCATCACATCAGATCATGCTCCAATTGTTATAGATATACCTGTACTCAACACCCAACGAAGTCAAAGATCTTTTACTTTTAATAAGAAACTTTTACTAGATGAAATATATGTGAAACAAGCAACAGATTGGGCCCAGCAATATTTTGAGTTGAACAGAGGTTCTACATCTCATGCAATGATATGGGACTGCTTCAAGGCAGGACTACGTGGGGAAACTTGCAGTTATGGATGGAGTTTGCCACAGAAAAAGAAAAATACAATGACACAATTAATTCAAGAATTAATAAATGCAGAACAAGATCTAATGCATGATATTAGATTACATCAAGATAGCGTTATCTCTCAAGATAAAGTCGCGAAATATAAAGCTAAGATAAATGGGGTTTGGAGTCAGGATATAGCACAGCAATACAAGGCTTTTCGTGCAGAAAGATATGAATATGGGGAAAATGTGGGCAGATGTCTAGCTCAAAGAATGCGGGGGAGACAGTCTATACAGCGTATAATCTCAATAGAAAATAATCAGGGTATTCGAATTGAAACATCCGAAGGGATCTTACAGGTTTTCTATGAGTATTATACAAACCTTTATACCCAAGAAAACTTCTCATCTGATCAACTTGATCAATATATAGATAAACTTGAATTGTCACAATTAGACTCAGCACAGCAGGAACAACTAGAGCTTCCAATCACAATTGAGGAATTAGAGACTTCTCTGAAAGAACTGGCCTTGGGGAAAGCTTGTGGCCCTGATAAACTCCCGCTAGAAATGTATGAAATACTATTCCCCATAATCAAGAATGATATGCTTGCAACATTCTTAGAAGCCCAAAAGGGCTATCCACCGCCATCATGGGCAAATGCAAGCATAGTTATATTTCGTAAAAAAGATAAACTTTCGCATTTACCCGGGTCATACGCCCTATCTCACTTATAAACGCCGATGCGAAGCTATATTCCAAAATTTTTGCTAATCGACTAAGCCAAATTGTTCCAACTTTAGTCTCTGAACAACAGCACGGCTTTCTCCCAGATCGCGGCACGATTAATCATATACATAGGGTTATTGCAACATTAGATTATGCTACCGCAAATCATTTGGATGTTGGGTTGGTGTTTTTAGACGCAGAGAAAGCGTTCGATCGCGTTTCATGGGAATTTTTATGGGCGATCTTGGAGAAAATGGTATTCGGACGACGGTTTATATCCGCTTTACAAATTATGTACAGACATCCAAGGGCTAAGATATGTATTTCGGGGCAAGAGTCAATGGCAGTTAAAATCACGTGGGGTACACGGCAGGGGTGTCCTTGCTCACCTCTTCTATTTGCTATGTATATAGAACCGTTATTAAAGGCACTAATGTCATCCCAACATATACAGTCTATGGTTTTGCCTGGAGGTAATATACGTGTGTTAGCGTACGCTGACGACATTGCAGTAATAACATCTGACCCGGAGTCTCCATTAATCGAAATAGAAAATCTGACTCAAGAATTTGGCAATGTGTCAGGGTATAAACTCAATATCCAGAAGACACAGGTTGTATGTTCAGCAGGACTATGCACCAATGATAGTAGAGTCACTATAGAGGCCAAATACTTAGGTATTAAAATTAGATTGCTACCTCAACAGTTAGTTACGGTAAATTGGTCAGACATACTAATTTCAGTCAAAAGTCAATTAGAGAAAATTGAATGCTTACATTTATCACTGGTTGGGAGACGTAATGTCCTAAAAATGACTATTCTACAGAAAGTTCTATATTATTTTCGTGCAATACCATTGGAGATATCCAAACTACACTTGAGCAAATTGCAGTCTATAACTGATCGTTTTCTATGGGGTTGGAAGTCCTCGGGGAGAGCATCTAAATACATGACATTACCAATCTTAAGTGGGGGTTGGGGAGTTCCGAATTTTGCATTATATTATCTGGCATGTTTAATGCAAAATATTAAATATTTTTCAATAGGTGGAACTCCACCTATATTTGAAAGCCCTGACATCTACTCTCTTTTACTTGGCCCTCAATCCCGGCAAACGTTGCTTCGGTTTTTAGAACCAAGCTACTATAAAAGAACGAGATTCAAACTTATCATGTCCGCCTTTAAAGGATGGCGAGTTATACGGAAGCTCATTTCATTAAAACGTATTAATTTCTACACTCCATGTAATTCTATAGAACTGCTTCCATTGATATTCAGGGATCGTATTATGGGTATATGGCGGGAAAAAGGTATAACAACCATTGGTGACATGGTTAAAAATGGCACATTTGTTGTATTCCAGGAGTTAAAAGAGGAGTATAATCTCTCCCAACATGATTTTTTTAAATATCTACAAATACGAAATTTTATCTTTACACATCCAAATATTGCACCACTTCATCATAATGAATTTATGGAAATACAAAAAAAACGGACACGCATAGGGATTATATACAACTATCTCCTAAATCTACATCAGGACGATATGGAACAGCAGGAATTAAAATGGTGCACGAGATTAGGCACATCTGTAGTACCTTTTCACGAATCAATATGTATGGCAGATAAAATTATTTTATCTGCCAACTTATATTCACAACACTACAAAACTTTATTTAATCTGTACCATACACCACTTAAAATGTTAAAATGGAGCAGTGGCAACAATGGGAAATGCTATAGATGTCAATGTGATCTAGCAGATATAATGCACATTTTTTCAGACTGCTCTATATTAAAACCGTTTTTTGTATCCATAGAAACTTTACTAGCACATATCACAAAATGCGATGTAAAAATCTCAAGAGAGATGATTATTTTTGGTTCATGAAATGATAATGAAGTGTTTTCAGGTTATCAAGAAAACAGATATATTATATTCATGGCTATGGCGGTAGCTCGCCTTTGTATATCATCAATGTGGTTAAAACCTGAAGCACCTACATATGAAATGTGGCGAGCAAAGTTTTATAATATTTTTTATTTAGAATTTAATCTATATCGCATTAAATCAATTGTGAAAAGGCGTAGAGGCTACAAAATTTGGAAGACTTTGATAGAATATTTGGATCACCAGTGAATATTATTCCTGCTATCAAATGAGTTAATCAATATATCAGCTATTTATTTTAAGTTAAAATATTTTATTGTTTATTTGTTGATTTATTAATCCTGAAAATGTAAATTTTTATATGCTGTTTGGGATTTGATATAGTCTTTGTGTATGTTTATTTTCTGGAATATATGACCTTGAACTGAATCAATAATTTTTTTTTTTTTTTAAATAAAAAAAAAGAAAACAGTTAAAATGTTTAGTTTAAAGATGCTTAACAATAAAAGTTTTCTGCATTACATTAAATATGTGAAATACAAACGTGAATAACAAAGTGACACGCAAATGAATCTGTTAGAAAAATAAAACGTGTGAAGTGATTGTTTTAGTAGTGCTTAATATTGACATATATCCTTCGAAGAAAAAATGTATGAGTGAATTTACTAAGAAAACTGAATTATACATGTTAATGTGTGTTTTATATTAATGTTAACATGGTAATGGTTTTAATAGGATTTCATGTAGGGCTTGAATGCTTCTTTCTCCTTGTTCAGAAAAGCAGAATCTAGCTGAAGTCATTATTTCAGATGCTATGAGAGCTTTCCTGAGAGTTTATTTTCAGGCTTAAGAACAATGAGTCCCTTCCTGATTCAGCAACACTTTTGACAGAAATCTATCTATATAATTGCAAACTCAGAGAGAGTATCTGGAAATGGACAGACAGTGAACAAAATGAATTTTCTTACTTAGGAGGGTATGTAAATTATAAAGTTGTTGAAATTGATGATTCGGCAAAAGGATTACTTAATGCTTCCGGATTTCTTAGTGAACTATTGAACACACCATGAGCAGCCCACTGTGGACAACCAATGGAAACCATAAAGTACAATAGAAGTGATACATTGTGGGCATAAACTAAGTACGTTTGGAAGGATAATTGACCGATTGAGGAGGAGTCAGTGCTGGTTATCATTTTCAATTTCCCTGCCTGGCCTGCTGTCAGACTGAATTTTGAATTCTTACGCCTATCCCTTTTGAACTGAACTTTCCGAACTGACTCAACCTGTACTTTACTGGCCGGTAAAGTGTGCAGGTATAAAGCTTTGGCTGGAGAGTTATGAACTAAATCCTGTGACTCATTGCGATTCAACTCCGCATAATTTGGTTTGTATAACCTAGTGGCTGAACTTGATTTTGCTATGCTCTTATATGCTCTCTTATTCCTTAGGTGTTTATTTACCGAAACTGTATGATATTGTGTGGCTATTTGTTCTAATGATTTCTATGAACAAATGCTTACCTGTGATTTGAGTTTCTGGACCAATTCAAATTGAGGCTGAGATAAACGAAATACATGAGCAATTTTATCATTTTGAGCCATTCATGGTCTGAAATCTCTTGTCGATAATGTTATCATTGTGGAATAAATAGAGAAATTGTTTATTGGTCTGAATGAAATTGCTGTCTTCTTATTCCATACCCTCATAAGGATTTGCCCCATTTCCTCTTAATATCCAAGTCCCTGTAACCCCACATAAAAGATTCATTGGAGGATCCATGTTTAGTTTGGAAATGGGCTTAGAGAGGAAATAGATAGAATATTATGAAATGATGTAAGTATATGTGAATAAATATTATTTAGCTATGTGCTGCATCACTAGCAGCATTCCAAGATAAAAGGGAGATTTTGTCAATAACCACAACAGGCTTCTTATTAGATAGTACTAAGTTAGTTGTCTCTGAAATAATTACATCAGAGTTTGCAATACTAAGAGGTAAGAATAGCCTGTTAAAGGTGATCTGTATGGCGTTTGACTAGCTGTTTCTGAGGCAGACAAGGTCAGAAATACTTGTAGATGAGGCATAACCCATTGCGACTGGTCAATCATTCAATCAGAGGTTTGTTACACGCGGCTACTCACCCATAAGGGTCTCAAGGCGCAAGGGGTATGGGGAGTGCAGGATCCATTCCATCAAGGAGGGGATCTGTTGAAGAGCCAGGTTTTGAGGTTTCTTGCGAAGATGGGGAACGATGTTGTCTGTCTGAGGTAGAGTGGATGGGCGTTCCAGTCTTTGGCCGTGAGGATGGAGAAGGAGCGACCTCCCAATCTGGTCTTTCTGGTGCGGGGGATCATGGTGTAGGAGAGATGGGCTGATCATTGGGTCTTTTGGGGTGCGTTGGGTCTTTTGGGGTTTTTGAGTCTGCTGTTCGGGTATGCTGGTCCGGTGCAGTGGAGGGCCTTGTGTGCATGGGTGAATATCTTGAAGGTGGTTCTCACCTCAACGGGTAGCCAGTGGAGTGTACGCAGGTGCTGGGAGATGTGGCAGTGTTTTGGCAGGTGGTGGACCAGTCTTGCGGCGGCGGCGTTCTGGATGTTCTGTAGCTTGTGGGTGAGGTGTTTGTTTATTCCAGTGTGGAGTGTGTATTAGCATAGTCGAGTCTGCTGGTGACCAGGGAGTGAGTTACGGTCTTTCTATGTTTTAGGGGGATCCATTTAAAAGTCTGACGAGAGGATGAGTTGGGTGTAGTCTGCGTACGACACAATATTCAGTCCATATGTCCTGACGATAGGTGCGAGTGGAGCCATGTAGATATTGAAGAGTGTTGGGCTGAAGGAGGAGCCCTGGGGGACTCTGCAGGTGGAATATGTAGGGTCTGAGAGGAAAGGGGGGAGTCTGACCCACTGCGTTCTGCCGGAGAGGAAGTAGCGGATCCAATCGAGCGCCTGATGCTGGATTCCTGCATCGTGGAGTCTGTGTATTAGGGCTTGGTAAGAGACTGTCTCGAATGCCCCTGAGAGGTCAAGAAGGATGAGGGCTACTGTTTCTCCTTTGTCCGGTAGGGTGCGGATGTCATCAGCTGCGGCGAGGAGGGCGGTTTCCATACTGTGTTTTTTTCTGAAGCCGGATTGGGAGGAGTCGAGGATGTTGTGCTCTTCAATGAATGTGGTAAGTTGGCTGTTGATGGCTTTCTCTGTGACTTTCGCTGGTAACGGGAGCAGGGAGATGGGTCTGTAGGATTTGGGGTCTGCGGGGTCAGCCGAGGGTTTCTTCAGGAGGTGGTAGACCTCAACGTGTTTGCAGTCATCGGGGAATGAGGCTGTCGAGTGAATTGACTTCATTGTCTTCAGTGTGTATTCGGTGGTGAGGGCTGTCCAGTTGTCAAACGCAGGTTTCTAGGTGTCAGGGTGGTTGGTGATGGTTCAGTGTGTTCGTTGTCTCCGTCCAAGTTGTCGTAGATGCTCTTGTTTTCTATGATGAATTGGTAGTGGACGCTGGTGGCGGCTCTGAAGTTGTTGTGGGCTTCTATGGATTTAGTATTACTCCAGGCTGCTTTTCCCCCCTCCTGTGGCCTCTTTTGGCCCCGGAAACCCCATCCCCTGGTGCGAGCCATTTTATTCATTTATTTTTTTATTTTTGGGGAGGGGGGCTGCATGGCCCCCCTCCCGGGCCACTTCCGGCCTCGTTGGGGGCAGTGGGGGTCCCCAAGCCCCTTCACAGTCCCTGCCGGCTCCCCGCATCCTGCGGTAACCGGCATTGCTTTTCTGCATGGGGAGCAGCTAACATGCTGCTCCCCTTGCAGAAAAGCAATCGGCTTTGGTTTTTGAAAGAGAGAGCAGGTTGGTGGTCCTCAGGGCTGTGGGGGGGCCGTGAGCCCCCACATACATAATATTAAAGCCCTAGGGGGTGGCGGCCCCCGGGGCTGAGGGGCTCCTCTGGGCCCCCCATTAAAATAAACAAAAATGCTCAGGGATTTGGCCCCCCGGGGGCTAAAAAATGCAATTTGTTTTTTATCGGCATATCCCGCGATTAAATTTTTTTTGGGGGGGGGGCCTTGGGGGTCCTTGTGGGACACCCTTAGCAGGCCTAGGGGGTCAGGGTGTTTCTACCCTGCCCCTTTTTCATGTTTTTTGCGTTTATTTTTCTGTTTTCATGTGCCTCGGTTCTACCTAGGCACAAGATGGCTGCCAACACTTCCTGGTTTGGAGTGTTGACAGCCAATTAGCATAACGCTCGTGCTCGGGAAGATACGCGTACTGTACGCGTACCGTACTTCGTCTATAGATATATCTATGATTTTACTTTTGATTTTCTAAGGAACTACTGAACGGATTTACACCATTTAACAAAAAGCGTAATCTGCGAACCAAACTCTACTTTTTTGCCAAATTTGATGTAGTTCCGTTCAGCAGTTTGGGCTGTAGCCTCACTTCAAGGTCCCTAGGGAAAATTGCCAGGGGAAAAATGTTTTAGGAACCCCTTTTTTCTCGGCCCCCGCTTCACGAATCACCCCGAAACTTTCAGGGAAGGAGCGGAGTGGAGCAGGCCATTTTCTTGGAGAATTTTGCGTATATTCGTCGACCGGCGCGAAGTTACTCCAAATAGAATGTTGCGGATTTCCTAGGGAAACTAGGTCCTAACTATAACGGCTTACTGGCGTCCGCCAGTAGGTAATATATAAATATATATCCTCAACGTGCCTATCTGTGAATGAAAACAGGCTTCAGCACACTTGGGCTCACTAAAAACTGCTTTATTGTGGCTCACAAACACAGGTAACACGTTTCAACAGCTGTCGCGGTCTTTGTCACACCTAATGTCCCCGCCATTTCTGTATACATTTATATGTCATCATGGAGCTTCAAAGCTTAAAGTGACAGTGCAAAATTGTCTAATTTAAGGGACTTGTGCTAATTACACTTTTTTAACTTGTTTCTCTTTTCTTTAACCTTTTATGTAAAGTGACCAATAAATCTTAACAAACATTAAGATTAGACTTTGTATCAGGATGGAATGTAAAAAAACAACAATTAATGTATATACACAGATAATTGATTGGCAGTTGCCTATACAGTTGGTTCATGATTCAACATGCTGTTATCATACACCATCAATGCACATTGAAAATCAACACTATGTTCTCAACATATTACGATCCTCCAATTCATTTGAATCAAACACGAAGCTCATGACTGCCTAATGCCTTTCTAATGTGATCACAATATTAACAGGCATTTCAATATTCCTTCTTATGCGATCATAGTGCCATTCAGGGCAAGTGCCCGTTTTACATTTACTAGTGCATATAGCAAATGATAAATACATAATATATAGTAATGAGTCTTGTATAATCAGTGTTATTTTTTACCTCTAAAATTCTTACTGAATATATACCAACCTGATTCATACTAAAGTGCTGTGCAAACAATTTGTGTGAAACTCCCTAAACATGGATAAGAATCTGTTGACAGGATTGGACTTTAATAATAAAAGCTTTAAAGTAATGTTATTCAGATTGGAACCATATCTTCTACCAATCTCTAATAGTTTAACCTTACTGTTTAATTTCATAAGTGGACATGTAGATCTTCTTCAGTGTTAAGGCCTTTGGGGATCGTGGAGTAGAATATTAAAATGTATCTAGATTCTAGCTGTCTCAAATATTTTGCTCTGTCCCCGCCTCTCATTCTATTTGGCACCTGGTTCAACACAAAATATTCCAAATTGCTGACATTGCTTTCATGTAGCTGTTCAAAATGCCATCTTTACTAGGTATGAGTGATCTTTGTTTTTGATAGCCCTGACGTGCTCTAAAATGCGCTGGTTTGCACGTAGAATGGTACTGCCTATGTTAAGTTTCAGACAACTTCATCTAAGTGCATATATAACAAACTCACTTCTGCAGGTCAATGGTTTCATTGTCTGCCATTTCCTATCAGAAAAAGATACTGGTATATAAGTAGTGTTGATGCCATAATTGCAAGCTTTACATTTATGGCATCGTCTGAATCCTTCACTTCCATTCAACCACGTTTCTTGCTGATTTACCCCAGGACTATTGTCAACAAGATCTTGCCTCATCGACCTTGCTTTACCAAAAGTGATGAGTTGTTTGATTTGTATTCTTGGCCCTAGTGTGGGATTGCTGTGTACTAGATGCCAGTATGTGTAAACAATGGCTCTAATTGTTTGATGTTGTGCCCAGTGATGAAACAACATTTTTGACCCGACTGGTCATGTTCACCTTTCTTATTCTTATCAGTGAAAATTAGCTGTTCCCTAGGTCTTGAATTAGCTGTGCTCTTGGCCTTATCTAAGATGACATTACTGTAGCCTCGTGACTCATACCTCTCATTTAATTCAAATTGCGCTTTGTGAAGTTGTTCTGGATTCCTTCTCATATGCACATTCTCTATGTAGGGGATACTGTTCTTTAATTTGGTTGGATGGAAACTACAAGCATATAGTTTAGCGTTACCTGCAGTGCTCTTTCAAAATGTTTTAGTCTGCACTTTACCATCTACTACGTAGATAGTTAAATCCAAGAACTGTACTTCCCTTTCACTAAGATAGGACGTAAAATGTCAATTCAAATCATTCATGTTAAGTCTCTTCACAAAGTCCTCTGCTGATGACTCACTGCAAGGCCATATGACAAAGATCATCTATATAGCGTGACCAAAGGACCACATTTTCAGCCATCTCACATACATAATGGATTGCCAGCAACTACTCCTCCCACCAGCCCATATGCAAATTCGCAAAGCTGGGGGTGAAGCAAGTGCCCATGGCTGTGCCCCTCATTTGCCAATACAGATCTGACCCAACGAAAAATATGTTGTTTCTCAGACAGCATCCTAACATGCTTAATAATGTATCTATACAGAGATAGTGGCTGGAAACTCAGAAAATATTGAACTGTTCTGATGCCATCTGGATGAGAAATTCTTATATAGGGGGAGGAAACATTCAAAGTCATCATTACATAGTCTTTCTCCAAGCTGATATCATGCATTTTCTTCAAAAAAATCACCTGTATCTTTGGTATAGGAAGTACGTTTTTTAACTGGGTCCTATAAAAATAATGGGGTATTTCAAGGTATTTTCAAATAGGCAGCCTATGGTTAATATTATTGGATGCCCAGGTGGCGTTTTTATGTATCTTTGGGATAAGATACATGATGGGCGTGACGGGTGACTCTACTTTCAGAAACCTGAATTGTGCTTGTGATATAAGCCCTGCTGCTTTCCGTTGTACCAGATCTAGAGGACATTTTGTTGTCACCTCCAGAAGTGTGCCTTTGTCATTTTTCAAATAGCAATGATTGTCAATCAACTGGCTCATTGCCTCTTCTTGATACATAGTAAGTGGCCAAAGCACTATGCTCCCGCCTTTGTCTTCCTGCCTTACTACTATATCAGGTTGTGAACATAATTTAGTCACCAGACTTTTGAACCCTAGCTCTGATGGATCTGTTGCTTCCTTACAATCTTGTTTAGCATATAATTATTGTAAATCTTTTACCACCAGATCTGAGAATAGATCAATAGAGTCTCTTGGGACCATAGGTAGAAAGACCAACCTCGGTTTAAATGGTGTCTCTGGCCTTCCATATACATGTAAACCTTGTTCTATAATCAAGGAGTCATCAACTGTGTTGCTCACATCACCTCTAGAAAGACTGTCCATATCTCATAGCAATTCAAAATCAGAGGCCAACAGATTGTCACCATCCTCATTTGGCTCATGATGTCATTGTCCAGATGTCTTTCTATTATCAAAGTATTTCACCAGCCTAATTTTCTGATAAATTTAAAGCAGTCAATTCTGGTCTGGACATAGTCCATACTCTGTGGGGCGCGAGAAAGTATTTTTGTTTCCACTTCATTTAATTCAAGATCAGTTAAGTTCACAATATTGATGTGCAAATTGTCATTGCCTATTTGTTCTTTTTGTTATTTCCCTTGTTGGTTTCTTTGTTTACGACTTGTTCTCATGACCATGTGTTTTTCCTCTGCCTTTTCCGTCTCTCCAAAAGGTTTGTTTTTGGCCTCTCAATGGTCTCAAACTTGTATTTCTGTCACAAAGTAAAAACGCAGTTTATCTTCTACAGACAGTATTGAAACTGTCTGTTTTGATTCTTCATTATCTATATCCACCTCTGAACTCAATTCAAAGCCAGTCTCTTCATTTCTTTGTGCAACATTTACCTGGGGACTTTGTGATAGCTTCTGGTGGCGGATATTTTCAAAACAGTTAAAAAAAGTGAAAATCTGGCCCCTCTGAAAGACAAGTTTGTATCTCCTGAACTTGACAGCTTTACAGTCTTTAATAACTTGTTTGTATTTCTTCACTCTTTCATACATTTCCACCTGTAGTTTCTTGATCGAGTCCTAGCTCTGGTAATTTGCTTACTTGGTCAGTGAGATTCTCAATCTCCTTTAGCAGTGCTAGTCGATCAATGTCCGCATATTTAATTAAAGTAGCCAGCATCCTCTTGGATGATTCGGCATTGTTTTCTGCCCACTCTTTCAGCATATCCGAATTCGGATTTAAATACGGGGGAGCAATGAGGTTCCTCATTGCTCCCCCTGTAGAAGAGGTGTGGCGCCGCGGTAGGGCGACTGACTCCGGAATCTGAGGATCACGATTTGATCCCCGGCGGCAGATTAGCCCAGCACCATGTGATTCTGGGCAATAGCTTGCTTAATCTTCCCGACGGACCCCAGCGCCTAGAGACCCTTACGGGTGATTGTGCGCTTTACAAATATGGATTATTATTATTATTATTATTATTATTGTTATTATTATTATCCTCAGCCCTCTGGGCATGCGTCCAACTCCCAAGTACTGCATCAGCGATTTGCTTTCTCACCATTTCGATGTCTCTCACTTGATGCGCGTTTCGAGTACTTTCAATTACCCTTGCACTTAATCGGTTTAGTTGTATTGCTCTCCACGTTCGTGCCACTTACATCTTCCAAAATGTCAGTATCACTAAATAACTTATCGGCAGCACAATCTAGTTCATTGAGCTAATTCATGTTTTTGCAACAAAATAGCCACAAGCCTTAAATCACACATGAATATATATGCCTGTTACCCCCATGTTTAATGGCAAAGTGACGAGCTACTGGGTAATTCAGATCCTTTTTACCAATGGCCCGCCTGTGTTCTAGCACTCTGATTTTAACACTGTGAATGGTGCTCCCTATGTAATGAAGACCACAGGGGCAAACCAAACAATATACAGCGTGAGTGGTAAGGCAGGTCATGAACTTAGTTATCCTTTTTTCAAATGATAACCCTTTGATGCGATAGGAGAGAACCCTTCTGCTAAAGGCACAGGCCTTGCACTTTCCGCAGGGAAAGAATGCCCTCATGTCGCTCAAAGTTCCTTGTCTGGGAGAAGGATTGTCCAGGTGACTATGTACGAGACTATCTTTCAGAGAGTGGGCTTCATAAATCATATTGAATCTGTAGCCTGGCAACCATCCTATTGTTTGATGGCATTGGATATTACTAGCCTTTACACAAGTATTGACCATCGACAGGGTCTTCATACCATCGAGTATTTCTCGAAGAAAAGGCCGTTAAAATTTGCCATCCATAACACAATCCTTTTGGAATTTATTGAGTTCTGTTTGTTTAACAACATTTTTGTTTTTCAGGGAAAACTATTCAGACAAACCTCGGGGACCGCAATGGGCTCGTCACTTTGCCATTAAACATGGGGGTAACAGGGATCAGTTACGATATTTTAGCATCGATTGTATACCCAATAATGTCAGAGGAGGTGATAGAGTCTTGAGACTTAGGAGACTAGAGTCTTGTTATATAATAGACCTGCAAACTAAATCCCCTAATGGACTGAATTCAGGGGAAGAATTAACTGTCCATTTAGGTAATGAATCACTGTTGTCAACATGAATCGCTTAAATACTGTGTAGGGTTACTAAGTTATATGCTGTATCTGTTGTTTCAATTTTTGTTACTGACATTAATGTGGAGGAATGTATGAACGGTCGCCGATACACGGCTTAATTCAGGAAATGTGAAAATTTGCCAGCAACCGGCATTAAAGGTTGCCCAAGCCGATCCAGGGCGAGATTGTTTAACGTTGGATACATGCCATCTAAATAGTCTTTTGCAATTAGATCTTATGCAAAATGTCTTTTATAGAGCTTTGTTCACATATATTGTTTACAAATGCGGGCATGCTTTGTTGGTCGTAATTTTTACTCTTTAATGATGGCGCGTGTTTTTATTTACACTGGGGCGCCAGTCCTCTTTTCATTTCACCGAATGCTTTTTTAATAAATGGCATTTTGTGGCACATACATTGTAAATACACACTGACGAAGGTAATCTACCGAAACACGTCTGTGGAATAAAACCGCTACTACTGCAACATACCCCGCGAGTGATGCGTATTTCTTTCCTGGATTTGGGAGAAAATTGAGCAAGAATATATATATATATATATATATATATATATTTTTTTTTTTATTTTTTTTTTAAAGATTGGGCTGAATATACAGTGGAGCCGTCGAAAGGGATTGTCCATATGCTAATTCAATATGCATGGAGTGATCATGACAAATGCATTAAAGAAATAACGAACCTGGAGGACCTAATTGCAAAAGATAAAGACACAAAGACAAGCGAAGACTTATGAACTACCATGGCAAAGAGAATAAAGGAATATGAACTGGGTATCAGGAAAAGAAAACAAACAAAGTTCCAATGGGATGAGCAGGACTATTTATCAGGCAGAATAATAACTTTTGCTCGCAAATTCGACGCAACAAGGAAACGACTTGCCCAAGGCAATGTGGGGGCTAATGTCGTAGACACCGAAGAATCGGAGGTTGATGCGTCAGATGGAGAACAACCCTTAGCTCCTACAACAAAAGGGAAAACAACAGTAAAACCTTTTTTTGACGAATATCAGGTCATCAAGGAGACCCGCCAGCGACCACAACAGAGGAACCATCCTCCCCAATCAAGCCAAAAAGGAGGACAAGGCAGGGGAAAAGGGGCAAAGGGAGGTACACAGCCAACTACTTCACCGATGGTGACACGGAGCGCATCAAACCGCAGGAGAAGATAAGTTTGGCGGACGATAACAACATCATCAACCTGTATAAAAGAACATTAACAGGGGATGAAATTAAGGTCTTAAAGAAGGGATTACGTTTCTGTCCCGCAGTGAATTTAACCTTGTAGACACAAAAATAGACCTGTTCAGATACATCCGCAAATTGAAATTCAAAAAAATCTTTCTCCTACATACCAAAAATACGGCTGTGGGAACGTATTTGGAAACCGCCACGGAGGAATCTGTAGAAGAACATTCAAACACCCTTTTAAATATTCTGTTGACTCCCACACAAGAAATCCTGGAAAGGGGATCGCAAATTGAAGGAAATGACACTGTATCTGTAATTCAAGTACGGGATGCAAGTAATTTGAGGACAAATCAAGAAAACTGCCTAATGCTTCTCAAGATGCTATTGATGTTTTCAATGAAGCCGTATTTGTGGACTTGGAAAAAATGGCGAAAGATAAGATGGACATGAGAACGTCTAACATCACGCGAAGGGAATGGGAGGCTATTGAGTCCCTAAAAAATTATAAAACAATTGAAATAAAGCCTTCCGACAAGGGGGGGAATATTGTGATTTTTAGCAAGAAGAATTATGAACAGGAAGCACTGAGACAATTGAAAGACACAGAGTGTTGCACTATCATAGAGAGAGCTTAGTATGTCAAGAGTACAACAGAATATCAAACAATGTTGATAAAGTGGAAGGAAGAAGGCACGCTTAGTATGGACGAGTTTTTATTTCTTCAATGCGATTCACCAATTCTGCCCACCTTCTACCATTTGCCGAAAATCCACAAAAACGCCAAGGGACCACCAGGGCGACCTATCGTGTCGGCAATTGGCAGTCTTTTGGAAAATACGTCCCGCTTCATTGACTCATATCTTGCCCCGATTGTGAAAGACTTACCCTCATACGTGAGGGACACACAAGATTTCAGTATGATGGAGAATATCTCCTGGGAACCAGACATGCTTTTAATAACGCTAGATTTGGTAAACCTATATACCTGTATAGCCCATGAAAATGGTTTGACAGCTACTAAATGGTTCCTCGATAGGAAACCGGACAGATATAAGGCACACAGTTGCATGCTGTTGAACATGATGCGCTTTTGTTTATATAACAACATTTTCATTTTCTCAGGCCAATTGTACAAATAAATCAGGGGTATCTCTATGGGCTCGTGCTTCTCCCCCAGCTACGCGAACTTGTTCGTGGGCTGGTGGGAGAGGCAAGAGGCATGGAGAGGAACCAATGACATATGGAGTGACAAGATTCTATTGTGGACAAGGTATTTAGACGATTTGTTTATTGTGTGGCGTGGCGATCGAACCTCGGCTGAGGAGTACATCGCCATTTTTAATAATAATTACCTAAACTTGAGATTCACCAGCACAATAAGTGCGACCAGCGTATGTTATTTGGACTTGGAGGTATTTATACACAACAATACTCTCCAAACAAGACTCTATAGAAAACCCACAGCGGGAAATGCCATGCTACACGCGGCAAGTTACCACCCGAAGAGTCTAATCAAGAATGTACCCTACGGGGAACTTCTACGCTTAAAGAGGAATTGTTCAGCAGATATAGATTTCCAACAAGCTCAAGCTGATGCCAATATGAGGTTCCAAAGTAGGGGCTACTCCAGTAATATACTTAAACAAGCTGCTGAAAAAGCATCAACAGTTAATAGGAGGGATCTCCTGGTGGTCAAAAATGTGCAAAAAGATGAGGGTCAAGTAAGAATGATCACCAATTTTAATTCGAAATCTGGTGATTTGGTCCACAGTTTCAGGAAAAACTGGCACATCTTAGCCACTGACAACGTCCTCAAAAAAAATCTTCCAGATAGGCCTTTGATCACGTATAGTCGCTGCCAATCATTGTCGGACCACCTAGTCCGCAGTCATTTTGCTTCAAAAACACAGCCCCCCAACTTAACCAACACAAAGGGGTTCTTTCCATGTCTTCGCTGTAAAGCTTGCACATATAGCAAAAAAGTCTTCGAATATCCAGGGAGAATGGGAGTAGTTGGACCAAACAGATTATACTATTTATTGCCTAGAGTGCCCCTGTAAAACGCGGTATATAGGTAGTACTATTAACTCCACCAAACTTAGGATCCTCGAGCACATGCGAGCAATTGCAAATAAGGATAAATCTTATCCGGTTGCTCGTCATTTTGCAGAATGTCACCAGAGCTTTTACTGCATAGATCAAGTGATCCGACTAGATCGAGGGGGAGATAGAGAAAAGGCACTCCGAATTTTAGAGTCCGGATACATTACTGACCTTAAAACTATGACACCATGGGGTCTCAATAATGATGAGGAAATCTGGGTTCACCTTTAAAATAACACATGGGACCATGTGGCATATAAGCCCGTCCAACAATTAATAGTGGGAAAGGCACTCCTAATTATCAATTACAATACTCAAAGTAAGTTTAAACTCAACAAACATAATTACTCATGCGTGCTACAGAAGGAGATGCTGTGTCCAAACTGCATCAAAAAATTAAACATGCATTGTAATCAAGCGGAACCGCTTGCCCCCTGTGCACTGTTGCGAATCCGCAATGGAAACTTCTTCACCAAGTTTATCAAATAATATCAAAAAAATGCAATACAAATTGTTCCTTTGTTTACATTTGCGTATTTTTACTTAGAAATCATCAAGTATCATCATTTCATAACATGCAATTCATGTACGAAAATACATTAATGCATTAATCAGATTAATCCAAACAACAATATTTCATCATAAGTCTGAGTCGTGACAACGAATTGGTCATTTTTCTTGCCCTTGCCCAATGCATTTCGGGCCCTCCGGCCCTTCGTCGGGGGCGGTACCTAAAAAGCAAAAAACATAAATCTAATCACTAAACTGAGTGTGGTTCATCAAAATGCTAGGTCCATAGCAAGTCACTATATACATTATGGGTACTGTGGTTGAATTTTAACAGAAATCAATGTGGTTCAACTCCCTAGTCTATTACATCATACTCACTTCTAAGCCAACTGAAACTTTGTGTAAATGGACGTGTTCAGCAAATGCCAGTGTGGAGAATTGTCTCAGCCGCTCTATGGAACAAAACAGTGTGCCTATGTTATAGCTCTGACATGACACTTGATCTGAACAAAAAGACGCAACAATGTGTCTCACTACTTACTCGCAAAGTGAGCACACCGTGTGGGGATGCGGATTCTTACAGGAACAGCTAATCTAGTTATGCAAAAACGAAAAGCACGGAAATTTCTGCGTGTGTGACTCTGAACAATACGACGAGAAATCTATCTGAAAAACAAGAAAGAAGTGGTCTCATGTTGTGAGATCGATATGTGCCTTTGATCTAAGACATTACCAAAACATAACTCTCAATATTGCATGTCCAGGGGATAACCCGCGTCTATCGACACATATTACAGAGAGCAACTAAACACACCTCTGAAATTGCAGCTGCGTGAACCAATAGTCTGCGGTTTTACGGCGTGAGTCTCTTGAAACCAGAAACGAAGAAAACTGCAAAAAACCACAATCAAAACTTAAGCGGAGCTAAACGACTTATATCAAAGCAGCGTCAGGATTATCTCAGTTCCAACGGCCTCTACCTGTGCTCGTATCTGCCTCACACTCTGGATTCCACGGTACGGACCTCTCCTCTTCCTTATGATTCCCGGCGCTCTATGAACAGCCATCTTACAAACGCCGCCTCTAATACTGCTCGGCGCACTGGTGACGTGGTTGCAATGCGCAACAATGTTCGAAAGTAACAGCGGACTAAGACAGGGCTAAGTGTCATTCTTGTATACGTTTGTACGGACGCCATGTTGGTGTTGTGCCGAATATAAACATAACATTACAGGAGTGATTTAGTTAAAAAATTGCCACAGTGTTAAACAATATAGAAAAAATTGGACATTTCAACAAGAACAGATGTAGGGTTTGCCTCGCGCGTTCTCATTCTGGCGAATATCATAAGAAGCAAATAAAGTCTGCTCTGTCATTGATCCCTTTGGGATCTTGGGTCTGTAGCTTTCTAATCCAAAAGATCTCACGCTGCAATAGAGTCTTGGTGAGACTTTTTCCAGGTGCGGGGATGACCGTTTCGAGGATCTGGAATTTTAATTGGGCAATAGTATGTCTGTTTTTGTCCCAATGTACTGCCAGGCTGCTGTTTACATTCTTGTTGCGAATAGTGCTTTTGTGTTCTGAGATTCGTATCTTTACTTTTCTCTCAGTCTTCCCCACATATAGTAAACCGCAGGGACATTTGATTGCATATATGACGTTGGACGAATTGCAGTCCGCATTAATCCTAATGGGAATGTTTTCACCAGTATGTGGGTGTTTGACCGAATTCGTTACAATCACATTATTGATATGAGTACAGTTCTGACATTTTTTCATGCCTTTCAAGTTTTCTACAATTTTCACAGTTTTGGGCTTCAATAATTCTCTGATATTACGTGACCTTTTGTAAGCAAAGATAGGTCTGTCTGAGAACAACCCTTTGAAATCCGTTTCATTGCTTAGCAGTTCCCAATGAGAATTGATACTCTTTTTGATTTCTTGCGAGCTTGTAGAAAACTTGGAAACAAAAACCTGGCGGTGTGGTTGATCTTTGGTTCTTTTAAGCAAAAGTTGCTCCCTTGATAATTTATCAACCTTATCCTTAGCTGTCTGTAGTACAGTGATCGGGTACTTTTTAGACATATATTTGTCGTGAATGGAGTTTAAATTCATCTGCAGAGACTCCTCTTGAGAACAAATTCTTTTGGCTCTTAACATTAGTGAAAATGGCAAATTGTCAATCAGATTCTTAGAGTGGAAGCTGTTGTATGCTAGAGCGGTATTTTTGTCTGTTGCCTTATGGTATACTTCAGTTTCCAGATTGTCATCACACAATTTCACTAGTACATCCAAGTATGGAATGACCTCTTTATCAATATGGTGGGTAAATTGGATATTCTCATCATGTGAATTCAACTCTATGATTTTCTGTTCCAACAAAGCTGTAGAGTTCTGCCAAATCAAGAATATGTCGTCTATGTAACGACAGTACAGGACTGTGTTGTCAGTCCAGTCTCTGTCAGTTACTAAAAATTGGTCCTCAAATCTTGCCATGTACGTATTTGCGTAGGCTGGTGCCCCCGAAAAACCCATGGAGGTACCTTTGTTCTGCAAATAAAATGTGTTGTTCCATTGAAAGTAGCTGTGATGAAGACTGAAGTGGAGGAGTTCCAATAAAAAAACTTTACTCACTGGAAGGTTTTCTTGCTTCAACAACGCCCATTCAACTGCCTCAATTCCCTCGGTGTGTGGAATCGAGGTATAGAGGGCTTTAACATCTAAAGTACATAAACACATTCCTGGTTTGATGACCACTTTTGATAACTTTTGTAAGAAATGCGTTGTATCTTTAGTGTATGAGTACCACTCCTGAACAAAAGGCTGCAAAAAGCGATCAATGAACTGCCCCAGAGGTTCGAAAATGGTGCCGCACCCAGTTACTATGGGACGAAATGGTGGATTGAGAAGATTCTTATGGACCTTAGGTAGCATATAAAGACCCGGTTGTTTTGGAAAGGATACTGTTAAAAACTGTCTGGTTTTGATGTTAATCCATTTCATTGCCTCAGCTGTATCCAAGATTTTTTCTAGGGTTTCTTGCAGTTCCTTGATCGGATCTTTATCAAGTCTCAAATAGATGTGGACATCAGAAATATGCTCTATGACTTTGGTTTCATAAAATGACCGGTCCATCACCACTATGGCGCCACCTTTGTCTGCTTGTTGAATAAATATCTTAGGATTTTGTGAAAGTTCTTTCAATGTGTCTCTCTCATATTTCGATAGGTTCTGATGACGTTTTTTGTGAGTTTTGATGTTTTGCAAATCCTTTAGTACCAGATTCTCAAAGGCATCCAAAATCTTGTGAGATGTCGGTGATTGAAAGGTTGATTTTGGTTTGAACTCCAAGAACTCTGGAGGATCTGAAACAATTTCTTGCTGTGGAATGTTGGAAAAAAAGTACCTTAAACGCAAAATTCTCATGAATTTGAAAAAGTCAATTTCAATCTCCAGTGAATTAGTTTGGTAGGTAGGTACGAAGTTCAATCCTTTGTTAAGAACCTTGGTCTGTTGTGCTGTAAGATCATATTTAGAAATATTAATCACTAGGTTGGACGTGTGCTCCTCAGGTTGGGTTTTGTTACCTACCTAAAATCCTTCTTCATGTGGAAACGAAAAAGAATGCCTATCAAACCCATGCTTTTTCGTTTCCACATGAAGAAGGATTTTATGGATCGCTGGTATGCTGTGTTGAACAAATGCTCTCTTGACTTGATTCTTCTATTATTGGAAGAGTTAGCAACAGCTATCAAGGATATAACTGATGAAATAACACTAATTGAAACAGATCTACAAACGAGAATGGACTCTGATGATTGGTCTAAATTTCTAGAAGAAATGAACGCTAGGATGGACAAACACTCGAAAGAAATTCAAGAGGGAAAACTTAGAAAATATAAACGAGATACCCTCGATTATAAGTTGAATGAGGTGTACACGTGGGCGGAGGTGTACGCGCAGAGGAGAACCTTTGTAAAACGCACTTCCAATACGTCATCCCAAGAAAGTGTAGCTACAGAAGGAGAAACCAATATCAACAGGGCACCTCCCACAATAGTATCCACGACATCAAGTGCACCAATTGTGGCAGAAAGTGAAGGAGCAGCCTCCGCTAAAACGTCTTTTTCCGCCCAGGACGCGGAGACCACCCAACCGCCAGGAAAAACCAAAGGAAAACCAGGAGAGGCAAAGGAGGTAACAAAACCCAACCTGAGGAGCACACGTCCAACCTAGTGATTAATATTTCTAAATATGATCTTACAGCACAACAGACCAAGGTTCTTAACAAAGGATTGAACTTCGTACCTACCTACCAAACTAATTCACTGGAGATTGAAATTGACTTTTTCAAATTCATGAGAATTTTGCGTTTAAGGTACTTTTTTTCCAACAGTCCACAGCAAGAAATTGTTTCAGATCCTCCAGAGTTCTTGGAGTTCAAACCAAAATCAACCTTTCAATCACCGACATCTCACAAGATTTTGGATGCCTTTGAGAATCTGGTACTAAAGGATTTGCAAAACATCAAAACTCACAAAAAACGTCATCAGAACCTATCGAAATATGAGAGAGACACATTGAAAGAACTTTCACAAAATCCTAAGATATTTATTCAACAAGCAGACAAAGGTGGCGCCATAGTGGTGATGGACCGGTCATTTTATGAAACCAAAGTCATAGAGCATATTTCTGATGTCCACATCTATTTGAGACTTTATAAAGATCCGATCAAGGAACTGCAAGAAACCCTAGAAAAAATCTTGGATACAGCTGAGGCAATGAAATGGATTAACATCAAAACCAGACAGTTTTTAACAGTATCCTTTCCAAAACAACCGGGTCTTTATATGCTACCTAAGGTCCATAAGAATCTTCTCAATCCACCATTTCGTCCCATAGTAACTGGGTGCGGCACCATTTTCGAACCTCTGGGGCAGTTCATTGATCGCTTTTTGCAGCCTTTTGTTCAGGAGTGGTACTCATACACTAAAGATACAACGCATTTCTTACAAAAGTTATCAAAAGTGGTCATCAAACCAGGAATGTGTTTATGTACTTTAGATGTTAAAGCCCTCTATACCTCGATTCCACACACCGAGGGAATTGAGGCAGTTGAATGGGCGTTGTTGAAGCAAGAAAACCTTCCAGTGAGTAAAGTTTTTTTATTGGAACTCCTCCACTTCAGTCTTCATCACAGCTACTTTCAATGGAACAACACATTTTATTTGCAGAACAAAGGTACCTCCATGGGTTTTTCGGGGGCACCAGCCTACGCAAATACGTACATGGCAAGATTTGAGGACCAATTTTTAGTAACTGACAGAGACTGGACTGACAACACAGTCCTGTACTGTCGTTACATAGACAACATATTCTTGATTTGGCAGAACTCTACAGCTTTGTTGGAACAGAAAATCATAGAGTTGAATTCACATGATGAGAATATCCAATTTACCCACCATATTGATAAAGAGGTCATTCCATACTTGGATGTACTAGTGAAATTGTGTGATGACAATCTGGAAACTGAAGTATACCATAAGGCAACAGACAAAAATACCGCTCTAGCATACAACAGCTTCCACTCTAAGAATCTGATTGACAATTTGCCATTTTCACTAATGTTAAGAGCCAAAAGAATTTGTTCTCAAGAGGAGTCTCTGCAGATGAATTTAAACTCCATTCACGACAAATATATGTCTAAAAAGTACCCGATCACTGTACTACAGACAGCTAAGGATAAGGTTGATAAATTATCAAGGGAGCAACTTTTGCTTAAAAGAACCAAAGATCAACCACACCGCCAGGTTTTTGTTTCCAAGTTTTCTACAAGCTCGCAAGAAATCAAAAAGAGTATCAATTCTCATTGGGAACTGCTAAGCAATGAAACGGATTTCAAAGGGTTGTTCTCAGACAGACCTATCTTTGCTTACAAAAGGTCACGTAATATCAGAGAATTATTGAAGCCCAAAACTGTGAAAATTGTAGAAAACTTGAAAGGCATGAAAAAATGTCAGAACTGTACTCATTGCAATAATGTGATTGTAACGAATTCGGTCAAACACCCACATACTGGTGAAAACATTCCCATTAGGATTAATGCGGACTGCAATTCGTCCAACGTCATATATGCAATCAAATGTCCCTGCGGTTTACTATATGTGGGGAAGACTGAGAGAAAAGTAAAGATACGAATCTCAGAACACAAAAGCACTATTCGCAACAAGAATGTAAACAGCAGCCTGGCAGTACATTGGGACAAAAACAGACATACTATTGCCCAATTAAAATTCCAGATCCTCGAAACGGTCATCCCCGCACCTGGAAAAAGTCTCACCAAGACTCTATTGCAGCGTGAGATCTTTTGGATTAGAAAGCTACAGACCCAAGATCCCAAAGGGATCAATGACATAGCAGACTTTATTTGCTTCTTATGATATTCGCCAGAATGAGAACGCGCGAGGCAAACCCTACATCTGTTCTTGTTGAAATGTCCAATTTTTTCTATATTGTTTAACACTGTGGCAATTTTTTAACTAAATCACTCCTGTAATGTTATGTTTATATTCGGCACAACACCAACATGGCGTCCGTACAAACGTATACAAGCATGACACTTAGCCCTGTCTTAGTCCGCTGTTACTTTCGAACATTGTTGCGCATTGCAACCACGTCACCAGTGCGCCGAGCAGTATTAGAGGCGGCGTTTGTAAGATGGCTGTTCATAGAGCGCCGGGAATCATAAGGAAGAGGAGAGGTCCGTACCGTGGAATCCAGAGTGTGAGGCAGATACGAGCACAGGTAGAGGCCGTTGGAACTGAGATAATCCTGACGCTGCTTTGATATAAGTCGTTTAGCTCCGCTTAAGTTTTGATTGTGGTTTTTTGCAGTTTTCTTCGTTTCTGGTTTCAAGAGACTCACGCCGTAAAACCGCAGACTATTGGTTCACGCAGCTGCAATTTCAGAGGTGTGTTTAGTTGCTCTCTGTCATATGTGTCGATAGACGCGGGTTATCCCCTGGACATGCAATATTGAGAGTTATGTTTTGGTAATGTCTTAGATCAAAGGCACATATCGATCTCACAACATGAGACCACTTCTTTCTTGTTTTTCAGATAGATTTCTCGTCGTATTGTTCAGAGTCACACACGCAGAAATTTCCGTGCTTTTCGTTTTTGCATAACTAGATTAGCTGTTCCTGTAAGAATCCGCATCCCCACACGGTGTGCTCACTTTGCGAGTAAGTAGTGAGACACATTGTTGCGTCTTTTTGTTCAGATCAAGTGTCATGTCAGAGCTATAACATAGGCACACTGTTTTGTTCCATAGAGCGGCTGAGACAATTCTCCACACTGGCATTTGCTGAACACGTCCATTTACACAAAGTTTCAGTTGGCTTAGAAGTGAGTATGATGTAATAGACTAGGGAGTTGAACCACATTGATTTCTGTTCAAATTCAACCACAGTACCCATAATGTATATAGTGACTTGCTATGGACCTAGCATTTTGATGAACCACACTCAGTTTAGTGATTAGATTTATGTTTTTTGCTTTTTAGGTACCGCCCCCGACGAAGGGCCGGAGGGCCCGAAATGCATTGGGCAAGGGCAAGAAAAATGACCAATTCGTTGTCACGACTCAGACTTATGATGAAATATTGTTGTTTGGATTAATCTGATTAATGCATTAATGTATTTTCGTACATGAATTGCATGTTATGAAATGATGATACTTGATGATTTCTAAGTAAAAATACGCAAATGTAAACAAAGGAACAATTTGTATTGCATTTTTTTGATATTATTTGATAAACTTGGTGAAGAAGTTTCCATTGCGGATTCGCAACAGTGCACAGGGGGCAAGCGGTTCCGCTTGATTACAATGCATATAAGCCCGTCCAACCTATATAACAGCTGAGAGATAAATATACATTAACAACTGTAATCTCCAAGCACCCGTGAATCTAACATGTAACAATATAGCTCAGTATATTAGAAAATAAGATCTTTGCCCATACATGGCGACAAGACTAATATGAACAATGGGTAATGACCCGGTTCCTTGTCAGAAATTACAAAAACTATACATGGGGGATACACCCCCTCACAGGCATACAGATTAGAATTTTGTAATAGCTCAATAATGTTATGTAGGTTCCGGCAATGATTCCTAATGAATAATTTCATTGGTATGTACTTGAATAATTAAATGTTTGTTGTTACAAAGTTTTTATTATTAAGCACTTAAGCACTTTATTATACGCCAGGCTAAACAATTGCAATGTATGTGGACACATATATTTAAAGATGGGCACCGTTTTCATAATTGTTACCATCTTCTATGTCGATGAATAGAGTAACGACTGGTGGGGATTAAAATGGCGATTGATTTCTAACACAAACTGACACTGACGAAGCTTGTATAGCGAAACGCGTCTGTCTGGGGTGAGGGTGGTTTGCAATAAAGAATATACCAAATCGGATACCTGAGTGCTTGCCGTCCTTTCAACTGGATCTAGTTGAGGCGTGTTGCAATATATATATATATCCATCCACAAAGTGGTCCAAGAACCAAGACGCACACTGCAAACGGGTGCTCTGCGCAGGGGTCGGACCCAGACCCGTAATTCCTTTACTTCACTCCAAATGACGCGGCACTCAGGGGACAAGTATAGTAGTCAAAAATAGTTTTATTGTATAAAGCTCAACCGACGCGTTTCAGCCTCCACGGCTTTGATCACGGTAGGTGAGTCCCTTCTTTGTTGCACTTTACTATACTCTTCCCCTGAGTGCCGTGTCATTTGGAGTGAAGTAAAGGAATTACGGGTCTGGGTCCGATCCATGCGCAGAGCACCTATTGGCAGTGTGCGTCTTGGTTCTTGGACCACTTTGTGGATGGACATTTTTGGCAAGACTGCACCCGAGCAACAAACCTCACTGAGGATTACACGAACAAAATCTCACCGTGAACGTTGAGCGCCGGAGGACGGGGCCGGAGGACGCCGCCCGCACGGGAGACTCCGTTGAGGTGAGTGAAGACTGCTTGTGAAGGTTTCTTCTTGTTGCACGAAGCGGCCATTGTTTCTCTTAGGGGCCGAGAAAGCCAGGCACGTAAACATTACGGCTGGCGACTCTCGGGAGACACGGTGGGAGAAGAGTTTGAAGGTTAATAACCGTGATTGAATTATAAGCTCAAGTGAGAATACTGCACGAGTGACATGGAAGCGCGGAAAGGGAAACGCGCCACAACAGCGGCATCATTATTTCAAGTACCAGATGGAACGACTGTACAGGGGGTAAATGAGACGAACGCTACAATTGTAACGGATTTAACAATGAAGCAACACTTTAATAGACTAGAAGAACTGTATAGGAGAGAGATAAATAAAAGCTGGGAGATTTTGGCATTGGAAAACTATTTAGAGGTAAATAGAATCATGAGAGGTCTGCGCATTTTTACAATACCAACGCATCCTGACACAAAAAGTGCTTTATTAGAAGATTGGGAGGAGAACAACACACAGTGCTCAATGAACATGATGCGGATCTTGATCAAGCACGCAAAAATAGAGATAATGGATTTAACAAAACAGCTTGATGAACTGGAAACTCTAATCCGAGAAAATATTGCACAAGAAGAAGTTGTGAAATTGCGTAAAGATACGGACCTAAGATTTGAAAAATATGAGGTGGAAATCCAAGAGCGAAAAAAACGCAAGTTTCTAAGGGATGATCAGGACTACCGTCTTGGAAGGATTCTTACCTTTGCAAAACGTTTTGAAACTTTAAAGAAAAACTATCCACTGCAAGCAGCGCAAAGGGTAGACAGCATTACTGCCAGGAAATCTGATGTGAGCAAAGGCGAACAGAGTGGCAGAACCCCATCGGGACCAAAAGCAAATTTTTAGAGGAGATACAATGGATGTATGTAGATCAAACATTGTCCAGAACAAGGGGCCGTGGAAGGAATATGAACCCAGGCCGAGGAAGAGGAAGGAATGCCTCGCCAGCACCAGAAAAACCCGACGTGCCAAAAGAAAGAAAGCAGTACCCTCTGCGCAACTGCAAATAAGTAAAAGCAATTTGTTTGTGAATCTGTCGAGCTACACTCTGACAGCTGAGGACAAAGCAGTTCTCAATAAAGGACTATCATTCTGCCCTGAGAGCCACGCCGATTCCACCCAATTAAGGATAGATCTTTACAAATATATCCGAAAATTGAAGCTTGCAAAAATTCATGTAAAAAGAAGCAAAATGAATATTACACCAGAAAGACTAATTGATGAAATGCATATAGAAGCAGAACCCACCATTAGTATTGGAAAAGTACATGACCTCAAAACAATTTTCAACCTCCTATATGACCTTGAAGACAAAGACATGACAGAAGAAGAAGTATTAACTGAACTCACAATCGAAACAGATGCTACAGTGAAGAGTGGGCTAAAGAGAAAGTCACGATACTGCCCAGTTCTACCTCCTGGCAATCGATTCGACCAATTCAGTGAAGCAATTTTAGAAGAGTTGGAGAAACTACCGAACAGTAGACAAGAAAATAAAAGGGAAAATCTGAGTAAAAAAGAACGTGTAGCCATTAAGAACTTGAAAGAAAACAGTAAGATAATAATTAAACCTGCAGATAAAGGTGGTAACACTGTAATAATGGACACCCAAGACTATCTTGCTGAGGCTTACAGACAATTAAACGACACCACCAACTATGGTAGATTGGTCAATAATCCAATCAATAAGATGACGCTGAATTTACAAACTAAACCCAATGGCGGAATGACAATCTGATAAACGATGATGAATTGAAATTTCTTATTAATGATTTCCCAGTGATCCAGACAATTTACTTTCTACCCAAAATACATAAAACATTATTTCATCCTCCGGGTAGATCTTCTTGCAACTCTCTATATGAGAATCTATCTGAATATGTTGATCAATTTCTTGCTCCTATTGCCGAAAAAGCTTGAGCTCATACATCAGGGATACTGGTGAGTTTCTACGGATCCTAGACGGCATGGTTTGGAACAAACAGTACCTAATGATAACCATAGACACAGTATCGCTCTATACCTCAATACGGCATGAGATAGGCCTGAAAGCCTGCCAGTATTTCCTCAATCAAAGAAAGGTATTTGAAATGAAACACACACAGATGCTATTAACGGTGATTAAGATGTGCCTAACTAACAACATCTTCTTCTTCAACAAAGAATTGTTTATGCAACTATGTGGAACAGCCATGGGCATCTCTTTCTCTGTTAACTACGCAAACATCACCATGGGGTGGTGGGAGAAAACTGTGGCCTGGGATGCAGAAAATCAAGAAGATCTGGAAAGAATTGTTTTATGGGTTTGTTTCATAGACGATCTGTTTATAATATGGGACGGAAGTGAGAAACAATTTCAAGAATACTACACTAAATTAGTGAATAACCAACTTGGACTCTCCTTCACGTATGAAATGAGCCGCACCAAGCTTCCTTTCCTGGACATGCTAGTGTATATAGAGAAGGATATGATACACTCTACGCTCTATAGAAAGAAAACATCCACGAACAGCATCCTGTATGGGACCAGCTTCCACCCTAAGCCCCTTTTAAACAGTATTCCCTTTGGAGAACTAATGCGAATGAAGCGTAACTGCTCCCAACCTGACGATGCAGAAAAGAGAATGCGGGAAACCATGCATAGATTTAAGGAAAGAGGATACCAGGATCAAATACTATTGAAGAACAAGAAGAAAATAGATTGCATAACAAGCACTGAAACTTTGCTTCCAAAAATTAAAGTGGAGAAATAGAATGCGCAATCAATACCCAGATTAGTAACAAGTTATAGTACGGAGAGTGGCGCTATCATGAGTAAAATGCGGAAACATTGGCACCTGATTGCTAAAGATCCTGATATAGGAGAATTAATTGGGCCCAGGCCAACACCAACATACAAAAAGACAAGACCCTTAAAGGACATACTTGTAAGCAGCCACTTCAAGACAAAAGAACAGGTAAAATTGGTTGGATGAGCAACGAAATGGCTTCACAAAGTGCAATTCTTGCAAGGCATGCAAAATTGGTAAACACATAAAATCAATTATGGAACCAAATGGCAACATAATAACAGTGAACCAAAAGATAACGTGCACAACACAGTATGTTGTGTACGTTATAGAATGTAAATGCGACCAAAAATACATTGGCAGTACATTCTGCCCTCTCAAAAAACGCATTCTGGAGTATATCCGAGCAGTCAAGAACAAAGACACTGCCTATGCCACTGCCAAGCACATGATCTTATGCCAGAAAGGAGACTGGCGGGCCATGCAATATTACGGGATTGATACCATCTTACCCAAAGAACGTGGTTGCAACCGAAGAAGAGAGCTGCGCCAACTAGAATCCCGGTACATCATTCGATTAAAAAACAAAATGCCGAAAGGGATGAACTTTGATGAAGAACTCGCCGTGCATCTGGAGTAGAAAATGGATTAACCGGCAAGTCTGCACCCTGACCAATCATAAGAGAACTTCTCCTGCTTACAAAAGCAGCCCACACCTCTTTGTCTCCCCCCTCCTTTCCCCCAATCTATCCCTCTCTTCTTTTTTCCTCTCCTTCTCTTTCACTTCCTTTCCCCCAATCTCCTTCCGTTTGTACAACGCTCGGAGCTACAATGTGCTATGATACTTATCGACAATGTAATGCCAGCACTAAACTTGCAGGACACTTACCTTTGAACTCAATGTTGGACTAGATCATTACTAACGTACCTTTTTCTTTGAAACCATATTACTTTTTTTACTTTCCCCCTTCTCTTTGTTCTCTTTCTTCCTGCTTTCTTCACCCCCCTCTCACCCCCCTCCGACCCTCCCGCACCCTACAAACTCCCAGCCGCCCCCTACAATGCCATGCTAAAATACTAATATGCTGTTGCTCATAGTTGAATAATGTACAATACTGTTATTCTATGACCATCCTGAGCCTCATATGTGATACTATATCGCTATCAGCATTAATTGAATGTTGTCCTGTGCTAAATGTAACAGTATTTTTCTTCTTTCAATGATTTGCTAAGAATTTGTAACAATTCTTTTTAATTTGTGCACTACATTACCCACAATGCCGCATTAAGACCATGTGGGTGTATAAATAAGTGCAACAAAGAAGGGACTCACCTACCGTGATCAAAGCCGTGGAGGCTGAAACGCGTCGGTTGAGCTTTATACAATAAAACTATTTTTGACTACTATACTCTTCCCCTGAGTGCTGCGTCATTTGGAGTGATATATATATATATATATATATATATATATATATATATATATATATATTACCTACTGGTGGTCGCCAGTAGGTAGTTATAGTTAGGACCTAGTTTCCATAGGAAATCCGCAATATTCTATTGGGAATAACTTTACCGCCGGTGGATGAATTTTTGCGAATTTCTTAAATTAGGTGGCCAGTTCCGCTCCGCTCCTTCCCTGAAAGATTGGTGGGGATTCGTGAAGCGGGGGCCGAGATAAAAGGGGGGTCCCAAAACATGTTTTCCCCATGTTAATTTCCATAGGGCGGTTGGACTCACTTTTAGCCCAAACGGCTGAATGGATTCCCACCAAACTTGGCAAAGTTGTAGGGACTGGTAGCCCAATGTGCCTTTGCTATGTCTCAAGATATGTGCTCCAGAGGATTTTGAGTAATTTAGGTTCAAAAAATATTTATATCTATAAGCGCGCCCCGGTACGCGCACCGGGGAGCGCACCTTGCGCATAACGCGAGTTCGCGCACGGAAAGCTGATTGGCTCTCGGGTGTCTGTCAACATTCCAGACAGTCCGGAGCGGCCGCCATCTTGTGTCTGGGTAGGATCGAGACACAAGAGGTGGCAAAAACGCGGGGGGGGGGAGCGCCCGGTAGGCGCACCGGGGAGCGTACCAAGGGAAAAAGCCAGTGAAACAGTAAAATAATAATTTGAAGTGCTAAGAGGTAGGGTAGCTTTGCATAGAGTTGTTGTGTTGTGTGGGTGATTTAAGTACCAGCATGTAGGTACCAATACAGAGTCTTAAATTCAATGTACACCTTTTTTTCTGTAGATATCTTGCATGTTGTTACAGAAGTTATTGTGGTATATGGAATCCATACCATAGTCTGTCAGGAAAGCAGAAACAGATCCTTTAAGCACTCCCTGAGAAGACCTAGGGGATCATGGGTAGTCTACCCTGCTCCCTTATGATGTTTTAAAATTGCACAGTATACTGTAAGTTTCACTTTATATTATAATATAAATATAATCATTTTGGTAACTACATGAATTACATATAAAAATGAATAATGTCTGAAACAATTTTTAATTATGAATTAAAAATGTATTGGTTAGAATTTTCATAGTTTAATAAAACTTCCAGCATTAGTTCATCTGGAATCTCCTCAAAATTGCATGATTCAATATCTTGTAAACAGTCAATAAATTGTTTGTCCAAAGACTCATCCATAAAATCCTCGTCACAAAATCTTCATTAAGAATCTCCTCATTTGTAATCTCGAAAGAAACATTGATGTTTTCTTGTTCCCCTTCCATTTTCTTGCTGTAAATTGCATAAAAAATAACTATATCAGTAGAGTTAGGGCACTGTTTGGTTTAAGCTCAGACAGGTAGTTCTGATTTTTTTAACAGTGAAGTTAACTTTGGGCAGTGTATGGTATCAGGCAGGAAGTAGAAATATAAAAAAGTGCCTGTGAAGAAGCGTAAGTAAATTCATATTTATAACAGAGAAGCCTAAGTCAATCCATAAATATAACAGAGGAGCCTATCTCAATCTATAACTATAACAGAGGGACAGTAAATAACTATCAGAAAACGTTTTTACAAATTAACTTAAAGTGCCCCTTACAAATTAACAACTTACCTTATTAAAAGGTGATGAAGATCAATGGAGAAAATTCTTTCAAGATGTACCTCAGGTAGTTGTAGTCAAAATGGCTGTTTCCCTCTCATTTTTCATATATATTCATGTACATAACCAATCAAATGTCAGGAAAAAAAAGTAGAAAATGAAAGTAACATTTTAATTGGTTGTAAATCCTAACACTTCATATGTGTTTTTGTCATGTAATTTACCTCAGGAAATTTAGACAGGGCTACTGCCCAAATGGCTCAATGGAATTCGACCAAATTTGGGAAAATGGTAGGGACTGGTATGTAGTAGGGCCTATTCTATATTTGGTGAAAGTCTCTCCAGTGGTTTTTATGTAAATTAACTTTAAAAAAATTTTGGGAGCGCTCACCGGTGCGCGCCCCGGTACGCGTACCGGCAGCACTACGGGAGTCCTCCATCTTGTGTTTCGGTAGATTTGACACACAAGATGGAGCACAAACAACGTTGGGAATGGGTATAAGGGGGCACGGTAGGCACCCCCTGACCCCCTAGGTTTTCTGAGGGGGGCTTCGGAGGCCCATATAGGCGCCCCCCCCCAAAAAAAATTTAATTTTTCGCGGGGGGAGCGCCCGGTACGCGCACCGGGGAGCGTACCGGGGAGCGTACTTTGGTGAAAAACAGTGAAAAAAGTTAGACTAAAATAATCATTTTGAGTGATCAGAGGTAGGTAGCCCTGAAAAGAGCTTTTGGGTTCTGTGGCTGGTTTAGGTACCTACAAGTAGGTTCCAATGCACAGTCTTAAATTCAGGAGGAATATTCTATTCCCCTCATCTGAGAAGTGCACACCATCTCCTCTGTAGATATCTTGCATGTTGTAACGCAAGTTATTGTTGTATATTGAACCCATTCCATAGTCTCTCATGTAAGCAGAAACAGATTTATTCACATGTTTCCGTGCTTTCTCAAATTGTGGACAAAATTGGTTGAACCACTTCCATTTCTGTCTTTGGCATATATTGGAATATACCAAGGCAGTTTGTGGAAAAAGTGTCATCAATTGCCCAAAGGTGTCCTTTAAAAGCATCTCCAGACATACCCCAGTCAAAGCGCCTAGGTCATTTCCACCACAGTGCAAAATTATGAGGTCAGGGTGTGGCAGATGGTAAAAGGTTTTCACCAATGGTATCAATTGGTGACATCTCAATCCTCTTTGGCTAATCCACTTGATGTGCACATTTGGTAAATCAAGGTTGTGAAAATTTCTGATAGCTGCATACCTTTGAGCCCAGTGAATGTAGCTATGTCCAGTAATCCAGACAGAGTACATGGTGAGAGGAGGTTCTGATGCAGTAAGATGCAGTGTAGGAATGAAATGGCAGTTGGAACAGTAGGAGTTTGCAAAAAAAAAATGTGGAGTTTCAGTGCTCTTGAATCACAAGCAATGATTGGTGGATTCAGATAGTTGAAAACTGAAAGTTAGGGTGCATGGTTCTGTTCTGTGAAAGAAGTAATTTGAATGGTTAAGAAAAAGTCATTTAAAGAAAGATTGCACCTGATAAGCTGGTGTATTGAGAGGTCAAACATCCTTGCTGAGTTCATTTGCAACATTGTATAATAAACTTTTAACCCTGAGAGCTCAGTGTGGAGGGAGTTGCTATGGTAACAGGTAGAAAGGGCTGAGGGGGGGGAAGGGTGTTGGTTTGAAAATAGAGAGGGAAGAGTTTTAATTGGTTAAGATGAGGGATATGTGTGTAGAATTAGAGGTTTTCTGTGCCATTCATGGTTGCAGTGCCTGGAGTACATACCTTTTGCTCTGCTAAAGAAATATTGGTGTGTGTATCTGACACTGTTCTCAATCTCCCAAAGCATTTGTAAAGGTGAGTTATGATTCATTGAAAATAGATAGAGAGTTCAGATTAGGAAGCACATTGAGCTTCTTTGCTGTTGGTTTGTGTGATGCTTTTTGAAAATGCATGGTATCAATATTTGCAAGATAGAGGATTTGTATTTTGTAAAATAGTGTGGTTTTAGTAGTGAAATTGAATGCTTGTACATAGGACCTGCGCTCTGTTTATAAAATGTTATTCAAAAAACGATTTTGGGGCAAATGAATGGCTTTTACATTTTTGAGAAGGAATATATAGTGTGTGCATGATTACATAAAAATATTTGAACCTTTCACAATCATGTCACCTGTGTTACCTCATATTAGGAAGCAGACTGAGCTTTTTTGCTGTTGGTTTGTGTCATTTTTTTGGTAATGCTTGGTAGGAATGTTTGCAATAGAGAGGAAATGTATTTTGTAAAATAGTGAGTTTTCACAACTGAAATGGAATGCTTGTACATAGGACCTGTGCTCTGTTTGTAAAATGTTATTCAAAAAACGATTTTGGGGCAAATCAATGTCTTTTACATTTTTGAGAAGGAATAAATAGTTTGTGCATGATTACATAAAAATAGTTGTACCTTTCACAATCATGTCACCTGTGTTACCTCAGATTAGGAAGCAGACTGAGCTTCTTTGCTGTTGGTTTGTGTCATTTTTTTGGTAATGCTTGGTAGGAATGAGGAATGTTTGCAATAGAGAGGAAATGTATTTTGTAAAATAGTGAGTTTTCAGAACTGAAATGGAATGCTTGTACATAGGACCTGTGCTCTGTTTGCAAAATGTTATTCAAAAAACGATTTTAGGGCAAATCAATGTCTTTTACATTTTTGAGAAGGAATAAATAGTGTGTGCATGATTACATAAAAATATTTGAACCTTTCACAATCATGTCACCTGTGTTACCTCAAATTAGGAAGCAGACTGAGCTTCTTTGCTGTTGGTTTGTGTCATTTTTTTGGTAATGCTTGGTAGGAATGTTTGCAAGAGAGAGGAAATGTATTTTGTAAAATAGTGAGTTTTTCAGTACTGAAATGGAATGCTTGTACATAGGACCTGTGTTCTGTTTCTAAAATGTTATTCAAAAAACGATTTTAGGGCAAATTAATGGCTTTTACATTTTTGAGAAGGAATAAATAGTGTGTGCATGATTACATAAAAATATTTGAACGTTTCACAATCATGTCACCTGTGTTACCTCAGATTAGGAAGCAGACTGAGCTTTTTTGCTGTTGGTTTGTGTCATTTTTTTGGTAATGCTTGGTAGGAATGTTTGCAATAGAGAGGAAATGTATTTTGTAAAATAGTGAGTTTTTCACTACTGAAATGGAATGCTTGTACATAGGACATGTGTTCTGTTTCTAAAATGTTATTCAAAAAACGATTTTGGGGCAAATTAATGGCTTTTACATTTTTGAGAAGGAATACATAGTGTGTGCATGATTACATAAAAATATTTGAACCTTTCACAATCATGTCACCTGTGTTACCTCAGATTAGGAAGCAGACTGATTTTTTGTGCTGTTGGTTTGTGTCATTTTTTTGGTAATGCTTGGTAGGAATGTTTGCAATAGAGAGGAAATGTATTTTGTAAAATAGTGAGTTGTTCAGTACTGAAATGGAATGCTTGTACATAGGACCTGTGTTCTGTTTCTAAAATGTTATTCAACAAACGATTTTGGGGCAAATTAATGGCTTTTACATTTTTGAGAAGGAATAAATAGTGTGTGCATGATTACATAAAAATATTCGAACCTTTCACAATCATGTCACCTGTGTTACCTCAGATTAGGAAGCAGACTGAGCTTCTTTGCTGTTGGTTTCTGTCATTTTTGTGGTAATGCTTGGTAGGAATGTTTGCAAGAGAAAGGAAATGTATTTTGTAAAATAGTGAGTTGTCAGTACTGAAATGGAATGCTTGTACAGAGGACCTGTGCTCTGTTTCTAAAATGTTATTTAAAAAACGATTTTGGGGTAAATCAATGGCTTTTACACTTTTGAGAAGGAATAAATAGTGTGTGCATGATTACATAAAAATATTTGAACCTTTCACAATCATGTCACCTGTGTTACCTCAGATTAGGAAGCAGACTGAGCTTCTTTGCTGTTGGTTGTGTCATTTTTTTGGTAATGCTTGGTAGGAATGTTTGCAAGAGAGAGGAAATGTATTTTGTAAAATAGTGAGTTTTTCAGTACTGAAATGGAATGCTTGTACATAGGACCTGTGTTCTGTTTTAAAATGTTATTTAAAAAACGATTTTGGGCAAATCAATGGCTTTTATATTTTTGAGAAGGAATAAATAGTGTGTGCATGATTACATAAAAATATTTGACACTTTCACAATCATGTCACCTGTGTTACCTCAGATTAGGAAGCAGACTGAGCTTCTTTGCTGTTGGTTTGTGTCATTTTTTTGGTAATGCTTGGTAGGAATGTTTGCAATAGAGAGGAAATGTATTTTGTAAAATAGTGAGTTTTTCAGTACTGAAATGGAATGCTTGTACATAGGACCTGTGTTCTGTTTCTAAAATGTTACTAAAAAAACGATTTTGGGGCAAATTAATGGCTTTTACATTTTTGAGAAGGAATAAATAGTGTGTGCATGATTACATAAAAATATTTGAACCTTTCACAATCATGTCACCTGTGTTACCTCAGATTAGGAAGCAGACTGAGCTTCTTTGCTGTTGGTTTGTGTCATTTTTTTGGTAATGCTTGGTAGGAATGTTTGCAAGGGAAAGGAAATGTATTTTGTAAAATAGTGAGTTGTCAGTACTGAAATGGAATGCTTGTACATAGGACCTGTGCTCTGTTTCTAAAATGTTATTTAAAAAACGATTTTGGTGCAAATCAATGGCTTTTACACTTTTGAGAAGGAATAAATAGTGTGGTGTGTGCATGATTACATAAACATATTTGAACCTTTCACAATCATGTCACCTGTGTTACCTCAGATTAGGAAGCAGACTGAGCTTCTTTGCTGTTGGTTTGTGAATTTTTTTGGGTAATGCTTGGTAGGAATGTTTGCAAGAGAGAGGGAATGTATTTTGTAAAATAGTGAGTTTTCAGTACTGAAATGGAATGCTTGTACATAGGACCTGTGCTCTGTTTTAAAATGTTATTTAAAAAACGATTTTGGGGCAAATCAATGGCTTTTATATTTTTGAGAAGGAATAAATAGTGTGTGCATGATTACATAAAAATATTTGAATCTTTTACAATCATGTCACCTGTGTTACCTCAGATTAGGAAGGACACTGAGCTTCTTTGCTGTTGGTTTGTGCCATTTTTTTGGTAATGCTTGGTAGGAATGTTTGCAAGAGAGAGGAAATGTATGTTACCTGTGTTTCCTCAAATTAGGCAGTGGATTGTGCAGATAAGATGAGGCATGTCCAGGGGCGCAAAGGAGTTGAGGCCTGTGTCCATGAGTGCAAAGGAGAGGACTTACCTCCTCTGACCCTTAGATAAGCATTATCTAATCTGTGCCCCTTGGACTGGCCTCAATACATTGAGTATAATTAATGGTAACAGGGTGCAGATGAGATGAGGTGTGTCCAGGGGTGTAGATGAACTGAGGCCTGTCTAATGGTGCAGATGAGTTGAGGTCTATTCAGGGTTGCAGATGAGGTGAGGATTGTCCAGGGGTGCATAGGAGGTGATGCCTGTGTTGAAGAGTGTAGTGGAAGAGAGGTCTGTCCATGGGTGGAAATGAGGTAAGGGCTGTGTCTAAGAGTGCAGTGGGGGATAGGCTTCATGAAGTCCAATCCAGTGCACTCTTAGACACCGGTCTCACCACCTATGCTCCCCAGGACAGGCCTTACCTCATGTGTACAATCTGCTTACTAATCTGAGGAAACACAGGTGATATGATTGTGAAATGTGCAAATATATTTTTTTAATCATGCAGATACTATGTAATCCTTGTCAATAATGTAAAACCAATTCATGTGTCCGAAATATTTTTTTTAGATTAACATTTAAATAACAGAGATAAGGTCATATGTATAAGCATTATAGTGTTTATATAATTTGCTTATTGTCATTGCTTTGTTGTTTGGTAATAGTGGTCTATAATGAGTTTTTTTTTTATTTGTTTACCACAGATTGAAATCAAGATTTCAATAGTAAGGAAATATGCCCTCAAGGCAGCGGAGACGGAAAGATGCTAAGCGGAAAAAATCAAAAACAGCAACAGAATTAAAGCAGTCTCCTACAACAAATACTTCAAAAAACGTGAGAAAAGCTCCTGGTAAGACAACTAAGTCTTTTTTTCGGAACATATGTAGATCCCAAAAAAATGAGAATATACATGTGAATGTACAGAAGGAGAGAGCAAATTTGAAGAGGAAGGAGAGATCCCCAAAAAATGTAACTAATGCAGCAGGAGACAATAATATGTATAGGAATAGAAGGCAAAATCAATTTAGGGACATTCGTAAACGTATGTTTCGCAATAGGGTGGTTTTAAATTTGTTAAAAAATATTAAAAAAGGTAAACAGAGAGCTGATTTTTATAAGAAAAAGAAAAGTGTAGAGAAGATTGTTGATCAGGCTTTTGAAGTTAAGAAAAAATTATTTATTTTAGTAATCAATAGAATTAGGACACTAAACAAGACAATTGATGTTTTCAAATCAAAGAGTAGATGCAAAAGAGTAATTAATCGGACTCATTTTTGTAAAGTTCTTTCTGAAGAATGGATGCATAGGTCAAGTTGTGAGCCATTTTTTAATGAGGAGAGTTACTTCCAGGAGAATGATTTGGTGCATGCAGTTGACACCAGTGGTCGAGCATATGAGGTGAAAGACGGATGTCCGATTGAAAAAGAGAAACTTGTGCCTAGAGAAGCAGAAGAGGTGTTAGCTGATGAAGTTTTAGGGAGACGTACTAAGGGTCCATCGTACACTTGGAAGTGTAGTAGTATTTGTAGTGTGCGACAGGATTCAATCGATGTGCTTCGTATGTTCTTACGTACATATAGTAAGAAAAGTCTAAAACAGAAAATGAAGATGTTGCAAGAGTTAGATCCTTGCAGAGTGAGAGAAAACACAGATTTGCAAGGGCATCCACTGGCTTGTCTTTCTAGAAAATTCTGTCAGAGTGTTTTTCATCATTTTAGGATGTTAGCAGTGCATCATAACAAAATGAGGAAATTAGCGAGAAGGTTGTATTACGCAAAAAGTCCAGCACTTAAGCTTAAACAGTTAAATAGTGCTCTTTTGCACGGAACTGAATTAGATGTGAAGAAGATTTGTGAAGAAATTGAGATTTGTTATTTTTGTGAAAAAGAGGACAGTGTAGAAATTGACACAGTAATACAAGGTAATGTGGAAGACAATGTACAGACATCAAGTACAGAAAAGTTTGACCAGGAAATTACCAGGTTTAAGGTGATATCAAGTGAAAGGCCTAATTTTACTTGTGTGTGTTGTCGACGAACTCATTATAAGCATCAAACTAGATTAGTTGATTTATATGTAAAAAGTGAAAAGATAAATAATTATGAGTGGAAGGATTTTGCAACTTATTTGTGGGTGGAGAATTCCTTTGATTTGAGTTCTGATCAGCATATTTGTAAATATTGTTATAATTAATTAAATCAAAACAGAATGCCTGCTAGAGCTGTTCATAATAATCTTGAGTTGGTAGACATTCCTCCTGAATTGATGGATTTAAATACATATGAGTCTATTTTGATTCAATGTGTCCATCCTTTTCAGGCAATTGTTCGCATGGAGCCTAAGATAAGTAAATTGCCTCCTTCAGATTTACAGAGAGGATTAAAGGGAAGCGTTGTTTATTTGCCTCTAGATTTCAAGAAAAATATTGATACAATTGGTGTAGAGAAAGTGGAAGAGGAACCTCTGGTTATTCTAGTTAATGGGGTTCCGACAAAGAGTAAGAAAAAAGATTTAGTGGATGTTAGGAAAGTCAAAAAGGCAACGTTGTATTTGGTCAAAAACAATGAGTACTACAAACATGTATGTGTTGGAGCAGAGGAAACAGCTGCAGATGAAGACCGTGATTGTTCAGCTGGCCAAATTGAAAAAGTTGATGTGTGTACAAGTGAAGAAATATATGAACATTATACTGTTCATCCTTTGCATTCCAAAGAAGTAATGGGGAATGCAATTGACTTGTTTCAAATGAAATCAGCAAAAGGAAGTCCCATTAGTGTATGGGAAGAAAATTTGGAAGCTCGTTGTTTTCCACAGCTTTTTCCAACAGGTCGAGGTGGACGATATGACGATCGACCACTTCAAATTCCAGCATCTGAATACCGGACTTTAAGATTATATGCTGAAGATCCAAGGTTTCGTCAATGCCTCCCATATTTGTTTCATCTACTGTATGAAAGTGACTTGTCTGGGCTTTCTTATGCAGTAAATCATATACTGAAAAGTGGAGCAGATCTACAAAATGTTTCGGTGAGGGACTTTATGGAGAAAGTTAATCTGCAAAATAATATTTTGGAATCTCATCTAATCAATCTCATGGCATGTCAGCGTGGTACAAACGAGTATTGGTACCGTCGTCATGGGGAATTGAAATGTATGCTAAGAAACTTAGGAACTCCTACATGGTTCCTCACTCTTAGCTGTGCAGAGTATGCATGGGACGACTTACTACAATTTATACGCGAGGCAAATGCAAATATACAAAATATAGAATTCAAAACACCTGGAAAACTGTGTTCTTTGGATCCAGTGAATGTATGCAGATATTTCAATCATAGATTTGAAGCTATGATGTCTTTCATTACCAACAAAAAAATCCTCCCCTTGGAGAGGTTTTGGATTTCTTTTGGAGAAAGGAGTACCAAGCGAGAGGTGCTCCTCACATACATATGTTGTTGTGGATTAAAGATGCACCCAAATTTGGAACAGATTCGGATGAGACAGTGATGAGCTTCATTGAAGAGTATTCAACATGTGCTGTTCCGAAAACTACTGAAAAAAACAGTTTAAGCCAACAAGTTTTACGCTTTCAATCCCATCGTTGTGGAAAGTACTGTCCTCGAAAATTCAGAAACAAGGACAAGTTCTACACAAAATGTCGTTTCGGTTTTCCACGAGCAGTGATTTCTAAAGGAAGAGTAAATAATTTGATGTCTTCTCTGCGACATACTGTGACGAGGAAATCACCCAAAAATACATACAATTTAAAAAGAAACAAAGAGTCGAAGTACATCAACGACTACAACCCAGTGATTTTGTCCATGTGGAATGCTAACATGGATATTCAATTTGTTGCTGACAACTCTATTGCTGTGGCTCGATATGTGACGTCTTACATCACAAAAAAAGAAAAGACAGAACTGAAGGAAATGTGGGAGGACATTTCACATGAAAAGAGTCTAAGCAAGAAATTATACAGTTACAGTCTAAAGATGTTGTCACATCGAGAAATTGGAGCATATGAACGTTCTGATCGATTGTCATCAGCAAGTATATATGCCAAAACTAGAACCATCATTTGGGTGAGTCTAGGTCTTGCTGCAACTCGAAACCGAGTTTTGAAATCTGTAGAAGAAATAGAGTATTTGGCGGAGAAAGAACCAGAAAGTACAGATATTTGAAGACAAACATGTTGGATACATACTATCCAAATAGAAGTCCTTATCTTGAGAACGCTTGTCTCTATGAAGTTCTGCAAAGATATATTTATAAGAGGAACATCAGAGAAGATATCAATAATGGAATATATGCTGTCATTGGATGTGAAGGATGTCTAGTGAAACAGAGAAAAGGTCATTTGATTAATCGAAAATTGAGTTGCGAAAATCCAGACAAAAGAGAATTTTACAATTTGGCTCTTTTGCAACTCTTTAAACCATGGCGTACAGAAGAGGAACTACTTGGAGATTTTCTAAGTTACGAAGACTCTTTTAATGCAACGAAGGATACCACAGAATGTCCTGTTTCCAAATTATCTGCAAATGTTGAACGAGGAAATAGAGCAAGAAGCAACAATTGCTGCAGAGACTGCGAGAGACAGTTCTCAAGACAGTCAGAGTTCTGCTTCATTGAGTCAGGATCCACTAGGAGGACCAATTATCCAAAATGAAGCTGCCACTGCCATGGATGAGGTGGAAAGAGCTATGGAGCAAGCTCATGAGGATGTAATTAACTTAGAAGATTTGGTGAAACAATTAAACCTTGAGCAGAAACAGATCTATGACGAAGTCACAGAACAGGTTGAACATGGATTCAGTCATGAGAAGAAAGAGTGCTCATGTACATCATTTAAGCCTGTCCAACTGTATGTGAGTGGAGAAGCGGGAACTGGAAAAAGTTTTCTGATTAAAGCAATTGCAACTTATCTGCAGAAAAGGACTGAATCACCGCGGTCTTGTTTTGTTACCGCTCCAACTGGGCTGGCAGCACATAACATTAAAGGGATTACTTTACATCGTTTACTGATGCTACCAGTTGAGCATGATAATAAATTGCAATACCACAAGCTATCTAGAGATGCTTGTTCTGAAGTTTCGAGAATCCTGAAGAAAATGAAACTTCTTATCATTGATGAAGTGAGCATGGTCTCAAATCTAATGCTTGCATTTTGTGCATTTGAGAATGCAAGAAATTATTAGAACAGAATATGATGTCTTATTCGGAGGAAAACACATTATTGTTTTTGGAGATCTACTGCAGTTGACTCCAGTGAAAGGACAACCTGTGTTTAAAATGCTCACGCATGAAGATACCAGGAAGTGCCTAGGAAGCATTGGAAATGTTAATATATGATGTAAGGGCAAGATGGCCGCCGTGAGGTTGTGGTGAGCAGTCGCTCCAGTTCTCTCTCCTCAGGACACCCTGATGGCCTTTGAATAGGGTTACACATCCCCCTATGGATCTGAAAAGCTGGTTGCAGACAGGTCTGCTCAGGGTTCATTCAAAGTACCCTGCAACTAAAACACAACTCAGTCGGTTATTGTTGAAACTAACCGAGTGGAGGACAGAGCTTTGTGCACAACTGATGAGGATGCCGGCACGAGTTACTAAGGCCGACAAAGAAAAAGACAAGGAAAAACCAAAAATGCAACAGGAGGATACGCCAACAAAACTGCAAGGAGCGAGTGGCAGAAGCGACCATGTAACCACAAAAGGGAGTGGAAATGATGTACCCCAGGGACCACAACAGCGGGTGCCTGGCGCCATACGGAAAGTAATACCCCCGGTTCAAAAGGGGAAGAGGGTCGACAGAACAGAAAAAATGGGGAAAACTGAGAAGGTAGAGGTACGCCCAAAATCAGCTACAGTGCCAGCACAAGCAGAAAGAAATGATCGTCCCCGGCCTGGGCAAGATTCGGGTCACCCCGCTGAAGACATTGACACAAACGCAAGGCAGGGCTCAACCAAAGGTAAAGAAGCGGCATTAAGGCAGCCTACCTTGCTAGAAGCGTTTTCCCCCAGGAGAGGCTCCCAGCCGGATACGGAGCTATCCGCGAGCAGAGACGTCCTCGTGGACGCAACAGCAGACGCTCCTGGCGCGGAGGCAGCGGTCGCTAGGCAACCCCGTGACTCGGCAGGAACTCTCGCCAGTAGCTGCGGTGGCGGCGGAGGCGGAGGTAACACGGAGGCCGTGACTCCTAAGGTAAAGCAGATCAGCAACAGCGGTGTGATGGAGACCAAAGGGCTGAGTAATAGCCCTTTAACATCAGACATAGGCGGGGGCCCATACAGTCCCGGGGCAGCAGGAAGTGCAGACATGATGGAGGCGCTAATCCAATTAGAAGCTGAAATGAGCAGCAAAAGAGACAAAGAAATAAAGAATGAGGGCAGTAAACCCAACATAGCAGAAAAAAGTGTCTCACTGACTGTAGAAAAAACCTTGGGTTTGGAGAAAAAAGAGGGAGCCTCAGTAGAAGGGGAATGCTTCTACTCAGTAAATGAAGAAACTGATACTACCCAGTCAAGTGAGATCACATCAGAAGAGGGGGAGGTAGAGGGAGAAACAAGCTCTGGGTCAGATTCGTTAATGAAAGAAACTACGCAGAAAAAGAGAAGGATAAAGGGTAGAAAGCATGGAGGAGTATTGGAATCACCCTTGGCAGGAGGGAAGAAGTTAGACTGGGACTACTCTGCAACTTCGCAGACCTACTTAGAGGAAGGCAATTCTCAGTCATTAGGCAATACCCCCATGCCAGCGCATTATCAGGCCCCGTTTGACATGATATGCTCCACGCTTAAACAGATGCAAGGAGAAGCAAGGACAGAAAGTCGAAGGGCCAGGCAAGCCACAAAAAAGATTCAGAATACCCTCAGGAAAGTTAACAAGCTTTATGAAGGTGTCGTCGAGAGAGTGACTGAGGTCGAGGAGCGAACTGGGAAGCTAGAGGATGATGTCAGGGGGTGGCAGGACTTCAAATTGGAGCAGGAAAAATTGACGGGTGATCTGCAATGGAAGCTCGAGGACTTCGAAAACCGCCAGAGGCGGAATAACATTCGTATTTTGGGTGTGGCGGAAGGAGCAGAGAAGGATGACATTATGCACTTTATTGTTAACCTGCTAAGAGGAGCCTTTCCCGAATCACAGTGGGAGTGGGAAAGAGAGATTCAACGAGCCCACAGATTTCCCTTTACCATCAGAAAAGGTCGAGGGGGCGAGGGTCAGGTAGCTCAACATGCATTGCCTAGGGCTATCTTGATCTATGTTGGGAATTACCTGCTCAGGGAGGAAATAATGGACAAGGCCAGACCTGACAAGAAAAGATCTTTTGAGGGAATCACCTTCTTTGCCAGGCCAGACTTCTGCCACGTGACGGTGGAGAGAAGATGGAGACTTAGGCAGTTGATTAAACCCTTTCAGGCCCTAGGCTCCGAGGCGTTTGTGCTATTTCCCGCAAGGTTAAAAGTGGTTACAAAGGGCAGAACAAATATCTTCTTGTCTGAGATTAAGGCTCAACAATTCTTGGAGGAGATCAAGTCACAGAAAGAGGGTTGAGAAGTATAGAACTGTTAAAACCCCAGGGAGGAGGAAGGAGTACACGCGGGGGGTATGCATGGTTAGAAGAAGAAGTGAGACTTTGTAAAATATTTACTAAGGGGGCAGCGCACCCAAAATAGCGAAATATACAAGTGGAAGACATAGAGGGGGGACATACACTCAATAGGGTGATGGGTGAAGCGGGGAGAGAGGAGCGATCCCCACGAGCTACTTCGGCTACACATAGGTCTATTGGACCTATTTGCCAGTAAGGGGGGGAGGGGGAAGGGAGCCAGAGGGGGGTAGGGTGGGAGCAGAGGGAATGGGGGTAAAAAGAGGGTTAAAAATGAAAAAAAAGGTGGGGGAGGATGTAAGACGGAGCACAGGAAAGCACATTTCAGAGCACAGAGAATTCACATTTGCCAGTATGTATTAGCCAGAAGGATGGGGATACATGATAACTACTGGACTCATCATCAAAGCAAAGCATTAGATTGGATAGGCTATGCAGAGCTGGGCAAAATTTACGATATATTTTAATGACTTGTAGGATTGTAACTATTAACATCTGCGGTCTCAAGACTTGGGGAAAAGATTGAGAGTGGCGGCATTACTTAGGACTTTTAAGTTGGATTTGGTTTGCCTCCAAGAAACGCATGTTGAAGCTTCTAAGGGTTATCTTATGGACCAATTAGGGTTCTCGGTATTGGCAAATACTAAGCAAGGGACGAGGCATGGAGGGGTGGCGGTACTAGGAAGACCCACTGACGTAGAGGTAATAAGGAAATCGGAGGATCAATGGGGAAGGTGGGTAAGATTGGAAATAAAGTTTAAGGGAGAAAAATGTACCATAGTTTCGGTGTATGGTTCGACAGAAGATGATCCTGACCTTTTTCAATTTTTAGATACTGAGTTGGCACTATGGCCTGAGCCAATCATATGCTGTGGAGACTTTAATATTCACGATTCCAGTAGCTCTTTTGTACAGACGGGGAGGGTATATGCAGGGAGAAAAAAGAGAACCCATAGGGCACTCTCAGATATGGTGTCAAATAATTCCTTAGTGGATCCATGGGTTAAGTTGCACCCAGGTATTGATTGTAGTACATTCTACTCGGCCCCTCACAAAGTACTTGTTAGACTGGACTACTTCTTGATTTCATCCCCTTTGTTATCAGAGGTACAAATAGAAAAACAACCCCGAATTGTTTCGGATCATAGTCCGCTGATTCTTACCATTAGATTGGGCCAGGCACGGCCAAAAGTTATGCAGTGGACATTCGACAGAGCCCTTTTGAGGGATGAAGGATATAGGGCTTACATGACAGAATGGATTAGGGCCTACTGGGAAATTAATAAAGGTACGGCCCCTGTGGGAGTGGTGTGGGATGCCTTTAAGGCTGGGGCACGAGGTGAGACAATGAGTTATGTGTTTTCAGCCCAGAAAAGGATACGACTTAAAATTAACGAAGTGTATCAAAAGCTGATAAGAGTTGAGGAGAAATTGGCGCAGGATTTAAAAAACAGGGCACCAATAGAAGAACACTTGCTAAACATAGTGGCTCTCAGAGCAGAGGCAGCGGAAGGTATCTCAAAGAAAGCAGCAGAAAACTACCTAACTAAGAGGGAAGCCGCTTATGCGTTTAGCGAGAAGGTAGGCCACTTACTAGCAGTACGCACCAGACAGAGATTAGCAGCTTCAGACATTGTGGAGATTATGGACAAGAATGGAATTATGGTCACTGAAACAACTGAAGTAAGGGAAGTGTTTAGGCAATTGTACGAAGAATTATATACTAGAGGTAGTACAGGAACAGCTAGTGAAGTTGGCAGTTATTTAAGAGATATTATCCCTCCGGGGGTATCTGAGGAAGAAAAGGGTAGGTTGGATTCCCCTTTTACTTTGGAGGAATTTCTTACTGCATTAAGCATGTTACCTTCGGGCAAAGCAGCTGGCCCAGACCAGCTCCCGGCGGAGTTTTATAAAGTATTTTATCAAACTGTGGGAATTGAAATGTTTAATGTCATGCTGGAGGCGCAGAAGGGGGATAAGATATACGAGTCATGGGGGGAAGCAGATATCATTGTTATCTTAAAAAAAGGGAAAAACTCGACACTCCCAGGGTCATATAGGCCTATTACACTAATGAATGCAGACAGTAAGGTGTACTCCAAGATTTTAGCGACAAGATTGGCAGAGGTAATAGAGGGATTAGTAAGTCATACTCAGCATGGGTTTATTCCTGGAAAAGACACTACGCAACATATTAGAAAGGTGATTACAACTTTTGACGCAGCAGAGGTCCTGGGGGACTCCATCGCGGCACTTTTTTTGGATGCCGAAAAAGGCGTTCGATAGAGTCTCCTGGGAATACTTATGGCAAATACTAAAATGGAATGGATTCGGGAATAGTTTTATAACTGCAATACAGACTCTTTATAAGAATCCGTCAGGAAGGATTAGAGTCAATAGAGGTAAATCGGCAGCAGTTAGGATTGAGAGAGGGACTAGGCAGGGCTGCCCATCCTCCCCATTACTATTTGCTCTTTATCTGGACCCATTGATAAGGAAAATGGAAAGCAATGGTAGGATTCCTTCAATAAGGTTGAATGGATGTGAGGTAAAGACTCTTGCCTATGCCGACGATGTGGCCATTTTAACACCCAATCCCAGCATGGCCATAGAGGAAATTGAGTCCGAAGCACAAAGGTTTGGGCAAATATCTGGGTACAGTCTAAATAGTTCCAAAACTCAAATAGTATGTAACCAACATAGCGTGTTCAACGATCAAAGAGTTGTGGACTCAGCGGTATATCTGGGGGTTGCGATCACAGCTAATTTAGACTTGTTGGTACAGAACAATCTAGCCCCCCTGATGTCAAAGGTTAAGCTGGATTTGGACATAATGAACAATCTGCATTTGTCGTTAGTGGGGTGCACTAACGTTATAAAAATTTTAATATTGCCAAAATTTTTGTACTTCTATAGGACCATACCGTTATTTTTAGAGGTAAAATGGTTTAAAGATCTTGAAAAAATGCTGAACAGATTTATTTGGGCCCATGGTAAGACCCGTAGGGCATACCGCCTTATGTCTCTGCCTAGAGAGAGGGGAGGTTGGGGGATGCCTGATTTCAGATTATACTACTGGGCCTCTGTACTGCAATACATGCGGGGATTGATAGGTGGGGGTGGCCTAGACGCTAGAACAGCAAATGATTCATCCAGGATATACTCTATTGTGTTGGGACCGGAGGTAGAGAACTCCTTTTTCAAATGTATCGACTTTGCATATTTTAAAAGAACAAGATTTAAGACAGTTCAAGCCGCAATGAAGATTTGGAATGCCGTAATGAAGAGAATTGGACTGGGCCGATATAATTGGTATACAAGGTTGTATAAAAATGTGTCCCTCCCAACGCAGATTTTTGGTGATAGTATAATGGCGGGCTGGATGGAGAAGGGGATAGTACAGATTGGTGATGTGAGGAATACGGAGGGGGTGTTCCAATTCACAGACCTGATTACCAGATTCGGATTAGATAGGAAGGATCTTTTAAAAATTTTCCAGATAAGAAGTTTTCTGGGGAATAAGCAGGGTGGGAGCGTAGGGTTTACTAAGGTAGAAATACTGGAGAAAATAAGGTTAGGGGGAGACTGTTCTATACGGTCGTTTTACGCAAACTTGCTAGCAGGGAAACCAGATGATATGGACAAGTACAGTGAGAAGTGGGCAGACAAGCTGGAAGGTGAGGTTACTTGGTTTAAAGAGTCACTGGAATTGGGGCAAACTCTTCTTTGTTCAGCACCACTGCTATCACTGCAGTATAAAACCCTTTACTCATTATACTTCACCCCTGCAAAGATAGCAAAATGGGGGGGTAGCATAGGTACTACATGCCCAAGATGTAGTTCCCTTGATGCAGACTTAATACACTTATTTGCTTAATGCCCGCAGATACAAACGGTGTTAAAAGATATAGAGAAGTTTTTTGATGCAACCCTGAATATCCAGATTATCCTAAAACCACCAGAAATATTGCTTGGGATAGTCACAGATCCTAATGTTATTCAGAAGGAGTTTATTTTTGTCGCAATGGCAGTTTTTAGACTATGTATAGCCAGGGCTTGGCTGGACAAAAATCCCCCAGCAATGCAAGTTTGGCTGGCTAATCTGTTGTCAATTTATAATCTGGAAAAAAATATCTACGCCCGGAAAGGTAGAAAAGGGAGGAGATTAGGGTTAAGGATATGGGACCCCATTATAAAATGGAGAGTGGGCCTGGGATTGAGGGATTAGGCTAGGCAACTTTGGAGGGATCTGTATTAATCTGCGTTGATATTAATTTATTGTAAAATGTAGGATGCTTTGATGAATTTTGGGTATGATGTAATACGCTATATGAATTTAATTGTAACTTCGGAGAATGTACTATGAAGTGTGCGAACTGTGCAAGGATGCAAATAATTTTTTTTTTTAAAAAAGGAAATTTTAATATATGGTTAAACTTCAAATATGCAGAACTGCTTCAAAATATGCGACAGGCAAAGGATGAAGATTATAAAAATATTCTACAAGATGTAAGAATCGGAAAACTAAGTGAGCATGGGAAGGAAGCTTTACATGCACGATTAATTTCAAACTTGTATCCAGATGAAAATATTCTTCCAGAGAATATTTTTAAGAAAATTACTGAGAACAAATCTGGGATATGTTTGATGCCAACTGTGAAAGAATGTTCCATCTTCAACAACAAAATGTTAAAGTTAGAAAATGAAGGGATTGTGAAACTGGAAGCTATAGATAAAATAGAGCATATGGGAGCAACAATTATTTTGTCAGAAAATTTGAAATCAAAACTGGATTCATTAGAGAAGAGTATATCTAAAACTGCTGGTTTTGAAAAGACTCTGAATGTGTGTTTAAATTGTCGTATCATTTTGAGAAGGAATTTAAATGTTGAAAGAGGTCTGGTAAATGGAGCAATGGGTAATGTTGTTGATTTTGTGAATTACAGAAATAGAGTTGGAATTGAAATTTTAAAAATTAAATTTGATGGCATTGATGAAATACAACAAATTTGTCATTGTTCAGCTAGATTTTTGCTTGTGAAAGACTTATATATTCGCCGAAAACAGTTTCCTATTTGTCTGGCATATGCGGTGACAATTCATAAATCTCAAGGTTTAAGTGCAGATAGTGCTCTGGTGAACATTGGAACTTCTGTGTTTAAAGAAGGTATGGCATGTGTGGCATTATCACGAGTCAGAACTTTATCAGGGTTGTATTTGGTTGAGTGTGATGAGACAAAGATTTGTGCAGATCTAGATTGTGTTAAAGAATACAATAGGTTAAGAAGCGAGTATGCTCCACATTTGCCTCAATATCCTCTGTTTGAAAAACGTGTGGTAGGCCGAAAAAGAAGAAATGAGAATAACTGCAGTGAGGTACTAGCAAAAAGACAAAAAGTAGATGAAACTGTAATTGTAAGCAGAAAGAAAAAGGATTCTGTTGAAGATGTTGTTGGATTTCAATTTGAAAACAGTTCTGGTGTCACCTGCTATGCTAATGTAGTGGTTAATGTTGTTTTGTTTCTTCAAAATCTACAAGAACAGATTGTTGAAAATCGAGATCAAACATTCTGCTGTTTATTGAATTCTGTGTTTGAGAAATGTAACAGTGATAGAGCAAAAATAGAAAGTGTTTCAGAAATTCGAAATCTTTTAGACATATGTTCTGGTCAAAATCAATTATCACAGAATAGGATTGTCAGGAATTTTTAATGTATATGTTTGATGTATTGGAAGATGAAGGAGTAGATATAAAAAATCTTTTTAACCTTTCTTATCAATGGCAGCCTGACTGCGACAACTGTAGTTTATCAAGCAGTACTAGAATAGACACTGAAAGATTTATATATTTGACTTTACCAGACTGCAAATCAGTGTCTTTTAATAATCTAGTTAAAGCAGCTGATCACAATATGATATGTTCCCAATGTAAGTCTGCAATGCTGTCCACATTATTTATACAAAATTATGGTCAGTATGTCATTTTAATGTTCCAACGATGTAGACCAGATGGAACTAAATTGACAACTTCTATTAAAAATGTTGTGGCTTCTCAGTTATCAATTTCAGGAAGAACTTTTGCAACTGTAGCTATTATTTATCATGACGGTCCTTCAACAACATCAGGGCATTATACAATTTATTTAAAATGTCGAAAAGGTTGGACTAACTGTAATGATACTCATTTGACTTTCAAACAACGTTTGCCTTTTGACTTAAAAAATTCTTACCTAGTGTTTTTAGAGCCAAAATTTTAGTAAAGGTAATTGGCCTATGAATACGGGAGCAGTTAATAAAAGTTAGTTTACTGTTTAAAAATTATATTCTGAGTAAAAGTGATCAAGATAATATAAAAAATTGAGTTGTCATATAGGTACTGTAAGTGGATCTCATAGTAAGTGATATCAGTGTCATACAAAATGATGAACATGAGTGAGTCAGAGATAGAATTATGATTATTTAAATATTGTGAAAATGTTGCATGAACCTTTCTTTCAGAACGTCGGGAAAACGGTAATTTCAGAGTTTCTTTTAAGTAATTTGAAAATATACTCATACATCTGACACTATTTGGCCTTAAGGAAAAGTGAAGGAATGAGCAAAGAGTTATGACTGAAAAAAGGAGTATATGAAAATAATGAAAATATTTCAGATGTTCTTGGAGCTTTTCTTCTAGAAAGTCGATTAAAAAATGGATTTTTTAGTGAACAGCAGAGTACTTTCCAACGAAAAGGACCTTTATGATATACTATTTGGCCTAAAGGAAAAGTAAGTGAATGAAAGATTAGTGTACATTTGTGATTTTTAGGTGTATAAGGTTTTTTTTAAAACACAATCTTTTAGATTGTGGGTTTTTTTTCCCGCTGTCATATGATGAGTAATTTGAACTCACTGTTTTAAGTGAAATTCAATATATTCTGAGAACAGCAAAAATAAACTATGTAACATGTTGTACAAGTTATTCTATAGTTTGTATTGTGTAATTTAAATTGTATTCCCATTGTCTCACACTCACTTTCCACCCTCTTTCAGCTCTTTTTACTCACTTATAATGTTCTCTCACTCTCATTCACCCCGTTCCTTTACTCCACTTCTTTCAGAACCCCTCATTCTCATTTCAACTGTCTGCATCCCCTCTCTCCCTTGCATAACTATTCAGCTTTCAGTCTCTCTGCTTTAGTTCCCTTTTCCGTCTTTTCCTCCTTTGCTCTTTTAGTAATTCCTCTTTACTCACTCAGCAGTATTGTCACACTCTATCACTATAAATCACCCACTCTCCCTCGCTTATCTTTGTTTGCTCCTTTTTTTTTTACCTCTTCTCTCTATTTTCTGTTCACTACCTCTATGTCCTCAGTCCCTCAATCTCCTTATATTATGTTCATTTGTGTTTATGTACCTTCTATCATTTCTATTACAACAACTTCACTGCTCCTCTGTTATCCTTCTTCATCCCATTTCTTTTAGTCCGGTTCCATTACTACCCCTCATTTCCTATCTTTCAGTGTACTTCTCTTTACTTTCATCACCGAATCACTTTCTCTCAGTACCACTACTTCAGTCCTCTTCTCCTCTCTTTCCTTCTTTTGCTCCCTTAGTCATTTTCCTTTCCTCACTCATTGTACTCCACTTCACTCAGTCTTTCCCTTAGTCCCTCTGTCTACTAACTTCCTCACTCCTTTTCCCCTCAATCCTTCTATATTATCCTCTCTCCCTTCATCCCTTCACTCTATAACTCTCCTTCACTTACTCTCAGTTATCTTCCATTCCTCATTTTTCTAAATGCATCCTTAATTAGACTCCTTTCCCTCTCAGTCATTATCTTTTTACTTACTCCTGTTTCCTGATTTAGTTTTGCTAACTCACATTCTTTTAGAATCGTTCTTACCTTCAGTTCATTTTTCTCTTCTTCTCTTCCTCTCTGTCAGTGGATCTATATGTCTTACTCTTAGTAATTTGCTCTCCTTCTATTTCTTTTTCCCTCTTTTTGTCCTTCTACCTTACTTTATTTCCCTTTCTATGTCCTTCACTCTTACTTTATTTCTAAATACACTGTTATGATTTTTAACCTCTTCATTTCTATCTTTTATTTTTAAATACATATTTTACTAATTATAAGTAATTTTTTCTTCTCTCTTTCACAGGTACAAAGGGTAGTAAAACAATGTAATTAAAGTTACATTTATTATGTGGTAAGTGTGACTAAAAAAATGTAGTTTGTCATCACCCTTTGCTTTAACCTCACTACTATTTTCTCAACCTACCTCACTCCTGATTCTTTACTCTGCTTCCCTCACTTCTTCTTATCCTCCATGTTTACTCCCCTTTCCCTAACTCCCCTCCCACATTCAATTTATTTCAGTCCCCATTCTTTACTTCCCTTACCCTATGTTCCCTTCCTTTGCTTCCTCACTCATTCTCTTTCCCTTAATCATTTACTTCACTCCTACACACACACCTCACCCCCCAACACACACAGACACCTCTGACATACACCCCATACACACACCACACACACAACTCACACACACACACACACACACACACTCCTCACACCCACCCACACATCCACACACACACACACTCCACACACATAACCCCCACACCAACAAACCCCCCACACATATCTCACACACCCACACCTCCACCCACACCCAAACACCCCACACACCCACACCCACACACACACATTACACACCTTCATCCCCATCTACACCCACTGACTCACTATAAGTCACCCACACTGCCTTACTTACCTTTTTTTGCTGTTTCACTCAGACTCTTTCAGTCACTGTTTCCTTTACTCTCTCTGTCCTTTCTCTGTGTCACTCCCCATGTCTTACCCTAATTCAGTTTTATCCACCCTCTTTCACCCCTCTTTACTTACACTCACTGCTCTTTTCTCACCCTCCCTCACCGTTGTTCATTTATTCCGGTTCCGTCACTACCCCTCATTCCCCATTCTTTACTGTCCTTCCTTTTACTTTCAACACCCACTCACATTCTCCCAGTACCTCTACTTTAGTCTTCTTCCTCTCTCTTCCCTTCTTTCGCTCCCTTATTCTTTTTACTTTTCTCACTTTTACCCTATTTCACCTTCTCTGTTTTTTACTATGTAATAAACAATCCCTCTGTGTTGCTCCCTCTAGCTCTCTTTCTCTTAACATTACTCTCTCTGTGTTCTTCCCTCATGCTAACTCCTTCATGAATTTTTTTTTCTTTTTTTTTGGTGCGCGCCTCGTTGCGCGCCCCGGTGCACGTACCGGTACGCGTACACTGCAGAAAAAGATTGACAGAGATTCTTTAAAAATATAGGTTTATTTTTATAAATTAAAGGTAGTTCTAAAAAGAACTGTTTTTTTTATTCTTTTTGTTGTTTTATATTTTTTTTATTGTTTTTTTGATTTTTTTTAACTTTTTTGGCTTTTCTGAACAGTTTTATATATTTTTTTGTATTTTTTATGGGGAGAAACAAAAAACAGGGAATTGTAAATGGCTCAACTGGAGCAAAAAAAACCCAGGAAAAATTAGGGTTTTTTCGGGCACTTATGGTTATCACGAGCACAGATGATAAGTAAGGGTGGGCGTAGTTCGCGAAGTAGCGCTACGCGAAGTTACGCGAAGTGCACTTCGCACTACGCGAACTTCACGTAGCACTACGCGAGCTGCGTAGTAGCATGTTCGCACTGTGCAAGATGCGTTTTCAATAATTGCACAGTGCGGACAAGCATCCGGCACTGTGCAAGCATTGAAAACGGCATCTTGCACAGTGCGAGCTTTAATTTTCTGCTGCTCGAGTAGATTATTACTCGAGTGGCAGCTTTCTCAACGCGAACAGGTAGTTTCTCATTGAGAGCGGTCGCGAGCATGCGCAACCACTCACAATGAGAAACCTGACCTCCTCGCGTTGAGAATCTCGCCGGGATGTCATTTTGCTTGCTCGCGGTCGCGAACATGACGTTCAGGACCGCGAACAAGCAAAAAATGACCGCTGCACTACGCTACGCTGCACAACGCATGTTCGCACTGTGCTACGTGCAGCTCGCGTAGTGCGAAGTTGCGAAAACTTTGCAAACTCCGTGAGCGTAGCGTAGTGCTTCGCCCAGGGTTAATGATAAGTTCTATACTTTGCTCACTATAGCAAAGTGTCTTTTCACAATATTTGCACACGATTTTATAATCGGCAAACTTGGGTTGAATGGTAGGCATCGTGTCTCTAGCCCCCGGACCCAATGGAGTGGGTTGTTTGAATGTTGAGGGTCTGGATGTTGATGGGGGTAGGTTACTGCAGAGGTTCCTTACCTCTGCATTAGAATAGTTGTTTGGGTGCAAACGCATCATGTGGCAAATCATAGTGTGATTCCCAAAGGAATACTTTTTCTTAGGGTTCCCCCTGGACAGCACAGCACCACAAATCAGACAAGTCACCTTCGCAGCGTTAACTTTTTTGAAACCCCTTGGGATTTTGTAGAACTCCCATATAAAGTGCTCTTTTGGTTTATAGGGGGCATTATCTTCAGGCAGGAACTGCCTTCTCTGTTCCTCCTCTTCATCATCCTTCTCCTCTTCTTCTTGACCACCAATGTAATCTTCTGGTGGTCTTTTTGATGGTGGTGGTGGTGGTGGTGGGGCAGATGCTACAGCTGCTGCTGCTACTGTAGCCATTTTAAAGTAGAAAAAATTAGAGGCAGATCTCCAAACAGGTCTTCCTCAGTCAAAGGACAAAGTCAGAATAAGGAAAAAAGGTGGGGGCTTTCATCATTTGGAAAACAAAACTGTTCTGGACCAATGAAAAGTGTTATTTTTAAGTCACATGATCCAGGCTTTCATCATTTGGAAACCAAAACTGATCTGCACCAATGAAAAGTGTTATTTTCAGATCACATGACCCGACGCGCTTACGCTACGCGCCCTGGGGCACGTAGCGTTAGCGCGTCAGGACGTTTTGCGATCGTATGTGCTCGCGTGCTTCCGGGCGCGCTTACGCAGTGCGTCATATGACGCATCACGCGGTTACACGAAACGTCACGATGTTGTTTTTGTTTGCGAGAATAGCACTAATGGGACGCTTACCGGTACGCGCCCCGGGGCGCGCCGTAACATTGCGTTCACCGGTACGCGCCCCGGGAGCGCTCCGGGGTAAAAAAAAAACTATTACATAATTATACAATATAAAATTCGTTATAAAAAATATTACTTTTCATACCTATAGGGATTTGCTATTAAAAAACCTATGAAATTCACTGAAAAATCCATAGGTTTCACACCAGTTATAGTTAGGAATTAGCATTTAAAAAACCTGACCATGACCATATCATGAGTGATGTAATATGTGACGTCATCAGCAGTGCATTGCACGCGCAAGTTATAGTGAGTCCAACTAACTATAACGTGGGAATTTCAATGGTTTTATGCGAGTAAAACTTCCAGCTAACTATAACTGGTTTGAAACCTATGGTTTTTTCAGTGAATTTAATAGGTTTTGTAAATGCTAATTCCTAACTATAACTGGTGTGAAACCTATGGTTTTTTCAGTGAATATATATATATATATATATATATAAATATATATATATATATATATGTATATATATATATATATGCTCGAGACAAAAGCCAAACTGTAGCCCCAGGTCCCCAGGACAAACAGAAGACTAAACGACGCCGATATGAGGCAGTTTAAGATTTAATGAGCAAACTGAGCAGCAGAAGCGAAAACTGACGCGTTTCGGGCGGATGCCCTTGATCACAGTCAAATGTTTACCCATCATGCCTGAACTTTTAAAATGATTCAGAAAAGGGGGTGGTGATGAACAGAGTGTCTGAATTAAGCAGACCACTCTTACCCAGTCCAAAGATCAGGGCTTGATCCATCACCGTTATTTATCTCACTGCCCCATCCCAGCTCAGAACCTGGCTATATGCAAATTAGTCTGTCCCTGGCCCAGTGCATCATGGGAACAGGGCAGACCAAACTACCAAGCCAATTCTTCACCAGAAAGGAGACAAGCTACCGGGGACCGGTTTCTGGCATTTCAGCCTCTTCGGCCCGGCTTGCTTGAATCCTGATGGAGCAGTGAGAAAGGGACTCATGTCTGAGTATACCCTGCCACACCTATAGTGGCCAAAAACGATTCAGAAAAGGGGGTGGTGATGAACAGAGTGTCTGAATTAAGCAGACCACTCTTACCCAGTCCAAAGATCAGGGCTTGATCCATCACCGTTATTTATCTCACTGCCCCATCCCAGCTCAGAACCTGGCTATATGCAAATTAGTCTGTCCCTGGCCCAGTGCATCATGGGAACAGGGCAGACCAAACTACCAAGCCAATTCTTCACCAGAAAGGAGACAAGCTACCGGGGACCGGTTTCTGGCATTTCAGCCTCTTCGGCCCGGCTTGCTTGAATCCTGATGGAGCAGTGAGAAAGGGACTCATGTCTGAGTATACCCTGCCACACCTATAGTGGCCAAAAACGATTCAGAAAAGGGGGTGGTGATGAACAGAGTGTCTGAATTAAGCAGACCACTCTTACCCAGTCCAAAGATCAGGGCTTGATCCATCACCGTTATTTATCTCACTGCCCCATCCCAGCTCAGAACCTGGCTATATGCAAATTAGTCTGTCCCTGGCCCAGTGCATCATGGGAACAGGGCAGACCAAACTACCAAGCCAATTCTTCACCAGAAAGGAGACAAGCTACCGGGGACCGGTTTCTGGCATTTCAGCCTCTTCGGCCCGGCTTGCTTGAATCCTGATGGAGCAGTGAGAAAGGGACTCATGTCTGAGTATACCCTGCCACACCTATAGTGGCCAAAAACGATTCAGAAAAGGGGGTGGTGATGAACAGAGTGTCTGAATTAAGCAGACCACTCTTACCCAGTCCAAAGATCAGGGCTTGATCCATCACCGTTATTTATCTCACTGCCCCATCCCAGCTCAGAACCTGGCTATATGCAAATTAGTCTGTCCCTGGCCCAGTGCATCATGGGAACAGGGCAGACCAAACTACCAAGCCAATTCTTTACCAGAAAGGAGACAAGCTACCGGGGACCGGTTTCTGGCATTTCAGCCTCTTCGGCCCGGCTTGCTTGAATCCTGATGGAGCAGTGAGAAAGGGACTCATGTCTGAGTATACCCTGCCACACCTATAGTGGCCAAAAACGATTCAGAAAAGGGGGTGGTGATGAACAGAGTGTCTGAATTAAGCAGACCACTCTTACGCAGTCCAAAGATCAGGGCTTGATCCATCACCGTTATTTATCTCACTGCCCCATCCCAGCTCAGAACCTGGCTATATGCAAATTAGTCTGTCCCTGGCCCAGTGCATCATGGGAACAGGGCAGACCAAACTACCAAGCCAATTCTTCACCAGAAAGGAGACAAGCTACCGGGGACCGGTTTCTGGCATTTCAGCCTCTTCGGCCCGGCTTGCTTGAATCCTGATGGAGCAGTGAGAAAGGGACTCATGTCTGAGTATACCCTGCCACACCTATAGTGGCCAAAAACGATTCAGAAAAGGGGGTGGTGATGAACAGAGTGTCTGAATTAAGCAGACCACTCTTACCCAGTCCAAAGATCAGGGCTTGATCCATCACCGTTATTTATCTCACTGCCCCATCCCAGCTCAGAACCTGGCTATATGCAAATTAGTCTGTCCCTGGCCCAGTGCATCATGGGAACAGGGCAGACCAAACTACCAAGCCAATTCTTCACCAGAAAGGAGACAAGCTACCGGGGACCGGTTTCTGGCATTTCAGCCTCTTCGGCCCGGCTTGCTTGAATCCTGATGGAGCAGTGAGAAAGGGACTCATGTCTGAGTATACCCTGCCACACCTATAGTGGCCAAAAACGATTCAGAAAAGGGGGTGGTGATGAACAGAGTGTCTGAATTAAGCAGACCACTCTTACCCAGTCCAAAGATCAGGGCTTGATCCATCACCGTTATTTATCTCACTGCCCCATCCCAGCTCAGAACCTGGCTATATGCAAATTAGTCTGTCCCTGGCCCAGTGCATCATGGGAACAGGGCAGACCAAACTACCAAGCCAATTCTTCACCAGAAAGGAGACAAGCTACCGGGGACCGGTTTCTGTCATTTCAGCCTCTTCGGCCCGGCTTGCTTGAATCCTGATGGAGCAGTGAGAAAGGGACTCATGTCTGAGTATACCCTGCCACACCTATAGTGGCCAAAAACGATTCAGAAAAGGGGGTGGTGATGAACAGAGTGTCTGAATTAAGCAGACCACTCTTACCCAGTCCAAAGATCAGGGCTTGATCCATCACCGTTATTTATCTCACTGCCCCATCCCAGCTCAGAACCTGGCTATATGCAAATTAGTCTGTCCCTGGCCCAGTGCATCATGGGAACAGGGCAGACCAAACTACCAAGCCAATTCTTCACCAGAAAGGAGACAAGCTACCGGGGACCGGTTTCTGGCATTTCAGCCTCTTCGGCCCGGCTTGCTTGAATCCTGATGGAGCAGTGAGAAAGGGACTCATGTCTGAGTATACCCTGCCACACCTATAGTGGCCAAAAACGATTCAGAAAAGGGGGTGGTGATGAACAGAGTGTCTGAATTAAGCAGACCACTCTTACCCAGTCCAAAGATCAGGGCTTGATCCATCACCGTTATTTATCTCACTGCCCCATCCCAGCTCAGAACCTGGCTATATGCAAATTAGTCTGTCCCTGGCCCAGTGCATCATGGGAACAGGGCAGACCAAACTACCAAGCCAATTCTTCACCAGAAAGGAGACAAGCTACCGGGGACCGGTTTCTGGCATTTCAGCCTCTTCGGCCCGGCTTGCTTGAATCCTGATGGAGCAGTGAGAAAGGGACTCATGTCTGAGTATACCCTGCCACACCTATAGTGGCCAAAAACGATTCAGAAAAGGGGGTGGTGATGAACAGAGTGTCTGAATTAAGCAGACCACTCTTACCCAGTCCAAAGATCAGGGCTTGATCCATCACCGTTATTTATCTCACTGCCCCATCCCAGCTCAGAACCTGGCTATATGCAAATTAGTCTGTCCCTGGCCCAGTGCATCATGGGAACAGGGCAGACCAAACTACCAAGCCAATTCTTCACCAGAAAGGAGACAAGCTACCGGGGACCGGTTTCTGGCATTTCAGCCTCTTCGGCCCGGCTTGCTTGAATCCTGATGGAGCAGTGAGAAAGGGACTCATGTCTGAGTATACCCTGCCACACCTATAGTGGCCAAAAACGATTCAGAAAAGGGGGTGGTGATGAACAGAGTGTCTGAATTAAGCAGACCACTCTTACCCAGTCCAAAGATCAGGGCTTGATCCATCACCGTTATTTATCTCACTGCCCCATCCCAGCTCAGAACCTGGCTATATGCAAATTAGTCTGTCCCTGGCCCAGTGCATCATGGGAACAGGGCAGACCAAACTACCAAGCCAATTCTTCACCAGAAAGGAGACAAGCTACCGGGGACCGGTTTCTGGCATTTCAGCCTCTTCGGCCCGGCTTGCTTGAATCCTGATGGAGCAGTGAGAAAGGGACTCATGTCTGAGTATACCCTGCCACACCTATAGTGGCCAAAAACGATTCAGAAAAGGGGGTGGTGATGAACAGAGTGTCTGAATTAAGCAGACCACTCTTACCCAGTCCAAAGATCAGGGCTTGATCCATCACCGTTATTTATCTCACTGCCCCATCCCAGCTCAGAACCTGGCTATATGCAAATTAGTCTGTCCCTGGCCCAGTGCATCATGGGAACAGGGCAGACCAAACTACCAAGCCAATTCTTCACCAGAAAGGAGACAAGCTACCGGGGACCGGTTTCTGGCATTTCAGCCTCTTCGGCCCGGCTTGCTTGAATCCTGATGGAGCAGTGAGAAAGGGACTCATGTCTGAGTATACCCTGCCACACCTATAGTGGCCAAAAACGATTCAGAAAAGGGGGTGGTGATGAACAGAGTGTCTGAATTAAGCAGACCACTCTTACCCAGTCCAAAGATCAGGGCTTGATCCATCACCGTTATTTATCTCACTGCCCCATCCCAGCTCAGAACCTGGCTATATGCAAATTAGTCTGTCCCTGGCCCAGTGCATCATGGGAACAGGGCAGACCAAACTACCAAGCCAATTCTTCACCAGAAAGGAGACAAGCTACCGGGGACCGGTTTCTGGCATTTCAGCCTCTTCGGCCCGGCTTGCTTGAATCCTGATGGAGCAGTGAGAAAGGGACTCATGTCTGAGTATACCCTGCCACACCTAAAGTGGCCAAAAACGATTCAGAAAAGGGGGTGGTGATGAACAGAGTGTCTGAATTAATTAGACCACTCTTACCCAGTCCAAAGATCAGGGCTTGATCCATCACCGTTATTTATCTCACTGCCCCATCCCAGCTCAGAACCTGGCTATATGCAAATTAGTCTGTCCCTGGCCCAGTGCATCATGGGAACAGGGCAGACCAAACTACCAAGCCAATTCTTCACCAGAAAGGAGACAAGCTACCGGGGACCTGATCTTTGGACTGGGTAAGAGTGGTCTGCTTAATTCAGGCACTCTGTTCATCACCACCCCCTTTTCTGAATCATTTTGTCCACCATAAGCGTGGAAGGGTATACTCAGATGTGAGTCCCTTGCTCATTGCACCATCAGGATTCAAGCAAGCCGGGCCGACGACGCCTGAAATGGCAGAAACCGGTCCCCGGAAGCTTGTTTCCTTCCCAGTACAAGAATTGGCTTGGTAGTTTGGTTTTCCCTGTTCCCATCATGCACTGGGACAGGAACAGACTAATTTGCATATAGCCAAGTTCTGAGCTGGGATGGTGCAGTGAGCTAAAAAACGGTGATGGATCAAGCCCTGATCTTTGGACTGGGTAAGAGTGGTCTGCTTAATTCAGGCACTCTGTTCATCACCACCCCCTTTTCTGAATCATTTTGTCCACCATAAGCGTGGAAGGGTATACTCAGATGTGAGTCCCTTGCTCATTGCACCATCAGGATTCAAGCAAGCCGGGCCGACGACGCCTGAAATGGCAGAAACCGGTCCCCGGAAGCTTGTTTCCTTCCCAGTACAAGAATTGGCTTGGTAGTTTGGTTTGCCCTGTTCCCATCATGCACTGGGACAGGAACAGACTAATTTGCATATAGCCAAGTTCTGAGCTGGGATGGTGCAGTGAGCTAAAAAACGGTGATGGATCTAGCCCTGATCTTTGGACTGGGTAAGAGTGGTCTGCTTAATTCAGGCACTCTGTTCATCACCACCCCCTTTTCTGAATCATTTTGTCCACCATAAGCGTGGAAGGGTATACTCAGATGTGAGTCCCTTGCTCATTGCACCATCAGGATTCAAGCAAGCCGGGCCGACGACGCCTGAAATGGCAGAAACCGGTCCCCGGAAGCTTGTTTCCTTCCCAGTACAAGAATTGGCTTGGTAGTTTGGTTTGCCCTGTTCCCATCATGCACTGGGACAGGAACAGACTAATTTGCATATAGCCAAGTTCTGAGCTGGGATGGTGCAGTGAGCTAAAAAACGGTGATGGATCAAGCCCTGATCTTTGGACTGGGTAAGAGTGGTCTGCTTAATTCAGGCACTCTGTTCATCACCACCCCCTTTTCTGAACTTTTAAAATGCCATGTGATTACAATAGACATGGAGAAAGTACTACTACGTAACAATGGCATATTCGAGAGTACAGATGGGTGTAAATCAATTTTCAATAATTGTGTCTCCCAAATACCAATTATTAACTGAATAAACTCATGTGTAATAACACGATTGTTTCTGCATAAATGCTTGAAATATGGTTCCAAATACAGTAATATACGCTTAAAATGTTATCAAAGGACAATAATCACAGTTCGTAAATATTGAATTTCATGCACATAAACAATTCGGTTAAAAAGTATGTAATAAATACTTAAAACACTTGATATATCAAAAGGATTATTATTCTAAACACTTATCCTGTATAAATGTGCAATCCTATGCAATGTAAACAATGTATCGTGTGCAAAAAATGCCAATAAATACTGTATATTAAAAACCATATATGTTATTTACAATCTTGTGGGGACATCTAAAATTGATGGCAACCCCTACTGGTAATGATACTGAGGGGACATCTAAACCAGTAGGTAGTTATAGTTAAAACCTAGTTTCCATAGGAAATCCACAACATTCTATTTGGAATAACTTTGGCGCCGGTGGACGAATCTTCGCAAATTTCTCCAAGAAGATGGCCTGCTCCGCTCCTTCCCTGTAAGTTTGGGGGTGATTTGTGAAGTAGGGGCCCATAAAAAAGGGGTTCTCAAAACATGTTTTCCCCATTCAATTTCCCATAGGACCTTTAGCCGGGGCTACAGCCCGAAAGGCTGAATGGAATTACACCAAACTTGGCAAAAAGGTAGAGCTCTGTTCTCATATGGGCCTTTTTGTTAAATGGTGTAAATCCGTTCAGTATTTCCTAAGAAAATAAAAAATAAAATAATAGATATATATTGGAGGTGTTACGGTAAGCTTACTGTAAGCTTACTGTACTCTGTACCTTCCCGAGCACGAGCCGCATGCTGATTGGATGTCAAGTGTCTGTCAACACTCCCAACCAGGAAGTGTTGGCAGCCATCTTGTGCCTCGGTAGAACTGAGGCACAAGAAAGCTGAAAACAAATGCGCAAAACACGCAAAGGGGGCAGGGTAGACACACCCTGACCCCCTAGGCCTGCCCTGGGGGTCCCACAAGGACCCCCAAGGCCCCAAATTTGTATTTTATTTTTAAATCGTGGGGTACGCGTGCGTACATGTACCCCATGAAAAAAAAAATCTTGGTGTGATTTTTTTTAAAATTAGCCCCCGGGGGAACCAAATCCCGGGGGCATATTTTATAAAAAGTATGGAAGGGCCCCAATCCTCCCCCACACTGCCCTGGGGACCGCCACCCCCTGGCGCAAAGTTAGTATGCTAGCAGGGGGCACACGGCCCCCCGCAGCCCCGGGGACCGCCACCCCCGGGGCAATTGCATTAATGATGGGGGACCTCTAAGGCCCCCAGAGCCCCGGGGACTGCCACCCCTGGGGCTTTGTCTGTAAGTATGCGGGGGGCTCACGGCCCCCCCACAGCCCTGGGGACCGCCACCCCCCGGGGCTTTGTTTTAAATAAAAAAACCCTTGTGGGGGGCTCAAGCCCCTCCACACGCCCCGGCGACCGCCACCTCCCCGGGGCACTAATATGCAAATAGTTGGGAGGGGGGCTGCGCGGCCCCCCTCCTGGAGCCCTTGATGGCCCTGGGAACCGCCACACCCCAGGGACGGCTCCTGCAGTGTCCCGGGGTGCCCACCCCCGGGACACTGCTGTTTGCTGTGGTAGGGCGGGAGCTTTGCGGCTCCCACCCTACCACAGCAAACTGCTTTGATTTTTGAAGGAAAGCTGCTCTCTCGTTCAAAAATCAAAGCCGATTGCTTTTCTGTCCGGGGAGCAGCATATTAGCTGCTCCCCATACAGAAAAGCAATGCCGGCTCCCGCAGGATGCGGGGAGCCGGCAGGGACCGTGGGGGACTTGGGGACCACCCACGGCCCCCATGAGGAGGGCCAGGCAACGGGGGATGGGGTCCCTGGAGCCAGAAGTAGCCCGGGAGGGGGGCCACGCGGCCCCCCTTCCAAAAAAAAAAAAATAATTAAAAAAAGGCCAGCCCCGGGGGATGGGGTCCCTGGGGCCTTTAGGAGGGCACAGGAGGTGGGCTATGCAGCCCCCTCCACAAAAATGAAAAAAAATTAAGTTGGCCATGCCCCGGATGATGGGGTCCGCGGGGCCAGAATTGGGCACCGGAGGGGGCCACGCCGCCCCTACCCGATTTAAAAAAAAATAAATAAATAAATTGGGGGCAGGCCCTGGGGGATGGGGTCCCCAGGGCCAAAAAAAAGAAAAATAAGCAGGTCTACACAGCCCCCGTTCTTAAAAGTTTAGTTTTAACAACAAACGGGATCAGGAGGAGGCCACGCCCCCTTTCTGCACCTCTCTGCAAACGCGCGCCCTGGCACGTTTGCAGAGGGAAAGTAATTCCCCTCGCATACTGAGGGTCCCTGGGGGCCAACTAGCCCACCAGGAGCCTCCAGTATCGATGAATGAATGAATGAATGAATAAATACGCATTTATATAGCACATGGCTACCCAGAGGCATCCCAGCGAATCAAGACACCTAGTCACTCCTCAAAATTCAGGGAAAAAGGGCAGTTTTCAGCAGCTTCCTGAAACTGAGATAATTAGGTTCTATCCGAATGGAGTCAGGGAGCTGGTTCCACAGTTTCGCAGCATGTAATGAAAATCTACGGCCACCCATGCAGTGTGGGGTTCCACAGCGGTCGGCCTTGAGTCCCACGCTTTTTAACATCTATGTGGCCCCACTCGCCAGGTTAGTAAGATCTTTCAGGTTAGAGGTGTTGTCGTATGCTAACGACACCCAAATCATGGTCTCTTTCTCCCACTCGGTGAGTTCCTCCGTCTTAACTTCAGGAACTGCATGGAGGCATTTTCACAGTGGATGATCCTGAATTCACTGAAGTTGAACGGAGAGAAAACCGAGGTCCTGGTTTTCGGTGGAGATCAGGACATCTGGTCAGGCGACTGGTGGCCTCCATCCCTCGGAGCCTGTCCTCTGCCCTCGAAATCCGCCTGGAATCTGGGCGTGCTGATTGTCACCTCGCTCGCTATGGACCAGCAGGTAAACAGAACTGTCTCTAATTGCTGTGGCGTTATCAAGATTCTGAGAAAAATAACCCATTATCTTTCCTTAGAAGCCTATAAGCACATCGTGGTTGCCCTTGTATCATCTAGATTGGACTACTGCAATGTGCTCTATGCAGGCATCAATAAAGGCCTGATACAGCGCTTGCAGGTTGTCCAAAATGCGGCAGCCAGATGTGTTCTTGATGTTCCTAGTTTCTCCTCTGCTACATCAGTCAGGATGAGACTGCACTGGCTTCCGATTCAGGCTAGGATCGATTTTAAAATCATGTGCCTTGTTCATGGGGCCTTGCTTGGAGTAAGCTCAGAAGGCATAAGATCACTGCTGGTTCCCTACACCCCCAGCAGAATCCTTCGCTCCTCCAGCAAAAAGCTCTTGTCTGTCCTTCGGGTTTCTAGAGGCAGATGGGGAGGGAGGGCTTTCTCGCTCCTGGCTCCGAAGATGTGGAACACCCTCCCCCTGGAGCTTAAAGCACAACCATCGGTCATGCTTTTTAGGAAAGCATTAAAAACGTGGCTCTTCGCAGAGGCCTATATGTAATCTGGTACTCAGCTCATATGACATGTTATATCAATTGTTAGGCGCCTTGATGCCCTTGGGCTAAGTTGCCCACTATAAGACTACCCTCATTCATACTCTCTTGATCATGGGGATGTTTAGAAATTTCTTGTTGTTGGATCTTAAAGTCCGGGTGATCTGGTACGGTTGAAACATAGGCTGGATCAGGGCTGGTCCCTTGTTGGACGTGGATTTGTGGACGGTACACATGGCCTTAAACCAAATCCTTTGCTGCACCGGTAACCAGTGTAGCTGGCGTAGAGCAGATTTAGTGGAACTGCACTTGGGAACATCCATCAGCATCCAGGCCGTGCAGTTCTGCACAGTCTGCAGGATGCCGATTGTTCCCTGCGGTTCTCCCAGATATACTGCGTTCGCGTAATCAAGGCGCGATAAAATTAGAGATTGAACAAGAAGACGCCTGACTTCAAAAGGCAGAAGACTCAGGATCTTCCTTAACAGTCTAATCAGGCCGTAGCAGGTAGCAGCAACCTTACGGGCCTGTGCGAGGAAACTGAGCTTAGGGTCAATCCAGACTCCCCGACTTTTGATTTGCTTTTTAGGGGAGGGGGGCTGTCCCAAGCAACTAGGCCACCAAGGATCTAAATTGGAAGGGGCCTTGTGTCCTAACATTATAATTTCAGTTTTGGCGCAATTGAGTTTAAGAATGGATGCGTCCATCCATTCTAGTACTTTGTTTAGGCAGGAGGTGGCCTTATTGTTGTAAGGAGAATCATGCCGAGAAAGGGAGACCACCAACTGGGTGTCATCGGCATAGGTGACCAGCTGGACCCCCCAAGGGAGTACCACCTCAGCCAAAGGCCTTATGTAGATGTTGAACATGGTCGGGCTTAAAGATGATCCCTGGGGGACACCATACTGCAAGGGGAACTCTTTTGAAATTGCCTCATCTTCGAACACAGCAAAAGTTCTGCCCGTGAGGAAAGATTTCAGCCACTTGAGGGCCGTTCCTGATACCCCCACATCACTCAGTCTCAGAATCATGATGGAGTGGTTTACCATGTCGAAAGCTGCGCTGAGGTCTAATAAAATGATGGCAGCGCAGCTTCCAGAATCCACGATTTTCCTGGCTTCTTCAACTACGGCGATGAGGGCGGTCTCAGTGCCCTGTTTAGATCTAAAGCCCATCTGGGTGGAGTGCAGAGAGTTATTAGTTTCAACAAAAGTAGCTAAAACGGAGTTGACATGCTTTTCAGCCAATTTTCCAATAGCTGGGAACAGAGAAATAGGGCGATAATTAGCCCAGTCCTCCGGGTCAAGGTTGGGTTTCTTCAAAAGTGCCTTCACTTTTGCTTGTTTCCATTGCTGTGGGACAAGGCCCGCTGCAAGCGAGGAATTAATTACATCCCTGATGACTGGGGCAACAGTCTCAGAGACCAGCTTGAGGATGGAAGGGGGCGCGGCGTCAGATGGGGAGCCAGATTTCAAATTCTCCAGAAGTTGCTGCAGCGTGGGCAGATCAAGCTGAGCAAATTCTGTTAAACCCGCATGCAGGTCCAATGGGGGGAGGTAGAGAAAGCTCCATCTGCCGGAACAGCGAATAGATATTGGCAACCTTCGCAGCAAAGAAAAGTACCAGTTCGTCTCACCGTTTCTGTGTGTTTAGTGGCTCGGTGAGAGGACCGGGGGGTGGGGGGGGCCAGTGATTTAAAAAAAAAATAATGATTTCACTCGGGGAGTTGGCAGCTGAGGTTATTTTATCCTGGTAGTAGCTAGATTGTGTAGTGTGTAATTTATTTTTGTAAGTCCGAAGTGCGGATCTATAATTATCCTTACTGGCCTTGTAGAAATCCTTCCTCCATTTCCTTTCGAGCTGCTTACAGGCTTGTTTAAGGGATCTTAATTCAGAGGTGTACCACGTTTTTTTTGTTATTACCAGTACGGTGACAGAGTTCTGTTTTAGGGAGAGTAAGGTCCAGTGAGGATTCTAGCCAGGTATTAAAGGAGGCATTCACCAGGATGGGATTTGAACAAAATGCCGGAGTGGTAGTATTGAGGTTCACTACCCAGTTTTCGACCGGGAGCTTGGACCAAATACGACTCAGTTTCTTAGTTTTTATGGCGGGCTGTGTCCGATCGTGCGGGGCCCAGATAAAGGAAAGGAAAGGAAAGAAGAACATGATCTGACCAAGGGACGATAGTGGATTATGGGCCAGGGGGCTCCCTTGCAGAGACGTGTAAAGAGGCCAAGCCCTTTTTTACACCTCTCTGCAATGGAGCTCCCTGGCGCATACTGGAGGTTGCTGGTGGGTAGTTGGTGCCCAGGGACCCCCAGTATGTGAGGGGAATCAGTTCCCCCTCTGAAAAAGCGCCAGGGCCTGCGTTGCAGAGAGGTGTAAAAAGGGGCGCGGCCTCTTTACACCTCTCTGCAACGCAGCCCCCTGGCGCACACTGGAGGTTCCTGGTGGGCTAGTGGGCCGCCAGGGACCCTCAATATGCAAGGGGAATTAGTTCCCCCTCTGAAAAAGCGCCAGGGGGCTGCGTTGCAGAGAGGTGTAAAAAGGGGTGTGGCCTATTTACACCTCTCTGCAACGCAACCCCCTGGCGCACACTGGAGGTTCCTGGTGGGCTAGTTGGCCCCCAGGGACCCCAGTATGCGAGGAGAATTACTTCCCCCTCTGCAAACGCGCCAGCGGGCTGCGTTGCAGAGAGGTGTAATGAGGCCTCGCCCCTTTTTACACCTCTCTGCAACGCAGCCCCCTGGAGCATACTGGAGGTAAAGTAACTTCAATTTCCTTTCAAAGGATATCATTGTGTGCTATATAAAATATATATAAATTTAAGAAAATATAAAAATATATATATATTACAATTTCAATATTTTTAAAAACATTTATTTTTCAATTTATTTAAAAAATATGCAATGTAATTTAAAAAATAAAATATCTAAAAAATAAATAATTAAAAATATAGTAGAAAATCAGTATAAAAAAATATAACAATTAATACATTTAAAAATTATCATTTACAAAACCTTTGAAATTCACTGAAAAAACCATAGGTTCCAGCCACGTTATAGTTAAAAATGAGCATTTAAAAAACCTTAGAAATTCACTGAAAAAACCATAGGTTTCACCCGCGTTATAGTTAAAAAATAGCTTTTAAAAAACCTTAGAAATTCACTGAAAAAATCATAGGTTTCACACATGTTATAGTTAGCTGGACATTTCACTCATACAAAACCATTGAAATTCCCCCGTTATAGTTAACTATAACTCGCACACCCACAATGCACTGCTTATGAGGTCACATATTACATCACTCATGACATGGTCAGTGACATCACTGATGACATCCCAAATGACATCACTGATGACATCATCCTGTGAATGTGTGTTTTTCTGAAAAACAAATATGTTTTATTTATGTATATCTAAAGTTTCATGGAAGAATAAATGGGTAAATAAATGTCTAAATGGATGTTTTTTTTTGTAAAAATGATTGCATAACTGACTTATTAAGTGTATCTTAGTTAATACATGTATTAGCGACTAATGCTTAAATATGTAAATATCTGTATCAGTGTCTCACTTTGTCTATAAGTGGCTGCATGGGTTAGTGAGTAGCTACATGAGTGTCTATATGAATTAATAGTTGGCTTTTTGAGTATCAGTACGAGTGTCTGTATGGTTCGGTGGGGAGTATTACTTAGCGCATAGTTGCATGAATGAGTAACTCAATGTTTGTGTGTGTTTTGAAGACAGCATGTGTGCAGGACAGTATGGGTGTATGGGTGTGTTAGTGAGTGAATGACTGTCTCAATAGTATCTTTATGAGTAACTATATATGTTTTAATCTACTATATGTGAGTATTGATGTATATAAGTGATTATATGTGATAGTGTGAGAGATTGTAAGAGTTCCTCTATATATAAGTATGTGTTTTTATAAGTGATTGTTTAAGAGAGTAAGTATGTCTACGTTTCTATAGAAGTAAGTGTAGTGCTGTCTGTATAGCTGTATATGCAAGTAAATGGATGTTTGATATTATTGCATGTGTGAGTATGTGTGTGAGTACCTCTATGGATGAGTATCAGTGTGTAACAGGATGTATAGGTGTATGAGTACATATGATGAGTGAGTACATGTATGAGTGACTATATAGAACTGTTGGTGAATGAGTGGATGTTTATGTAGATGTTGGAATTACTGAATAGGTTGTTGTAACTAGTATTGGTATCTCAATTTTTTTGAAAATGTTAGTTTCTATTTTTGAATGTGTGTATCAAAGGTTATATTAGGGTGAGAGGAGGTCTGCCACTCTTTCACAAGGATGATGTCATCAGTGATGTCATTTGACATGTCATCAGTGATGTCACTGACCATGTCATGAGTGATGTAATATGTGATGTCATCAGCAGTGCATTGCGGGCGCGCGAGTTATAGTTAACTATAACGGGGGAATTTCAATGGTTTTGTATGATTGAAATGTCCAGCTAACTATAACATGTGTGAAACCTATGGTTTTTCAGTGAATTTCTAAGGTTTTATAAATGCTAATTTTTAACTATAACGCGGGTGAAACCTATGGTTTTTTCAGTGAATTTCTAAGGTTTTTTAAATGCTCATTTTTAACTATAACGTGGCTGAAACCTATGTTTTTTTCAGTGCATATATATCTATATCTATATATCTATCTATATATATATATATATATATATATATATATATATATATATATATTTTGAGTGACTTCTCAAATCCTCTTATATTTCATTAAAAACAATCTGATATGCAGTCTCCCAAGATTTCCACCAGAGACAAAAGAGCCCAAATGTAGCCCAAATATCAGCCAGATGTAGCCCAACTATAGCCCAATGACAGAATATCCCAGAGTGTTCTAAAGAACAACTAGAACGCTAACAGTCTTACTTATGACAAAAGTACGGCACACCTGAAGTCATCTTGATTGGAATAAAGTGGTAACACTTAATACATTTAATTTGAAAAGGAACACAATGAGGGGTTTCATTTTGCCATAGAAATGTTATATATATATATATATATTACCTACTGGCGGTCGCCAGTAGGTATATATAGTTAGGATTTTTTTGAATAGGGATTTCTGAAAATTCTATGTTGAATAACTTTGGCGTTGATGGACGGAATTGGCTGAAATTTTCAGGAAAATGGCACATTTTGTTTCTGAGCGTCCCCTTAAAGTTTGGGGGGGTTTCGTCAAGCGGGGGTCGAGAAAAAAGGGGGGTCCCAAAACGTGTTTTTAACATTGAGTTTTCCATAGGGCGGTTGGACTCACTTTTAGCTCGAACGGCTGAATGGATTTCCACAAAACTTGGCAAAATTGTAGGGACTGGCAGCCCGATGTGCCTTTGCTATGTCTCAAAATATATGCTCGAGTGGTTTTTTAGGAAAATTAACTTTGAAAAATATATATTGGGCTACATTGGGCTATATATATGTTAGAGCCCAAATGTAGCCCAATGTAGCCCAATGTAGCCCAAAGATGGCCACCAGAGACAAAAAAAAACAAATGTAGCCCAAATATCAGCCAGATGTAGCCCAACTATAGCCCAGTGACAGAATGTCCCAGAGTGTTCTAAAGAACAACTAGAGCGCTAACAGTCTTACTTATGACAAAAGTATGGCACACCTGAAGTCATCTTGATTGGAATAAAGTGTGAACACTTAAAACATTTAATTTGCAAAGGAACAAAATGAGGGGGTTCATTTTGCCATAGAAATTATGATTAGTGCTGAAGAAAGAAAATTAGGGCACATTTTGAGTGACTTCTCAAATCCTCTTATATTTCATTAAAAACAATCTGATATGCAGTCTCCCAAGATTTCCACCAGAGACAAAAGAGCCCAAATGTAGCCCAAATATCAGCCAGATGTAGCCCAACTATAGCCCAATGACAGAATATCCCAGAGTGTTCTAAAGAACAACTAGAACGCTAACAGTCTTACTTATGACAAAAGTACGGCACACCTGAAGTCATCTTGATTGGAATAAAGTGGTAACACTTAATACATTTAATTTGAAAAGGAACACAATGAGGGGTTTCATTTTGCCATAGAAATGTTATATATATATATATTACCTACTGGCAGTCGCCAGTAGGTATATATAGTTAGGATTTTTTTGAATAGGGATTTCTGAAAATTCTATGTTGAATAACTTTGGCGTTGATGGACGGAATTGGCTGACATTTTCAGTAAAATGGCACATTTTGTTTCTGAGCGTCCCCTGAAAGTTTGGGGGGGTTTCGTCAAGCGGGGGCCGAGAAAAAAGGGGGGTCCCAAAACGTGTTTTTAACATTGAGTTTTCCATAGGGCGGTTGGACTCACTTTTAGCTCGAACGGCTGAATGGATTTCCACAAAACTTGGCAAAATTGTAGGGACTGGTAGCCGGATGTGCCTTTGCTATGTCTCAAGATATATGCTCCAGTGGTTTTTAGGAAAATTAACTTTGAAAAATATATATTGGGCTACATTGGGCTATATATATGTTAGAGCCCAAATGTAGCCCAATGTAGCCCAATGTAGCCCAAAGATGGCCACCAGAGACAAAAAAAACAAATGTAGCCCAAATATCAGCCAGATGTAGCCCAACTATAGCCCAGTGACAGAAGGTCCCAGAGTGTTCTAAAGAAAAACTAGAGCGCTAACAGTCTTACTTATGACAAAAGTATGGCACACCTGAAGTCATCTTGATTGGAATAAAGTGTTAACACTTAAAACATTTAATTTGCAAAGGAACAAAATGAGGGGGTTCATTTTGCCATAGAAATTATGATTAGTGCTGAAGAAAGAACAATTAGGGCACATTTTGAGTGACTTCTCAAATCCTCTTCAATGTCATTAAAAAATTCTGACATGCAGTCTCCCAAGATGGCCACCAGAGACAAAAGAGCCCAAATGTAGCCCAAATATCACCAGATGTAGCCCAAGTATAGCCCAATGACAGAATGTCCCAGAGTGTTCTAAAGAACAACTAGAGTGCTAACAGTCCTACTTATTACAAAGGTATGGCACACCTGAAGCCATCTTGATTGGAATAAAGTGGTAACTCTTAAAACATTTAAATTAAAAAGGAACAAAATGAGGGGATATATTTTGCCATAGAAAGTATGATTAGTGCTGCAGAAAGAAAAATTAGGGCACATTTTGAGTGACTTCTCAAATCCTCTTCAATTTCCTAAAAAAATTCTGAAATGCAGTCTCCCAAGGTGGCCACCAGAGACAAAAGAGCCCAAATGTAGCCCAAATATCACCCAGATGTAGCCCAAGTATAGCCCAATGACAGAATGTCCCAGAGTGTTCTAAAGAACAACTAGAGCGCTAACAGTCTTATTTAGGACAAAAGTATGGCACACCAGAAGCCATCTTGATTGGAATGAAGTGGTAAGTCTGAAAACATTTAATTTAAAAAGGAACAAAATGAGGGGGTTCATTTTGCCATAGAAAGTATGATTAGTGCTTCAAAAAGAAAAATTAGGGCACCTCTGCTATTTCATTAAAAAAATTCTGACATACAGACTGAAACATGCACTTTTAATACCAGCAGCAGACTTCCCTGGTGAGCAGTAGCTTTACTACAGTGATCTAATGATCAACTAGAATGCTAACATTCAGAATTTATGGCAAATGTGTGACGCATCTGAATGCCTTCTTGACGGAACCAAAGTAAACATGCATTGAAAATGCAATAGATCTCGCCCTCGTTTAAGTTAAAGCCATTCTGTTTGTAATGAGGTGGCTTTTTAGCTTTGCTTTTAATAGTGTTTTTAAAACTTTCATGTAAATAACATGCATATGTATGCATATATGTATATGTATGCATGCATTTATATTTGTATTTATATAGATATGCAGATTATATATGTTTATATATGTGTATGTATATATATATTCACTGAAAAAACCATAGGTTTCAGGCCTTATATAGTTAGGAATTAGCATTTAAAAAACCTTTGAAATTCACTGAAAAACACATAGGTTTCAGGCCTTATATAGTTAGGAATTAGCATTTAAAAAACCTTTAAAATTCACTCAAAAAACTATATGTTTTAGGCGTGTTATAGTTACCTGGATATTTCACTCATACAAAACCATTGAAATTGCTCCTATGTAGTTAGTTGTACTAACTATATTTCGCGGACCCGCAATCCACTACTGATGATGTCACATATTACATCATTCATGGCATGGTCAGTGACATCACTGATGACATCTCAAATGACATCACTGATGACCTCACAGATGACATCATCCAGTGAATGTGGTTTGCTTCGTTATTTAAATATGCATTATATATATAGCAATTTGCATTGAAGAATGAGTGGATATATAAAAATAAATATTTGGATGGAGGATTTAGTAGCAGTGTAATTGACTGTTTACTTGACCAATTTATAGCGTCTCACTAAATATAGTGGATAGTGACTAAACTGTTTGAATATCTGTATCACTTTGTCAGTTGTTGTGTAAACTGGTTCTCCAGTTGGTTACTAGCTATGTGAAAGTGTATATTAGTTATTGATTAGTTAACTGAGAATTTGTATGGCAGAGGTAATGTGTGTGTGGTTCGGTGGGGGGTGTGTGACTGCCCAAAGATGTGTGAATAGTTCATTCACTAGATATATGAAGTTAAAACTACATGTTCTAACAGTTGTTTGGGTGAGTGAATATCTTTATGGGTGTGGTGATGAGCAAATATATTTCTCAATGGTACATGTCCAATAAACTAGAAAAATAAAAGGCATTGTATGTGTCAGTTGTTGTATATAAATAAGTATACATAAGACTCAATGATTGTTTGAGTGACTGTATGGATAACTTTATACGTGTAATAATGATTTTATAATTCACTAAGTATGACTTACTATCTAAATGAATAGATGAAGTTGTGTTTGTATAAGTGTGTAGCTAACTAAATATGTAAGTATAATCCATTGTTTGCATAAGTGAGTAGGATGACTTCATATGTGAATAGGATGTGTACTGGTGTGTAATGTCGATTTAGGTGTATAAGTATTTTGATAGTGTTCTATTGTTCATTGACAGCATGTATGAGTGAATCGACAGGTAAATGATTAGATGTGTGTATACATCTATGAATCACTGAGTGGGTTTTTAGATACTTGTAATGCTGTAACAATGGATTCAAATATGATTCTCTGTATTTTACAAAGAGTGATGAAAGATTTTACTAGTGTATGAAAAGGTGTTTGTGATTGTCACGTGGATGATGTCATCATGTCATCAGTGATGTCATTTGAGATGTCATCAGTGATGTCACTGACCATGTCATGAATGATGTAATATGTGACATCATCAGCAGTGGATTGCGGGTGCCTGAAATATAGTTAGTACAACTAACTATATAGGAGCAATTTCAATGGTTTTGTATGAGTGAAATGTCCAGCTAACTATAACACCCCTAAAACGTATAGTTTTTTGAGTGAATATATATATATATAAAACGTATTTAAACTTTACAGAAACACACAGTCACTGGATGATGTCATCAGTGATGTCATTTGAGATGTAATCAGTGATGTTATCAGTGATGTCACTGACCATGTCATGAATGATGTAATATGTGACGTCATCAGAAGTGCATTGCAGGTGCATGAGTTATAGTTAGCTGAACTAACTATTATGGGGCAATTTCTATGGTTTTGCAATAGAGAAATGTCCAACTAACTATAACGTCCCTGAAACCTATGTTTTTTTCAGTGAATAGTGATTACTTCTATGTAGCCGACCCGGAGGAAGAAGTTAAATACTTTGAAACGTGAAATATATATATATACACGAAAATTCCTCCACACGAAGAAGAAAGCAGAAACCCAGAGGGGAACTGGTTGGAGAGGCTTTATTATCGGAGCAGTTGACGTAATTTATTTCTCTCTTTGTGGCATTGTGCCCCTGCTCAATGGTCGCCTTACTCGAGGGGCTGTGGGCCTCTGAACTGCGCTACTGGCTGGCGCAGGAAATGTGCACGAAATTTCCTCCACACGAAGAAGAATGCAGAAGCCCAGAGGGGAACTGGTTGGAGAGGCTTTATTAAAACAGAACAGTCCGATGGCGGCGAATGCATTTCGGCGCATTGCCTTCCTCAGCGCCCAACACCTGACGAAAATGTCCCGGTAAGTACCCCTGCTGTTTTGTACAGATGACGTCCATCCGCTCCTCCCCCAAGCTGTACTGCTCACCTGTTGTAGTGCGTTTGTTCATCACCGCACCACAACTCCCAAAATGCTTCATGTTTAAACAGATTGGGCCGGTGTAAATGGGGGAGAGTCCATATAATGAGAGAATTTGGAAGCGGGGAACAATGGCAGCAGGGCGCGATGCTCTTATGTGTCAGTCCTGTAATCACAAAGTCACTCTTTGAGCCCCCTCAAACCATCACAGCCCCTCAAGTAAGGCGACCATTGAACAGGGGCACAATGCCACAAAGAGAGGTAAATTACCTCAACCGCTCCGATCACCCCAAAAGAAAGGCAGGTTCCGGATGTATCCATACCTGGAAGAACATAGTTGCCGTGAAGCATGCCAGTATTGTCTGGACCCAAAGCGTGACAGGGGCTTCTGAACTGTGTTGCTGGCTGGCGCAGGAAATGTGCACGAAAATTCCTCCGCACGAAGAAGAAAGCAGAAGCCCAGAGGGGAACTGGTTGGAGAGGCTTTATTAAAACAGAACAGTCCAGTGGCGGCGAATGCATTTCGGCGCATTGCATATCTATGTATGTATATGTGTATGTATGTATATATATACACACACACATACATTTAAATGGTAATTTGTTTAATTGTTAAATACGTTTTTAATATGTGACACACATTTATTTAAATGCATTTTCAGTAAATAAAATGTTATATTTATTTTGTATCTTTTCTTGTCTTTATAATTTAGGACTGCTAATAGAAAATGTGACACTTCCAAATTCCATCACTTTCCCTACTGATGGTTATGTTGCAGTGGGAATAGTAAATCTAGCCTCTCCAAATGTCAATGTTTTCCCTGCTTTTGCTTTCACTACTGTTGGTTAGATTAGGGGGGGATTAGCTAATTTGACCTGTTCAAAGTCCAGGGGCCCAATGTAGGTAGGCATTTACCGGTCGGTACCGACCTGTAAATGCCTTTTCCAATGTAGGGGGGATGTACTTACAGATTCGGTATTTTTACCGAATCTGTATTTACTGAATCGGTAAAATTACCGAATTGGTAAATACAGACTCGGTAAAAATACCGAATCTGTAAATGTAGATGTAGGTGGTGCTTTAAACAGTGCCACAGGCCCCTCAGAATTCGTTATTTACCATGTAATACTATTGCATGGTAAATAACTAATTCAGGTGTACATGCACATCTGTGCATGTACACCTACGCCAGGTGACACACAGACATGCCCTTAGGGCATGTATGTGTTCCACATGGCACACATGCCTGACATTGGGGTGCTACATGGTGTCAAAGTGACACCCCGTTCCCCCTGGCAGGATTCGGTATTTACCGATTCGGTAATTACCGAATCGGTATTTACCATTGATTCCTATGGGCTTCAAGGCCCATGGGAATCAATGACAAATACTGATTCGGTATTTACCGATTTGGTAAATACCGAATCATACAGACTCGGTAATTTAAAAAGAAAATTTACCTACATCTGCCTACTTCATATTTACCTACTCTTAAATACCGAATCGATATGATTCGGTATTTAAGAGTAGGTAAATCGAAATTACCTACATCGGGCCCCATTTGTTTTATTTGATTTTTTTATTTGTTCTATGTTTGTAGTAATATTATTTGTATTCACTTTTTTACTTTTTATAATTTCAAAGTCTATGTTTTTTAATAATGTTATCTTTTTTGTTTATTCTGGATTAATATTATTTGTATTGCAATATTCATTTTAAAATAATAAATGTATGTCCATGTTTATTATTTGTATATTTATTTTAAAATATTTATGGATATTTAATTATAAAGTTTATTGCATTTATTTACGTATTTTCTATACTATATGTGTGTATTTTTAAACTAATAGATTTTTAAGTTAATTAATTTTTTAAGTTAGCACGATATCAATATTTTAAATTTAATGTACTTATCTATTTAATGATGACATTTTGGACCTCTGCATTTTAGTAGTCAATAGTTTTATAATTTACACAGAAAGTATGTTAAGTTGATATTCATGTTCTCAATATTTTATAATTACATTTATTCTTGTGATATTTTTGTTGATGATATTGTGCATTAGAAACATATAAACAACTTATTGGTCAAAATGAGGGATGGTAAATACAACCTATGTTGTGAGAATGAATTTCCCATAGTGGATTCCGGGTTGGTGGCAGCTTCCCGGCTCCATTTGGAGAGAGACATTACACAAGGGCAGACCTCTGAAAATCGCTTTTTAATTTCTATGTATTTGTGTGTATTATTTTATGGCGATACTGAAATTACTGAGCTCAAAGCGGTAATTTTTTTAATTGGATTCTCCTGACGCAGCATTTCTGGAGTGTTATCATATCAGCGCATTATCCTGAGTCTTGCTTTCGAGGCAGACATATAGCGATCTTCACGCTTGATGTAAACGCACACAGCGCGATTGACTAATAGCGCCATTTCTTTCTTACCTGCAGATAGCTGCCCCTCTGCCCCGGTCCACCGCGGCTCCTCTGCCGTTAGAGTGGAGGGCGGCTCACCTACCGCGGCTCCTGTGCCGGTCTGGTGGCGAGAACGGGCGCCATATTGGGAGGAGCCAGAGAGCACTGGGACCTGAGGCAGCGGTCCAGTTGCTCGAGGCTCACTCACATAAAGCGCGATGTGTTGGAGGGAGCGCAGCGGACGAGCGCAGCAGGCGCGACGGAGGCGCGCCGGAGTGGCGCTTGAGCTAAGCTCGTCTGCGCTCGTCCGCGAGCGTCCGGGGCTAGGGGATAGGGGCTAAGGACTCTGCCAGTTTTTATACTTACACATCTGCAAAGCTATTAGATTTAAGACCTACCCCTATGATGTGCCCTCCCGTACCTCTCAACACGACGAAACAAACATTTCGTCTTGGTATTAGCAATTCTGCCAACCCGATGGCATACCCTACTCCTAAGTACGCGGTGCTTGCGGCTACACCTGGTGCAACATGTAATTTTAGGTGCGTTTACTTAAACACTCGTTCATTGACCAGACACCAGACGGACATATTCCTGCTATTAAGTGATACAAAACCAGATATGCTGCTGCTGACTGAAACATGGCTCACCCCAGACTCTCTATCGGACATTCTAGCTGCTTTACCAGCTGATTATTACATCTTATCAGCAATACGTCCAGCAGGGAAAACTGGGGGAGGAGTGGCCATTATTATCAGTAAAAAACATCAACTTAGGCAACTACCATCCTTACCTTTGCCCAATACAGAAAATATAGTTGCCAAACTAGACACTGTCAATGGAACACTTGTATTGGTGCTACTGTATCGTCCAACTTATACAATGGCCACATTTCCCTCTATTTTAGCAGAGCAATTGGCTCTGTTAGCTACAGACCATTCTAAATTACTCCTGGCTGGAGATTTGAATTTTTGGTTTGATAACACACTACTAGATCCTCAAGCAACAGAGATGAAAGACCTTCTTAATGATATTAATTTAACACAACATATCAATACCTCGACCCATCTGAAGGGCCACAGTCTTGACCAAATCTGGTCTTCGAACCTACCAGTACACTCCATTGACATAAAACCTTGCAGCTGGTCTGACCATTTTAGCACAGGCTTCTCATTCCATATAGACAAAGTCACCCAATTCAAGCTGCAAACTAGCAGGACCACCCGGAAATGGAACTCTGTGGATATGCCAGCTTTTTTAAACCCTTTAAACACTTCTCTTTCCCCACAGAGTACTGATGTGGAGGTAGCAGACCTTAGGCTTAAAGAATGGCTAAATACAGCCATCAATGTCCATGCTCCCCCTATTTGCTTTGGTAGCTCTAGAAGCATGGATGCTCATAAATGGTTTAAAACTGAGCTAAAAAGATTAAAACTGGAAGTTAGACAACAGGAGAGAGTATGGCGATCTAACTATTGCCCACAAGCTAGGGAAGCCTACTGTCTAGCTAGGAAAGCATATAAAAAAATCTTACATAATCACAAGACTGTTTACTTCTCAACGAAAATCTTAAGTTCCACCAACAAGTCGAAAGAAATTTTCAGAATTGTGAATGAATTATGTAATCACGATAGAACCTCCCCTCCGGTAGTCCCTACACAAACACTCTGTAATTCCCTAAATAACTTTTTTAGCGAAAAGATACTTGCGATTAAACAGAATATATCCAAACTCCCAGTTTGCGCCCCTTTGAATGACAGCTCTTTCAACCCATTAACACTACACTCTTTTCCTCTCATCGACTCAAACGTTTTTTAGACCTATTGACTAGAGTCAAATCAGGATCTCCTGAGGACGTCTGTCCCCCTCATATCATGAGGGAAATTGGTCGTGCCATCCCCCACGGCATGATACCATTGCTCAACAACTCACTCATGTCCGGGACAGTCCCCCGCAGTTTCAAGCAGGCCTTATTGATTCCCCTCACTAAAAAACCTGGTATAGACCCTTTCGACCTCACTAATTACCGGCCTATATCTCTTCTGCCCTACCTATCAAAGATTTTGGAGGCTCATGTCACCAATTGCCTTTCAAACTTTTTGGAAGATTCTGGTTATTTGCAACCTAACCAGGCAGGCTTTCGGCCTGGTCATTCCACAGAGGCAGTGATATTGGCCGTCCAGAACACCTTGAGGTCTAATGCCGACAAAAATCTACATCAGGCATTGGTGCTTCTTGACTTGTCTGCAGCATTCGACACGGTTGACTATTCCATCTTGGTCAACCGTGTCGAACATGCCGGCCTCAGAGACTCTGCCTTGGCCTGGCTGCAATCTTTCATATCTGAAAGCACCCAGTCTGTTCGGCTAGGGTCTTTCACAGCTTCCAAAATTAATTCCTTTTGTGGGGTCCCCCAAGGCTCCTCCTTGTCCCCATTATTATTTAATTTATACATGCGGCCCCTCTTGTTTTCCCTGAGAGAGCACAAAGTCACTGCATACAACTATGCAGATGACTTACAGCTAGTTTTTACATTAAATTCACCTAATGCTGTTGAAGACTTTCAGGCAACTATGATCCAGATTCAGAGGTGGATGTCCCTAAACCATCTCAAACTAAACCCGGGGAAAACAGAATTGATTTTGCCCGGGAAGAGCGAGATTAGTTGGGGCCCACATTTCTGGCCTTCAGATATGGGCCTCCCTCCAAAAAAGTCCCAATCAGTAAAGAGTCTGGGAGTGACCATTAATGAGGACCTTGCCTTAAATTCTCAAATTGGAACAGTAGTCTCCTCAGGGTTTTTCCAACTAAGAAAAATAAAAAAAATTGCACACGTTCTTACCCACTCAGCCCTGATTCAAGTAGTTACTGCCCTAGTCCTTTCCCACATCGACTTTTCGAACAGTCTCTACCTAGGTTTGCCTGTAGGCCAACTCAGAAGACTGCAACACCTCCAGAATCAAGCTGCCAGGCTGATCTGTAAGGTACCTAAATGGGAATCGATTAAATTAGGGCTCGAGAAACTGCATTGGCTACCTGTGGCTCAGAGAGCCGCATTCAAAGCCGGATGTATCATCTTCAAGGCTTTACAAGGCAAGGGTCCCCTGTTCATAAGGCAACTGATAGGGAGATACACCCCCTCGCGCAGTCTGCGATCAACCCACAAAGACCTACTTGAGGTACCCCAGTTCAAGAGAAAGCGACAGGGAGGCAGTTGTTTCCACTTTCTAGCAGCCTCCCTGTGGAACTCTCTGCCTCTAACCCTTAGACAGAGTAAGGACCTCCTTACCTTTAGAAAAGCATTTAAGACCTTCCTATTTACACAGCCCTACTTGAAATAGTGACTCCTGCTGGCATCCCTCTTGTTATGTTTTTTATCTCCTCAGCGCCAAGAAGCCCATGGGCGTACGTGCGCTTTACAAATTTTAATTAACATAACATTGTTTAATGGTCTGGTTATGCTGACTGAACTGATAACTGAAAATTAAGGGCCTTATTACGACTTTGGTGGTCCTACAAGAGACGGTGCAAACCACTGTCGGCTGTAGGACAGTGAAGACTGTGGTGTGGCCGCCTGCCAGATTAGGAGTGAAGTCCTGGTCTGGCGGGTGGTCCTGCGGTGGTGTGACAGAGGCAGTCAGTGAGGCTCGTAGAAGAGCCTCACATGAAGACTGCTGTTGCCAGAGCACCGTCTATACCTTCCTGCATCGTATCGCATACATGCCATGCCATGCAGGAAATGGAGGTGCAAATACAGGGGGGCACTACATGTGCCTCCCGCATGCCCCCTAGACCAAAATCTGGCAGGAGGCAGTTGCCATTCCACCACCCTTTTCATGACGGGTTCACCACCTGGAAAAGGGAAGTGAAGTGGCAACTCAGAAAAAGCTCAACGGTGCCGACTGTAGAACCACCAGCATATTCCTGGTGATGAAAGACCGCTGGCCCCGCTGGATTTTTGATCCCGGCAGTGTCAGCGGTCTCATGGAGGTCCAACCGCCACAGTCATAATACTTTGGGTGGTCCTGCAGTGTGGCGGTGGTCGGACTGCCACCACTGGTTCGGCGGTCCTATGAACGGCGGTACTTGTAATAAGGCCATTTGTATGTTAGTGTGTGACATGCAGGAATGGTGATTGATTTGTAACTTGATATCCTTTTTTCCCTATATTTTACAAGCTTCATGAAGTATTATGATTGTGAAGTTTAAAAAATGGACAACTTTACTAGGCCTGTGTAGTAGCTGAAAACCATCATCACTGCTACACTGAGACAATCAGTCCAGTAATCAAACTTTGGCCACTTTGCAGCAGTTGAATTGTCCCCATCTCAGTCTTGGAAGCCCCACCTGGGGTAAAGTTTTAATTTAGTGCCTGAGCCATGTACCCTGCTCTCAGTGACACACCAGTTCTCCAGACCCTGCACCGTACTCTGCCCAAGCTCTACGCAGCATGATAAGTGGGGGTGCGCAGCTCACAAAGTCCAACAAGCCAAGAATATTTGAAAAAGTCACTTCTTTATTTCATGTAAGTTGTCTTAAAAAACAATCAATTCAAATCATCAGCCAACGCGTTTCGCTCCCGCATAGGGAGCTTCGTCAGTGCAAAGATAGTATCAAATGGCAGTGTTCAATTCCAGCTAATATCTATCCAATATGCAAAAATTGGTAGTCCAGCAATGAACCAGTCACCGTACTAAAGACTCAAGTGATATTCACACCTGCTCTTGTTTCTGGATATCGAGTACAATCCCCGACCACGCACAAAGGGTCGATCCAATAGAGATCTGACGTAAAAATCTGCTGAGTTCAGACGTGCGTAAGCTGCTGCTGTACGACTTGAGACACTGCAAAATAGGCAGACCCAGGTAGCTTGAGAATTGACAAAAGTGTCCAATCAGTAAGGCAACGGTAAGGGCAGCTTAGTCTGGCAAATATCTGTGCTAATAGTCCAATTCATCCAGAGGACAAAGGCAATGCAATAAATAATAGATTAGGAATCAAGGGGAGCAGAAAAGGACACATATCTAAGAACGATTTATCAGAGCATAGCTCCCACACAGCGTATAGAAGAACGGTATGCTGCACGTTTCAGAAGTTTAAGGAAATCCGTACTGACAGAGCCACAATGCTCTGTCACTGCTAGATCCACAATGCAATACACGGGCTCTTAGTGATTTACAGCCGCTGTGTGGGAGCCATACTCTGATGAATCGGTCTTAGATATTTGGATTTTTCTGCTCCTCTTAATCTTCCCGACGGCCCCCAGTGCCTAGAGACCCCTACAGGTGATTGTTCGCACTTTACAAATGTGGATTATTATTATTACTATTATTAAGATGTTGAGAAGTATAAACATGATGTTACATTAAACTATGTCCCTGACACCATTATGTGAGAGCGTGCGCAGGTCTTGTAGTTTTCACTAATGTGCTATAGACTCTGTATGACCTAATGTTGTCATCCGAATAGAAATTAGGATGTGAGTCAATGTGGGTAGAGTTATTACCATGTACATCTCAACATCTCAACTAATTCCTTCTCTAATGTTTTTTTCAGCATCAGACCAGGGCAGCGAGGGAGACAGTGCCACTACTGTTGAGGAAGCAGCTGGCCACAGTGCTACTCTTGCTGTCAGTGAACAAGAGGGAACCAGTGGCACAAAGGGTGATGGGAGTGCCACTGAGGAGCTGACAGATTATTTTATTTTTATTTATTTATTTCATTTGTAAAGCGCTCTGTCACCGTACGGCATCCTGGCGCTGAGAGACTCAAAGTCCACGGTAAAAGGAACAAGCAACGAAAAGGTGTTGGCAGCTAGTAGAGAGCAGTACAGTAACTAAACTTTGGGGAACAACAGAGTCTTTAGCCTTTTCCTAAAGGGTAAAAGCTCACCAATATATATATTACTTCCGGGGGCAGTCCATTCCACAGTTTGGCTGCCGCAACCGCAAAAGTTCTGCCGCCGGATCTGGCTTTCCTAAACCTAGCTACCTTAACCAGTCTAGCTGAAGCAGAGCGAAGATTTCTAGCTGGGGCATACCACTCGAACTTTCTCTGTAATGCACTAGGGCCCATCCCATGTAAAGCTTTGAATACAAGACAGAGAGATTTAAACTTAATTCTCTGTCCCACCGGCAGCCAATGGAGCTCTGCAAGAGCCCTGGAGGATGAGGAACGTCTCGGCCATCCCAGAGCTAATTTAGCTGCGGCGGACTGGATTCTCAGCAGTCTGTCCAGCAGGAACTTAGGAGAATCAAGCAAAAGGGCATTACAGTAGTCCAGTCTACTCAAGACTGCACTCTGTACAACAAGGGCCCGTACTGGAGATGGTAAAAGAGGAAGAATTTTGCGTAGCGATCTAATGATTGCCAAGCAGTTTCCCACCGTTTTAGTGACTTGGGCCTCCATGTTCAGCTTGTTGTTAAACAGGATGCCCAAATTGCAAACCTTCTCCACTGGTCTCACATCCAATGACATTCCAATGGGGCCAAAAGTTACTGGGCAGCACTGAGGGAATTCTGTCAACGGGACAGAAAAGAATTTCCGTCTTACTGGCATTAAATTGCAAGGAATTGACTCTCAGCCACTAGGCCGTGTTACGTAGACAGCAATGAAACTCTTCAATAGAGGTAGATTGCTCACCCTCCAATGAGAGGATGAGCTGCGTGTCGTCAGCATAGTTTGTGATGCTGATCCTATGCTCTTTGACGACCGCAATAAAAGGTTTCATATAAATATTGAAGAGTATCGGGCTGATGGCCGAGCCCTGAGGTACCCCATGAGTGATATTAATCTGTTCAGACCGGTAAGGAGGAAGGGACACGGCCTGCGTCCGATCCATAAGAAATGTGTCACCGAAATGTTGTCATGTTCCAACTCCAGTGAGCCCTCCCAGGTGGTGGGTGGTCCAACTGGACCTGTGTCCACTATAGTCCACCCCTACCCTTTTCACCCTCACAGCTGTGTCCCAGCCTACTGTCTGTTGCCGCTCCCCTAAAAGGGGAGGAGTGTCCTTCACACCAGGCACCTCACCCCCTGCCTCTGTCTCCCCTGCTGCCCTGAGTGTGGAGGCCATTGACCTCCTGAGACAGATCTATCAGAGTCAGACAGCAGTGCTGAATGTCCTCCAGGTCCATACCAATAAGTAGACCCTGATGGTATCTTTCCTGTAGGGCATTCACTCTGACATGTCTCCCCTACAGAGTCCAATTCAGGCTCTCGCCTCCACATTGATGGTAGCAATATTCCAAATGCAGCTTACAACCCCCTGCCTCTACCCCATCCACAGCCCCTATTTCCATACCTGACCAAAGCACACACAAACCTGAGCACACATCCATCATAACATCCACATGCAGCACACACACACACACACAGACATAAGGTAAAAAAAACACACACACACTCAGCAGACACAAGACACCCTGGCTTCCTAATCTACTGATTTGCAGGCAGACACAACACCATCACACACAGCCACAACAGACACCACACCAGCACCCACATGCATGCCACATACATCACTACCCTCTGCCTCCACACCCTCTACCCTTGCCTCTCCTTGTACCCAATCGGCCCCAGGAATTCCACTTCATTGCCCTTGACCACTTCCCTTCCCAAACTCACCAATCACCTCCCAAACCTAAAGTGAAGACCCTTGTGCCAATGCAATACCCTTCCACATCCATCCCCAAAACACCTAATCAACCCCTTCTGAGAGCCACAAGCAACAGCAGGGAAGCAGGAAAAGGAAAGCTCCCCTCCTGCAACCACCCCACCACTCCTGAACCCAGAAGATCTTCTTCCCCATCCTACCCCATGAACTCCATATGGAAGAAATTAAAAGTCAAAAAGGCCACCCCTCCCTATTCCCTTTACCACCCTTCAGGGCTATATAATCCCCAAACGCCCAGCTCCTCCTCCCTACATCCTGCCCATCCAAAGACCCAGCCAACCCCCCCCCCAATCCTGAGCCCAGCCCTCCCAAGAACCATCCCAGCCCTCCTAGGGACAAGCCCTCCCAAGGACCAACACAGCCCCCTAGTGTTTTGTTATGGTGCCTGTCATGCCCCCTAGATGGCCCTTCCACAGGAGGTATCCTGCAGCAGCATTCCTTAAGGCAGATTTGGGCAGGCCACACCTTGGTGGCTCACAACATGGACATTTGAACTGTCCATTGGCCTTGGTTTTAATACTTGAACTCTGGAGGCTGAATTAAGCTATTTGTATTTTGTTGTTGTTATTCCTGTGTGCAAACATATCCCTAGTTAGTAACAGTTATTCATGTGAAATGTAATACGTGTGAGTACAGTTCTGTTAGTATGACAACAGCATGTGCTTCCAAGAGTAGGTAAGTCTATTGGGAAGTTGTGTGTTTTGTGTACCTATTTTTCTTTTTTTTTAAAGTTTTGTTTCTTAAAGTTTTATTCAGACATAAGCATGATGCAAACGGTTATGCAATATCAAACTATGCAGTTCCCTTGCAGAATTACAACTTGTAGAACTTAATTAATAAAGATATTCAAATCCAGATAGCAGTACATCTTTCTGATCAGTACTTCAATTCTGTGGTATGCATACCTTGGTGTTCAAAATTTCAAGTACACAGATCCTTTAAATAGCAGTTAGATAATAAGTTCAAAGGCACTTACGGGCACATTTGCAATACACGTGGAACACCTGGCCGTATCTTAATCCAAATTGAGTACCTAATGTATACAGTATTGAACAGCAGCTGCACAGAAGAACAGAGTTAACAGGGTGTTGTGAAATCAATTCAGCAATTAGGGTAATGTTGGTAATTAGATATATGTGTCCTGCACTAAAGTATCTGTGATAGTCTTGTTTCTTTCTTTAAGCCATGTCAAGAAAGGTTCCCGGATATCTTTCGTACATGAAGCCATGGGCATTAGGTTCCAGAATGTGGCTAGTTGTTCCTGGCAATTAGCGATAGCTTGCACCCAAGTCTTATCCTGGGTGTCTGAGGGACGACCCAGTGCATGGCCAGTCTATGCTTTGTGAGAAGTAGCATAATGGCCGGTGGTTTGCATACGTACATTGGCTGGGTGTCAATATCTGCATGAGGATAGTGTAAAAGTATGTAGGAATGTGGGATGAAGGGCCAAACCCTGCATTGGAATTGTATGCAATCATAGTTTAGTTAAATTCCTAAGTCCATTGTGCAAGTGTGTCAACAGACACAAGTCAATGAGATGTATGCTGCATATGTATTTGATGTGTACAAAGTCAATCTTCTTGTCATTACACTTTGAGGAGTTGTGAGTCTACATAGCTGATAGTTAGTTTAATCACATATGTACACAAAGCAATGTGTAAACTGCTAAATGACACTACGTTGCAGTGGCATGTACATCAGCTTTAGGGCTTAATGTACAGTTAGAGTATGTGAGTCTGTGCCTGTTCATTATTAGTAAATTGAACATAGACTACATCATGCTGACGTGATGTGGCTTTAATTTCTGTCTTGATGCACACGTGACCCCACATTTGAACTTACACCCAGAGATATAATGCACCATAATTGCCGTCCTAGTAGGGGATATATGTGCTATCAGAGGGACATATTTGTTGTTAAGTGTGGGTGAGAGTTGTCAAGGAGTGTTTGTGTGTCAAGTGATGTGGAGTGTGTGTGTATATGTCCTGGTATGATGTGTCATGTGCAAACATTGGCACAGCCACAAGAGTTAGGACTTCTGGGTTGTGGTAGAGTATATCAGTCTAGTGATCTTTGCATTGTGACTGCTTTATCTTTATTGTCACACCAAGAGTTGGAATAGCATCATTTAAGAAGGAAATTGGGGTTGGGACATATAGGGATGTGCATTGTGTCTAAGTGGCCAGCTTTGGCAGCAAAATGAGCCATATGATTGTGGTTTACAAATGTTGTGGCACATGCGATATGTCATATGACAGGATTTAGATAAGTGAATGCACACCTTACATTGTGCCTTAGATACCTGAGTGTTTGACATTGGTAAATGCTGTTATTGTCAGTTCACTTTATTGACACAAAGGTGACTTCAATGCTTTGGGATTTGTAGTTGGGTCAGTGTAGACAGTAGGAGAATGTTGTGGTAGCGTTACAGATATCTCAACTATTAGTTGTGGAGCACTGGTAGGTGATGCAGCTGCAAAGTCTGTGTTCTGTTTTTTCAAGATGTTGCTTAACTCAATGGAGTTTGGATGGTATTGCATACATTTGCCATCATAGTAATGCTAGGCACTATGAAATCAAATTACTCTTCACAGAATTATACAGATTTGTCAGTGCTTGCTCCTTCAATGCACCATCAAGCCCCCTCATGTGGTATATCTCAAAATATACATATTCGGTGTGACACTCACACTGCACTGTGATACTCTCATTCGCAATGCAGTTTAAGAGATCAGGTGGACCCTCAGCCTTTGCTCCATGCAGTGGTGTTGAGGGTATTGGTTCAGGGAGGATGTAGTGTGCAAGTGTGTGGTTTTCTGTGGGACATACTTTTAGGTGTGTATCAGTGTTATGTTGCCATTACATGTGGCATTCAAAGCAGTAGTGAGCTCACAGTACATATTTCTGTACATATATCTAGGTGCCTATGCCCATTTGCATTCCTACCTATATGCTGGGTCTGTCCCTGTATTTCCAGATCACACTGGGAATACCCGATGCTGACATTCCCTCATTCCCCTGCACAAGGTACAGGACACTTACACATTACTGCACCTTCACTTTGTGATCACTTCCATGTGTGGGACAGAGATCTTCAAAATGTGGGGGAGGTCCTCCCCGGAGGGAGGCCTCAAATGAAATCAAGGGGTGCACCATTCTCTAGCCAAGAGAGGCATCATGTTTTGTTTTTATTGGTAGGAGCATGAGCAGCAGTAAGCCAGGCTTGTAATGGACTGTCACTGATAACTTTGGTCATTTATTTCCTGACTGGGAGTATGTGTGAAAAGGTGTAACAGAGCTTAAATAATGCTAATCATCATGTATTTAATCGAATGCTCTTTGGTGTGCTAGGATAACATGAACAACATACTTGAAGCCATTATGATATGGTTTCATAATTTTACACATGCAACGTTGGACTTGCTTCATGAGCCTGGTTCTCATTTCATATTAAGCATCACCATTGAGTTTACAATTGCATCATGCAAACTATTTTTGTAACAATAATATGACTCTGGTGTGCCTGTGTGCACACACTGCAATACTCCTACTAGCATATGCTAGCTGTACAATTATGGAAATGTTTAGTAACAATTGGACACTTTATGGTAATCAATAAACTTTGTTATAAAAAAGCAAGAAAAGAAGCATAACCATTGAGTTAAGGGCATTCTGTTTGTTCCTTTGAGAGACTGTGAAATCACTGTCATCAGCAACACCAGATGCCTGGTTTAGCCCTCTTTCGATATTGCCAATTTCGATGGATAATTGTGAACTATATGAGGGGGTGTGGAAGCGTGTAGTGGTGAGTTTCGACCTCATGAGCCTTCCCTTCTGCCAGCAATGATGAGGTGGTTGGACCTACACAGACAGCACATCAGAAATCCACATCATAATAGGGAGGGCGGTCAAGGGCCAGACCGCGCTCGGATCTGCTCCATTTGTCCTTTCCGAAACTGTCGCAGTCGAAATTTCCAGGCAGAATCAAAAGAACCGTGTGGGTTGGTAAGCCATGCATTGTAGTGCATCAATCAATCAAGAATTTGTAGAGCGCACTACTTACCTGTGAGGGTCTCAAGGCGCTGGGAGAAAAAAGGGGGGAAGCTACAGGTCGAACAGCCAGGTCTTGAGTAGCCTCCTGAAGGTCAGCAGGTCTTGGGTCTGTTGTAGGCTCAGTGGAAGGGTGTTCCAGGTCTTGGCTCTGAGGTGGGAGAAGGATCTGTCACCGGTGGTTGTTCTTCGGATGCGAGGGACGGTGGCAAGGGCGAGGTCGGCGGAACGGAGCTGGCGGTTGGGAATGTAGAAGAAGAGTCGTCTGTTGAGGTAGGCTGGGCCGGTCTTGTGGAGTGCGTGGATGAGGAGCTTGAAGGAAATCCTCTTGTTGACGGGGAACCAGTGCAGGTTTCTCAGGTGGGGGTGATGTGGCTGTGGCATGGTACATCGAGTATTAGGCGTGCAGAGGTGTTTTGAATGCGTTGCAGTGATTTGATGAGCCTGGCAGGGGCTCCATTGTAGAGGGCGTTTCTATAGTCTAGTCTGCGACTGATGAAAGTCTGGGTGACTGTTCTTCTTGTATCTGTCGGGATCCACCTGTAGATCTTGCGGAGCATGCGGAGGGTGTTGAAGCAGGAGGAGGAGACTACATTGACTTGCTTGGTCATGGAGAGTGTTGAGTCGAGGATGACTCCCAGGTTGTGTGCATGGTCGGTGGGTGTCGGGGCTGCTCCCAGTGCTGTAGGCCACCAGGAGTTGTCCCAGGCTGGAGGGTTGGAGCCGAGGATGAGGACCTCTGTCTTGTCCATGTTCAGCTTCACCCAGCTGATCTTCATCCAGTCTGCGACGGCCTTCATTCCTTCGTGGAGGTTGGATTTGGTGGTGAGGGGGTCCTTAGTGAGGGAAAGGATCAGTTGAGTGTCGTCGGCATAGGAGATTATGTTGAGGTTGTGCTGTAAGGCGACTTGTGCGATCGGGGCCATGTAGATGTTGAACAGTGTCGGGCTGAGGGATGATCCCTGGGGTACGCTGTAGATGATCTTGGAGGCTTTGGATCGGAATGGGGGAGGCGGGAACTCATGGTTCTGCCGGAGAGGAAGGAGGTGGTCCATTCCAGGGCCTTGTCTCTGATCCCTGCGTCGTGGAGGCGTGTGCGTAGTGTGCGGTGGCAGACTGTGTCGAAGGCCGCGGAGAGGTCCAGGAGGATGATGGCCGCGGTCTCACCGTTGTCCAGCAGGGTCCTGATGTCGTCGGTGGCTGCAATGAGGGCAGTGTCGGTGCTGCAGTTGCTGTGGAACCCTGACTGGGATGGGTCCAGGATGCTGTTTTATTCAAGGTATCGGGTTAGCTGTCTGTTGACGATCTTCTCAATGACCTTGGCTGGGAACGGAAGCAGAGAGATGGGCCGGAAGTTCTTGAGGTCTCTCGGGTCTGCCTTGGTTTTTTTTAGTAGGGCGTTGATCTCAGTGTGTTTCCAGTTCTCTTGAAGGAAAGATTGATGACGTTGCGCAGGTGGGGTGCGATGGAGTTGCTGGCTTTGTTGAAGATGTGGTGCAGGAGTGGGTCTGACGGGATGCCGGAGTGGATTGTGCTCATAGTCTTGATGGTGTCATCTATGTTCACATTGGCCCAGGATGGCAGGGGATCGTGGCCAATGATGTGCGGGGTGTCTGGAGTGTCGATGTCTGTTGGGGCTGTCTGGGCGTTGAAGCTGTCATGGATGTCAGCCATCTTGCAGTGGAGGAAGGTGGCCAGAAAGTTGCACAGGGCTTGCGATGGCGGGATGTCGTTGGTGTTGGAGCTGGGGTTGGAGAGTTCCTTTACAATGTTGAAGAGCTCCTTGCTGTTGTGTGCATTGTTGTTGAGGCAGTCTTTGAAGGAGGTCCTCTTGGCAGACCTGATGGGGTGATGGTGTTTTCAGATGGCGTCTTTGTGGGCTGCGAGGCTGTCCTGTGTCTTTTCATGTGCCTTTTCTTCTCTAGTTTCCGGCAGTTTCGCTTGGAGGCTAGGAGTTCTGGGGTGAACCAGCTAGCTCTCTTGCTGGTGTGTATGTGAGTGGGTTTCTTCAGCGGGGCGAGGGTGTTGGGGCAGTCGTCGATCCAGCTTCTGAAGTTGCAGGCGGCATCGTCGATGTTGGAGGTGTCAGTGGGTGGGCTGAGAGCGAGGTTTGCGTGTAGTTTTCTTCTATGATTTTGCTCCAGCAGCGGCGGGGGATCTGTTGGGTGCGGTGGTGTGTGGTGGGTTTCTAGAATGTGAAGTGTATACAGCGGTGGCTGGTCCAGAGGAGTTCGGTGGTGTGGCTGAAGGAGATGTGGGAGCTTGAGGAGAAAACAGGGTCGAGCATGTGCCGGCGGAATGGGTAGGTGTTGTGACGAGCTGCCTCAGTCCGAGGTGTGGCAAGGTTGTCGAGGTGAAAGTTCAGGTCTCCGAGGAGGATGTAGTCAGTGGAGGTCAGGGCGTACATGCTGATGGAGGTGGCAATGGAGTCGCTGAATTAGGGTCGGGGTCCAGGGGTCTGTAGATGAGGGTACCTCTGAGGGTGGTGTTGGGGTGTGTGTGCATCTGGAAGTGCATGTGTTCGGCGGTGCTGAGAGTGTTGTTGGTGTTGGTCGAGACCCTAACGCTGTTCTTGTGGATGATGGCGATTCTTCCTCCAACTCCGTTGGTGCAGTCTCTGCGGGTGATCTTGTAGCCGTCTGGTATGACTATGGCGATGTCGGGTGAGGAGGAGTTGTTCATCCAGGTCTCTGTCAGGAAGGCGACATCCGGGGATGATGTGTCGAGCAGGTCCCAGAGCTCAACGGCGTGCTTGCGTGCTGAGCGGGTGTTCAGTAGGATGCATCGGAGGTGGTTGAAGTTTTTCTTGGCAGTCGGTTCGGCTGCTCTGAGGCTTGTGTAGCTGCAGTTTCGGCAGGTGAAGGGACCATGTGTGCGTTTCGTTGAGGCCTTGATGCAGGTGTGGGTCCATCCGGGGTTGATGGCTTGCAGTGTGCTGGGATCGTGGCGGCAGTGGTCATCGTGGCAGGCACAGGGGCCAGGGGTTCGGGCGCTGGGCACGGTCCAGGTGCGGACAGGCGCAGACGGGCTTGCCTTAGTCACGCCAGCAGCGCAAACGCGCAGCAGCCGCCATATATGGGTAGGTGGGAGGGAGGAGCAGCTGGGAGGCGGTGGCAGCGAATGGGCAGTCAGGGGGTGGGGCTGCGGGGATACAGCGGCGGGAAAGAAGCAAGGGCACAGAATCCCCGGGGCAAAGGAGCGGACAGAAGGAGACAAAGGCACAGAATCACGGGGCCAGCGAAGGAGACAGATTGAGAAAAAGGCCCAGAGTCATGGGAGCAGAGAAGGGGACAGAAAGAGAAAAAGGCACAGAATCACGGGGGCAGCGAAGTGGACAGAAGGAGAAAAAGGCACAGAATCACAGGGGCAGCGAAGGGGACAGAAGGAGAAGAAAGGCAGAGAATCACGGGGGCAGTGAAGGGGACAGAAGGAGAAAAAAGGCACAGAATCATGGGTGTAACGAAGGGGACAGGAGAAAAAAGGTACAGAATCACCGGGGTAACAAAGGGGAGAGATACAGCAGCAGTCACAGACGCCAAGCGAGTGCAATACAATGGAATGACAAATCACAAACAAACCTAAGGCCTACCACTGGCCACCAGGGATGATGCGCAGAACTTCCTCAGCAGTGGAAGCTGGGGCAGGGACACACAGGCCATACTGTGCGGTGGGGGAGCGACCTACCTGGAGGGGTCAAGGGTCGCTGTCCTCACCGCGCAGCGGCCGGCCTATATGGGGAGGTGGAAGGGAGGAGCAGCTGGGAGGCGGGAGGCAGGGGCAGCAAATGGGCAGTCAGAGAATGGGCCACAGGGGTCACAGCAGCGGGAACGGAAGCAAGGGCACAGAATCCCAGCGGCAACGGAGGGGACAGAAGGAGACAAAGGCACGGAATCATGGTGCAGCGAAGAGGACAGAAGGAGTCAAAGGCACAGAATCCTGGGGGAGCAAAGGGGACAGAAGGAGACAAAGGCAAAGAGTCACGAAGGCAGCGAAGGGGACAGAAGGAGAAAAAAGGCACAGAGTCACGGGGCAGCGAAGGGGACAGAAGGAGAAAGGCACCGAATCATGGGGGCAACGAAGGGGACAGAAGGAGAAAAAAAGGCACAGAATTATGGGGGAGCAAAGGGGACAGAAGGAGACAAAGGCAAAGAGTCACGGAGACAGCGAAGGGGACAGAAGGGGAAAAAGGCACAATATCACAGGGGCAGCGAAGGGAACAGAAGGAGAAAGGCACAGAATCACGGGGGCACAAGGAGAAAAAAGGCACAGAATCACAGGGGCAGAAGGAGAAAACAGGCACAGAATCACAGGGGCAGAAGGAGAGAAAAGGCACAGAATCACGGGTGCAACAAAGGGAACAGAAGGAGAAAAAAGGCTCAGAATCACGGGGCAGAAGGAGAAAAAAGACACAGAATCACGGGGGCAGAAGGGGAAAAAAGGCACAGAATCACAGGGGCACTGAAGGGTAAAGAAGGAGAAAAATGAACAGAATTACAGGGCAACAAAGGGGACAGAAGGAGAAAAAAGGCACAGAATCACTGGCCAGCGAAGGGGACAGAAGGAGAAAAAGGCACAGAATCACGGGGGCAGAAGGAGAAAAAAGGCACAGAATCACGGGGGCAGAAGGAGAAAAAAGGCACAGAATCACGGGGGCAGCGAAGGGGACAGAAGGAGAAAAAGACACAGAATCACGGGGGCAGCGAAGGGGTCAGAAGGAGAAAAAAGGCACAGAAGCACGGGGGCAGCGAAGAGGGCAGAAGGAGAAAGGCACAGAATCATGGGCGCAACGAAGGGGACAGAAGGAGAAAAAAAGGCACAGTATCACGGGGCAGAAGGAGAAAAAAGGCAGAGAATCACGGGGGCAGAAGGAGAAAAAAGGCACAGAAACACGGGGCAGAAGGAGAAAAAAGGCACAGAATCATAGGGGCAGAAGGAGAAAAAAGGCACAGAATCACGGGGGCAGCGAAGGGGACAGAAGGAGAAAAAGACACAGAATCACTGGGTCAGCGAAGGGGACAGAAGGAGAAAAAAGGCACAGAATCACGGGGGCAGCGAAGGGGGCAGAAGGAGAAAGGCACAGAATCATGGGGGGAATGAAGGGGACAGAAGGAGAAAAAAGGCACAGTATCACGAGGGCAGAAGGAGAAAAAAGGCAGAGAATCACGGGGGCAGAAGGAGAAAAAAGGCACAGAATCACGGGGGCAGGAGAAAAAAGGCACAGAATCACAGGGGCAGCGAAGGGGACAGAAGGAGAAAAAGGCACAGAATCACGGGGGCAACGAAGGGGACAGAAGGAGAAAAAAGGCACAGAATCAATGGACAGCGAAGGGGACAGAAGGAGAAAAAGGCACATAATCATAGGGGCAGAAGGAGAAAAAAGGCAGAGAATCACAGGGGCAGAAAAGGGGACAGAAGGAGAAAAAGGCACAGAATCACGGGGGCAACGAATGGGACAGAAGGAGAAAAAAGTCACAGAATCACGGGTCAGCGAAGGGGACAGAAGGAGAAAAAGGCACAGAATCAGGGGGGCAGAAGGAGAAAAAAGACACAGAATCATGTGGGCAGAAGGAGAAAAAAGGTACAGAATCACCGTGGCAGCGAAGAGGACAAAAGGAGAAAAAGGCACAGAATCACGGGGGCAGCGAAGGGTACAAAAGAAGAAAAAGGGCACAGAATCACGGGGGCAACGAAGGGGATAGATGGAGAAAAAAAGGCACAGAATCACGGGGGCAGAAGGAGAAAAAAGGCACAGAATCACGGGTGCAGAAGGAGAAAAAAGGCACAGAATCACTGGGGCAACAAAGGGGGCAGAAGGAGAAAAAAGGCACAGAATCACGGGAGCAGAAGGAGAAAAAAGGCACAGAATCACGGGAGCAGAAGGAGAAAAAAGGCAAAGAATCACGGGGGCAGAAGGAGAAAAAAGAGACAGAATCACGGGGGCAGAAGGGGAAAAAAGGTACAGAATCACAGAGGCAGAAGGAGAAAAAAGCCACAGAATCACGGGGGCAATGAAAGGGACAGAAGGAGAAAAAAAGGCGCAGTATCATGGGGGCAGAAGGAGAAAAAAGGCACAGAATCACGGGGGCAGAAGGAGAAAAAAGGCACAGAATCACGGGGGCAACAAAGTGGACAGAAGGAGAAAAAAGGCACAGAATCACGGGAGAAGGAGAAAAAAGGCACAGAATCACAGGAGCAGAAGGAGAAAAAAGGCAAAGAATCACGGGGCAGAAGGAGAAAAAAGAGACAGAATCCCGGGGGCAGAAGGGGAAAAAAGGTACAGAATCATAGAGGCAGAAGGAGAAAAAAGCCACAGAATCACGGGGCAACGAAAGGGACAGGAGAAAAAAAGGCACAGTATCATGAGGCAGAAGGAGAAAAAAGGCACAGAATCACGGGGGCAGAAGGAGAAAAAAGACACAGAATCACAGAGGCAGCGAAGGGGAAAGAAGTAGAAAAAGGCACAGAATAACGTGGCAACAAAGGGGACAGAAGGAGAAAAAAGGCACAGAATCACGGGGCAGGACAGAAGGAGAAAAAAAGGAAAGAATCACTGGGCAGCTAAGGGGACAGAAGGAGAAAAAGGCACAGAATCACGGGGGCAGAAGGAGAAAAAAGGCACAGAATCACGGGGGCAGAAGGAGAAAAAAGGCACAGAATCACGGGGGCAGCGAAGGGGACAGAAGGAGAAAAAGACACAGAATCACGGGGGCAGCGAAGGGGTCAGAAGGAGAAAAAAGGCACAGAAGCACGGGGGCAGCGAAGAGGGCAGAAGGAGAAAGGCACAGAATCATGGGCGCAAAGAAGGGGACAGAAGGAGAAAAAAAGGCACAGTATCACGGGGCAGAAGGAGAAAAAAGGCAGAGAATCACGGGGGCAGAAGGAGAAAAAAGGCACAGAAACACGGGGCAGAAGGAGAAAAAAGGCACAGAATCATAAGGGCAGAAGGAGAAAAAAGGCACAGAATCACGGGGGCAGCGAAGGGGACAGAAGGAGAAAAAGACACAGAATCACGGGGGCAGCGAAGGGGACAGAAGGAGAAAAAAGGCACACAATCACGGGGGCAGCGAAGGGGGCAGAAGGAGAAAGGCACAGAATCATGGGGGCAACGAAGGGGACAGAAGGAGAAAAAAGGCACAGTATCACGGGGGCAGAAGGAGAAAAAAGGCACAGAATCACGGGGGCAGGAGAAAAAAGGCACAGAATCACAGGGGCAGCGAAGGGGACAGAAGGAGAAAAAGGCACAGAATCACGGGGGCAACGAAGGGGACAGAAGGAGAAAAAAGGCAGAGAATCACAGGCAGCGAAGGGGACAGAAGGAGAAAAAGGCACATAATCATAGGGGCAGAAGGAGAAAAAAGGCAGAGAATCACAGGGGCAGAAAAGGGGACAGAAGGAGAAAAAGGCACAGAATCACGGGGGCAACGAATGGGACAGAAGGAGAAAAAAGGCTCAGAATCAGGGGTCAGCGAAGGGGACAGAAGGAGAAAAAGCCACAGAATCAGGGGGGCAGAAGGAGAAAAAAGACACAGAATCATGTGGGCAGAAGGAGAAAAAAGGTACAGAATCACGGTGGCAGCGAAGAGGACAAAAGGAGAAAAAGGCACAGAATCACGGGGGCAGCGAAGGGTACAGAAGAAGAAAAAGGGCACAGAATCACGGGGGCAGCGAAGGGGATAGATGAAGAAAAAAAGGCACAGAATCACGGGGGCAGAAGGAGAAAAAAGGCACAGAATCACGGGGGCAGAAGGAGAAAAAAGGCACAGAAACACAGGGGCAGAAGGAGAAAAAAGGCACTGAATCATGGGGGCAGAAGGAGAAAAAAGCACAGAATCACAGGGGCAGAAGGATTAAAAAGGCATAGAATCACAGGGGCAGTGAAGGGGAAACAAGGCACGGAATCACAGGGGCAGAAGGAGCAAAAAGGCAGAGAATCACAGGGGCTGAAGGAGAAAAAAGGCACAGAATCACGGGGGCAGAAGGAGAAAAAAGAAACAGAATCACTGGGGCAACAAAGGGGGCAGAAGGAGAAAAAAGGCACAGAATCACGGGAGCAGAAGGAGAAAAAAGGCACAGAATCACGGGAGCAGAAGGAGAAAAAAGGCAAAGAATCACGGGGGCAGAAGGAGAAAAAAGAGACAGAATCACTGGGGCAGAAGGGGAAAAAAGGTACAGAATCACAGAGGCAGAAGGAGAAAAAAGCCACAGAATCACGGGGGCAATGAAAGGGACAGAAGGAGAAAAAAAGGCGCAGTATCATGGGGGCAGAAGGAGAAAAAAGGCACAGAATCACGGGGGCAGAAGGAGAAAAAAGGCACAGAATCACGGGGCAACAAAGTGGACAGAAGGAGAAAAAAGGCACAGAATCACGGGGGCAACAAAGTGGACAGAAGGAGAAAAAAGGCACAGAATCACAGTAGCAGAAGGAGAAAAAAGGCAAAGAATCAAGGGCAGAAGGAGAAAAAAGAGACAGAATCACGGGGGCAGAAGGGGAAAAAAGGTACAGAATCACAGAGGCAGAAGGAGAAAAAAGCCACAGAATCACGGGGGCAACGAAAGGGACAGGAGAAAAAAAGGCACAGTATCAAGGGGCAGAAGGAGAAAAAAGGCACAGAATCACGGGGGCAGAAGGAGAAAAAAGACAAAGAATCACAGAGGCAGCGAAGGGGAAAGAAGGAGAAAAAGGCACAGAATAACGTGGCAACAAAGGGGACAGAAGGAGAAAAAAGGCACACAATCACGGGGCAACGAAGGGGACAGAAGGAGAAAAAAGGCACAGAATCACTGGGCAGTGAAGGGGACAGAAGGAGAAAAAGGCACAGAATCACGGGGCAGAAGGAGAAAAAAGGCACAGAATCACGGGGGCAGAAAAGGGGACAGAAGGAGAAAAAGGCACAGAATCACGGGGGCAACGAATGGGACAGAAGGAGAAAAAAGGCACAGAATCACGGGTCAGCGAAGGGGACAGAAGGAGAAAAAGGCACAGAATCAGGGGGGCAGAAGGAGAAAAAAGACACAGAATCATGTGGGCAGAAGGAGAAAAAAGGTACAGAATCACCGTGGCAGCGAAGAGGACAAAAGGAGAAAAAGGCACAGAATCACGGGGGCAGCGAAGGGTACAAAAGAAGAAAAAGGGCACAGAATCACGGGGGTAACGAAGGGGATAGATGGAGAAAAAAAGGCACAGGGTCACGGGGGCAGAAGGAGAAAAAAGGCACAGAATCACGGGTGCAGAAGGAGAAAAAAGGCACAGAATCACTGGGGCAACAAAGGGGGCAGAAGGAGAAAAAAGGCACAGAATCACGGGAGCAGAAGGAGAAAAAAGGCACAGAATCACGGGAGCAGAAGGAGAAAAAAGGCAAAGAATCACGGGGGCAGAAGGAGAAAAAAGAGACAGAATCACGGGGGCAGAAGGGGAAAAAAGGTACAGAATCACAGAGGCAGAAGGAGAAAAAAGCCACAGAATCACGGGGGCAATGAAAGGGACAGAAGGAGAAAAAAAGGCGCAGTATCATGGGGGCAGAAGGAGAAAAAAGGCACAGAATCACGGGGGCAGAAGGAGAAAAAAGGCACAGAATCACGGGGGCAACAAAGTGGACAGAAGGAGAAAAAAGGCACAGAATCACGGGAGAAGGAGAAAAAAGGCACAGAATCACAGGAGCAGAAGGAGAAAAAAGGCAAAGAATCACGGGGCAGAAGGAGAAAAAAGAGACAGAATCCCGGGGGCAGAAGGGGAAAAAAGGTACAGAATCATAGAGGCAGAAGGAGAAAAAAGCCACAGAATCACGGGGCAACGAAAGGGACAGGAGAAAAAAAGGCACAGTATCATGGGGCAGAAGGAGAAAAAAGGCACAGAATCACGGGGGCAGAAGGAGAAAAAAGACACAGAATCACAGAGGCAGCGAAGGGGAAAGAAGTAGAAAAAGGCACAGAATAACGTGGCAACAAAGGGGACAGAAGGAGAAAAAAGGCACAGAATCACGGGGCAGGACAGAAGGAGAAAAAAAGGAAAGAATCACTGGGCAGCTAAGGGGACAGAAGGAGAAAAAGGCACAGAATCACGGGGGCAGAAGGAGAAAAAAGGCACAGAATCACGGGGGCAGAAGGAGAAAAAAGGCACAGAATCACGGGGGCAGCGAAGGGGACAGAAGGAGAAAAAGACACAGAATCACGGGGGCAGCGAAGGGGTCAGAAGGAGAAAAAAGGCACAGAAGCACGGGGGCAGCGAAGAGGGCAGAAGGAGAAAGGCACAGAATCATGGGCGCAAAGAAGGGGACAGAAGGAGAAAAAAAGGCACAGTATCACGGGGCAGAAGGAGAAAAAAGGCAGAGAATCACGGGGGCAGAAGGAGAAAAAAGGCACAGAAACACGGGGCAGAAGGAGAAAAAAGGCACAGAATCATAAGGGCAGAAGGAGAAAAAAGGCACAGAATCACGGGGGCAGCGAAGGGGACAGAAGGAGAAAAAGACACAGAATCACGGGGGCAGCGAAGGGGACAGAAGGAGAAAAAAGGCACACAATCACGGGGGCAGCGAAGGGGGCAGAAGGAGAAAGGCACAGAATCATGGGGGCAACGAAGGGGACAGAAGGAGAAAAAAGGCACAGTATCACGGGGGCAGAAGGAGAAAAAAGGCACAGAATCACGGGGGCAGGAGAAAAAAGGCACAGAATCACAGGGGCAGCGAAGGGGACAGAAGGAGAAAAAGGCACAGAATCACGGGGGCAACGAAGGGGACAGAAGGAGAAAAAAGGCAGAGAATCACAGGCAGCGAAGGGGACAGAAGGAGAAAAAGGCACATAATCATAGGGGCAGAAGGAGAAAAAAGGCAGAGAATCACAGGGGCAGAAAAGGGGACAGAAGGAGAAAAAGGCACAGAATCACGGGGGCAACGAATGGGACAGAAGGAGAAAAAAGGCTCAGAATCAGGGGTCAGCGAAGGGGACAGAAGGAGAAAAAGCCACAGAATCAGGGGGGCAGAAGGAGAAAAAAGACACAGAATCATGTGGGCAGAAGGAGAAAAAAGGTACAGAATCACCGTGGCAGCGAAGAGGACAAAAGGAGAAAAAGGCACAGAATCACGGGGGCAGCGAAGGGTACAGAAGAAGAAAAAGGGCACAGAATCACGGGGGCAGCGAAGGGGATAGATGAAGAAAAAAAGGCACAGAATCACGGGGGCAGAAGGAGAAAAAAGGCACAGAATCACGGGGGCAGAAGGAGAAAAAAGGCACAGAAACACAGGGGCAGAAGGAGAAAAAAGGCACTGAATCATGGGGGCAGAAGGAGAAAAAAGCACAGAATCACAGGGGCAGAAGGATTAAAAAGGCATAGAATCACAGGGGCAGTGAAGGGGAAACAAGGCACGGAATCACAGGGGCAGAAGGAGCAAAAAGGCAGAGAATCACAGGGGCTGAAGGAGAAAAAAGGCACAGAATCACGGGGGCAGAAGGAGAAAAAAGAAACAGAATCACTGGGGCAACAAAGGGGGCAGAAGGAGAAAAAAGGCACAGAATCACGGGAGCAGAAGGAGAAAAAAGGCACAGAATCACGGGAGCAGAAGGAGAAAAAAGGCAAAGAATCACGGGGGCAGAAGGAGAAAAAAGAGACAGAATCACGGGGGCAGAAGGGGAAAAAAGGTACAGAATCACAGAGGCAGAAGGAGAAAAAAGCCACAGAATCACGGGGGCAATGAAAGGGACAGAAGGAGAAAAAAAGGCGCAGTATCATGGGGGCAGAAGGAGAAAAAAGGCACAGAATCACGGGGGCAGAAGGAGAAAAAAGGCACAGAATCACGGGGGCAACAAAGTGGACAGAAGGAGAAAAAAGGCACAGAATCACGGGGGCAACAAAGTGGACAGAAGGAGAAAAAAGGCACAGAATCACAGTAGCAGAAGGAGAAAAAAGGCAAAGAATCAAGGGCAGAAGGAGAAAAAAGAGACAGAATCACGGGGGCAGAAGGGGAAAAAAGGTACAGAATCACAGAGGCAGAAGGAGAAAAAAGCCACAGAATCACGGGGGCAACGAAAGGGCCAGGAGAAAAAAAGGCACAGTATCAAGGGGCAGAAGGAGAAAAAAGGCACAGAATCACGGGGGCAGAAGGAGAAAAAAGACAAAGAATCACAGAGGCAGCGAAGGGGAAAGAAGGAGAAAAAGGCACAGAATAACGTGGCAACAAAGGGGACAGAAGGAGAAAAAAGGCACACAATCACGGGGCAACGAAGGGGACAGAAGGAGAAAAAAGGCACAGAATCACTGGGCAGTGAAGGGGACAGAAGGAGAAAAAGGCACAGAATCACGGGGCAGAAGGAGAAAAAAGGCACAGAATCACGGGGGCAGAAGGAGAAAAAAGGCACAGAATCACGGGGGCAGCGAAGGGGACAGAAGGAGAAAAAGACATAGAATCACGGGGGCAGCGAAGGGGTCAGAAGGAGAAAAAAGGCACAGAAGCACGGGGGCAGCGAAGAGGGCAGAAGGAGAAAGGCACAGAATCATGGGCGCAACGAAGGGGGGCAGAAGGAGAAAAAGGCACAGAAACACGGGGCAGAAGGAGAAAAAAGGCACAGAATCATAGGGGCAGAAGGAGAAAAAAGGCACAGAATCACGGGGGCAGCGAAGGGGACAGAAGGAGAAAAAGGCACAGAATCACGGGGGCAACGAAGGGGACAGAAGGAGAAAAAAGGCACAGAATCACGGGCAGCGAAGGGGACAGAAGGAGAAAAAGGCACATAATCATAGGGGCAGAAGGAGAAAAAGGGCAGAGAATCACAGGGGCAGAAAAGGGGACAGAAGGAGAAAAAGGCACAGAATCACGGGGGCAGCGAAGGGGACAGAAGGAGAAAAAAGGCACAGAATCACGGGGGCAGCGAAGGGGGCAGAAGGAGAAAGGCACAGAATCATGGGGGCAATGAAGGGGACAGAAGGAGAAAAAAGGCACAGTATCAGGGGGGCAGAAGGAGAAAAAAGGCACAGAATCACGGGGGCAGCGAAGGGGACAGAAGGAGAAAAAGACACAGAATCACGGGGGCAGCGAAGGGGACAGAAGGAGAAAAAAGGCACAGAATCACGGGGGCAGCGAAGGGGGCAGAAGGAGAAAGGCACAGAATCATGTGGCAATGAAGGGGACAGAAGGAGAAAAAAGGCACAGTATCACGGGGCAGAAGGAGAAAAAGGCAGAGAATCACGGGGGCAGAAGGAGAAAAAAGGCACAGAATCACGGGGGCAGCGAAGGGGACAGAAGGAGAAAAAGGCACAGAATAACGGGGGCAACGAAGGGGACAGAAGGAGAAAAAAGGCACAGAATCACGGGCAGCGAAGGGGACAGAAGGAGAAAAAGGAACATAATCATAGGGGCAGAAGGAGAAAAAAGGCAGAGAATCACAGGGGCAGAAAAGGGGACAGAAGGAGAAAAAGGCACAGAATCACGGGGGCAACGAATGGGACAGAAGGAGAAAAAAGGCACAGAATCACGGGTCAGCGAAGGGGACAGAAGGAGAAAAAGGCACAGAATCAGGGGGGCAGAAGGAGAAAAAAGACACAGAATCATGTGGGCAGAAGGAGAAAAAAGGTACAGAATCACCGTGGCAGCGAAGAGGACAAAAGGAGAAAAAGGCACAGAAGCACGGGGGCAGCGAAGGGTACAGAAGAAGAAAAAGGGCACAGAATCACGGGGGCAGCGAAGGGGATAGATGGAGAAAAAAAGGCACAGCATCACGGGGGCAGAAGGAGAAAAAAGGCACAGAATCACGGGGGCAGAAGTAGAAAAAAGGCACAGAAACACAGGGGCAGAAGGAGAAAAAAGGCACTGAATCATGGGGGCAGAAGGAGAAAAAAGCACAGAATCACAGGGGCAGAAGGATAAAAAAGGCATAGAATCACAGGGGCAGTGAAGGGGAAACAAGGCACGGAATCATGGGGGCAGAAGGATAAAAAAGCAAAGAATCACAGGGGCAGAAGGAGCAAAAAGGCAGAGAATCACAGGGACTGAAGGAGAAAAAAGGCACAGAATCACGGGGGCAGAAGGAGAAAAAAGGCACAGAATTACTGGGGCAACAAAGGGGGCAGAAGGAGAAAAAAGGCACAGAATCACGGGAGCAGAAGGAGAAAAAAGGCACAGAATCACGGGAGCAGAAGGAGAAAAAAGGCAAAGAATCACGGGGGCAGAAGGAGAAAAAAGAGACAGAATCACGGGGGCAGAAGGGAAAAAAAAAGGTACAGAATCACAGAGGCAGAAGGAGAAAAAAGCCACAGAATCACGGGGGCAATGAAAGGGACAGAAGGAGAAAAAAAGGCGCAGTATCATGGGGGCAGAAGGAGAAAAAAGGCACAGAATCACGGGGCAGAAGGAGAAAAAACGGCACAGAATCACGGGGGCAACAAAGTGGACAGAAGGAGAAAAAAGGCACAGAATCACGGGAGAAGAAGAAGAAAAAAGGCACAGAATCACAGGAGCAGAAAGAGAAAAAAGGCAAAGAATCACGGGGCAGAAGGAGAAAAAAGAGACATAATCACGGGGGCAGAAGGGGAAAAAAGGTACAGAATCACAGAGGCAGAAGGAGAAAAAAGCCACAGAATCACGGGGGCAACGAAAGGGACAGGAGAAAAAAAGGCACAGTATCATGGGGCAGAAGGAGAAAAAAGGCACAGAATCACGGGGGCAGAAGGAGAAAAAAGACACAGAATCACAGAGGCAGCGAAGGGGAAAGAAGTAGAAAAAGGCACAGAATAACGTGGCAACAAAGGGGACAGAAGAGGAAAAAAGGCACAGAATCACGGGGCAACGAAGGGGACAGAAGGAGAAAAAAGGCACAGAATCACTGGGCAGCGAAGGGGACAGAAGGAGAAAAAGGCACAGAATCACGGGGGCAGAAGGAGAAAAAAGGCACAGAATCACGGGGGCAGAAGGAGAAAAAAGGCACAGAATCACGGGGCAGCGAAATGGACAGAAGGAGAAAAAGACACATAATCACGGGGGCAGCGAAGGGGTGAGAAGGAGAAAAAAGGCACAGAAGCACGGGGGCAGCGAAGAGGGCAGAAGAGAAAGGCACAGAATCATGGGCGCAACGAAGGGGACAGAAGGAGAAAAAAAGGTACAGTATCACTGGGCAGAAGGAGATAAAAGGCAGAGAATCACGGGGGCAGAAGGAGAAAAAAGGCACAGAAACACGGAGCAGAAGGAGAAAAAAGGCACAGAATCATAGGGGCAGAAGGAGAAAAAAGGCACAGAATCACTGGGGCAGCGAAGGGGACAGAAGGAGAGAAAGACACAGAATCACGGGGGCAGCGAAGGGGACAGAAGGAGAAAAAAGGCACAGAATCACGGGGGCAGCGAAGGGGGCAGAAGGAGAAAGGCACAGAATCATGGGGGCAATGAAGGGGACAGAAGGAGAAAAAAGGCACAGTATCACGGGCAGAAGGAGAAAAAAGGCAGAGAAACACGGGGGCAGAAGGAGAAAAAAGGCACAGAATCACGGGGCAGGAGAAAAAAGGCACAGAATCACAGGGGCAGCGAAGGGGACAGAATGAGAAAAAGGCACAGAATCACGGGGGCAACGAAGGGGACAGAAGGAGAAAAAAGGCACAGAATCACGGGCAGCGAAGGGGACAGAAGGAGAAAAAGGCACATAATCATAGGGGCAGAAGGGGAAAAAAGGCAGAGAATCACAGGGGCAGAAAAGGGGACAGGAGGAGAAAAAGGCACAGAATCACTGGGGCAACGAAGGGGACAGAAGGAGAAAAAAGGCACAGAATCACTGGGCAGCGAAGGGGACAGAAGGAGAAAAAGGCACAGAATCACGGGGGCAGAAGGAGAAAAAAGGCACAGAATCACGGGGGCAGAAGGAGAAAAAGGCACAGAATCACGGGGCAGCGAAGGGGACAGAAGGAGAAAAAGACACAGAATCACGGGGGCAGAAGGAGAAAAAAGGCACAGAATCACGGGGGCAGAAGGAGAAAAAGGCACAGAATCACGGGGCAGCGAAGGGGTCAGAAGGAGAAAAAAGGCACAGAAGCACGGGGGCAGCGAAGAGGGCAGAAGGAGAAAGGCACAGAATCATGGGCGCAACGAAGGGGACAGAAGGAGAAAAAAGGTATAGTATCACGAGGCAGAATGAGAAAAAAGGCAGAGAATCACGGGGGCAGAAGGAGAAAAAAGGCACAGAAACACGGGGCAGAAGGAGAAAAAAGGCACAGAATCATAGGGGCAGAAGGAGAAAAAAGGCACAGAATCACTGGGGCAGCGAAGGGGACAGAAGGAGAAAAAGACACAGAATCACGGGGGCAGCGAAGGGGACAGAAGGAGAAAAAAGGCACAGAATCACGGGGGCAGCGAAGGGGGCAGAAGGAGAAAGGCACAGAATCATGGGGGCAATGAAGGGGACAGAAGGAGAAAAAAGGCACAGTATCACGGGGCAGAAGGAGAAAAAAGGCAGAGAATCACGGGGCAGAAGGAGAAAAAAGGCACAGAATCACGGGGGCAGGAGAAAAAAGGCACAGAATCACAGGGGCAGCGAAGTGGACAGAAGGAGAAAAAGGCACGGAATCACGGGGGCAACGAAGGGGACAGAAGGAGAAAAAAGGCACAGAATCACGGGCAGCGAAGGGGACAGAAGGAGAAAAAGGCACATAATCATAGGGGCAGAAGGAGAAAAAAGGCAGAGAATCACAGGGGCAGAAAAGGGGACAGAAGGAGAAAAAGGCACAGAATCACGGGGGCAACGAATGGGACAGAAGGAGAAAAAAGGCACAGAATCACGGGTCAGAGAAGGGGACAGAAGGAGAAAAAGGCTCAGAATCAGGGGGCAGAAGGAGAAAAAAGACACAGAATCATGTGGGCAGAAGGAGAAAAAAGGTACAGAATCACCGTGGCAGCGAAGAGGACAAAAGGAGAAAAAGGCACAGAATCACGGGGGCAGTGAAGGGTACAGAAGAAGAAAAAGGGTACAGAATCACGGGGGCAGCGAAGGGGATAGATGGAGAAAAAAAGGCACAGAATCATGGGGGCAGAAGGAGAAAAAAGGCACAGAATCACGGGGGCAGAAGGAGAAAAAAGGCATAGAAACACAGGGGCAGAAGGAGAAAAAAGGCACTGAATCATGGGGGCAGAAGGAGAAAAAAGTACAGAGTCACAGGGGCAGAAGGATAAAAAAGGCATAGAATCACAGGGGCAGTGAAGGGGAAACAAGGCACGGAATCACAGGGGCAGAAGGAGCAAAAAGGCAGAGAATCACAGGGGCTGAAGGAGAAAAAAGGCACAGAATCACGGGGGCAGAAGGAGAAAAAAGGCACAGAATCACTGGGGCAACATAGGGGGCAGAAGGAGAAAAAAGGCACATAATCACGGGAGCAGAAGGAGAAAAAAGGCACAGAATCACGGGAGCAGAAGGAGAAAAAAGGCAAACACGGGGGGCAGAAGGAGAAAAAAAGGAGACACGAATCACGGGGGCAGAAGGGGAAAAAGGTACAGAATCACAGAGGCAGAAGGAGAAAAAAGCCACAGAATCACGGGGGCAATGAAAGGGGACAGAAGGAGAAAAAAAGGCGCAGTATCATAGGGGCAGAAGGAGAAAAAAGGCACAGAATCACGGGGGCAGAAGGAGAAAAAAGGCACAGAATCACGGGGGCAACAAAGTGGACAGAAGGAGAAAAAAGGCACAGAATCACGGGCGAAAAAGGAGAAAAAAGGCACAGAATCACAGGAGCAGAAGGAGAAAAAAGGCAAAGAATCACGGGGCAGAAGGAGAAAAAAGAGACAGAATCACGGGGCAGAAGGGGAAAAAAGGTACAGAATCACATAGGCAGAAGGAGAAAAAAGCCACAGAATCACGGGGGCAACGAAAGGGACAGGAGAAAAAAAGGCCCAGTATCATGGGGCAGAAGGAGAAAAAAGGCACAGAATCACGGGGGCAGAAGGAGAAAAAAGACACAGAATCACAGAGGCAGCGAAGGGGAAAGAAGTAGAAAAGGCACAGAATAACGTGGCAACAAAGGGGACAGAAGGAGAAAAAAAGGCACAGAATCACGGGGCAGCAAAGGGGACAGAAGGAGAAAAATGCAGAGAATCACAGGTGCAGCCAAGGGGAAAGAAGGAGAAAAAGGCACAGAAGCACGGGGCAGCAAAGGGGCCAGATGGAGAAAAAAGACAGAATCACGGGGGGAGCGAAGGGGACCGAAGGAGAAAAAAGGCACAGAATCACGGGGGCAGAAGGAGAAAAAAGGCACAGAATCACGGGGGCAGGAGAAAAAAGGCACAGAATCACAGGGGCAGCGAAGGGACAGAAGGAGAAAAAGGCACAGAATCACGGGGGCAACGAAGGGGACAGAAGGAGAAAAAGGCACAGAATCACGGGCAGCGAAGGGGACAGAAGGAGAAAAAGGCACATAATCATAGGGGCAGAAGGAGAAAAAAGGCAGAGAATCACAGGGGCTGAAGGAGAAAATAAGGCACAGAAATCACGGGGGCAGAAGGAGAAAAAAGGCACAGAATCACTGGGGCAACATAGGGGGCAGAAGGAGAAAAAAGGCACATAAATCAGGGAGCAGAAGGAGAAAAAAGGCACAGAATCACGGGAGCAGAAGGAGAAAAAAGGCAAAGAATCACGGGGGCAGGAAGGAGAAAAAAGAGACAGAATCACGGGGCAGAAGGGGAAAAAAGGTACAGAATCACAGAGGCAGAAGGAGAAAAAAGCCACAGAATCACGGGGGCAATGAAAGGGACAGAAGGAGAAAAAAGGCGCAGTATCATAGGGGCAGAAGGAGAAAAAAGGCACAGAATCACGGGGGCAGAAGGAGAAAAAGGCACAGAATCACGGGGGCAACAAAGTGGACAGAAGGAGAAAAAAGGCACAGAATCACGGGCGAAAAAGGAGAAAAAAGGCACAGAATCACAGGAGCAGAAGGAGAAAAAAGGCAAAGAATCACGGGGCAGAAGGAGAAAAAAGAGACAGAATCACGGGGCAGAAGGGGAAAAAAGGTACAGAATCACATAGGCAGAAGGAGAAAAAAGCCACAGAATCACGGGGGCAACGAAAGGGACAGGAGAAAAAAAGGCACAGTATCATGGGGCAGAAGGAGAAAAAAGCACAGAATCACGGGGGCAGAAGGAGAAAAAAGACACAGAATCACAGAGGCGAGCGAAGGGGAAAGAAGTAGAAAAAGGCACAGAATAACGTGGGCAACAAAGGGGACAGAAGGAGAAAAAAGGCACAGAATCACGGGGCAGCAAATGGGACAGAAGGAGAAAAAATGCAGAGAATCACAGGGGCAGCCAAGGGAAAGAAGGAGAAAAAGGCACAGAATCACGGGGCAGCAAAGGGGCCAGAAGGAGAAAAAAGACAGAATCACGGGGGGAGCGAAGGGGACCGAAGGAGAAAAAGGCACAGAATCACGGGGGCAGAAGGAGAAAAAAGGCACAGAATCACGGGGGCAGAAGGAGAAAAAAGACACAGAATCACAGAGGCAGCGAAGGGGAAAGAAGTAGAAAAAGGCACAGAATAACGTGGCAACAAAGGGGACAGAAGAGGAAAAAAGGCACAGAATCACGGGGCAACGAAGGGGACAGAAGGAGAAAAAGGCACAGATCACTGGGCAGCGAAGGGGACAGAAGGAGAAAAAGGCACAGAATCACGGGGGCAGAAGGAGAAAAAAGGCACAGAATCACGGGGGCAGAAGGAGAAAAAAGGCACAGAATCACGGGGCAGCGAAATGGACAGAAGGAGAAAAGACACATAATCACGGGGGCAGCGAAGGGGTGAGAAGGAGAAAAAAGGCACAGAAGCAACGGGGGCAGCGAAGAGGGGCAGAAGAGAAAGGCACAGAATCATGGGCGCAACGAAGGGGACAGAAGGAGAAAAAAAGGTACAGTATCACTGGGCAGAAGGAGATAAAAGGCAGAGAATTCACGGGGGCAGAAGGAGAAAAAAGGCACAGAAACACGGAGCAGAAGGAGAAAAAAGGCACAGAATCATAGGGGCAGAAGGAGAAAAAAGGCACAGGATCACTGGGGCAGCGAAGGGGACAGAAAGGAGAGAAAGACACAGAATCACGGGGGCAGCGAAGGGGACAGAAGGAGAAAAAAGGCACAGAATCACGGGGGCAGCGAAGGGGGCAGAAGGAGAAAGGCACAGAATCATGGGGGCAATGAAGGGGACAGAAGGAGAAAAAAGGCACAGTATGTATCACGGGCAGAAGGAGAAAAAAGGCAGAGAAACACGGGGGCAGAAGGAGAAAAAAGGCACAGAATCACGGGGCAGGAGAAAAAAGGCACAGAATCACAGGGGCAGCGAAGGGGACAGAATGAGAAAAAGGCACAGAATCACGGGGGCAACGAAGGGGACAGAAGGAGAAAAAAGGCACAGAATCACGGGCAGCGAAGGGGACAGAAGGAGAAAAAGGCACATAATCATAGGGGCAGAAGGGGAAAAAAGGCAGAGAATCACAGGGGCAGAAAAGGGGACAGGAGGAGAAAAAGGCACAGAATCACTGGGGCAACGAAGGGGACAGAAGGAGAAAAAAGGCACAGAATCACTGGGCAGCGAAGGGGACAGAAGGAGAAAAAGGCACAGAATCACGGGGGCAGAAGGAGAAAAAAGGCACAGAATCACGGGGGCAGAAGGAGAAAAAGGCACAGAATCACGGGGCAGCGAAGGGGACAGAAGGAGAAAAAGACACAGAATCACGGGGGCAGAAGGAGAAAAAAGGCACAGAATCACGGGGGCAGAAGGAGAAAAAGGCACAGAATCACGGGGCAGCGAAGGGGTCAGAAGGAGAAAAAAGGCACAGAAGCACGGGGGCAGCGAAGAGGGCAGAAGGAGAAAGGCACAGAATCATGGGCGCAACGAAGGGGACAGAAGGAGAAAAAAGGTATAGTATCACGAGGCAGAATGAGAAAAAAGGCAGAGAATCACGGGGGCAGAAGGAGAAAAAAGGCACAGAAACACGGGGCAGAAGGAGAAAAAAGGCACAGAATCATAGGGGCAGAAGGAGAAAAAAGGCACAGAATCACTGGGGCAGCGAAGGGGACAGAAGGAGAAAAAGACACAGAATCACGGGGGCAGCGAAGGGGACAGAAGGAGAAAAAAGGCACAGAATCACGGGGGCAGCGAAGGGGGCAGAAGGAGAAAGGCACAGAATCATGGGGGCAATGAAGGGGACAGAAGGAGAAAAAAGGCACAGTATCACGGGGCAGAAGGAGAAAAAAGGCAGAGAATCACGGGGCAGAAGGAGAAAAAAGGCACAGAATCACGGGGGCAGGAGAAAAAAGGCACAGAATCACAGGGGCAGCGAAGTGGACAGAAGGAGAAAAAGGCACGGAATCACGGGGGCAACGAAGGGGACAGAAGGAGAAAAAAGGCACAGAATCACGGGCAGCGAAGGGGACAGAAGGAGAAAAAGGCACATAATCATAGGGGCAGAAGGAGAAAAAAGGCAGAGAATCACAGGGGCAGAAAAGGGGACAGAAGGAGAAAAAGGCACAGAATCACGGGGGCAACGAATGGGACAGAAGGAGAAAAAAGGCACAGAATCACGGGTCAGAGAAGGGGACAGAAGGAGAAAAAGGCTCAGAATCAGGGGGCAGAAGGAGAAAAAAGACACAGAATCATGTGGGCAGAAGGAGAAAAAAGGTACAGAATCACCGTGGCAGCGAAGAGGACAAAAGGAGAAAAAGGCACAGAATCACGGGGGCAGTGAAGGGTACAGAAGAAGAAAAAGGGTACAGAATCACGGGGGCAGCGAAGGGGATAGATGGAGAAAAAAAGGCACAGAATCATGGGGGCAGAAGGAGAAAAAAGGCACAGAATCACGGGGGCAGAAGGAGAAAAAAGGCATAGAAACACAGGGGCAGAAGGAGAAAAAAGGCACTGAATCATGGGGGCAGAAGGAGAAAAAAGTACAGAGTCACAGGGGCAGAAGGATAAAAAAGGCATAGAATCACAGGGGCAGTGAAGGGGAAACAAGGCACGGAATCACAGGGGCAGAAGGAGCAAAAAGGCAGAGAATCACAGGGGCTGAAGGAGAAAAAAGGCACAGAATCACGGGGGCAGAAGGAGAAAAAAGGCACAGAATCACTGGGGCAACATAGGGGGCAGAAGGAGAAAAAAGGCACATAATCACGGGAGCAGAAGGAGAAAAAAGGCACAGAATCACGGGAGCAGAAGGAGAAAAAAGGCAAAGAATCACGGGGGCAGAAGGAGAAAAAAGAGACAGAATCACGGGGGCAGAAGGGGAAAAAAGGTACAGAATCACAGAGGCAGAAGGAGAAAAAAGCCACAGAATCACGGGGGCAATGAAAGGGACAGAAGGAGAAAAAAAGGCGCAGTATCATAGGGGCAGAAGGAGAAAAAAGGCACAGAATCACGGGGGCAGAAGGAGAAAAAAGGCACAGAATCACGGGGGCAACAAAGTGGACAGAAGGAGAAAAAAGGCACAGAATCACGGGCGAAAAAGGAGAAAAAAGGCACAGAATCACAGGAGCAGAAGGAGAAAAAAGGCAAAGAATCACGGGGCAGAAGGAGAAAAAAGAGACAGAATCACGGGGCAGAAGGGGAAAAAAGGTACAGAATCACATAGGCAGAAGGAGAAAAAAGCCACAGAATCACGGGGGCAACGAAAGGGACAGGAGAAAAAAAGGCACAGTATCATGGGGCAGAAGGAGAAAAAAGGCACAGAATCACGGGGGCAGAAGGAGAAAAAAGACACAGAATCACAGAGGCAGCGAAGGGGAAAGAAGTAGAAAAAGGCACAGAATAACGTGGCAACAAAGGGGACAGAAGGAGAAAAAAGGCACAGAATCACGGGGCAGCAAAGGGGACAGAAGGAGAAAAATGCAGAGAATCACAGGGGCAGCCAAGGGGAAAGAAGGAGAAAAAGGCACAGAATCACGGGGCAGCAAAGGGGCCAGAAGGAGAAAAAAGACAGAATCACGGGGGGAGCGAAGGGGACCGAAGGAGAAAAAAGGCACAGAATCACGGGGGCAGAAGGAGAAAAAAGGCACAGAATCACGGGGGCAGGAGAAAAAAGGCACAGAATCACAGGGGCAGCGAAGGGGACAGAAGGAGAAAAAGGCACAGAATCACGGGGGCAACGAAGGGGACAGAAGGAGAAAAAAGGCACAGAATCACGGGCAGCGAAGGGGACAGAAGGAGAAAAAGGCACATAATCATAGGGGCAGAAGGAGAAAAAAGGCAGAGAATCACAGGGGCAGAAAAGGGGACAGAAGGAGAAAAAGGCACAGAATCACGGGGGCAACGAATGGGACAGAAGGAGAAAAAAGGCACAGAATCACGGGTCAGAGAAGGGGACAGAAGGAGAAAAAGGCTCAGAATCAGGGGGCAGAAGGAGAAAAAAGACACAGAATCATGTGGGCAGAAGGAGAAAAAAGGTACAGAATCACCGTGGCAGCGAAGAGGACAAAAGGAGAAAAAGGCACAGAATCACGGGGGCAGCGAAGGGTACAGAAGAAGAAAAAGGGTACAGAATCACGGGGCAGCGAAGGGGATAGATGGAGAAAAAAAGGCACAGAATCATGGGGGCAGAAGGAGAAAAAAGGCACAGAATCACGGGGGCAGAAGGAGAAAAAAGGCATAGAAACACAGGGGCAGAAGGAGAAAAAAGGCACTGAATCATGGGGGCAGAAGGAGAAAAAAGCACAGAATCACAGGGGCAGAAGGATAAAAAAGGCATAGAATCACAGGGGCAGTGAAGGGGAAACAAGGCACGGAATCACAGGGGCAGAAGGAGCAAAAAGGCCGAGAATCACAGGGCTGAAGGAGAAAAAAGGCACAGAATCACGGGGCAGAAGGAGAAAAAAGGCACAGAATCACTGGGGCAACAAAGGGGGCAGAAGGAGAAAAAAGGCACATAATCACGGGAGCAGAAGGAGAAAAAAGGCACAGAATCACGGGAGCAGAAGGAGAAAAAAGGCAAAGAATCACGGGGGCAGAAGGAGAAAAAAGAGACAGAATCACGGGGGCAGAAGGGGAAAAAAGGTACAGAATCACAGAGGCAGAAGGAGAAAAAAGCCACAGAATCACGGGGGCAATGAAAGGGACAGAAGGAGAAAAAAAGGCGCAGTATCATGGGGGCAGAAGGAGAAAAAAGGCACAGAATCACGGGGGCAGAAGGAGAAAAAAGGCACAGAATCACGGGGGCAACAAAGTGGACAGAAGGAGAAAAAAGGCACAGAATCACGGGCGAAGAAGGAGAAAAAAGGCACAGAATCACAGGAGCAGAAGGAGAAAAAAGGCAAAGAATCACGGGGCAGAAGGAGAAAAAAGAGACAGAATCACGGGGCAGAAGGGGAAAAAAGGTACAGAATCACATAGGCAGAAGGAGAAAAAAGCCACAGAATCACGGGGGCAACGAAAGGGACAGGAGAAAAAAGGCACAGTATCATGGGGCAGAAGGAGAAAAAAGGCACAGAATCACGGGGGCAGAAGGAGAAAAAAGACACAGAATCACAGAGGCAGTGAAGGGGAAAGAAGTAGAAAAAGGCACAGAATAACGTGGCAACAAAGGGGACAGAAGGAGAAAAAAGGCACAGAATCACGGGGCAGCAAAGGGGACAGAAGGAGAAAAATGCAGAGAATCACAGGGGCAGCCAAGGGGAAAGAAGGAGAAAAAGGCACAGAATCACGGGGCAGCAAAGGGGCCAGAAGGAGAAAAAAGACAGAATCACGGGGGGAGCGAAGGGGACCGAAGGAGAAAAAAGGCACAGAATCACGGGGGCAGAAGGAGAAAAAAGGCACAGAATCACGGGGGCAGGAGAAAAAAGGCACAGAATCACAGGGGCAGCGAAGGGGACAGAAGGAGAAAAAGGCACAGAATCACGGGGGCAACGAAGGGGAAAGGAGAAAAAAGGCACAGAATCACGGGCAGCGAAGGGGACAGAAGGAGAAAAAAGGCACATAATCATAGGGGCAGAAGGAGAAAAAAGGCAGAGAAATCACAGGGGCAGAAAAGGGGACAGAAGGAGAAAAAGGCACAGAATCACGGGGGCAACGAATGGGACAGAAGGAGAAAAAAGGCACAGAATCACGGGTCAGAGAAGGGGACAGAAGGAGAAAAAGGCTCAGAAATCAGGGGCAAAAGGAGAAAAAAAGACACAGAATCATGTGGGCAGAAGGAGAAAAAAGGTACAGAATCACCGTGGCAGCGAGAGGACAAAAGGAGAAAAAGGCACAGAATCACGGGGGCAGCGAAGGGTACAGAAGAAGAAAAAGGGTACAGAATCACGGGGGCAGCGAAGGGGATAGATGGAGAAAAAAAGGCACAGAATCACGGGGGCAGAAGGAGAAAAAGGCACAGAATCACGGGGGCAGAAGGAGAAAAAAGGCATAGAAATACAGGGGCAGAAGGAGAAAAAAGGCACTGAATCATGGTGGCAGAAGGAGAAAAAAGCACAGAATCACAGGGGCAGAAGGATAAAAAAGGCATAGAATCACAGGGGCAGTGAAGGGGAAACAAGGCACGGAATCACAGGGGCAGAAGGAGCAAAAAGGCAGAGAATCACAGGGGCTGAAGAAGAAAAAAGGCACAGAATCACGGGGGCAGAAGGAGAAAAAAGGCACAGAATCACTGGGGCAACAAAGAGGGCAGAAGGAGAAAAAAGGCACATAATAACGGGAGCAGAAGGAGAAAAAAGGCACAGAATCACGGGAGCAGAAGGAGAAAAAAGGCAAAGAATCACGGGGGCAGAAGGAGAAAAAAGAGACAGAATCACGGGGGCAGAAGGGGAAAAAAGGTACAGAATCACAGAGGCAGAAGGAGAAAAAAGCCACAGAATCACGGGGCAATGAAAGGGACAGAAGGAGAAAAAAGGCGCAGTATCATGGGGGCAGAAGGAGAAAAAAGGCACAGAATCACGGGGGCAGAAGGAGAAAAAAGGCACAGAATCACGGGGGCAACAAAGTGGACAGAAGGAGAAAAAAGGCACAGAATCATGGGCGAAGAAGGAGAAAAAAGGCACAGGAGCAGAAGGAGAAAAAAGGCAAAGAATCACGGGGCAGAAGGAGAAAAAAGAGACAGAATCACGGAGCAGAAGGGGAAAAAAGGTACAGAATCACATAGGCAGAAGGAGAAAAAAGCCACAGAATCACGAGGGCAACGAAAGGGACAGGAGAAAAAAAGGCACAGTATCATGGGGCAGAAGGAGAAAAAAGGCACAGAATCACGGGGGCAGAAGGAGAAAAAAGACACAGAATCACAGAGGCAGCGAAGGGGAAAGAAGTAAAAAAAGGCACAGAATAACGTGGCAACAAAGGGGACAGAAGGAGAAAAAAGGCACAGAATCACGGGGCAGCAAAGGGGACAGAAGGAGAAAAATGCAGAGAATCACAGGGGCAGCCAAGGGGAAAGAAGGAGAAAAAGGCAAAGAATCACGGGGCAGCAAAGGGGCCAGAAGGAGAAAAAAGGCACAGAATCACGGGGGCAGCGAAGGGTACAGAAGAAGAAAAAGGGCACATAATCACGGGGGCAGCGAAGGGGACGGAAGGAGAAAGGTACAGAATCATGGGGGCAACGAAGGGGAAAGAAGGAGAAAAAAAGGCACAGAATCACGGGGGCAGAGGGAGAAAAAAGGCACAGAATCATGGGGCAGAAGGAGAAAAAACAACAGCAGTCACGAACACTAAGAGAGTGCAATACAATGGAATGACAAATGACAAACAAACCTAAGGCCTACCACTGGCCACCAGGGATGAGGCGCTGGTGGTAGCCTGCGGGTGGGGCAGGGACACACAGGCGGTGCTGTGCGGAGGTGGAGCGACCTACCTGGTGGGGTCAAGGGTCGGAACAACCACTTCTGAAATGAGATCTGTCGGTCAGACCGACCCAGACAAGCCCACAGGGGCTTAGCGACCAACATCATACTAAACCCCTATATTTTATTTGAAGGATGAAAACCGGTTGGGAATAACAGCATTTTTTCATATAGATTTGAATGAGCAAATATGTACTGCGCTTATGATACCTGAATTGCATTTTAACATACAAAAACATCATTTTTTCTTAATGCAGATGTAATGCACTTTTAGGTATTTCATTTATTTTTAGCCGTTTGTTTTCTGTTAATAATTCCTTAGAACCTCTCTAAAACAACAATGAATATCATGAATAAGCTGATACCACATGAAAATAAAAGGTTTATCTTTATCTATTACCATTCCACCTAGATCCTATTTGAAATTCATGACATCGTCTGCTGTCTTTTCAAACTAATGGTTAAAAAGTAGTCAAAATATTTTGCCAATAGTTGAAAGATCAAGTATTTAAATATAATTGATCCTAGGTAGGTTTGTGTATAATGCTGTGGCTCTTCAGAAAGATATGTGGAAGTTGAATAACTAAATATTTTTATTTGAAGAAGATTTAAATGTTTCTTTAATAGATTATTTAGCCACTGCTTCCTTCAAGATGTATTCTGTTACTCTACCTGTGAGAAAGTGTCCCCTATTGCGTGGTCACCTTCATTTGTTGCTGAATTTTATTGCTGGTTTCAGACTCTGCATACTGGGACGCCCCTGTCAGTTCCCATGCATGTGCTTCAACCTCTTAAACATGAAGAAATTGGCTAATCACGGATTGGCATAATTAACTCTTGTATAATGGCATAGTATATGGTCGAGAAATACACCCATGGCATGGAAAGTGAAATGTCACACGTGGACTGCAGCACTTATTGTGCCGTCCACTAGTATGACACAGGAAACACAGCTTCAGGCCTACCACTATAGCCTGAAGTCTGCAGTTTAAACCTGCAGTCCGCCCTGTCAAAATAATCCTTTTGATGGGGGAAACCTTCCTTTTAAATTATTCACTGCTATGTGGACCTTGTAGGCCAAAACGTAGGGTCTCTGGTAATTGAAAGTTGAACATGTATTAATATAAGATAAAACTTTCCCTACTGTGACTAGAACAATCTAACTGGCCCATAGAGAAACACCGGGAAACAATATTAAATTTAAATTCTGATATGACTGCCAACATATGTGGTTAGGTAAACCATCATTCCTCACCATTGACCCACAAAGAGTTCTTTTAAAGATATATTAAATGTACCTGTGAATAAAAGGAAATATTTGGATCTACCCTTAGATATTTTTAAGTATTACTTCTGGATCCCTGTGATTGTCCTGAAAAAGATCATTTAAGAAATCCCTTTAAAGTTGAGTCCACCAGAGCAGTTTTATTGTGCTTTGCCTATACGGCCCACTGTAGCTCTCTCCTACTTCTTGCATACATTACAAAGTTACATTTTTACTTTTGTGCCACAATATTATTTTAGAAATAGACTGCACATTATTTTGTTATTTAGCTCTTCTGCTGGGATTCAGTTTGAACATTTCGTACAAGGTCAAATAACACTGTACCCCAATTTTCTCTATGGTCAGCCAGTAACACACCTAACATATAGACATAACTAAGAGACCCAGCTGCTTTTTTTGAGAATGGCGGTTCTTGTCATATAAGTAGAGACAAATTTCTCGTAGAGGAAGGACCCCGGGAATGAGCTTGCACAATTTCAGATCTGCACCATCTAACTCCAAATGCCAAGTATGGGGCCCAACTCTAATCCCAGAGACTTGTGATATATCAGTTGCGCTCCCATAGTGAGGTTAGGCTTAGGCAAATATGTAATTCACAATGGTAGGGCTTTTAAATATTTATTTAATTGTGTATAGTCAGTTGATGATGCTGATCACGTTAGTAAGTTGCATATATTTCCTGATTGCAGCACAGTTGTTTCATGACAGAGCACAATAGTTTTAATATATAATGTAAACCTTCCTTGTGTATTTCAGTTGTTTATTATGGACATGAGTGAGTGAGAGAACAAAGGTGTTTACCTGTTACAGTGGTTCCCTGAGGGGGCTAGAGTGTTGTGTTCTGGGGTGCTCACTTACTTGTTACTATGGAGAATTTAGGAGGGCAAGTAGGCAGTACATGAGCAAGGCCTGGACAAAGCACAGGGCAGAGTCCTCTGGACAGGAGGTGGAAGTTGATACATATACAGTAGCCTCACTCTCAAGGGCACTTTGAAAGTTTAACCCAAAAAAGAAAATAACAAAACGATGCTTTTTGCACAAAAATATTATCCAAACCATCAACTGTGGTAAAAATGTTTACACAAGATGACTGTTTTTTTAACATCATTCTTTTTGTTGGAATTTTCAAAATCATAACATTACATCGGGCCATTCCGCCCTTCCCTCTTGCATTATACAGTGTACCGCTATAAGAGAATACAGTTGCTTCAAACAGCATCATTGATCATGTTCATACAGTAAACAACAAAAACCCAAATCTCTTATAACTCCCTCCCTCCCTGCCCTCCCCCCAAATATTAATGGTACACAGGGTTTCACTACAACATGTTTGAGTGTATTGTTTGCCTGGTCTGTTCCAAGAGCTCTTAGAGAATTTTGCCCCATGTTTCCTAAACTTGAAAGAGGTAAAGTGCCCGTGTATGAGTGGGACATGCAAACTGGGGAAGACCCCATGAGAAATACTCCACCAGGGGTCACCACATATATTCAAAGTTCTTAAAGGTGTCTGCTAGTACGCCCACCATTTTATCCATAGAGAGAGTGAGGTTCTGTAATTCTCGAGTCTGACTCCATTTTGTTCTGTGCCACCATTTTGTGTTGCCCTCACGTAGGCCTGTAAAGGTAGCCTGGCGAACAAAGTGGCCTGGCCTTCTTAGTTCATGTATACATTAACTAGGTTTCTTTTGATTCTGAAATGAACTGTAAGAAACTGACCTCTTCACCTGAAACTGACCTCGCAAAGCCAATTTCCCTGATCGATCTTTGTCTGAGATTGCCAATCAATGTTCAGGATATCGTTAACTTTTTAGTTTCCTTGCACATGCCTTATCTTGTTCAAGATCTGTTACTGTTTCTTTTTTATGTTTCTTCATTACATGGGTTATGCTTTCAATTATAGGTTTGTCCGGCTTGTGGAGATTGAATTTGGGACATTCCTAATAATTAACTTTTGGGTTGAGATACTGTAAATTGAGTTTTTGCTATGTGATACTTTGTTTGAAAATATATCTTATTGGCTAGAATTTCGTGCAGTGGGTGTACATTTATGTGAATATTGGGTATAAAAGGAGACGTCTTTTCTTAGTAAAATGAGCAGTCTCCTGAGAATTTACACCGTGATGTATTTCTAGGATCACTGTTACTAGCTGCAGCTAATAAACTTGGTCTCTGACGCCATCCAGAAGTATTCCGTGTGTTTGAATACCAAGACAGGTGAACTCGATGATCTTAGGCGTGCCCCTGACGCCGCTGGGTTAAACCCCGGTTCTTCAACTGGTGCCCAACGTGGGGTGACTTCAGCGGTACTGGTCCAAGCCCGAAGATTGTGAGGAGCCCCATGAGGAAATTCTGGAGGACGGCCGCCACTTCATTGACCTCTGTATGTCGACGTGGACCAAAGGTTTTTTCTGCGAGGTTTCCCCTTTCCGACGGCTGTGAAGGACTGCTGCCCTGACTGTCGCCCTGTCTTGGACCCTCTTGTGATGATTTGTAAGGCGAGATATTAGACGGTCTTCTGGTGGCGTGACAGACATTTTGGTTAAGTATAAGTGGGTCGCTCCCACGACTTTGTTTTGTTTCTTGGTTTTGATTCGGCCATTGCAATAGTCGAAACCGAGGGGTTCGTATATTTACGAGTGTATCATTTTTGATAACCCCTTGAAGTTTGAAACAAGACTAGTAAACTAAAGATGCCTGGTTTTGGTAAAATTAGGAGATGGTTTTGTTGTAGTTGTAATAAGGATTCCCGATTGGAGGACTCATGTCCGATATCTCCGGTTGGAACTCCAACTTATGAGCTTTATTCAAAGCATGGTGTGGGTCCCATTACCTTTAATGAAGTATGGGTCTGTTATACAAGGAAAGATGGTGTCTTACGATGGCCCCAACATGGTAGTTTTGAATCAGATGTTTTAGATAACCTAGAAGTTGCGCTATTTAAGAAGAAAGCCCGGCCGGCGATGTTTGACTCTTTCCGCCTTTGGCGTAAGGAAGCCAAACAGCGAGACATTAAGCAAGCTAAGAGAGATAGGAAGGAAAGGAATATGTCGGTAATGCAAGCCGCTAGGCAGTTTAAGGAAGATGAAGAAGATCGTGCGATTGAAGTGTCAGATAGACAACATTGCATGGCCATTGACAAATGTTACCCGGCTTTGCCACCCCCCCTTTCAAACGTGACTGAAGACCCTGAAAAGGATCCTTTGATGTCACATTTACTGAGATTACCACCCCTTTATGTGCAGGGTGCAACTGTACCTCCGTTACCTCCAGTTGTTGCACCCCTTGTTGTTGTTCAACCCCCTGCTATTGTTCAGCCATCTGTTGCTTCACAGGTGATTCTTCCTCACGCGGCGCAGCCCCCTCCAGGGCCGCCAGCTTTGTCACCAGCCTTGCCTCAAACTCCTTTGCCTTACACTCCTTTACTTCGACTTCTCTTATTTCTGTCCCTACGTCTCTCTTGCCTCAAAACACTTTGTCTCCTGTCCTCATGTCAACTTCTTCTCCTTCTACTCGGCAACGAATGACTGAGACTGTCACTAGTCTTTTGTCTCCTCTCTTTGGGTCACTGAATGTGACCCCTGTTTCTGAAAGTAAGCAGAGACGTAGTCAGCTTCCTGGTCTCGAAGAGCGGGCAGTGTTAGATCTCCTTGCTCGTAGATGGGTTTCTAATGCCTCCAAGTACAGTCCACAAGTAGTTATGGATATCTTCCTACAGTGGGAGGCACTAAAACAAAGGTATGTTTTTGATGTCATGTGTACCTTCCTTCGTCAGGAATGGGAAGATAATGAGTTGGGTTCGATTCCACTGGAATTGATTAATGTTCAGTCTGAATTTGCTAAAGGAACGATAGTGGGTTCCGATGTTGAGGAAGCGGTAGAGACACTACTCACTTTTAGGTCTAGACTTCCACCTCAGTTATTGTTCGAACCTGACCCTTCTGTTAAGAGAAAAGTGAAGCAGTATCCTATGAGAGAGGTTCCCCCTGTATGGAGAGAGGCAGTTGTGGCTGATGCCGTTCATGGTATTGTGGCTGCACCGGCTCATTTTCAGCGAGTGAGGGTGCATGTCCCTTGGAAGAGAGCTGAGGTCCTGGCTCTTGATCAGACCTTGCCTGACCCTTGTAAAAATCCTGCTGGTTATTACAAGGAGTTGTCTGAGACAGTTGATGTGTGTGTTATGAATTTAGCTGACATAGATATGTTGATGGGTAATGTAGTTCCTCAACCCTTGTGAAGATCCGTCACGAGGATCACGCGCCAGAGTTAGGAGATATGTGGGTTAATATTACTGCTGCAGATGGTCGGCAGATAGGAGGTGCCAAACCTGAACCCTTAGTTGCAGAACTACCTGGTAGAATTATTAATTTAATGAAAAGTATGATGCCTCCTTTGCGGATGAATTCGGACAAGTTAGCAGCATGCAAACAATGAAAGATGAGAGTGTGTCTGATTTCTTCACTAGGTTTGGGGAAACATTCATTGATCATAGTGGTCAGGACATGAGTACAGAAGGTGGTCAGAGGTTGTTTGTAGATAAGTTTGTTTTTAATTTACTTCCTGAACTTTCTAATAAGTTAAAGGTCTGTGAGAGTTCATGGGCTGTTTCTTCTTCGGCCCAGATATTGGCTACTGCACAATACTATGATAATAGAGATAAAGATGAGAAGGATAAAGTAGAGAAGAAGACTAGAGAATTAAAAACGAAAGTTCTTCTGCAGCAGGCTTATCCGCCTCGCCCTAATCAGCATCAGTTTCAGCAACCCCCACAGTTTCAGAAACTGTTGCAGAAGCCTGAGTCTTTTGCTTCGCGACTTCCTCTAGGCCCTAATCAGTGTGTTTATTGTAAAGAGGAAGGTCACTTCAAGAATAGTTGCCCGATCTTGCTACAACGTGCGAATGGTATGTTTGGTCTGAGAGGTCGTGGTGGTTACCAACAAGTACCTAGGGGTAGGGGACGTTGTACATTTTCTCAGAATGAACGTTCCTTTTCCCCTCAGAATTCCATAAAATATTTTGACCAACAGAATGTTCCGGCCGTCCAGTCCGCTCAGTACTACACTGATGATTATTATGTTCGAAATGAGAGTGCTGGTTTTAATGATAGTTAGGACAGCCATGGACAAAGGGAGGGAGTAGTGTCAGTTCCAGTAGACCAGAGTGGAACTTATGTTGAAGTGATTACATCAGGTGTGGCAGAACCTTTTCTTTTGGATACTGGTGCAGCAAAGAGTTCTATTATGCACTCTAAACTCCCTGGCGCTCCTTTGTCTGGCTTGACTAATGTTTCGGTAGGATTTTCTGGCGCCCCAGTTCATAACCCGGTTTCTTGTCCTTTGCCCCTTTCTATTGCTCCATGTGAATTGGAGGCTCCCCTTATTCTAATGACTGGCTGTGGCAAGAATTTGTTGGGTTTGGACTTGTTGAAAAGATTGCATGCGACATTACATTGTTCTCCTTTGGGAGTACATCTTACAGTGGGTAAGAAATGATTTCCCCGATGTATCTGTCTAAGGATTGCCTTCCACTGGAACTGCGTTCTCTCCCTGATACACTTTGGGATACAGGTCCTAATGATGTTGGTCTTTTGCAGATTCCACCCTACGTTGTTACTCTTAAGTCGAATGCTTAATTACCTCGCATTCCTCAGTACAAAATTTCCAGTGATGGCGAAAGAGCTCTTTTAGCGATTATCTATGATTTGGTTGAGAAAGGTGTGGTTGAAGAAATGAGAGGTAATGTGTGTAATAGTCCTGTTCTGCCTGTCCTTAAGCGTACTGACTCTTCTCAGCCACCTGTGTTTCGGTTTGTGATCGACCTTTTAGAGGTCAATAAGATTGTTGTGCCACAGTTTCCTGTTGTCCCAGACATTACTGCTTTATTGACTATGATCACTGCCTCAGCTGCTTGGTTTTCTGTTGTTGATCTGAAGAACGCTTTCTTCAGTATTCCGATTGGTGAGGAAAGTAGGGATATTTTTGGCTTCTCTTTAGGAGGCCGCAGTTTCCGGTTTAAACGCGCTCCTCAAGGTTATTGTAAGAGTCCCTCCATTTATAGTCAGGCTTTGAAAACTCAGCTTGATACTTTTGCATTGCCTTCTGGTGCTACTCTTATCCAGTATGTTGATGATCTGTTGGTTGCTGCTGATGATGAAGAGATTTGTAAAGAGGTTACTCTTTCTTTGTTGCGACATCTGTCTGACCTTCATCATAAAGTGTCACCTTCAAAGTTGCAGTATTGCCGACATGAGGTGACCTACTTAGGTTATCTCTTGTCGAAGGAGGGAAGACGATTGACCCCAGAGCGTATTCAAGCGATTGCCCAAATGACTGTGCCATGCACACAGAGAGAGGTTTGTGCCTTCTTAGGTATCACCTCGTATTGTAGACAGTGGATTCCGAATTTTTCTTTGCTAGCGAAACCTTTGTTGGCACTTACTCTTAAGGACACACCACACCCTCTTCCTTGGTCTGACGAATGTCAGAAGAGTTTTTCTGAATTGCGTGATGCTTTGTGTTCTGCTCCGGTGTTGGGTACACCCGACTGTAGTAAACATTTTACACTTTATGTACACGAGAGAGAAGGTTGTGCGTTGTCAGTGTTGACGCAACAATTTGGAGACAAGCAGCGCCCATGTGCGTATTTTTCAGCTACTTTAGATCTGGTAGCTAGGACGTTGCCTAGTTGTCTAAGAGCTACAGCAGCAGCGGCTGTTTCTATCCGAGAGTCTACTGGTTTGGTATTGGATAATACATTGATTGTGATGGTTCCACATGCAGTGGATACCCTATTGAACAGAACAAAGACTCAACATCTTACCAGTGCACGTTTGTCAGGTTATGAGTTGATGCTTTTGGCTAGCCATGTGCACATCAAGCGGTGCAACACATTGAATACAGCTACAATGTTGCCAATTTTTGTAGAGACAGATGTTCAGGAAAAGCATGATTGTTTTCTCCGGACAGAGGAGGAAATGAAGGGTAGAGTTGATCTGAAAGATACTCCTCTTTCGAATCCTGATGGTACCCTATGGGTAGATGGTTCATGCTTTAAGCTTCCGAATGGAGAGACGACTGCAGCATATGCTGTCACAACTTTGGACACGATTGTTGAAACAGCACGTATTGACCAGAATTCAGCACAGGCAGCGGAGTTGATAGCATTGACCAGAGCGTGTGTGTTGTCAAAAGGAAAGAGAGTGAATGTTTTTACTGCTAGCCAGTATGCATTTGGCGTGACTCACAGTTTTGGTCGTTTGTGGAAAGAGAGAGGATTTCTTACTTCCCATGGTACGAAAATTCAGCATGGACAATTAGTGAGTGAACTTCTTGAATCACTTACTTTGCCGTAAATTGCGATAGTAAAGTGTAGTGCGCATAAGAAGGTTACGGATGATGTGGGTCGAGGGAATGCATTTGCAGATGAAGTAGCGAGAGAAACAGCGAAAGATGTGATGAGTCGGATGTATGTTGCAGGTCCTGCCAGATGGGTTGTGGAAGGAGGAATGTGTGAAGATACAACAGAAAATGTGAAGATGATTCAGGCAGAAGCTACTGAGAAAGAATTGAGTATGTGGCGAGAGAGTACAGGAATGTTGGATTTGACAGGCTGTTGGGTTGAGTTGTCAGAGCACCGGCGATGGTTGTTGCCGGATGCATATGTTCTCCCGGTGGTTACTATGGCTCATGGGTTGGCTCACATTAGTTCAAAAGGGATATATAAGTTGTTGGCTCCGGTATTGCAGAATGGTGGAATTCCTAAGTGTGCTGAGAATTTGGTTAAACACTGCATGATTTGCTTGATGCATAATCCTGGAAAGGGAACCCCAACTCCAGCGGGTTATTTTGCTCCTCCAAAGTATCCGTTTGAGGTCCTGCAGATAGACTACATTCATATGGAAAGATGTAATACCTAGAAGTATGTCCTTGTGGTTGTTTGTGCTTTTTCCAGATGGATAGAGGCCTACCCCCTAAAGGATAATACTGCCTTGTCTACAGCCAAGGTTTTGCTCAAAGAATTGTTTTCCAGATATGGCTTGCTGAGGATGGTATGGAGTGATAATGGAAGTGAATTTGTGGGTCAGATTATGAAGAAAGTATGTGCGGGTCTGGGTATTAAACAGAAATTTCACGCTGCGAATCACCCCCAGTCAGCAGGCCTGGTTGAGTGCTATAATGGCACTCTGAAGCTGAAGTTGGCCAAGGTGCAAGCAAGCTCTGGTCTTACATGGCCCAATGCCTTACCATTGGTACTTTTGTCCACGAGAACGACAGTACATTCTCGCGTGGGACTTAGCCCATACGAGATTGTTTTTGGACGTCCGGCGAATGTCTGGGGTGTGCCGAGGCCTAAGAAGTACAGTGATATCGAGTACCCTATGTTGGTTAACTACTTACATGATTTGACTGCTAAATTGCGTATTCTTCACCAACAGGTCCATGACACTTTGCCTTCAGTTTCTGTAAACGCAGGCCACACGATTCAACCTGGCGACTGGATTCTCACCAGGAATTTACAGAGGTCAAAGAACTTGGAACCAAGATGGACTGGTCCATACCAAGTCCTGTTATCAACTCGGACTGCTATTAAGGTGTTCGGCAAGAAAAACTGGGTACATGGTACCCATTGTAAGAAGATACCTTTGCCCTTACCGTACGATAAGTGGGTCCGGGATGGTGTTGCCGATTTCAAGAGTGAAAGGGTTCCAAGATTTGTACCTTTTAGCGATGCACATCTGGAATGGACTCAGTCGGAACGTGCGCATAATGAAGTCTTGCAAGAAGCTGTGCCGCCGTGTTTGAGATTTGATACTACGCATCCAGAGACACTCTTTCAGGATCAAACTGTGCCTTTTAAAGAACGCTACAATTTAAGGTCTAAAAAGGACAAATAAAATCAGATTTTTTTTGGGAATTACACTCTTTCAGACAAGAGACTATTTTTCTTTTTTCTTTTTTGAGCCACCATCCGGGTTCAGCTGCAGGGTCGCGGTATAAGACTTAAGGGGTGGCCCGCGTATTGACGAAAGGTCTGCGGTTCTAGGGACGTCTAGGACGCCTGGACGCACACTTGAGTGAAGAAGGAAAATTGCCGCGAGCAGCACGTTAGAGGATGGAGTCTGTTGTAACTGAAGGAGATGTTGAGAGAATAGATCTGAAGACAAGATTTTGTATTGATATATAGCAAATGTTTTATAATATTGTGCTTCTTGATGTTTTTAGGTATCACATTAGCTTGTGAGGGTTTGATTGTTTATGTTACACAACAGACATCTGCACCCAACTCCCAACCTATGCTTTCTTTCACTACTGTTTCTTTACACCAGTTTTATACGTTGCCTGAACATGAACAAACAAGAGGATCAGAATTTGTCAACAACTCGTTCATACAGTTGTTGCATCAGCATCAGTTAGTAGTAAATACCACTAATTGTTGGGTATGTGGTCTTATGCCTCATACAACGGATAAAGGTATGGCATATTTGGTTTTACCTTTTTCTTTTAATGGGTCTGTGTGGGCTTTACAGACCATGTTTATCTATGCAAATGAGGTACAACCCATACGTTCCCTTAAAGATAACTCCAGCAATAGTGCCTTGATAAGGGGAATAGTAGCTATGATCCGAGATATTGATGCATATAATGCTATCCCTAAGGATGAGGTGCAGGCTTATGTTGGTTGGAAAGTGACTGGATATAGTACCAGCTTGACAGAGAAGGAGAGACGAAAAAGGTCTCCCTCTATTTGGATTGTACCCCATCAAGGCCATTTTTGTTTGCAAGGTACTGGTCGGGATCCGAAAGCTCAGCTAGGTAAGAGTGTGTGTGCTCAAACCTGTGTCTATTCATCCCGGACTTCTCCACTGTTTGGGCCAGCTAAAGTTACATATTTTCTTTGTCATGACAGAGCCTACACATGGTTGCCACCTGATTTTTCAGGAACATGTTATGTGGCATTTTTGCTTCCCCCTACATACACTACTGCTTCAGACTATCATAGAACGAGGTATGGTAGAGGTGTCTTCGATAAGGAAGATACTGCAGCACACAAAGTAGGAGATTTCTTCAAGGGCTTCCTGCCCTTTTGGGGTCCTATGATCAATAGTAGGCATATTCGACAGCTTGTCTGCATTGCTGAAGCTAGTATTAATGAGACAGCAGGTGCTCTTAGTAATGTTACAGCTGAGCTTCAAGCGGACCGCCTTATGACTTTGCAGAATCGTATGGTATTAGACATCATACTTGCAGATGAAGGAGGAGTATGTAAATTGATTGGATCCAGTTCCTGTGTTTACATACCAGATAATGCCCCTACAGTGTACCAAGCCATCTCTAGGTTGCATAAGATCTCTCAGTCTATCCATGTAGACGAAGGAGACTGGTCATTGGCGGGATGGTTTTGGGGACTCCTGTCTAAATGGGGATGGAAGATTCTGACATTCCTTGGTATGGTTTTAGCCATCCTTTTCTCTTGTTGTCTTTGCATCCAGTGTGGTCTTGTCATTTGTAGTCTTTGTGCTACTATGCGTGTTCGGAGATCTGTCCCGAGAGAAGTAAAGAATAATAAAAAGATGCTACAGCAACACTTTGATGATCTAATGAATATCGATATAGACCTAGATTCAGATTAACATGAGTCTTAGGTTATTGCCTACGTAATGGCAAAAGGAGGGTCTGAGGTTCTGTAATTCTCGAGTCTGACTCCATTTTGTTCTGTGCCACCATTTTGTGTTGCTCTCACGTAGGCCTGTAAAGGTAGCCTGGCGAACAAAGTGTATACATTAACTAGGTTTCTTTTGACTCTGAAATGAACTGTAAGAAACTGACCTCGCAAAGCCAATTTCCCTGATCGATCTTTGTCTGAGATTGCCAATCAATGTCCGGCTTGTGGAGATTGAATTTGGGACATTCCTAATAATTAACTTTTGGGTTGGGATACTGTAAATTAAGTTTTTGCTATGTGATACTTTGTTTGAAAATGTATCTTATTGGCTAGAATTTTGTGCAGTGGGTGTACATTTATAATGTGAATATTGGGTATAAAAGGAGACGTCTCGCCTTAGTAAAATGAGCAGTCTCCTGAGAATTTACACCGTGATGTATTTCTAGGATCACTGTTACTAGCTGCAGCTAATAAACTTGGTCTCTGACGCCATCCAGAAGTATTCCGTGTCTTTGAATACCAAGACAGGTGAACTCAAAGATCTTAGGCGTGCCCCTGATGCCGCTGGGTTAAACCCCGGTTCTTCAAGAGCCTGCCATAGATGAGCATGCCATTGGGTCATGGAGGGAGCCTCCCTCTCCTTCCATGCTGCCGCCACTACCGTTTTGGCTGCTTCCAGACACAGCCATAGTATGGTTCTGTCACTTACCATTTGGCGTTTGAGAGTCTCAGATCTTAGACCCAATAAAGTCAATCCTAGATCGGAGGGGCTGGGGTAACCCAGTATATCCTTAATATGTGCCAAAACCTCTGACCAGAATAGACGGATTTTTGGACAGTCCCACCAGATATGCTTACAATCCTCCTGAAAGCCGCAGCCTCTCCAGCATAAGTCTGAAGTCTCGGGGAATATTACTTTGAGTTTTGATTGGTACAAGTACCAATCATTCAGTACTTAATAGTGGGCCTCTAGCATTCCCATTGATTGTTTAAACCTGTGTATGTCCTTGAATAATTTGTCCCATTGCGTGTCTGTGATGGATGTCTCCAATATTCGCTCCTAGAGTGGCCTGTGCCTGGGTTGCTCAGTGTGCAGTGAGGACTGTAATATTTTGTAGAGGTGCGAGATTGTGCCTTTTGTATTTTTCTAATTTCGCTAGTTTCTCTATTGGCATGAGCTCTCTAGTCACCGCTTCTCGAACCACCCTAGTAAGGACCCAATGTCTTAGCTGAGTGTAATGGTACTATTAATTAGCTGTGATGTTAAAATTCCTCTGACAGTGCTCAAATGTGAGGATGTCTCAATTATGAAACAGGTCAGATATAGTATGGCACCCTCTCTCCTTCCACGCATCAAAAGGTCCCAGTATACCTGCAGGTGGGAACGCTGGATTATAGTGTATGATGTGAAAGGAGATGGGAATATGGTCAGGGCAGATGACCTTTGGAGATCGTCCCACACCTTAAGGGTCATTTTAGTAAGAGCATTTAGGTAAACATTAGGCGAGTGGTCTATTTTGTTCTTCCATTATAAGTCCCATATGCTCCTCCCCACCACTGCCCTATCCATGTGCAGACAGTATTTGTCTGATATCCATGATGGCCATTCTGTGATCACTCGGAGTTGGGCTGCCTTGTAATATAGGTTCATGTTTTTGAAAAGCCAGAGTTGTTGAAAGGATAATCTTACCCTTTTTCCTCCCCAGATAAAGTGAGTGATCTTCATTTTTAATGCAGTGAAAAACTCCTGATCCATCTCATTCGAGAGGCCCTGGAAAAGGTACAATACCCTAGGCAATGTCATCATCTTGATTGCCTGAATGCGTACTATCCATGAAAGGTACATGGGAGCCCATCTGTGCAAGTCTGCCTTAACTTGCTGAATCATTGGGGCATAGTTTGCCTTATAGAGGTCCTGAAGCTTAGTGGTTTTTATTATTCCAAGGTAGGTGATTTCTTTTTCAGTCCACTGACAGGGTGTGAATTCAGCTTCAATATCATTTTCCGACAGTTTGAGGTTCAACAAATAAGACTTATTAAGATTGACCCTTAACCCAGCTGCTAACTCAGGGCGTTTCATCTCCTCCATTTTTACTAGCAAGGATTCCGGGACTGCGACTGATAGAAGCAAAATCGTCCTTGAATAGGAATATATTGTGTTCATCTCCCCTAGATGTAATACCCTGTATTTCAGGCATCATTCGGATTTTGGCAGCCAGGGGGTCCATACTTAGGGTGAAGAAAAGTGAAGAGAGGGTGCATCCCTGTCGGGTCCTCCTCTCTAAGGAGAATACTGCTGAACTCACTCAGTTGGCAAGAACCCTAGCTCTGGTACATGCATATTTCGCTCTTATCATGTCAAAGAATCTGTCACAGAACCCGTACTTCTTCAAGACCTGATAAAGGAATGGCCAATCCACACAATCAAAGGCCTTTTCTGTGTTGAGTGCCAAAAGAACCGCTGGTACAGATTTTTTGTTTGCCTTTTCCACTAGATGAAAGACCCTCCTTAGGTTGTCGTGGGTCTGCCTCCCTGAGATGAACCCTGATTGGTCTGGGTGAATCAGTTCCGGGTATTAGGGATTCCAGTCTACTGGCCAATATTTTTGTATAAATTTTGGAATCTAAATTAAGAAGCGCTAATGTGTGGTAGGAGCTGCATAATTGAGGATCCTTCCCCGTCTTAGGCAGCACTGAGATAATGGCCTCCCCTATGTACTGTGTCACCTTCCCCAATTCAACGAAAGAATTACATAGTTTACCAGTTGTGAGATTACTTCGCACCGTATGTTTTGTAAAATTGGGCCATCAAGCCATCCGGATACAGTGATTTGTGAGATTTTAGATTAGTTGTAGCTCAGCTCACATCCTCTACAGTTATCAGTGTTCCCAATGTATCATTCTGCTTTGCCGACACCTTCGGGAGTTCCACGCCCTCGGAGTATCATGCTTGCTTATATATGTTATAGCTCTCTGTCTTGTGTATGTTTGTGTAGAATTGGCCAAAGGCATCTAGTCAAGTCAAGTCAAGTCAAGTGATTTATATAGCGCGCTACATACCCATAGGGTCTCAAGCCGCTTGAGGAAGGGTGGGGAATTACTTGTCGAATATCCAAGTTTTAAGTTGCTTTCTGAATGCTAGGTGGTTCTGAGTAAGGCGAAGGTGAGTGGGAAGTGAGTTCCAGGTTTTAGCTGCAAGGTAGGAGAAGGATCTACCTCCCATGGTGGTTTTGTTGATGCGAGGTACAGTGGCAAGGGCTTGGTTGGAGGATCGAAGCTGACGGGAGGGGGTGTAGAAGGACAGTCGTGTGTTGAGGCATTCGGGTCCAAGTTCGTAAAGTGCTTTGTGTGCGTGGGTTAGGAGGCGGAAAGTAATCCTCTTATTTACGGGGAGCCAGTGGAGGTTTTTCAGGTGACCAGAGATGTGTTCTTTGCGCGGGATGTCTAGTATGAGCCTGGCTAAAGCGTTCTGGATGCGTGGGAGTTTTTTCTGGAGTTTGGCGGTGGTACCGGCGTATAGGGTGTTTCCGTAGTCCAAGCGGCTCGTGACCAGTGCGTGGGTGACCGTTTTTCTAGTTTCGGTGGGGATCCACCGAAATGTTTTTTTAAGCATGCGAAGAATGTTGAAGCAGGATGATGAAACGGCGTTGACTTGTCTGGTCATCGAGAGTGAGGAGTCCAGGATGACGCCCAGGTTTTGTGCGTGGTCCGTCGGGATGGGTGCTTTTCCAAGGGCCTCTGGCCACCAAGAGTCATCCCAGGCAGCGGGGGAGGTCCCTAAGATGAGGATCTGCCTTATTTAACTCAGTGGCCACCTCTCCTCCTCCAGCGGTCCGTATGTCTCCTATGTAATCTTTTTCCTTGGGATCCTCAGTTGTCTGGCTAAGTGTCCTCCTACTTTACTGCCTTTCTCACAGGTGGAACATTTGAGTCATAAGAGGATAAGCTCTGCTCTATTGCTATATATAGTATTCAGTTTGCTCCTGCTGCCCTCTACCTTTCTTTGAAGGCCACAGGTGGGTTGTCTCTTGTGTTCCCTTTCAGTCCTGTCTCCAACTCCAAACACTCTTGAGTCCTGCACTTCGTCAGATCCGCATTAAGTGTGATACGTTGACCTCTAAGGAATGCCTTGAAGGCGTCCCAATTGGTGGCCTGAGAGGTATCCTTGGGGTAGTTTCTTTGAAAGTATTCTTTAATGGACCTGCGTAGGTCGTTACGCAGTAGGCGGTCCCTGGTAAGAGCCACCGGGAAGAACAATCTCCTCATATTTGTAAGAGGGATTATCCCATGCCAGTGTTAATGTACATGGGGCGTGGTATGACACCTTGATAGGATGCATAGAGGTGGCTTTCCGTGCTGGGGTTAAGTTCTTAATGGCAAAAATGTAGTCGATCCTAGAATAGGACCTATGTGTATGTAAAAAGTAAGTATAGTCCCTATCCATTGGGTGCATTGTGCGCCATGTATCTTTTGATCCCAGGGCGTGGAACTCTGTTTTCAAGGTTTTCGTGAAGGTACTAGCTGTTGTCCTCTGGGATTGTGTGGTATCCAGGCAAATATCCCATGTCAGATTAAAATCCCCTAGTAAAAATATGTCTTCCTCAGCAAATCCTCCAACCACGTTAGGACCTTGGAGATGAATATGGATTGATTGGTGTTGGGCACATAGACTGAGGCAGAAGTGCTGCAGCAGCCCTGTAGTTTCATCTTAACCATGATCATCCTACCCTCCCTGTCTGTTTTTCTTTTTGTCTGGCTGGAATCCCATTGAACCATGAAAGAGCAGTGCTACACCTTTGTTCTTTGATGTAGCTGAGGAGTGGTAAATCAAGGGATATGCCCTGTGTTTTAACCAGTGTTCCTCTGCCCTTTTCATGTGTGTCTACTGCAGTGCGACGACGTCATGTCTCTGGTCTTGGAGATATTTCAATACTTTGCCGTTTGCTTGGGAAATTAAGCTCCTTCACATTTCATGTAAGCAAGGTAAGTACCATCTACACTTGATGTATGAAGTGTAGTGCTAAACTTCAAGCTATGTTCTCGCCCTTTGTGGAAGCTTCCCGCCTTTCCTATGCCTGCTGCCAGGCTCCCTATTTCCTCCATACCTGTCTTGTGTGAATTAAATATTACCTGTGCACCCCAACCGTAATAACAAAAGAGCCCTAAAACAGAACATTTGGGGTCAACCTGAATCCACATTCCGTAACATACGTCAATACAGTACATTAAGCACATACTAGATGTGGATGTATTGGTCCAGAATCGTTTATGGTGAGCTGTATAGTGCTTCATTCAAGTCACTTGCTACTGAGTAGCTTCAGTGGAGGCAGTGAATAGCTTCCCCCCTCCTCCGTCTCCCAGAAATGTATCTCCCCACTTACCCCTGACTATTGTCGCATCGGCAAGACATTGCCCCACCTCCTCCCCAGGCCTCCATCCAACCTCCAGATTAATCCTAAGGGGCCATCTCCTACCTTCCTCCCCATATCGAGGCTTTGAATCTCTGTAACCCTTACTTTGTCCAACGGATTATCTTGCATCTTACCCCAGGTTGTCTGGCCTTTGGTGGTTTACTGTCATCACAGCAGCCCTTGACACCTCCAATCCCCTTGCGAGGTCTGTAAGTGTGGCCCAGACTTCTATCAGCGGAAATGGGCCCAGTGTACAGTGTTCAATCAGTTATCCCACTATACCTGTTCCACCTCCCTGTATTGTGTAATTTCCTCTTTTGTGGTTTTGTTCTTCTCTGTTGCTGCCACTGTCCTCCGACAGACACCATCGAGCATCTTTGTCTGGAGTTTTGTTTCCCGCTTCATCCTGAGGAACCTGCCCAAGAGTTCTGCCACTTCAGCATAAGAGGTACACTGGTGGTTTCTATTATGTAGAGAAAAAGCGATGCCAAAGGGGAAGGTCCACCGATATTTTATGTGGTCCCTGGTTAACTTGTTTGTGACTGGACAAAGTAGTTGTCAGCGTGCCAGTGTCTCTGGAGCCAGATCCTGAAACAAATCACACATGAAACCTTGGAATTAAATTTTGTCCTTTGATTGTGCTGCCTGGAGGATCGTCTTCCTCATTTTCTGGGAGTGTAGTTTAGCCAGTACGTCTCGTGGTCTCTTCTGCCCTCCAAATACCGGTGGGCCCACCGTATGTACCCAATTTATCTTTATCTTCATGCCTCCCGAGTAACCCTGGGCGGTGAACTCTCCTCTGCTTGCTGAGTTTCCGGAGTTTACCCCACTCACCATTATGCAGAGCTCGCCAATGTCAAGTTGGCGAGCGCAAGTGAGGAAAATCAACCTCCCGGTGAGATTTTTCGTCAACATCAAGTTGGCAAACGAGAACATGGAAAATCAACCATAAGGCAAGATTTCTCAAAGCATGGGGCAGGTTTCCAATTGCAAGTGGTCATGAATGCTTGCAACTGCTCGCATTGAGAAACTGGCTGTTTGCTTTGAGAAAGCTACAGCTCGAGTAAAAATGTACTTGAGCTGCAGAAAAGAAAAGCAGGAGCCGCTTGCGCTGTGCAAGGTGCTGTTCACAATGATTGCACAGTGCGGACAAGCATACTGCACTGCGCAATCACCCTGAACAGCATTTTTCTACCATACTCCGCCACTTGCAGAGCTCCTCGTAGTGCAGCAGAGTTTTTTGCACTTCACGTAGCTCCCCGTAGTGCAACTCCCCGAACGTAACCCAGGGTTACTCCCAAGCCGAGTACCTCTCCAAATAACCCCAAGACAAAACTTTCCAGGTCTGCCCCTTCCACACCTTCTTCTCAATTCCTCAGTCGCACATTGTCGCTCTGTTCTCGAGGTCTTCACATTTTAGTGTGTTGGCTTGTAGCTGCTCGTGGAGCCCTTTTGTCATGTTCTCCTTCTCCGCCATTTTATGCTACAGCTATTGCAACTTCTAAAGTGCGACCACCAACTAAGCCAACAACCGGCTGCAATGATGTTACCTTTCCTTGAATATCTGAATGCAGGGATCAATTTATCCCTCTAGATCCACAATAATTTCTTCTCTGAGCGCTTTCTTGAAATCCCTCAGTAAAGTAGCTGGACACTCTGCTTGTCTGAGTGTTTTTGGGTGGCATAGAGCCTGCAAGAACCGCTGGGCGTCCACTCTTGGCCTCGGTTTTATGCTGCATTCCACTTGAGTGGGCCGTTCACCCTGTCTGTATGAGGATTTCCCAGAGTCTTAGGCCTTTGCAAATGGCAGTATACTCAATTTCCCCTTCTATCCCCTTGAGTGCTCCTACTAGGGCTTTTTCATCTTAGTGCTCCTGTGCCCTTTGCGTGGGTTCTCTGTGTGAGAGGGTACCTTTCAGCTGCAATCCCTGGGAGGAGTGCTGGTCCTCTCTCCCCGTCGGTCCAATATCTGAGTGGGCCACTGAAGGCCGTTTCCCCCATCAGAGGCATCTCTCTCTGCATGTGTATCTCACTGCAGGGGCAGTAGCTTCCTCTGGTGCCTTGCTGATGTGACTTAACTTAGGTCCTATACAGGTGCTGACAAGTTCTTCCCAGGAGACACAGGTTGTGTATATTTCGACAGTCTCTTGGACTGCATTGACCATCTTGGGGAAACTTCATATTAGAGTCAGGCGCTCATATGCTCAAGGAACTCCCCGGGTGGGCCCTCAAATGTCTTCATTGGCCAGTATCGGCTGCCTATAGTCCCTCTGTCTAACCCTCAAGCCGACACTACTCTCTCCTGTCCCGCCGGTGTCTTTGCTGATTCGGTGTTGGCTGCAACTCAGACAGCCGCCATCTTGAAGTCAGGCAGCCGCCTCCACAGGGTCCCCCGTTGGCTTCCCCGGGCCGGGAGGGAATTTACTCAATATTGCCCTCACCTACACTGCAGCTATTCTGGCATATTCCAGCCCCAGGGTGGCAGCGTCCAAGATGCAGAGGGTGCCTCTTAAATATTTATCCCGCTACTAGGAATGGCTCCCTGGGTGGCTCCCTGTCGTTTAGCTGCTGTTTCCCTCTTCGGGCCCTCCAGCCACGTCTTGTGCAGCTCCAGTGGTCCCAGCTTCCTCTCAGCGGGTCCCCGGTAAGTAGCTGGCATCCCTGCTGTTTCCTGCTTCTTCGCCCTTCTTGCCTGCCAAGAATTCGCCTCCATTGTCCGGATATAGTGACTTTGCCTAGTTGTACGCCATGAAGCCTCAGCGGATTAGGTCCGCTCGCCCAACTTGTTTGGCCACGCCCCACAAAATGACTTTTCTAGTCATTTTGTCTTTGCCTGTATTAATGAAATGCTCCATATGTCTTGGTTGCTTGCATTGTTACAGCGCGTTGATCACATTGTTTCCATGCTCTTGCAGGTGTTTTATCTCCATTTACAACTTGTTTGTGGCAGGTGGCATAACGGCATAATCGTCGGTATCCAATTCCTGGGATTATGCCAAATTGCGGTTGCATAATGAAAATGAATCCCATGGTCTATATAGAGCTGCATATTTTGTATTCTATATTTTGTGAGAAAAAACATTTTAGCTCTCAAGACTATTGAATTGGAGGACGGAGTCTGGCCATCAAACGACTTGAGCGCCTAAGGGTAAAGCTCACCGGCCTGCAAGGAGCAGGGAAAAACCTTGCCCAATCATTACATCGGGGTGTCCTGCAGACCCTGCGCGGTATTTTGATGGTGGAAAAGAGTGACATGAACATCCCACTGTCCAGAGGTGGAGAAATCTTAATTTTTGTGGCAGCACTTGGGACGCTGTGGGCCAAACTTGTGCAGTGGCTTTCAGATCTGCCTGAAGAACACTGCTCGAACGCCGTAAGATGCCTCGAGGGAAGCAGTGTCGGCTACATGTAGAGATAAGCCTTGTGGAGGAAGCAGAGCACAGCGATCTGTGGGAAGAACCCCTCTCATGAGGGCCCGCACCCACGCTATACCAATGTGAGCAGATTAGGGACAGTGGCCATGGCTTGAGGCCACACCTGGAAACTTTTGGAATCTTTGATTTTTCATTTCTTGATCGTGGACTCACAAATGGTCCAATGCACAACCTATATTGCTTCAAATTTGGAAATGGCCTTTTAAGTACATGGCTCCCATACTGTGAAAGGAGGCCCCCTTTAGGATTACATACAACATTGAAGATCACATCCTTCACCCCATGCCTTAAACCTGAAACAACATGAGGTACTGAAGAATAGGGAGCATTACTACACTAGCTGGCCACACCTCCAGCTGTCTCCGTGGACATTGTTTTTGGTGGTACACAGGACTTCCCCACTTGAGGTCCTTCTAGAGCATATAAACTGTTGCACACCTAATTCACAAACCACAAAGGTATCAATACAGTGGGAGCCCATGCCCCCTCATCGCCTGCCTCCACACCCTCCACATGCACCCACTCCCTCCTTGTATTATACTGAAATCGGGCAAGATCCATTTCACTGCTGCCACACAGGCGACTTAGAACTCCAAAACCTCCCCTACAGAGCTGATATGTACAATGGAACCTGCTACCCAGACCTCACTGGCTGGCCCACCGATTGCTGCTGCAACATCAGGATGATGTCCTGCATGAAGATATAGATAGACTACATGACCACCGTCCAAAAACATTATGTGTGGTGGAACGCACACATGATAATGTCAGAGACAAATTCAGATTACTCGTGAAGCCATCACAGCCAGAAGGCAAATGAACTAATGAACATACACCAAGCGCAGACTGATGGACACAGATGAGTATCCTTTAAGATTGCCTGAACAATCAGACTGTCTTTGACTTTTTGCCATCATTTGTAAACTGCATAGTCACCCAATTCATACTCCAAAAAGGTATCAATACAGTGGGATCCCATGGCCCCTAATCACCCGCCTCCACCCCTCCCCATCACCCACTGCCACCCTTCAGCACTCAGCTACATTCAGTACATCCTTTTAGGGGCCCGTTACCACTCCCTTCCCCTCATCTACTTGAGCCAGAGGCATGCCTACTATGCTCTCTGCACATGGGCACTTTTCCCCTCTCCCTGAGGAGCCTCGCTGGAGGTTAAGCCCCACAGACAGAAGAAACAAATTATTTAGTTCTGTTTCAGATAGCCGAATATACCTGGATAGTCTACAGACATAGATGGCCAATTGCATTTGGCACACTAGGTAGAATGTACTCCATATCAGGAGTAGGAGCAGCATCCCCTAATACCTTTGTTCCTTAATATTTGATCTCTAGTACTTAACACGTCACACTTTTCCACTAGCACTATGACAGATGAACCTTTTTCAGATCGTCTCTTTCAATATAAATGGCTTAATGTACTATATTAAGAGAAAGAAAATACTTTCTTATTTGGCCTCTAACAGGCAGACATTGCCCTCATCCAGCAGACGCTCCTGTCTCGCATTGATTCCACAAAACTTAAACGAGACCGGGTAGGACAACTATTTCACAGCTGCAGATCAGTCAGGCTTAACTCAGAGGCAGCGTGTAAAGTATTTGTGCAACACTTGAAACAGTAACACAGTTAAAACACACAACAAAAGGATCCCACCCCAATTTGTTACAATGGAGCAAGTTTAAATAAATAAAACAAGATTAAAACTACAAAAATCCATCAACAGAACCGGGGACAGGCATTTTAAAAGATATTAGTGAAAATAGCACCAAAAAGCACTGAGCGCCAACTGTGATTATATGGTTGACCACAATGGAGTGTCGGCCAGCTACAGAGACTCAGTTAGGCCCACTGAACAAAGTGGACCTTGAATCTTGGTTTGCAGAGAGTTGCAAGGTTCTCTGCTGAGGATGCCTCACACAACTGAGGCGGTGAGTCAGTTCTTAGGTGATGCAGTGATGCGTTGCGAGGTTCTGCATCATTGTTGAGGGTCACGTCAATGAAGGCTTGCAATGCAAAGCCTGGCATCAAGGATGTGTATTGCAGTTGAGGAGATGTGTAAGTTTCGAGGAGCTGTGAGGCTGCGGTGTGAGACCTAATTCATTGTCTAAGCTGCCAATGATGAGAGATGAGAGGGCCTGTGTTGGGAAAGCTTTGCACAGGCAGAAGTTCCGATATGTCTACAGAGTCAATGCGGAGTCCTTTACATAGGAAGAACCCTTGCAGCAGAGGAAATGCGTCAGTTCCAAAGGCGATGTATCAACAGCACAGTCGATGGACCGGTTATGCTTGGTATGCGCCGGGGAGAAGATGCGTCGGCTCGGCTGGATCCACAGATGGGCTGGTTAAGCACTTTCAGGCCAACTTCCAAGGGTCCAGGACTGGGATGGCATCACTTGGCACGGTAGGACCCACAGATGGCAGATTCCAGGAGCTGGGATGAAAGTTGTTGGAGTAAGAGTCCAGGCTCATGAGTTTAACAGATGAAGGTCCTGTCCTTCTGACCCAGGCAAGGGGGCAGTAGGTCAGCAGGATCGAAGTAATTCACAACATCAGTCCAGAAGAGTGGCAGTCTTTTCAGCAGTACAGCAGTCCTTCTTCGTTGCAGAGTATCCACAGGTTCTGAAGAGTTGGTGTCTGAGTTCCAGTATATATACCAAATTGTGCCCTTGAAGTGGGGAGAAACTGTTAGAAGTTTCCCTCTGAAGTTCCCAGGCATCCTGAATTCCCTGTCTTGGCTGTAGACGAACTATAGGGGGTTGCAGCCCTTGTTGTGCAGGGAGTACACAGCCTATCCAAGTGTAAGTAGGGCTGTGCTCAGCTCCATCCTCACATCCTATCGTTGATGGCCCACCCAGGAACACCTAAGCTCTCTATTGTGTGTGGCTGTCTATAATGAATACACAAAGCTCGACTGTCTGCTACACCCAGTCATGTAACCCATAGATAAGCTACATGCACTAAATAGCTATGGCAGGTAGATGTCAACTTTTTAAAAGTAGAGTTTTCAGAACTGTAACAAAAAATCTGACTTCACCATATGATAGGGTTTTTTATTATAATTTCGAAGACATCGAACATTTATCTTATGAGTGAGGCAAGCCTCAAGGCTGTCCAGGGCCTACCCCAGGGGTGCTCACATCATTGAAAAAGGTAGGTTTAGGCCTCCCAAATGGGTCATTTTGCCAGGTTGAAATAGCAATTTAAAACTGCACACCAAGGCTGCAATTGCAAGCCTGGGACATGTTTAACGTGCTAAAGTAGATGGCACAACCAGTGCTGCAAGTCCACTAGTAGCATTTAATTCACAGGCCCTGGGCTGGGGTAGTACCACTTTAATAGGGACTTAAAATAAATTAACTTTGCCAATTGGGTATGAGCCAGTTCTACCATGTTTAAAGGAGAGAGCACATGCACTTTAGCACTGCTTAGAAGTGGTAAAATGTGCAGTCCAAAAAAAGCTAACAGAAATGGGTTAAGAAGACAGGAGGGTGAAGGCAAAAGTTTGGGGATGACCCTACAAAAAGGGCCAACTCCAACACTCACCCTTATCAGCCTTCTCACATCCTTGCTGACACTATGCCTACTAATATGGAATTTTACAAAGTTTCCCAATACAGGGTCAACTAGGACAAGAGTGAAGCTTTACCACTCTTGAGTGACAATGAGAGTGAACATACCAAACTATTGGTTCCAATGGAAAGCAGACCACCTTAAATAATTTGGAGTGTACATTAACAGAGTTCTGGAGCGGATGATGCCAGACAATTTGACCTGCCTATAGTCAAAACCAAGGCAGATAATCAAAGTGGACTAACCAAAATGTATCACAGTGGGGGAGAGTGCAAAAGGTAAATATGGTTGTGATACTGCGATTTACTTACATCTCGGGAGTGCTCCAGCTTACATTCAAGTACTCTGTGTTGCAAGAGATTGAAAAGGGTGTGAAGCCTTCATATGAGGGGTTATAGGACCTCAACTGAAAATATTGAAACTGGATACTCACAGACTATGTGGAGGTATGAGCCTGTCATGTGATTAATTAATTACTACATGGAGCTCCACTTGTCCCAGCTAGTAATTCTGGCCAAAACGGGGTGATGAGTACATGTTGAACGTCAGATTATGAGTGCCAGCCAGCCCGTGCTTTCACCTGTTGTACGCTCATAGATTGCATCTTTGCAAACTACTAGTCCTATTATTTAAACCATGTTCAGGGAAAGGAACCAAACTCATAAGCTAGTCAGGAGTGATGCTAGGCTACATATACCAGCGTATGTGCCAGATAGGCAGCCTACCTCTTGGGAAGTCTGGAAGCAGACAGGAATACTTACCACATATTTGCTGACAAGGCAGCCTTGCAAGAGGAATTCCATTTACCACAGTCTCACAAATAGAAATAATTACATCTAAAACAGTCCCTCCTAACCACCCTGGTTCACTCCATCGGATATAGTTGACTTCCATATACTAAAATATCTGAAACACTGAGAAATGTTCAAGGGGAAGTCACAGGGTTCTATAAACTCAATGTGTACCACCGCTACTCAAGAACTCTTCTACTGCAATTCCATAACACCTGACAAAAGCTACTTCATAAAGACTATGCAGAAAACGACTAGACTAAGAGTAAAGAACCTAGACGGTGTGTCTGATAGTCTATGATGAAGCTTAACCTTTTCAAGATGCTCCAAGACTGGTAATAGTCCCCAAGAAACTTAGGACAGAAGGGTTGTTACACCACATGACTTGTTGGAGATGCACTCACAATTGGTGCGACGTACCCCATATTCTGTCCTTGCCTGGGGCTGAATGAGAACTGATCTTCCATTCATGACTCTCTTAGTCTTGCAAATGCCTGTTCTCTTGACATGTAAGTTGGTCCTGTTGCATGACATGTTCAACCTACCACCCTTAAAAAACCTTCTGAAACACTTACTGGCCACAGCCATTACCACAGCAAAATTATACAGCCTGTGGCATGGGAAGGCGCCGCATAGACTGACCCACAATGAGTGGTTGTCCAAAATGTACAAGCTAGTCACACATGGCTGCAAGACAATGCAGGGACCTAAAACACATATGAAAACTCTATATTGATGGTTTATGTCAAATGTACAGGCATACAAGAGGGTCTCATATGGGCCCCCTGCTTCATCTATGCCTTTAATAGCTGCCCGAATGGTATGCAGATATAATATCGATGTTTAAATATCGATATACCATTATATTGAGTTTTAAATATCGATATGACAGAATATCGACCATCAAGAACATCATCGACCAGAATATCGACACGCAGGTAAGAAATGCCATTTTAATTAATATCGATGTTAGTAATATCATTAGTAAAAATGTAGTTGTAATAATATCGTTTTTTTGTGTGTTTTGTATGTTAGTAAATGTGTTAAAAGTATATCCTATTTTTGTAATGTACGTTTGAATTTTTTACAAGCAATTCATTTTATGGTAATTCATTTTTGCATATTTTAGTTCAGTAGTGGGTTGTGGGTTTATAGGGTAATAGGTTGGGAAATAATTTAATTGTAATATATTTAATAATAATTTTTTAGAAGTTATAAAAAAAATGTAAACTTCAATATTGCGTTTTAGTTCCGTAGCAGGTTGTGGGTTTATAGGGGAAAAGGGTAGGAAGTAAATTAATTTAAATTAATTAATTAATACTTGTATTTATTAATATGTCTGTATTTATTAATTGATTTTGCAAATTGTGTTAAGTAATTTGTTATTAAATATGTATTCATTGGTTATTAATAATTAATTGGTATATATGGTCATTGTGTAACTTTTTGAGGAGTGGGTTGTGGTTTTATAGGGGAGTAGTGTGGAAAGTAATTTAATTATAATTAATTCTTAATAATTGCATTAATTAATATTAATGGAATTAATATTTTATATTGTTAATTATGTTAAACAATGATATTAATTAGTTATTAGTTAGATCTTAATTATTAATAATTAATTGGTAAATAATTTAATTGTGCAATTTTTAACGAGTTGATTGTGGGTTCATAGGGGAGTAGAGTGGAAAGAAATTGAATTTTAGTAACACTTTAAATATTTTCTGATATACCATATTTATTTAAAGTTATTTTATAGTGTTAATTGTGTTAACTAATTCATTTTTAATTTGCTTGTTAATTATTATTAGTTCATTAATTAATTGTTAAATAATTATGTTAATTGTGTAATATTTTACAATATTGGTGGTGACGTTTATCGGACAAAATAGTGGAAGGTAAATTATTTTTGGAAAATTTATTATTTGTTAATTAATGTTAATTATTTTGCAGGAGTGGGAATACTAAATTATTCCCCTCTGCTATCCAACACTTTCCCTATGGTTACCCTTGGTGGAGGTGGGAATAGTAAATTATTCCCACCCGCTATCCAACAATTTCCCTATTGTTGCACTCGCTGGAGTGGGAATAGTAATTTTTCCCTACCCACTATCCAACACTTTCCCTTCTGTGGCACTCACTGGAGTTGGAATAGTAATTTGTACCCACCTGCTAGCCAACACTTTCCTTACTGTTGCACTGATTGGAGTGGGAATATTAATTTTACTCACCCGCTATCCAACACTTTCCCTGATGTTGCACTCGCTGGAGTGGGAATAGTAAATTATTCCCCTCCGCTATCCAACACTTTCCCTATGTTGCATTTTCTGTAGTAGCAATTGTAATGTTATGCCTTATGCTATCCAACATTTCCCTACTTTTATAGTTAATGTAGTGTAAACTATTTTTTTAAATACATATTGTTTTTTTAATATTTTAATTTATTATATATATATATATATATACATTTTATTTGTATATTTATATTACAGGTTTATGTATATATATATATATATATATATATATATATATATATATATATATATATATATATATATGTATTTATAACTTTTCTTATGTTTCTAACATTTTATAATTAAATTAAATAATTTGTATTAGTATTATTATGTTAATATATATTTAAAACAAATTACATATGTGTGTTTAATTATTTGTTTATATTACATTTATTAATTATCAGTTTTTAATATTTTAAAATAATTCTAACTATGCTTTTATTATTTATATTCATCATTTGATGATTTTTATATTATTTTTAAGAAATTTAAATAAAACGATATTTCAAACAACAATATTTTAAACAACGATATTTTGGGTTCGATATTTTTGTACTTACCATTGTAGGAATAGGCCGTCGATATTCTGCCTGTTGATATTCAGTCAGTGATCCGCCCGAATGTAGCAATGGTAAGTGGACCCTCAATAGTCTCATTGAATACAACTTCCATGCGAATAGTGATTGGTTTTCATACAGCAGACAGCGGATGGGATTTTTCCCTCATCCTCCCCCATCCACTTTCCCAATCATCCCGGCTAGCCATTCGCCTGTCACCTTTCAGAGCTCCACTAGCTAGCACTCCTTTGTACGAAATACCAAGAGGGGCCGTACAAAGGTCCTGGTACCCCAGTTACAACTCAGAAGGTTGTATGCGCTACAAAAGGATTGGCGAGACTAAGCGGTATCTATGCTAGATGATGATACTGCCTTTAAACGTGTTTCTTCAAAGGGGCCGAAGAATGCTTCTTTCCTCCCACACCCCTCCATGCTCACAATGGTTCACAATCTGTAGTGGTGGCCATATAAATCCCTGTGACTTTGCTGTTATTGTTCTCGTTATTGTGATGGTTATAATTCCAATATAATAAGGTTCTAAACTTGTAGCAACATTCAATTTTTGGCCATCAGCAGGCCCTTTTCCCTTCATTTTATTAAAATATATAAATAATAAAAAAAGTAGAATACTTATATATAACACAATAGTATTGATGTTGAATGTAACATGTCCTTAAATGACTTATTCAATATTATGGAAGCATTTATAATGCAATGTATATCTCAATAAACTATAACAATGCCATTAAAGGTTGTTGAAATTTCACACTGTATATTAAGTGTTTATGGTATAGTGTGTGTTGAGGAAAGATACTTATTGGTACCTGTGTAAAGTATTTAATCCTGATTAATATATGTTTATATTACAGTCTACAAACGAACCGTCAAAATATATCAGAAACAAAGAGCGTTTAGTCACAAAACAGAAGGTTGTTAATGAATACAAAATGTTAATGATGTCATAGTTCCACCAGTGCCTCAGAAAGACTGAGGCATAGAGATGTTTTGGAGGTTTATCTTTTGTCATTGCAAATTGTTTAATGTTCCAAACACGGATATGGTATATAAGTTATTAATCTTGTTTTTAGACATCCACTCCAACCCAGTAGTCATTAGTGACAGGCAGAGTGAAGAGCCAGAGTGGTGCTGTGCAGTGTCTCTGTTTTCTCTCATATCCCATTCCCCTTCCTCAGGTCTAATCACTTGCGTACCATACAGGTAAGAGCGGTGGGCCAGTGGGGCCGGGTGGAGGGGATTTCGACTGATGATTTTCCCTCGTCATCGTTTGACGAAATCCCCCCCACACCAGGCCGCACCACCCCACCGCTCTTACCTGCAAGGGCAGCATCTGTGTCTCACCATCATATGCCTGTTGTCTACGATTGGTTGTGAATATGGTGAAGTGTGGAACAGTTCAACGCTTTTGTTGAATCCAGCATGCAGGTTAATGAAGCCTTATTTACAACAAGGGGTGGTGAGGGACAGAGTCTCTGAATTAAGCAGAATACTCTCACCCAGTCAAGAGATCAGGGCTAGATCCAACACCGTTTTTTAGCTCATTGCACCATCCCAGTTTCAGAACCTGGCTGTATGCAAATTAGTCTGTTCCTGTCCCAGTGCATGATGGGAACAGGGCAAACCAAACTACAAAAGCCAATTCTTACACTGGGAAGGAAACAAGCTTCCGGGGACCGGTTTCTGGCATTACAGCCGTCTTCGGCCCGGCTTGCTTGAATCCTGATGGTGCAATGAGCAAGGGACTCATGTCTGAGTATACCCTTCCACGCTTAGGGAGGACAAAATTATTTACAACAAGGGGTGGTGAGGGACAGAGTCTCTGAATTAAGCAGAATACTCTCACCCAGTCAAGAGATCAGGGCTAGATCCAACACCGTTTTTTAGCTCATTGCACCATCCCAGTTTCAGAACCTGGCTGTATGCAAATTAGTCTGTTCCTGTCCCTGTGCATGATGGGAACAGGGCAAACCAAACTACAAAAGCCAATTCTTACACTGGGAAGGAAACAAGCTTCCGGGGACCGGTTTCTGGCATTACAGCCGTCTTCGGCCCGGCTTGCTTGAATCCTGATGGTGCAATGAGCAAGGGACTCATGTCTGAGTATACCCTTCCACGCTTAGGGTGGACAAAATTATTTACAACAAGGGGTGGTGAGGGACAGAGTCTCTGAATTAAGCAGAATACTCTCACCCAGTCAAGAGATCAGGGCTAGATCCAACACCGTTTTTTAGCTCATTGCACCATCCCAGTTTCAGAACCTGGCTGTATGCAAATTAGTCTGTTCCTGTCCCAGTGCATGATGGGGACAGGGCAAACCAAACTACAAAAGCCAATTCTTACACTGGGAAGGAAACAAGCTTCCGGGGACCGGTTTCTGGCATTACAGCCGTCTTCGGCCCGGCTTGCTTGAATCCTGATGGTGCAATGAGCAAGGGACTCATGTCTGAGTATACCCTTCCACGCTTAGGGTGGACAAAATTATTTACAACAAGGGGTGGTGAGGGACAGAGTCTCTGAATTAAGCAGAATACTCTCACCCAGTCAAGAGATCAGGGCTAGATCCAACACCATTTTTTAGCTCATTGCACCATCCCAGTTTCAGAACCTGGCTGTATGCAAATTAGTCTGTTCCTGTCGGTGATGGATCAAGCCCTGATCTTTTGACTGGGTAGGAGTGTTCTGCTTAATTCAGATACTCTGTCCATCACCACCCCCTTTATGAATCGTTTTGGCCACCACAAGTGTGGAAGGGTATGCTCAGATGTGAGTCCCTTGCTCACTGCACCATCAGGATTCAAGCAAGCCGGGCCGAAGACGGCTGTAATGCCAGAAACCGGTCCCCGGAAGCTTGTTTCCTTCCCAGTGTAAGAATTGGCTTTTGTAGTCTGGTCTGCCCTGTTCCCATGATGCACTGGGCCAGGGACAGACTAATTTGCATACAGCCAGGTTCTGAAACTGGGATGGTGCAATGAGCTAAAAAACGGTGTTGGATCTAGCCCTGATCTCTTGACTGGGTGAGAGTACTCTGCTTAATTCAGAGACTCTGTCCATCACCACCCCTTGTGGTTAATGAAGCCTGGCATTTTGTGTTGCTCTCTTCTGTGTGCCACACACTGAGGTGTTTATACAGTTGCTTCAATCCCAGAGTTGATTTAAAAATACTCCTTTCACTACAACACTAATTACATTCAAGCTCCATTTGCTCACCTCTCATATTGCTTGCAGTTTTAATCATGAATAGCAAATGATCCTTCACAACCACAAGCCAAGTTACAGGTTTTGGTTTCAAAAGCAGAAAATCCATTCAGCTGGCATTCTTCACATATGCTAGCTTCCCTACTAGTTGTGTGTACCAATGCTTGTTTGCGCTGCCATTAGCTAATGCCAAAATGGCCATGAACGTATTATGCCACATGCACATACATTTGTAATATTTCATGCCCACATATGTGAATGATTGGGAGGACATTTTGGAATGAGTAATCTATTGAAGAAAAGCCATTCAGTCTAAGGTGTCTTATGATGCAAAAAACATGTGTTGTGACACATGAATTCACATGCATCACGTTGCACCATTGGCCATTTTAGCCTTCAGCTCCATCATTGCATATAGGCATATTTAAATGGTGAATTAAAAATTAAAAAGAAAGCGCTCAATAGTGTGAAAAATAAATGAACACTTTGCAGCTGCCGGACCCTCAACAGGAAAAAAACCGAAATTAAATATTAAACAAGCATTTACAATGCAATAGGTCTCGCAGCATTAAAGTTTGAGTTATTGGCATTGTGTATAACAATGCGTTGCATAACATTGTTAGCAAACTTTGAATTGGTGAGCAGTGAGAGTGTGTGCAAGAGTATACTGTTCTTGAAAGCAGTGTGGTAGAGAGTGCAGGAATTTGGGTGACCTGAGCAATGTGGATGATGCACCTCACGCACTGGGCTAATGCAGTTATTATTCACACAGCTCTGATGATGCACCTTAGGCACGGGCTCACAGCTGTTTTTATTCACACAGCTCTGATGATGCACCTCACGCACGGGCTCACAGTTGTTATTCACACAGCTCTGATGATGCACCTCACGCACGGGGCTGATGCAGTTATTATTTACACAGCTCTGATGATGCACCTCAGGCACGGGCTCACAGCTGTTATTATTCACACAGCTCTGATGATGCACCTCATGCACGGGACTGACGCAGTTATCATTCATACAGCTCTGATGATGCACCTTAGGCACGGGCTCACAGCTGTTATTATTCACACAGCTCTGATGATGCACCTCACGCACGGGGCTAACACAGTTATTATTTACACAGCTCTGATGCACCTTAGGCACGGACTCACAGCTGTTATTATTCACACAACTCTGATGATGCACCTCCCGCACGGGCTCACAGCTGTTATTATTCACACAGCTCTGATGATGCACCTCACGCACGGGGCTGACGCAGTTATTATTCACACAGCTCTGATGATGCACCTTAGGCACGGGCTGATGCAGTTATTATTCACACAGCTCTGATGATGCACCTCACGCACGGGGCTGACACAGTTATTATTCACACATCTCTGATGATGCACCTCACGCACGGGCTCTCAGCTGTTACAGTGCTTCCTTCTTTTCACTGGGGGCAACCTGGCTGGATAAATGCAGCGAAGTTTCTCAATGTAAAGACTTTGCTTCAAGGAAAAGTGCATCAGGTATCAGGCAAAAAGTGGGGGGTACTGCAACAGATACTCACTTTCTCACACCTGGTGACATGACTATGCAGTACCTTGAACTGCCTGGACACATAATTATGTACAGACGGTAGTTGTGTGAGTAGAAATGGTGGTGCTGGTAAAAGTGATGTTATTCATGGTTTAATGGTGGCTGTAATAGTAGTTGTTAATGCAGTGTGGGGATGTTGGTAGTGATAATTGTGGAAATGGTAGTAATGGTGGAAGAGCAGAGCAAGACTAAGAACATGGGGCATTAGGAGAGTACTGGATGCACGTGGAGGGGAGAGGCAGCAAAGTGAACAATGCTGGGGTGTGCTCTGCGATTCGTACCTGGGAACCCAGAAGGAGTGCAATGGAGCAGCATCAAGAGAGAAACTGGGCATGTGGAAATCAGCACAGCAGCAGAGGAGCTATATTGCGAGACAGAAAAGACTTAAGGGCAAGATCAATGTGGGAAATGTAAAAAAAAAATAAAAAAAAAGCAATCAGGCACCCATCAAGATCAAGCTCTCATTCTAATCCTAACAGAACATTTAAAAAGCCTACTACAGTTCAAAATACACGGGTTGCTTTTCTATTCAAACCATATATGAGCTTCTCAATTGAGGATGTGATGACTGTATTTTACAGATTTAGAATAGCTGTTCATGTATTGGAATCTAACACTTGGGAGAGATATAGGCAGTCCACTCCAATTATATGTTAAAGACTTGGCAACAATACATCTTGCAGGCAGAACTAGACCCGCTATATTTTGAGGAAGAAAAAAAGGGGCAGCCCTGCCTTAAGAGATGCACAGAGGTGTACATTTGGAGTGTGAATATAGCCCAGGTCATTCAAAATAAAAGCCCGTCAAGAATTCCAAGCTTGATACTAAATACTACTTTATTACTGCGCACACATACCTTTTAAAAAAATTAAAAAAAAGGTATGGTACTTTAATCACGAGACATTATCTTTATATTTAATAAAACAGCATTGAAATTTGACACAAAACCCACGACCGAGGGGGATGCAATTGTTATGATGCAAAACCTACAACCAAACGAGGGTACTGGATGCTGGTTTTGTGAACTGTCAGCAGATTGGGGAATTGAGGTCAAAAGGTATAAGGTCTTTGCAATGCGATTGCCCGGCACGCAGTGGCCACTAACAACGGCAGAAAACCATGCACCGAGTATGAGGGAATGAAAACTAGCTGCCAGGCATGACCGAAGCTAGGTTTTGGGGGCACAAAATGGATATAATGCACTGGCATGCGCTATTCACCCAAACGCAGCTGCTGCTGCACACAGGACAGATACTGTGCGCAGTAAGTTTGGGGAAACAAAGACTTGATCTTGCACAGTAACGAACAAATGCAGTGAAAGCCCAGGTACAATAGAGTTGAGTGCAGGATGTGACCAAGGCAGTGTCTTGTACTCGGAGGTTGCAGAGGACAGCCAAAATCATGACAATTTGGCACAGGGCATGGCGATGAACCAGCTCCCCATCCAGTCCTCACGGCACTGAAAATATAGCCATAGATGATACAGAAAGTACTAACGAAAGACGTTACAACTGGAAAGGCTTGTCTAGTACCTCAACATAGGCATAATGGCAATGTGTAAGACCCCTAACTAAAATCCTGCTTCATGCGGTCTGTTTCGAGTTATGAACATCACCGGACAGTTACAATGCCACAAACGGCTAGCTCACACTATAAAAGACTTTCTCAGAATCTAGTTAAAGGCGTGCAGATTTACCAATCTTCCTATTCGACAACAGTCCAGTCTAATTTATAGGAACTGCCAAAATAAAGTCTAAGCCTTAGAAATACTCAAAATGATCAGTTGGTGTGGCAAAGCATTGCGAGCATCACAGTTCTCCCTATTCACCGATCAGATCAGGGAACAACAGAACCTTCAGCCCATCAGCCAAACTGACAACAATCTGTGTGCTTTTACTGCCAGTCCAACTAAACACTTTTTGCAGCGAAAGTGAAAAAACGTTTGGATCTATCACCAACAACATGTGTAATTAGTCTTTTATTTTAGACCCATTAAACTATCCTATAACCAGAAAATGTTGGCTTACCATCCGTCACTTTCAGCTACTGAAAGGTGACCAGTCAACCTTTGCAAATGGCCTTCCAGTGTTCAGAAAAATGAAAGACCGCATTTTAAGTATTGTATTCGAAAGAGTTTGAAACAAAAAGACATGTTCTGGTCAAATCTGTAAATTATGCAGCATATTCTAATGGTTATGTGGCAAAAGAAAAAAGTCAATTATGCGCAAAATACTGCAGCAATGCATAACTGCACATATGTATGTAAAAATAGACAAGTGTTAATTATTTGACACTCTTTTCGTTTGTTTGTGTGCTTGCTTGGAGCATGTGGTGTTTCAATAATGACATTCTTACGGTCTTTTAGCGTTACCACTCATGCCTCATAATTATACTCGCCTGTAACTGTTTTTGCAGTTTCCACAGTAGTGCTTTCCTAAGCTTTAAATCAAAAGTTCTCGATAACTATTTTTTTAATTTGGTACTTTCACAATGAAAGTATTTGAAAATTAAATTCGATTCATCTCTCAAATCTATTTTGTGGTATTCTTATTTCAGTTAAACATGCCCTTTCTCAAAAGGTCACCTTGCATAGGTCAAATTACCCGCTGTCTTCTGATCTTTTCACATGGAACTGTGGGAGGGTGCAGGTAAGTTTCGTGCATTGTTACACAAAGCAGTGTGCCTCTCAGCCTTAAGAATTTAAAGAGGGGACAATTGTGTCTGGGCGACGAGCTACTGCACGGTCTGATTTCAGAGAAAGAACAACATGATTATAAAAGCAGTGAAGTGGTGTCAGCCTAAACATCGGTTTCTCTCCCCAGCAGAGTGTATGGAGGCACCTGGGAAATCCCCCGATTATGGCAGGCTAGGTAAGGTACAGGCTTCCGTAAATGACACCACTACCCGCAGGAATCGATCCCTCGAGATTCAGTTGTATGAAGGCTGCGAGGCGCCCAGCTCCCCCTGCCATTTTGCAAGGCTATTTATTTTCAACATGGCGCCTGCCCGTGTGCCCGAGAGCCGTAGTGGGGGGTTAAAAAACCAGGGCGCTAACAGTATAGATGGTGGTGGTCTTATGTAGAGGTCAGAAGACAACGGAGGATTCGGGCACGGAAACAACCTGGCGACCTTAGCCCCCACACAATCATTCAGAGTCGCAGAATTTGGCACGCAGATCTCACCTCGTCACCGGCGCGGGGGGAGGGACCTGGTAGTGAAAGGGTGGGAGGAAAGAACAAGCATGCTGCCTTCCGTGAAGCCGGCCAGGAAGAGAGCAGTCATCGGCGCGCGGCGGAGACGCTGGCGCCGTGAGCGTGCGCGCGACCAAATCCGCGCGTGGCCAGCTCTTGTCGCTCCTCTCCCATTCAGAATGCTGGGCGCGTGCCCAGCTCTTGTCTCGTTTGCCGGCTGAAACGATTGCAATAGTTCTCTGCCGAGAACGCGCTTCGCGCGTCTCTAGGCCGAGACCTAAAAATGGGAAGACAAATTGGGAGTAGAAAATAGAGAGAGCATGGGCTGAGGGGACTGTATACTCAAAAGACGTAAGAAGACGCAAGAAACATGGGGGTAGCAAGGAAAACAAGTGTAGCAGGGCAGAAAGAGATGGCAGGCGAAACCGGGTGTCACGTGTACCACCATAGATGAAAGACAAAAAAATCTCCTCAAGTCATCCGATCAGAAAATTGTAAGAACACAATGCTCCTGGGTGGGGCAAACACATGAACAGGAGCAGGGACATGAAACAGACTGCAAAGTTTTCCAATCGCGAGCAATTAACTGGCACAAAGCCCACTCTGAATATATATAAACCATTGAAAATAATAGATCTAAGGTTCACTGTAGATGAGACCTACAAAAGAGATTTTATAGCAAAATCCTGAATTTATCGACAGATGCTGATCATGGGGGTCCATGTTATTGTTACTGTATTGGATGTAATAAAAATGCTCGAGATCTACTCAAAGTTATCATCCATGGTAAAAAACTTGTTGACGAATGGAGTGGAGCTTTATCTAGGAGCAAAACCTTATTGTCATATGCCACTTTATTATATTTTTGGACTTTAACAAACCTCATTGCACCTTGAGAAAATGAAGGATATTGATAGTTGCAATTTAGCTTCCCATATTTCACACCCTTGCCTTTTAGGGTAGCACTTTATTGAGACTACTGTAAATGTTGATAGTTATAGCAGAGCTGTAAAACTGACATCGGTATCCACTTTCATCTTAATTTTCATCTGTTGGGGCCAGTTCACAAAGCATTCATGAATATGGAAAGTAGTAATATAGTAGTATTATTTTACCTACTCTTACAGGCCATAATGAATCGGCTACGAAATGTCCAATTCCTCATTTGAAAAGGTGCAAAGAGGACCCAGTCACTTATATTTGTTCTTATTGGATACAAATATTCCCGGAATTTTCCATTTCTGCTGTTTTGTGTCCTCTTCAGAAACAGACATATCAGCACATAAATGAGTGCTACAGGAGTACTACTTTACAAATTCTAAATTGCCTTTATGATTAGCAGCCCGATTTAGAGATTGCCATAGGAGGTACTCTGTCGCAAAGGGAATGGAGTACCCTCTTTATCAAACTGCAGGTTTGCCCACTCCATTTAGAGTCAGACAAACCCTCAGTCTAACGAAGGCAGACGCTTCTCCATCTCCGCCACCGACAGACAGCTGTGATGGCCCAACAGAGTTGAAGTTTTTGCCATTTGTCTGCCCTACCAATTTATAGTGGACCACAAATGGCCAGGGTTCACCGTCAGTCACCCCCAGGGAAAACCTCGTGGTCAGGGGCAGTGAAATCTGCAAAATGATCACAATGCCAACCCATGGATTGGTGGGTCCTGGAAATGCAAGAGATGTACACTGGCCAGTGGACATCTCTAAATTTGTTGGGCAGAATGCCCTCATCATGGCATGGTGGCAGGACATACACCTTCCGCCAAAGTCTAAATCATTCCCTAGGTCCTTAAAAGATTTGACTCCTCTATCATGCACTCAATTCTGACAGAATCAAAAATGATGTTGCTGCCTTCCTTTAGGGGAACCCTTGTTGCTTTAATAGAGACTGCTGAGGAAATTGATTAAGACTCAATAGCCTGTAATAACGTAATTGACCTGTAAATTTAAAGCAGACTATCACTATTCAGGCAAATACGGCATCCATTTGATATAAGAAATGGATTAAACCTTAACTAATGTACAGTGTTATGCTTGTATGAATCCAGTTCTTTTTGTGCTAACATTGTTAGTAGAGTAGAAATGATGGCTCAAATTAACAAAACTTTCACACAACGCAGAGCAGCATCCAAAGTTGCAGCGCTGCTTTGTGAGGGAGGGTGAGAACAGAAAAGCGCCAGATCTACAAATATATGGCATTTTCCTGCTCTCTCCCTATCGCTAGCTGCAGAGCAGCACCCACAAATGTTTGTGCCTAGTGAAAAGGTGACTGCGTGAGTCTAGCATAGATTTTCTTCAGGAAGGGTGCCCTTCCAGTACAAAACACTATGCCTAGAGAAACCTGGATGCTGCCATTGAGAAAATCTGTTTCTGTGTCATAATCATGTATCCTTTCAGATTCAACTGTTGGTCTGTTAATGATGGTCCTCCATTAAACCAAATACTGATATCTGTGAATTAAATCGAAGCTAGTAAAATTCCCATGTCACTATCATTTAAGCAGTAGAAGGATTTAAAAAAAGATGTTTATTGAAATGCTTGCAGCAAGTATACACAAAACCTAAGGTTTGCGTGCAGCAATATCATCCTCAAGTGTGTCGATACAAGCCAATTTTCGTTTTTAACATAGAAAATGCAAAAATTATCTGTACCCCCCCTCTCCCGGCACTTAATAGTTTTGCATCATACATTTGTTGGATACAAAAGCCATGTGAACACATGTGAGTGACAGCCCATAAAAGGTAGTTCCAAGACCAAGAAGTCATGGCCAGGCACATGAGGGAAGGGATCATGTAAATAAGTAAGGCACATTACACATCAGGGTGGCTCAATAAGTACACAGTCCGTGGAGCCCAGAAATCTTTGGATCGTGAGGCCTCAGGCAGCTCTTCCTCGTACGCCTCCAGTTGTTCCCTACAATATATTAAGTCTCAGGACCATTTCTTGACAGTGGGCATGGATTTTGCACCCCAGCAGAACACCACAGCATGCTTAGCCAGCAGGGTCGAGACAGCGACCACCAGCCTGTTGCGGGGCTTAAGATACTTCACGCTACCAAGCAGGCATACCTCCGGTACACACCACATGCTCTCCATCACAACATCTGAAATCACATTCGCAACCTTGGCCCAGAAGGCAGCTATCCCATCGCCCTGCCTTGCCAGGTGTAGAAGATTGGCGTCAGCCTGCCCGCACTGTATACAATTAGCTGTGCCCCGCAGGCTGAATCTGCATAGTTACACTGGAGTATAATATAACTAGTGCAAAAATTTTAAATGAATGATGCGTAAATTATAGTTCGCCGTGAGATGCCCAGTCAACTCGCAGAAACATTTCCAGTGATCTAGCGGTCACTCATACCCCAGCGCAGAGTTCCACATAAGATATGAAAGGTTGTACCCTCCTTCCTCTCCCGCTGTGAAGCATCATATAGCCTAGTGATCAGACCCTTACGTTCCTTCCCAGCCAGCACCGCCTGCAGTGCACGCAGTGATTGTGGTTCAGTGGGATAGTTAGGGCAAACGGCCCTGGCCGTCTGCCGCACTCTCACGTAGGTGAATCCCAACATCAACCCGGAATCCCGACCTGCCTGTACATCTTGGAGTGAGCAGAACTGACCCTGTTCATACAGGTCACCCATTTGCGTAACACCAACTGTCTCCAACGCTCGTAGAGCGGGATGCTCCTTAGCTGCAGAAATGTCCGGATGTGCAGCAATAGGGAGCTTCAGGCATAACGGTAATCTAGCTGTGCCCTCTTGGCAAGAGTCCGCCAAGCCCAAGCAGTGCATTGTACCGGATTAATTTCAATCCTGTGTCTGCCGTTCCCTACAGAGAGTGTTGCCGCCATAGCGGCACCGGGAGTGCCGCGTAGGACTCACTTGCCGTATGAGGCAAAAACCACTGCAGAAAGAACCAATAATGGGCAAACTGCATCTGCGTGCAAAGATAATATAAACGCATATCAGGTGCCTCAAAACCTCCCCGGTCAAATGCCTGCACCAGAACATTCCGACTGCATCGTGGCTTCTTACCCCCATACAAATGACAGCAGGGCTGATTGCAACGTCTTGAACATAGAGATATTCAGCGGAATGGGGATATTCACAAACAAATAGAACAATTTGGGTAATGTAGACATTTTTGTAACTGCAATACGATCAGCAAGTGACAGTAGTGGAAGGTTTGTGACTGGATAAATACTGCTTTTTCATACTGATTTAACACCTGACTGATGCTTTCTTCTTGTCTTTCTTTGGTTGAAATAGCTGCTGATTTTCTACACATGAATGAACCCCTGCATACAGAGTCTGAGGCCTCATAATTACCGTACAATAAACTGGCATTGCAGTGCCAAATAAGCAACATCTTTACTGGCCACCATAGCTGCAGTCTTGGACGGCATGGGTTTCGACTGAGTATCATAAAAGCAGGTAACCTGTGAGGAAATGTTGTAATCTCTTATTCCACACACTTCAATGCATAAATGACTTTTCGATTCTTAGCAGCACAGTACTAAAGGTTTAGAAATATCATAAAAGATGATGGAGCGAGATTGGAATCCATCCCTGACCAGTCTGTAGAAAAGGTAGATAAAAGTGACCAAGTAAACAACAATGGACAGCAATAGAATGAAGATGTGAATTTTGAATGGATATGTATCATCAAGTAGACTGATCAGGAGAGGGTGATCATGGCATGGTAAGATGACGGATATGAAGTGAAATTCCCGACTGTGTGTAAAAATCCTTAACAATCCTTCAGAATCTGACACTGTTATAGCACTCCAATGAAGAAAATGAACTCTGTGCTGTTGGTTGTCCATGCAGATACAATTTTCAAGAGGGTGGATGTCTATTATGCCAGTCTGCTGTCTGGATTTTGATCAGCTCACTGAGGCCTGTCGGAGGAAGATCACTCATTGGGTGGGACTTTGGTTGAAGGTCTGCTCAGGAGTGTGCTGCTGAGGCAAGCATATGATCATCAGCTTACTCCTTAACCATTGTTGACCATGACTGAGTGGTGCAGCAGTGACTTTATTGATATCTGTGGCTAAACCTGGCAGACGCCTGCTTGGTGATGCGGATATTGTGGCGGAGTAGAGGCCAAAAGATCAAGGTAAAAGCAACCTGCATCCTCCCCTCTAGCCCCTAATTTTCTCAGCATTCCTGCAAAACCCCTGGATAACTAAACTGGCGCTCCAACTCAGGACCCTGAGGGGAGATATTGGTAAGTGGGCAATGCAGGATGAGTCCACACTCAATTTTTCCTAACTGTATGAGTGCTTGAAGAAAGCCAATTACTCTAAATTCCAGGACTGGCATGCATAAGCAAAAGGACAAACGAGGGATGGAATGTTGAACAATGCAAACATTTACCCCCAGTCACAAAGATCCGGGTTTAATCCATCGTTGTTTTGCTCAGCACGCCACCCCAGTTTGGACCCAGCCATTTACAAATCAGTCTTGATCCTGCTCCTCACCGAACAGTCTAGCCTGAACTGTCCTGTGAGCACAACCGGTTAATCACCACATTCATGACCTGGTGGCTTATGGGAAGAAATTCAGCATCTGTAAATGGAATCAGAAGTTTGGCTGCCAATCACTCAAAGAATAAAATTTAAAAGCCTATGCATCGCCCATAAGGCTATCTACGGTTCAGCCCCCAAATACATTAAAGAACGGCTCATCAAGTACATCCCAAGTAGGATCATCCGGTCTGCTGAGGCATTTAACCTGATATGCCCTCGGTTCTACCTTTCATCCAAGGGTGGCAGAGCCTTTTCTAGCACCGTCCCCTTGGCATGGAACCACCTCCCAGCAGAACTCAGGAAGGAAATTAACCTGCTAGTGATGAGGAAGAAGCTGAAGACTGTGCTTTTTGAGGAGGCGTGGGGGCCCTTGTGATCTGGCAGTCCTGTCTACCGATGTTGTGTGTCCGCTGATAGCGCTTAGATACCTCGGGGTGATATAGCGCTTTACAAGCCAATAATAACATAACATAACATAACTTGCAAGCCAGGTCCTCCCTGGACCAGAAACAAGCATCCTCGGACCAGTTTTGGGGCATCATCACCCCTCATCAACCAAGATGAATTGAATCCAGTGGTGCAGTGAGCATGGACCCAAGTCTGGGGCATACCCTTCCCACTTAGGGCAACAAAAGCAAAAGGAACAAGTGATGGACGTAATGCTGAACAATGCAAACATTCACTCCCAGTAGCAAAGATATTGGTTTAATCCATTTTTCTTTTGCTCACTACACCACCCCAGTTTGGACCCAGCCATATGCAAATCTGTCTTGGCCCTGCTCCTCATAGGAACTGTCCAGCCCGAACTGCCAAGTTGGGTCCTCCCTAGAACAGAAACAAGTATCCTGGAAACAGTTTCATCAGCCAGGCTAACTTGACTCAAGCGGCATGGAGTGCATGGGTCCCACGTCTGGGCATACCCTTGCCACTAAGAACAACAAAAGCAAAACGAAGAAATGATGTCCATCACTTGTTCTTTTTGCATTTTGGGTCCAAGTTCTTTACGGTGGAGTGTACCCCGGGAGCCCCGTCTGAGACCAGTTGTGGCTCACCTTCTCAACTATAGAAATCAAGACTGCTTCCTCCAGCTCTGTTGTAAGAATGGCTCTTAGAAGTAGTATCTTTCTTTTTCTGAGCAACACAATTCGTTTCCAGAGATCAAGCAAAGCCTACACTTTGTGAATTTGAAGTTTATGAATTTGAAATTTATGCTGATGTTCCCTACCTGGCTGAAAGCATTAAACAAAAAAGACTTGCGCTTCTTCATGGATCCAGTAGAAGCCAGAAAGTCAGCTGAAATTGGACAAAGACACATTGACTCTTAATCATGCAGCCCAAGAGGCAGTTTCTGAGAAGGGGGTGGCGAAATCCAAACACCTGGACAGTGGATTTGCCGAATAAAAGGATGGCAGTGGACACCATCCATAATGATTAACTAGAGGATGTGTCCCCACACCACTATAAATTGAGATGCAAACAGTTTGAACTCCAACCCCCATGTAGTAACTGATGAGTTCTTGAGGCACTGGGGGTAAGTCACTGCAGCTGTCATTAAAACTAATCAGTGCAACAAGGGTAGTATTATATTTTTAGGATAAGCAGCTAATACGGAGGAAGGGACGTTCTCTTTCATAAGCCATCCTAACTTTACCTCATATGTCTGACTAGATGAACACACTCTCTGTAAAGGAAGGAATGCATACGTACTCACAGGGAAGATTTGGACAGTTCATAGCCAAGTCCAGGGAGAGGAGTTACTATGTGTATTCATAATGGAGACTCACAGGTCAGAACAGGTCTGAATATACAGATATGCCACGAACAATGTTCTAGCGGGGATTGAGCAATTGGAGGGAGAACCCACTAATAACACAAGTCTACAAGGGAGCACCAGATATAAAGGCGTGACTTGGAATATAAAGGGAATGGGTTATTAAATTAAAAGACATAGCATGTATACGAACCTTTAAAGGCGAGAAGTAGATATTTTTTGTTTATACGAGACACATTTATTCAAGACTCACCTAGTCAAGATTTAGAAGAGGTGGAGATGGCAATGGTCATTCACAGTTTAGTTTTCGCGTGTTGGGGGGTCGCAGTAAGGAAAAGGCCACGGTTACCCTAAGTAGTAAATATATATATAGCATTGTGAATTCTGGATGCAGAACCTAGGTTATAGCTAGCCTATACACCTTGACTACTCCATAACTGAACATTCTTGATAATGTGGTGTCCCATTTGGTGATTATAGCCCAAATTCCTTGCCGCAGATCCAGCCCCCTATTAGTAGGCACACAAAAGACCAAGATTACACATAGCTTTACAATCTGGCTCAGGAACTGGAGGCTTATTAATATATGGAGAGAACTAAATTCCATTAAAAGAGAATTCACATGCTATTCACCTTTCCACAACATACATTCTAGACTTCCTATAATTATCCATACTCCGCACATTCACAGTGCATTGAACACCTTGGTGGCATGACATCAGACCATAACCCAGTACTAGCTCTCCTGTGACTGAGAGAATGTATTCCTCCTATCCATACTTGTAGACTACAAAACAACACATTACTCTATGCACCAATCATGAAAATTCATTGAGCAGTACTTTATGGACTATGAAGGCACAATGCATTACATTGGGCTTGCATGGGATGCATTCAAGGCATGCATTGGGGCACCACAAATATCATACCTCTAGGTTGCATTTTGGGCCATTTTCTGTCATGGTCACTAGGCTCCCCCACACAAGTGAGGTACCATTTTTATAGGAAGATTTAGGAGCATTCTGTGTGGAAGGATGTGTGTGGCTCCCCACAGATTCCAGAACTTTCCATCACAAACATGTGATGAAAATGATTTTTTTTTAATTAAAGTATGAGGTTTGCAAGGGATTCTGAGTAAAAAAAACACTGAAAGCCATTGCAAGTCACCCCATCCTGGAGTCCCCTAGGTTTCTAGTTTAATAAAAATATACAAGTTTGTTAGGTTTACCTAGGTGCCAGCTGAGCTAGGGCCCAAAATCCACAACTACCCACTTTGCAAAAAGCGGGTCGGTTTTGAGTGGAAAAATGTGACGTATCCATGTTGTGTTTTGGACTGTTTCCTGTCACAGACACTAGGTCTACCCACTCATGTGATGTACCATTTTTATCAGAAAGCTTAGGGGAATGCTGGATGGAAGAAAGTTTGTGGCTCCTGTCACATTCCAGAACTTTACATCGCAGACTTGTGAGGAAAATTAGTTTTTTCTAGTCAAAGTTTGAGGTTTGCAAGGGATTCTGTGCAAAACAACCTGGTGGGAGCCCAGCAAGTCACCCCATCCTGGATTTCACCACCTATCTAGTTTTACAAAATGTACAGTTTTGCTAGTTTTTCATAGGTGGCACATGAGCTAGGGCCCAGAATTCACAGCTAGACATATACAAAAAAAGGGTCAGGTTTCAGTGGAAGAATATAATGTGTCCATGTTTCATTTTGGGGCCTGTCCTGTTGTGGATACTAGTGGCACAACAAGAAAATGTCCCAGTGAAGAACAATTAAAACAGATAAATCAATACAAGAATTAATCAGTTGTATCTAAACAAAGTTAGGCACCACCATACAGTTTTTCAAAAATGAATGTGATTTTATTTCATCATGATGTTGATATTAATCAATTTATAAAGTACAAAACAAATCCTACATGAATATTTTTAGAAGAACTGTTGAGGAGTGAGGTGATGAATGCATGGGAAGGATTGTGAGGAAGGACAGTAGTGCGCGTATAGACGCATCAGAAAAATAATAACAAACTATCCAGACAGTTTCCTGCCAGATGCATTAAATGTCAAATCATAACATAATTGCAGATATACATTCTCTGTCATATATGTCTGACAAAATAATAAAAAAGTGTTGATGTTTCGACCCCTAGAAGGAACAGCCAGTTTTTCGCCTTGTGGGCGGTGTCTTCATCAGGACCAAAGTGGCGGGAGGGGCGTGGGCACCTAAGGACAATATCATAAGGTTATTTAGGTGGCGCATATGGTTGTGGATACCAGCCCTATCAAAACAGAATAGTAGAACAATGGCTATTTCCAATTGCATTTTTCTGCATTTATGCCTTCCAAATCTCAGCCAGTGTGTAAGAAAGAAGAAATTTTGAGAAATGCCCACTAATTCACGTAAGTATGTGCACCCAGAACTTCGGAGATATGCAAATAACCACTTCTTCTATACTTTATAGTTTGCGCCCACTTCAGAAATACATAGGTATCACTCTTTATATTTTACCATATGAATTGCTCTATACCCGGGAACAAAATGAAAAAGGTGCAGTTCAATTAATGGCTCTGGATAGCTTAACTTCTTGGAAAACCCACAAACCCTGTATATCCTCACAACCAAAAGAGTCTAGTACTTGTAATGGTATATTGTTTTGGTAAATCAACCATTGTGACAAGAAGTTACAAATGAAAACTTTGTTGGTAATGGACATTTTCCCCTCCAATTTTCATCATTTTTTATTTCAACACTTAGTTTCATTAAAAAACCCTTGAAGGATCTACACAAATGATCCCTTGCTGGATTTAGATGTGTGTCTAGTTATCAGATATGTATAGCTTTCTAGGATCCATGATGGGTTTCACACCTGTTTCACCACAAAGTGGAATGAGGTTGAAAGCACACAAAAATAGGAAACATGGGCTATCTCACAGGAAAATGCCAAAACTGTGCTAAAAATGTGGTTATCTGATTCAAGTCTGCCTGTTCCCAAAAGCTGGGAAGATGGTTATTGTAACACTGCACAGAAGCTGCCTATGCAAGTAAGAGCGGTGGGGCAGAAAGTTGACAGACGACGTCGAGGAAAAAAAAAAGAAAGAAAATCACTTACCTTATGCTCGTCGCATCGCCGAGTCAGAGATGGGGCGAGCGCAAGGTAAGTGGTTTTCTATTTTTTTCCCCTTGTCATCGTTTGTTGACTCCGACCCCACTCCCTCCACTGCCCAGCCACTTTTACCTGCATGGGCCTCTCCAGGCACTGCAAATCTTTTGTCACGCTATTTGCAGGAAAAAAAGAGACACTTTTTCTGCAGCACTTACTTCCCATTTTTCCTCCCAAAACAAAATGTAGCTATATTTTGGCTAACTTCTTTGTCCCTGTGAGGGGAATCCACAAACCCATAGTACCTTGAAAATCCCTAGGCTGTTGAGAAAAAAATATGCAAATTTGGCTTGGATAGCTAATGTAAACAAAATGTTATAGAGGCCTAAGCGTAATCTACCCCAAATAGCCAGAAAACAGCTTAGCACTTCGGAAGGGGGGGGGGGCCTAGCAGCGAAAGGCTTAAGTCAGATCAGTCCCAGATAAGTAAGGGGCCAACCCTGGTCCAAGAATGATATTGAAACCTGCCTGAAAATGTGAAATTAGAATTTCAATTAGAAGAAAGATAAAGGCAACTCGGTGTATTTTGTACATGAGGCTATTGGAAATGCACTTTGATAAATTGAATGAAGAAACTAAATTATTATTGGTTAAGAGACTATTACACAGTCCGCAAATAATTAACTTTTTAGTGGCTTAATTTAAAGGTCGTTCATCTCAGTTTGTCCATCACAATTTTTAGAGGGTCGAATTGTCTCCAATTTAATTCGATTTAAAGTATTTAATTTAAAGGTGGTTCGACCTCTTCTACAAGTCCTGCTTACCACTCCCAATTTAAATTATATAAATTCTATAATCTAACAATTACTTTCACAGCTATGTTACTGAAATATTAAATATTGTGTAGCTGCACTGTAATGCGCCTGTCTTTTTCCTGTACCCCACCGAGACACATATGGCCAAGGTGTTGTACTTTTCTATTCTCTAGAATTCTTCTATTTCTGATTTATTAAACAAACCCATTGGTTACTTCCACTGACATGTAGAAGTAGCTTATATACTTTTTTTTCATTTTCAATAAACCAAAAGATTAAAGACAGCAATTTGCTTGTCTGTCTCCCTCCCGTCTGTGCCTCAATCATTACAGTAATCATAACGCGGTTTATTATACCCACGGGTAGAATACAACCTGAAGTGAAAATGTTCATGATACCTATGCTTTGAACTGGAAGCGCACTGCAGGGCACCTTTATGTTCATTCTTATGAAGACTGTTTGTAGCCATTTTCTGAAAGAAACAACACAGTAAAAAACAGATTCTTCTGTTCAAAATATTGGACAACATGGTTGAATTTCCCATGTTGTTCTCTACATATAAACATTTCTGAAACATATCTCTTTTTGTTAGATGAAATTCCTGCTCGACATCAACAGAGAAAATTAACGAAATGACAAACTAATTTACGTGTTTACTGAAGAAATGTGTTTTACGCGTGTTTTGTCTCAGCCACTCAGGACAAGGGGCCATATATACAGAGCATTTTTGCAGCCAGAAACTGGCCGATTCAAAGAATCAGAATGTTTCCGACTGCAAAAATGCTTTTTCAATGTACAAAATCACAAATTGCGGTAAGGTAACATGTCACCGACCAACAATTTGTGTTAGAGTTTCGGTATTTGAAAGGGGTGTGTTTAGGGTGTCCCTTCTAAATACCGATTTGCAGTGCAATGTATGAATTACAGTTGCTAAACGTACATTTTTTTATCAACACCTTAAAGGAGGTGCTAAACATTTGCACATGGAAAGGGATCCCTAAGGGACCCTGTCCCTTTGAGAATGTAAAAAAATATATTTTTTTAAGAGCAGAGAGAGGTTCCATGGACCTCTGTTTGCTCTTTAAAAATGACACTTCAACGTTTAATTTACCTTTTGAAACACATCCCATTTAATAAAAATCAATCACAAACATTGTGGTCTGCTGACTTCAGCAGGCCACCATCCCTGTGATAGCTATGATTCCTAATAGGTTGCAAATAATTGCAACCCACTCATTAATATTCAGGAAGTAGGTTGATTTGCGACCGAATATGGATCACTATTTAAAAGATGCAAGTTTTCTTACATCAGGAACTGTGATTTCCTAATTGTGATTCGGTAAGAATCACAAATAGAAAATCTCATATCTAAATTTGTGTACATCTGGCCCCAGACTCCATCCAGTTCTCAACCCCTGTGTGAACCCATACACTGATCACTGTGGGCACTATGCCTGCTATGGTCAGCACAAACTTGATATTTGCTGGACCCCATTGACCCATTACTGTAGGTTCTGAACATGCTATTGGTCATCTAGTTTGCAGGGTAGATTCTACTGATCAGTTTTTGAGATTGCTGTATTTAACAATGGCTTGTGGCAATTTGCTTCTGTGTAGAGCCCAATGACCCATTACTGATGCTGCTGCACTTACTATAGGTTAGCATCATGCTTTAAACCCACATAAAATTGGACAGGCCAGACCTCATCAGGAACCCAAACCAACACTTGAATTTACTGTTGAATATGTCTCCTGACCAATATCATTCCATGAAAGTTGACTGAACAATGTTGACATCATTGCCATCCCCAAAAAGAAATATCAACAACTGAAAGGCCAACAATGACTAATAGAAACGGATAATACAAAAACTGTCTTCACATTGTCTTAATTTCATGCACAGCGATTTACCTATACTGCCAGCACTGGACAAAACTAACCTCTCAGTGTATCAGCGTCCTTTCCTCTCAAAGCTGCCTTCATTCTCAGCACCTGGTTAACCCACTTAACCTCTCACTCTTCCCCTACAACCTTGTACCTCAACCCTCTCCTGACCTTTAACTTAATATGCTACCTGCTTCAACCTCTCCCCCTACTAACTACACCCTGTTTTACATTTAACATCTTCACTTATCCTTCCTTTTGATGTCCAGCTCCACGCTTATCCATCCAGGTTATGCAAGAAAATCAGCCTCTTTGAAACTGATCACACATTTTTGTTACCACTGAACTCTCTGCTTGAACCCTGTCCTGAATGTACTTAATGCCTCATTACCCTCTCTAATTCATTTCCTGCATTCTCCAGAATACCAGATAAATTACTGCCAGGTGTCCCACAAAAAGGAGTGCATACTGCATTCCAACCTTCAACTATGTTTGTGACAGAAACTTGGCTGAGTGAAGATGCACCGGCTTTTCTTTTTGGGTACATGATGCTCCTTAGAAAATCCACCAAATAAGACCAGAGGTTGACTAGAATCACCCACAAAGCTGACTTTCTGACCATAATTTATTATTATTTGAGTATTTATTTTGTATTGAACAGTTACTTAAAACCATCTGCAATATGACTTACATGCAGATTTAAAAGAAAATTAGAACAATTATAAAAAAAAAGACATTCTTATAAAAATGGGTTTACATACAACCTTATCAATACCAAATAAGAAGATATATTATATACATTTATAAATGGGCAAATGTTTGTCAGTTCAACCTTATTGGAGAATACTTGTTTAACAAACTGGCTTGCCTTTTATATTGCCTGGCCCCTATTCTTCCATAAGCCTAAGACGCAACACATCCATGTATCTCCCAAATCTGGCCAAGTCCTGCGGTATGGTGCAGGAAAAGAGAACTGAGGTTGCTTCTTTTACTGTCCGGACCCCGTTACGCAGCCATATTTGTTTTAAAAGGTTCTGACGAGACTGCAACATACCGGGACAACAACAAATCAAATGTAGCAAAGACTCTAATTTAAAGTCACAGATTCTACATCTGATTTTGTGTTCTAAAGATTTCCACCCGGGGTTTAATTCTTTAGTTGGGAGGGGCACAAGTCTGGCCCATACAATGTTTTTTAGTGCTTTCCTTCCCAGAGCTTGATTGAGATAGGGGTGGATTTTGCTCCCAGCAAACGATGTTATCAGGCAAGGTGAACCTCTTCCTCTTGCGTATTCTGCTAGATCACTTCTATGTGACAGTTGGTAACATTGTTTATTAATTGAATTTTTGATGGCCAGATAATTTATCGTCCCCTGATCCCAGTTTTCAGTTGCTAATCCCAATGTTTCCACTGCTTCCTCTGTGTAACGATGCCACAGGTTAATTGACCCCCCGTAGATTGGCTTCAGCATGCTGTTTAGGCGTCCGGCTGGAGCTGTTCGGACATGATAGTAATATTTCATGTGCATCCCCAAGCATTCTTTACTTTGTTGCTTCAGTCCGAATTCTACGCGAATTAGGCTGTTGCGTGTATATTTAGGCAGTTTGAAAATGCGTATATAGGCCTGGCATTGTGCTTTGTCTAACATTGATTCCATTTTACCCGGGAATGCCTGCTGTGCATAACCTGCATTTGCCCTGGTTCTTGCTTGTATTCATTTCCTTATAGCAGCTGTTGTTGGGCTTTGCATTATCTCATTTAGTTTGCATAGGGCATAAGTTGTTCACTGTGCTTTAGCCTTCATTTTATGCAGATGTAATGTTGCTTTACCGGTTTCACTTAGCCAGCACCCTACGTAATTATAGGATTTGGCGGTGGCGATGATTTCTTTGCCCACATGCCGTTTCGATAGAGCCTTTTTTGGGTAGTGTCAAAAAATAACTACTTTAATTTTTGGAGCATTTATTTGAGCTCATTTCTTTAATTGCAGTTATTGAGGGAATCTACGCCCCTTTGTAGCCCGATTTTTGTGTGGTCCATTACCACTAAGTCGTCTGCATACTGTAATATTTGCAGTTTGTTGGTTCCAATTTTCGGAGTTACAAGACTAGCATTTTGAAGGTTCTTCCCCAGGTCAGCCGAGTATAAGTTAAACAATGTGGCGGCAAGGACACGTCCCTGTTTTAGGCCACGGTTTGTCCGGCACTTCTTCGTTGTGGTGTTGTCTGCTAACTTCACTTTGATCCAGGTGTTACTGTACAATGAAATAATGGAGTTAAGAAGACCTACTGGGATATGCCAGTGTCGCAATTTATTCCAAAGCTTGTGTCGATGCACTCCATCAAAGGCAGCTGAGTAGTCAATGAAGCATGCAAAGACTGGTTTATTATTTTTGCCATTTGCGTGCTGGTTCAGATACGACATGGCCACGATGTTATCAATTGTGGAGCAGCCTTTGCGGAATCCGGTCTGGTATGGGGGGAGGATTTCGTTGTCTTTAATCCAACTATTTAATTCATTCAATAAGGTGCTGGCATAGGCTTTTCCTTCAACATCCAAGAGGGCGATTAGTCTATAATTTTTTGGGTCTGTGTTATCTCCTTTCTTGAAGATGGGATGTAAAAAAGACCATCGCCATGAATCGGGCACCTTTGCTCTCAGTCGACATTCAATAAACAGATTGGATAAATTTTACCCCAATATACCGGATCTTCTCTAATGATAGCCCCTGGAAGACCACTCGGCCCGGGTGCCCCGTCTTTTCTTATCTTTTTTATTACTTTTTCGACTGCCGTACGGTCTAGTTCTTTGCCCAGGAATTCCACTGAGGCCTCATCCTCTGTAGTTGCGCTAGCCGAGGAACAAGCTTCAGGGCTTCCGGGGACTGTGATACCCTCCTTTTCAATATAGATCGTGGCAACATGTCTCAGCCAGGCATCTGCATGTACAGAATTGTGCCTGTCTACTTTACCTTTCTCCAGGCTAGCTATAAATTCCCAGAGCTGATGTTGTTTGTGTGGTTTTGAGAGCTCATGTATCATTATCCAATCTTCCTCTAATTTATTTTGTTTAAGAGACCATAATTGGTGTCTGTGCTTTTTTGATAGATCTTTGCACATTTCTCTTGTTTCTTCCGTTCCTGTAATCCTATGTGCTCTTTTTGCCCTCTTAAGCTTACGTATTGTTGTGCATAGTTTTTTGTTGTTGTGTCTAAGATGTGAAGTGGACGTTGTCGTTCCGTGTGTGCTATCTTTGTCATTGTTGGCAAGTATAGTTTTTAGGACACAAATCCAACTCGTCCAACTATCCACACTAGGTTGTTTTCCAGGAGGCTTCCCTTTGCACTCTTGTTTATCTTTCCATATATTTATTAACGTGGCCTTATGCTTGTTCCATTTTAACCTTCCAACTAATGTATGGTCATCAATCCCTGTTGAATGGGATACGACAACCGCTTGTTCCTTCTGTGTAATACGGGAATTTAATTCCACCTGAAGCAGTTTGTGATCGCTAGTTTTGTAGGATTTCACTTCAAAGTTGACTATTTTCTGAGTGAGAAGGTTACATAAAAAGTATTTGAGATCTGAACTTTTCCAGGTTTCTTTGACGGACTTTAGGTCGTATTTTGCAGAAATGCATTCAACATTCTTTCAGAGCTGGTTGGACATGACCTGTCACTCTTATTTGTTCCCAGGTGGTTCAGATTAAAATCTCCTACTATCACTTTGGCCTCTAGTGCGTTAGTATGTACAATTTCCTGTATTAAGGTTATGGAGTTTTTTGTAGCTTCCTATTTTTTCTGACCGTATGTGTTTAAATATATATTTATAACTAGGATTGCAGCACGTTCATCTCTGTCCCTACTTCCCTCAATTAAGAGCGCCTGTAATACTTCTGACTCAATTTTAACCCTTTTTACTTTTATCTGTTTTAGATGTTTTACATAAATCGAAATTCCACCTGATGGTCTACCAAACCGATTATGTTTAGTTGCCAGTGTATGGAAACCGGCGTAGCCTTCAAGGTGAACATGCTCTGTAGTCCAGGTCTCTTGTAGGCATACTATGTCCCCTTCTTGCAGTGAATTGATTAATGTTTCGTGTTTTGTGCTTTACGTATTCCTGCCACGTTCCAGGAAATGATTTTGAGATTGAAAGGTAATTTATGATTCGTGTAAGGTAGACTTGCTGTTTCCGATACTATGGGTTTAACAGTGGGCAACCCTTGTCGATTCCATAAGGTATCTGATAAGGCAGCTTTGTCCTCAGGAATAAAGAGTGCCAAGTAGTGACTCTCGGCCTGCCCTACTGAATTGATCATTCCTTTGAGTTTTCAGTAGCCCTTCGTCTTTTACTGTCCTACTTATGGGTTTGTCTTCCTGTCTCCTTACTAATATGGTTAATTTCTTATAGTTTTTATCTAAATGTATTTTTGATGTGCCTCGCAGTATCCCCTGTGGGTACTGTCTATTTTTCGTTGTATACTTTATGTTTAACCACTTCCATGCGGATGACGAGCTCAGCTCGTCAACAGCGTTACCTGCCGTGTGCTGATGACGAGCTGAGCTCGTCATGTTACGCCGTAATTTTTAAAATGCCGCATACAGCGGGAAAAGCCGCCGCACGCATGCGGTTAAAGGCTCTAGAAGAATTGATGGATACTTTTCTTGTTCCGGTGAACTTACAACAATCCCCCGTCTCTAAAAATATCTTTTGCTCTAAGGACTGCTTCAGACGTGTGATGGTTTGACCAGGTCACCCCAGTATCTTCTTTGCAGATGTCTCACTCTTTTGGTTCAAACTGAACACAAACTATATCTTCACTTTTTAGGTAAGTCAGCGAAGGTATATGTTGAAGGAGCCATAGTAAATTCCCCCTTATTTAGTGTATCATGTCTACCCTTTGATTTGTACTGTGGTTGGAGAATTGTTTTAGACATATTTCTGGTGTGGGTGGAAGATGTTGTTGTGCCGGACAAGGGTTCAGGGTGTGGAGTTTCTTTACGCTGCATCTCTCCTGGTGCATTTTCAAAGTTGGTGTACACAATGTTTTGGTATTTTGATCCCTCTCCCATTATTCCGTTAAGCAATCCACATTCATTTTTATCCTTAACAGTTTAATTTGCTATTTGTACCCTTTTCTTTACTGTTCCGCCGTTTTCAGTGGAGATTGATTCCTGTAACATGGTGTTAACGGTATGTGCATCTTCACCCAGAGGTTTATTTTGTTTTGGCTCTTAATGAATATTGGGTATATTTTACTTGATAGTTGCCTTTCCTGGATTAACGGGGAGTTGATTGTAGCCTCTGTAGAGACATGTGTAGACTGGCCCCAACTCCTTTTGATTTGTGTGGACTTTTGGCGCTTTAACTGTTTTTTATGTTTTTTCTTCATACGTCGTGACAGAATCGAATTGATAATACTGATTATATTTTCCTGTTTCTTTTCCTTGTCTGGGGTTCTGCTAATTCCCATAGATTGGGTGGTAATTGATGAATCCATATTTATGTTTGTGTTACAATTTATACAGTCCTTTTTTGATACTTTTTCATTGGTAAATTGCTCCGTTATCGCAGATGTTCTATTACCTACTATTTGAACTGATTGTGTCTTTAGATCTTCGATAAGGGTGGAAAGCACTTTTGAGATTGATGCCAATTTGTCAATTGTTGGCCCACAGGCGCATTCTGTATTTAAAGTGTTTGCGTATGCTTGGGCTCATTTTATCTACCGATTTAAATCCACCAGTTTTTGATCAATCCCTGAGATTGTTGTTGCCATGATGTTGAGCAAGTCCACTTGGACATCCATCTTGTTTGATTGATAGTTTAAGGCCTCAAGTGTGAGTTGAGATGTCTTAAAGAATATGTCCCATATTGCTCCAGAGTCTATCATTGCTACTAGGTGTATACTATCAATATTTTGACCATGGTTGTTCCTTGCAGAGATGTTATTAAAAGACAGTTCACTTTTGACTGTTGGGTGATTTTGTGTATAATCTTTACTATATGGGAACGTGTGCTCCGATGTTTGATTCAACCTACTGTGGGTTTCAACTCCCTCTCCACCTTGATTTTTTTCTCCTGGTTCCTCGTGAGTCATGCTGCTTTGTTGAACTAGCCGACGGTGCTATACAAATCAATGTTTGGATTTTACTATCAATTTCACTTGTTTCCACGTGTTGATACGCATGTTGAGTGAGGTTTGAGAAATGCTTATTAATTTTTACATGTACTTCAATTGGTTGGTGGACCCCCATACTCTGAAATTGCTCTTGAGGTTTTTGTAACATTTGTTTAGCTGGGGATTCCATAGAAAATGTACCATGGTATACTGAGCGGTCCCCGTTCGTCAGGAGATCCTGGTCCTTAATAGACCCCCATGATTAGTCCATTTGTTCTTTGCATTCTTGGTCCTGCTGGGACCCAATTTGAATTTGAGTTCTGGGTCCTGTATTAATTTGATCATTCTTTGAATTTGTGTTCCCTATGTGAATAAATGGTGGGATTGGTGATGGTAGCCGATGCTCCCGTCCTACCTTCTCATCCTGATGAGATAACATTGTGTTCACTGGGTCTTTTAGAAAATTTAATTTACTAGGTATGCTGATTGATTTAGCAAACATTTTGTACACTGGCGAGATTAAAGGCTGCACCGTGCCCTCTAGTTTTGCTTTGGTTTTTTTTTGCCGTTGAGCCTTGGGATTTCTTTTTCCTTTTTGTTGATGGAAGTGTTGCTCTCTCACGCCCTGACCTCATAGTATATATGGTATACGTCTTTTGCTCTTATTTTTCTTATTTCCTCTTTTTTTATTTCTTATTTAATGACAATTGATTGATTGTGCCTTTGATTTGATGTTTATAACAATCCTGCTACTAACCAGCTGCCATTTGTTTTGAGAATTTTAGGATTTTACTCCCTTTTATTTTATTTCCCCGTTCACTCGCGGTGTCTCCAAAAATACCTGTGTCCAGAGATACGTATGTGGCCCAGCTAGTTGTACTGGCCTTCTTTTTGCAGGTGCTCTGTGTGCTATATATTGTGAGCTATATACTACTAAGCCATGCACACCCCAGGTTCTCTAAACAATGGGCAATGGGCCAGACGCACCTAAGCGTCGATACTCCTTTTAGGACCGCTGTCACTGTCACTGTCTCTTTTAAGACCACTGCCACTGCCACTGCCCCCAATGCTGCATATTATAAGCTGTTATGAGCTGTAATCTGTGGACTGTGAGCTATACACTGTAGGGGGTGGGCTATGACTAAAGGGTTGACCACCCCACACCAGCTCCGACTCCAATTCCAACTCCAGGGGGGCACCAGTGAAGATGGGGGAGCAACAAACAGAAGCCCAAGTTCATAATCCCCCGTCAGTCACCCACAAGTCACTCACAAGTCACTAACTGGTCAATCGCTGGTCTCCAATCTGCAGACATCCATTTTTTTTTATTGTGCTGTCTGGCGTTACAGACCTCTACCGCACTTCTGCCGTCTTCTGCAGTCCTCATCCATCCTCAGCTGTCTGCTGTATGTCTGGCCATGTGACTCAAGCAGAGTGGAACAGGGGGGAGAAACCTGCATCTGCCTTGGTCCGCCTCCATCCTCAGTCCCCCCACTGCTGCAAACGGCTGAAGTCGTTCTGGATTCACACAAACACACACACACACATATGAGAGGTCATACACCCAATGTGTTACCTGCTAATTCAGTTTCCGTAATTAACAGCTATTCTGTCACCCGACCACCATCATCTAATCCTATTCCAATGCTACTGCCATTAACAATGACAAAACCACCCCTGAAATAACATACAATAGTTAGATCTTCGAAGAAACTTGCAGCTAGATTCATCAAGCTCAATTGCGCTCGCAAAGGGCCAGATTCTGAGAATCTGGCCCTTTGCGAGTGCAATTTTTGCGAGGAAATGCATTTAAGGAATCTCTATTTGAGATTCCTTAAATGCAATTCATTAACCATTTCTACATTGCGAATTCGCAATTTTTGGTCGCTATTTACCACAAAGTCTGACTTCGTGGTAAATAGCGAAAAAATAGAAAAAAGCACTTTAGTGCATTTTTCTCAATTGCATGTTACACACACACATGTCCTTTGGACATGTGTGTGCGCAACACCTGTGTAAATTTACATTTCAGGGGTGCTACAGGGTGTCCTTTGGACACCCTGGCACCCTTGAAATCGCAATCTTATTTGCGATTAGCTAATTGCTAATCGCAAATAAGAAATAACTCCCCATGCATTCCTATGGGCCCTTAGGCCCATAGGAATGCATGGGGAGTTATTCCTTATTTGCGATTATCAATTAGCTAATCGCAAATAAGGAATCAGTGGGAATCGCAATAAATATTGCGATTCCTACATGAATCCGGTTTTGCGTGTCTGTAATAGTGATTCCTTATGAATCGCTATTATAGATTCGCAAAACAGGTCTTTCATGAATCTAGCTGTTGATATTTCCTCTGTCAGCTACGTCCATACTCATACCTTGACCTTCAAATGTATGCTGTTGCTTGACACCTGTTTTATGTGAACTTGAACCACTTTGAATGAACCCAGGAAATAAACCTACCAGGAAATTGGGTTGGTTGACAGCAGTAACATTACTAAAATTGAGTCTAAAGGTACTTTGACAGGCCCTGGAATAGAAAACGAGCTACAATAAAAATATAGCTCCTAAACATAATTTAACAATCTATGAGGATACTGTGAAGAAGGCAAAAATAAATCACTACTTGCACCACCTCTCAGTAATCTCAAACCCAACAAAGAAACCTCATAAAGTCATTGATGAATTCCAGAAGCTGAGATGCAAAGACACATAAGTAATTATCTCCAAGGAACTGTGAGTTCTTACCAAATAATTTCATCACAAATACAAGCTACCTCAGTATTTACCTTGAGAAAAAAAAGTAGGCCAGCTTAGCCATAACATCCATCTCTAACCTAACGGCAAACCAAGCTATAACCAGAAACATACACCTCTTCAACTCTTTTACAGCAGGTCATTCCTCCTATGCAAAAAGGCACATATATTTTAGCAAGATCAGAAGAGCCAATAATGCTAAGCACATTCATCTCAAAATCTCCACACCCTTGTAGGCCAGTGCCATAACAATCCTTCTTTAGCATCTGAAACCTTCCCAAAAGAATTAAAAATGCAACGCATTAACAGCACTAAATAAAAAACAGCCTTTAATCAATCAGGCTATATTAACTGCTAACCAATAGCGAATGTTCCTTTGATAGGCAAACTGGTTCAAATATCTGCATTCCTATGAATAACTTCCTTTAGAGAAGAAAACAACAATTCGTTAGATTTCAAATATTAAATCCCATTCTCGCCATGGCACTGAGGAATCACTCTAATTCTGTTGGATCCTTTGTCAGCATTTAAGACTGTTAGCTATACCATCATTCTTATAAGACTTGAAGACCTAACAGATCAACAAACTTCCTGAAAAAGAGTATATGTTAACTCAGTGATAGGATTTATCATATCACTTTCCTCTCTACAACCCTCAGATTAAAACTATCACTTGTTGCCCTCCCAGTCAAAATCGTTATCATTCCATTACCGGCGCTCATATCCTCCTTTAACCTAGGGGCCCATTCAGATGGTGGGCGGACTTTGTCCACCCATCATCCCGATGTAAAAAGGGATGCCTGCCATAACATTGGGTGGGCAGTGCAGAGAGCAATGCCCGCTGCAATGCTAAAAATGCACGTCATGCAATTCAACGCACAACGTGACAGGCACCGGGCGGTACCTACCACATTGTATATTGAAATGCCCCCATGTGCACCCCCCGAGTCCCTGGGAGCCTGCAACGGGCACCCCCCCAAGAGATTCCGGCAACGCCGCCATGGGAAGGCATGTGACCGCACCCACCATAATATGGATGGCGGTGTTCAGCAGACGCCGCCACCATATTAAACTTTTTTCTGCCCGGTCGACTTGTCCACCAGGCGGGAAGGCGGCAGACGGTCTTTCCGTCCACCTTGGTCCCCCCGCCACAGTAATATGGCGGGGGAAATTGGTGACGGCCGGGCGGGGACGGATCTCAGGCGGATCACCACCACCATGCGGGCGGTGGCGATACGCCCAAGATCCTAATGACCCCATAATCTTCTATAACTATGTGGATGACACTTATAATATTCTAAAACTGGAAAGTTCATCCTGCCTTGATCCATGAAAAGTGCCTTAAAGCAGTTGACTAGTGCATGTTTAATAACCTTTTAAAGTTTAATGCATCAAAAGCAGTAAATATTGCATATGGTCACTGCAACAATAATCAACTTGCGACCCTTTGTTGGCCGAATCTTGGACCCTCACCATCACACTAAGGAAAAGTAAGGAATTTAGGAACAATCATTGATTCTTAACTACCCCTAATATGATAAGTCAATTAAGTAGCCAAAAATAGATTTCACATGAAGAAATGCCCGTCATGACCCTGGAGTTGCCACAAAAGGTCCAGGCTATAAATGCCTGTTACTCGTTAAATGTGACTATGCCAATTAACTCAGTCTAAGAGCCACCTACTAATACTAAACAGGAACTACAGAGAATTCGAAATACAGCCCCTGATAGCTCCTCAACAAGTCAATATAGACCCATATCACACCTGACATTTTCTTTTTACTGCTTCTTTGTATTATGGACAAAATATTGGAAACAAATAATGTGTCAAGAATAACGGGATGTGAAAAATATCGTTGCCAGGAACATCAATGGTAAAAATATTGTAAGTGTTGTTTTAATATCATTGTAAAAAATATGGCTACAGAAAATACTCATAATGTGACAGTCAGGATGCCGCTGGCTTTGAGGCATACTGACAACCAACACAATGGCACTCCAGCGGTTGGGAATCTTTAATCTAAGTGCGATGTAAATGGATCTTTGGGAGTGTACTGTGTTATGCGGGGGTTCCTATTTACTTTACAGGTTTCTGCCTATGAAAATGTCCTGTAGGGCCTCTGTTGCTTTCTCTCTGCCAATGTTTTCATGGAGAAGGAACTGCCATGAAAACCATAGCAGAGAGGAAACTCGTAATATGGTAGGCCAGAGTGCAGTGGTCCTGCCAAGCATACTGTGGCCTTCTAAGCGCCACAACACCACCAGGAATAGCAGTTCCCTGGAGGCTGCGGTGGGGCAGTGATGGTCCGACAACCTTGATTGTAATAGGGCTGTCAGGAGACAGCCACCGTCGTGCCTCCATGAGTGTGGTGGTCCATGGACCGGGAAACAACCTTTACAACGCAACTTTTACAACGCACTACCATTGCAACGAAACTTTTACAACGCAACATCCATTAAATCGCATGCCATTACAACGCAACCATTACAACGCATGACACTACAATGCATACCACTACAACGCATTTCATTACAACGCAGTCATTACAACGCATACCATTACAATGCATACCATTACAAAGCATAGTACCCTTACACTATCCAACACTTACCCTACTGTTGCACCCCCTGGAGTTAGAATAGTAATTTTTACCCCTACACTATCCAACACTTACCCTACTATTGCACCCCCTGGAGTTAGAATAGTTATTTTTTACCCCTACACTATCCAGCACTTACCCTACTGTTGCACCCCCCTGGAGTTAGAATAGTAATTTTTACCCCTACACTATCCAATACTTACCATACATGCAATGTAATGTTATGCTTTGTAATGGTATGCGTTGTAAAGGTAGTATGCGTTGTAATGGAATGCGTTGTAAAGATAGTTTAAAAAAATTTGTTGTAATGACATACGTTGTAATAGAATGCGTTGTAATGGATGTTGTGTTGTAAAAAATGCGTCGTAAAGGTATGTGTTGTAAAAGTATGCGTTGTACCGTCATACATCCCCATGGACCACCAAATGGTAATCAGCCCCTAAGTGTAGATTATTAGAGGTGTCCACATATGCTTTCATTGAAAAGATAGTAACATCCTTGTATGGCAGTGTGGGGTGCATTTTTAAAGTAATTTGAGTCATGGCTTGCTCAAAGTCTGGGATTAAAATTTGGGGGCTAGTAGTTATTTGTTTTATGTTTATTGTGGTTTAAGACGTCACAGTAAGTGCTGCTTTGTTTATTTGGTACTGGGACATATATAAAAGGGATATTTGGGCTTTGATATTTCCCATGCATGGTGTACATATGAGTGAATGTTCTGTGACACATTTAGAAGGTCCCATCGATCATTCAGGTTTTACATTATCATAGGATTTTGCTGTAGACAGATTATTAGGATTTGTTTTTCGTTGTTTAGGTTACCATGTACAAAAAAAGGTAGCCCGATATGTGTTATTTTTAAATATTCAGGAAATTCTATGTTTTGGTACCTTCTAGGGTCAGGAAAAGTATCACTGGTGGCTTTTTTAGTTTGTGCATTTAAACGTTTCAAAGTGGATAATTACCCTGTGATGGCGGTATTGAGTCTGCAGTGCCACTGTGTCCACTGTGGCGGCATGCTTTGTCTTATAGCGAGAGCCTCAAGCATGTGCCACTGCCATGGCAGGGGTGCTTCAATGTCTTTGCACTGTGTACAATGCAACTTCTCATGCATGGCATACAGTGCATGCACCACAGTGCGAGCAGAGGGGTGCACAACATGTGCCCCATGCACTTTGCCCGATGGGCAAAATCACCCTGGGGCCTTGTTTGGGGCCCTTCTCTGTCTTTCTGCCAACCTTTTCATAGTGGGGTCCCCTCTATGAAAAGGTCTGCGGTAAGGCAGGTCAGAATCAGTACGTCAGTGCTGGCATCAGCACCACCACCAGAGACCACTACTTTCCCCATCACCCTTAGTCGGGATCCAGGATCCTGGCAGTGGCAGTGATCTTGTGGTGGTCTGATCCCCCCTTCTTGTAATCTGGTGGTCGGACAAATGAGGATGAGGCAGAAGGATCACCACCGCCGGTACGTCGGTCTCAAGAACGATGTACTCGGAATCAGGCCCTAAGTGTTTCTAGTTATTGTTAATATGTTTTTGGGACTCTATTGCAATCATTTTTTGGGGTGAATGGTATATATTTTGGTGATGTAAAATATGTATATTTATTATAAAATGTGTTTAAAATGATTTTTTGAAATTCATTTATCATAATGTAATTATTGATTCTGATTTTTGTGTTTCGATATTTTTAACAATGATATTTGTGCTCTCTATATTTATTGTTTTACTAGTTCACTGTAGGAAGTGGATAATTTTCCAAAATATTTATTTTCCAATATTTTTGCATTTCGACGTATGCCTTGATATTTTGTCAGTTATCCCTGCTTCTCAGTTGTCTTAAATCAATGCACAAAGCTCAGTGAGCAATCCTGTGACTTAACCAATATCTGTGCTTAAGGCTTTCTCTATTTTTGATGGTACCTCCATACCTCCATTCAGATAGACTCAAACTGGTAGAACCTTCTTCTCTGTTCAGGCAATTAAACTTTAGAATTCAATACTTAAGGAATAGTGACAATTCTCCCCAGTTCCAGAAACATTAAAGTCATGGCTCTTACCATCACTATAAACGCAGACTACTGACTTTATTCTTTCAAACTGGGAAGACACATTTGGCTGAGACTCTTTTTTTAAACTCTCCACAATAATCCATTCTTATGTGCTGGTAGGTTAGCTGCCCCACATTCGGAGGGTGCCTTTGAAGTCTATACACCTCAGTCACCATCTCCCACACAGGACTTACTACATCCAACACCTTCCCCCCTGTGTGGATTCAGTATTACTGCAACAACAGTTGAATCATATGCCCCCCCCCGTCCTGATGAAAACCTCTCACCAGTATGACACCTGAACTAGGCAGAACCATGTTGACTACATGGAGACATGGGTAGTGTCCTAATAATCCTGAAAAACTCTGTTAAAACTCCTGTGATTGGGGGAAAATCAAACTATGTGGCCCGATGTACCAAGAATATATTTTGTGATTCTGAAATAGTGAATTTTACAGATTCGCTATTTTGGAATCGCAAAATGCAATGTATGTAGGATTTGCTAAAAAAATAGCGATTCCTTCACATTCCCTAATAACGCATTGCAAATTGTGATTGGCTAGAAGGGAGTGATTTTCCAATCATTCCTATTGGCCTAGAGGCCCACAGGTATGATTGGGAAAGCATTCGCAATTTGCCATTACCAGATAGGTAATCCCAAATTGCGAATGCAATTGCAAGGGTGCTAGAGGGCCTAAGGCCCCCCTGATGCACCCCAAAAAAAGGCAAGTGTGCAAATGTGGCGCACACATATGCCCTAAGGGCATGTGTATGCGCCACATGGCACTTAGGAAAATGCTATTTTGTGCATTTTTCTAAGGATTTGCAAATTACCATCAAGTTGATGGTAATTTATGATTCCTTAATGCAAAGTTGCATTTTCAAAATGCTTCTTGCATGGCATTTAGGGAATCACAAATTGCAATTCCCAAACTGCATTTGCAAAATAGGTAAAAAATTGCAAGTACCTATTTTGCAAATGCATTTTGGGTTGATGCATGCCAAAAGGCTTTTTACCAGTCGCAAACGGGCAGATTCTGCGAATCAGCCTATTTGCGACAGGTAAAACGCTTGCGACACCTGGCCCTCAATTATCAGAAAGGGACACAATAACATGAAATAACCTGTTTTAGAGAAATAATCAAGAGCTTAAAAAGGACATTGCATCTTAAATGAGGAAAACCTAAATGTTTCCCACTTTTCTGACTGTCCTCACTTTCCCTATGTTCTGTTGACCTGACTGGGTCTCCAGAGATCCAAAGGAGGAGGTGAAATTGTGGCTGAAGTTCTCACCCCTTCCGTCCCTACCACTGCCTCTCCCAACAATGGTGACTGGAAAATTAAGTTGATGCACTGCATGTGCCCACTGCAAACTTTAACCTGCTAGTGCTCGCTATTGAAAACAAGCAACGCCTACCTGTGGCTCTCATTTCTGTCAGTACTGAGCTGGTTATCCGCTCTGAATTTGAGAGCATAGAGCGTGACTTTGGATAGGGATGGGGAGGGATGGCACAGGGTGTGGTGGGGTAGGATGGTAGGAGGCCATGTATTTGAAAATGTAGAGGATATTTGAATTGGGTTGCAGGACTCTCGTTTTTTCCAATTTGGGTGGGGAAGGGGAAATGTAAATGGTGATGAAGTGGGAAGCAGCAGGGCAGATATTTTTTTTAATCAATTTTAGGGGAGAGAAGGTGTTATTATGTATGGCTACACCATTACTCCTCTGCCCAAGTGTAGCTGTTGAAAGAAGGCTCAGATGAATTGTAGGGCCGACCTAACACGCCCATCCAAATGAGTAGGTAAGAAGCGAATAACTGGGATCATTTTAACTGAAGAGTTCTGAGTGATGTATAGACAACTCAAGCTTTGCTCTTGTTGATTTTTTTGATGTCAATCATAATCCCTCAATGAACGACGTATCCATTATTTCTGCTACCTATGGTGTGGGCTTGGTATATCGACTCCTGCCTCTCAACAGGCAGAATATTGTTACAGCAATATCAAAGGACAACATATCGATAGTCCATACTACCATTCAACCTGAGGTACAATGCAGAGGCGTTAAGTGTCCAATAAGTGAATTGCGGTACTGAAAGAGTGACGGCCACATGCAGCTTTCATAATATATCATGTTTTTCCCTCTATTTGTGTGAAAAAGGTTATTAAACTGACATGACAGTATGTACGGTATCAATTGTTTTCTATTGCCTAGAATTTTCTTCTTTCCAATGTTATAAACATACCTATTACCTTACTTCCTCTGACATGCAGAAAAAACTGTTGTGTATTTACTTTTTTATTTTCTGTAACATAAAAATACATGCACACCTCCACGTGGAAATGTTCACGATTGGCATGCTTTGAAATAGAAGTGTGCTGCAGTGGTCAGTCAGGTTCACTGTTTTCGAAGTATGCTTGTTGCAACAAGCCAAAAATAATTTCTTCTATGTTACGTACTGACATTTTGTTCTTCACACATAAGGCTTTCTAAGAGAAACGGATCTCTTTTTTAAGACAAGATGGTATTTCTGTAAGGAACAAAATGAAAAAAAGTCATGGCATGGCTGAATAATCTTATATTCTTCTGAATAAAGTTGTTTTACACGTTTCACTCATCAAGTCTTAGTCATTCAGTAGGAAACCCGCTATAACTCATGGACGCTTTCAACACATGTATGTATCTGTCTTTCATTCTCTTGTTACATTATAGTTGTGACATCTCTACCCACCTGTGACAAGGTGACAAAGCTACAGTATTGTAATGAATTATAACAAGTGATTTATGATGTCTACAGGCCAACAGACAAGAAGAAAGGACGTCACTGGGCAGCCTTGAAACTCATGTAAACGATTGGAGAGATCGCTAGCTTTCAGCTCCGCTCAACTATTTTCCCTAAAACAAAAAATCATTGGCAGTGAAGGAGTGAAAACCCCACTCAGCCTTGTCAGGTTCAACCACAAAAAGTCACCAAATTGACCTGTGCTTAATCCTACTATGACATGTAAAACTGAAGTGCATATGTCCTAGTTTTTAAATGCAATGCACCCTGCCCTGTGAACCATTAGGGCATAATTTAAGAGTGACTTAAAAGTATTAAAGAGGAAGGTTTAGGCCAGGGCCGGACTGACTACCAGGCAGTTTGGAATGCTGCCGAGCTAGGGGCTGATTTCACTGCGGTGGGGGCTGATTTCATTCATGGAGACCTGCGTGTGCTTCAAAATAATTCATGCAAAACGAATTTCGTTTAGCACACGTATCCATGAACGAAATCACCCCCCAGCTCAGCAGCATTCCAAACTGCCCGGTAGCCAGTCCGGCCCTGGTTTAGGCCTGTAAAATAGTTTATTTTGCCAGTTGAAAATGGCAGTGTAATACTGTGATACAGGCTGCAGTGGCAGCCCTGAGACGCATTGAGAGGCTACTTTAGTGGGTGGCACAATGAGTGCTCTGCTCACTAGTAGCATTTACTTTACATGCCAATCAGGTATATACCTATTTTACTATGTTATTAGGTAGAGAGCATAAGTACTTTACCACTGGTCAGGAGGGAAAAAGTGGACAAAGTCCTAATGCAAACAAAAAGGAGTTCAGCAACAGAAGTAAAAAATCTGGGGGGGGGCGTGGCTAGCCAACCACCATGGCTGATGTGGGCTTGGAGTGCTCTGACCGTTAGTCCCAGTAATCCGCCAAATTTCCCCTTAAAGTGCGCCATCCACATGTATACCCTACGGAATTCGCCAACTGGAGTGTGTGGGAATTCGAAGTGCGGTTTCAGAAGCGGAGACTGCGGCGGTAAGCTGGGAAGGGATTTCGGCCCGCTAGAATCAAGGCCGTAAGGAGGAAACCCCTGCTGGGTAGAGCCCGCCCATGCTGCCGGAAGAACTGAGGAGGAGAGCGCGGAGTACGAGCAGCGAGAGTTGCGATGGCCTCGTGATTTTCTCCCCTGATTGGCAGAACGAGAATACCAGCCGCAGAGCCAAGAAAGGTGGGGAAATCTGAGGAGCGGCCTGCGGACCGGTAGCGGGACACAGAGCAGGTGAGAGGAGCGAGTGTACCCCCGGGATGTGCCTAGCCCCGGGGAAGGCCTGAACGGGAAGAGAAGAGTGTGCGGCCTTCAAACTTGGCCCGGCCCGGCGGGACACTGATCAAAGGCCCAATAACACAAAACACTGTGGAGGCAAAAGCAGTTGTGAGAGGAGTCACCGGCCCTCGTAGAACACTGTGTACATGGGGGGTGGCCCATGAATGGACCGCCAGGCGCAGGGCTGATTGGTGAGAGGAGGTAGTACCTATTACTGGCTGACATTACTGACGGTGTGGGCCAGTGCTCGCACTAGGGATCACTGGGGAGGTCCCACTGTCTAAACGGTCAGCCCGTGCAACTACAGAGGTACTTAGAAGGGAGCCGTTTGAACAAGCCTGGGTCACTGATCAAGCAGAGCCATACCTAAGGAGTATCCAGGGCGCATACAACTTTAAGCAAGCTTGAGAGGGAGCGAGCGGAGCCAGACGGGGAAATACTGCGTGAAGCCCATACGCGCCGCCTGCACACGTGGGCTGCATTCTCAGGGCAGGGGGACAAAACCAATAGACGCCATGCTCAATATTTATAGGTCTAAATGTAAAGCCATCACATGGTTCGGCCATCTGGGGTTACAAGCCAATGGAGGGGATACAGACAGCTGAAAATAAGTTTTCACGTACCCTCTTGTCCGTCCCCCAATCCACTCCTACTTTTGTAATTCACCAGTAGTTAGGTGTTGGTTATGTGGCAGGCAGGTTGAGGCTGGCCCTGGTGGTTTGCTGGTTTAAAACCTGGCTTTATCCGCAATTAAGTCTGAATCATAAGATTATTAGGGATTCTGTTACCCTGGAGCGAGTAAATAATATTCAGTGACTATATTATGTCAAGAACACTTTAACTAAACTTGGACGTCCAGAACTATTTGATTTCCCTGACAAAATAAGAAAAGATCACTTGGCTTGGGTAAAAATACATTTTCTGAATCTGATGTCGGTAATGTGGGAGATGATAGAGTTAATGAAACCGGCAGTTAAAACCTATTTCATGTTAAAAACCTCCACTGAGATTGAACCTTCTTTGAGGATCGTCACAAAGCCATTCCAGCGCCTGCTTTTAACCAGATTTCGCCTTAACTTAATTAATTTCTTTCTGTGTAATTCGTAAGGCTGGAGTAGGTTGTGTGAGTTAGATCCTTGTACCTGTGACAATTTCTCGATTCAGGACACAATGCACTGTACAATGTTTTGTGACCAATAAAGTACTATCCACAGGAGGTTCTTAGTTCCAATTTTAATGGGAAAGGTTTTATACAGGTCAAACCCGCTTTACTGTACCTTCAGTTGCTTAATGACCCATAGGAAATTTTTAACATTGCAAGTTTTTTTGTCGCAGCTGTGAGACTTAGGAAAAAACTGCTCCCCATGTTATCTTAAGAGTATTCGCAAAGTCCTTGTTATTATTCTCTTAATACTTGCCTTTTTATTTATGAACTACTTTTATTGCCGTGATGCATTCTTTTATCTGTTTTAATGACAGCCAAGATGTTTACGTAATTCAATGAATTCTGGTTTATATTTTCTCTTACCGTTTTATGTCGCCCATATTTTTGATGATTCGGTTTTGATGTTTTACTGTGTATTGTTCTGTGATTTATGTATTGTATTGTGCCTTATGTATGGTACTTTTATGGTTTTTGTCAAGCAAATAAAGTGGTTTTGATTGATTGATTAATTGGTTGGTGTTACTAGTCCTGCAGGAGGTCACCATTGCGCACCAAAGGTCATCCCTGAGTTCTGTCTTCCTTCTGCTAATAGCTAGTTGAAAAGTGCTTCTTCAGGGGACCCACCCTGGACCCATGGGTTGCCAGAAGGGTGCTCTGCAAACAGCGGTTGGCCTCCCTGCAGGCCTTGCCAAACCAAGAGTGGGCAACTGACTTAGAAATTGCAATCAGCTTCATGATGATTTTTAATGGTATGCCCTAGGATGTCAAAGACATGCATACTTATTGAGGATTCAAGGTTCAAACTCAGGCATTCAAAGTGCAAATGTAAATGTTCTGCACAAAGCCTGAGCTGTACATCATTCAGATTGGCTGATTTATATATTGGTGTTTCATATAGCGCGAAAAAGACCTGATGACTTCAGAGTGCTTTTCATGAGAACCAGTTGCGTTTCAGGTGTACACATTCATTTTTATTAGGCACTGGGAGATTGAGCGATTTGCAAGAATCACAGGATGTTGAGCGTCCCTGCTGAGATTCGAACCTGGCTTCCCCGCTCTGAGGTCTACCACTCTAGCCGTTAGACCATACCCTCTCCTAAGCTCCTTCCAGGCTAACCTGAGCCCATAACTGCTCAGAAGAAAAGTCATTCCACCCACTGCGGTGACCCGTAGTCAGAGCCTCAGGCATGACAAGATAACATAAAGGGGATTATGATCACTAAAAATTCTATGAATAACTGCACCATCCCCCAAAAATGCAGGCATGTTTCTACTTACAAATAATTAGTCAATGATTGACACACCAGTTCTCCCAACAAAAGTAGGTGTTAAGAGACAATGATGGGAGATCCATTAGAACATGTTACATAAATTATGTCTAAAGAGGTAGGGGATAACATCAAGCCGCTACATATCTCTGATACGACAGCTATGAAAGAGGGAATGAAAATATAGAGTTTAACACTAACAGAAACACAATTTGGCATTACATTCCACAGCAAGTACTATGTTAAGGCCAGAATCGTAATGAAAATAACTGAGTTCCAGGTGACAGATAAAATCATAAATAATAATAAAATGGGGATTCGTTTTTGTATAGAAGTTACCAATATAGAAATATATAAGAACAGAGCTGAAAGATTTGAACTACTTGACCTGGAATTTGAATTAACCTGCTATTGCTCGAAATTGGCAAAATAGTGCAACCAATAGAGGTTTTAAACCAGACTGCGAACCCAGCATGGCCCCCTCCAATACCAGAGGAAATGACATGAACAGAATATCAAATAAAGCCAATTACAAAATAACAAAATAAGTGCCTGGTCGCCAAAGTCTTTAGTAAGATGACAACATCATCAAGTGAGACAAGGTCTTCACCTGGATTGACAGCAAGCCCAGCTATATTCCAACTCAGCAACTTAACCTACAAACAGAGCCAAGTGTCAGCAATATGGACTCATATTCGAAATGCGCTTCCAAAATCTAAATGGATTAATACGCCATCTTGTTTTCACTAGTAGAAACTTGAGTGCAATGCTGCAGTCAGTACCATCATCTACTGCAGGCTGCACGAGAGAAGAATGGTGGAGTCAGTCAGAGCTAGGAATCCCAGCCAAGGTGGAAAAATGGTTGGTTTTGGGCACGGAATAACGGTTGCTTGATATCTGCTCAGGGGCCGGCTCAAATGCTGTCTTCTTCCTCAATGCACCACACCTTGATTTCAGCACACTATAAAAACCTCCACAATGGCAAAACCTTCACAATACTTTGTAGCACTAAGCCCAAATAAGTGGCACAAATTAACTCCTTGGCTACTGACTGTTCAGCAAAGTTTACAATTATACGATTCCCCTCAAATTTCTTTCTCACATGGCCTACCCGGGGAACTCTACAGGCAAATAAAACATCAGAAAACAAGTTAGATTTGCATCGAACATGTGAATGTAGAAAATGGGTGGCGTTGTTCATTAGCCTCTCAGTACTTAGACTCTGTGGTTTGAGTCTAGGGACTTTGGCAAGAATGACCACAAATAAACAGGCAGCTGGGCATAGGTTTAACTCAGGATAGCTGCACCAATGTTGATCTGGGTTTGATGGAGGTTGGTTGTCAGCTAGCAAACTAGTGGCTATTGAGTTCGAGGGTAGAGAAGGCTCTAGCTGGTGAAGAAGCATTGGGGCTCTTGGAGGGCTCCAGATGAAAACTTAATAAAAAAAAGATACCAAACCATACACATTCCACAACATCTACCCACTACAAATCACTGAGTATCCTTCCTCCTGCATAAGAATATTAATACCAATAGGAGGATAATTATCTATGCAACTGAAAATAAGCTCCTTAGCTTAAAGCAAAGACAATTGTGGATGATGGATACCACTTTTAATACCATTTTTAAATCATGGCCTCTACCATTCACATAGATATACATCATACATGGTGAATATCATAAGTGATATACCCCTAATTTACACGCTGCTTCCTAACAAGTGAAGTGTTACATACTATGAAATACTAAGTCAGATAAAAATACACTATAACACCTACGACCCACGATCAAATTATTATAGACTTAAAAAAAGCAATGAGAAAAACAATGCTGTTATTACCATTTCAGCAAAAGACTTATGAGACATCTCCAAAAATCTGAACTAAATAATTTAAATGTAATTTTAAATACTTTTAATATAGAAACACTTTCAGTTTTTATGACATATACTTGAAAAAATCTACCCACATTTTCCCCTACCAAATCACAAATTATAAAAAATGTTACCAATCTAATTTTCTTTAAAAAATCTAAAACATAATCTGTTCCATAATTTGAAAAAAAATAACTATTACATTTATATGTTTGCGGAAAGGCTGCTCTGTCGCAATGGCAACAGAGTACCCTTCCCACCAACATAATGGTGCACCAGACATATTTAAAATCATGTGGACCTTTGATGTAACCATGGCAGAGACTACACCATCTCTGCGGTGGTTAGCCCTCTCGGACGGCCCAATGTAGTAAGGGCCATCGTAGGTTGACCAGTTTGCCTGCCTACCTAATTTAGATGGGCGGACATACAGTTCAGTTTCCACTGCCCATCACCGCCATGAAAACCTTGACTGTGAGGGACAGTAAAAACTGAAAAATGCCCCTTTAGCCATTGGAGATAACTCCCATGGCAAAGGGGACATTGTTTTTTCAAATCCAGCCATTGAGTTTTGTTTTGTAAATAAAGAAGGTAACTTTACCGAATGGCTCTGTCATCTATGACAGAGCAGTACGGCAAAGTTACAATATATTGATAGAAATCGAATTTCCAGAAGTTCCTGTCAATGCATTAAATGTCTGCCCCAACACAGGCTTTTATACATTTAGCAATGGGGACCTCTGCCAAGGCAACAGAGTAAAATACTCTTTCACCCTACAATTATATCAGGTCCTTTGTCACTTCAGAAAAACATGGGAAACCTTTTGAGCACGTAGAAGTAATATAGCCTTTATAAAAAGGTTTATATATGTACATAACGATTAGAGAAACCAAATTAAGGGCCGTCTTTTTTCTTGTAGAATACAAAGACAGAGGCTTGGTTCTAATGAGACCTATACATCTGTGGTAAGGCCAAAACTACGAAGCAACAACGTTTAATTGTATTGTGATTGGGCCTCACACAGGGATTACACTAAGTGTGTGTGATTCTCTCCTATAATAACCTGGATATATACCTTCTGATGGTATTGTGATTTTCATGCAATTTGTAAAATATTTTACCACTTACAGCTCTGCGCCGTCTGCACCTTGTTTATTCATCTATGTGCATCAATACATTAAGTACATATTACACATAGTTGTAACATTTGTTTTTGTGCTCAGCACTCACACAACCACTTACACACCCATACAATGACTCACACACCCACTCATAGACCTACAAAACCACTCACACACACACTCACAGGCCCACATGGCCACTCACGCACCTACTTACAAACCATCACAAACACTCAGTCACCCATATAGCCACTGACACACCCACTCACAGACTCACAAAACCACTCACACACCCACACAGTCACTAACACACCTACTCACACACACAGTCACTCTCATACCCACTCAAAGACCCACATATCCAGTCACACATCACTCACACACCCACCACACACTCGCACACCCACTTACACACCCAAATAAACCACCCATGCACCCAGGATACAGGGACGTTATAGTTAGAAAATTAAATTAAAATTTAAAAAACCTCAGAAATTAACTGAGAAAGACAAAGGTTACAGGGACATTATAGTTAGGCTCAGAATTTACACACACAAAACCATAGAAATTCAGGACTGATGTAATATGTGTGGTAAATAGAAGTGTATGGCAAGGCACAACTTATAGTTTCCTTAGTTTCTTGAGATAAGTATAACTATGACTGTTGAATTTTTATGGTGTAAAATCTGAATATTACTATAACATCAATGTAACTTTTGCTTTTTTGTGGATTTTGAAGATTTTTTGTAATTCTATTCCCCAAATATAACGCCCCTGTAATATTTTTTTAGGTAATGTTTGAGGGCCCACAGCCCCGCCCCTTACCGGGTTGATTACAGCCCCGGGGACCCCATCCCCCAGGGCCCATCTACATAGTAAATTGGAAGAGGAGCACATATCTCTCCTCCCCAGGCCAATTTGGCCTTGGAGACACCATCTTCCAGGGCTCTCTAGATTTATTATTTAGGAAAGGGGCAGGCAACCGCCCTCCCTGGGGTGGTTTTGGCCCCTGGGACCCCATGCCTCGGGTCCCAGTCAATTACTGAAAGGGGAAGGGGAGCTGCATGGCCCTCTCCTCCCCAGGCTGATTTCTGCCCAGGAACCCCATTCCCCAGGGCCCAGCCAAATATTCGAAGGAATGGGGCCATGTGGCTGCTCTCTCCAGGGCGATTTCGGCCCCAGGTCCCAATCCCCGGGACACTGTCTGTCAAATGGTGGGTGTTCTGGCCCCACCAAGGACATCCACTTCGCCATAGTTGGGGCCGTGGGGGGAGCCCCAATGTACCTGCATCTCTTACCGTCTTCCTGTCTACAGCAGGAGCCAGCATTGCTCTCACATGCAGGGAGCATCAATAAAAGCTGTCCTGCGTGTAGGAGCAATTTATTCATCTGTTTCTCTCCCAGCAGGCAGGGAAACAGTTGAAAAGTCTTCTTCCAGCAGGTGGGAGCTATTTTCCTACTCCCAGCCACTGAGAGAGGACTTACTGTTACCCTTGCTCGGTGGTAGCTTTAAATTGCTCCCCACAAGTGACAGCATACACAGGTGCTATGTTCCAGGAGTGAGCAACCCAGGATATAGCAAGAGCCCGGGCCTGGTGGATGGGGTCCCCCGGCAAATTAATGGCTTCAAGAGGGGGGCCAAGGAACCCCTCCCTTTTCATTCATGGTTGGGCCACAATGGATGGGAACTCAAGGGCAGAGTATGGCACAGGAAAGGGGGGGCCCAAGTTCCTAATTTTTCTTAATGGCCACGCCCCACGGGATTGGGTACCTGAGGCCCAAATCAACTCAGGAATTGGACCGTGTGGCCTCCCTGCCATATTACATTTGGCCTGCCCCTGGGGATATGGTCTCCAGGGCAGAAATCGGTCCGGGAGGGGACTGTGGAGCCCACCTCCCAATGTTTACCTTCGACCGGTCTCCGGGAGCTGGCAGTCCCTTGAGCTGTAATTGGCCTGAGGAGGGGGCCACCTGCACCGCCTACCCTATTTAATAAAATCTTATTCCCCTGGACCATAGCCCACCCTGGGACAAAATAAAATAAAAGCGTGGAGTCCACACTTGTTTTTTTTATTGGATTCGCTGATGGCAAACATGTAGAAATCATTCTTGGAACCCCGCAGGACCCACCACGAGGCCTTGGGGGTCAAAGTAATCCTATTTGAGGACTCTTTTCTTGGGACCCAAATGAGTCCAAGTCTCAAGATGGCTGCCAAAACTTCCTGGTTGAAGTTTTGGCAGCCAATCAGATCTCAGCTTGAGATTTGCCGGATCTGCAGAGGATTTGCTTCCCTAGATATGCACATTTCTACTTTCTATAATAACTCCAAAGCTACTGAACGGATGTACATAAAATCACAAAAATGGCTCTTTGTGGGCCAAGAGCTAGCTCTCTGCCAAATTTGGTGTAATTATGTTTAGCGGTTCGAGCTGTAGTCATCCCTAAAATCCCTATAGTAAATAACAAGGAGAAAATGATTTTCGGGGACCCCGCTTTTTCTTGGCCCCTGATACATGGATCTACCCAAAACTTTCAAGACGTCAGCTGAAGAGAGTGCAAAACTAGTTTTCAAAATTCTGTGAACATTCGGCAAACAATACCTAAGATATTAGCAAAACAAAAAATTCTTTGGTCCATGGAAACTAGATCCTAACTATAACTACTGACCACCAGTACAATACAATACAAAATGTATGTGTATAGAGATGCAGCAGTACTGCGGGACTGGTAGATCAAAGATAAGATCTAATTGGCTGTCTCACATCATCAAAGACGTTTCGCAGCCATTTTGGGACTCAGGTCCTATTTATGTCCTGACCGATGTCCGTACTCTAATGACTCTTACTCCATCTGGCTGTCAGAAAAGTTTAGCCATGGTGGTGATGGAGTAATCACCTCTTTGATTAAACTTAAGGTCCACTCGCATCTAAATAGGGCAGGCAGACAATTGAGTTGTCAGGTAGGGAACTCCAGACCTTAAGTCCTTGTGTCCTGAAAAAAACATATAAACCCTGTAGGGAGGAAGGGTAGAGATACTCTAACCACCTAGGCCCTGGTTAAGGTCCCAGAGGGACCACCGCGGAGCCAAAAACTGTTTTTTATTTTCATTATACTGCAGCAAATATGTTCTTTAAAAAAAAAAACAAGTGGGTCACGGCCTATGAGGGCAGTGGTTTCTTTAGTAATTAAAAAGGGGAGAGTGTACGCGCCCCCGTCTCCATGGTATCTATTGCCCTCTTGGACACCATTAGTGTGGGGCTCACTCTTTCCATGGAGCTGCCAGCTGGAGATGTTTGTGAAAGCAAGCTGGCAGCTGAGGTTGTTTCACCACAGAAACAGCCAGCTAAACTTGACACTGCTACTTCTAATCATTTAAAGTCCTCCTGCATCACCAATATATAAAGAAATAGATACTCAAGTGATGCTCCAGCAGATAAAACTAGTATTCTGTCGATTGAGCCTTCATTGGCTCTGCTGACAGAATACTTCTTCAGATGACATAACAGAGTAGGGACTATCGGAGGAAGGCTTTTAAACCATCTAACCATGCTGTAAAGGCCATTTTCCTACCATCAACTCTAGGACAGGAAGGGACAGGAAAAAAACAATAACAATCCTTACACCATGTGAGAAAACTTACAGGGCCAGGGGGTCATTCATTTTTGTTTTTCCGAAACAAACTCCCAATTTGGGAGTTTGTTTTTGAAAAATGAAAAGGTTTTTAAAAGTTTGGTGGCCCACCATCATGGTTGGATGCTATAGTCTGTCAAAATTTACATACATAAATAAAAACTGCCATGACAGTGTCTCCTGTCAATGTATACATTTGTTTGCAGGGCAGGCAGACAACTCGAAATTTAGCAGGCAAGGTCCTTTGGTATTGCAGAAGTAATGGCCAGATGTATCAAGCAGTTTTACCCATTCTATGTCTATGGGAAAATGTGTTCATACATCTGGCCCAATGTCCTTTGCCATTCCTATGGAGTGCACTCCATCTGGCAAGCTCTAAATCACGCTCCCAGTCTTTAACGTTCAAATTCAGGTAAGTGTCTATCTTCAATAAGAGTTCACCGATGACCATGGCCAATTATGATGAAGTCACATCACATCTTTATCAATGATCAGCAATCACAAAAGAATAGCGGAAATTCTTCGAGTTAATTCATTAACATTAGACAGCACAAGTCTAAAACAGAGAGAGACAATCCTTGCTCACTGATTCCAACTTGCACTGTTTGTATTTCTTGCATTCTATCCAGAGAAACTCTGAATATTGTGTATGAACTTTAGACTCATGAAAAACAACATTTATAAATCTGCAAACTGGTCTCTTTCCTTGGAATAGAATTTCATTTTAGATAGATCTGCATCCCTTCCATTTCTCATGGCCATCAAACAAACTCAACATGAACATGTTTTTTTCTTCCGCTTGTCCCCCATGTTTGTGCCGTGCCATTTTAAAGATTTGTCGAAGATTGTAGCACAGGCTAGTACCCACACGTGAGGTAATTAAAGCTGTTTATTTTATTTCCCACCCCACGTATGCACTACATACTGAAGTAAATGCCAGAGGGATACCAGGTCGAAAGCAATATTTACACATGCCACTCTAAAATGCATACATTATTGGAGATGGTAAACTGTTAACTTCATATTTTATTAAAATGGAAATCGGATTCCTACTACCCCTCTAGACCGATGCAGCAAAAATGAAATTCCACTTGCACTTTGGTCCTAAATCATTGCAGCACACAATATATGTTATATCCTGCAGGCAATCCCAGAGCAAAGCATGTGATCACTTCCATTAACCTACATTGTAGGCAAAGTACAGCAAATATTATTAAGCTTTTGATGCTGTAGGAATGAGCCATCAATATTCTGAATCAAATGCAAGTTCATTACCATAAGACATACAGTAGGTTCTAAAACATGGTAGGATCTGAATGGTTTCTGCTAGACATAACATCTGTCAGCAAAATAAACGTTAATTCATTTGTCTACTAGACGCATGTTCAATATACCACCACTAAAGGGGAGTTTGCTACTGTTCATTGCTGCGAGGTACAGGGGCGTTACTGCCTGCTGGTCAGTACACACTGAGACCTTTACAGAGGTTTTGAATGTGAGGAACACCACTGATAACAGCATCATGACAGAGGTCAGATTCAGGCTGCAATAGGTACGCTACCAATAAATTCCACAATTTTATTTTTCTTTCTTCTTTCAGATGCTAAATTCTGCCTCTAATGGTGAAATATTCCCCTTAATTAGTACATTCATTATAATTATGGCATTACCAGATATTAAAGACCCTCTCTTTTATGAGAGTGCCCCAACTACAGCTCTGGCCTATGACAAGTAGAGAAGGCATTCAGCTACTTGTGCAGCAATACATAACTAAAGGTGACATCCTGGTGAGTGATCTTTATTTTTGATGAACTGAAAGATTGTAGACTTTATAAGAAGAGGTGACATATTGACCCTTGCAGGATGCGACAGAGCCTCACGGGCAAAAACGTGTTTTGCTGATGCTGCTCACTCCACCACTCCTAAATAAAAGGGCCATATTTGCAGGTGTTGTTCGTACCTTTCTGCTTGTGGGTGCCACCCCTCACATTATGGATGCCTGGCCTTGGTAGTCAAGTACAACATTAAGCCTGTGTGTTATTTTTAGTGGATTTGAAAAGGTGAATGACTATATATATTTCTTTTTGAGATTTTATTGAAATCCCAGCGCCAAAACCAAATTCAAGTCTTAAAAAACCCATTCTTATAGCAGTAATATTATAAGCTAATAATTACCAAGATTTTTGAGGATTGTAAAGGTCACTGGCAACATAAATAAATATTTATAACTGAGATGCTAATATTTGGTTCGCACTTTCAGTGCCAAAGAACATATTATTATGTATAAAGTAAGCAACAAACAGGTTATAAATAGAATGGCCATGAGGATCTATTTGAATTATTCACCAGGCCTTTTCAGTAACATTCATCAATAAGTTTGTGTGACAAAGAGCCGTTCCATTTATGATGGGAGAGCAGAACAGAAAAGACTCTACAATGAGGGCTTCAACATTTTAGTTAGGAAAAGAAACCAAATCTAGTACAGTCATTAGGATTGTCTGGATTATTATTGTCTTTCCAAAATAAGAGCAATATCAAATTGCAACAACATAAAAAACACACAGGACTATAATGTCACTGTAACCTTTGTTTTTTGGTGTGAATTTCTAAGGTTTCTTAACTAGCAGTCATGTTTGCAGAGTGGTGGAGAAAGGGGACTGGGCCTCTGACCACCTCTCAGGAATTCATTTGTGCAGGATTTACAGGGGGTACCAGGAGGGCTTCTTGGCCCCCAAGGTCCCTCAGAGGTAAAGTGAACTTCATCCCCCAACCAGGAGTGCGCCAGGAGGCACATCTGCAGAGGGGTGGAGAAAAGGGGGCCTCTAAGACCTCTTAGCAAACCCAATGTATGGTTCTTACTGGAGGTAATAGGAGAGGTAGTTGGACCCCAAGGATGTCCTTAGGGATCAACTACCCCTCCTATTACATCAAGTAAGTCCCCCACAGCAGGATTGCTGAGTTTTGATAGCAGGCCACATCCCTTTCTCCACCATTCTACAAATCTGCCACCTGGTGCTCGCTTGGTTGGGGTATGAAGTCCCCTTTATTGCTGAGGGTCCTTAGGGGGCAATTAGCCCTCCTGTTACCTCCAGTAATCCCCACAGAGCTGGATGACTGAGAGGTGGTCACTGGATATGGCCCTTTTCTCCACCACTCTGTAAACATGCCTCCTATTGCACTACTATTTGGTGATGAACTCCCCATGCCTCTTGAGGCTCCCTAGTGACCAATTAGTCCTCCTGTTATCTCCAGTAAGCCCCACACAGCTGGATTGCTGAGAGGTGATCAGAGGCCATGCCCCCTTTCTCCACCACTCTGCAAACATGCCTCCTGGTGTGCTGCTGTTTGGGGGTTGAAGACCACTTTAGCCCTGAGGCCCTCAGGGTGCAAGGGAACCTTATCGTTCCACCAGCAGTGTGCCAAGAGGTACATTTCCAGAATGGTGGAAAAAGGGGCATGGCCCCTGACCACCTCTCAGCAATCCCACTGTGTGGGGATTCCTGGAGGTAACAGGTGGCCTAGTTGCCCCTAAGGACTCTAAGGAGTGAAGGGGACTTCATCCCCCAACCAAGAGTGCTCCAGAAGGCACGTTTGCACAGTAGTGGAGAAAGGGCGTGGGGCCTCCAGCGAGTTGCCTGCTTCCTTTCTTTTTTGTATTTTAGGAAGGGGGGCTGTGTGGGCTCCCTTCCCTTTCAACCTTTTGGGCCCCGGTACCCCATCTCCGGGGGCCTGTCCCATCTTTTAAAATGTTATTAAATCAAAAACAGTGCTGGCTTTGGGACCCCCTTCCCATGTCAATTTCGGCTCTGGGTACCCCATCCCCCGAGTCTCAACCAATTGTTTTTAAAAAACAATTTAGGGAGGGGGGCCAGGTGCCTCCCTCCACCAAACTGTGACCTGGGGTTTGGCCATTTCTTTTTTAAAACAATGATTTTATTTTAAGGGAGGGTGGTTGAGTGACCCCCTCCCTTAAAGAATAAAATAAAAAAAACATTCAGCTCCTTCTGCCCATTTTTGCATGCACTTACTTCCATGAAGCAAAGTAGAATTTGTTATGGCTGCTCCCGCCAAGCCATAGCTAACTGCAATGTCCAGTGGGGGCACCCTGGGACATTGTTAGAATTGGCCTTGGGGGGTGGCAGTCCACAGGGCCATAGAGGGCTCCAGGTAGAGTGGCCCCCTCCCATCTTTAGAATAGCCCTGGGAGGTGGTGGTCCCTGGGGCTGCATAGGGGGCAGGAGCCCCCACATGTAGGATTGTTAACAGAGCTCCAGGGAAGTGGCTGTCCCTGGGTCATGTGGCCCCAGCATTTTACACTATAATTAGTCATGGGAGGTGGCAGTCCCTGGGGATGCATGGGGGCCAGAGCCCTTCCACGATTTTCTTAGTACATATAGCCCAGGGGAGGTGGCCCCGGGGCTGCAGGGGGGGGCCTCATTCCTAAAAATTTGCAACGGGAGTTGGCTGTCCCAGAGGATGAGGGGCCCATGCAGCCCCTGCATCATTATTTCAGAAGCCCCATAAAACAAATGAAGTGCGTTTAAACAAAAATTCAACCGGATTCGCGGGTCCACTGCAAATCCTACTGAAAGTTTAAAAAAAATGTTTTTGGGGCCTTGGTGGTCCCTGTGGAACCCCCTGAACAGGGCTAGGGGCTCAGTGGGTCTCTATCCTGCACCCTTTTTGGTTTTTAATCTTTTTTTTTTGTGACTCAATTGAACCGAGTGACAAAGATGGCTGCCAAACACTTCCTGGTTTGAAGTGTTGCCAACCAATCAGATGTCTGGCACGAGACGGGAGGGTTCGCTGATCCACAGGTGCAACAGTTGGGTATCTGAGAAATCTTTACATTTCTCAGGAACTACTAAACTGATTTACATAATTTAACACAAAGAGTGTTTCTGTATCAAGAGCTACCTTTTTGCCAAATGTGTTGTAATTCCGTTCAGCAGATCAGGATGCAGCCTTGTCTCAAGTTTCCTATGGAAATTAACATGGAGAAAAAGCATTTTGGGTCCCCCCTTTCTCTCGGCCCCTGTTTGACGGATCACTCCGAAACTTTCAACACAACAGCTGAAGTGAGTGAGCACTTAGATTTTTTTTTATTTCACGAGCATTCGTCAAACGGCACTAAAGTTATAGACAAATCAAAAACGCTTTGCCTATTGAAACTAGGATATAACTATAACTACCTACTGGCGACCGCCAGTAGGCAATATATAAATATGTATAATACTTAAAATAGAATGTGGCACTGGGGAGAAGTAATCAAGACAGTCTTTGTAGATATTTCAGTTTATTTGTTTTCTCTTCTTTTATGTTTGATTTTAGTCCTTCATATGAAATCAATGCAAATAAACCCATCTAGCCAGCACGTTTCGTTCAAAAGTTTTGAACTTTGTCAGGGCTGTGAATAAAACATAACATATACATACATATAAAAATCAAAAATACAGAACACAACAATTCTCAACATTACAGAAAGAACACATAACTGACACAAATGGAATAACAAAGGAAAGGGAAAATATACAAAAATATACAGAAAGACCATACTAAGCAAGTCACTACTTATCAAAAACAACAACAGCAACAGTGTAGCATGACAGATGACACCAATGTCTAGCAAAAACCCATATTCAAATAAATGTAAACACCAAATGATGAAAAAACAATTTAAATTGGAGTGAAAGACCAACCTCCAATTCAGGCTAAGTTCTCCAAACAGGCTTTTTTGTATTTGCCCATAAGTGATATGAAGAGGTTTCAACCAGCATAAAAAGAGTGTCCCTTCCGGTAGTGTGTAATGTAATGGGGGAATTCAAACATACCTCATATGTATGGTATTTTGAGAATGTTTCACAAATATGATCCAACATGCATTGTATTGGTGGTTACATTGATATTCTTCCTTCTTGGGATGGATCAGATAAATTCCGTAAGAGTATCACAACAGTTTAATCTGTAAGTACGGAAGCAGGGATTATGTGCCAGTCATATGTACCTCGAATTTATCTAACCAAAAATATATTATAAAACCAGGGGGATACATATCACATACTAAATGTAAGAATCTAAAAAATAAGTACTATCTATTTACTAAGACGGAAGTTCCACGTCTTAACATAGGAGGACAACAGATATGTATTGCCACACATTAGTCCATACTAAGGGTGAGGGTCCTCCTCAAGCAACCAAAATTAGAAAGAGAAACAACATTACAACCAATCTTTTGATTTTTCATTCCGGAAAGTTAGGCTGCAACACGTTTGCGTAGTACATATTCCCAGTGCACAATTGTATTCGGAGTATCATTATCTTTCTGCTGCGCAGTGGTACAAAAAAAAGGTAGGTACAGGAATTGAAGTGCAGGGTCTCTAATTTAATGAAACAAGAAGTGAGGTACAGTATTCACTGCGTCACTTCTACGACCCTTTCTTGCATCAATACGCCCCCTTTGCATACATTACACCTGGCGCAGGTATAATGTGGCGCAGGGGTTTACAAAGTGACGCATCTACCTAGATGCGTCACTTTGTAAATATGACTCAACAAGGTGCATTTTTTACACCACTGGTGCGTCACAAAAAGTGACGCACCGGTGGAGTAAAAGTGACGAATGGCCTCATAAATGAGGCCTTCAGTCTTCTACTCATGCGTCATATTTAATGTATGACGCATTGTGTCGCAAGGTGTTACAGATACGTCAGTATTTCTGACGTATCTGTAAGCGCAAAAGTGATGCATTGCTGGAGTGTGTCACAAAAGTGACGCAACTCCAGCAATGCATCCTTTCACATGGGGCCAGCCCCATGTGAAAGGGCCTGCATCAGTCTTACGCCTGCTGTGAGGCCGGCGCAAGATTTTGACGCAACGGTGTCCTAAAAGTGACGCAGTGAAATCTCATAGATTTCACTGCGTCACTTCTACGACCCTTACTTGCGTCAATACGCCCCCTTTGCATACATTACACCTGCCTCAGGTATAATGTGGTGCAGGGGTTTACAAAGTGACGCATCTACCTAGATGCGTCACTTTGTAAATATGACTCAACAAGGTGTATTTTTTACAGCACTGTTGCGTCACAAAAAGTGACGCGCCGGCGGCGTAAAAGTGACGCATGGCCTTATAAATGAGGCCTTCAGTCTTCTACTCTTACTTTTTCTTTCACTTTCTCTGTTTCTTCACTGCCTTACTCACCTTGTCTCACACTCAATTGTCTTTATCCAGTCTGTATCTCCACTCTTTCCTAAACATCACTGCTCTTTTCTCACCCTTCCACACCACCGTTCTTTTACTACATTTTCTTCACTTATCCACATTCCCCATGTTCACTCTCCTTCTCCTCACTCTCCTTCCCCACACTCACCTTCTTTCAGTCCCCCTACTTCACTTTCCTTCCCCTCTCGTCCCTTTCTTTGCTTTCTCACTCATTTTCCTCTCCTCTCTCACTGCCCTCCACTTCAGTTACTCTTTTTCATTTTTTTAAGAATACAGCTCTTTGATGAGAATTGGAGGTAGTTCTGAAAAGAACTTTTTTCTTTCTTCTTTTTTCCTTTTTTTTAAACAAAAACAGGGAATGGGAAACTGCTCAACAGGAGCAAAAAATAATAATCAAAATTAGGACTGGGAACGGCAGCGGTGGTTCTCTAATGCTCGAACCATAAGCATAACACTTTGTTCCCCATAACAAAGTAGCTGATCACATTGTCTGCATTTAATTATGGCTTCATTAAAAGCAGGCTGAATATTAGGAATCAGCTCTGCTGGTCGCCCCCTCACCGATGTAGTTGGTCCTCCGGTTGAAGTAGAGGCACCATCTCTTGGAGCCTCTCGTGCCAGAGCCCTGACACTCTCCCGAGCATAGTTCTGGGGATGCCTTCTCTCGAGGTGGCGAATCATGGTAGAATTACCAAAACTGTACTTCCTTGTGGGGTCTCCTCTGGAAAGTACAGTATGGCAGATCTTACACTCTACCTTTGGAGCATTTACTTTCTTGAAGCATTCAGGAATATCAAAAAATTTCCAGATAAAATGCTCCTTATCTCTAGGCTGAGGAGGCTCTTCATCAATGAATCCATCAGAGTCATCATTGCTGCTCAATGCTCTGGCAGCCATGATAATTCAACAAAGATTAAGCAGCAAAAAGACAGGTCTTGCAGTCACAAAAGTGAAGGAAGAAGTGAAGGAAATGGGTGGGGATTTCATTCTTTGTAAAATAAACTGTTAGCAACCAATGAAAAGTGTTATTTTAAGGTCACATGACTTGACACGCTTCCGCTGCGCACACCGGAGCGCTTCCGGGGGCGCTTACGCTGTGCGAACGTAGGCGCTTCCGGGGGCGCTTACGCGGCTCGCCTGAGTGACGTTTTGGTAGCTTTACGGAAATGGGAAATCATTTTCATTTCGTAAATCATAAATACTGCTTTTATAAGTATGGTACTGAATGTCTTGCATTATTATTTACTTTTCATAGATATTTTTTTTTACGAACACACAAATAGCGCTCTCGCTGCGCTCTCGGGAGAGCTTACCTGTGCGCGCACCCTGAGCGCCCCAAGTCAAAATGATACGGGTAAGCTTACCGGTGCGCGCACCCTGAGCGCACCAGGAAAAAATGATTAAAGAAAATATACATTGAACAAATATATATATATATTTTTTTAAATATAATTAATACTTATAAAAAACAGCTAATAAAAAAAAAAGAAACGTAGGTTACAAAGTCGATATACAAAGGAATTAGCTTTTAAAAAAACTATGAAATTCACTGAAAAAACCATAGGTTTCACAAATGTTATAGTTAGGAATTAGCATTTAAAAAACCTTTGAAATTCACAAAAAAAACACCATAGGTTTCACAATCGTTATAGTTAGGAATTAGCATTTAAAAAACCTTTGAAATTCACTGAAAAAACCATAGGTTTCACACTCGTTATAGTTAGGAATTAGCATTTAAAAAACCTTTGAAATTCACTGAAAAAACCATAGGTTTCACACCAGTTATAGTTAGCTGAACATTTTACTCATACAAAACCATTGAAATTCCCACGTTATAGTTAGTTAGACTCACTATAACTCGCGCGCCCGCAATCCACTGTGGATGATGTCACATATTACATCATTCATGACATGGTCAGTGACATCACTGATGACATCACTGATGGCATCTCAAATGACATCACTGATGAAATCTCAAATGACATCACTGATGACATCATCCAGTAAATGTGTGTTCCTGAAAATTAAAAATTAAAAATGTGTTTAACATATTGTAGAATGAGTGTATGTATAAGTGTTTGGATAATGGATTTATTAGGTGTATGACTGACTGTATGAGTGGGAGATTAAATGTGTCTTACTGAATGCATGGGTTAGTGACTAAACTGTCTGAATGTGTGCATCATTATGTCTGTTGTTGTGTAAGCTGCTGCATGTGTTGATCAGTAGCTATATGAGTGGCTATATGGGTTATTGATTGGTTGTCCAAGTACTTGTATGTGAGGGTGAGTGTGTGTGTGGGTGGCTGGGAGGTGTGTGACTCTGTGCATATATGTGTGAGCAGTTGATTCACTTGGTATATGTGTTCAACAGTGCATGTGGAAAGAACTGTATGGGTGGTTGACTGTCTGCATGGGTGTGTTGGTGAGTGAATAGCTATCTCAATGCTCCATGTCCAAGTAGGTGCATATATAAAACACAGTGCATGTGAGAGTTGGCATATATAAATGACTAAACATGAGAGCCTGTGATTGCATAAGTGACTGTATGGATCAATGTGTACTTGTATCAGGGATTGTAAAAGAGAGTAAGTATGTGTTAGTATATGTTTGAGTAAGGTCTAGTGTGTATAACTGTGTAGTTGAGGAAATAGGAGTGTGATTGATTCTTTGCATAACTGACTAGGTGTTTGAGTAACTTTGTGGATGAGTGTCAGCATGTGAGTGTCTGTATAGGTGTATGAGTGGATATGATAGTGTTCTATTGATGAGTGACTGTATGTATGAGTGATTGTATGGGTGAATGAGTGGATGTCTGTGTAGACCTAGGAATCAGTGAGTGCGTATGTAGTTACGGGTATTGGTGTGTCAATAATTTCAGGAATGGTAGTTTGTATTTACCACTGGGTGTATCAAAGGTTAGATTAGAGTGTGAGGAGGTGCATCGTATCATCACATGGATGATGTCATCAGTGATGTCATCAGTGATGCCATTTGAGATGTCATCAGTGATGTCATTTGAGATGTCATCAGTGATGTCATCCGTGATGTCACTGACCATGTCATGAATGACGTAATATGTGACATCATCAGCAGTGGATTGTGGGCGCGCGAGTTATAGTGAGTCCAACTAACTAGAACGTGGGAATTTCAATGGTTGTGTATGAGTAAAATGTTCAGCTAACTATAACTGGTGTGAAACCTATGGTTTTTTAAGTGAATTTGAAAGTTTTTTAAAATGCTAATTCCTAACTATAACGAGTGTGAAACCTATGGTTTTTTCAGTGAATATTACCTACTGGCGGTCGCCAGTAGGTAGTTATAGTTAGGACCTAGTTTCCATGGGAAATCCGCAACATTCTATTGGGAATAACTTTGGCGTTGATGGACGGAATCGGCTGAATTTTTCCAAGAAAATGGCCAGCTCCGCTCCGCTCCTTCCCTGAAAGTTTGGGGGGAATTCGTCAAGCGGGGGCCGAGATAAAAGGGGGGTCCCAAAACGTGTTTTCCCCATGTTAATTTCCATAGGGCGGTGGACTCACTTTTAGCCCGAACGGCTAAATGGATTTCCACCAAACTTGGCAAAAATGTAACGACTGGTAGCCCGATGTGCCTTTGCTATGTCTCAAGATATGTGCTCCAGTGGATTTTGAGTAATTTAGGTTAAAAAAAATATATATATCTATAAGCGCGCCCCGGTACGTGCACCGGGGCGCGCACCAGCGCGCTACGCGAGTACGCGAGCGGGAAGCTGATTGGCTCTCGGGTGTCTGTCAACATTCCAAACAGTCTGGAGCGGCCGCCATCTTGTGTCTCGGTAGGATCGAGACACAAGAGGTGGCAAAAACAAAGGGGGAAATGACCAAAAGGGGGCAGGGTAGACCCCCCCTGACCCCCTAGGTTTGATGTGAGGGCCATAAAAGGGCCCCGCGGGGCAAAACATTTTTTCGCGTGGGGAGTGCCCGGTACGCGCACCGGGGAGCGTACCGGGGAGCGTACCGGGGAGCGTACTCTGGAGAAAAAAGAATGACAGTTTTTTAAAAGTGTAGCATTTTTTTATAAATTGGAGGTAGTTCTAAAAAGAACTGTTTTTTTATTCTTTTTGTTTTATATTTTTTTTATTTTTTTGGGAACATTTTTTACTTTTTTTGGCTTCTATGAACAATTTTATATTTTTTTGTAATTTTTATGGGGACAAACAAAAAACTGGGAATTGTAAACGGCTCAACTGGAGCAAAAAAAATCAGGAAAAAATTAAGGTTTCTTTCTGCAGTTGTGGTTGTCTCCAGCACGGTTGATGAGTTTGATGCTTTGCTCCCCATAGGAAATTGTAATCCCGCAAAATATACAAACTATTTTATAATCACCAAACTGGCGTTGGATATTTGGGACCATCTCCCTTGTCTCTGGACCCGATGGAGTGGGTTGATTTGTTTTGGAGGTGCTGGGAGTAGATTGGGGAGGGTTTCTGGTCAGTTCTCTGACCTCTTCCACAGCATAGTTGTTTGGGTGCCTGCGTTGCATATGGCGAAGCATTGTATGGTTCCCAAATGAATATTTTTTTGCAGGGTTCCCCCTGGAAAGTACAGTGCCACAGATGAGACAAGTCACTTTTGCAGCATTTACTTTTTTTTCTCCCCTTGGGATTTTAAAAAACTCCCACACAAATTGCTCCTTAGGTTTATAGGGGGTATTATCTTCAGGCAGGAACCGCCTCTCCTCCTCCTCCTCCTCCTCCTCCTCCTCTTCTTCTTCTTCACCACCACTGTGGTGTTATGGTGGTTCTTGTGGTGGTGGTGGTGGTGGTGGTGGTTGAGATGCTCCTGCTGCTGCTGCTACTGTAGCCATTTCTCAGGTCTGCAAACAGGTCTTCCTCAGTCAAAGTACAAAGTGAGAAAGAGGAAAAAAGGCGGGCTTTCATCATTTGGAAAAACAAACTGCTCTGAACCAATGAAAAGTGTTATTTTCAGGTCACATGACCCGACGCGCTTACGCTACGCGCCCCGGGGCGCGGCCGGGGGCGCTTACGTAGCGCGATCGTATGCGCTCGGGTGCTTCCGGATGCGCTTACGCCGTGCATCATAAGACGCATCACGCGGCTACGCGATACGTCACGATGATGTTTTCGTTCGCGGAAATAGCGCTAACGGGACGCTCACCGGTACGCGCACCGTGGCGCACTGCAAGACTGCGCTTACCGGTGCGCTCACCGGTACGCGCACCGGGAGCGCTCCAGGGCAAAAAAATAAATAAATAAATAAACATGAACAATATACATAAAAAAATAGTATTACATAAATATACAATATAGGATTCATTATAAAAAATATTATATTTCATAGCTATAGAAATTTGCTATTAAAAAACCTATGAAATTCACTGAAAAAACCATAGGTTTCACGCCAGTTATAGTTAGGAATTAGCATTTAAAAAACCTATTAAATTCACTGAAAAAACCCTAGTTTTGACACCAGTTATAGTTAGCTGGAAATTTTACTGACATAAAACCATTGAAATTCCCACGTTATAATTAGTTGGACTCACTATAACTCGCGCGCCCGCAATGCACTGCTGATGATGTCACATATTACATCATTCATGACATGGTTAGTGACATCACTGATGACATCACTGATGACATCTCAAATGACATCACTGATGACATCTCAAATTACATCATTGATGACATCATCCATGTGATAATACAATACACCTCCTCACACTCTAATCTAACCCATGATACACCTAGTGTTAAATACAAACTACCATTCCTGAAACCATTGACACAGTAAAACCACTTACCACATACGCACTCACTGATTTCTAGGTCTACACACACATCTGTAGTATGTTTATCTAGGGACCTGTATCGATACTCCTATTACTGACCCTTGTCCGGTTATAAATCACTAATATCCATACAACGGCACAGAAACCCGTTTCATAAATTAGTCATAGCGCATGCTGTCACATTAAGCAAGCACTATTCCTCCAGCCCCCTAGAAAGCACACCGAGTTCTTAAACAAATCCAAGCCTCAGCAAACCTGGGAAATCCCAGCCTGCTATGTTTTGATTTAGTCCGAGAACTCCTGTAAAGCACTGCAAGAATGATCAGTTCTTAGTGACATCTCTATTGACGTCTAATGTCCATCCTTACGTCAAACCCAGCACCTCTCAGGTATAAATATACCAACGCTGCCCTAAGTAAACACACGGTGGTGATGAACCTGGAGCAGTGAGTACTTGCCGAAGTGACCAGCTGATGCGAGAGCCCACGGACGCTGCCCCTCCCCTTTTGACGCACTGAGGAAGACGCTGCCTTTCCTCTTGCCGAGGAATCCAGCCTCAAGCGTTTCCAGCTTGCCCTCGCGGGTAACTGGGATACCAAGTCCTGAGAAAGAGATACCAGCCCTCCTGCCTTCTAAATCCCAGGTACTGAACTGACTAACCCCTTACAGAGAATTCTTGAGTCAGATTCTTGGCAAAACAAACTTAACTTAAACTGCTACTTACTTACTCCCTCCCATGTATTAGGCTTAGGTCAGGTACACCGGGGTAGGCGTAGTTAGAAGCACCAGTTGAGTACGATTAGTCAATGTATATATGTATGTATATCTTTTATCTATTTTAAAGTATCATATGGATAAGAAACCATATCAATGCTTTTACAGTATTATTTTATAATCCTGCTTTTACTGTATGCACTTTACTTAACTATAAGTATTGCAATTGTAGCGATTCATTTCTCTTGTATGAGAAAAGAGACTGATCAATAAATAACACCTTTTATTGAAAACGCCCTTCTCTTCTTTTCTCTACAATCTGGTGAAACTAAGTATGCACGTATTGACTGAGTAAAATAGCTGTCTTTTGTTTTCACACGACTCTAGAGATATACTCTTGATCAGGGAGAGCAAAGTTGTCATGTTCTATGGTTGTCAGAAACTAAATCCCTTCTTGTCTATCCAGGGAGGTTAAACTCCTCCTCGCCTATTCAAGAAAGTTTCTAGTGAACTCTGAGCTAGCTGGCACACAAAACTTAAGTCTAATATCGTCAGTAGAAGACCTAGTTAACCTCTGTCCTACGTCTATACAATTGAAGATATTATTCCAATGCGCAGAGCCTATTGGGATAATAGGAACTATACTACATGGCGCCCAACAGTTTGGTAAGGCGATAAATCTAACGCAAGGCATTAGAGTAACTCAGTCGTGCTTTTTCACACAGACCCTTTCTCCCATAAATACTCCAAAGACGTCTGGAGTGGGTCAAAGGTTAAAAATCCGCCAAACTTAGTAGGAGGAGACTCCTATGTATGGTTTTTGGTTTATTCAACGTTGAAGGACACAGTGTTCCAAAATATTGTGCACCTAATCTTTGTTTCCTGGAGAAACCTGATCTACAACAAGAAAAAACCTTCCTGTCAGTAAAATGTCAGACAACGAAGGAGAAAGGGAGGCAGCTAGACTAGCAGCTCAACTCCTAACGGAAGACACAAGTCTCCTACAAACTGACCCGGAGGCAATACTCATCCCGGTCAACATAAGAAAAACTATAACTTTAAAACTTATAGAAAATGGACTGACATCGAGAGGTGGTACAGTCATATTCGTAATTGAGGCACATGAATATCGGCAGACAGAGGTATTCTATTCATGGATAAACTTTCCAGCAGCAAACGCTGTAACAAAGGAGTTCCACTATTACAAAATAGAGGAACCACCGGATATCTACACTCCTTTCGAGTAGGTGGAAATACCATTAAAATACCAAGAGCACCTGCTCTGGTTTAAAGGCGCCCTAAAACATAATGATCACATCACCAGGCTCGGTCCACTAGGTAGACCAGGAGCAACGTGGCCGGTTCTAGCCAGCTACACACCACATCCAGACATCGAAAAAATGTCGATACCAGAACTTTTAGCACAGCTGAAACAACTGATTAAAATACATAGACAATTAGTCCAATATGTAATGCGGACTTCAACTGTCCAGCCAGCTATTAACATTCCACAGCTGACCCCTCATCAGGGGAACACAAATAAAATTACACCACAGAACATACAGTCATGTCTGGGTAAAGTACCCATAAAAAGGGAACAAATTCCATTCTGGTTAGCACAAAAAATCACTCAAATAGAGGCAGTATTTCCGGATCCTACCCCTGTTGAGAAACACAGAATTCTGACTATCTGTCTTCCAATGGGGATCGCACCATATGTGGAGGACTGTGACACTTGGGGCACAGTCTTTGCTTCCATTTACACAAAAACACATGGTGTTCCGTCCATGGCGGTAATACCAGAAGTGCTAAAACAGATTCAAAATGAATACGGTCCAGAGCCTGCTTTAACTCTGGGTATGAAATTACTGAAAGACTTCAAGCAGGTATCAGCATTATTGTTATCAAACATAAAAGGAGAAGCAGCATCTGTGGCGATCCGCCAGAAATTGAAAGAAACAGATATAGCAGAACAACCATTTGAACTTGCCAGAATCATAGAAAAATCCTATGAAGAACTAGGAAGAGATACTTTGGGTGGGAAACCAGTAAAACCCCAACTAACTGAAAATCCTGAAAAGGTATTTATTAAAAATAATCTGAACACTCCAAAAAAGAGCTGGGATGGGAACAAACAATCCACTCCCAAAGAAAAAAGATTCCAGTCCAGAGGAAGGTCTCCTCGGCGGAGAGAAAGATCTCCGGACCAAGGACACAAGTCTCCCCAGAGGGAGCCCTCTGAGAAAAAATACAACCTTAGAAATAGGGATAATTTAAAGAAACCTGATAGATATCAAGATATTGATACACGTCCAACTCGATCTTTTCAGACTTCCTCGCAGAAATCGGAAAGAAGAGGACGGTCAGAACAAAGGGAAGAGCACTTCAAGTCCAAAGACAAGGAACCTGCTCATCAAAGTAAAAAATTACAATTTCCAAAAAAGAAGGTAGCCAGTATTAAAGTAATCAAACATGCCGAGGATCCTGAGGACACAGCTGAAAAACGGAGAGTGGGCTCAGACAATGCTAGACAGCGCAACAGAAGTGAGCATAGCTCGCAAGATCCTGATGAATCATCTGGAGACAGTGGACACGAATGAATACATTCAAGTGGAAACTGCAGATACCAGAGTTAGCAAACCTCATAAAATATATGAAATAACATTACGTATAGAGGGAGATAAGACTAGGAAAATAAGGGGTCTATTTTGGGATAATCTCTCCAAAGGCTATGACATCCTTTTAGCTGAAAAAGACTGGCCACCGGAGTTTGTCAGGGAGTGCCCTCATGGCGAAGAAATGATTATGCCTGCCTTCTCAAATCATATTCCAATACATAAAAAGTATGCACTTGCAAGAAAGTGGGCAGTAGCCCAAGCTCCTGCATTACATAAAAACCATGTGGGATGGGATGAGGACTCTCCTCCTCACAAAATCCAGTTAAAATCTCAACCAACTGCACAGAGGCAGTACCCAATTAAGCAAGAAGCTAAAAAACAGGTCAGGGAGATCTTAGATCAACTTGAATACCAGGGGGTGATTGAAACTTGCACCTCACAAATGAACAATCCTTTGTTTCCTGTCTCCAACCCAGATGATTCATATTGTCTAGTTTTGGACTACAGACACCTAAACTCATGTTGCAAAACTTTTGCAGTACAAAACTCACACAGTGCAGCACTAATGAATAGCATAGTGCGCAAAAAATACAAAACAACATTAGACATCTCTAATGGATTCTTTTGTCAAAATATAGCACCTGAAAGCAGATATTTGACCGATTTCTCAATAAATGGCTCGCAGAAAAATTTCTGTCGTTTGCCACAAGGGTTCAAGAACAGCCCAGGATTATTCTCAGCGAGAGTAACAGAGTTACTACAAATATATGATGATGAGGCATTATCTTATGTCGATGACATCTATCTAACAGATGATGACTTGGATACTCACTTGAAAAGAGTGAACACCATAATACTTGGGTTCGCAGCAGAGGGTTACAAATTCAACTTCAAAAAAAGTCAAGAATTGCCCATCTAACTGTCCTGTTTTAGGATATGAATTATCAAGTGAAGGCAAAAGCCTGGCTGACAATTTCTTAGAGAAATGCGCTGTAATCCAAGCACCAAGAACGCTGAAAAACTTACAATCAATTCTAGGTTTCCTGAATTTCGGAAGAACTTACATTATAAATTATGCAGAGAGAGTTAAACCTCTCTATGACCTAATAAAACCAGATTTTAAAATAATCAATTGGACTCAAAAACACACAGAGATTTTGAGATCACTGCAAACAGACATGTTAGCTAAAACAAAATTGCAAACACGCGATAACACACGCAATCTTGTAATCCGGGTCATCCCAGGAAGATGCGGATTCACATACCTGACCTCTAATGAGGGAGAAACTGTACCAATAGCATACAAATCACATCTGTACACGAAAGCTGAAATGAAATATAGCCCAACGGAAAAAATTCTAACCGCGGTACAGACTGCTGTAGCAAAAGAAAGAGCCCTAGCACAAGGTAAACGAATAATCATCGTGACACCAGTACCAGCCCTGGAGGCGGTAACAAAGGCAAGCATTCCGAATGCTAAAGCACTACATCCGAGATGGATACAGTGGGCTAATTCTCTTGCTGCAACAGACGTGATATACGAATTGGATCACTGACATAATATCGACGTCACAAAAATCGAGATACAAAAATATCGAGTCAAAAAAATCGAGAGACAAAATATCGACTCCCTATCTTCAAACAGGTAAGTACCAAAATACCGACTTACAAAAAAATAAAGACCGTCAAAATATCGATTTTTTTAAATGTCTTAAAATTAAGTTAAAACTAATATAGTAATAAATATATTTAATATAAACTTAGAAATAATTATTAAAAAAAATTAATTTTAATAAATAATTTATATAATTAAAAAAATTATATCACCAAAAATAATACATATATATATATATATATATATATATATATATATATATATATATATATATATATATATATAAACATATTATTAAATAAACATATATAACATTTTTAGCGTAGCATAGAAAATGGTTAAAAATGATTGTTACAACTATAATGAGTTCAACATTAGCAAAAGTGTTGGATAGCGTAGAGGTAAAATTTACTATTCCCACTCCAGTGGGTGCAACAGTAGAGAAAGCGCTGGATAGCGTAGGGGTTAAAATTACTATTCCCACTCCAGGGATGTATGATGTTACAACGCATACTTTTACAACGCCTACCATTACAACAAAACTTTTACAACGCAAAAACTTTTACAACGCATACATTTATAACGCAAGATTTTACAACGCATATACCTTTACAACGCATACCATTACAACGTACGTATTGGTAAGTATATAATAATTTATTGAATATAAATTAATTAAAAACATTATAATATAATTTAATTTTATTTAATTTTATTTAATCAATTTAATTTAAATGTAATTTTATTTTATTTTTACAAAGTACCCCTGTACCCCAAAAACCCAAAACTGACCCTGAACCCTAAAAATACCCCTTTACCCAAAAACTGAAAACTGACCCTGAACCCTAAAAATACCCCTTTACCCAAAAACTGAAAACTGACCCTGAACCCTAAAAATACCCCTTTACCCCAAAAAACTGAAAACTGACCCTGAACCCTAAAAATACCCCTTTACCCAAAAACTGAAAACTGACCCTGAACCCTAAAAATAACCCTTTACCCAAAAACTGAAAACTGACCCTGAGCCCTAAAAATACCCCTTTACCCCAAAAACTGAAAACTGACCCTGAACCCTAAAAATACCCCTTTACCCCAAAAACTGAAAACTGACCCTGAACCCTAAAAATACCCCTTTACCCAAAAACTGAAAACTGACCCTGAACCCTAAAAATACCCCTTTACCCAAAAACTGAAAACTGACCCTGAACCCTAAAAATACCCCTTTACCCCAGAAACTGAAAACTGACCCTGAACCCTAAAAATACCCCTTTACCCAACAACTGAAAACTGACCCTGAACCCTAAAAATACCCCTTTACCCAAAAACCCAAACATATAACATTTTAAAAATAATTATATACTTACCAATACTTACGTTGTAATGGTATGCGTTGTAAAGGTATCTGCGTTGTAAAAACATGCTTTGTAAATGTATGCGTTGTAAAAGTTTTTGCGTTGTAAAAGTTTCGTTGTAATGGTAGTGCATAGTAAAAGTTGCGTTGTAAACGTTGCATACCCACTCCAGTGGGTGCAACAGTAGGGAAAGTGTTGGATAGCGTGGGGGTTAAAATTACTATTCCAACTTCAGAGAATGCAACAGTAGGGAAAGCGCTGGATAGCGTAGGGGTATAAATTACTATTCCCACTCCAGTGAGTGCAACAGTAGGGAAAGTAAATACTTCATATATAAATATAATTAAGAGAAATATTAATACCAATTTCAATTAATTACCAATTATATTTAAATTAATTACCAATTAATATTTAATTAACAATTAATTAAAAATAAATACCAATAAATGAAATAACATATTAAATTAATTATAATTAAATTACTTCCCACCCTATTCCCCTATAAACCCACAACCCGCTACAGAAAATAAATTACTAAAAATAACATATGTATCAATTAATCAATTAAAATGAATTACCAATTATAATTTAATTAATTACCAAGTAATATTTAATTAACAATTAATTAAAAATAAATACCAATAAATTAAATAACATATTAAATTAATTATATTTAACTTACTTCCCACCCTATTCCCCTATAAACCCACAACCCGCTACAGAAAATAAATTACTAAAATAACATATTTATCAATTAATCAATTAAAATTAATTGCCAATTATATTTTAATTATTTACCAATTAAATTTTAATTAACAATTAATTAAAAATAAATACCAATAAATGAAATAACATATTAAATTAATTACAATTAAATTACTTCCCACCCTATTCCCCTATAAACCCACAACCCGCTACAGAAAATAAATTACTAAAAATAACATATGTATCAATTAATCAATTAAAATGAATTACCAATTATAATTTAATTAATTACCAAGTAATATTTAATTAACAATTAATTAAAAATAAATACCAATAAATTAAATAACATAGTAAATTAATTATAATTAAATTACTTCCCACCCTATTCCCCTATAAACCCACAACCCGCTACAGAATTATATTACACAAAAATTAAAAAATATTAACTTACCTTATTTTCGATATTTTTGTTGTCCATATTCTATCTAGTCGATATTATGTCATTCTATATTTTTGACTTCGATATTTTGGCTACTCTAGTCGATATTTTTGTAGTCTATATTATGTCTAGTCGATATTATGTCTAGTCGATATTAAAAACTCGATATTATGTCTAGTCGAAATTAAAAACTCGATATTATGTCTGTTCACCATACGAATTTGATCCTAATTTAAAAACACAAGAATTTCTCCAATATGAATTTGAATGTCCTCTGCCGACCGAGATCCTGCATCTGGAACATTATGGCTGTATAATATATACGGACGGATCAGCACAACCCGCAGTTGGGGGTAAACAAGCTTACAGTGCTGCGTGCGCGATTGTTAAAGGTCGCTGGCACGGAGGAAAATTTAGACCACTGGTCACTAAAACACAATCTCTAGGAGATTGTACAGCTCAGCGAGCTGAACTACTAGCATTTAAGATGGCGCTTGAAAATATCGATCGCGAATTCCCCACACTCATAGTGTGCGATTCATATTATTGCGTTCAGTCTTACAATGAATATTTGCAGAACTGGGTTCAGAACGGTTTTAAAGATGCAAAAGGTGGCACAATCAAGCATAAAACGCTTTGGGAACAAGTAGTTCTTTTACAACAAGAACTACAAAAGACTCACGTGATACATACACTGAGTCATCAATGTGATGGCGTTCATGTTGCAGGGAATTCATTGGCTGATGAAGCAGCGAAGGCAGCTGTCCAAACGGCTTCCGTAGCTGCCATCACCCGGTCAAAAACAAAAATAGACAGCGAAATATTCCAGGCTGTCAGCGCTACAGTAAAAAATGCGATAGAAACACTCCCGAAAGGCTTTCCAGTAAAGTACTCATACATAACTGATGCGAATAACGTTCCATTTGCTTGAATCCCTGGAGTGGGGGATAGGGCAATTCCAAACATGGAATATAGGTTAGGACTCATTATAGCGGCACACGAAGGGCTTGCTTCTGTACATGCTGGCGTTTCAGCCACAGTATCGTTATTAAAACAGAGATACTGGTGGCTACAAATGAGAAGACAAACCAGGAACTATGTTCTAGAATGTGAAATATGTCAAAGAATGAAGGTATCAACAGTGAAACGACCAGCACAGATGCCCCTTCTAATCTCAGATAAACCATTAGCATGTGTCTACCTGGACCACTGCGGTCCCTTAGAAAGGGACGGCAACTATAAATATATCATGGTCGCAGTGGATTCATGCACGAGATTCATATGGATGTGGCCCCAGCGCTCGGCTGATGCCAGAACTGTTATAAAAGATTTGCGGGTCTTTATCGGCACATACACAATTGGCATGCTACATTCTGACCAGGGTCCTGCTTTTAGCTCTCGAGCTTATAGGGAGGCCATGACCAGCATGGGCATTGCATTGCGGTACTCTTGTCCTTTTCATCCTGAGGGAAACAGAATTGTGGAAAGAAAAAACCGTGACATAAAGCAATCTATAACAGCAAAGGTATTAGGTTCGGGAGCTGGGTGGGTCAAACATTTAATAAGTGTCCAACGTAGTCTTAATAATCTGCCAAGAAATTCTCTAAGAGGTCTCAGTCCGTACGAACTATTGTTTGGGACTAGAATGTTAATCCAGGACCTCGATAGTCAAACTTCAGTGGTTAAAGAAAAATGCTTTGGTATCAAAGATCGTTTGGCTATTTTACAGGACTTAAATGAAAAAAGAAAAGACCTGAGCAACATAAAGTTGAAACAACAGCCAACAACCACTGAAGAGAAACCACCTGTCCCAGCAAGGCCTGTCTGGATTCCAAAAATCGGGGATCTGGTCAGAGAGAAAATCGCGGTGAAGAAGGAATTTGGGCCTTCTTACAGAAAAGCAGTACCTGTCTTAGCTATCAACGGAACAAGATCAGTTGTACTACCGCCCCTTGCTGGTAAAAAGGAGAACCGAGTTGTATCCATCGACCTGGTTAAACCACAATCATGTGGCCGATAATAAGTAGTAGGCCAAGTGGACTCCCAAGAAGTAGTAGAACACCAAAGTTTGCTACAAACACAGAGGTTCAAACTGAGAGACTAATCACATTTGATAAACCTACAGTGGATCAACAAGGACTATGCAACAAAGCCATGGAACTTAAACCTCTTGAAACCCAAATCACAATAATGCATCAAGAAACACCAATCTACAATGATGTAACCACAGACTATGCTAATGAAACAAAGCAAATTCCAAAAGCAAAAAGAAATCCTGAAGCAATGGAAACAATTGACAGAACAGCATCAGGCTACTTCATCAACTTCGATGATTTTTCTGAGGATCTGAGCGAACCTGAGGAACAGCCGACAACATCAAAGACTTTTAAAGACAAAGCAAAAGAACTCTTTCATCAACTACAAGAAACCTATCTGATTTCTCCATGGATTGCACTTTGGGTGGCACAAGGTGTATTTGTCCTCATACTTTGGCTCATCATGGTACTATGTTTGGGACATTTCATTGAAGGAAAATATGTTACAATGGACACAGCAAGTCAGAATATCAACTTGGTCCTGAAACCACACAAGTCTTCACACATCGAGAAAAGAGAACTTTCTTCAGTAAACTTCACAGCCAATCCTATACCCGGTGGGGTAGCATGGGACAAAACTGATTACGAAATCTATGGCCCGGTCGAGCTCTTGAAGTATCCTCATCAATTTAAGGTTTCATTAAGTGACTTTGTAAAACCGAGCACATTCACCGATGATTGGGACTTTGAAAGTATTAATGATATGATGTCAGATCTAGTGATGTCCGCTAAAATTACAGAACATGATTATTTGCAAGGTTCATCTAATTATGACCAGATGTATAGTTACAACCAATATGGTAACCATTATCTGCATAAATCTGCTCAACCGAGAAATGTTTTTAATTTTAATCAATGGGAACATTGTGCAACTCCACCAAAAAGCAGTTCAAAATCATTTTATGATAAATTTTCATACTTCTCGGGGTTTAACACAAGTAATGCAGAAACATTCTATTTTAGAATGTTAAATAAAACAGGAATGAAAACCATGCTTACGAACACAAAATTAATCTATTCAGAGACATTTTTTGAAAAAATGAAAACATTCGGTTTTGATTTCTGGAACAATAATATTGAAACGAAAACAATCTGGGGTACAAAAGATTGGCAAGTGCAAGGTATAGAATCATTATTTAGAGCCTGCATGATCCCAGAACAAATTATATTTTTGAATGATACAATTCAACAGACTACCTGTCTTGGCCCAGCCAAAATTAAAGACTTGAACAAACCGTCTATTCCAAAACCAACACCAGATAGTAATCGCACTGAAGATGTTGAAATAGACGTTTCCCATATTTTAAACCAAAACAGAACACATCCTGAATGGAAAAAATAGTTTATCTGGCCCACAGACACAAATAACTGTCAAAATAGATTCCTGAACAAAATACAGGGGTTCAAATTGACCAGGCCAGACCCTAGATACTCCCAGAGACAACATCCAGGGATTATAACAACTTACAGTGTAGAGAAACTCTGCCTCGAATGGCTACAAACATCCACACTGATTGAAATTAAGCAACACTTGACTTTACTTAAAGAAGGTGCTGACTTACGTGATTTCATTATGGGACCATGCAAACAGCGTCAAAAACGTTTCATAACGGCCTCTATATATGCAGCTTACAACGAAGCTTGGAAAGAAACTCATATTGAAACAGCAGAGAAAATACGGGAAATTGACCGTGTTAATTTGGAAAAATCACTTTCTGTTGTGAACAATGGGTTAATGACTCTGTCTTCCAGAATATATTCACTGGACAGTATTGTATCATCTGCAATCGATATAATAGAGCAAGACTTACTGATGTTGCAACACGGTCAGTCTCAATTGCGTTCTATTGTACAGCTTTGCTGGACGTTACAAAATCTGCGTTCAGGCTACGTGCCTTGGCGTTTAATCAACACAACGTCATTATTCAGTATCTTTAACCTTACTGATACACAAATCAGCTTGGCACAAAAGGGTGCAGAATATACAATTCTGAGCATTGAAAAACTTGAGAGATTACCATTGACAATGTCAGAACGACTGTCATTGAATGGATAATACATGGAATCATAGCTATTCCGATAACGACTTTCCAATTTCGATACTGCCAAAAATATATACAGGCAGGCCAGTATGAAAGGTTGGGTAAAGGATACATTAAGTCAACATGGAACTTACCTTATACACACACATGTTATAGTAATACAGGACAGAGTGTATTTCTTAGTGGTAATAATTGTGAAAAATCACTAAGTGGTATACTTCTGTGTCAGGGTATAAGTTTACATGGGGCCTGTGAAGGGACTTCAAATAACCTTTCATGTCACCAGCTCAGCACACCTGCAACGCAAATAGAACCATTCTTTAGAAGACTTTCTAACGGTAGTTACATTCTCATTGTAGATCACAGATGTTGTGGCTTACTGCCAGGAAAACCTTATCTAGTAAGTGTGAGCTCCATGGTCACTTGCTGTGAGCTAGTATTGTTTCTGAATGACGCTCCAGACAGGGAGGGAAAAATTTGGCCCAGTTTGAATATCTCTTCTATTCGAATTGATACTTTAAGCAGAATGAAGACTGTGCTCCTACAGACGCCAGTACACTTGACGTCATCAAAAGAAACGTATGATCTCCAAGTTGCAAGGACAACGGGAGAAATACATGCATTGTTATCAACAAATTGCCCCCTACACTTCGCAGAAATGCTAAGCGAAATCTTAAATATTTCTGATACAAATGGTATCACAAGTGTTTTTAAGACCGTTTTTTCGGGACTGTTAACTCCATTCAAAGCAGTCCTGGGAATATTTCCCAATTTTGTCCATTCTGTCTTTGGCGGACTTCCACTCCTGTTGGGACTCGTAGCAGGCATCCTATTTTTGCTACTCTTGCTTCGTTATGGCAAGCCATGTCACAGACAAGACTCCAGCAACAATGGAAGAAACGATCCTAGCTATACGCTATCGGGACCGCATAACTAAAGTCCTTGGATTAGCCTGGCTAAGAGATCTGAATATGACCTGGTTTCTTTCGTTCAGACCCATATGGCAGGATTGTGTCTTACCTGTATTGAGATGCATGCTATGCGGCGAAGAATGCGTGTTGGACACCTGTCTTACACTACAATCAGAAGTACCATTGGATGCAGATACTTTGTTGGGTCCAGTAAAGGCTCATGCATAGTGCTGTCCCCAGCGGCTACCTATCCTGATGACCGCATTCGTGGAGACTTCACCACTACGATTGAAGGGTCGTGAAGTACAGGGTGAGAGCAGCATCAGCCAGGTACGGCCTTCTGTAAGCAATGCTGATCGAAACATCACTGAAAGCGAACATGCGCACGACTGCATGATAGCGACATTTTCCAACTTGGTCGAACTTTCACCTGAGGCAGTAGACTGTTTTTTTGAGAGTCTGTCTGAAATGATGTTTTCACCAGAACAGAGAGAGTGACTTTAAGCAAACGTGCACACAGCGTTCCCTGAACTCTGAATTTGGCCTTCAGCTTTAAAAACAAAGCTACTGAGAACTTTTTTCCTTTTTCCCCTGAAAACGAAAACTTTTTTCCCAAATCCAAAATATTTACCTTTTTGGCACTTATCTTCTGCTTAAAGTAAAAACTATTCTTAGAGAACAGAGCTTCTATTTTTAGGAACTCTAGAGACATTACATTACCTCAGCCTCTAGCATATTTACAAGTAATTGTATTTATATGTGATGAAGTGGTCTCGCACTTTTTTTTTCTGTATTAAGAGCCATTTCATGTGTTATTTTTCGTAAAACATTCATGCTGATATAAATGTGCATCTTTTCTTGAATGAATACACTGCTTGAATGCATACAGTACCTATACTCATTTTCGTGTATTTCGCATATGCCATTTTTTAAATGCAAAGAATGTATTTTGGGGTGGTCCGGTATACACATACACTATTAGTTATGTTTACTAATGCTTAAGTTAGTAAATATGGACATGAATTCGTGGAGTGGGTGTAGTATGTTTATCTAGCGACCTGTATCGATACTTCTATTCCTGACCCTTGTCCGGTTATAAATCACTAATATCCATACAACGGCACAGAAACCCGTTTCATAAATTAGTCATAGCGCATGCTGTCACATTAAGCAAGCACTATTCCTCCAGCCCCCTAGAAAGCACACCGAGCTCTTAAACAAATCCAAGCCTCAGCAAACCTGGGAAATCCCCACCTGCTATGTTTTGATTTAGTCCGAGAACTCCTGTAAAGCACTGCAAGAACGATCAGTTCTTAGTGACATCTCTATTGACGTCTTATGTCCATCCTTACGTCAAACCCAGCACCTCTCAGGTATAAATATACTAACGCTGCCCTAAGTAAACACACGGTGGTGATGAACCTGGAGCAGTGACTACTTGCCGGAGAGCCCAGCTGATGCGAGAGCCCACGGACGCTGCCCCTCCCCTTTTGACGCGCTGAGGAAGACGCTGCCTTTCCTCTTGCCGAGGAATCCAGCCTCCAGCATTTCCAGCTTGCCCTCGCGGGTAACTGGGATACCGAGTCCTGAGAAAGAGATACCAGCCATCCTGCCTTCTAAATCCCAGGTACTGAACTGACTAACCCCTTACAGAGAATTCTTGAGTCAGATTCTTGGCAAAACAAACTTAACTTAAACTGCTACTTACTTACTCCCTCCCATGTATTAGGCTTAGGTCAGGTACACCGGGGTAGGCGTAGTTAGAAGCACCAGTTGAGTACGATTAGTCAATGTATATATGTATGTATATCTTTTATCCATTTTAAAGTATCATGTGGCTAAGAAACCATATCAATGCTTTTACAGTATTATTTTATAATCCTGCTTTTACTGTATGCGCTTTACTTAACTATAAGTATTGCAATTGTAGCGATTCATTTCTCTTGTATGAGAAAAGAGACTGATCAATAAATAACACCTTTTATTGAAAACGCCCTTCTCTTCTTTTCTCTACAATCTGGTGAAACTAAGTATGCACGTATTGACTGAGTAAAATAGCTGTCTTTTGTTTTCACACGACTCTAGAGATATACTCTTGATCAGGGAGACCAAAGTTGTCATGTTCTTTGGTTGTCAGAAACTAAATCCCTTCTTGTCTATCCAGGGAGGTTAAACTCCTCCTCGCCTATTCGAGAAAGTTTCTAGTGAACTCTGAGCTAGCTGGCACACAAAACTTAAGTCTAATATAGTCAGTAGAAGACCTAGTTAACCTCTGTCCTACGTCTATACTATTGAAGATATTATTCCAATGCGCAGAGCCTATTGGGATAATAGGAACTACACTACACATCCACTCATTCACCCATACAATCTTTCATACATACAGTCACTTAACAATACAAGACCAACATATGCACTCATACACCTATACAGAGACTCACACACTGCCACTCATCCATGGAGTTACTCATACACCTAGTCAGTCATGTAAAGAATCAATCACACTCCCATTTCCACAACTATACAGTTGAACACACAAAACCTTACTTATTTAAACATAGACTAACACATACTTACTGTCTTTTACAATCACTGATGCAAGTACACATTGATCCATACAGTCACTTACGCAATCACAGGCTCTCATGTTTAGTCATTTATATATGCCAACTCTCACATGCACTGTGTTTTATATATGCACCTACTTGGACATGGAGCATTGAGATAGCTATTCACTCACCAACACACCCATGCAGACAGTCAACCACCCATACAGTTCTTTCCACATGCACTGTTGAACACATATACCAAGTGAATCAACTGCTCACACATATATGCACAGTCACACACCTCCCAGCCACCCACACACACACTCACCCTCACATACAAGTACTTGGACAACCAATCAGTAACCCTTATAGCCAATCATATAGCTACTGATCAACACATGCAGCAGCTTACACAACAACAGACATAATGATGTACACATTCAGACAGTTTAGTCACTAACCCATGCATTCATTAAGACACATTTAATCACTCACTCATACAGTCAGTCACGCACCTACTAAATCCTTCATCCAGACACTCATACATACACTCATTCTTCAATATGTAAAACATATTTTAACTTTACAGAAACACACAGACACTGGATGATGTCATCAGTGATGTCATCAGTGATGTCATTTGAGATGTCATCAGTGATGTCATCAGTGATGTCATTTGAGATGTCATCAGTGATGTCATCAGTGATGTCACTAACCATGTCATGAATGATGTAATATGTGATCATCAGCAGTGCATTGTGGGCGCGCGAGTTATAGTGAGTCCAACAAACTATAACGTGGGAATTTCAATAGTTTTATGTCAGTAAAATTTCCAGCTTACTATAACTGGTGTCAAACCTATGGTTTTTTCAGTGAATGTAATAGTTTTTTTAAATGCTAATTCCTAACTATAACTGGTGTGAAACCTATGGTTTTTTCAGTGAATATATATATATATATATATATATATATATATATCTCCTACTGGCGGTTACCAGTAGGTACTTAAAGTTAGGAACTAGTTTCCATAGAATTTTTTTTCTTTGATTTGCCAATATCTATGGCACCATTTGATAAATCTTTACGAAATTTTAAAAACCAATGGCCCGCTCAGGTAATCTCCTGCTTTACAAAGTTTTCGGGTGATTCAGCAAGTGGTGGCCGAGAAAAAAGCAGGTCCCAAAACGCATTTTCTCCATGTTAATTTCTGTAGGAAACATGTATCGCAGCTACAGCCTGAACTGGTAATTGGAATTACAACAAATTTGGCAGAAAGGTAGCCCTTGGTCCAGAGTGTACTCATTGTGTTAAATGGTGTAAATCCATTCACATATTTAGAAATATTAGTATCTGTGACCACACTGGAACCGTAAACCCACCAGATCTCGAGCTTGACTCTAATTGGCTGGCAACAATTCCAACCAGGAAGTATTGGCAGCCATCTTGTGACTCGGTTGAACTGAGTCACAAGAAAAAAGGTGAAAAAAGAACAAAAGGGGGCAGGGTAAAAACACACTGACACCCTAGGCCTGCTCAGGGTTTTTTTTTTTACATTTTCAATGGGATTCACGTAGGGTCTGCAAATCACGCCAAAATATATTTTTTTTAAATGAAGCGTGGGCTCCTGCTCTCTGTTTTTTTGAAGCCCACGGGTGGACCAAGTCCTGGGGGCATGTTTGATTAAGATATGGGGGCCCACAGGCCCCTGGAGCCCCAGGGTCCGCCACCTTCCTGGGGCAATGTTAATGATATGTGGGGGGCACATGGCCCCCCGCAGCCCCAGGGACTGCCGCCTCCCTGGGGCTTTGTATTGTTTTTTAAATGCATGGGGAGTGCCTGCAGATTTGCTTTTGGGCAAAGGGAGCTGCATTTCAGCAGCTATCTAGGTCCCTGCGGCCACAAATGGCCCAAGGGGGGGAGGCACTCAGACCCCTTCCCTTTATTTAAAAAAATGAGATGGCCGTGCATCGGGGATGGGGTCCCTGGGGCTGAAATCGGACTGAAGAGGTGGACTCCTCCCCTTTATAAAACAAGAAAACAAAGGCCTAGCCCCAGGCGATGGGGTCCCCGGGGCTGTAATCGTCCTGAGGAGGGGAGCCTCAGCCCCCTCCCTTTTCAATTTGAAAAAATTGGGACCCAAAAGGGTCAAGGGAATGGAGGCCACACAGTCCCCATTCCTAAAAGAAAAAAGAAACCGGCCACTTGCCAGAGGCATCCTCCCCTCCCTACACCACTCTGCAAATGCAACTCCTGGTGCACTCTGAGTTGGGGGTTGAAGCCCCCCTTACTGGTAAGAGTCCTTAGGGGCCAACTAGCCTACCAGGTCCCTCCAGTAAGCCCCACACAATGGGTTAGCTGAGAGGTGGTCCGAGGCCATGTCTCTTTTTACAACACTCTGCAAATGCCCCTCTTGGCACACTCGTGGTGGGGCGATGAGGTCCCTTTGTATACTGAGGACCTCAGGACTGAAGTGGACTTCATCCCCAAGTAGCAGGGTGCCAGGAGAAGTGTTTGCAGAGTGGTGAAAAAAGGAGGCAGGGCCTCTGACCACTCTCAGCAATCTAGCTGTGTGGGGTTTACTAGCCGTAACAGGAAGGCTCTTTGGCCCCGAGGGACCCGCAGGAGGCAATTGGACTTCATCCCCCAAAAAAGAGCACATCAGGAGACACGTTTGCAGAGTGGTGGAGAAAGTGGGCTTGGCCTGTGTCCACCTTTCAGAAATACCACTGTGTGAGGCTTACAGGAGGTAACAGGTAGACTTTTTGGCCCCTAAGGACCCCTAGCAGCGAAGGAGACTTTAATCCCCATCCAAGAGCAAACCAGGGAGCACATTTGCAGAGTGGTGGACAAAGGGGACATGGCCTGCTATGATAACTTAGCAATCCTACTGTGTTGGACTTACTGAAGGTAATAGGAAGGGTAGTTGGCCCCCAAGGATATTCTTGGGGGCCAGCTACCCCTTTTGTCACCTCCAGTAAGTACCACATATTATGATTGTTAAGACGCCTGAGAGGCTCCCCTTTCTCCACCACCCTGCAAACACACCTCCTGGCACACTACTTGTTAAGGGATGAAGTCCACTTTACTCCTGGGGGACTTTGGGTGCCAAGAAGCCCTCCTGGTACCTCCTGATAGTCATATGCAGCAGAATTCTTCAGCACTGGTGGAAGGCCCAGCCGCCTTTCTCCAACACTCTGCAAATGTGACTACTAGTTAAAGAAGCATTTGCAATGTAATAGATCTTGCATTTGCAAGAGTTAGAGCTATTGGTGTTATAAATGTAAAAGTTTTATACAAATGTTTTTTTGGTTAGAGTGGATATGCGCTGTGTTATGTTGAATTATGTGGTATGTTGTGAAGTGAAATTATGTGGATAGAAAGTATGTGGTATTTAGTGTATAGGAATTATGTAGAATGGGATTATGTGTTATGGAGAGTAATTATGCGGTATGGTAGTCTGTGTTGTGGAGTGGTAACCTCAGGTTTAGTTTTCCTCATTTCCATAGTAGCTAAACTATAAACTCAATGAGACAAAAAAAGAAGGAACCACTGAGGAGCACTTCTGAACCTAGCCAGAGTTATGAACAGGGCCACTGGAATTACGCGACTGTTCGGCTGCACCGATTTTCGCATATTTATACATTTTCAGCATTTGCCACATAATTCATCATCTGCTGCACAATCTAAAGATTTGAACAAAAAATAACCTTGTTTCTGGCTCAAACTGCTCAAACGTTACAGTAAAATGTGGCAACAAGTGTTACAGCATGGTGGAAGGCCTTGTGCAAAGCTGGAATGGTCACCTGTTACTTCCTTACTAAATGTGGGTGTTAAATTGGTATCAATGGTGCGCAGACCACTCTTTCCCCTGTCTGTATTTCTCTTGCTTCTTTCTGCACCTTTCTTCCTTTTTCTGCACTTCTCTTGCCTCTTTCTGCACATCTCTTCCGCTTTCTGTGACCTCGCATACTTTTTTCTGTACCTTTCTTGCTTCTTTCTTCTGCACCTCTCTTGCCTCTTTTTACACCGCTGTTGCTTCTTTCTGCACCTCTGTTGTCTTTTTCTGTACTTCTATTGTTTGTCTTTTTTATCTCTTCTTTGCATCTTTTCAGCTTTCTTGCCTCATTCTGTACTTTTCTTGCTTCTTTCTGCACCTTTCTTGCTTCTTTCGGCAACCCCTTGCCTCTTTCTACAGCCCTCTTCCTCTTTCGCCCCTCCCTGCCTTCTGTACTTCTCTCTCCTCTTTCTGCAGTCCTCGTGCTTCTATCTGCACATCTGTTGCTTCTTTCTGAACTTCTCTTGCCTGCTTCTCCACCTTTCTTACCTCGTTCAGCACTTGCCTTGCCTCTTTGTCACTTCTCTTGCCTGTGGCTGCAACTCTTTTGTCTCTTTCATCACTTCACTTGCTTTTTTCTGCACCTCTGTTGCTTCTTTCTGTACCCCTCTTGCCTCTTTCTGCACGTCTCTTCCTTCTTTCTGCACCTCTGTTGCCTCTTACTGCACGCCGGTTTCCTCTTTCTGCACACTTCTTGCCTATTTCTATACCTCTCTTCCCTCTTTCTGCACTTCTCTTGCCTCTTTCTGCACCTCTGTTGCTTCCGTCTGCACTTCTCTTGCCTCTTTCCACATCCCTAATGCTAGTTTCTGCAACCCTATTATCTCTTTCTGCACCTTTGTTGGGTTCTTTCTGTACCTCTGTTGGTTCTTTCAGCACCTCTTTGGCTTCTTTCTCTACCTCTATTGCAACTTTCTGTACCCCTCTTGCCTCTTTCTGCACCCCTCTTCGCTCTTTCTGCACCTCTTTTGCCTCTGTCTGCAACCCTGTTCTACCTTTCTGTATCTCGTTTGCCTGTTTCTGCAACTCTCTTGTCACTTTCTGCACTTCTCTTGCTTCTTTTTGGCATATTTCTTGCTTCTTTTGCCACCCCTCTTACATCTTTCTGAACCCCATGTCCCTCTTTCTGTGCCTCTCTTGCTTCATTCTCTATTTCACCTACTTTTTTCTGCACCTCCCTTGCTTCTTTCTACAATATTTCCGCCTCTTTCTGCACCTCTTTTGCTTCTTTATTCACATCTCTTGCTTCTTTCTGCACTTCTCTTGCTTCTTTCTGCATCCCTCTTGCCTCTTTCTGAACCCCTTTTCCCTCTTTCTGTACCTCTCTTGCTTCATTCTTCACCTCTCTTGCCTCTTTCTGCATCCCTATTCCTACTTTCTGCACCTCTCTTTCCTCTTTTTACACTTCTCTGGCCTCTTTCTGCACATCTGTTGCTTTTTTCTGCACTTCACTTGTTTTTTTCTGCAACTCCTTTGCTTCTTTCTTCAACCTTCTTGCCACTTTCTGTTTCTCTTTTCTGCATCCGTATCCTCTTTCTGCACTACTCTTGTTTTGTTCTGCACCCCTCTTGCCTCTTCCTGCAGCCCTCTTCCCTTTTCCGGCACCTCTCTTGCTTCTTTCTGCACTCTCTTGCCTCTTTCTGTACCACTCTACCATTTTTTGGCACCTCTCTTGCCTGTTTCTGCACCTTTCTTGCCTCCTTCAGCACTTCTTTTACCTTTTTCTGCACTCCTCTTACCTGTTTATGCGCCCCTCTTCTCTCTTTTTGTACCTCTTTTGCCTCTTCTTTCAGTACCCCTCATGACCCTTACAGTGCCCCTCTTCCCTCTCTCTTCACAACACTTGCCTCTTTCTGCACCTAAGTTTCCTTTTTCTGCACCTCTCTTGTCTTCTTCTGCACCTCTTTTGCCTCTATCTGCACCACTGTTCCATCTTTCCGCACATCTCTTGCCTGTTTCTGCATCTCTCATGGCTCTTTCCGCACTATGCTTGCCTCTTTCTTCACTTCTCTTGCCTGTTTCTGCAAATCTCCTATCTATTTCATCACTTCTTTTTCTTCTTTCTGCACCTCTGTTGCTTCTTTCTGTAACCCTCTTTCCTTTTTTTGCATCCCTATTGCTTCTTTCTGCATCCCTATTGTCTCTTTCTGCACCTTTGTTGGTTCTTTCTGTACCTCTGTTGCAACTTTCTGAACCCCTCCTGCCTCTTTCTGCACCCCTCTTCCCTCTTTCGGCACCTCTTTTGCCTCTGTCTGCACCCTGTTTATCTTTCTGCACCTTGTTTGCCTGTTTCTGCAATTCTATTGCCTCTTTCGGCACTTCTCTTGCTTCTTTCTGAACCTTTCTTGCTTCATTCGGCACCCCCTTGTCTTTTTCTACAGCCTTCTTCCTTCTTTCTGCCCCTCTTGCCTCTTTCTATACCTCTCTTGCCTCTTTACGCACCCTTCTTCTCTCTTTCTGTACCTTTCTTTCCTCTTTCTGCAGTCATCGTGCTTCTTTCTGCACATCTGTTGCTTCTTTCTGTACTTCACCTGCTTTTTTCTGTACTTCTCTTGCCTGTTTCTCCACCTTTTATGCCTCTTTCAGAATGAACTTCTCTTGCCTCTTTTTGCACTTCTCCTGCCTGTTTCTATAACTCTCTTGTCTCTTTCATCGCTTCTCTTGCTTCTTTCTGCACCTCTGTTGCTTCTTTCTGTACCCCTCTTGCCTCTTTCTGCACCCCTCTTCCCTCATTCTGTACCTCTGTTGCTTCTTTCTGCGCATATCTTGCCTATTTCTTCACCTCTCTTCCCTCTTTCTGTACTCCTCTTGTCTCTTTCTACACCTCTGTTGCTTCCTTCTGCACTTCTCTTGCCTCTTTCTGCATCCCTATTGCCTCTTTCTGCAACCGTATTACCTCTGTCTGCACCATTGTCGGGTTCTTTCTGAAAATTTGCTGGTTCTTTCAGCACTTCTCTTGCTTCTTTCTGCAGTTCTCTTGCAACTTTCTGTACCCCTCTTGCCTCTTTCTGCACCCCCTTCCCTCTTTCTGCACCTCTTTTGCCTCTGTCTGCACCCCTGTTCTATGTTTCTGCACCTCGTTTGCCTGTTTCTGCAACTCTCTTTTCTCTTTCTGTACTTCTCTTGCTTCTTTCTGTCCTTCTCGCTTCTTTCTGTACCCCTCTTGCCTCTTTCTGAACCCCTTTTCACTCTTGCCTCTTTCTGCACATCAGTTGGTTCTTTCTGCACTTCTCTTGCTTCTTTCTGTACCTCTCTTGCTTCTTTCTGCGTCCCTCCTGCCTCTTTCTGTACCGCTCTTCTATTTTTCTGCACCTCTCTTGCCTTTTTCTGCACCTTTCTTGCCTCTTTGAGCACTACTCTTGCCTTTTTTGCACTTCTCTTACCTATTTCTGCACCTTATTTGTCTCTTCTTTCTGTACCCCTCAGGTCTCTCTCAGCGCCCCTCGTCCCTCTCTCTTCGCCTCAATTGCCTCTTTCTGCACCCCTGTTTCCCTTTTCTGCACCTCTCTTGCCTGTTTCTGCACCTTTTTTGCCCCTATCTGCACACCTGTACAATCTTCCTGCACCTCTCTTGCCTGTTTCTGCACCTCTTTTGCCCCTATCTGCACACCTGTACCATCCCTCTGCACCTCTCTTGCCTGTTTCTGCACCTCCTCTCTTGCCTCTTTCAGCACTTTGCTTGCCTCTTTCTTCACTTCTCTTGCCTGTTTCTGCAACTCTCTTGTCTATTTCATCATTTTGCTTGCCTCTTCCTTCACTTCTCTTGCCTGTTTCTGCAACTTTCTTGTCCATTTCATCACTTCTTTTGCTTCTTTTTTTTCACCTCTGCTGCTTCTTTTTGCACCCCTCTTCCCTCTTTCTGCACCTCTTTTGCCTCTTTCTGCAACCCTGTTCTATCTTCCTGCACCTTGTTTGCCTGTTTTTGCAACTCTTGTGCCTTTTTCTGTACTTCTCTTGCTTCTTTCTGTACCTTTCCTGCTTCTTTCTTTCAGCACACCTCTTGCCTCTTTCTGCTGCCCTCTTGCCTCTTTCTGCACATCTGTTGCTTCTTTCTGCACTTTGCTTGCTTTTTTCTGCACCTCTCTTGCTTCTTTCTGCAACCCTTTTGCCTCTTTCTGCACCTCTTTTGCTTCTTTCTTCACATCTCTTGCTTCTTTCTGCAGTTCTCATGCTGCTTTTTGCACCCCTCTTGCCTCTTTTTGAACCTCTTTTCCTGCTTTCTGTACCTCTATTACTTCATTCTGCACCTCTCTTGCCTCTTTTTGCATCCCTTGTCCCACTTTCTGAATCTCTTTCCTCCTTTTGCAGTTCGCTTGCCTCTTTCTGCACATCTGTTGCTATTTTCTGCACTTCACCTGATTTTTTCTGCACATCCCTTGGTTCTTTCTGCAACCTTATTGCCTCTTCCTGCACCTCTTTTGCCTCTTTCTGCATCGGTTTCCTCTTTCTGCACTGCTCTTGTTTCTTTCTGCACCCCTCTTGCCCCTTTCTGCACCCCTCTTCCCTCTTTCGGCATGTCTCTTGCTTCTTTCTGTACTTCAGTTGGTTCTTTCTGCACTTCTCTTTCTTCTTTCTGCATCCCTCTTGCTTCTTTTGGCACTCTCTTGCCTCTTTCTGTACTACACTTCCATTTGTCTGCACCTCTCTTCCCTGTTTATGCACCTTTCTTGCTTCTTTCAGAACTTCTCTTACCTTTTTCTGTACTTCTCTTTCCTGCTTCTGCACTCGTCTTCTCTCTTTCTGCACCTCTTTTGCCTCTTCTTTCTGTACCACTCAGGCCTCTATCAGCGCCCCTCTTCCCTCTCTCTTCACCTCACTTGCCTCTTTCTGCACCTCATTGTCCTTTTTCTGCACCTCTATTGCCTATTTCTGCACCTCTTTTGCCTCTATCTGCACCCTGTTCCGTCTTTCTGCACCTCTCTTGCCTGTTCCTGTAACTCTCTTGCCTCTTTCAGCATTTCACTGGCCTCTTTCTTCACATCCCTTGCCTGTTTCTGCAACTCTCTTATCTAATTCATCACTTCTTTTGCTTCTTTCTGCACCTCTGTTGTTTCTTTCTGTACCACTCTTTCATTTTTCTGCACCTCTCTTCCCTGTTTCTGCACCTTTCTTGCCTCTTTCAGCACTTCTCTTGCCTTTTTCTGCACTTCTCCTCCCTGTTTATGCACCCCTCTTCTCTTTCTGTACCTCTTTTGCCTCTTCTTTCTGTACCCCTCATGCTTCTTTCAATGCCCCACTTCCCTCTCTATTCACCTCACTTGCCTCTTTCTACACCCCTGTTTCCTTTTTATGCACCTCTCTTGCCTGTTTCTGCACCTCTTGTGCCTTTATATGCACCCCTGTTCCATCTTTGTACACCTCTCTTGCCTGTTTCTGCACCTCTCTTGCATCTTTCAGCACTTCGTTGGCCTCTTTCTTCACTTCTCTTGCCTGTTTCTGCAACTTTCTTGTCTAATTCATCACTTCTTTTGCTTCTTTCTGCACCTCTGTTGCTTCTTTCTGTAGCACTCTTGCCTTTTTCTGCACCCCTCTTTCCTTTTTCTGCACCTCTCTTGCCTCTTGATGCACCCTTCTTACCTCTTTCTACACCTCTTTTGCCTCTATCTGCACCCCTTTTCTATCTTTCTTCACACCATTTGCCTGGTTCTGCAACACTCTTGTCTCTTTCTGCACTTCTCTTATTTCTTTCTGCACCTTTCTTGTTTCTTTTGGTCCCCCTCTTGCTGCTTTCTGTAACCCTCTTGCCTCTTTCTGCACCTCGTTTGCTCTTTTGCTCTTTCTGCACTTCTCTTGCTTCTTTCTGCACCCCTCTTGCCTCTTTCTGCACCCATCTTCCCTCATTCTGCACCTCTCTTGCTTCGTTATGCACCTCTCTTGCCGCTTTCTGCATCCCTCTTCCCTCTTTCAGCACATCTGTTGTTTCTTTCCACACTTCACTTGCTTTTTTCTGCATCTCTCTTGCTTCTTTCTGTAACCCTCATGCCTCTTTCTGCGCCTCTCTTGCTTCCTTCTGCACCCCTCTTGCCTCTTTCTGTACCCATCTTCCCTCATTCTGCACCTCTCTTGCTTCGTTCTGCACCTCTCTTGCCTCTTTCTGCATCCCTCTTCCCTTTTTCTACACATCTGTTGTTTCTTTCTGCACTTCACTCGCTTTTTTATGCATCTCTCTTGCTTCTTCCTGCATCTCTCTTCCCCGTTTCTGCACCTTTTATGCCTCTTTCAGCATTTATCTTGCCTTTTTCTGCACTTCTCTCCCCTGTTTCTGCACCCTTCTTCTCTCTTTCTGTACCTTTTTTGCCTCTTCTTTCTGTACCCCAGACGCTTCTTTCAGCGCCTCTCTTCCCTCTCTCTTCACCTCACTTGTCTCTTTCTGCACCTGTTTCCTTTTCTGCACATCTCTTGCCTGTTTCTTCACCTCTTGTACCTCTATCTGCACCCCTGTTCCATCTTTGTACACCTCTTTTCCCCGTTTCTGCATCTCTTTTGCCTCTTTCAGCACTTTGCTGGCCTCTTTCTTCACTTCTCTTGCCTTTTTCTGCAACTCTCTTGTCTAATTCATCACTTCTATTGCTTCTTTCTGCACCTCTGCTGCTTCTTTCTGTACCACTCTTTCATTTGTCTGCACCTCTCTTCCTTGTTTCTGCACCTTTCTTGCCTCTTTCAGCACTTCTCTTGCCTTTTTCTGCACTTCTCTTCCCTGTTTCTGCACCCCTCTTCTCTCTTTCTGTACCTCTTTTGCCTCTTCTTTCTGTACCCCTCATGCTTGTTTCAGTACCCCTCTCTCTTCACCTCACTTGCCTCTTTCTGCACCCCTGTTTCTTTTTTCTGCACCTCACTTGCCTGTTTCTGCACCTGTTGTGCCGCTATCTGCACCCCTGTTCCATCTTTGTACACCTCTCTTGCCTGTTTCTGCACCTCTCTTGCCTCTTTCAGCACTTTGCTGGCCTCTTTCTTCACTTCTCTTGCCTGTTCCTGCAACTCTCTTGTCTAATTCATCACTTCTTTTGCTTCTTTCTTCACCTCTGCTGCTTCTTTCTATACCCCTCTTACCTTTTTCTGCACCCCTCTGTCCCTTTTCCGGACCTCTCTTGCCTCTTTCTGCACCCTGGTTCCCTATTGCTGCACCTCTTTTGCATCTGTCTGCACCCCTTTTCTATCTTTCTGCACCTCATTTGCCTGGTTCTGCAACACTCTTGTCTCTTTCTGCACTTCTGTTATGTCTTTCTGCACCTTTCTTGTTTCTTTTGGTCCCCCTCTTGCATCTTTCTACAGCCCTCCTGCCTCTTTTTGCACATCTGTTGTTTCTTTCTGCACTTCACTTGCTTTTTTCTGCATCTCTCTTGCTTCTTTCTGTAACCCTCTTGCCTCTTTCTGTACCTCTTTTGCTTCTTTCTGCACTTCTCATAGCTTCTTTCTGCCCCCCTCTTGCCTCTTTCTGCACCCATATTCCCTCATTCTGTACCTCTCTTGCTTCGTTCTGTACCTCTCTTGCCTCTTTCTGCATCCGTCTTCCCTCTTTCTGCACAGCTGTTGTTTCTTTCTGAACTTCATTTGCTTTTTTCTCCATCTCTCTTGCTTCTTTCTGTAACCCTCATGCCTCTTTCTGTACCTCTTTTGCTTTTTTTTGCAATTCTCTTGCTTCTTTCCGCAACCCTCTTGCCTCTTTCTGCACCCATCTTCCCTCATTCTTCACCTCTCTTGCTTCGTTCTGTACCTCTCTTGCCTCTTTCTGCATTCCTCTTCCCTCTTCCCCCCAGCCCCAGGGACCGCCACCCTCTGGGGCTAGATTTTACGGTATGCGGGGGGCTCAAAGGGCCCCCCCGCAGCCCCGGGGACCACCACCCCTCAAAGGTATATTCAAATGGGAGGGGGGCTCTCAGGCCCCCCCAGCCCGGGGACCGCCATCCCCCAGGGCAAGAATTAAATGCATGCGGGGGGCTCATTGGCCCCGCCCGCAAACCCGGGCACCGCCACCCCCGGGGCTTTAAACAAATGGGTGGGGGGCTCTCAGGCCCCCCCAGCCCCAGGGACCACCACCCCCTGGGGCAAGAATTAAATGTATGTGGGAGGCTCATGGGGCCCCCCCGCAGCCCGGGGGACCACCAACCCCCCGGGGCTTAGGAAAATTGGGTGGGGGTCTCTGGAGCAGCCCCAGGGACCGCCACACCCCGGGGCTTAGGAAAATTGGGTAGGGGGCTCTATGACCCCCAGCCCCGGGGACCACCACCCCCCAGGGCTTCTAAAAAATGTGGGAGGGGGCCCCCCTCTTGGAGCCCTCGATGGCCCTGGGGACCACCACCCCCCAGGGCCGGCTCCTGTAGTTTCCCGGGGTGCCCATCCCCGGGACAATGCTGTTTGCAATGGCAGTGCGGGAGCCTCGCGACTCCCAACCTGCCATTGCAAACTGCTTTCCTTCAATGAAGCGAGAGCAGGGAAACCTGCTCTCACTTCAATGAAGCAAAGCAAATTGCTTTTCCATATGAGGTTAGCTGCTCCCCATATGGAAAAGCAATGCCGGCTTCCGTAGGAGGCGGGGAGCCGGTGGGACCGTGGCGGGTTTGGGGACCACCCCACGGTCCCCAACAAAGAGGGCCAGCCCCAGGGCATGGGGTCCCCGGGGCTAGTAGTGGCCCGGGAGGTGGGCCACGCGACCCCCCCCCAAAAAAAAAATTTAAAAAAGAAACAGCCTGGGAGATGGTGTCTCCGGGCCAGAACTGGCTATAGGAGGGGGGCAAGGCAGCCCCCCTCAAAATATATTTTTTTTTAAAAAGGGCCATGCCCCAAGAGATGAGGTCCCGGGGCAAATTATGGCCCCGGGAGGGGGGCCACGCTGCCCCCTTCCCGATTCAAAAAAATAATAATTGGGGGCAGACCCTGGGGGATCAGGTCCCCAGGGCCAATAAATTAGAAAAAGAAGGGGGGCTACACAGCCTCCCTTCTTTAAAAAAATAAAATGAAAAAAAAACAGGATCAGGCCGGAGGCCACGCCACCTACCAGCATCACTCTACAAACGCACCCCCTGGCGCGTTTGCAGAGGGGCATTAAATTCCACTTGAATACTGGGGGTCCTGGGGGCCAACTAGCCCACCAGGAAACTCCAGTATGAGCCAGGGGCCTGCTTTGCAGAGAGGTGTTCTGAGGCCATGCCCCTTTTTACACCTCTCTGCAGTGCAGCTCCCTGGCGCTTAGTGGAGGTACCTGGTGGGCTAGTTGGCCACCAGGGGGCCGCAGGATTCAAGGGAGCTTAATCCCCCAACTTAAAAAGCACCATGTGGCGCAAACATGTCCTGTGGAGGGTTTTAAGTTGGGGAATTAATTCCTCTTCAATCCAGAGGTCCTTTAGGGGCCAACTAGCCCACCAGGTACCTTCAGTATGCACCAGCGAGCTGCGTTGCAGAGTGGTGTTCTCAGGCCACGCCCCTTTTTACAACACTCTGCAACGCAGCTCCGTGGCACTTACTGGAGGTAGCTGGTGGGCTAGTTGGCCCCCAGGGACCCTCACTATTGACATGAAATTAATTCTCCAACTTAAAACGCGCCACAGGTTGTGTTTGCACACATGTCACCTCAGGCCCCGCCCCCTTCCTTCACCATTGTACAAATATTCCTCTAAAATCAGCTGAACTACAAATTCCAATTTACTCACATGTTATCAGGAGAGAACCCAGTGCTGCATCTTTTAGCTCAGCACTGACCCTGAAAAGTGTTTCTAACTATACTTACCAGTAACTTGTATTTCCTTCCATAGGAATCCATTGTCTGATTTTCACCAGAAAGGTTTCTAAGTGTCTATTTTAACAAACTAAAAATATTCCTAACAAATTGCCTGTATGACTTAAACGCATTCTTTCAATTGTTTACAGGAGATGCACCAGTGCTGGATCCAGGAACCACCACTGAGTAAGGAAAAGCGATGATAGCACTACTTACCTGCTAAAGGAATTTCCCGCCATGGGATCACATTGGTGATTCTATGTGAAAACTTTTCTAAGTGACAACTTTTAAAAATACAATAATATTCCTTAAAAGTCACTACTGTAACTAAAAGGCTTTTACTCAACTGTTTACAGGAGATGTCCAAGGCCTGAATCTAGGATCCAGTCCTGTGGTTAGAAAAGTAATCCATAAAGTAACTAATTGCATTTAACTAGAAATTCACATTGAGGTCAATGTTGCACCGTGTTTGAAATTGTGTTGCCCATTGCCACAACTGTAACTACTGTACTTAAAAGTCTATTGCCTATTTGCAAAGTATTTAAACTAAAGTATTTCATTCTGAAAAAGTATATTTTGTAATGTAATGTATAATGTAATTATAATGTAATTTAAAAAATAAAATATCTAAATATAATTAGTTTAAAAAATGTAGTAAATCAGTGTAACAAAATATATATATAACAATTAATACATTTAAAAATTGTCATTTATAAAACCTTCGAAATTCACTGAAAAAACTATAGGTTTCAGGCCTGATATAGTTAGGAATTAGCATTCAAAAAACCTTTGATATTCACTGAAAAAACCATAGGTTTTAGGGGTGTTATAGTTAGCTGGACATTTCACTCATACAAAACCATTGAAATTCCTCTGATATAGTTAGTTGTACTCACTATATCTTGCGCGCCCGCAATCCACTGCTGATGATGTCACATATTACATCATTCATGACATGGTCAGTGACATCACTGATGACATCTCAAATGACATCACTGATGACATCGTCCACTTGACAATCAGATACACCTCATCATACACTAGCATAACCTTTCATCACTCACTCTAAAATACAGAGCACCATATTTGAATCCATTGACACACCTATACAAGTTTCTAAAAACCCACTCAGTGATTCCTAGATCTATACACACATCTAATCACTTACCTATAGATTCACTCATACATGCAGTCAATGATCAATAGAACACTATCAAATATACTTATACACCTATATCGACATTACACACCAACACACATCCTATTCACTTATGCAAACAATGGATCACACTTACATTTACTTAGCTATACACTTATACAAACACCACTTTATCTATTCATATAGATAGTAACTCATACTTAGTTTGTTATAAAATCACTATTCCAAGTATACAGTTATCCATATAGACACTCATACAATCACTGAGTCTTATGTATACTTATTTATAAACAACAACTGACACATACACTGCCTTTTATTTTTCTAGTTTGTTGGACATGTACCATTGAGAGACATATTTGCTCATCACCACACCCATAAAGATATTCACTCACCCAAACAACTGTTATAACGTGTAGTTTTAACTTCATATACCTACTGAATCAATTATTCACACATCTTTGAGCAGTCACACACCCCCCACCGAACCACACACACATTCACTCTCCAATACATATACTCAGTTAACTAATCAATAACTAATATAGACTTTCAAATAGCTAGTAACCAACTGGAGAACCAGTTTACACAACAACTGACAAAGTGATACAGATGTTCACCCAGTTTAGTCACTATCCAATATATTTAGTGAGTCACTTTAAATTAATCAAGTAAACAGTCAATCATACTGCTACTAAATCCTCCACCCCGATATTTATATTTATATATCCACTCATTCTTCAATGCAAATCGCTATATATATAATACATATTTAAATAACAAACCAAACCACATTCACTGGATGATGTCATCAGTGATGTCATCAGTTACGTCATTTGAGAGGTCATCAGTGATGTCACTGACCATGTCATGAATGATGTAATATGTGACATCATCAGCAGTGAATTGCAGGCGCGCAAGATATAGTGAGTACAACTAAGTATTTCGGAGGAATTTCAATGGTTTTGTACGAGTGAAATGTCCAGGTAACCATAACACCCCTAAAACCTATGTGTTTTTTCAGTGAATTTCTCATTTTTTTTTAAAATGCTAATTCCTATCTATATCAGGTCTGAAACCTATGTTTTATTCAGTGAATATATATATATATATATATATATATATATATATATATATATATATATATATATATATTACCTACTGGCGGTCGCCAGTAGGTATATATAGTTAGGATTTTTTCTCTATGGGATTTTTGAAAATTCTATGTCTAATAACTTTGCCGTTTGTGGACGGAATTGGCTGCAATTTTCAGGAAAATGGCACATTTTGTTTCTGAGCAGCCTTTGAAAATTTGGGGGGGGTTCGTCAAGGGGGGGCCGAGAAAAAAGGGGGGTCCCAAAACGCGTTTTTCCCATGTTAATTTCCATAGGGCGGTTGGCCTCACTTTTAGCCCGAACGGCTGAATGGATTTGCACGAAACTTGGCAAAATTGTAGGGACTGGTAGCCCGATGTGCCTTTTGTAGGTCTCAATATATGTGCTCCAGTGGATTTTGAGAAATTAACGTTTAAAAAAAGATATATATCTGTAAGCGCGGACCGGGCAGCGGCCTAGGACGCGTACTTTTCGCGCAACGGAGCTTTGTGAAGCGAAGCTGATTGGTTCTCCGGCGTCTGTCAACATTCCAAACAGTCCGTAGTGGCCGCAAACAGTCCGTAGTGGCCGCCATCTTGTCTCTCGGTAGGATCGAGAGACAAGAGGAGGCCAAAGCGAAGGGGCAAATGACCATAAGGGGGAATAGTAGATTCTCGCTGACCCCCTAGGTTTGATGTGGAGGTTTTAAAAGGGCCCCGCGGGGCAAAAAAAAAAAAATTATAATAATAATCTTACAGCTGAATGGATTTGCACGAAACTTGGCAAAATTGTAGGGACTGGTAGCCCGATGTGCCTTTGCTAGGTCTCAATATATGTGCTTCAGTGGATTTTGAGAAATTAACGTTCAAAAAAAGATATATATCTGTAACAGCGCACCGCTTCGCGTACTTTTCGCGTTACGGAGCTTTGCGAAGCGAAGCTGATTGGCTCTCCGGTGTCTGTAAACATTCCAAACAGTCCGTAGCGGCCGCCATCTTGTCTCTCGGTAGGATCGAGAGACAAGAGGAGGCCAAAGCGAAGGGGCAAATGACCATAAGGGGGCATAGTAGATCCTCGCTGATCCCCTAGGTTTGATGTGGAGGTTTTAAAAGGGCCCCGCGGGGCAAAAAAAATAAATAATAATAATAATCGAACGGCTGAATGGATTTGCACGAAACTTGGTAAAATATTAGGGACTGGTAGCCCGATGTGCCTTTGCTAGGTCTCAATATATGTGCTTCAGTGCATTTTGAGAAATTAACGTTCAAAAACAAGATATATATCTGTAACAGCGCTCCGCTTCGCGGAGATAAAATTATATCTGTATTACCTAGCTGTTGCTAACACCAGTTAGCGACGGCTAGTAGGAGATAGCGACCATCTTGGGCCCCACTTTGCATGTGAGTGATATTTATCACTAATGACATGCAAAGTGGGCATGCCAAGATGTTAGCGACTGGAAACAGTCGCTAACATCGCTATCTCCTATTATCAACTTTTGGAAATATTCGAGATAAGCGCGAATATCTCCAAAAAGTAACAGCTGCCCTGAGCAGTTCTTAGCCATGTTATCCTATGGGAGGTGGATAACATGGCTAAGAGGATTAGCTCGGTAATGCATGAATATCGCTGAGTTTTCAGCGATATTAATGCATTGCGGTCGGTTTTTATCGTATTTGCGATAAACTTTGATAATAGCAAGGTTTATCTGCGATAATTTCTGACGGTAAAAAAATCTTTGCAATGCATCGTTAGGGATAAATATCGCTTAACTTTGGTAATATGCCCCAACGTCTGTTAACGTTCGATTCGAAGGAAATCAGGAAGTGTTGAAAAACATTGTCTGCGCCATCTTGTCTTTTTTCAAATGCCACACTTTTGTCGTGCACGGCAGCCATTTTAGATGCCTTGACCAGACCCACTCTGTGCACGCTGTCGATCCTTAGCATGGCTCCCCACCCTCGCAAGCATCTCCCCCAGGCAGTGGTCACCCCCGCTCTCTGTCTTATGCATGGGTAATAAACCTCCCCCCATCTGCGCTGTTCTTCCCTGAGAATCACACCCTGTGCCCGCCCGACACCTCCCTTTCGCCCTATTCACTACCGCACCCTCTGACACTCCTTTTCCTCTGTGTCCGATTGTCCAGGCTGGTCCTAGGGTATCAGCTAGTCCTGCAGATGTAGTTTATGGCCACAGCTGTAAAGATTCACCCCTCTTCAAAGGAGTTATAGTAGATCAAGGCCCACACTCGATGAGATCCGTCACAGCAGAAGCGTTGCTATTATCTGAAAACCATCCTGTATTGTGATTGGGGAGGGGACCGAGCGTGAAGCGGAAGATTCCAGGGATGACTCTTTGTACATCAAAGTTTTTACAATTATGTGTCACATTAAAAATATATAGCACTCCGACAAAGTAGTAAGATTATAAAACTTTAATAATTTATAAATATATACAAGAAAACAAAAATAGTAATAACATATAAACATTTTTAGGGAAAAACAACGAAGTAGCGGTCGGCTGTGCGAATAGTCCCAACGCAGCACAACGTCCAGATTTCCGGCGTGGGGCGGGTCATCAGTAGCAAACTGTTGTGCGAATAGTTCCAAGGCAGCAGAACGCGCCGAAATCTAGATGACACGAAAGTGATGTCTAGTAAGTTGACACCCAGCAAATAACGGCGTGGGGCGTCGCGGGGGGTGGGTCATCAGTAGCAAACTGTTGTGCGAATAGTTCCAAGGCAGCAGAACGATGGCACCAAGGTGATGTCCAGTAAGTTGCCGCACTGGTTTTGGTATCCTACAATGCTGCTCCGAATAACGGCGTGGGGCGCCCCGGGGGAGGCGGCGTGAACGGGCCTCTCCAGGTGGAGTGTCATCTGTTGTAGTGGGGCGCCCCTTTACCGTTTCAGTTGCCATTCCGTCCGTTTTTGGTCCACTGTGTCAAAAGCCGCAATTCAGCTGAGTTGCGCCCACTCTTGCGGTGCAGAGATAGGCGGCTGTCACAGGACTCTCAAAATGGCGGCAGGCTCTTTCCTTTTTGGGCCTGGTCCACTGAAATGGCCCTGGGACACCTTGGAAATCGGACGCTTGTCTGCTAGGTCTTGGACCCCATTCTCGAAAGCGTCCCCTCCGCCTTGAGAATTCATCAAAAGTTTTGGGGGCCCCGACTCCTGCAGGCTTCTGGTGGGGAGCGGCTGCCATGATTGCTCGCGGAATGACTACGACGGAGCTACGAGATGGTGGTGCTCTCATGCTGACGCCAGCTTCAGTCTGAAACATCCAGAAACAAGGTGGGGCTTTCATCGTTTGGGAAAAAAAAAAGTTTTCATCCAATGAAAAGTGTTGTTTTTAGGTCATATGATCAAGCCTTCCATCATTAGGAAACCAAAAGTAAAATGAACCAATGAAAAGTTTTATAAACAAGTCACATGACCTGTTATGCGGCATAGGGTATAAAATGCGGAGAAAATACGTTGGCACGTGAGGCGGCGTCAGTAGCGGACCGATGTGCGAATAGGCCGAAGGCAACACAGCGCGCCAAGATCCGGATGGCACCGAGGTGGTGTCCAGCAAGTTGCAGCACTGGTGTGGCCATCCTACAATGTTGAAAGTCGGCGTGGGGCGCCCCGTTGGCCTGTGAGTTTGCGTCAGTAGCGGACCGATGTGCGAATAGGCCGAAGGCAGCACAACGCGCCAAGATCCGGATGGCACCGAGGTGGTGTCTAGTAAGTTGCCGCACTGGTGTGGCCATCCTACAATGCTGAAAGTCGGCGTGGGGCGCCCTGTTGGCCTGTGAGATGGTGTCAGTAGCGGACTGATGTGCGAATGGGGCCAAAGGCAGCGCAACAATATTTTCTGACTGACACCACAAGGCGCTGAGATGCCAAGATCCGGATGGCACCGAGGTGATGTCTAAGTTGCGGACTGATGTGCGAATGGGGCCAAAGGTAGCGTAACAATATTTTCTGTATGGAAGATACCACTAGGCGTTGAGATGCCAAGATTCGGATGGCACCGAGGTGATGTCTAGCAAGTTGCTGCACTGGTGTGGTCATCCTACAATGCTGAAACTCGGCGTGGGTCGCCCCATTAGCCTGTGAGATGGCGTCAGTAGCGGACCGATGTGCGAATAGGCCGAAGGCAGCACAACGCGCCAAGATCCGGATGTCACAGTGGTGGTTTCATAGTTGAGAGGCACTTCATCTGCAGTGGGGCGCCGAGATCCGGATGGCACCGAGGTGATGTCTAGCAAGTTGCTGTACTGGTGTGGTCATCCTACAATGCTGAAAGTCGGCGTGGGGCGCCCCATTAGCCTGTGAGATGGCGTCAGTAGCGGACTGATGTGCGAATGGGGCCAAAGGCAGCACAACGCGCCAAGATCCGGATGGCACCGAGGTGGTGTCCAGCAACTTGCCGCACTGGTGTGGCCATCCTACAATGCTGCGCCGAAAGTCGGCGTGGGGCGCCCCGTTGGCCTGTGAGTTCGCGTCAGTCAGTGGGGGCTGTTTGAGGATCTGACTGCATTGGAAAGCAATGTGATGCTGTGCGTCGCCCCCAAGATGGAGGTTCCTCGGCTGCAGTGGGGCGCCCCTTGGTGTTTCACTCGCTATGCAGCTGAGTTGCGTGCGCACTTGTGGCGAATAGGCCGAAGGCAGCACAACGCGCCGAGATCTGGATGGCACCGAGGTGGTGTCCAGCAATTTGCCGCACTGGTGTGGCCATCCTACAATGCTGCGCCGAAAGTCGGCGTGGGGTGCCCCGTTGGCCTGTGAGGTGGCGTCAGTAGCGGACCGATGTGTGAATAGGCCGGAACCAGCACAAGGCGCCAAGATCCGGATGGCACCGAGGTGGTGTCATAGTTGAGAGTTCTGAGCAGCGCTTGTAACACTGTCTGAAGCTTATTTGCACCTGCTGCAGCTTCACTATTGCCCTGGTGTGGCCTAAGATCGCCCATGACATAGGCGGCCACCTCCCGGGGTCCGGCGGAACTTTTTTCCTTTTCCTTTGTGCATCTTGTCCCACAATCCGTTTGACCTGAAGACACGACCAGGTCCCTGAATGTGTGCAGGGGGACGCTATTGATTGAATCAAAATGGCGGCTTCACACAAAGCTGACTCAAGCGTTGCTGCTGATGCTATACAGAGAAAAACTGGTTTTCAGTTTGTACATTCTTCAGGATTTTTCCATCCAAGGCTGGATGAGAGTTTGTATAACAATGGCTTCAGATTTTCAACATACTACTCTTCAACATTCTTCCTAAATGTAACAATGTGAGACTCACTAGGAGAACGGTGTAGTGAGGGCCACAAACGGCTGTTTGTCTTTCCTTTCAAAATGCTGCCAACAATATTTTCGGAATGGAAGACAACACAAGGCGCTGAGATTCGGTTGGCACCGAGGTGGTGTCCAGCAAGTTGCCGCACTGGTGTGGCCATCCTACAATGCTGCGCCGAAAGTCGGCGTGGGGTGCCCGAAGGGGGGGGGGAGGCGGCGCAAACGAGCCTCTCCCGCTTCTCCATGTGGAGGCAGTTCATCTGCAGTGGGGCGCCGAGATCCGGATGGCACCGAGGTGGTGTCTAGCAAGTTGCCGCACTGGTGTGGCCATCCTACAATGCTGCGCCGAAAGACGGCGTGGGGTGCCCGAAGGAAGTGTCCTTATCCAGGGCATTATCGCTGTATCATGTCCTCCACTAAAATGGCCCTGGGACACCTTAGAACTCGGACGCTCGATTTTTTTTTCCTTTCCTGTACATGCAAAAAAAGGTAAATGCCCGGTACGTTACACGCTTCATCTGCCACGATGAACTCTCCAGAGGAACCCAAAAAAAATATAGTTGTGGTAACTATACCATGCATCGTCATATGGAGAGGTGGCACCAATTAATTATAGTGCTGCATAAAAGAGAGATTTGGAGGAGAACCCCTGACCTGCTAGTACATTCATCAAAGAAGTGGCACTGAGAGCTTCAGAGGCAAGGGAAACGGTCCCAAATATTTAGAAGAACTTTGGAAAGATTAAAATGACATGTTTAGATTGTGGCAAATTAATTTCATGTGGACAGATGAGTGTTACTATAATAAATACAGCATATGAACATCATCATAGTCGATGGTTGGTAGAGACATTTTGACTATATCCTGGACCTGCCCGTCCTCGCCCAAAATGGCGCCGGAATAAATGGGACTCGTAACTCCTTGTTGTGTACTGGTTGCAGAACCTTGAAATCACGAGATACGTATGCAGTTTTGAAGCACATGGCGGGCGGGGACGAGAATTGATTGAATATTTCGACATCCCTATTGATATTAAGTTCTGATGTGTTATTGATTACTGTACTGTTGAAAGTTCGAATTAACGTCACCCATGGTACTTGCCCGCAAATGTATATCTAGATAATTTTATTGTAACTGGCCCTGTCGTATTTTAATTATAAAATGTACGTCCACCGATTCCGTAACTGTTAGACACCTTAGTTCTTGCAACCTAATGGCCCGCCCGTTACGTTCCTCTACAGTGTAAATGTCTACTCATCACATACGATTACAGTTTGCTCCGTGGCCGGCCCACGTGGTTATAGGCTCGTATTTGTATAATGAAATTTTCACAATAAAGGTTTTTAAAAGAAAACATGGTAGTAGTATATACATTGGTAAAGTTTGTAATAATAGTCACTGTTTTAGAATCATTAAAAGGCAAGTGAAATAAAGCAGACCAATTACATGAAGGGTAAAAGGTATAATACGAAGGAACGCAGTAAAGATAAATGGTCAAGGGCTGTTGTGTTTTCTATTCCTGCAACATAAAGTGATCGATAAGAATCTCATATTCAGGCGTATCGGCGACTAAGACAGCAGGTCGACCCTCTTTTGCTCAACGGCTCCATCATGGGACGAAGAAACGCTCTTTTTCTCGAAAAAAGAATATATTTTACTTGCAGGACAGTTGTAAAATTTCCGGGAAAGTACATTAGCCTGGAACATTATAACATATATTTAAGAAAAAATAATGTTCGGAAGTAATGAAAAGCGTAATTTTTAGGTCATATGACCAAGCCTTTCATCATTACAATAAGAAAAGTAAAATGAACCAATGAAAAGTTTTATTAACAAGTCACATGACTTGTTATGCTTACGTTACGCGCTGCGCGCCCCGGATGACTTCCGGATGCGCTAACGCGGCGCGTCATATGACGCATTACGCGACAACGCAGGTCCAGAATATAGTCAAAATGTCTCCACCAACCAGCGGTCGGAACACAACCCCTTTCAGCAGGCTAAATAGTTCTGTTAAATGAGAACAGAAGGGACAGGCAACAAGAACCATCAGTGAAAGAGGGGAGGGCTAGTTCTTCTCTACCGGGTTACATTGGGGCGCTACCGGAACTGATCGAATTGGTAGTCTACAGTGTTTCTGGATGTTTCAGACTGAAGCTGGGGTTAGCATGAGAGCAGCATCATTTCGTAGCTCCGTCGTGGCCATTCCGCAACCAATCATGGCAGCCGCTCTTTATCGTTATTTTGGGCGGGGTGGGTGGCGGAGCCGAGCTGTTTTGCAGCCATCATTGTGTGGAGTTCAGTTCATCTCACTAGTTTTGTATTTGTCATGAGGGGTTGTTCCTAATGTTTCTATTTTAGCGAGGTCAAAAAGAGATCCCATTAGTGGCCTACTGATTTTGCTCGATTCCTTTTCTTTTTTTTTACACGATTTTTCGTTATCTGCAAAGACTAAACAGAGTATTGCGACTCTGTGTTTGTTTGTAAATAGAGAATGAACCAAAGAGAACTAATTCTAAAACAGTAAATACTTGGATAACAATCAATCAAATGGAGAGAGAAGCAGGCACGACGGATTACAACGGGGGCAAAGGCCTGCGTTAACTACCTTTCACTATCTGCAAAGAGAGAGTACTCCTAATAGAAATGAGGGGGGGGGGCACCATTCAAAGCAGATCAGTGTGCATAAACACGAAAATGTTTTCACTTACCACGTACTTGACATTCGACAGCTTATGATATTTGCTATTAAAAAACCATTGAAATTCACTGAAAAAACCATAGGTTATAGACCATATATAGTTAGGAATTAGCATTTACAAAACCTTGAAAATTCACTGAAAAAACCATAGGTTATAGACCATATATAGTTAGGAATTAGCATTTAAAAAACCTTATTTTACTCACACAAAACCATTGAAATTCCATATATAGTTAGTTGCACTAACTATATATTGCGCACCCGCAATCCACTGCTGATCATGTCACATATTACATCATTCATGACATGGTCAGTGACATCACTGATGACATCACTGATGACATCTCAAATGACATCACTGATGACATCTCACTTGACATCAATGATCACATCACTGATGATATCATTCATGTGATAATACAATGCATCTCCTCACACTCTAATATAACCTCCGTTACACCCAGTGTTAAATACAGAGTATAATTTTTGAAACCATTGACACACCAATACTAGGTACTACATACGCACTCACTGATTCCTATGTCTACACACACATTCACTCATACAATCATTCATACATACAATCACTCATCTTGACAACACTATCATATGCACTCATACACCTATACAGACACTCACACTCTGCCACTCATCCATGGAGTTACTCACACACCTAGTCAGTCCTGAAAAGAATCAATCACACTTCCATTTTCTCATCTATACAGTTAAACACAGAACACCTTACATTTTTTAAACATATACTAACACATACTTACTCTCTTATAGAATCACTGATACAAGTACACATTGATCTGCACAGAGTCACACACCTCCCAGCCAGCCATACACACACTCAGTCTCCCATACAAATACTTGTGCAACCAATCAATAACCCATATAGCTACTTATATAGCTACTGATCAACACATGAAGCAGCTTGCACAACAACAGACATACTGATGCACACTTTCAGACAGTTTAGTCACTAACCCGTGCATTCAGTAAGACGCATTTAATCACTCACTCATACAGTCAATCACGCACCTACTAAAACCTTCATTCAGACACTTATACATCCACTCATTCTTCAATATGTAAAACATATTTAAACTTTACAGAAACACATAATCACTGGATGTTGTCATCAGTGATGTCATCAGTGATGTCACTGACCATGTCATGAATGATGTAATATGTGACATGATCAGCAGTGGATTGCGGGTGCGCAATATATAGTTAGTGCAACTAACTATATATGGAATTTCAATGGTTTTGTGTGAGTAAAATAAGGTTTTTTAAATGCTAATTCCTAACTATATATGGTCTATAACCTATGGTTTTTTCAGTGAATATATATATATATATATTCACTGAAAAAATATATATATATATATATTCACTGAAAAAAACATAGGTTTCAGACCTGAGATAGTTAGGAATTAGCATTTAATAAAAACTTAGAAATTCACTGAAAAAAACATAGGTTTTAGGGGTGTTATGGTTACCTGGACATTTCACTCGTACAAAACCATTATATATATATATATTGATTGACAAAGGCCTCTGTGTAGGATGCCTAAACGCATCTCTTGTGTCTAGGATTGAGGGCGACATGATTCATTAAATTGATGCCGAATCCTAAACCACTTTGTGCCTGATTCACTGACGGGACCCCTGCACATATGGTGGGTGGTCCCTTTTACGTGAGGATGGCGGGCGACTAATGATGCCCTAAGAGTTAAACTTTATTTTAAAACGTCTTTACATGTATTTTTCAGTATGTGAAATGCATTTACTGATGACAGAATCTCCAACGATGTTGTGCCGACTTACAAAATTGTTCAAAATAAAACCAATTAATAATGCATTTTCTGATAAACACATATACAATCTAAAATCAATTGGTTTATTATATAAATATAATACACAATATCCAAATATGGAAAGAAATTCAAAAACGTAGAGGTTCACTTACAAAAGAAATTGACCTTACAATTAACAAATAGAATAACAAAACTTAGAAATTGGAAAAAACAAAGGATACAGGAACCTTATAGTTAACAATTAGCATTTTAAAAACCTTAGAAATTCACTGGAAAAAAACAAAGAATAGAGGGACGTTATAGTTAGGAAATAGAATTGAAATAATCGTTAGAAATTCACCAGAAAAAAGAAAGGTTACAGGGACGTTATAGTTAGTGTGATATTTCACTCGTACAAAACCAGAGAAATTCAGCAATTATAGTAAGCTGAGCTAACTATAACTGGTGCCCTCACAATGCACTGGTTATGACCTCACATATTACATCACTCATCACATTGTCAGTGACAGAATGAAAGAGTGTTTGGTCATTATTTACCTTAATGAGATGTAGCTGCTAAATACCTTATATGACATGAAATGTTAAGTTAATAGTTTCTTTTGTCTCTGATAAGACATGTAAAACCAGGTCCAGTCAACAACCCCCTGAAGTTTATAAAAAATACACTATACATATTCCTGAAATGAGCAGTGTAGCACACACCTTTAGAGAAAGGGTTCAAATCATATTACAACTTAAGCTGCCTATAAGTGTGTTATAAATACATTACACATTCTTCAACAATGTATGTCTCAAACTTTTCACTGAAACTTTAGGCATAACAATCTGCACTCTCAAATTTCCAGTTCATATGGAAATCTGAATGTTTGTAAGCACACAAATTGAAAGTTTGTGAGAATAAAATAAAATGTGCAAAACCCATAAAAAAGCATTATAAACTTGGTTAAAAAACATGCTTGCAGAGCGAAAAGATTCCAGATCAAAAACAATTGGTAAGGAAAATTCTCAAGCAAAAATGTTTTTCTATATTTGCAGCAAACCTTATCTACATGCATGGACATAAAGTTCACAAAGATTGCAACTTCACAAAATACTACTTGTAAAGTTGTGACGTTCAAACAGCTTTGCCTGTGGGATTTTAGAGCTGCACACCGAGCTGGTCTTTGCTTAGAGATCGCCCTGGCTGAAACCAAATTTGCCACACCCTCCCATGTCCTCTTTAACTGTGTTCTAAGAAAACAGGAGGGGTACGGAGAAGATGAGGGGCCAAGAGAAAAGTGAGCCATGAGAAAAAAAATGTCACAATGCAGACATGGGGGGCGATTATGATGGCGGACGGACCCGAGTCCGTCCGCCACCATAGCATAGGAGGGAACCTCCGCATTGCCTGCGGAGTTCCCTCCTGTGCAATTAGGATGTGACCGCCACCCTGGCGGTCACATCCTCAATCTTTAACATTGCGGCGGGTGCAGCTTCAAGCTGCACCTGCCGCAATGTTAAAAGTGCATGCACGGCATTTGCGTGCACAAAGCAGCAGGCACCGCGCGGTGCCTGCCGCTTTGTCCACGCAAATGCAGGGGGGTACCATAGGTACCCCCCATGTGCACCCCCCACCCCCCCTTCACCCAGGGGGCCCGCAACGGGCCCCCAAAGTGAAGCTCCGTATGCTTTTCCACGGCGGAAAAGCCGCCGTGGAAAAGCATACTTTATACTCCATCATAATATGGATGGCGGTGTCTGATAAACACCGCCAGCCATGTTAATGCTTTTCCGCCGCTGGCGGAATCCGCCCGCGGCGGAAAAGCGGAGGACAGATTGTAAGACCCACCAGCCATCCTAATATGGCGGTGGGTCTTTCAAGGCTCTGTGGCGGATTTCCCGCATCCTCCGGGCCGGCGGTGGCTTCCGCCGGCCCGGTGGATGCGGAAAATCCGCCATCGTAATAGGCCCATGGACTCCAGCTTCCCCCAGAAACAGTGTTGAAATGCACTTTTATTTGGAGCCACGTCAGAAGAATTCAGCTGCAGACAGCTTTGGCTCCCCTTTTATGGTCTTTGCTGCCCAGCGCGGACATGTTAAAGGCCAGCTCTGGCTGCCCATCTCTAATTTCAATATCATACCTTCAACTTAAATGGCATTTTATTGATACGTGACTCCACCAGTATATCCCAGTGTGTGTTTTATTTATCTGAAATTACTCTTTTGGTTTAACGTTTTCTTCACATTGACATTTTCTTCTGCCTTTGTTCTCCCATTGGAAGAGAGATATCTTTAATATTTATTTATTGTATTTATTTATTTATAGAGTTTTGTATAGCGCGGACAAGACCCGTGGGTATCAGAGCGCTTCACATGTAAGATAAATTACAGACATTATGGAGGCAATTGTAACAACAGATATACATGAGTATAAGGTCTAAGGCGATAAGCTGTAAGGGAGATTATAAGTAAGAGTTCTTCAGCCTATCCAATTAGTATTAGGAGGTGAGTGAGGTAGGGTTGTATAGCATAACAGTGCAAATAACGTGTGTAAATAGCATTAAGGAGTAAAAAGTGTTGCCATGTATCCGAGATCCTAGGCAATAAAACAAAGTGAGGTAGAGGGTATATCGTATTGTCTGAGAGTTACAGATATCGGATCCCCTTGATTTGAGGTAGTAGTAAAGTGTGTGGCCAATGTTTAAACATGAAATCAATCTGTTGACAGATAATTGATCTTCAGGATGTTCCAGTCGAGGCCGTCTCTTTGGTGAGGATGTTCTCATCAATAATCAGTACGCTTCTCTAAGAAAGGTATTTGCTCATCATGTGTTTCTTCAGTTCGCGTTTGAATGATATCGAGTTTTGAATCTTCCTGATGTTCGGAGGTATTGAATTCCAGACTCTGGGGGCGGCTCCTGAGAACGCTCGGTTGTAGGTCTTTTTCTTACGGAAAAAGGCTGGCCTCAGTAGCAGTTCTTTAGCGCTTCTAGTTGGTCTGTTGCCTCCCGATAGCTTAATTTTCTTGGCAAGGTATCTAGGCATGTTGTAGTGAACTGCTCTGTGGGTAATACAAGCCATCTTCATTTGAATTCTGGCTTCATAGGGTAGCCAGTTTAGTGTCTTCAGGTGAGGAGATATGTGGTCGAATTTCCTCGATCCCGTGATCAGTCTTGCCGCTGCATTGAGACAGGCTTTCAGTGGTGCTATGGATGTTTTCGGTAGACCTGCTAACGTAGTGCAACCGTATTCAATCCTCGAAATAACTAGGGATTGTACAGCCAGTTTTAGGTCCGCCTTTGAGATGTACGGTTTCAGTTTTCTTAGATAGTTCAGATGGAAGCGGGCACTCTTGGCCATTGAGTTTATGTGGTCTTTCATGTCAAGGTTCTCATCTAAGGTAATTCCAAGTGATTTAGCTGACTTAACTAGGGTCGGGGTGCAGTTCAGCGCGGTCACCAGTTTCGTCAATTCCTTTACCTCGGGACGGTTCTTCGTCGGTGAGATTAACAGGAATTCTGTTTTATGGGCATTTAGTTTCAAATGGTTCGTGGTTAACCACTGTAGGGCTCTCTTTAGTGTCTTGTTCATTAGGTCAATGTCAGCAAGGGAGGCGATCTTTATGTATATTTGCGTGTCATCTGCATACATGTGATAGGGTATCTGTGATTCCCGAAGGATCTCCGTGAGAGGTTCAACATACAGGTTGAATAGATCTGGGGATAATGTTGAACCTTGTGGGACCCCGACGGCAGTAGGACAAGGGGAAGAGGTCGCTTGATTGACCAGGAAACGTTGAGTCCTATTCTGCAAGAAAGATTTAAACCAATTCAGCACATTTCCCGACAAGCCCATCCTTTCTTGTAGCCTGGTCATCAGCATTTCATGATTTACCGTGTCAAATGCAGATGACAGGTCTAGGAGAATCAGTAGGCATGCTTGATTTCTGTCTAGGGCTTGTAGGGCGTCGTCCACGATATGTAGGATCGCAGTTTCAGTACTATGCCCTGCTCTGAATCCAGATTGGCAATCATCTAGTAATGAGAACTTAGCGATGTGTTGACTCAGTTGGCCTTGTACGCATTTCTCAATAAGTTTGGCCAATAAAGGTATGTTGGTCACTGGTCGATAGTTGTTCGGATCAGTTGCATCCGCTGTCGGTTTTTTGATGATGGGCACAACCTGACCTGTTTTTAGGCAGTCGGGCAGGGTCCCTTGTGCAAGTGAGGCGTTTATTATCTCAGTCCAGATCGGAACTAGGGTGTGGCTAATTACTCTTACGCACTTTGCCGGTAGAGGGTCTTGATAGTGATTATTCGGTCTGATTTCCATTAGCGTTTTGGTGATCTTATCTTGGTCATAAAGTTCGAATATGTCCCAATTTGCCTTATTTTTTGTTTGGGGACTCTCTGTTGGCTCATTGGCCTCTTTTGTAGGTGAGGTAAGGGTCGAGATGTTAATCGCGGCAGTTGAGAGTTCCACTTCAAGCAATTTGGTTTTCTCCGTGAAAAATGTAGAGAATTCCTCACAACTTAAGGGAGTTTCTGGATTCTCGTGAACTGTTTTAGCTAGTTTATTCGACTGTTGTTTTAAAATCTCAAAGAGTTTCCGAGGTCTGTTTGAGGCATTGTCAAGTTCGGCTTTTATAAAATCTTTTTTGGATTTAATTATCTTCTTGTTATATTGGCTTCTGGTATTCCTGAGGGCTATCAGCTCGGGAGAGGAGGGATGTTGCCTCCATTTCCTTTCGACCATTCTCAATTTGCGCCTGTCCTCATTCAGTGACTCACTGAACCAAGGATTTTTAGGTTTCTCGGATACTCTTTTCAGTGTCTGTGGCATGGTGTCATTGACGATGTTTCCTATTGAGGTTAAGTAGTGCTCCGTTAACTCGCTGACATTCAGTCTGTTGTTTGGTTGCTTCAAGACTTTCTCACATCTTTCCACCAATAGTTCAATATTAGCCTCTTTTGTGTCTCGGACCAGTTTTTTGACCTTGCGGGGTTGTATGGTCCTGCCCTTTTTCATTGTGGGTATCGCAAAAGTTATGGCGTGATGGTCGGACCAATCACACGGGTCAATAGCGAGAATTGAAGTCTCTTTATTCCTTGAGATAATCCAGTCTAAGGTCCCTCCTTGTGAGTGAGTGGGATGTGTGCAAGCTTGTGTAAGGTTTAGCTCGGTGAGGAAATCTTTTAGTGAGTTAACTAGTTTGTCATTGCCGTCATCCCAGTGGAGGTTAAAGTCCCCTAGGAATATATTGTGGGCATCAGGGTTAGAGTTGGCTGTTATGATCTCCATGAGTTGCTCTGAGAACTTTGCGTTATCTCCAGGAGGGTGGTAGAACGCATGCATGTTGCATCTTTGGTTGTTTGCTGATCTTATATTAAGACCAAGGTATTCACAAGACTCTAGGGGGTCAGATTGAAATTGGCTGACCTCAATCTCAGACCTGTGGATGCACGCTATACCTCCTCCCACTTTCTTAGGTCTGTCTAATCTGACAATGTTATATTGTGGAGGAACTAGGAGATCTATATTCGGTGAAGATGATTCACTGAGCCATGTTTCAGTGAGGAAGGCCAGGTCGATTTGCTTGTTAATGATGAGAGCAGCTATGTCAGATGCATGTTTCGTTGCCGAACGACAATTTAGTAATAGGCATTTCAGAGGTTCGTGTGAGTTCGGGACGTTGCCATAATCAGATTCAGTTGCCGTTACCTGGATGTGTCGTAGGTTGTTGTGGATAGCTTTCCTGTCATTCTTCCTGGACGATCTATTGGAGTCAATAGGTACTAATTTGATGCTCTCCTCTCTTCCACGGACCGGTTGTTCATAAGATCGGGTTTTGAAAGTTATCTTAAATTTCTCGAGTTCTCTGTTAGCTGCTTGTATCAGAACTATTCCCGTTTTATATAGAGTAATGTAAAGTTCAGTATTGCTTCTTTTAGTTAGTGAGGTCGTTATTTTAGTGCCATGTGGTATGTTTTTTATAGCTTTCGTGAATAGCGTTTTAGTAAAGGCATTCCGCCATTTAGCGGTTTTGTCAGTGTAGAATATCAGATCATTATTTATATGTATTAAAGTAATATGTATTAAATTAATATGTATTTTAATGGTGTATACTGGAATATTTGCACAAACTATGGGTCTCCTGATGCCACGGTTCATAAAAGCAGGACTATTTTGACCGAGCTTTATTTTCAGATAAACACCGCACAGTTACTGACGTGTAAATCACTGGTCGCATGGGCGTATCTGCAAACCAAATTATGATGGGCAGACCCAATCGGTTATCTTAGGTGCTTAACTGAGTTGTATGATTCCTACAAATCTATATAGGATCTGCGAGTTTAGACAACATAAACTAAGGGATTGTTGTCCGGACTGATTACAGAAACACCCACAGGATATGTTAGTCTGTAAGTCCAGCTAGATCACAGTGCCACTACTAGCCCCTCATACCAAGGAGCGAATAGCTTCTGGCAACTATCGAACATGACAACCCTGACCCCTCAGGGATCGTGGAAACAGTACAATACTTTTTGCTCAGTCACTCATGCTCATTTTCTCTCAGAGTGATACACGAACTAAATGGTGGGGATGTTTTCAATAAGCATTTATTGAACCAGCGTCATTCTAGTGTAAAATGCTTGTGCTGCAACAACCATAAGAGAAAAACTTATATTTACTGTTCTATGAACCAGCATAGTAAAGAAAAGGTAGAATTCTACCATAGTGCTAAAACAGTGAATATATGCAGGCCCATGAATACATGACAGCAATAATGCGTGCTTCTTATGATGCAAACCCTAACTAGATGTACCTAAATATACCTAGCATGTATGTAGGTGTATAGTCAAGAATCCCCTTCGGATAGAGCCAACCCCAATACCTGATGTGGGAGAGTGAAGGACCCCATCTTGATCCCAAGCTGCACACCTACGAGAGATGTCAGACCACTGCATGCTGGAGTGTCTGCAGGGACCTCAGCATGATGCGTCAGCGTGTCAGCATCGAAGTATTGTTCTCCTCTGTTTTGCTCAGCTTAGATGTAGTGCTTAAATACCTGAAAGGCACCCTCAGGGGTTCTACCTAGAAGTGTACTGTGGGCATGTCAGGCAAGGATGACGATAGAGGTGACCCGTATACAGAGTTTTTATGCAGAAGGTGGTAATTTTGCTGTGATAGTCACACATAATAAATGAAGCTAGTTTCTCGGAGAAAACTACATAACAGTCATGTAGCACCTAACTAGGGTCAGCACCAGACCCATTTTCCAGAACATTGGTAGAACAGATGAGGGTAAATGTTCTGTAACTAACTATGCCTATATTGGTTTACATTGGGGGTAATAAAAACTGCAGGATTTTTTTAATGTGATTACAGTTAAGGATGGCTTATCTCAATGTAACATTATTCTCAAATGAGGTTGTTGAGGTTGTCACACTGATTTCTAGTTGCTTTATACCAGTGTTGCTGTGTATTCGGTAAAATTAAATAATTTGTGGAACATGTTTTTTTTTGTGTGTCTGTGTAGTTCATCCTTTTTTAATAGGTTATTTAGTGACTATTAAAAGTGATTGCTGGTTAGGCGAGGCCTGTTTTAAATGCACGGCCTATAGGACTTCTGTTCATATGAAATACAAGGGGTTTCAAGTTCAATGGGAGCAGTCTTATTGTATTTTTTAAAACGTATTCTCACCCATCTTTTTAATTTGCATTGTGCAATTGCTTGTTTATTCAAGCAGTGTTTTAGAACAAAGTTGTGACATCAAAGAATAGGCTGACATATTGTGCATTGTGGGTTCCTCCTCGCTGAAGGTATGGGAATCTGCGCATGTGTTTCTGCCAAACAAAACAATTATACTGCCAACCTGTTTTTAAGCGATACCAATTATACTGTATTAAGCAGATGGCTTTCGTAAAGTAGCTTTTATTCCAGAAACTCCTTCAGATGTCCTAGATCTGTGTGGCTCTTCTTCATAGATGAATTCAATTATCGCCCATTGTGGGAAAGTATTTACAAAAAGTGAACAATCCTCCTCGTGATGCTCTCCATCTTCTTGTTTTTCTAGGAACAGGTTGTAAAGAGAATGGAAATAAATAACTCGATAGGGTTTGAATATCAGGTGGAAAACATGCTGAGCTTTAATCGTGAAAGCTATTTTCTTACACATTAAGAGACAATTGTAATAGATTTCTTTTTTATTTATCCAGCTTCCTTGTCGAAGAGTCAGGCCAGCAGTGCTAAGCTGACAGGAGGACTAGAAAGAGTCCTAACCTCGTTGGCCCCCAAGGTACAGTGATTAGAGAAAGCTGTCTGGGGATTGGTTAAAATGTGGCTTCAAAACGCACACCTTGCTTTGAAGCTGGCTCAGTGAGAAAAAGGTAAAGTGATGGGAAATTAATGACTGATGGAAAGGTTAAGTACTCAACTGTCATGTTTTAGTAAAGGAAAGAATAGTTTTATCTAAATACACTAAGCAGTTAAAAAGAAGAGTGGGGTGTTATAACAGAAAACTATTTAAAAACATGTGCACCATACCCTTTAAATCAACATTTCTGAACATTCAGTTCAGGTACTTGACTGCCTACATAGAATATTGTGGTTGTGATCGACAGTCATACTTAACAAATCTTGGTTCCAATTTGTTTGCACCGTACTCGTGCGAAGCATGGTGGCACGTCGCCGCACAAATGCAGTACCGATCAACTTTTGCATTTGTATTTAAAACGTGTGGCAGATTTAGTGGTGCTAGGAAGTAGAGCAAACACCTGCAAAGTGAGGCAAAGCTGCTTCATGTTTTTACTGTCAATATCTTAATTGAAAAACACATTTGCGCTATTCTACATCATGCTGTGTCATTTTGTGTAAAAGAGCCATTACTAGAGTAAATCAGCATAAACATCCAGAGATTTTGACTCAAACCCAGATCTACTAAGAAAGCCCAACTGAGCTTTGGATCAAAGGCTAATGTCTACTTGAAGCAGGTGTTAAAAAAGGCTAACCGGTTTTTTCTTTGGAAAAATGATTGCATTGCCCAACACGCATCCAGCGTGTGGGAATCTTTTTAGTTTGTCAAGGCACAGGAAGTCTGGTAGCGGTCAAACAGTTGGACACCTGTACTAACGCTCTGGAGTGGAGGCTGTTTGATGTTGAGAAAAAAACTAGTGGGGTAATCTCCAGGGCATCATATATCTCTCCAGGCTCGAATACTTTTTAATCTTCTTCTTAATTTCACAGCACTTTCTCTTAAAGTTTCATTTTCTTGGTTTCTCAGTAGGTATCTCTTGATTCCTCAGTTTCTCTTTGTAAGTTATCCTATTTATTTCACCTTACACACGTAGGTTCTTCCTTAAAATCATCGCCAACATGTTGTAATTAAAATCTGATAGCTGAAGTGTAGTTTTAGAAGAAGATGATTTATTTGTCTTAGTTGCAGATAAGTAACTAGATAATACAGCCTCACCAGGAGCAGCCTCCCTGGTGCTCAGCCCATACAACTCCAACTGACAAACCTCACCTCACAGGCATTCAAAACATCCGGTTGCATCATCACCACTACAATATTCCACACAACACATTCAAACTGGCTGAATGGCAAGGGCCAAAGTAACAGGGAAGATGCATAGATAAATACACCAGATACAACATTAGTAATGGAAGAATGTGTTTTCAGTACATTTCCTATGCTAAACAGCACACACTCCTCCCTTCCCGTTGGGGTGAGGATGTGTGGTGCTCATGGTATCTTTGTCAGAGCAAAAATAATTGATTTGTCGCACAGCAAAGTTCTATACTCAGTTCAACACACAAAAGTAGTAAGCTAGTAAATGTTAATGAGGTTTGCAGCCCAGGTGGCGTCTCTTGTCAAGGACGACCAGTTGAATCAACAAAAACAAGTGCCTCCAATGTCCATTGGAGGCATCCCTTGGCGCTCCACTCTCATCTTTGTCAGAGCACCAGCACAAGGACATTTTCAGTAAATATACCTCTGCTCTGATTCTTGTGTAATGAAGCACACCAAATGTAGTTGCTGTGCCACATTGTGTGAACAATTAGTAAATCTGGGACCTGCTGTGTATACCTAATCTTAATGTTTTATTTAAATAATTTGTTACATGCAATCAACAAAACCACTTTGTGATATCTAGTTTTAATTGGAAAAATTCCAGAGGATGCGTAACCTCTGAGATTTCTGAGGTGCCTTGAACCAGTGTGTGCTAGAGATTTGATCTTTCCCTGATATCATCACTAGTTCCTCAGGAAACATAATTCAATCTATTTTATGACTGTTATTTTCTTTTTCTTGATCTGTATGACTTTATGGCCCCAGGTAAATTCAGCCTCTATTGTACAATTCATTTATTTCTGTTTGGTCAAAGGCTTTGAAAATCTGCTAGAGCCACGCCTCTGATTATTCCAACCTAAATTAGTTGACTTATAGCCATAATTGTAGAACAACTTGTCACTTTCAGGCAAACCTAGCAATAATAATATAAAATAATCAATGTAGTGATTTGTGAATGCGAAGACAGTTTAAGAAAAGTTGTTCTACTAGTTGCTCCCGGAGTGGATGCCATTGAAACTCCTATTTAAAAACCACAGGGCCCAATTCACAGAACTAACTTAAGACAAAATCCTAAACTTACTACTTTTGGTATTCACAGAAGTTAGGATTTTGTCTTAAGTTTGTCTTAAGACAGACTTAAGACAGACTTAAGTTAGGATTTTGTCTTAAGTCTGTTTTAAGACTGTCTTAAGACAAACTTGAGGCAAAATCCTACCTTCTGTGAATACCAAAAGTAGTAAGTTTAGGATTTTGTCTTAAGTTAGTTCTGTGAATCGGGCCCACAGTGCCTATTCGTGATGCATATTTTGGAGACGTTGAGTTAAAGGTGACTGCTAATTCTGGGGCATTAATAACTATTGCTGATATGACCTTCTTTAGGATTTGGCCTGAGATTTAAAAACTTAATCACACTGATATCAATCCCAAATCTTTTGAGAACCATAGTTTTGATATGGATGGATACTTTGTATGTTTAGTTGAGGTTCTAGAAAGAAAGAACAAAACTAGGGTGTTTGTGATGTTTAAGGGATGTGAAATGTTTTCTTCCATGGATTTCGTGAGATTGGGTCTTTATATACGACTTGGTTTGGATTCTCCAAGTATTCTTGGAGACTTACTTGTACTGGTTGTCAATCTTAATAAAACCTACTCTCATCAGATACTTGCTAGAGATCCAGAGGTGTTTAGTAGGTGTGTAGGAAGAATTAAGGGCTATGAACATGATATCACATTTTTTAAAAGCACAATACCAATTGTTCATAAGCTAGATCAGTGTCCCTGAGTGGGATGAATGCCCTAAAAGCATTACTTGACACTTTGTTTGGGGAAGGACAAGTGAACCACCAATATCACCTAAATAGGATTCTCCAGTTGCTTTGACAAGTAAACAGTAACAGGATCTCTGTTTGTGTGCCAATTTTCACACATTTAAAAAATATTTGAGTGGACTTTCATCCTTTGTCTTGCATCCAAGAAAGGCTTGCCTCTTTAAGTGAAGCACAATATCCTATTCCATTATATATTTACACTCCACCTACCACCACATTCCTCTTACAAAGAAATCCCTAGACCTCACTACATTTGTTCCAACCTTTGTTCCTAATATGTACATTTATCATTTGGTCTTGCTTCTGTGGCAAGAATTATCCAAAGAAATATGGTTTTGCCGTTTGGTGAATTTCCGAGTGTACAAGCTTTTCCGGATGACATCTTAGTGTCCTGAACAACATCTATTAGTTCTTGAAAATGCTGAACATTATGAAGAGAACATGTTTGACAGTGAGTGCTAAAAATTTTAACCGTATACCGGTGAAGTGAACTATTTGGGGCACAGAATCTCATTGGATGGTTTCTGACCAAAACTCTATAACCTTGATGCTATTAAAAAAGCATATTCACTAACTGATAATGATGACTTACGATTATTCCTGAGTGAATATTATGCATGTTTTGTACCTGGGTCTGCATTAGTAAAAGGAACACATGATGAACGGAATGGTGACAATCTAAACATTCCCCCCCAGGCACAAGGATCAGGGTTTAATCCATCGTTGTTTTGCTCACTACACCAGGCTAGCTTGGATTCAATGGCGTAGTGAGCACGGGACTCACACCTTGGCACAACCTGCCCACCATCATTCTTTTGCTCACTATGCCACACCAGTTTGGGCCCAGCCATATGCAAATCAATTTTAAACTTGCTCCTCATAGGAACAGTCCAGTCTGAACTACCTTATCAGGTTTTCCCTGGACTGGAAACAAGAATCCTGGCACTGGTTTTGGGGCATCACCCGTCATCAGCCAGGCCTGCTTGAATACAATGGTGCAGTGAGTATGGGACCCACGTCTGGGCATACCGTTCCCACTTAAGGCAATGTGTTCTAAAATACCTTTGTGAGTATAGGTACATTGACAGCACCATCTGTCCTGTAAAGAAGAGAGTCTTAGAACATTATAGAGCAATAAAGAATATTGCTATATTCTACCCTGTTGCTAGACACTGGGCCAGAGAACATAACCAGAATGCTGACCGTTTACTGTGTTTAGGTATTGATAGGATTGAGAAGAATGTATGAGGTGGAAACAGAGAAAAGAAGGTCAGACTTTTGGAGACAGAATATATTATTCTGCTCAATAGCAAATCCCCTGGTGGCCTCAATGATTATGAAGAGCGCCATGTACACATTGAATGATGTGGAAGTAATTGAAGTGATCTTACATCATTTATCTTCACTCTTTTAGCCTCTATAGAGTGTAGTCATTTACTGTACCTTTCATTTTGTTTTGAGTGATCCTATGGTGATTTAGTTTCTGAGCTGGCTGAAGTACATTATATATGTTTTATTTTACATTTTGTCTCTATTTTTGTGGTACCGAATGAATGGTCACATATTACCCCGCATGTGTCTTGATATGCTTAACATGAGCCGTTAAACCTGGCTCCTTATATAAGAATATAATATTCTCTCATTTTCAGTAAATTAACAATGCCACTGGGCCATTATCAGCGGGACTTAGATGTAGTTTTACATGTGTTGTTATTTTGAATCATGATTACTCATGATCTGGTCTGTGTAACCCGTGCAATTATGGTTTGGCCACTGGACCTGCTTTTTTTAATCCAATTTGGGTGCTATATCACCAGCAATTACCCCTTACTATGGGAAAAATGCACTTGCAGATACAGAGAGGATATTTTCTTTTGGTTGTGATTTGTTTTTATATTAACAAGCATTAGGGGTTCATTGATGCTTGCACACATGTTAAATGAATGTATGGAATCGCAATGGTTTTCTTACCATTTTACTTGCAACATAATATATACATAGACATGACTTTTGAGAAAAATATTTCATTTAGAATTAAGTTGAATCTACTTTAAAATGCATTGCCAATATACCAAAACAGCCTCATGCCACAATATGATTTGGATTCCATAACGAATTATGAAACCTTTTGCATATTCACATGTTTCATGCTGGACAATGGCAGGAATGTATCTTCTAGGTCTATGGTTTGGTTTCTGCTTTAATTGGTAATTGGGCACATTGACTGTGTAAGAGGCCGTGATGAAGAGCCTTGTGATAACTACCCCTCCTGTATCTCCAGATAGTCCCACATAGTGGGATTCCTGAGAGGTTTTTGGTGGCCATGCCCCATTTCTCCATCACTCTGCAAACACACCTCCTGGTGCACTACTAGTTGGAGGATGAAGTAACCTTGGCTACTGAGGGTCCTTGGGGGCCAACTGCCCCTCCAATGATCCTATTACCTTCAGTAAGTCCCACAAATCTGGATTTCTAAGAAGTTGTTGGAGGCCATGCCTCCTTTCACCACCACTCTGCAAATGCGCCTCCTGGTGAACTACTGGTTTGGGTAAGAATTCCACTTTAGTCCTGAGGCCCTCAGGAGTAAAGTGGAATTCATTCCTCAACAAGCAGCACACCAGCAGGGGGGGTGGAGAAAGGGGGCTGTCTGGGTTTAAATGGAGGTAACATAAGGGGTTCCTGGAGCCCAAGGACCCTCAGCATTCCAGGGGACCTCCTCCCCCAAACCCCACTGTGCCAGGAGGTGCATTTGCAGATTGGCGGTGAAGGGGGCATGGCTTCCCGCGATTTGCTGGTGGTTTAAAACATGTTTTTATGGGGAGCTGCATGGCCTCCCTTCCCTGGGCTATTTTCGGCCTGGGGACACATCTCCTGGGGCCAGGTATTTTTTCACTGGGTGAGGGGGCCGCGTGGCCCCCCTCCGCAGGCCAATTTCATCCCAGGGCCAGCCTTTTTTCTAAAGAAGGAAGGGGCTCAGAGTGGCCCCCCACTCCCTCTGCCAATTTTGCCACAGGGACCCCAATCCATGTGCCTGCCCTTTATTTATTTAAAATCATAGAAGTGGGCTGTGTGGCCCTCGTCCTGGCCATTTTTGGGCGCAGGTCACCATCCCCGGGAATAGAGGTTTGTTGGATATCTTTTTTCAGCGTTGGTTATCTCAGAGTTAAAAGCATTATCTGTGGTATCCAGCGAGAGATTTCTGGCTGCCAGTAATGCTCATGTGGCTAAATACTATAAAGTTATTAACAACGTTAAAACTGGGAAGGATATAGTTGTCCGAACATTGGACAAAGGAGAAAACATTTTGTTGTTGTCCCTTGAAATGTATGTGGCAGAACCCAAGCATCAACTAAGAGATCCTAGTTGTTATTGTAAAGTGTCACAAACAAACATGTCTGATGTGAAAGAAAAGTATTTTTTTACGGAACTATTCAAGTGGAGAGGGGCAGATTTGACTAAGTAAGATGAGTATCTTTATTTGAGGGTGGATTCCCCGATGACACCAATTTTATAGCTGACTCCCAAAATCCACAAGAACCATCAGAATCCTCCTCCAGGCAGACAAATCATTTCAGCCATAGGAGGTTTATTTGAGACCACCTCTCATTATACAGATTGTTTTTTGCAAGAGCCTGTTTGCTCTTCTACTTAGAAGACACAGGAGATTTCCTAAAAAGTGTTAATGACATCACATAGGAAGACATCTACATCTTAATCTTAGATGTGGCTTCACATCAGGATGGACACAGAGCCATGTCACAATTATTGGGCTCCAGATCAATATGTTTACATCAGCATACAGCCATACTCTTAGAAATGACGAAGTGTTGTCTCCAAAATACCTTTTTCATATTTGGGAAAGACACTTACAAACAGATAAGGGGTCCTGCAATGGGCACCTGCTTCACCCCCAGTTATGCCAATTTACATATGTGCTGGTGGGAGGAGCAGGTTCTCACAACACAGTTTTCATGGAGAACAAGGTCCTTCGGACATGTATAATAGACAACCTATTCATTTTGTGGAACGGTACCCCTGAATCTGCTCAGGCATTTGTATTCAAATTGAATAACAACAATTAAATTAAAATGTTTATTTCACCGCTAACATTAATACCACTTACGTCTGATCTGGTGGTGTTTGTGAAAAATAAAAAACAACACACAAAAATACATAGAAGGCCAACTGCTGGAAATTCAATCTTGCATGCCAAAGGTTTCACTCGATTAAATTAAAACAAAGCATCCCATATGCAGAACATCTTCAGATGAAGAGAAACTGTAGTCAAGAAGTCACTGCGCTTCAGAAGAGGAACTTCAAAATAGATTTACTGAAAGAGGATATAGTCCACATGTTTTAGGTCAAGATTAAAACAAAGTGGAGGGGTGTCAAAGGAGTCCCTATATGTTTGCACAAAATGAAGCAAAGAAGGAAAACAGGTGACAAAAACAAACTCAGGATGATCACAGAGTGCAACATTTACCATCTGAATTTGAGAAGTATTTTCACTAGGCACTGGCATCTCATAAGTAGATTGCGGTTCCGGAGGCGGAAGCCAGGAATAGAAGTTAAGCTGTCTAATTTTTATTGTGTGTTTTTAAAACTCTTGCACATTCGTTTACTCACCTGCACCTTCCCGCATCTCTCACCCTCAGCCGATTAGGTGCTGTCGGGGAGATCAGAAAGGAACGCTGATCATTTTCAGAGTTGCCATCTTGTGGGAGTATTTGGGTGCAGGACTAGTTGTCTTGCCCCTCCCGCCCTCAAAAAGGATAAAAGCTGCGCTACTGCTCACGCGGGCATACAAAGTAGATTGCCATTCCTGAGGCGGAAGCCGGGAATAGAAGTTAAGTTGTCTAGTTTTTATTGTGTGTTTTTAAAACTCTTGCACTTTCCCTTACTCACCTGCACCTTCGCGCATCTCTCACCCTCAGCCGATTAGGCGCTGTCGGGGAGATCAGGAAGGAACGCCGATCATTTTCAGAGCCGCCATCTTGGGGGAGTATTCGGGGTGGAGGACTATTTGCCTTGCCCCTCCTTCCCTCACAAGGATAAAATGGCCTTACCCAACCGGCCGCGCAGCGGCCACGTGGCAGGCACGCCGCAGGCGCACCGCTGGCACACCAATGACAAGCCCGTCTGCGCCCGTCCGTGCTAAGCCAGGCCCAGGTGCCAGCCCCAATGCTCAAACGACCAACTACTCCTCGGAGGACTTAATATAGTTAGGAATTAGCATTTAAAAAACCTTGCGAATTCACTGAAAAAACCATAGGTTTCAAGCCTTATATAGTTAGGAATTAGCATTTAAAAAACCTTTGAAATTCACTGAAAAAACCATAGGTTTCAGGCCTTATATAGTTAGGAATTACCATTTTAAAAAAACTTGCAAATTCACTGAAAAAACATAGGTTTCAAGCCTTATATAGTTAGAAATTAGCATTTAAAAAACCTTTGAAATTCACTGAAAAAAACATAGGTTTCAGGCCTTATATAGTTAGGAATTAGCATTTAAAAAACCTTGCAAATTCACTGAAAAAACCATAGGTTTCAGGCCTTATATAGTTAGGAATTAGCATTTAAAAAACCTTTGAAATTCACTGAAAAAACCATAGGTTTCAGGAGTTATATAGTTAGGAATTAGCTTTTAAAAAACCTTTGAAATTCACTCAAAAAACTATAAGTTTTAGTGGTGTTATAGTTAGCTGGACATTTTACTCATACAAAACCATTGAAATTGCTCCTATATAGTTAGTTGTACTAACTATATTTCGCGCACCCGCAATCCACTGCTGATGATGTCACATATTAGATCATTCATGACATGGTCAGTGACATCATTGATGACATCTCAAATGACATCACTGATCACAGTGAATTTCAAAGGTTTTTTAAAAGCTAATTCCTAACTATATAACTCCTGAAACCTATGGTTTTTCAGTGAATTTCAAAGGTTTTTTAAATGCTAATTCCAAACTATATAAGGCCTGAAACCTATGGTTTTTTCAGTGAATTTGCAAGGTTTTTCAAATGCTAATTCCTAACTATATAAGGCCTGAAACCTATGGTTTTTTCAGTGAATATATATATATAGTAGCTCCCCTGACAGAAGTCAGAAAACCCAGCACTCGCAGTGAGTTAAACCACTTTGGTTTATTGCACACAATATATATATATATATATATTTTTTTTTCACTGAGAAAACCATAGGTTTTAGGAGTGTTATAGTTAGCTGGACATTTCACTCATACAAGACCATTGAATCCACTGAAATCCACTGGTGATGATGTCACATATTACATCATTCATGACATGGTCAGTGACATCGCTGATGACATAACTGATGACATCTCAAATGACATCACTGATGACATCATCCACGTGACAATCAGATACACCTCATCATACACTACTATAATCTTTTATCACTCACTGTAAAATATAGAGTACCATACGTGAATCCATTGACACACAAATACAAGTATCTAAAACCCCACTCAGTATTCTTAGATCTACACAAACATGTAATCATTTATCTATAGATTCACTCATACATGCTGTCAATGATCAATACAACACAATGAAATATACTTATACACCAAAGATACTACTAACTCAGTGCACCATAAATCATCGGAAAGAAGAGTGAACAGTTTTATGTCAGCAATGAGTCATACTATCACTTTTAAGTGGAATTCATGCAGAATCCAATCGACAAAAGACATTACTCCAACTACTGTGCCCCCCTCCTCACCCAGACCACGCATCATTGCAGAATATGTACACACTAAGCACCAAAGATACTAGTAACTCAGTGCACCAAAAATAATTATCACGTGGCCTTACTAAGGTACCATTCACAACACAAAAAACATTACTATCAGTACAGCCTGCCCGGACCACGCATCATCGCAGGCTCCACAGACCCTTCTTGTTTTAAATACCACTAACTCAGTAGAAACCAAACTAAGTAAAACACCTATCAAACCCTACACAATGTCCCTTTCATATGCTTCCTTGAAAAACATATTTTATATCACTTATACATTTAGTTGAATAATAAAATGCATGCTGCATACAAGTTCGATCTTCCACTTCCACTATGATTGCTGATGAGGCACTCCACCCTAAGATCTACACTGCAGATAGCAGGGTATACAACTTGAATTCACCTTTGCATCTACACTATAGACAGTAGGAAATTCAACCTTGATTTATTTAATGCAGAGACAATTATACTGTATGTATTCAGATTTTGTTAAAATAAGTGAAAAAAACATTGTTCTATAACTGTACTGACTACTAGCTTCTATGTACACTGTGCACAGTAGGGTTCTCAACTTGAATTTACTTTTTCATCTACACTACAGAAAGCATTAAATTCAGCCTCAATTAATTTAAAGCAGAGAATAAAATATTGCTGTTGCACATCATGTGAACTATGATAACAAACAATGTACAAGATTGCGCCAAAATGTACCTCCACCACCAGCAATAACAAGTACCTCTGGGGTGACACCTTCAACATCGTCACCAGACATACGTCCCCAATTTGTGAAAGTTACAATGCACTGCGTGAAGAGGAATTGTGTAATTTATTATGAGGAGCAATCAGTACACCTAGTTTTCACAGCAATTGATAACCATCGATACTAATTCCCCCCTCAAAGTTCATATACACCAGTATGCAACAGAGAATGATTTCAGTGCAGCCCATTCAGACCACGCATCATCACAGAGTGTGCACATGATAAACACCAGATGTACCACTAGCTCAGTACACCGTAAATAATCGCCACATGCCCTTGTTAAGGCAAAATTCAATAGTCAAAACACATTTTTACCAGTGCGGTCTGCCTGTACCACGCAACACAAACCGCCCCTACCTCAGTCCAGCACAACTCATGAACTCTTTATGATAGAATCTTCTGTGTATTATTTGACATACAATGCTCCTACCTTTGTAGAGCAGTCATAAACCGTTTATGATTAAATATCTGTATATGATATCATGATTACTATTCTACTTCTTACAACAACGTAATAAAATGGAGTTGAGCACACGTGCCCGTACCCACTTCAACTATCTATCTGTGTCTGTATATTTATTAAGGGTGGGCGGCCAGCTACGCTCCGTGCACGGAGTGCCGTCTCCTACGTATTTTGCGTAGCGGACGTAGCCAGGCGGCACTACGCGCGCTCCGCAGACGGTGCGTAGCCGGCCGCCACCCGCCTCCCTCCCGCCCTCCCTAAATACATAAATAAATTAATAAAAAGCTTTTAAAAACACTTACCTTGTCTGCCGCGTCCTCGGGGCTCCCTCTCGCCGTCCCGCGATTCGCGCCGCCATTTCGGATCCTAATGCGCATGCGCGGGCGGCCACGCATGCGCATTTCTCATGAGGAATGCGCATGCGCGGCCGCCCGCGCATGCGCATTAGGATCCGATTCGGTGGCGGCGCGAATCGCGGGACGGCGAGAGGGAGCCCCGGGGACGCGGCAGACAAGGTAAGTGTTTTTAAAAGCTTTTTATTCATTTATTTATGTATTTAGTGAGGGCGGGAGGGAGGCGGGCGGCGCGGAGTGGGGCTACGCGGAGTGCGTGGGTGGGCGTAGTTGTGCGCCCACTTCACGTTGCTCCGCGGAGCCCCACTCCGCCCACTACGCCCAGGGTTAATATTTATTGTGTTTGTAAATTGCTGATCCTCCGCCCTACCACATTATATTGTGCTATAAATAACGTATGCAACCATCTTACATGTGACAGTAAGTTTGGGCTATTCCTCCTTTTTTTTTTTTAGCATATTTATATAGCGCAAAATCAACCCAAACCTAATACATTTTCAGGCACGCGTACATTACGTCATTACTCTCGAACACTGATTTCCAGCACCAAGTTCTACAGTGTACCTGAATAACCACATACATATATATATATATATATATTACCTGCCCTTCATGTGCCAAAAAACTGCAACTTAAACCTTTCACAGCCCTGTATTACAACAGCTACAACACTCCACTGAATGTAGAACAAAGATTCATAATCGCAGAAATGCGTCATGTCCACCATCTTTTATGTATGCAACTATGAATGAATATAGAGTCAGTGATACCCCGTACCTTCCATGTTGGCCAAGTTGTAGGACTTTACAGATATAATGACACATTTCTTTTTAAAACCCCGGGTGACATCAGCACTACAAAACAGACACCCGAATCACTTGATTTCTCATATAGCTCACGACGGGACCACACCCATAGCTCCGGAATCATGGTTTAGAGCCTCACGCAGCACTGGCATACGTCAGGCCAGCCCACTCCACTTACGCTTCCAGGAAAACATAACAACGAAACATTGCCCAAATTTAATTGTAGTGATTTCTTAGTTCCAGGTCTAGTTGTCAGAATGGTACACACACACTCTCTCATGGTATACACCCACACCACACCCATCCAGCACCGGCGACACAACACATGTGACCCTACCAATAAAAAAGACGGGGTGCACGTGCTCTATGCCATTTAATGCTGCTACCATCCAAAGCACTGTGATGGACCGTTCTAGTGATTCAAACGCCTCATGTAGACCCGAACCATCAAGTAGAGGGGCCCACCACTATGTGTGTGGTATCTTTGGTCACTGAGTTAGTGGTATAAGAAGCACTGAGTGGGTTAGGAACCTGCGATGATGATGGAAGCACAAGTATGTCGTTAGCCATACCGATATCAAGACTCGCACCATATATGAGACTTCTTAGTGGCAGATCAGGACTACATGATGCAGAAGGTGTCCTGTCCACGAAAAGGTGAGTAGTGAGGCCCGGGTGCGCATCGGAGGGAGTCGATGGGCTGCAGCAGACAAAAAAGCGACGCAACAATTTAGACAAAGGCAGTCCTATATAGTGTATCAAATTACATGAACATTTTTTTTCCAATAGCAGGAACGTTTTTATAATCGTCGCTCAAACATCCGGAATATAAACTATACAGTTATTTTAAATGTGAGAGGGAACATGTGTGAAAGGCCGATAATATTCAACTCCACATTAAGATAGTAGCAATTACCAAACATAACATCTTTCTTTTACCATCTTTTAGATGTAGAGCTTCAGGGTGCAATATGTCCCAGCACGTGGTGAAAAACACACTGGTGACAGAAAGTTGAGCTGCGAATATTCTGTGCAGTCACTCTCTTACTTCCTCTCTCCTTTGATAAAAAAATGACAGACAATGTTAACTTACTTTTTATCTTACAGGTTGTTTTTCACAAATTGGCGTCCCCCCAACACCTCTAAAACGCAATGTTGGAGGATTCTGCAATGATGCGTGGCCATCAGACAACGTTTGAGAAGGCTGCTAAAACACGTGGTGCACCCTCTTTGAATCACGCCAATGGCACAAGGTGAGCAAAAAAGCTTCTTTCCGAAACAACGACAAGTCATCTGTGAAAGGAGAGAGTGGGTAGTGTGCAGCAGCTTTACTGCGTAGGAATGTACAATTACCTCCGAGCAGTGACAATAGATAGATTACAACAGTCTAAGAGGCAAATCTACAAGCCCCTTACGCCACTTTTTTTATGTACTATACTATGACTAACTCTATATACTATATTTCAGATCACTACACTGAAGGGTGCACTATGAACCAGCAGATACTTGGACACACAACCAAGGCAAAAGGTGAGCTCCACTATTAACTGCTCCATCTATAACTTTCACTCTCTCACAGTTTTAATGTCGTTTTCTATCTCTTTCTCTCTCTCCCTCTCACATAATTTCTCTTTTAAAGTTATGGACGCGGTTGTCTACTATACCGTGAAAACCAAAGCTGAGTTCAAGTTGTGAACTCAGTTGGTCACAGTGTTTACACAAGGTGAGTAGAGCGACCTAGATATGCAATGCCTCTGATTAAATGCATTAGAAATAAAATACCTTATTTACAAGCCCCTTGCACCACGTTTGCATCACTTTCAACATGAGAAAAGTAACACAAAACTGGTGCAAGAGTCAGGCACACTGCACATGTTAAAAGAAGGCAATAACTTCAACTGTTAATTTGACTTGTAATGTTTGACCTCATTTAGTCACATCGATCTAATTTTAAACACTAATTTTCTTTTTTGTTCTGCAGATTACCTACCATACTTCTATTGGACTCTATATCACATTTTGTTTATTATATTGTTTTGTTAAAGTTATGTTTCTAGTTATTTATTGTATTGTTATCTTTAAGTTACATTTCCAGTTATTTATTTTTTTAATAAAAGTTAATAAAGTATATACATCTTTTTTTGGGGGGGTAAGCTGTCCCCAATAGAAATAATATTTATAATTTGAAGTATAATTCTGAGGCTAACTCTTTACCAGATCTTTACCAGAGTCTATACCTACGACTAATGGTTACTATGGAAAAGTTTCAAAACTCCAGCACAGTAACTGTTGTCCATTACCAACATAGTCTGGTGAACTTCTAACCACTGTGCTGATTTAAGTGTTCCATGAAATGTTACTATGGTAACAGGTAGAAAGCCGTTTGGGGGTAGAGTTGAAAGGTATTGGCTGTACAAAAACTGTTATATTAACCCTGGATCCTCTAGAAGACCAAAAAGGAAAGCAAACTAAAACAAAACACTGTGTGCCTGATTTAAAACCCCCTTGCACCACTTTTGCGTCCAAGGCCCCCCTACAAAATTAGAAGTTTGTGGGACTCAGCGACCCCCTTCAAGCCCCAGGAACCACCATCCCCGGAAATTTGTGTATTGTGAGAGACAGACCGCGTGACCCTATGCCTACAGCCCTCAAAAGCCCTGGAGACCGCAACGCCTGACGGCCGGCTCATGCATTGTCCCAGGGTGCCTACCCCGGGACACTGCTGTTTGCTTTGAGAGGGCGGGAATCTTACGGCTCCTGCCCTCCCATAGAAGACTTATTTTGCATTTTGAAAGACAGAACAGAGAAATCTGTTCTCACTTTTAAAATAAAAAGCAGATTACATTTCCACATACAAGTTAGCATCTCCCCTTGCGGAAAAGCAATGCTGACTCCCGAAGAACGCGGGAAGCCGGCGGGACTGTGGGGGCATTGTAGCTCCCCTCACGGTCCCTAACATTGTTTATAGGACCCGGGGGATAGGGTCCCCGGGGATATTAGAAATTACTGATAGGGGCTAATATTTCACAGTTAAATTACAAGTTGTGCCCCCAGTGCAGCACTCAATGCGGCCCCCTGGTATGCAAGCGTTGTATGCACGACTCATAATCTGTAGGGTGCGCTACTCCAGCACCTTTGATGCACAACTTCTATGCGTTTGGGACTCGGCTTTACTTTTCCACATCATGAGCTACTAACATACAACTCCCCATGCGGAAAAGCAATCTGATTTTTATTTTGAAAGAGAGAACACATTTCCTTGCTATGGGAGGGCGGGATAGACATCCCGGAACACTGCAGGAACCGGCCCTCCCACAATACATAAAGCCCCGGGGAGTGGTGGTCCCCAGGGCTTTGGAGACCTTACAGCCCCCTCCCTAGCCATACTTTTTTTTGTAGCCACGGTGGGTTACGGGGCCCTCGAGTGCTCCAGGAGGGGAGCCACGTAGTCCCCCTCCCACAATACATAAACCCCCGACAGGTGATGGTCCCCGTGGCTTTCAGGAGCTTGGACCCCTCCCCCACCATTTTTTTACTTTTTAGCCCCGGGCGCTGACGATCCCCGAAGTCCCCTCTGGACCGCACATAAAATGTAATAATTTTGCCCCCGGAATTTAACCTCCCTGAGACTAATTATTTTAAAAAAACTCATTTTTATTTTATTTATTTTACGGCACAGTCCACGCACCCTACACGCATCCCGTTTTTTTTTAAATGTGGGCCCTGGGGGTCCTTCTAAGACCCCCTAAGCAGGTCTACAGGGTATCATTATTTCAACCCTACCCCCTTTCTCTGTTTTGAACACATATTTCTCTGACTTCCTCAGCCTCTCTTCTACCGAGGCACAAACTGGCTGCTAACAGTTCCTGGTTTCAAATGTTTACAACCACTTGACAGCCAATTAGCATTAAGCGCGTGATCAAGATGGTGCACTTATGCTACGATGCCAATCCTCACCAATCCGCTGATCCACCGGGCCATAGATATATAAATGACTTTACCCGTAGTTTTCTCAGGAACTACTGAACAGATTGACACCATATAAGCAGAAGGCACAGGTCGGAACTGAGGACTACCTCTCTGCCAAATTTAGTGTAATTCCGTTCAGCCGTTCGGGCTGTAGCCATGGCTGAAGGTCCTATGGCAAATTGATTGGGGAAAACATGTTTTGGGACCCCCCTTTTTTCTCGGCCCCCGCTTGACCAATCTATAGGAAATCTTGCGACGAGCTACAGCCCGAACTGCTTAACAGAATTAACCCAAATTTGGCAGAAAGGTAGAGCTTGGTTCAGAAAGAGACCTTCTTATATAAATTGTGTAAATCCATTCAGTAGTTTTTGAGAAATTCAAAAAATATTAGCCAAAAATTCAATTTCTCATAGGAAACTTTGTGCAAGGCTTGAGCAGAAACTACTGAACGGAATTACTCCAAATTTGGCAAAAAAGGTAGAGCTTGGGTCAGAAAGCAACCTTTTTTTTAAATGGTGCAAATCTGTTCAGTAGCTGCTGAGAAATTAGAAAAAGAAAAGTTTTGATATCTGGGCGGAGCCTAAGTCCCGTGCACGAGCTTTACTGGTGCAGGTGTATATTTAGATTTTGTCTTTAAACCACTCTTAATGGCACATTTTTGAGAAATATCAAATTCATTTAATAAAGATGAAATATCATGATTTGTTTTATCGTCCAAAGTAAGCAGAAAGTGAATATTTCATATGTCAGCAACTGTATGTATAAGAGTTTCAGGTACGATGGGGCTTATAGCACCAAATCTCAACAACAACATATTCGGATTTAAGTGCTTAACCTTGGTTAGCTGCTGTGTTATTTCTTGAAAATACAGAGACATCAAAGTTAGGCTCAGATTTTACACAAACAAAACCATTTAAATTCAGCAGCTAAAGTTACCTGAGCTAACTATAACTTATGCCCCTGCCATGCACTGCTTATGACTTCACATATTATATCACTCATGACATTGTTAGTGACATCACTGATGACATCACTGACTCCCAGGATGGCTGCCAACACTTCCTGGGGGAAGTTTGGGTAACCAATCAGATTTCACCAAGAGATCTGTCTGATCCGCTGAGGATTTTTATCCCTAGCTATATATACATCTTTTTTCTCTCATAACTCCAAAAGTACTGAATTGATTTATACCACATTGAAAAAATTGCTGTTTATGGACCAAGATCTAGCTCTTTGCTGAATTTGGTATAATTCCGTTCAGCTGCTCCGACTGTTGTCATGTTCAAAATCCATGTGGTAAATTGCATGGGGGCAATGCATTTTGGGACCCCCTTTTCTTGGTTCATGCTTGATGAATCACCCTAAAACTTTTCAGACATCAGCTAAAGTGATTTCGTACTAGTTTCAAAACATTTGTGAGGATTCCTCAAACTGTGCAAAGTTATTAGCAAAACAAAAAACCCTTTGTCTATTGAAATGAGGTCCTAACTATAACTATATTACCTACTGGTGACCGTATAATATATAATATATATTACCTACTGGTGGAGATGGTACAATATCTAGACAGCCACTAATGTTACATTTTTCTTTAATGTTACACAGCTTCTTGAGGATTTATTTAAGAGAGCTGCAATTTGTACTTTGTAGTCAAAGCTGCTTAGTGTATGGAAAGTTTTGATAAAGGTACTCAACCTTTCTAATGTGTTCTTCATTCATATTCATTTTAGCGTGCTCCTTTTCTACAGCTGAAATGTATTTCAGTAGGTTAAAAGATGTCTGCTTTTAATGTTTTAAAATGGCTTGGGCAATCTCAAAATACACATATAAGAGAAATCCTTTTTAACCCAAAAATGTATATAATTGTGTGTGAAGTAATAAAGTTAGCAATGAAATCTTCTTCAGCGATATCATTGTCTTGTGTAGGGCATCCTTGTGGGTGTCCTGGATTTTATGCCAGAAATCCTGCACCTTATATTTACTGATTCATGGGTGCTGTAATTACTAGGGATGGCAAATCCTCCTGATAATGTGTTTTAGTATTGGAAATGAGGGATCATCACAGAAACTGGTGTTTTTTACATCAGTCTGCAGCTCCCTCATTCCGAGCAATTTCCCCATTGATATCTCCCCAGGCTTTCCTCTGCAGAATTTAAAGTAAAAGCATCCTGAAGGAGCCGTTCTTTTGCTAAAGTATAATCCCACATCGGGTGCAAACTGGCATTTGCTCCTGATTTTGAATTACAACACAGCTCATACTAAAGCCCTTAGAAGTTTATACATATCGAATAAAAAATAATATTTTCTTTTTCGACCACGTTTTGTAAGTTCACAGCTCTGTAAGTAGGAGTTAGTACCCAACCTCTTAGTTGTCAAGAAAACGCAATGCTGAAGCAAATCAGGACTACACAACATCATCCATCTTTAATCCAACATAAGCTATTATTACACAAAATATCTCTTTGTGAATAGTGAGAGATAACACTAGTGTCAGCAATGTTCACAAAGGGACTTATTTATGAGCCCCTTGTGCCGCCACTAAGTCACTTTTTGTGACGTGCCAGTGGCGTAAAATATGTGCCACCGTGCAACATATTTATAAAGTGACGCATCTAATCTCTAACTACACAGAAAAGATTTGGGTAACCAAAAGAAAGAATGAAGTGACAAACACTGAAATGCTGTGTGTTCCAAAATCCAAACCCATACCGGTACTGTAGGCCATATGTAAATTACAGTGAAAGATTACTTGCACCAAGAATTCAAAGGGGTATGTACCCCATACATTCCTGAGTATCGGTGACAAGATCAGGGATCTTTAAAAAGAAACTTACTTCCAAGGGGTCAATTCCAATGTCGTTCAGAATGCATTCCTACTAAATTGGTCCCGGAATGCTTTCCGGACGACTCGGATTGGGGGAGTCAGATTGAGCAATTTGAATGTATCTAGATGCTTCCAGATACGATTCGGCCTGACTTTCATTGACTTCAATGGGAGCCTGTGTTCCGAGCGAGAACACAGGCTCGAATTGAAGAAAGGGGGGCTGGGGGAACTGTGTACCCTGTGGCAGGCAACTCATGGTGCTTACCACGCTGTGCATTGTGGGAAAGGGGGGTCCCTTGGGTACCCCCACAGGCCCAATTCAGAAGGCCCCGAGTGAAGTGGGTTTGCTATGGTGCCCCAAAGACTTGATAGGCAGGCACGGACTTGGGCACGCTGCCAGTATGGCAGTCGCAACGGTCACCCGCATCCTTGGGATGCTGGGCGCACCGAGCACAATAGTGATGTGGCGCCCCCAGCCTCCCCTAGCCCACTGATAATTGGCTGTTGCCGGAGTGAAGCAGAAGCACTTACTAGTGCTTCCGGTTCATGGGATCGGGCAAACGTTGGGCAAGCCGGTCGGAACCGGTTTGCCGACCGCAAACATATAAGAGGCTAGGGAGCAGAGGGGACAGTCTCTCTTTTCGCCACTCCACAGGGTCAGGGCCTCAGTCGGAGGACCCAACGATTTTCTGTACTGTTCAGCAGTGGGAGCGCAGTTTTAGCCAGGAGAATATCTGCAGTGTGTGGAGATAGCCAGATCTGTGCCAGGTTTCGCATTGTTTTCTTGTGTCTTGCTTCCGTGGCCGACTCTTGTTTAGGGCCGTTCTCTCTGATTGTTCTGTTTGAGTTTTTGTCTATGGCTTCCACAATTTGGTGATGAGACGAGTTCGTTTTGGCATTGGCTGAGGGCAGATTAGCAGGTTTGTGCTGATGTGGAGTGCCAGTGAACTTTTGTGCCTTCCTGGTGAAGCTGGTTTGGCAGCGGCCACCCACTGGGAGAAGGAATACTGCACAGAAGTGTTTTTGCATCGTGGGGAAGTGTGGTTTGCTGCGCCGAGTATTTACAAATATTTTGGCAGTGTTTGTGCAGGAGGGATGGTCCGGTGGAGTGTATGTGCTACGCATTGGTTTTGCTCGCTCCCCTTTTTTAGCTTGTCTTACCGCTTCTACTTCAGAGTCAGTGGGACCGTAACCCTGTTAAAACATAGACAGCTGGCAGGGTTGGGAGTATCCCTGCTGCATGGCTCAGGACATTGCATGTAGTGGCATTTCTTGTTGGCATAATTTCATCGTTGGCAATGTTGCATGTACCTCGTGTGTTTTGGCATGTACGCCAGCAGCGAGCGGGGCAGTGAATATTCCAGTTTTTTCTGCCATCTGTTTTGCATGTTTAGCACGTTGTTTAGTGTGGTGCGACATTATTTGCATGTTGCTTCAGGCCGCAGTCATAGTGCCCACACCGCCAGTGCTCGCCCCGCATTGCACATTATCCACTTACATACCAAAGGAAACTCATGAGACATATTTGTGGGGAAAGCAGTGCTGCAGGTTTATTTCGTACAACACAGGTAGCAGTTAAGGTGGGTCATCTTACAGGCGATCCAATGCGGCAGCCCCTCGCTGACCCGCATGCCCAAGGAGCCATCTTGCACGGCGAGACGATGCTCTGACGGTGCAGTAAATTACCATTTCGTTATGCTACCGCCCCCCCTGTCAGGGCGGAGCGATGAGGCACACCCCGGTCGGTTCAGGCCCCCCGACCGCCCGAAGGACTAACGGGGCGCCAACGCTGTTTCCTGGAACCTCCTTCGGCTCCAGGTGCTTGGCTCAGGCACCCTTACTGTGCCAGGCAGAGGTATCTAGACTGTATCCTTCTGCCGCAGAGGTACCCTTACTGTCCATCTGCTTCCAGATCGCCCTGTGACTCCGCCTGCAAACACAAAACATGACCATTAAAATTTCACAACTTTACCCCGCCGCTCTGCAGCTGGGTCAGGGTTCAGGGTGGGATAAGCGCAGAGCCTACGGGAATCCTGGCGGGAAAGAGAGGCCGAGCCTGGTTGCTGGGCCGCTTTATACCATAGGGAACGCCCCCTTCTCCCAGGTGACCCCTCCCTATTGGCTGCTTGCGTAGGATGTAGGCTCAGGGAGGGGTGCTGCGCAAAGGGCTCTGCTCGCCCGGCGTATGGGACTAGGGCGCTGCCCGCCCATGCTCCCCTGCGTGTCGCGCGGTCAGCGGCATAGTGCCCACACCGCCAGTGCTCACCCCGCATTGCACATTATCCACTTACATACCAAAGGAAACTCATGAGACATATTTGTGGGGAAAGCAGTGCTGCAGGTTTATTTCGTACAACACAGGTAGCAGTTAAGGTGGGTCATCTTACAGGCGATCCAATGCGGCAGCCCCTCGCTGACCCGCATGCCCAAGGAGCCATCTTGCACGGCGAGACGATGCTCTGACGGTGCAGTAAATTACCATTTCGTTATGCTACCGCCCCCCCTGTCAGGGCGGAGCGATGAGGCACACCCCCGGTCGGTTCAGGCCCCCCGACCGCCCGAAGGACTAACGGGGCGCCGACGCTGTTTCCTGGAACCTCCTTCGGCTCCAGGTGCTTGGCTCAGTCACCCTTACTGTGCCAGGCAGAGGTATCTAGACTGTATCCTTCTGCCGCAGAGGTACCCTTACTGTCCATCTGCTTCCAGATCGCCCTGTACTCCGCCACAGCTCTGGAGGAGGCCCCCGTCGATGACAGAGCCCCCCACCCACCTAGCTACTTTCTGACGCTGCTTCGTGCACCTCTATCATGGTCCCCTTCACCACACCACTATGGACATTTCTTAGAACGGTTCTTAGGACACGCCCTTAGTTACATAAGCCGCACCTCAAATGAGGATTGCGTAGACACACCCTTAGTTACATACGCCGCACCTCTACTGGGAATTGCGTAGATACGGTTCATAGGTCACGCCCTTAGCTACATAGCCATTCCTCTTACAGAGATTTCTCAGATACGGTTCTCGGGCCACACCTTTAGTTACATAGGCCACATCCCAACTTCATGGTGTACATATGGCATTGCTGCTAGATCCATTTCCAAGTACTGAAGCCACTCCCGATGTTCAATCTAATGCGGATGGTGCTAACAGGATATTGGTAAACACTGATATGGGAGACATGAATGGGCACAGTTTCTCCAGTCGTGATAGTGCAATATGCCCATGGTTACCCCACCTCCTGTGGACGTCATTCGCAAGCGGAGTGACACGATGCCTATTTTGCATGCATTGTACTAGCACAATGGTATGACACAATGTTAAGAATATAGCTGGCATAGGGTTAGTGCCCCCCATGAAAAGCACATCATGTAACGTGCAGGTGACTGATTTGTATTTTGTAGCTTGTTACTTGATACAGGCTATGCTTTGTGTTAGTACTATTCCATCGGCGGTGTGAATGGCTTTGCGTCCGCATTATTTTCAGGATTGCACAACTTCCACTCGCCCATGGGAATGTGCGTTTCATCAACTCCGCTGCAGATACTTCTTACCTATGGGAATCCCGGGAGAGTGGTAAATATCAGGTTACTGCTGTAAATACAGACCCTCACAAGCGTGTGGGTGCTGTTGTTATCCCTAGCTGAAGACAGAGGGCGGGTAGCGGGCGTGGCGACAGAGGCTGAAAGCATAACGCACCTCTGCCACTTGGTTGTTTTGCCAGGCCCGCTGCGAATGAGATCGTTTACACGATGGTGACATACAACCAATGGTGGCTTCCCCGGGATTCGCATTGAAAACTGAGACCCGTTGTTTGCTGGTTAGGCAGCCCATCTGTACAACAAAATTGTGAAACCTCTTGCCAGCTCGGTAATACAGTGTCACATATTGTACACCATGGCAGCTGACCCACTGAACAATCTGTTTCTAGTGGTTCTGCCTCTATCACATTAAGCGCTATGAAAAGAGTAATGCAATTCTGCAACCAGTGCTACATGTTTCTGAATATTTTCCAAATTTAGATGGACCAAGTTCATTCTGCCATTGCTGCTTTACTACTCACTTACTCTGAGACAGTGGTGACGAATATCATATTCATACATGGACATGCGCACTCCACGAGGGCCTAATCCAACTTTCAAAGATGGGAAACGCGAGTATAATGCTATAGCATGTTATTGGCAGTTATAGAATACTCGCTCACCATAGGCTTCCTGGCGCATGAAGCGCCTGACCACGATCACCCGTGACAATCATTCCAGATTGTTTACACGGAACAACTCCCAACTCTCTTTTACAATGATAGTATCACTCTTCGATTTGCCAGTTGTTATCATTCCCTGACCCATGAATAACTGTTACATATATTTCGAGGGGGGAACACACTGCTTAAAACAAAATTAATAATAACCTCCCCCATCCAAGTCACAAATCGTGCAACGACCTTGGGCGTACAGAGAGGAAGCATAACAGCTTTTGTACTTCTGACCACAATTCCCACCCAATCTAAAAGTGGCATGGTGGTCAAAAAGCCTAGCATTCCTCACATCACCTTTGTGCGTGTGAGTAGCTCTTAACCTGCGCTCCCTTCGCCTGCCCCAAATAATAGGGGTACTGACACTCCAGGGGTTATAAGTATTTAAAGTTACCCCAGTTCGGAATTTAACACTCATGAATTCGCCTTCTGGCTCTTTTCCAAAAGTTATTCTTTGCTCGCCCGAATGGAAAACCTGTGATATTTGTCCCAGGACGCAAAGTGGTGGGAATGTGAAAGTTACCCTGTATTCAATACGATTTCTAGCTGTGTGAGCACAGCATACGTAGAATTATGTCAATGGATTTATAGTAAAATTGTCCTTCCAGTTTTCTGTTGTAAATATTGTATAATCGCCAGAGGCCTTACCAAGTTTTGAAGCACCAATGTTAATAACATATCGTTTTTCAATGCCACCCCCCTACACCTCGAGAAATCCCCTGTTCATGGGGTTTCAGGTTTTCCAAAACAATGCATTAATGTTTTGCGAAGGCAGGGGTGGTCGTACATACTAAGGGTAACGCCATCTTAGAGCATATTCCTTCCCGTCTATACCCACCTTAAGTGCACACCTTACTGGAACAGCTGCACGTCCAAACATTATTCTTGGGGATGGAGCTACCTCTTAATGTGACAAGAAAGATGTTGTAGTCAAATCAGGTGAAGGGGTTGCTATAGCCTTCACCTTGCAAACTCTATCCCAACCTAAACTGGATTACTTTCCATTGCGGGAGATGCCCTGGCCTGCGCTTTGGAGCGTGTACCTGCAGAATTTCGTGAATCGCAATGTTCAAGTATATATATGAAATTGGCCATGTGCATGGCCCACTGGGCTGGTTGTATACCCTTGCGCTATGCAGTGATCCCACGTCACTATTTGCTCCAATACCGCTTTCGTTTGCACTCTCCAATTGCTGTCTAAACTGTTGAGGGCTACCAAATATCCTTGCTAAGCTGTGCCCAAATAATGGCACAAATAACCAAGACTTATCTTTGCGTAAGTGTGGTTGCCCAGGACAATTACATGTTTTACGCACTCCCTGACCGTGTCATCCAATAAACTACACCCTGCCTGCGGGTAGCGATCAACCATGCCTAAAAATAGGCAGATTGGCGATAGCTGTCTCTGTTACGTAGACGTCTTACCGCCAGTCCTACATGATGATGGCGCAGTAAGTGAATAGTTAGAATTAACGTATACAGAATCAATAGGCAGAACAATCTGCAATCAGAAAGTCTTATTCCTCCGTATACTTACATCACTGTGTGAAACTCGTGGTTGAACCATTTTGAGTGGCGAAGTTTTTAACGCAACGATGCCTTAAAGTACGCAGTTTAGTAGCTGGTCTAGTGCACTTAAATGTTTAAAAACATTTGCTTTTACCCCCCGTTCTCAGGTAATTTGAATAGATGGACGACCGCGAGAGTCAAAGATCAAGAAAAGTCAGCTCCTCTGAATTATCGAGGGGGTGGGGAACATTTTAGGAAGTCACTTGCCTTCGCCAGATGGTTTTGGTTGCATTAGGCACTCGGTCAGTCACAGACTATATAAATTGAATGGTGCCGACTAAACAATGACTGCATAATGTACCTTCTGTTAGATCTAAATTATAGAAGGTGGGAATGTACTTCGCGTCCGCATTATTTCTGGATTCCCTAACTTCCCGTCCGACCATGAGCAATGTGCATTTCATAAACTCCTATGCAGGGGCGTCTACGCCAGGCCGCATAGCTGCCAGGTTTCAGGTCGCTATGTGTGATATTTTTATAATTTGAGTGTATATATGAGTGACAGTTCAATAGCTATGCGTGACACTTTCTCATACGCAATTCAAGCAATGAAGACGAGGGAAACAGCAGCTGCTCAGAAGGGGATAGTGTGTATCTGATCATTATGACTGTGCCACAGCGTATATAACATTTGTAGGCTTGCATATTCACAGTGCACTCTGAAGCAGACTGGGGCCTCACAGCACTATAATATAGTTGCCACTGTTTACCATTACGCCAAACCAGAACTGTATTATGTTTCTATCTGGTTAGACACCAGCGATTGCATTAAAATTGAGCAGCAAAATATCATATTTCTGGGTTTACTGACAGCTTGGATTTATTGGACTCCTTCGCAGCTGGAATTCACCACATATCATTCACCCACATACATAATATACATTTTAACTGCGAAACAAGTTAACCCCTGGTATTTTCAAAGAATAGCATACCCCCTGTTTAAACTAACTGGAGTAATTGCAGTGACCTATACATAGCTGTCGGAGTTTGAGACTAGGTATGTGTGACATAGCCATATATTCGGTCTTTTTACGTGTGACATCTAGTCTTATGTCTAGCACTTTTACCGATGCATGTTATAACACCAAGAACTGAATAGAGATCAACAGCTGTAAATAGTGTAGGAACAGTTGCAAAACAATCTGCGACAAACTTGTACACAAATGCGGCAGCTATAAAACAGCTGTATGGCTTAGGAAACCGTAGTCGCAACAGACACTGCGATGAAAGCTTCAGAACAGATTCCTCCGGAATCACTTTGTTCGTGATAAGAGGTGGCATTCCATTTCTGCTATAACCTGGCGTTCACCGCAACGAAGGCTGCAAAGTGAACTGCTGTGTCAGAAATTTGCTGCTTTAAGGCCTTGCATTAATTAGGTAATTTCCTTCCGTGTCTCTGTGCCTTGGTTTAGTTTATAGTTTGGCATTATTCTGCTTTCGGACCCACGTTTCTATGCCTGCTCCCGTGTGTAGGTCCAACCATGTTTGGGTATATGCCTAACGCCTACGTTCTGCATGCAGAGGCTTTCTGGTTCCCTTGTGTGTAGTGGCATATGTTGTTAAGTACAGTGAGCAGAGGCAAAGTTCTGCCCGTCCTTTGGATGATGTTCTTGATCTACCGGCGTTTACCGCAAAGAGAGGCTGCAACGCGAACTACTGCATCACAACGGGGGCCCTTTTCAATTCTGACTAGGGTTGAATAATACGTGGATGCAGCAGCCAGGGATGGAAAAAATTTCTTCAAGCATATGGCTTGATTCCTCCTTTAAGATAACATTGCTGCTAATGCATCTTCTCATAGCGCTTGCTCCGTGTTCAACAGGCCATGGTACAGCAATGACCTCAAGATGCTGTCCTGGGCTGTAAGTGTGTCTTGCGACGCCAGATAAGCATTTAACAGAATGCTGAGGCAAAGAGTCGGCCGGCCCACTCAAGATCTCCTGCTCAAGCGTGACTCAGTCCAGTTTTAACGCAGTGGCCCGTGTTTAATCATGGCCGTATTGGGAAGCTAAAGTGCCCCTGGCTATCCTGTCGGACGCCCTCCCCCCACGGCGTCACTGGCAGGGCTCGTCAGCGCATTATGCTAATGAGGCCGATACACTAAGCACATAACTGCAGGGTATTAAAGAGCTGACGGCCCTGTACATCACAGGCACATCTCGAAAGGCCATCGCCAGCGAATGTTTAATACAACACTTTAACCCACTCCCTAGTTAGTTCGAGCCTCAGGCATTGTTCTAGCAATGCTTGTTTTTAGGTTGTGACACATCTAAAACTCCTATAGGGTGCCCAAGATCACATCTGCGGCTAAGGCCTCTTCCCGGGGCGGAACGGAGGGAACTTTCCGTTCGATATGCAGCTATAGCGGGATTCTATGCTAATATGGTTAATTAGGAGTTTTGCAGCGCTCAGGAAACGAGATCAAAGCAAACCTAAAATAAGTGAAAATAAGTGAAAATACTTAACCTGTCTGATTGACAAAGATGCTTCTGCGCGCGGGTGATGAAAGCAGTAATCCGTGCACTTGATAGTCAAAAACGGGAACGGCGAATACATTTATTCAGCAGCTACTTTCCTATGGAGAAGTTTTACTGGTGAGTGCTTCTGGCGTGGGGGTGAGTTTGGGGTAAAGGGCCAGCACACGAATTGTGAATACCACCACTTTTGTTGGTGTTTACCATCTATTTCAGGCCGTTCCTTTGTGCTAAATTACAAGTCGGATTTACCTCTGCCGAGGGCAGGAGTACGTATCTCATACATACATCAGCAATTAGCCTCTGACCTGCATTTTAAGAGAGAAGTTCACCGTCAACCCAGTCTCTGAGATCTCCGAAAATATCAGGTTTAAATGAAAGACATCCGTATAGGAAATGAGGCCGCCGCTTCTCCGGAATGCAACTATAGTGTGTGACATTACTTGATAAGTCAGCTTCCCAGTGCGTGCTTGCACCTCAACAGGACTACCCATCCCATAATCCATCATATCGACATGCGGATATATATATATATATACATAACCCTTGAAAGTCAGCAACTCCGGAATCGAAACCTGGACCCGACGCCAATTGCGACAGTCGGCCTGAGACCCCCCCACCTCTCGCCAAGGTGGGGGGGGCAGCGAAGCTCCATGGACCTCACACAACAGATCAGCTTGGCGCGCCCTAGCCCTATTTACATATGTTTTGCGCTTCCAATTTAATGGCGGCTGCCCGCCTATGCTGTATTTACATCAACCAAGTTTCTTATATTTGTTGTTACGCACCCCCATGCCGTGTTTTAATTTTAATGCGGTCGCTTTTCATTACAGCGTCTCGCTGTAATATCTTAACACAGCATTTGTCTTTGTTTTGCTCAAGCACCCCCATGCCATGCCCCTTTCTGTATGCGAGTTCGCTGGAATCACTTTAAAATTACACAGCTCCTTGGCTGTGGCTGGGTGCAGTGTATGGCGTCATTCCTAGTGCCCTCTGCCTACGGTACAGTCGAGTTCGCTGGAATCACTTTAAAATTATACAGCTCCTTGGCTGTGGCTGCGTGCCGTGTGTGGCGTCATTCCTAGTGCCCTCTGCCTACGGTACAGTGCAACATTTTCATTTAAATATTTACATGCAGCTTGTCGTGCCAGCTAACCAGCGAAAATACGGTCATCACACATCACGAGATTGTGAATACTCGACCAGGGTCTTAGTTAGAATCCTTGCTCTCTATGTTTTCTAGATTTCCTCCATCCAAAGGACCCGGCACACATGGGAGGGGGGACTAACCTCGTGGCCCCCCCCCCCCCGACCTCGGCAATGTTGGCCTGCAAGGCCTTCCGCGTCGCGCTCAAAACAGGCCCCGAAACCGACGGCTTTTTTTCCCTTCTCTCCAGACCGAGGGCACGCCACTAAATGTGGTCCCAGTGCTAAAGAGGAGCACTCGACGTGCACAAACGCCCGCCTGCCCATGCGGTCGAGGCCGCACTTTGGCCACGACTCACCCCCCCCGTGGATATCACCACTGGTGCCCCGTGCGACCTGGTCATGCCCAGGGACGAGGCCGGGGGGGAGGCGAGCAGCAGCACATACCTGGATGACGAGGACGACGCACGACGAAACCGCACAGAGCAGGGGAGCCAAACAATAAGCGCAGAGCCTACGGGAATCCTGGCGGGAAAGAGAGGCCGAGCCTGGTTGCTGGGCCGCTTTATACCATAGGGAACGCCCCCTTCTCCCAGGTGACCCCTCCCTATTGGCTGCTTGCGTAGGATGTAGGCTCAGGGAGGGGTGCTGCGCAAAGGGCTCTGCTCGCCCGGCGTATGGGACTAGGGCGCTGCCCGCCCATGCTCCCCTGCGTGTCGCGCGGTCAGCGGCATTTTGATGATTCTCTGGCATGGGGGTGGGCATAGGGGTACCCCCGCCACACATCGGCCATGATATGCTGGTTTAGTTTGGCACTTAGGTCTCAGAACCTATAGTGACAGGCTGTAAAGCAGGAGCGCCCTCGTGCGGTTCCTGGTCGATTTTGTTCGTTAACCACCGGTCTCAGTGTGCGAGGTCGGAAAGGTGGAGGACGCTGCATTGCCTAGCCGCCTCCCGCGATTGCCGCCAAGCTCCATTGATCTTTACTGTGACACCGAGCTGCTGCCCCCACGGCTGCCCCTCACAGTTACCGCGGCCTCTGCGGCCCCCGCTGTAATCTACTTTCCACTCTTGCATAGAGTCCCGAAGGGCCTACAGATCAGGCTGGGCTGGATTGATCGGTTGCTCACGTCTGATCGAGTAAGCAGAGCGGGAGCAAGCAAGCAGGCAAGCGGGGAGAGGAAGTGAGTGGGGTGCAGCTGAGGAGAGGTGGAGCTTTCCCGTGCCTCTGTGGACTCTGCCAGGCCGGCCCGGCTGCAACTGGGATTTGCACTGCGGGAGTGTGCCCGGGCACAGAGGCAGGTGAAGCCATCGCCAGTGCTGGCACTGAGCGGCAGCCACAGCCCCTGCCTTGAACCGGAGTAAACACTTCTTGCCTTCAGATTTGAATTACAGTGCTTAGCTATCATCACGTGGAAACGAGCAATACCTGCTCTCACCTGCCCACATGGACCGAGTCCTCTAAAGTGGGTGTAACATCAGATATTGTAGGCCCGGGAAAGACTGGCAGGCAGCAAGGCAGCAGTAAAAAGCTAGGCAAGGACACGAGCAAGGACGCAAGCGCGGCCCCCGTTAGAGGCGGCTGCGAAGTAAAAGCCCGGGGAGCTGACCGAGGAGGCAGTCTGACTAGGTCTTCTATCCTGTGGTCCCCCTGTGAGCACCGCTCTCCTCGTCAGAAGTCAAAAGTCTGTTTAAAGCTAAAACCATTGCCACTGCCGCCCCCGCCACTGCTGCCTCATTTCTCGCCCCGCCCCGCCTTAGAGGTTTAGCTCTGGTGGCTTGTAAGCCTCCTGACTTGCCACCACCTCACCTGTAGCCAGCAGGAGTCTCTAAAAATCACAGCCTTCTGAAAAAGTGTGCTACTCCAGGAGCCAGGAGTCAGGATCCTCACCACAAGGCTTAACTAGTCAAAACTGCTAAACCATTGCATCGAGTTGTTAGTGCGAAAAGGCGGCCATACAAAGGAGGTCAAGCCTAGTTAAGCAGTTAAGCAGAGCCCTCTCTTATAAAGTGACTCCATTAAAAGAGCGACTTGCTAACAAATTTTGCAGTTAGAATAAATACAAATTGCAAGAGAGGCAAGAGTGACAGGAAAGAGAGTTTCAGAAGCTGAGCTCGAGAGCGAGATCGAGATCGAGAGTGAGCGAGGGAGGGGCTATGCGCCAACGCTGCCGCTGGAGGCAGGTGCTGCTGGGAGCCGCTGCTGGAAGCCGCGGAGGGTGCCGCTGCGACCCGCAAATCTTTGTACGCCCTGAACATCCTGAACATCCTGAACGGCCTGAATGCTGTGAGCACTCGAGCGTTTGAACGCTCTGTTGGAACCCGCTGTTGGAAGCCGCTAAAAGCCGCACAGGGTGTCGCTGCTCCACGAGTGCCCTGAACGCTCCTGAACGCCCTGAACATTCTTGTGCACTAGAACGCTCGATCGCTTGTAATCTGGCCGTGCACAGGCAAAACAGGCAAAGGACGCAAAAACCTTGCAAATACCTTGCAAAAGCTGCAGGCAGCTACCGGACATCAGGCATCAGGCATTAGGCAACAGGCAACAGGCACCAGGCACCAGGTAAACTGGATTGAGCCTGTTGTGCCACCTTACCTCTGCCTCTACCCCTACCGGTTATCCGCTGGCTGTTGGCTATTGGCTGAGGGCTAACTGGGGCAATCTGCTTACGGCTGGCGGCTGACGGCTGACAGCTCTGCTCAAAGATCGAGGTTGGAGGTCGGAGGCAGCCCCTCTGCGACTCCCCTGTGACTGCAGCCAGACTGGGAGGTAAGCCGCAGTGCTCTTGTTGTTGTGGGGGTAGCGAAGCGTGGACCCGGCAGGGGGGAAGGAACCTCACGGAGCCCCAAGGATCCCCCTAGCTACGCAGTCCCCTGAGTACCTACCCGCACAGCTAGCCTGCCTGTTAACAAGCCCAGGCGAGCTCAGCTGAGCGAGGAGCCCGGGCGGTGCACAGGAGGTGTAACTGGATGCTGCGCCGATTGGACCACCAAGGCCGCCTACTGCCCTTCTGCCGCTGTCTGCTGTCTGTTGGCCGCTATCTTGTGGGCCAGAAGGTTGACCACGCAGTGGAGAAGTGTGGCTCAATGGTTAGAGCGGCAGATCTTGATGCAGAACGCTGGCCAGGGACCAGGGTTCGATTCCCGCCTCGGCGGGGTCGGGCTTAAATTCCTCTGACCGGATATTCGCGCCTCAGTGCCGAATCTAAGCATGGGCCCCACGCTGCAACTCTGGGCAATAGCTTGCTTAGTCTCCACAACGGCCCCCGATGCACAAGGGATGCCTGGTTTCACCATGGGATGCCCAGGAGTGGACACCTCACAAGGAAAAGCCAGGAGGGGTTCCCTTGTGGTAGGAGTACAAGCGCCGGGATGCCTCCGGGTTACTGTTCGCGCTATACAAATACAACACATTTACACTTACATGAGATAAGGACGCGTCCGAGGATGCTCTATGAGCAAAGGAAAAACAACAATTGATGGACAGAATGCAGAACAATGTCATACATTCACCCCAGTACAGAGATCTGGGCCTAAATCCATCGTTTTTTTGCACTCCGCACCACCCCAGGTCAGACATGGCCATATGCAAATCAGCCTTGACCCTGTGCCTCATGGGAACAGTCCAGCCCGAACTGCCAAGCCATGTCTTTTCTGGACCGGAATCAAGCATCCAAGGACCGGTTTCTGGCTATCAGCCTTCATCAGCCTGGATAGCTTGACTCCAGTGGTGTGGAGAGCATGGGACTCACATCTGAGCATACCCATCCCACTCGGGGTGACAAATGCAAAAACAACAATTGATGGACAGAATGCAGAACAATGTCATACATTCACCCCAGTACAGAGATCTGGGCCTAAATCCATCGTTTTTTTGCACTCCACACCACCCCAGGTGGAATGCCAGAAACCGGTCCTCGGAAGCTTGTTTCCGGTCCAGGGAAGGCATGGATTGGCAGTTCGGGCTGCGCTGTTCCCATGAGGCACAGGGTCAGACTGATTTGCATATAGCCATGTCTGAACTGGGGTGGCAGAGTGGGCTAAAGAACGGTGATGGATTAAACCCAGATATTTTGACTGGGTGTGAGTGTTTGATTGATTCAGATGCTCCGTCCATCACTACCCCCTTTTGTACCGCTTTTGGCCGCCATAAGTGTGGCAGGGTATGCTCAGACGTGAGTCCCTTGCTCACTTTGCCACTGGATTTAGGCAAGCCGGGCTGAAGACGGCTGGAATGCCAGAAACCGGTCCTCGGAAGCTTGTTTCCGGTCCAGGGAAGGCATGGCTTGGCAGTTCGGGCTGGACTGTTCCCATGAGGCAGAGTGGGCTAAAGAACGATGATGGATTAAACCCAGATCTTTTGACTGGGTGTGAGTGTTTGATTGATTCAGATGCTCCGTCCATTCACCACCCTCTTTTGTACCGCTTTTGGCCGCCATAAGTGGAGAAGCATGGCTCAGTGGTTAGAGGCGGCAGACACGGAAGCCGAGATCGGCCGTGGACCAGGGTTCGATTCCCCGCCTCTGCGGGTCTCGGGCTCAAAATCCCACGGACTCGATAATTCTCATTCCGGTGCCTACTCGACTCACGGGGTCACACTCTGCGACTCTGGGCAATAGCTTGCTTAATCTCCACTACGGCCCCTCGCGGCGGGATGCCTGGCTTTCACCTTGTGGACACCCTGCCGGGGTATCTCACAGGGGAATACCAGGACGGGTTCCCTAAGCAAGCGCTTAGATACCGTGTCGGTGATTTGCGCTATATAAATACATGTACATTTACATTTACATTTAAGTGTGGCAGGGTATGCACAGACATGAGTCCCTTGCTCACTTTGCCACTGGATTCAGGCAAGCTGGGCTGAAGACGGCTGGAATGCCAGAAACCGGTCCTCGGAAGCTTGTTTCCGGTCCAGGGAAGGCATGGCTTGGCAGTTCGGGCTGGACTGTTCCCATGAGGCACAGGGTCAGGGTGATGGATTAAACCCACATCTTTTGACTGGGTGTGAGTGTTTGATTGATTCAGATGCTCCGTCCATCACCACCCCCTTTTGTACCGCTTTTGGCCACCATAAGTGTGGCAGGGTATGCTCAGACGTGAGTCCCTTGCTCACTTTGCCAATGGATTCAGGCAAGCCGGGCTGAAGACGGCTGGAATGCCAGAAACCGGTCCTCGGAAGCTTGTTTCCGGTCCAGGGAAGGCATGGCTTGGCAGTTCGGGCTGGACTGTTCCCATGAGGCACAGGGTCAGACTGATTTGCAGTGTGAGTGTTTGATTGATTCAGATGCTCCGTGCATCACCACCCCCCCTTTTGTACCGCTATGAGCAAAGGAGGCACAAAAAACCGCAAACGAACGCCGAAGGCGCTCGATGGGACTAGGGAGGAACCACCAACCAAAACCAGGCTGACAACACAGAGCGATTGCTCATTAATTTATATAACATCAGACAAATCGGACTCCAACAGCTCAAGAAGCGAGCAAACAACAAAAGCAGAAAAGAGCAGTACAACAAAAACCTGTCAAACTATGTTTCAGGCAAAAATCTATACAAAGTTCTGCTTCCTAAAAAACGCGGGGGACACCTTACTTTCAAACATTAATGAATTATCAGGCCTACAGCAACCTATCGAACCTTCCCAGCCCCCACAGCCTTTACAGTACATTGGCACACTGACTGACAACAACAGCAAGGGGAGCCCTATCCCTACAGCCCGAAGTTCACCGCAAGTGACATCAACTCCTCAGCGCGATAAAAGCTGGACAACTCAGGACATTACAACCACTAGAAAAAAGCTCGGAAGAAAAATTTTCTTAGAAACCAATCTAATCCAAGTACACAGGACAAATGACGCAAAAAAACTGTCTGTAGACAAACTTGACAACAGCCAAATAGACATCCGCTACACTGCTGATGACACACCCTGTGAGGAAAATATAATCAGTACGCGTATCGATACGCACAGCGAAACCGACGCACTAACGAACTGCGAACCAAGAAGCCAAGAGGCAACAAAGCACCTCAGTGACATCAAGGAGGCAAGCGCAAAGGAGCGCTGAAAAGAGAATGAATTATCCCTGGGTGCCCTAGCTACTTCTCAAATCGCACAAGGGATTGACTATAACAGCACATCGAGGCCTGGGAGGAATAAAGCCAATGCAGACAGGCCAACAACTTCCCCGTCAGAGGTGATAGAAATATCCTCATACCTGGGAAAGGAAGAGTGGGAAGATCTCCTTGCTGCATACTCCCAAGACAAGAGCAGAAGCGGGATGAGCGCCAATACACCGATTATGACAACTGATGGCTCCCAGAAACAACCGGCGGAGAACGCAGGCGCGGCAGAGCGGGCTCAAAAAAGATTCATAACTCCAGGAAATCAAGCAGAAACCCCAAAACACACAAAGCACGAAAGAGCTTGGCCCAGCCTGCTAAAAACAATACATCTCCTGGTAGAAGCCCTTCACTACCAATAGGACAAAATGGACACTCAATTAACGCTATTGGACACATTGGCCGTATTTGTGGTCGCCATTGACGGGAAGCTGGGCACGCTAAACATGCTTCTTCAAAACAAGCTTGATCAATCGCAAGATGCAAATAGGACCAACAGAGGTGGATGTGGATGCGGCCCAATTATTGATAAACTGGATCACTGACATAATATCGACTACAAAAATATAGGCATTTAAAATATCGACTCCAAAATATCGACTACAAAAATATCGAAGTCCTATCTACAAACAGGTAAGTACAAAAATATCGAATCAAAAATATCGTTTAAAAATATGTACTTTGTAAAAATATCGAATTTATTAAAATAATGTAAAATTAAAAAAAGAGAGCTACAGGGAGAAACACAGAGGGATTGTTTATTACATAGTAAAAAACAGAGAAGGTGTAATAGGGTGAAAGTGAGAAAAGTAAAATGACTAAAGGAGCGAAAGAATGGAAGAGAGAGGAAGAAGACTAAAGTAGAGATAGTGGGAGAATGTGAGTGGGTGTTGAAAGAAAAAGAAAGGACAGTAAAAAATGGAGAATGAAGGGTAGTGGCGGAACCGGGATAAATGAAGAACGGTGAAGGAGGGTGAGAAAAGACCAGTTAGTGTAAGTAAAGAGGGTGAAAGAGGGTGAAAAATTGAATTAGGATAAGACATGGGGAGTGACAAAGAGAAAGGACAAAGAGAGTAAAGGAAACAGTGCCTGAATGGGTTTGAGTGAAACAGCAAAGAAAGGTAAGTAATGCAGTGTGTGTGACTTACAGGGAATCAGTGGGTGTAGGTCGGGGTATGGGTGTGTAAGGTGTGTCTGTGGGTGTGGGTGTGTGGGGTGTTTCCTTGTGGGTGGAGGTGAGGGTGTGTGAGATATCTGTGAGGGGTCTTTGGGTGTGGGGGGTATGTGTGTGGGATGTATGTGTGTGTATGGAATGTGTGTGTGTGTGTGAAGAGTGTGTGTGGGGGTGTGTGGGTGTGTATGCGGTGTGTGTGTGGTGTGTGTGTGCTGTGTATGTCAGAGGTGTGTGTATGTGTTGGGAGGGGGATGAGGTGTGTGTGTAGGAGTGAAGTAAAAAATTAAGAAAAAGAGAATGAGTGAAGAAGGAAGGGAACAGAGAGTAAGTGAAGTAAAGAATGGGAACTGAAAGAAGTTGAATATGAGAGGGGAAATAGGGAAAGGGGAGTAAACATGGAGAATAAGGGAGGAAAGCGGAGTAAAGAAACAGGAGTGAGGTTCGTTGAGAAAATATTAGTGAGGTTAAAGCAAAGGGTGATGACAAACTACATTTTTTTAGTCACACTTACCATATAATTAATGTAAACTTAATTACGTGTTTTTACTACACTTTGTATCTGTGAAAGAGAGAAGAAAAAATAAGTTATAAATAGTAAAATATGTATTTTAAATTAAAAGATACAAATAAAGAGGTTAAAAATCATAACAGTGTATTTAGAAATAAAGTAGGAGTGAAGGACACAGAAAGGGAAATAAAGTAAGGTAGAAGGACAAAAAGAGAGAAAAAGAAATAGAAGAAGGGCAAATTACTAAGAGTAAGGAATATAGATTCACTGACAGAGAGGAACAGAAGAACAGAGAAATGAACTGAAGGTAAGAAAGATACTAAAACAATGTGAGTTAGCAAAACTAAATCAGGAAACAGTAGTAAGTAAAAAGATAATGACTGAGACAGAAAAGAGTCTAATTAAGGATGCATTTAGAAGAATGAGGAATAGAAGATAACTGAGAGTAAGTGAAGAACAGTCATAGAGTGAAGGGATGAAGGGAGAGAGGATAATATACAATGATTGAGGGAAATGGAGTGAGGGAGTTAGTAGACAGACACACTAAGGGAAAAACTGAGTGAGGTGGAGTACAATGAGTGAGAAAAGGAAATGAGTAAGGGAGCAAAAAAAGGAAAGAGCGGAGAAGACGACTAAAACAGTGGTACTGAGAGAAAATAATTTGGTGATGAAAGTAAAGAGAAGGACTTTGAAAGAAAGGAAATGAGGGATAGTAATGGAACCAGAGTAAAAGAAATGGGATGAAGAACGATGAGAGAGGAGCAGTGAAGTTGTTGTGAAAGAAATGATAGAAGGTAGATAAACACAAGTGAACATAACACAAGGAGAGTGAGGCACTGAGGACATAGAGGTAGTGAACGAAAAATAGAGAGAAGAGGTCAAAAGAAAGGAGCAAACAAAGATAAGCGAGGGAGAGTGGGTGATTTATAGTGATAGAGTGCGACAATACTGCTGAGTGAGTAAACAGGAATTACTAAAAGAGCAAAGGAGGAAAACACGGAAAAGGGAAGTAAAGCAGAGAGACTGAAAGCTGAAAAGTTATGCAAGGGAGAGAGGGGATGCAGACAGTTGAAATGAGAATGAGGGGTTGTCAAAGAAGTGGAGTAAAGGAACGGGGGTTACAGAGAGTGAGAGAAAAATAAATAACTGAAATATACTTAAAAATACTTAAATAACCTTAAAATTATTAAATAATTAATTTAAGTTGTAAAAAAATATATAATTTTATTTGTTGAAACATATATATTATATATTAACATATTATTATTAAAAAATATACAATATTATTACCATAGCATAGCAAAAGTGTTAAAATTACTATTCCCACTCCAACGAGTGCAACAGTAGGGAAAGCGTTGGATAGCGCAGCGGTAAAAATTACTATTCTGACTCCAAAGAGTCCAACAGTAGGGAAAGCGTTGGATAGCGTAGGGTTAAAAATTACTATTCCCACTCCAAAGAATGCAACAGTAGGGAAAGCGTTGGATAGCGTAGGGTTAAAAATTACTATTCCCACTCCAGTGAGTGCAACAGTAGGGAAAGCGTTGGATAGCATAGGGGTAAAAATTACTATTCCCACTCCAGTGAGTACAACAGTAGGGAAAGCGTTGGTTAGCGTAGGGGTAAAAATTACTATTCCCACTCCAAAGAGTGCAACAGTAGGGAAAGCGTTAGATAGCGTAGGGGTAAAAATTACTATTCACACTCCAGTGAGTGCAACAGTAGGGAAAGCGTTGGATAGCGTAGGGGTAAAAATTACTATTCCCACTCCAGTGGGTGCAACAGTAGGGAAAGCGTTGGATAGCGTAGGGGTAAAAATTACTATTCCAACTCCAAAGAGTGCCATAGTAGGGAAAGCGTTGGATAGCGTAGGGGTAAAAATTACTATTCCCACTCCAAAGAGTGCAACAGTAGGGAAAGCGTTGGATAGCGTAGGGGTTAAAATTACTATTCCCACTCCAAAGAGTGCAACAGTTGGGAAAGGATTGGATAGCGTAGGGGTTAAAATTACGATTCCCACTCCAAAGAGTGCAACAGTAGGGAAAGCGTTGGATAGCGTAGGGGTAAAAATTACTATTCCCACTCCAGAGAGTGCAACAGTAGGCAAAGTAAATACTTCATATATTATTTTAAAAAAATATAAATTAATATCTATAAAAAATTAATTAAAAGTAATTACCAATTTAATATAAGATAATAATTAATCAATTAAAATTACAAATTTAAATTAATTATTACAATTAGTTACCTATTAATAGAAATTAATTAAATTACAAATTAATTAATTAACAATTAAAAATTAATTAACAATTAAATAAAATTAAATAAAATTAAATACATTGAATTATTTAATTAATTATAAATAAATTACTTCCCACCCTATTCCCCTATAAACCCACAACCCGCTACAGAAAATAAATTAGTAAAATTAACATCATTAGCAATTAATCTATTAAATACAATTAATTGGCAATTAAAATTTAATTAATTACCCATAAAACATTAATTAACAATTAATTCTAAATAAATACCAATACATAATTTTACATATTTAATTAATTATAAATAAATTACTTCCCACCCAATTCCCCTTTAAACCCACAACCCGCTACAGAAAATAAATAAGTAAAATTAACATAATTAGCAATTAATCAATTAAATAAATTAATTGCCAATAAAAATTTAATTAATTACCAAATATAAATTAATTAACAATTAATTAAAAATGAATACCAATAAATAAATTTACATATTTAATTCATTATAATTCAATTACTTCCCACCCTATTCCCCTATAAACCCACAACCCGCTACAGAATTAAATTACGCAAAAATTAAAAAAACTAAATTCATTAATTAAAATAAATTATAACATAAATACACACTTTTCACACATATAATAACATAAACAACACTATAAAAAATTCGATATTATAAAAAATTCGATAATTTTAATAACCAATATTATATACTTCGATATTTTAACTTTCTATATTTTTAACATTCGATATTACATTACTTACCTTAAAAATGATATTTTTGATGTCTATATTCTGTCCATTCGATATTTTGTCCATTCTATATTTTAAACTCGATATTATGTCCATTCGATATTTTTTACTCGATATTTTGACTGTTTACCTGATAAACTGTCTTCACTCCCAACAATACTGAGCGATCTGTGCACACAGCTTAAAAGGTCTGCTCAGTGCCAACAAACCAATCCCTGCGACGGCCATTTTGGAGAAGAAACAAAAATCTCAAGGAACACAGAATTGCTGGGAACTAACAAAAAAGGATACTCCAAAACAAGAGTCCCCTTGTCCAATATATCCAAAAGTACAGTGGCCAGCGAATCTGGAACATCATATCCTCTACTTCCTGAAACCTTGGAAGAAGACAAAGCAGTCGCAAAAATGAACGCTAAACAAAGACGAGCAAAAAAACATAAAGGCAGAAAACAGAAAACACACTCGAACCGCGAAGGTTTTATGCATCTCTTTGGGAATACCCTTGCTGCAGAACAAAGCATACTCCAACCTGAGGGAGGCACTAGTACATCAGAGACTCCTGTAGAGGTAATAGCACCAACTCAAACCACCAACGGGAAGGGTAAAAAAAAAAACAAGAACTTGGAAACACTTGGACATATTATGTACGAAAATCCTGAAGCCGGATCACAAGACTCACGCCTCCAACCCTGCGGGGACAGTAAAGCAACTCTTGTACCCGATTCGAAATGGTCATCAAAAAGCAGCAAGATGTCTAGCACTAATTTCTCACAAATTATCAAGCAAGAACACATTCCGGGTAAAAGGCCTGGGAAAAACCCGGAACCAAAAAACCTAGGGAAGGGCAAAGGGCCGACAGACAGTCAACTATCTACTATTACTCAAGCGATACCGTCCGCACACATATGGGTGGATCAGATCGAAGAAGAACCAGCAACCACAATGACTGCGGATCTCACGTGCCACCCCCCTTGGCCCGGAGAGAATTACCAACTGGCTAAGCCACCTGCATCAAATCAGCACATATTTGGCCAAGTAACAAGAGACACTGCAGTCAATACTAACCAGGCCAAACCAACTGTAACATGATTAGCAGAGCATAAACCATCAAGCCAATCCTACAAAGAGAGTGGGATCATAAACGAACAAAGAAATGTAACAGGTGTCACATGGTTCAACCCGGATTACATCTCGCAAGGAAGGCATGATACACTTAACAGAGGTAACATCCTACGGTTGTTATCTCATATCCCCTCTCTGGTAGAATTGAAAAGCTCTGACCTGGTCTCTATCGAATTCATAGACGATGATGGTACAGGCAGAGAAAAAACGAAAGCGACCTGGGCCACTATAGCAATCGCTCAGAAAATACAAGCTGAAGCCGAGACTTTCAAAAATTGGGGGAAAGCAATAAAAGCATACACAAAGGCAAGATATCCAGAAATATTAATTCCGGTGGCAAAGGTGGAGGACCAGGTCATCGCAAAAAGCCCCAGAACTTCTGTTCTCAGAGGAGCGGCAGGGCCAGGTGGAACAAGCAACGACCAACAAACGGGCATCACTCGACGGATCCGAGATGAAAAAACATTACCGACTGGATTGTCAGACTTTAGATGGATAGCCAGAACAATAAATAACAACAAATGACAAACCGGCCCAAAGTCAAGTGAGTGCAATCATGACCTATTACGTATATGTTCGTGGAACATCAACGGCCTAGCCTCTAAAATATCTGACTCAGAGTTTATGGACTACATTAGAACTTTCGATGTAGTGGCACTACAAGAGACATGGCTTGTAGATCCCCCGCATCTTCAGATATAATTACGCTTCTTTACCGGTGTAAAAAGGATAGCCAAATAAGGGCGTCTACATGGCGGCATAGTAATATATGTATCAGCCACAAGCACCCTGACGGTAAAAGAAGTAGGACCAGCTTCTACAGCCTTGCTGGCAGTGAACTTTCCTTTGGCGCAACTAAAAACAGGTAATGCTGATACTGACTTTACTCTGATTAACGCCTATGTCCACCCCAGAAAGAAAACAAAGGCAGTTAAAGACCTATGCAACTACATGGAGGAGTGCATAAGGGAAAGACCTACAACAAACGTCATGCTCACTGGAGACTTCAATCTCAACCTCATGGGCATCTCGCAAGAAGACGAGATCCTAACTCAAAACTCAATTTGGGATATCCCACCACAAGGGAAGTCGCAAATACCCAAACAAACAAAACAAGGCAATCAGACTCTAGAAGAATTGGAACATTTCAACATCAGGGCTCTAAATGGAAGATTTGCCGGAGACAACCCTCCGGCCTCTATATTTCACTCAACAAGAGCAAGTAGCATATTAGACTACACTTTCATTTCACTACCATTATTTCAACACACACCCTCTTTTCGGATAGGTAAAAACACAGATAGCGATCATTGTCCTCAAGAAATCACTCTCGAAACCGTGAATCCCAAATTTGAGCTATCCAAGGGACCAAAAGAGTCGGTCCATACCGTTAATTTAAAAAAAAATCAAATACTCGGTAGCAACTGATGAAACTCTAATAGAAAGGGCAAAACAGCATTTTGGGGCTCGCACTGGATCAAGCGAAATTGTTAAATGGGAACCATTTACAAAAACCATGTCTATCTACACTACAAGACCCAAGCCACACGTAAAATCAGGCTGCGGCAGTTCGAGGAAATTTACTCGAGAGTATGAAGCAAAAATTAGAGGCACAAAAACATCAATTTACCGCACGATGAGAGAACTTCAACAGAAGCCCATGGACATAGTGGAGCATGACCACTTACGGAAACTAAAAGTAACATTGAAAAAACTAAAATGGGAAGCTAATTTATCCATGGAGGACAATTTGTGGGCAAGACTTCACTCTGATACCAAACAGAACGATGGGGCAAGGTTCTGGAAAACCAAAGACTCCTTCATAAGACCTATGCATTTTTTTAAAAATCTGTTTATTAGCAAAGTATTTAGAACAGTAACATGCATACAGTTCCACATATACGAGCTTAATATTAATCCAGATGATACATGCATGCGTTTGCTCAGAGCATATTAAGAAACATAACAAATCGATTTTTCATTTTGTACCAAACCAACAAACCCAGTTCACACCCGATCCCACCCTCCACCCCTAAGAAATCCCACCCGACACTCTCTCAATAGGCACATAATTGAATTATCGATAAGTGGGTCATTCCCAATGTATGAATACACAGTGTAAGTTGGACTCACAGGTATGGTGGGGTAGCATGATCGATGGGCCGGGGTTCCACGTACCCCATCGCAGTGCACCGCAGGCCGTGTCCGTGCATGGGAAAGTGAAGCAGGGCCCAGTGCTACCATAAGGGGATATTCACTGGTATCTCCGTCATCCTCGTCATTGCTAGCCTCAAATGCCCCCAACATTGTAAACCAATCCAGCGAGATTGGATTTTTCCCGAGACCCCTTCGTTCCTCTCTCTGTAGTGCTTCACCCTCCGCCTTGCCCCAGCGCACTACTTCCGCCCGCCACAGGTCAGGGTTAGGTGGTTTAGACGATTTCCATCTGATCGTGATAGCGCGCTTCGCCAGCAACAGGGCCATATCTGAGAAGCGCGTCGCCACGGTCCTGGTGCGTGTTGATGTCCCCAGCCCAAGTAGTGTATGTTCCAGTGTAGGGGGTCCGTGCAGAGTACCAGCCTGCTCAAGGGAGTCATGGACATTGGTCCAGAAATACCCTAGTTTAGGGCATTGCCACAGCATATGTACCAGTGATGCGTCGTCCGCATCGCATCGGGGGCAGTTGCTCTTGGCTGTAGGGAACATCACATGGAGGCGGTGTGGTGTCAGGTAGGCTCTATGTAGTAACATCAGTTGTATGAACTTGTATTTGGGGTTCCTAGCTACTTTTTTGGGGAACTGAAGTATGCGCTTCCACTCTGTGTCCCTCAGTGGCCTTCCCACATCTGCTTCCCATGCTGCTCGCAGTGGTGACAGTGTAAGTGCCCTCCCCGTTTTGATGCTAGCCGTGAGCCACCTGGTCAGATGGCCTCCCGTTCCCATGAGGTAGAGCATGGCGACGAGAGGGTTCGTTGCAGGCTCCCGCCCGTCAGGCGACCATTTGCGTGCGATATAATGGCGGAGACCGGCGTGCAGAAGAAAGGAGCCGTCGGGGATGCCCTGCCTGGTCCTGAAGTCCTCAAAAGATAACAGGTGCCCCTCCGCAAACAGGTCACCCACATGTGTGACACCTGCGTCATGCCAGGGCTCCAGTAAGGTCGCCGTGAGTGTGCCCGAGCCCAGAGGTATGCCCAACAGTGGGACTGTGGGGGCATAAGGTGTCCCAGGGGACGTGTACTTTAATGCCTTCCGCCAGTATGTTACCGCCAGCTTGAGAAGCGGCGGGGCGTTTCTAGGTAGATCCGAGCCAGGCAAGAGCAAGATGTGCACTCTCCCTTTAGCATGGTTGTCCTTCGAAACATTAATCTCATGAAGATTACGGCCCGCCACCCAGTAAGCTAGCCATTGTAACTGACACGCATAATTATATGCTCTGAAGTCCGGCAAGCCCATGCCTCCGGAGTCGGAGGGAAGCTGTAACTTGGCCAGACCTATGCGTCTGCGGTCAGGACCCCACACAAGTTCGGTGAGGAGGGAGTCGAGGGTCTTAAATGTCACAGCCGGGATCTGGAATGGCAGATTGGTGAAGTAGTAGATGAGACGGGGGAGCATCACCATCTTGGATATTGCCACCCTGCCGGGTATTGAGAGCGGCAATGTTAGCCAGAACTGAATTTGCGACTTCAGCGCTCTGATGGCCCTCCCTAGGTTGCCGTCTATCATCATGTCCGCTTCTCTGTATATCTGTATCCCAAGGTATCGGAAGGTGGTTTCCGCCATCTGGAATGTATGAGGGGCAAAAAGCAGGGGGGCCGACCCGTCCGTTGTTGCAAAGGTGAACCCATAGGACTTAGATTCACTGATGGTGAGGCCAGAGATCTCTCTGAAATCCTCAAAAACCTTGGAAACTGGACTCAAGTCGCCTCTCAGGTCACGAAGATATAATATAATATCATCTGCATACGCAGATACAATGTGTTCCGTACCATGCCGTCGAATGCCATAGTGGGGGGCCAGCGACCTAAGCCTGCAGAGCAACGGTTCTAGGGCAAGGACGAAAAGGAGAGGGGAGAGCGGGCAGCCCTGCCTGGTGCCTCTTGCTATGGCTATGGGACCTGAAATTTGATGGGAGGTGCGCACCCTGGCCGTGGGGATGGTATACAGTAATCTGACCCAAGCGAGAAATTCGGGCGGTATCCCGAAGTTTGACAGGGTGGAGAACATATAGTCCCACCTCAGTGAATCGAACGCTTGTTTTAAGTCCAGAGATATGCAGCCCTCGGAGTCCGTGTCCACATCATCTCCGAGCATGAGCTGGGCTAAGCGCCTAAGGTTCATGGCTGTATTACGGCCTAGTACAAAACCACACTGATCCGGGTGGACCAGCTTTGGCACATACTGAACGAGCCTCGACGCCAGCACTTTGCTCAATATTTTAGAATCAGTATTGAGAAGGGACAGGGGTCTGTAATCAGCCATCTGTAGTCCATCCTTGGCCGGTTTCAGGAGGGACGTGATCAATGCTTGCATGGATGATTGCGGTAGAGAGGATGTACGTAGGGCCTCTAGATAAACCGTGTGTAACCGTGGTGCCAGGACATCTATATATGTCGCGTAAAATTCAGCTGGAAGGCCATCCGTGCCGGGGGTCTTTCCCTTTGGAAGGGCTCGTATCGCCTGTCTAATTTCCGCCACTGAAATAGTACGCTTCAAGTCTTTGTTCTGGCTGGCAGTAAGTTGCGGGAGATCCAGACCCTCCATGAAGGCCGCAAGTGCTGGTTCTGATAAGGGCTGTGGGGGACCGTATAGCGTGGTGTAATAATCCTTGAATGCCGTATTAATCCCTATTTGGGTGGTAGCCGAGCGGCCAGATTGGTCCAGGACCCTCAAAATGGGATGGCTTATTGGGGAGTCCCGTAGTAGGCGGGCTAGTAGTGTACCGGCTCGGTCTGCCTGTGTATGTTGCCTATTCGTGTATTCCCCATAGTCTATAAGCCGCAGGTCTTCCAGTAGCTCCGCGTGTCTAATATGTGCCTCTTGCAGCGGTGTAAAGGGAGCATTTGTGCCCGCTGCTTCATTCTCTAGGGACGCGAGTGAGCCCTCCACCTCCCGTCTCCTTCCCACCCTAGTGGTCATAGCAGCCCCCCTAAGACAGACTTTGAAAGTGTCCCATTCTATCTGCCGGGAGCTGGCCGTGTTTGCATTCGTGGAGAAGTAGGTGTCAATAGTGTCGGACAGGGAGGACCGGAAGACCGAATCCTCGAGGAGATCAGGAGACAGTCGCCAAGTCGGTATGGGAGCCAGCCTCCTACCCCACTGCCATGTAATCTCCACGGGGTTGTGATCCGATAGGGTTTTCCCCATGTGCTGGGTCTGGACAATCAGTGCCATAAGGGAACGGGAGCAGAAAACATGGTCAATTCTGGTATGAAGCTGATGGGGGGGAGAAAAAGGTGTATTCCCTTTCCAGAGGGTGCATGCTGCGCCACACATCTGCCAAATCCCAGCCTTCAGCCCAACTCGCAAGCGCATCTGCCTGTTTCCTGCTCTCGTATAAGACCTATGCATAATGGGGTTTCATCCAATATCACAGAAGAAAAATGGGCAAGTTATCTTGGAACCCACTTTAATCAGGTCACTGGAAAAAAAACAGGCGTTAATATCGGACCGTGAGATGGATACTTGTAAAAAATTCAAAGTACAATCACCCCAAATGCACATTAGCATCCAAGATGGTCAGAAATCGATTTTAAATTATGATTTGTCGAACTTACAAAACACTATCAAACACCAAATTAAAAAAGGAAGAAGTGAGGGAGCTCCATGACCAAATGGAATCCCGCCAAACCTATACAAACAAGATGTGAAAGGCTGGGCAGCAGCTCTCGAACCCCTTTTTTTGGAGATAAGACATTACAACATCCGGCCAGGCTCCTGGAAGGGCTCTATCATTTCTCCAATTTTTAAGGCAGGGGACAAGGCCTCACCTCAAAACTATCGATTTGTGGCCTTAATTTATAATGAGGCAAAGTATTTTGCAGGCATACTCCTGGAGGAGTTGTTGGCATGGGCCACAGAGAAATCCCTAATTCCGGTCAACCAGACAGGCTTTGCCAAATCAGTAGGCACAATGACCAATATTCTAACTATGGGTATGCTCATAGATAAGGCAGAATTAAACAAAATGCCCATCCACTTTTGTTTCATAGACTATAAGGCCGTCTTTGATCACATAAATCGGAATATTTTATGGTCGAAACTGAATGGCTGGGGGATACCGAGACCTCTGCTGGATCTGCTGATCAACCTTCATACAGGGACCTGGGTACAGATAAAGGTGGAGGATGGATCAGTTCTGTCAAGGCGTATACAGACCAACAAGGGCCTCAAACAGGGCTGCGTCCTGGCCCCCACTCTCTTCAACCTGTTCTTAGGCGACCTTGTACCGATCCTAAACAGCTGCAATTCCCACGCTCCCAAATTAGGAGGGCTCCAACTACCCTGTCTTCTATATGCAGACGATATAGTCTTAATAAGCCACACAAAGGTAGGGCTTCAACATCTTGTGAATGCAACACATAGCTACTCAAAAGCAAATGAACTGACAATAAATCTGGAGAAAACTCAGTCGATGACCATCAGTAAGAACAAAAGAAAATCTATATCGTGGTTCTGGAACAACACACGAATTGAAGACAAGCCAATGTACAAATACTTAGGAGTAAAGATTGATAACAGCGGGCAGTTTACCGCTCAGAGAATGAGCATCAAAGGAAAAGGGCTTGCTTTGGCAATCTCTTTAAAAACATTAAACAGCAAACTCTCTGGACCCTCTCTTTTACCTCTGGCACAAGTAATCCGTGCCAAACTTCTGCCAACAATTACCTACGGGAGCGAGGTACTTATAGGCAGAGATGCTAAGATCCTTGACAATACAATTATAGCTGCCTACAGAATCATTTTTAGCCTGCATAAGCGAACTTCACCAGCACAAATCAGGCTAGAGTTCGGTATCTAACAACAGCTCCTGGCAAGACAGGGGGCCTATATTTCAGCCTGGGACAAAGTGAGGAAATCCAAACAAGGAACTCTAAACGAGCACATATGGATGGAGCTAGAGCAACACCCATCCTCACCAGCAGCCAAGTACCTTACGAGCAGCCTGGCAAATACGGTATTAAAGCAGCTTTGGGACACCCCAGCAAATCATACAACATTTAAAAATCTGGTCAAGAAATCCATCAAACAACTATCGTGGGTTCAAGATAAGGCAGCCCTTTCAAAAAGAACGCATGGCTGGATGACCCTGAACTCTTACTCAACAAAAGCACCACAGAGCTACTTTGGTGTGGGTTATGCCAAACCCGTAAAAATGTGTTTCTTAAAGTATAGGTTGGGCTTGCTACCCTGCACTCAAAACTTTCCACGCTGGCTAAAAGTCAAAGCAGGCGCCCTCTGTCGGTTATGCGGCCTAGCGCAAGAGGACATGCTGCACTTGCTATGTTCCTGCCAGAAACTGATATATGAACGGAAATATCTGCTGACACATCACTTCAATCGATGAGGGATACGCACACAAAGGAATGCAGTTCTTGCCTGTTTTGCATCCCAGGACCCCCAGCTGAACTGTAGTTTTGTGAAATTTATGAAGGCAGTGGAAAAGAAGATGCCAAAAACGAATCTCTAAAGGTTTCGATATAGTTTGACAAAACATAACAGCACCCATCGTCATGGCTGACTTAAAGAGAAAAATGAGGATACCGGGAAAGCAACAATATTTTATAAAACAAAACTGAATCAAATTTTTAAAAGACTAATCTAACAGGATGAAATTTTGTGCCTAAATGAATCGAGGAACTGTGATTGTGTTTTACTGATTTTATCAAGCATGTAGTTTAAAAAAATCTTCTTTTACTTTGTTTTGTATTGCATTGGTTTTAAGTAACTATGGTAAATAAAATTACTTACTTACTTACTTACTTACTGAAGCAGTAAGTATCCCTACCAATCACCTGGGGTCTGTTAGTTTGCTCCCTTTGTCATTGCCATTCTTCATGCATGCACATTCTCTCGGACGATGGGGCCTTAAAGCCAGCACGGCCGTCTTTGAAGTGTGGGGTGGGGATCGAGCCTCGGCAGCATCCTGTGATCCTGGGCAAATCGTAATACCCCGTGCCTACAAAAAATGAATGTGCCCATCTGTAACATATCGGGTGCTCATGTAAAGCGCTCCAATACCTTTTCAAGTCCCGTTCCCACTATATAAATGTGCAAAACTTTAAAAAATAAGCGGACAAATGCCCTGCTGGGACCGATGATGTCCGAGCCCCAAGGTGCAAGGGGCCTCATTTATGAAAAGTGACGTATCGATGCGTGAAAACAGCGATGCGTCACTTTTCACTGCGCCCTCCTTGCAACACCAATGATGCATCATATTTACAGTATGACGCATCCTTGCGCAAGGAGTTACAGATACGTCAGTATTTCTGACGTATCTGTATGGCGCAAAAGTGACGCATTGCTGGAGTGTGCCACAAAAGCGACGCAACTCCAGCAATGTGTCCTTTCACATGGGGCAGGCACCATGTGAAAGGGCCTGCGTCAGTGTTAGGCAGGCGTAAGAAATTGACGAATATGTGTCCTAGAAGTGGCGCAGTGAAATCTCATAGATTTCACTGCGTCACTTCCATGACCCTTTCTTGCGCCAGAATGCCCCCGTTGCATACATTATACCTGGCGCAAGTATAATGTGGCGCAGGGGTTTACAAATTGACACATCTACCTAGATGCGTCACTTTGTAAATATGGCGCAACAAGGCACATTTTTTACGCCACTGGTGTGTCACAAAAAGAGACGCACCGGCGGCGTAAAAGTGACGCACAGCCTCATAAATGAGGCCCAAGGTGACTTGCAAGCACGCAAAGTACATATAGAAATGCTCTCTGAAAAGCATTTTATGTATTGTTTATCTCTGGGTTTAACCAAATTGTACAATTCGGGGGTGGTTACACAACAGGAGCCATTGTATCATAGCAGTTAGTCACTGACCCTTATTCCGGAGGTTTCTTGTTCAAATCTGGATTCTTCCAATTTGCGGCTTCTGAGGTACAATAAAACGGAACTCATTATTTTAAAAGTGGAAAACAATGATGCGTGTGGTTCTTGTGAGAGAATCTCCATGTCGTCTTTCACGAACTCCAGGCAACAGCTGGGCAGACAGACTGCATGTGGAGATTAAAAAATAGGATGAGAGTTCCGGGAACCAATTAATTAACGATAACTGATATAGTAATGCAACGTTAAAAGAATACCTGGATTTTGCTCAAAACCCAGAGTATTTGTTTCCCTATCAGGCAGAGGGCTTGCCATCTACAAATCGTGGGCCGCTAGCATGTAGCTCACTCTCCGGTGTCCTCAGGTTAATTTTCAAAACAGTATTTAACGCATTAAACCAGTACAAGGCCTAAGTACGCAGAGATGGCATGTGGGGGACGTGGTGCCTCTCCCAGAAAATGGAACCCAAGGGGGGCGGGAGAGGAGACGCGTCTACTATCATGGCGAATATGCTGTGAGAAAAGGTCCTGCATATGATACAAGCCTACTGTGACCAAATCTGATGATAATATGCAATAGGGGCCCGTTCTACCTTATGGTGGCCTAGTTTGACCGAATCTGATGATAACCTGAAATGGGGACCCGTTATCACTTATGGTGGCAATTATGCTTGTTTTTTTATCATGGTCTGGGACTGCCGGCCACCTCCCCCCTTAACACACTGACTGAGTTACCTAATTCAACCAGTCAACACATGGGGTCTTTGGAAGTCAGGGGGTACAGGGCCCCCCCCTGGCCGTATTTATTAAAATATAAAAACAAATCAAAAATTTTAATAAAATAAACATTTCTGACAATTATTAAAAATGCACATTTCAGAACATTAGATTGACATCCGTTTCGACATGGTATGATGGGCTAACCTTAACAAATATCTAGTACAGCGTGTTTCCTAACCGAATCTAACATCCTGAAAATTAAAATGCATTCTAATAATAAAGTCGTACGGCAAGGTCGCCAACCGGTGTCAGATCCTTTTACAGCTGCGCTCTCACGTTCGAAATGCGCATGCGCAACCCAGGGCACGTTTCACCCACGTGCGCTCCCTGAACTCCATTTAACCATAACAGGAGGGCCCAGACACTCGCGCACCTTAGTGACGTCATAGTGTTGTGAGGGGTGGCTACCAGCCTGAGGAAAGCGTAGACTCCCTCCCCCGCACCCTTTAAAATACTGGATATCATATCCTGCCCCTGAAGTTCTGAGAGAGACCAATGGCCCCTCCCGCGGGCGGCCCCTTTCGTGAATGGGCCCGCCCCCCCGTAAGGACCTTAAAATGCTGCTCACCGATTAATGACCTTACCGCCACAGGCCAGGTAGTTGACCGACTATCTGGCCCCCCCCCCAGAAAACACCCCTTGTAGAAAGGTCATACTCTCCCTGCAAAAACTTCCACCCATGCCAGGATATTTCTTATAAAAAGGGCATTCCCCTCCTCTGTTAAGTGGACCCCGTCCCGCAGGTAGAAGTGCTCTCCCCAGATGCAACCATGAGGAATGGTCTGTAAGACCGGAGTTCTAAATAACTTGTCCAGCTTGTTGTTGACCCTCTTTAACGAGTTATTCAATGCGCTGACTGAGTCCCCCCCTCTCCATTGCATTCTCGGTATCAGCTGTGACCATACCACCACACTACCCGGTAACCGCTTCGCTAGCCACCCTGCTGCTGATATAATCTCTTCCAGGAGGACCCTTCTACCCAAACCTGTCAGATCATTCCCCCCTAGATGAAGGATCACCGCCGAGGGAGGTGTAGTATGTCGTGCTAATAAGTCCGACATATAGTCCCTGAACTGATTGAGGCGGAGCCCCCCCCTGCCATGGAAGGAGACCGTGCACCCCCTGCTCTCCACCCTCTGTTTACCTGATCCTGCAAGAAAAATAGGATTAGCACGCTTGACATACGAATGCCCCACTACCCAAACTACCACTTTCTTCTGCCTGTCCTCCTGGTTCCTCCGTGATGTAGATAAGTTGCCTTGATGATCCGTGGGTAGTTTCCGTCCTGCGTCACAGGCCCGAGAAACTGTAAATAACCAGAAAAACAGCAGGTGTTAGAAATACTCCACATGGCGACAGCTCTCACAACATGTGCAACCGCACGTAACGTTTATAGGCACTTGAGGACCATCTCCCAATCCTTTGCACACTAGTTGTGGTCAAACCCCTGGCCGTTGCTTCTGTGGCTGCCCCTATCCGGAAGGAGTGGGTCCCAAACTCTTTGTGGTTATAACCAGCCCTTGCCATACTCATGGCTAGTACCCTCTGAAACTGAAATCTGGTCAAAGGGGTCCCATCCCCATGCATTAGCAGTGACCCCCCACACTCCTGCGCCCGCTGTCTTAACAGTACCTCCACATGTGTCACCGGGCAGCAGGGATTGTTCCTTGCACGATGTAACGCCAGGCTTTGACCCCTAGCTTCCTGATCGGTTTTGGATTTCCTGATTATAATCACATAGTGTCGCCCTTTATGCTGACATCCTGCAGCTGAAGGCCGCCTACCTTATCACCTTTATTGGCCGCCACCAGTTCGCCCACCCTAAATGCCCCATAAAAGGCTAACGAGAATGCGGCTTAAAAGAGGCCCACCTCGGACGTAGAACTACATGTGTCCGGTAGGGCGAGGAGAACTGCTGATCAGCGTTCAAAACCTATTGGTTTCCTAGAATCTGTGGAAGGTGGCTGCATGCGCCGCCATCCCTTCAACGCCTTCTGAGCTAGGAAGCTGTTCGTAGGGTCCCTCCCCCCTTTTGCACGTGCAAAAAAGGAGATAGCCGCCTTGTGCCTGTTGGCTGTCGCCGCCGTGCGCCCTTCTCTGTGTAAGGTGCCTATGTACCCATTGAAGCTAGCTTCCAGCGTCCACCTACTCTCCCAGCCCTGGCCAGAAAGTGACAGTAAGACCTGAACGCCCCTTCGTATGCCGTCCTTGTCTTGGGTGCTAGGCTGGCTGCCACGAGGTCATGTAGTTGGGGGCACCAATTTGCCAGAGAGTCGACAGGAAGTGGGCCGGGGTTGTCTCTGCCTCCGGCAAGTGATCCCTGAAAACCTGCATCTTAAAGCGAGAAAGGGCATCAGCTGCATTGTTTAACACCCCCGGGACATGTTTCGCCCTGAAAAGTATATTCAATGACATGCAACACAGCACAATCTCTTTGATCAGGCGTAGTATGAATGGACACCTTGCAGCTTGTTGGTTGATGCATTCCACCACTGTCATATTGTCTGACCAGAAGATTACAGATCGGTTGGCCAAATCCTCCGGCCACACTTTCAGTGCCACCCAGATTGGGAAGAGCTCGAGGAAACCAATGTTCACCGTCAGCCCGCTCTCCTCCCACCAGGCGGGCCACTTCTGTGCCACCCACTGCCTGCCAAGGATTGCGCCAAACCCTACACTGCCTGCCGCATCAGTCCACAAACCAAGGTCCTCCGAGGACAGCGTGGGTGCACCCCACAGCACTCTGCCATTGAAGTCCTCCAGGAATGCGATCCATATCCGCATATCCTGGCGAACCTCAGCAGATAGCCGTGTCCGGTGATGTTTCTCCCGAAGACCCCTCATGGCCTGTGCAATTGAGCGTGAAAAGGGGCGTGCCATGGGAATTACTCTTAACGCAAAGTTTAACTGGCCCACTGTCTGCTGCAACATTTGTAGAGTCACTTTCTTAGCTTGTAGGCATAGCCCTAATGCATTCTTGAATCTTTGTATCTTTTCCTTTGGTAATCTAAAACAGCCCTCCATTGAATCTAGTTCAATGCCTAAAAATTCCAAGCATGTTACTGGCCCGACTGTCTTCCCCTGTGCCAACGGTACCCCGAAAGAGCGCATGAGCACGCAAAATTCCTGCAATGCTGATGCACACTCCCGTGAACCCGCCGGACCCAGGAAAAGAAAATCATCCAGGTAGTGCATGACCCACTAGTGACCCGTACATTGTCTGAGGGCCCATTCCAAGAAAGAGCTGAACTGCTCAAAATATGCACATGAAATTGAACAACCCATGGGCATACACTTATCCATGTAGTACTTCCCTTCGAAAGAGAAACCTAGAAGGTGCTGGTCTTCTGGGTGAACAGGGAGCAATCTAAAGGCTGACTCGATGTCTGATTTAGCCATCAGTGTTCCCGCGCCCAAGCCCCTCAGCATGTCGGCTGCCTGATCGAAGGACGCATATTTAACACTGCAAACTGATTCATCGATAGCATCATTCAAGGATATACCCTTAGGTGCAGACAAGTTGTGGATGAGCCTATATTCCCCTTTCTCCTTCTTTGGAACCACCCCCAAAGGGGAGCATACAAAATTCTGAGTGGGAATGGCATGAAAAGGTCCCGCTACCCTACCTAAACGCACCTCTTTTCCTATTTTTGTCGCCACCAGCGTGGGATTGGAAAGAACTGACAGCTGATTTCTGCACTGTGGTGTCCCGACATAACCCCCAGCAGGAATTCGGAAACCATGTGTGAAACCTTCTTGCAACAATCTAGCAGAAGTGTGATTAGGGTACCTATTCAACCAGGGGATCATAGCTGACAACTGAATGGGTGAATGTGCTATAATGGGATGGATCTTACTATTCAGGTTTCTTCCTACCCCTATTACCCGCTCCACTGCCTTTATTTCGGCATGTCGTCTCTGGGTGGGAAGGGTGCCCGCATCGGTTGCACGCGTGCCTGAACTTACAAGTGCCCGGTGCCCTGTGGCATGTCCGTCTGTTGAAGTCCCAACATACCCCTTTCGCACTTCCATTGCCTCTCTGTTTTTGGCCTGTCTCCCCACCCTGTGCTGATCGAAAGGGCTGCTGGAATGGCTGTTGTGGCCTGGGGGAGTAACCTTTGTTCCCGGTAGTGCTAGTGCTTGCGCCCTGACCCTTCTCAAATTGCGAATGCCACGAAATAGAATCCACCTTGTCCCATGTCAAAGACTTATCGAATTCTTTAGACTTTCTGAAAGCTATATCATATTCTTTCCAGACATCCCCCACATGATTCTCATGGTACATTGTGATTCTACTCTGATAGCAATTCATAGCTGGTTGCATTCCCGGAAAGCGTTCGCCAATTACTGCACCGTACACCGCAAAGGCCCTCACCCAGTTGATGATGGTTTCTTCGACCCTAAATTTGTACAATTTTGCTCTCCATTCACTAGGCAACAACATATCCTTCTGTGATTTAGCATACTCCCATTCCCTGTTATCTATCAGTAATGGAAAAATATTAACATATTTGTCAGCCCATATCATTTCTTTCACACTTTGTGACACATGTTGCGCTAAGCATTCCCCCCTGGAGGGCATTGTGCCCTCGCCCAGCAATGGCAGGGCAATCTCCTTACCATTGTCGTTGGGTCGCGTCGCTTCGCCGCTCTTGGCAGCACCACCATCATTCGTAGGACCTGTTTGGGGAGAAACTGGTGCGGGTGGCGTGCCTCCCCGACCACTAGCCAACAATATCTGGGTAACCAATGTTTGCTGCTCTGCCGTGAGGTTAGTGTTGGCCGGCAGCGCCCCCCCCCCCCCCTAACCAGGGCAGGACAGCTGCTATCTGGGCTGCCATTTCTGTCGGCACTGAACCCGACGCGGGCAGAGGGTTAGGGACCGCATTTGGTACCGGGCCCCCCACGGGAACAGGAATGGGTGGCGGGGCCACTGGTGCCGCCACTGGAATGGCCGGCAATACTGGCACTGCCACTGGCAGCTGAGGTGGCGGGATAGGTGCAGCTGGGGTTACATTGGGAGTTGGGCTCCGTGAACGACCCCCCACCCTCTTAGTTCCTGCCCGCTTGCGCGGAGTCTCAAACACACCCCTCGGTTTGGGCGGTACTATTGTCCGCTTAGGTCTACCAGATGGACCGGCCTGAGCATCTACCTTCGCTTCCAGTTCCGCTACGGTCCTACCTATTTTATCAACCTTGCCCAGTCGTTTATCCATTGCAGACATTCTGCGCATCATTTTTTGAAACATTAAACCCACGTTCGCATTCCCATGCCCCCTTCTTGCAGACATACTTATGAGCACACCGTGCTCCGTACCTGACCCAGTTGAAGGCGCCCGAGCTGGACTACACGGACCAAGGTCCTAGACTTGTTTTCCTGAAAATAGAAAGTACGTTAAATTCCAGTTGTGGCTATTTATGTAAGGGAAACTTCTCTTCCCAGCTTTAACCGAACTTATTGACTGGACTGTCCCCGCACTGTTGAAGTTTTTTTAGTGCTTGAGACCAAATGAACCACCTTTGAAAGACACACTACAGATCACGTACTTTATTAATTGTAGACTAAGTTAAGCCCTTATAAAATCAAACGAAATTTTTTAACCATTCCTTGTGTGCCTTTTAATTGTAACTAAGTCAAGCCCTTATATGTGAAAGACAATTAAATAAAACCACCTTTCTAAGAAACACAACCGATCTTAAACTTGTTTAAAAACTGTATCAGCGAACTTTTCATATCACCAGTTGCATTACATAGAGACACTTTGATATGAGAAAATTAAACACAAATCAACCTCCAAGGTACGTTAAAATTCTTAAAATAAACAGGAAAGGGCACCTTCACTATGTTAATTAAGCTCTAGTACTTTATGTCACAATTCGCTTTCAATGAAAAAACATTTTTGGTCTCCCATCCGCCCTCTGCCCTGGCTGTCCCTGCTTAACTTCATTTCCGCTCTGCCACTAGTTGCGCAGGAAAACAGAGGCGAGCCTGGCCCGCGCTTGTGGGATGTAAACAACAAACCAATTGAACACTCCCCCACAAAACGCTGAGCTCACGCGACTCTCTTCAGCTGGCTTTTAAATTGGTACACACAGGAATTTTAGCGCAAAGTAAGCAGCTCGATTATATTCCGTGGATAACTAATACCTTGCACGTTGTTGTGGGCACTTTAAATACCGGCTTTTCTCCGCACGTTCGCTAAGCCGCTATCCAACCGCCCACCCGCCCCGCAAAATACCTCGTGTCCTGATGCTCCCCGTCGACCGGTAACCACTGCACGGCAATGCGCTCGCTGGATCTCCTCGCTCGCTTTGTCCCGGCAAAATTCTCCCTGCTCCGCCTCAGTTGTGTCCGACAGGGAAGCCGCTGGCCTGAGATCCACGACAAAAAACACTGCAGTCCTCCGTAGGTCGGATTCCTCAAATCTCCTCGCCCTGCGAATCCTCCCGTTCAGCTTCTACAAACGCGTCGCATAAGCTCCAGGAAAACCCCCGCAGTCCTCCGCAGCGACGAAGCAACCTGGAATGAAAAGAAAGAAAATTACACAGCCCCACGGTGGGGCGAGGAGCGAGCCTGGGAGCGCGGGCACAAAGAGGCCGCTTCCCGCGCTCCCTAGGCTTTTAACCCTTTCGCCGCCGCGGCCCCGCCCCCTCACCCCGGAAGTGTACAACTACTTCCGGGGCGAGGGCGGGGGGCAAGCGACCACGAAAGGAACGGGGTGTGGGAGGGGCCGGGCCCCGCCATGCCTGCGTGGGGGCCGATTGGCCCCCCCTTCTCTTTCCAAGGGGCTCCTTGGAATCATTTCGGCACAGTACCATTCCATCTGCTGCGCTAGGGATATCTTCTCCCTCTGTTGGTCGATTGTATTATCGGTATCTAATACAGACTATATTAATTTTAAAGCTACCCCGCTGCTTGGCTTTTACGACCAATGTGCCCCTAAGCGGCTCTTCTACCACCCAGAGCTGCCTAAACCGGAGTAGGTTTGGGAAAGTGCAGGGATGCGATGTGGCAGAATTCCTGGAGGATCGTGACAGTTTCTCTGTTTGTTTGAAACCGGCATTAGTCAGGATATGAGGGGGTGAGCTTGGGTTAAATAACCAACTGAATCACGCAATAGAAAGTGTATGACTGCAGTAAATTTGTGAGGGGTCAAAGTATGGGCTCATGTGGAGGTACCAAGACATTTTATGTGGGTAGCACCTAGTTGCGTCATTGCAGATAGGGGGTATCCTTACAAAATTGGCCACAGGTTTGTGGCTCCTTATTCTGTGCCGCTCCATTAGCAATGCAGTTGTAGGTAGGCCCGCACCTTTTAAAAAAATGACCCCGTCACGATACTCAAATAATTGGGCAGTTAGATAGACAGGGCCCACTACCGGGATCAGCGCATAGCTGCAGGGCTGGTCCGATGACACAGCAACATGGCACATGAAATGAAGGGCAACTCCCAACCGCCGGTTACCTTCTATATAGCTACACACCATCTTCTCACACTGTCACTTGCTCTAAGTGCTACACCACGTGATAGGAGTATCACCTTCCTTTCACTGGGATTAGCCTTCTTTGTTGCAGTAGGGCTTGAGTTGCGGTGGGTGTCGTTTATAAGGGGAGTACAGCCTCATGCGGTAAACAATGGAGCCGGCATGTGAACTCTCTCCGTGTGTTCCAAATGCTAAGAGCACTAATCAAGTGTGTTTGTGTTTAATTTTCATGGCATTGATCTACGACCGTGACTGCAAGATGTTTGCAGGAAGTTGGAGCTGAAGATTCAGAACAAGTATGGCAAGCAGAGGCATCAAGTGTGGTGGGCGATCAAGGAGAAGCTCCAAGGTGCCAGCATGCATGGGTAAGATGTTGCGGCCCATGCACTGTCTTCCATCTGGTGTAGATAAGGCAACCAGAATTGTCATCATTGTCCACTGTGATACAAGTGTACATTAGGGGTGGGCAGAAGTCGCATAAGGGACTTTCGTGAAGATGCACGGAGATTGAAGCAATCTCCGTGCCTCTCCGCATATTTCCGTTACACGAAGCCCGCCCGCCGCCCGCTTCCCGCCCGCCTCTCGCCCACCTTATTAAATTATATTTAAAAGCTTAAAATGCGGGAGCCTGCGCATGCACATTTCTCGCCAGGACTGCGCATGCACAGGTTCCCGCACATGCGTGGTTTCCAGATGAAGCCGCAATGGGGAAGGATACGGCCGCAATAAGGAATGTTTTATTTAAATTTCATTTTAGGCTTTTGTTTTAAGTATAATTTAATACAGAGGGCGGGAGGCGGGCGGGCGGAAAGCAGGTGGTGGGCAGCTGGCAGGCGGCCAGCTTCCGTTCTGCCCCCCGAATGTGCGGAGATTTGCCTCAAATCTCCGCCTTCTTTGTGCAAGTGCGGAAGGGCAAATCTCCACACATTCCGTAGGCGGAACGGAGATGTCCGCCCACCCCTAGTGTACATGTCTTGCTGGCATGACCAAACTTAGGGGCCACATACAGCTGCACCACCTCAGCGGCCTTTTTTGAACTGGTATCTGCTATTAGGCAATATCTTACTGGACTTGTACACATGAGTGCCATCCTGGCGGGTGCTGCGCGGCATTTGGGATGCTCCCTGGTATGGGTTTTTTCCTGCGGTAGGGATCCGGAAGCAAGGAAGCAAGCAGGTAGTTACAAGGGTGAGATTGGTTCACAAGGAGCTTATCACCAATCCCATTGACCAGGTGTGCAGTTTTGTTCACATTCCTTGGCTGTGTTTATATGAGATCCTGGGGAGATCTTGTGGGGCACCCCTCCTTTTTTTAGACTCCCAAAATGCTTTCATTTTTCTATGATTGGCCATCTATTGCAGTATGGCACTAACTCTGTTGTGTTTGGTGCAGTTACACTAGCAATAAGTCTCCTGTCTGGTGCAACTGGTGTCTATCAATTGAAGCCATTTAATGGCTCTCAGATAGTCTAAATAACTGGACCTCACTGCTGTAGCCACATACTTTCCTAACGCTGCTATGATGGCTGTGAGTCCCTCAATGCGGATCAGGCGTCTAACCAGCTCCCAGATAGTCGGTTAATCTCCTTTTAGTTTAGCCCAAGGTTAAGTGGATGGGTCTACAGCTGGTACAGAAGTCCCATAAGGTAGCCAGCTCCTGCCCTGCCATAAAAAAGACAGTAGGTCTGAAACTAGTATTTGATAGATGCACCCCAAGCAGGTTCCGAGACATAGTTTGTTACCGGTATATCATCCGCCGTGGATGGAGTGTTAGAAGATATCACTCCTTAGGGGAGGCTTTGGCAATTGACTGCCTTGGGCACGGCGTAGGTCAAGTATATCAGATCTCTCCTGTGTAGGGTGTAGGGTGGCATGTGCCAGGCAATATTTTGGTACCAGCCAGTTGGAGAAAAAATGTACAGTGGCTCCAACGTATTCTGCAATACTTTGGGGCAGCATTTTCCTAATTCAGCCTCTTCAGGTTCAGGTCTCCCCTCAACACCTTGCTTGCCATTTTAAAGTAAAGGTCTGCACAAGGCAACCCTGTTCCCTGGAGAGGCCTGCGGTGGCGCGTGCCATACAGCACCTGGAACAGTGATTTGGACAGGTTTATTTCGAGTAACTTCAGGCAGGCCTTCCTTCCTGAAGATAAAGATAACTATTATCACATGAAGTAATTCGGCACAATAAATGCATAGTCAAGCCTCACTGGGCCTAGATCTACTGTTCTAGGGTGTACGCCTAGAAATAATTTTTGCCATTGGCAAGGACAAATGTTAAGAGGTGGACAGTGTTACAAGCCGCAATTCTTTCCCCAGGGACAGATGCTCGGGCTGCAAGCTACTTATGGCTACCTAGTGGGTAACGAGATAGGTGAACTGGGCTGGGAAGTGCGTAGTGGAGACGTTACGTGCAGAGGGAAGGCGATTAGCAAAGGATGCCCTGAGGCACCGATAGTAGGGTCACACATGTGTCCAAGATTCCACTAAAAGGGGAAGATTTCACTGAAAAGGGGGGTGTCTGTATGGGCCTTTAAATCACCCATTGAAAAGAATTATTAACTGGTTGGTTAAATTATTCGGGACCCCAACGTTGTGGACAATAGGTCATGGGGTGCATCCAGTGCGAGTTTTTTGTTACTGCAAGATGACATGCACCACTCTAGACGCCGGGAACAGCTGTGACGGGCACTGACGTGGAGCCTGAGGAGACGCTGCATATTCTGGCCCAGACGATCGTGCTTGAACCGGATGCAACTATGGGACTTGTGAGGCCTACTGCAACGTGGTGAGCCGGGGACTCGAGTTTGACGGCTGCTTGGGACCCGGTGGTTTGAGGGAACAGCAGGACGTGCCTGTAAGCTTTACACCATATCATGACTGGCTCTCCTGGATTATAATAAAACACTGGGGTTCAGCAATACAATTGATTACTGACAGGGTGTCCCTGCATTGATGTGCCTGCTCTGGAGGGATAAAGGGACCCTAAATGTGAAATGTAGAGATTGACTGGAGCACCTTGGTAACACGAGGAGCGGCGCATACTGCATGCTTATCTGATGCTACGGAACAAAGGTTTTGCATGCTGTGCCGCTGCACAGAGTGTGTGATATAGAAAAATCTCAAGGTTATTAAATATTTCTCAAGGTTAGATATTTTGTGAAAAATGAGAAACATTTATTTGAATAGAGCGGATCTTGAATGACGTGCTCCTAACTTTGTTGATTCCAAAAACAAACTGATTAATTGAGTCATTATAAAATATAGAGGTCTTGGACCATTTTTCTATATCGCAAGACACCCAGGTCCAGTACCTTTTGGGTCACCCCATTATTCTAATGGCACAGAGTGTGTGTCCTGCCCTGCTCGTGTAGCGGGGAGCGTCACTTGTACTGCATAATCCGCTACCCAGAAGAAGCCCACTACTGGTAGACTCGGCCAGTGGCCACACCACTAGACTTGACTTGGGCGCAAATACGTCGCCGCGATGAGTGGACGGAATGCCTGGGCCTTCAGCCTAACAAAGCTAGACAAGTTTGCTTATGCCAAAACACTACCAGCAACGCCGGATAAGGACATATCACCACCGAAGGGCTAAACAACTGGCAGAGAACAGGAAGAGACACTACGCGATATCATGGCGACACTAAACAGGCCGGACTTCGGCATTGAGACTCTTGAAGTAGACCTGTCCCTCATCAGGGCCGATTTGAATAAAATATCAACAAGAATGTCTGAAGTTGAATCTGTCTCGGAAACACTGACGACTGATACCGCCACACTTAAAAAACAGGTGAATCACCTCATGGCTGAAAACAAAATACTAGCGGCCAAGCTGGAGGACCAGGAAGGGCAATCGCGGTGTAACAACATCCGCCTTATTGGTGTGCCGGAACGGAGTGGAGAAATGGCCCTTGATTTGTTTGTGGAAGATTTTCTAACGAAACATCTTCAACCCCGAGGTTTGTCCAACTACTTTTCGGTGGAGCGCACACACAGGGTTCCTGGTGGCAGACCTAGGCCTGGGGCGCCACCGCGACCTATTCTGGCCCGTATTTTTAATTTTAGAGATAGAGATGCAATACTGCAGGCCACACGTGCAGCACCTCCATTGAAAATTGACAACGCAACCGTGACACTCTTTCCAGATTACACCACAGCCATCACAAAGCAACGACGAGGGATTCTGGAGGTCAAAAAGACGCTTCGGGACCAAGTCATCAAATATTCAATGCTCTTTCCGGCCAAGTTAAGGGTGGGGGCCGAGGGTAAGGCATGGTTTTTTGTATCCCCGGACGAAGCGCAGGAGTGGCTGGAGGGGTGGCGCAAGGCTGGTCGATCAGGTAGACAAGGTGACAATGGCGGATGGCGCAAAGATCGAGTGTTGAGTGAGGAACATGAGTGACCTGAGACCCAAATTATTATATTAGCTATTGTATAATGTGCTGTAGATACGATGGAGTGCACGCCATTGCATGAACAATGATAAGACACAAGGACTGTCCCAAAGATTGCGTTGAGCGCGCGGGCGCTCTATTGTTATTTTCTGCCGAACTGTCTCCAACGGCCCTGTAACTACTGATCAGTTTCTGTTGTTATCTACTGCATTTGATATAGCTCTCCGTAAGATAGCCCTATGGCTTGGACTGGGGGGATAGAGGGAGGTTTGCGGGCCTTTCGAATTGAAGGGGGTAAGGGGGCAAAGGTTGCTATCTATCGCCCTTGTTTTCTAAGAATTGGAATGGGAAGTAAGCACTCTGCTTGGTTGGGGAGACGGGTAGTTCTAAGTCCGTCAGGCAGGGAGGCAGGGAGGGGGATGGGAGAGAGGGTACTGTTCCTATGGGTTTGTTTGTTTCTTCTTGCACAGTTCTTAAGGGCACACACCATGAAACGAATGGCTGATAATGTAATAGGGCTGCACTATCCTGCGGAAGCTAAGGGCGCTGAGGTTTATCTCTATAACCTATGTGTGAACGGAATCAATGTGACAGTCACTAACACAGGACTCAGCTTAACCCGGGGACCCCATTGACTGTGCTCACCTGGAATGTTCGCGGGTTGGGCGACAAGGTGAAAAGGGGTCTAGTACTGCAATACTTGAAAAGATGGGCACCTGCGGTGGCCCCCTTACAGGAGGCGCACTTAGCAGGCTCTGTGTGTAAATCCTTGGATAGATGGGGCTACAAAATGGTGACACACTCCGAATTCTCCTCTGGGTCTAGGGGTGTGGTCATATTGATCAAGAAGCAATTCCTGCTAGTAATAAATCAGACACCAATAGACGACCAGGGCCGCTTCGCGGCTGTTACATGTCAATGGGAAGGGAAATTGTTCAATCTAGTCTCAGTCTACATTCCACCATCCCTGCACGCAATAGCACATCCCGCACTCAATGCATTCTTACTTGCTCTCCCGGAGGCAGAATTGTTGTTTGGGGTGACTTTAATGACATAGTGGACGGCTCTCTAGATAGATACCCTGCTAAACCGGTTGCTACTAACAGTCTCCGCATGAGCGGGTTCTTAGATGCCCTAGGACTCATAGACACCCACAAACAAAACAATATACCTTCCATTCAGGGATCCACAACAGCCTCACACGCATTGATTATTTTCTAGTTTCAGCGTGTTCCCTAGGGGGGTGGTAGAGGTAGATATTCACCCTAGAGGTATATCAGACCACTCACCAATACTGCTATCATATTCGTGCGATCAGATAGTAAAACGCTGTATCTTCCCCATTTATCCGAGTTATTTACTTATACCTGAGGTTTCGAAGGGGCTTCTGGACACCACAAAATTTTTTTCTCCAAGAAAATGAATCGTCGTTAACATCACCCAGCATCTTATGGTAGGCCTATAAAACGGTTGTGCGTGGGCATGCTATAGCCTCTATCTCAGGGTATAGCAAGGGAAGGCGGGCAGAGCTAGAAGGTATAGAATCAGACCTAGAAGCAGCGACAATTCAACATGAAGAACACCCGACACCCCGTACCTTACAAAGGGTGCGCCTTAAAGTGAATTTGTGGCATACCAGAGGGAGATGGTCACTGTCAGACTTCAAGCCACGCGCCACAGGCTATATGGATTACGGGACAAGGCGGGTAAATTACTAACCTGGTTAGATAAAAAGTAAACAGCAAATAAGACAATTGCGCGCCTGCGTACGCCCACGGACTCACTGGTGACTGCTACGGATAACATTGTGGAGACACTGGCCGACCACTTTGAGCGTATGTATGCCTCCAGATCATTATTCACGATTGAGGAAGCACTAGAATATATTAAAGACCTGGCTATGCCGAAACTCACATCTGAGGCGGCATTGCTTTTGGAAGCCGACCTTACTGTTGAGGAGCTGCGGGTAGCTATTGGCTCCCTAGCATCCGGTAAGGCCAAACGGGTTCCCCATTGAACTTTATAAACACACCGCAGCCGTGACGGCCCCTTTCCTCCTCAGTATGTTTCAAGACAGTCTAGGACTGGAGAACTACCACGAGATCAGCGGCTGGCTACAATCATAGCGATTCCTAAGCCGGGCAAGCCCCCAGAGGATTGCAGTTCATATCGCCCGATATCATTGCTCAAGGCAGAAGCCAAAATATTGGCCAAGCTACTGGCAATACGGCTGACCCTTCATCTATCATCTCTAATGCACCCCGACCAGTCCGGGCTTATGCCCCAGTGGAACACTGAACTCAACCTACAACGATTACAGGTGGTGCTGGCTCGGAAATCCTCCATTGAAGAACCTGCAGTTATTCTCTCCCTAGATGCGAGTATAGCATTTGATGTGATGGAATGGCCGTACCTATTTGCAGCCCTGAGACATCTGGGATTTGGTCCAAAGTTCTGTGCCTGGATCCGACTGCTTTACACCAACCTGCTGGCGCATGTGGTGGCCAACGGACACATATCAAGGGACTTCCCACTGTCCCGGGGGACTAGACAGGGGTGTCCACTGTCCCCCAAGTTAATCGCGTTGACACTGGAGCCACTAGAAACGTGGATCAGATGGGAACCCTCAATCCGTGGGCTTTGCTGGACTGAGGCCTGGGAAGATCGCATATCTTTATATGCAGATGATGTACTACTATATTTCACCTCCCCGAGGAAATCCATACTAGAGCTCCTAAACATATGCGAAAAAATTTGGCAGAGTGTCAGGGTACACTATTAATTGTTCCACATCCGTGCTGTATGTGCTGAAAGGTCCACCACCAGTGCTACCCTCGGATTGCCCATTGCGAATTACTGACAAAGCCTTCAAATACTTAGGCAACACCTCACACTATCGAGTTCTATGTTAAAAATCTAAAGCCTCCACTGGAACGCTTTAAACGTGACGCGACGGTTTGGCGTAACCTACCTCTCTCATTGCTGGGTAAGGCATCACTTTACAAAATGATGATACTTCTCCATTTTTATACATCCTCGAAAACACTTCATTCTTAGTCCCACAGACCTATTTCAAAACCATAGCAGCTGAAGTCTCCAACTTACTATGGAGGAACAAACCAGCTTGAATAGCCCAGGACAAGTTGGTACGTAGCTGGTACGATGGGGGGATAGCGCTTCTAAACGTGCAGCTGTATTATTGGGTGGCACATCGTAAAATCATTAACTACTGGATACATGCCCCACAGGACGAACCTGCGTACCAAGTGGATAGGCAGGAATTGGACAGGGGTGGACTGATGTCAGCCCTCTATAGCATCCGTAGGCCCCCCGGCTTCTTTGGTCCCACAACAAACACAATCCATATATGGTATCTAGCGCAGGTTCGGTTAAAATGTGCAGGACTTATCACACAAATGACACCACTGTGGGACTCACAAAAACTCGGACGACTCTGGAACAGTAAAGGGTTCCAAAACTGGGATAATATTGGTATTTTGTCAGTTGGAGAACTCTGTAAGAGGGGTACGGTGGTTGAGTTCACGTACTTAGAAACCCAATATGGCATGGCGCAGACAGAGAAGTTCAGATATCTCCAAATCCGACATGCACTTCAGGAGCTTATAACACCTGATGCCACTATCCCTAAAGCCACTCCATTGGAGGATAGACTCCTCACGGAACACATGACAAAAAGGGCGACATCCTTCACATACCGCAAATTAGTCAACAATTTACCAGACCCGACGTCCAAGTTGCGACAAAAATGGTCACGGGACGTGGGCTACTTTGACAAGTCAGAATGGCAAGAGGTACTATCATCACCACGTGAAACGGCCATACCCTCACAGCTTCGACTGGTCCAACTCAAAGTCTTGCATCACACATAATATATTAGAACAACACTCTTTACAATTAAAAAAGCCCAACACCAATACTGTTTACGGAATTGTGGTGAGAAAGGTACATTCTTTCACACGATCTAGGACTGTCCCTGCATTGCAGCATATTGGGCCAAAGTAATGCGCACCATATCACAGGCAGTGGAAATCTCGTTATTGCCAGAACCAAGCCGCTGTATATTAAATGTGTGGGAACCGAATGACCTCACTCATCAGGAGCAGGATTGGGCGAAGCTAGGTATGACTATTGCTAAACGCAACATGGTCATGCGGTGGGGATCTGATGAAACGCCTATGTTAAGACCATGGTGCAAGGATATGGATGAGGCAATGCTGGCCGAAAAGGCGGTTTTTGTCCATCGTGGTTGTCCCCGAAAATGGGAGAAGGTATGGGGTGCCTGGAACAAGTTCAGGGGATATATCTGCGACCCGGCAGACTTCATAACAGATGATGTGTCATTGTAACAGAACTGCAGTGCCGGTGGGATCCGGGAGGGGGAACAATGTATTGATCATTTCAAATTGATGAAGCAAGACTCTGTAGTGTTGATTTAATGTCTAGCCCTGATTGCAGCCAAATGTGACTAATATACTTTTGCCCTGTTTTTCAAATCAATAAAAAATAAAAAAATAAAAAAATGTTTTACAATGAGAAAGGTCCCCAATTATCACCTTCCCAGTCTCAGATCAATGTGACACCTGCCATGAAGTATTCAGAGCCATTGCACCCCAGTGCTCAGTATATCCCCTAATTTTCCATGTGTAGATCGAGTACTAATCTCAGACTGGGCAATGATTGCCAGCAATGATGCTAGTGCAGTTCCTCCATCAATCAATCAGTATTTGTAAAGTGCTGGTAATCACCCATGAGGGTATCTAGGTACTAGGTTGCAGGGCCCATTCGAAAAGCCAGGTCTTAAGTCTGTCCCTGAATTCCACCAGTGAGGGTAATGTCCGTGGGTGGAGGGGGAGGTTATTCTGGAACTTAGTGGCAAGGTAGGAGAAGGAGCGGCCTGCGCTTTGGCTTCGGTGGATGCATGGTGTCAGTGCAAGGGTGAGGGAGGTGGAGCGAAGATCTCTGAATGGTTGGTGGAAGTTCAGGCAGTGGTTGATGTATGATGGTCCTAGGTTGTGGAGGGCTTTGTAGGCTTGTGGCAATATCTTGAATTGGCTTCTTTTCTGGACGGGGAGTCAATGGAGGTTCCTACTGTGTGGGGTGAAATGAGTTCATTTGGGCAGGATGAGGATGAATCTGGACGCTGAGGTCTGTATCGTCTGGAGTCTGGAGTCTTGTCATGAGTTTTGAATTGAATTGAATTGAATTGAATTGGCATTTATATAGCGCATGGCTACCCGGAGGCATCCCAGCGCTTTAGAGTGACAGAGACAGATGAACAGGGCGGATCAAGGGAACAGCCAAGTCTTAAGGGATCTGCGGAAGGAGAGGTGGTTGGGTTCGGCCCGGAGATAGTCTGGGAGAGAATGCCAAAGTTTGGCAGTGTGCAAAGAGAATTGATGGCCTCCACTTCTGGATTTTTTTATTTTAATAATGGATACCAAGTTAAAAGACTTAGATCGAAGGGCCCTGTTGGGCTCATACCGCTGGATAATGTTCTTGAGGATGGGGGGGCCTGAGTTGTGAAAAGATTTGTGGGCAATACATAATGATTTGAATTTAATTCTTTCCCCTACGGGGAGCCAATGGAGGGCTTCAGAGCTGGTCTGGCAGGTTGCATTTTGGGGATGTTGAGCAGCGATCGGGCAGCCCGATTCTGAGGAGTCTGTAGCGTAGCAATAGTGGCCAGTGGAGACCCCAGATAAAGTGCATTTGCGTAGTCCAATCTAGACAGGACAAGGGCCTGTACCATGATCTTTCTAGCTCTGAACGGCAGAATCGGGAGGATTTTGCAAGCATTATTAATATAATTGATTTCTATGCATTACTATAGGGTCTCTACAAAAAAAAAAAAAAATCATGAATGAAAAAATAATTTGTTGATTAAAACATTTACTGACCCTTTCTCTTGTTTGAATTTGCACTTAATGATTCACTCTAGAAGTCATAATAAGTAACACAATTATGTCTCAATATATGTCGAGAGATATGTGCAGGCTTTGAAGCAATCAGGTTCATACCCGACAGAACCATTGTTGATATCAAAACTGAGGAACTCCACAGCAGAGGGGAGTCTTTTTGGAAGTTACCTTTTTGTCGAGCACTTGAAAGGATAGGTTCTCAAGGTACGACTGGAACCAGGCCAGTGCGGTTACGGAGATTCCTAGGTTACGGAGCCTATGAATTAGAACATGGTGGTTGATGGTATCGAAGGCCGCGCTGAGATCAAGCAGCAGGATTACTGCTGTACCACCCGAGTCGACTATTTTTCTGGCTTCCTCCACTACCGAGATCAGAGCGGTTTCCGTTCCCTGAAGCGGGCGGAAACCCGTCTCAGTCTGGTGGAGGAAATTGTGGGTCTCTAGGAAGGAGGAGAGTATTGTATTGACGTGTTTTCGGTGATTTTACTAATTCCAGGCAGGAGAGAAATAGGGCGATAGGTTCCTAAAACTAACGGGACTAGGGAGGGTTTCTTCAGCAAGGCCTTCACCATGGCTTCCTTCTAGGCGGCCGGGACCACTCCTGAGGCAAGTGAGGTTTTAACTAGGTCTAGAATCACCGGGAGGACTACTTTGCTACTTGTGTGAGCATACGTAGGGGGACAGGGTCTTTAGGTGAGCCGCTTTTAACTTTCGAGAACAGAATTCCTAGTTCTGGCAGATCTAGGAGAGGAATGAAGTCAAGGCAAGGCTGAGTGAGACCGCTTTATTTATGGGGGAAAAAGAGGAGAAAATGGTGTCGATTTTAGAAAAAAAGAATTCAGCAAGGTTTCAAATTGGGCTCCTGAGGTGTCTGGGTGCGGGGTTGAGGGAGACTTTGGAAAGGGTTTTTACAACATTGAAGATCTCACGCGAGGAGTTGGAAGTGGCGGAGATTTTAGCTTCATAGAAGGTGGCCTGTGCAGATCTGATTGCAACTTTGTAAAGGTTGATGCATTTCCTATAATTTCCCTTCAAGTCCGAGGAGAATGTTCTCCTCCAGGCTCTCTCCATTTTTTTACTGTTCTGTTTCATGTCTCGAAGGGGTTGTGTACCATGGCATTTTGGGGTTTTTGGTTTTAACTGTTATCTCTTTTTCGGGAATGAGGGTATCCAAGGATTGTTTAAGCCAGCTATTAAAATTATTGTTGGCTGGAACTACATCGGCCGATGGTGTTGATTTAGTTGCTTTCAGAATAGTGACCCATTGCTCCAATGGCAGTTTGGACCAAGGCCTGGATTTCAGGAAGAGAGGGGCTCTGTACGTTCTTTTGCCTGGTGGCGACCATGTAAATGGTATGAGAAAATGGTCTGACCAAGGGACTGGTATAGGGTTTCCCCCAACCATTGTGTCAAGTTAGAAAAAATAGCGTCTAGCAAATGGCCCTTAGTATGGGTGGGTCAGCTGCGAGTCCGGTATGTCATTGTTTTTATGCACTCTCCTGATTGGGGCGAGCGACTACAACACTGACCCTCACCCCCAAGATGGCATCCACGCCGACTAGCGGTGTAGCCTGGGTCTCCCTCCGCACAAACGGGGACACCCCTGGCGGAACGGGGAGCCGCGGCAGGCGAGAATTACAGCGGGACCAATAAGACTGGGTGAGCAGGTACGAGGATGAATAGTATTTTTTTAAAAGCTGTTTTTAAAAGCAATGAGGCAGGTACGATGCAAGTTTTAAAACAACAGGTGGCAGTGCAAAATAGCAAAGTGCAACTATTATGAGTTGTGAAGCCCTCCGATGCCAGAAACCGGTCCTAGGAAGCTTGAATCCGGTCCAGGGAAGACATGGCTTGGCAGTTCGGGCTGGACTGTTCCCATGAGGGACAGGGTCAGTCTGATTTGCATATGGCCATGTCTGAACTGGGGTGGCAGAGTGGGCTAAAGAACAGTGATGGATTAAACCCAGATCTGTTGACTTGGTGTGAGTGTTTGATTGGTTCGGAGGCTCCGTCTATCACCACCCCCTTTTGTACCGCTTTGTTCGCCATATGTTGGCAGGGTATGCTCAGACATGAATCCCTTGCTCACTTTGCCACTGGATTCAAGCAAGCCTGGCTGAAGACGGCTGAATGCCAGAAACTGGTCCTAGGAAGCTTGAATCCGGTCCAGGGAAGGTATGGCTTGGCAGTTCGGGCTGGACTGTTCCCATGAGGCACAGGGTCAGACTGATTTGCATATGGCCATGTCTGAACTGGTATGGCAGAGTGGGCTAAAGAACGGTGATGGATTAAACCCAGATCTGTTGACTGGGTGTGAGTGTTTGATTGGTTCTGATGCTCCGTCCATCACCATCCCGTTTTGTACCGCTTCATCTAGTTGGCAGCATTCTCCATGCAGTTGTGGAAGTTGGTCTTCGCTGTGGTCGTTGGGTCTGCTGAGAGTGAGAGGATGAGTTGGGTGTCGTTGGCATAGAATATGATGTTGAGATTGTGGGTTCTGATGATGTCGGCTATAGGTGTCATGTAGGTGATGAAGAGGGTGGGGCTGGGGGATGAACCTTAAGGGATGCGCAGATGGTGCTCTTGGGTTCTAAGGAGAAGTGAGGTAGGCAGATTCTTTGAGTTCGTCCCATGAGGGACGATGTGATTCCATTTGAGGGTGTCTGCCTGGATCCCGATCTAGTGCAGTCTCTTGATGAGTATCTGGTGGGATGTGGTGTCATACGCTGAGGAGAGTTTGAGGAGGATAAGGGCTGCCGATTCTCCCCTGTCGAGAACAGTGCAGATATCTTCAGTGACAACAATCAGGGTGGTCTCTGTGTTATAGTTGCCGTGGAAACTGGATTGGGAGGCATTGAACAGGTTGTTTCTCTGCAGGTGTTCCGTGAGCTGCTGGTTGATGACCTTCTCGAGGACTTTGGTGGGGAAAGTTCTGAAGTTCACTGGGGTCGGCAAGGGTTTCTTGACGACAGGTCTTACTTCTGTGTGTTTCCATGCAAGGGGACAGGTTGCTGTGTCGATAGATGAGTTGAGGATGGTCTTGAGTTGGCAGCTGATATCCTTGCTTCCTAGGTTGAAGAGGCAGTGGGGGCAGCAGTTCGTGATGGCTGTGGTGTTCTGTGTGTTGAGCTGTTCTGATGTGGTGAGTGGCTTGTTGGGGAGGCATCCATTGGAGTGAGGAGGTTGTGGAGGTCGGTAGGTTGGGGCTCGAAGATCCTGTAGATGGTGAATATCTTGCTGTGGAAATGGTTCTCTAGAGCTTCACAGAATTCCTGAAAAGAAGGTATTGTGTACTCAGCGGTCGTAGGGCAAGAGAACTCTCTGACGATGTTCCTTGATGTGGTTGGCACTTGCTTCAATTTGGTATGCCAGGGTGTCTTTTTCATATCTGTGAGTCTTTGTTGGTATTTGTTGAGGGTGAATATTGATTGTGGAAATAAGCGCAGGCAGAGGGCAACCTCGTCGGGACAACCGCAACTCGTCGGAGGAAGCGACCAAGCTAGCATATAGCACTCTTGTAAATGGAGTTACTCTCTGCTGGGGCCCGTTACTGCAATTGGGCCACTCCGTCCATGAAAGTGAACCTCAAACTTCTAGGGTCAGCTGTGTCGGCTTCCAGTATGCGACTTTCCCGTCCCCCAGTCACGTCACCAGTGCACAATAACCTCTCACGGAGGGGGCAAGGTTTCCAACCCTCTCCTAAGAAATGTACATCAGCCTGTAAAGGTTCTGCCGGCCTCGACATCGGTAATCAGTAAGCATGCAGTAAAGATTAAATGGGAGGCCCACGAGTCAATGCCTCGCACCTCAATATAGCTCTGCTATGTCTATGTCTCAGCTCCTCAAGTCACATAGGAGAGGGCCAACAATCACTGCACCAATCAAGTCCATCCAGAAACCGTGAGCCCACTGGAGCAGTCCCCCCAGTCCAGAGCACCTCACACAATGCAGGGCCTCAGCGCTCGTGGTTCCTACTCTCAGTATCCACCCCAAGACTCTCACATATGTGGCAGTGCTGGCACAACACTCACTTCAGGCTTCTGCCCGTAGGGCCCCTGTATATAGCAGCCTGTCCGATTTCAGCCAACAGGGCTAGGCCACAGTTGCACCCACAGTCCCCGGGGCCGGCCAACGTCACTCTCTTCTCCTACCTTCCTGCCACCAGGGTATTCAGCATAATCAGGCAGTCAAGTGGCACCACTGCGAGAGAGGGGCACCAGCCAGCACTCCCCTGGCGTGTCACCAGCAATCCACCGGCACCCCCTTGGCAAGGAAAGGTCCAAAGCAGCAGCAGGTACCTCCTGCGCTGCTGCACCCAGGTCGAGTCACTCTCCACCTCAGGCCTAAATCCGGGATCTCAGGTAGATATACTGCGGCCAGGACTGCATCCACCGGGTCTTCGCAGTCTTGCCCGCTCTCGGGCCTCCTCCATCCATCACTGCAATCACTGTTCTCTGGGCCACCCGATCAGGCTTACCTGTGCTGCCCCTCCCGGACAACGCCCCACCACAGGGCCTTCTCACATCGTTACCTCCTGGCCGCCGATCACGTCGCGGCGCAGCCTGTCATGTAGGCCGCAAAGCCGAGGCCTCTCGCACCAGGGCACCCACGGGACCCTGCGATATCTCCCGCCACCCCGGGCCAATCTCTCTGAACTTGCCGCTTCAGGCCCCACACTACCTCTGCCGATGTCTGCGGCGCCTCACCCCGCGGCAGCGGAGCCCACAGGGTGGAATCCCTGTCTCCTCTAGAGGCCGTCTCCTACCTCGAGCCGTACCTCGTGCCGCCATTTCTGCCAAGTACACTCCAACAATAAGGACAATTCTACTGTGCACACGCTGCGCCAGGAGCTCAAAAGTGTCCCGGGGGTTCGGGAAATTAACACCTGCTATTTTGATGTCCTTCACAACAGCAGGCGGCACAGGATAGAGCAGGATAGCTGCAGGAAGGAAGGAGCTTGTTCAGGCAGGCAGCAGCCATTCTCGACGGCTGCAAGCCACGCCCCCCGATACTGCCGAATTTTGACACTACATATCGAGTCTCTTACATGTGTTCAGTTTATTTAGACGATGTTTATCACTATTAAAGGCCGTTTTCTCTAGAACAACATCAATAATAGAATTGTTATATTTTCAACTGAAACACAGCTGTCTTTAAATATGCTTCTCAATTGACAAAAGGAACGAAAAAATGACAAGTTATCTGCTAAGCCAGTGCCAGGTTCCTGGCCCATATTTAAAATCCTTCTTTCAAGTAATAAGCAATCTTTTTCGGATTTTCTTTACTGAAACCTTCGAAATATGAAAGAACAGCTTTATAATTTTATCACCAAATGCACTAAACCCGAATTCCAACCTTAAACCCTACATAAAATTCACCTTTTGTTTAATGTTTTTCCTTTGAAAATTCCAATTTAATAACATAGTGGAGTCATCCCAAGATAAAAGTAAGCTTTAACCCACACATTTTTTCTGACTTTTTTGTGCCTTTAATGTCAGCTTGTCTAAGCTGAAACTTCCATACTTTTTTCTTAATATAATTCAGATCCAGATGGTTGTCTAGTTGCATCATTTTCAAAGCATATATTATTTTTGAACACGGAAAGTTGCAGCTTTTGGAGAAATGATTCTTTTTTTTTTCCAAATCGAAACAGTAAATCCGATATATAAAACTTCAGCAAGGTTGGTTCTAACCTTGTTTTGGCTCTTTGAAGTTATGATGATGACCTAAAATATAATATTTCTCCCCTTTGCACGCTCTGACCCAAGTGTCAATGTGCACAGCTTCTAACAACTTTATTATTACTTATTTTTGTTCATGCATGGTTAACAAAAACCGTTACATGTTAAAAAGGACTGAATTGAACATGTTGTACACATTGTATTAACAGTATCAGTTAGAAAGAGAATCATAGGCTCGAAGATCAAATAGGTTTTTAAAATAAGGCCCAAGGACTGCTTCAATATTTTTTGTTCAAACTGAATATTTTGTTCAATGCAAGGACCAATTGCAGTGCAATTATTTATAAGGTGCAGTGGGGTACCTCGACCTATTGGCGCCCGGAGTGATCTCTAAGTTTGCCGCCCGAGCGGGTGGGGGAGGTTTGTCGCTCGACAGATGACTTGTTCCGGGGGTGGCAGTCAACAATTGTCACTTCGTCAGTGCTTGCTTAGGTCTGTAAGTGAGTGCTGCCTACAGTGTACAGCAATCACAAGGCTTCCTTCCGGAATTTCAGATCGTTCACATCTCACACCACTTGAGAATTGGCTTTTAGACTCGTAATCAGCGGTCGATGTGGGCGGGATCGGCAAGCAAAGGCGTGCCCCTACTTCTTCAATTCCAAGGATTCCGTTCCTCTACTTTTTTATTTTGAAAATGCGTCCCAGGACGCAAGAAATCGTCATCGCCTATAAATAAAGCTCAGAGTTCTTGGCATTCAAGGACGGACGGCAGAGAAGTAACAGGACTCTGTTTTTGACTTCTTGCCCAGAGAATACAAATATAGTGTCCACTTCTGCTCTTCCGCTTCAGCTGACCCCCCCCACTCTTTCCTTCTTCCCGCGCTTTCTGTCAAGCAGTTTTTCTCATACTGAAAACTGTGACTTCAAGACGGGGTTCTCACTCTCTTTCTCTCTCCTTTCTTTTATTTGCTCCCCTGTGAAATGGATCCAAAAAAAGGAATTTTTTTTGCAGGAAATGTCATATTTTTCTGACATTTTAATTCCAAAGTGCAGCTTTGGGAGTAAAAGGTTAAAAATATGAAAAATAACTAAGTAAAGTAAGACAGAGTGGTAGCAAACTGGCCAGATTGATTGTATTCGCACTCAAACACATTAGCGCTACTTTTACAGTGTTTGCCAGTGAAGCTCTATTTTTGTTTTCTTGTCTTTGTTTTCCCTGGGCTTGCAACTAGTGCACCAAACCTGGAGGTACTGCAATGCACGGATTGTAAAACAAAATGTGTACAGGGATGTGGTCTTTTTACCATACTGCTTACATTTTGTAAGGATATAAGCAATGGACATTGAAATGGGTCCATTCAGGGCCATGTAGTAATGTCCTTAACTTTTCAGGCAAAAGCACTCACTGATTTCTGAATAGTGAGTGTAAAAGTGTTATGGTAACCATGTTGTTCCTGCTTACATTTCACATAGTTTGCTAAATTTTGTATTCAGCCTCAGACAACTCGTCACCGCACCCACCCACGCCGCCGGCCACACGCTGGACCCCATATTCTCCACAAGCACCCACGTCGCCTTCAACCACACCACCAAACTCCACTGGACCGACCACCGCTGCATCCATTTCACCTTCAAAAAACCAACCACGCACCACCGCACCCACCAGCTGCCTCGCCGCTGCTGAAGCAAAGTCACCAAAGACCAGCTGATCACCACCCTCACCCAGAACCCACCCACCGACCTCACCATCCCAGACGCCGCAGCCCACAACCTGAGACAGTGGATGGACGACTGCGCCAACACCCTCGCCCCGTGGAAGAAACCCCCCAACAACCACGCCAGCAAGAGAGCCACCTGGATCACCAACGAGCTCCAGACCTCCAAACGCGCATGCAGGAAACTGGAGAAGAAATGGCTCCACGAACACACACCGGACAGCCACGTATCCCACCCGCAGACATCACCCCCTCATCAGACTAGCCAAGTGATCCTTCTTCAAAGACCACCTGGATAACAACGCACACGACGGCAAAGAGCTCTTCAGCGTCGTAAAGTAACTCTCCAACCCCAGCGCCAAAGCCAACGACATCCCACCCTCACAAGAACTGTGCGACTCACTGGTCACCTTCTTCCCCCGCAAGATCGCTGACATCCATGACAGCTTCAACACCATGACTGCCCCGACTACACCAGACTCCACCTCCCCTGCGAACACCACCAGCACCAACCGCCTGACCTCCTGGTCCAACGTCAATGATGACGAGACACGCAAGGTCATGAACTCCATCCACTCAGGATCGCCATCAGACCCGTGCCCGTACCACGTATTCAACAAAGCAGACTCAGCCATCGCACCCCAACTACGGAAGGTCATCAACATCTCCTTCGAAACAGCGACATTTCCGGAAAGCTGGAAGCACGCCGATATCAACGCCCTCCTCAAGAAGCCCAAGGCATACCCCAAGGACCTCAAGAACTTCCGGCCCATCTCCCTGCTCCCCTTCCCGGCGAAGGTCATCGAGAAAATAGTCAACATACAATTGGCCCCCCACCTCAAAGACAACAATATCTTGGACCCGTCCCAGTCCGGATTCAGACGAAACCACAGCATCAAGACAGCCGTCATCGCCGCCACAGACGACATCAGGTGCCAACTAGACAAATATCAGCCCTCATCCTCCTGGACCTGTCAGCCGCCTTCAACACGGTCTGCCATTGCACCCTAAAGACACGCCTCCAAGAAGCTGGAATCCAAGAGAAGGCCCTTGACTGGACCACGTCCTTCCTCTCCAGCAGAACCCAGATTGCCCACCTCCCACCCTTCTGATCCGAAGCCCCCATCATCATCTGCGGCGTCCCCCAGGGCTCATCCCTCAGCCCGACGCTGTTCAACGTCTACATGGCCCCCCTCGCACAAGTGGCCCGCCACCACGACCTCAACATTATCTCCTACGCCGACGACACCCAGCTCATCCTCTCCCTCACCAAGGACCCACACACAGCCAAAACCAACCTCCACGAGGGAATGTAGGCTGTCGCCGACTGGATGAGAAGCCGCCGTCTGAAACTGAACTCGGACAAGACAGAGGTCCTCATCCTCAGACCCACCCCCTCAGCCTGGGCGGACTCCTGGTGGCCGAACCACACTGTGACCAGCACCGACACGCACCGACCATGCACGCAACCAAGGATTCATACTCGACTCCTCCTTCTCCATGTCCAAACAGGTCAATGCCGTCTCCTCCTCCTGCTACAACACCCTCCGCATGCTGCGCAGGATCTACAAGTGGATCCCGACCAAAACAAGAAGAACGGTGACACAGGCCCTCGTCATCAGCAGACTCGACTACGGCAACGCACTCTACACAGGAATCCCGGCCAAACATCTACGACGACTACAACGCTTCCAAAATGCCTCCACCCGACTGATCCTCAACGTCCCCCGCCGCAGCCACATCACCCCCCACCTGAGAGACCTACACTGGCTCCCCGTAAACAAGAGGATCACCTTCAAGCTCCTCACCCACACACACAAATCACTCCACAACACCGGACCAACCTACTTGAACAGCAGACTCAGCTTCTACACTCCCACCCACCAGCTCCACTTCTCCAGCCTTGCCGCTGTCTCCCGCATCCAACGAACGACCTCCGGTGGCAGATCCTTCTCCTACCTTGCGGCCAAGACCTGGAACACCCTCTCTGCCCACCTATGGCAGACCCAGGACCTATTCGCCTTCAGAAGACTCCTCAAGACCTAGCAGTTAGGATAACCCCTGCTCAACCCTTTGGTAGCTTGGCACGAGCTGTTAGGCTTATCTCAGAGGCAATATGTAAAGCATTTTTACATACACACACAGTATCACAGTGAAACACTACAAAAGGAAAAAAATTGTTTAGAAAAATAACCAATAAACAAGACCAAAAGCACAAATATCCAACATACACAAGTAGAGATATACCTTTTCACAAGTTAAATCTGTTCAGTCCATAGAAATCGATGGATCCATCACTTTTAACACAATGTACCTTGGATGAGTCAAATTTCAAAGACGAAACAGGCGCAGGGGCGGTAAGGTGCTGGAAAAACAAAGCAATGCGTAGTTTCCTTACTCCCACTGGAAGTGATAAGTTGGTTCATTACTGCCAGGGGAGGTGATGCGTAGGTTCCTTGGTGGAAGTGGAGGTGATACATCAATCTTCGCACATGTGGCCTCTGTTCCTTATTGCTGTGCAATGTTGATTAAGAAATTGGTGCTCAGGGACGATGTATCGAAAATCCAGATGCACTGGGTCGATTCCACAGTGATGAAGCAGGCACTGCATTGGAGCAGAGTGTCACAGAATTCGGTGATGTGGTTCCTGATTCTCATGCTGCAGTGGTTCTTCTAATCCACTGCAATGGAAAGCTGAGGACTAAGAGAAAGCAGTCGTCGATGTGCCAATCAAGTATTACGCTCCAGTGGTGGCAGCAGTTATGCATCGAAGTTTGTAGCGATGCGTCGATAAAAACAGATGCTGGGAGTCGATGCAAGGCTGTTCACCTTCAGTTCACCAGATTCCATTTCCAAAGGCCCAGGGACTGGATTTGGTACCACTTTATGAGGAGGAAAGCATACACAAGCCTTTGGAGAACCTTAGAAGCAGGATGTAGAAAGCAAAGTCAGTACTTTCACTCCCAGGATAGAAGCAGCAACCAGCAGGCAAGCACAACAAAGCAACAGAGAGTGTGTTAGTTCCTCCTACAGCATCCAGCTCTTCGGCATGTCCTCAGTCCAGACGAGTTCTGATTTGAGAGTGTCAGAGGTCCAATACTTATCCCCTTTCTGCCTTTGAAGTAGTCAAGAGAAGACCATGCCTTTCCCTGACCTGGCTCCAAACACTACAAGGGGTGGAGATAGCTTTGTGGGAAGGCAGGCATAGCCTATTCAGGTGTCAGTGCCAACTCCTCCCACCACTCTATCTCAGGAAGGCCCATATGGATATGCAAAGTAGACCTCAGGTCCCTTTGTGTGACTCTCTAGAGTGAATGCACACAAGCCCAACTGTTAGCCAACCCAGACATCGATTCTGCAGATAGGTAGAGGCACAGAATGGTTAAGCAAGAAACTGTGCACCCTTCTAAAAGTTTAAAGACAAAAGAGGGCAACCAAATATTTTGTGAACCCCTGTTACATATGAAGATTTATCTTTTTCAATATAAAAGGCAAGTTTTGAACATATACACCTGCTTTTTGAAATGTTGTTTCTTTTTATATTATATGAAAATAATCTTCAAATAAGTTGTAATGTCAAGTTGGGACATATTGAAACATTCAGAAACGTACATATTAGTGTTAGAATAATTCTCTTGTTTGACTTCCTTACCTGTCACTTTCTAAACATGTCTTTTTCAAGCATGCAGTTTAATAACTAACCACAAAAAGATGGACTTTTATATTGTGATTTCAAAGATCCCCAAACTCCAAATCTCTATCTGCTACCAATTGGAAATGACACTTAAAATAAATTACAAGGCAATCCCCATGTTACCCTGTAGGAGAGATAGTCCTTGCAATAGTAGAAAACTAAATTAGCAGTATTTCCCTATTAGGATATGTAAAACACCACAATACATGTCTTACATTTTAAATATACTACATCCTATCCATAGGACTGGTCTTGTCCTATGTTAGGGGTGAAATACGTGCAGTAAAACAGAAGGTTTGCACCGGGGTCAACATGACAGTTTGAAACTGCACACACAGACACTGCAGTGGCAAGTCTGAGACATGTTTGGAGGGCTAATCATGAGGGTGTCCCAATCAATGCTGCAGTCACACTAATACATTGGATTTACAGTATCTGTAAATGTGCCAATCATGGATAAAACCATCACCAATACAATTTAGACAGACAGCATATGCATTTTCGCACTGGTTAGCAGTGGTAAAGTGTCCATAGTCCTGAAGCCAACAAAAAAAGGTTAAAAAAATTGGAGTATGAAGGCCAAAAGTTTGGGGATAACCCTGCAAAAAGCACCAGGTCAAACAAGGTTAATATAGAACAATAAAGAATAATACTTAAAGATTTATCTTGAACCTTTGGGACTGGACAGCTACCTAAAGAGATAATAAAGATAGCCACTTCCTAACACACAATTGCAAATGGGTCAATATCCTGTCCAAGGGAGCATGTCTGCCGGGCTGAAGTGCTCTCCTAAAGCGATAAAGTGAAGAAGGCGATAGAGAAAGAGGCCTGTGTCAGCAGTGGGTTCTGCCTGCAAGAGCTATAAAAACAGTGCTGCTTAAAAGCTCAAAGTGCTAACTTTGGCTATCTGGTTGTGTCGGACACGTGCAAAGTCAGTCACAAGTTGAGGCCGACAGAGATGAAGAGTGGGCTTGTATCAAGGCTCTGTCACGCTACATTGGTTCCGATGAGGAGTTGTGAGTGCTGCCTTAAGTTAATGGAGTTTGAGTGGAGGGGCAGAGGTCAGGTTGGAGTTATGTGTAACATCAGGTTTAGGGGAATGTTTCGTAGGGTTCTATACAGGCATTGAGGTAAAGAGTGGGTGGGGTATGGTATGTGACAAGATTCACAGGACATGTGTTTAATGGCAATGAGTTGCGCCGTTAGAGGGAAAACGTCAGTTATCACCAACACATGTTATGGATTATTAATGATGTACAGAGGTTTGAAAATGTAAACTAATGTCAATGTTTTAAACTTTCAGTGTACCCCTGAAGAAGAGCAATTAAAAGCCCAAAATGCATTGGGTTAATGCGATCCACTACCAAGGATGGTTTATGTATGCGTCATGCTACAGAAAAAGGCCTGGATTGGCATATCCGTTGCAGAAGAAATGTTTATATACATGAAGTGCCTCACATGTTACAGGATTAAAAGCGTTGTTGAAAATGTGAAGAAAAAAGAGTACATAGAATTAAATCTGATGAAATATGAACCAGTTTCGGAGTATTGTGTGGTTCAAACCACGGAATATGCTGTGCGTCTGGTTGGGGTGTAGCTTTGATGCAATTTCCGAAGTGAACATTTATTCGTGGTATTTGGGCAGACCACGTTACCGGGCTGCACGTGAAAAGATCAGAAGGAAATAAATGTAGAATGTAGAAGTTGTTGAACAGGTGTTCACTAGGCTTTCCTTTGAAATGTATGCTGCCATATGGGCTCACATTGAGGCTGCATCACACTGTGTCGGTACCAATGAAGTGTTGAGAGGCTGTGTCGGGTTTCTGTTGTGCTTCATCAGTTTGGGTGAAGTTCACAGTTGGGCTCGCACAGCACCTTTAGTTCCACTTGCTAGGGTCTAGGAACCTGAGACACATCAACCACATGGGTGATTAGGACCCATAGCAGGCAGAGTCCATGTGCAGGGTTCAGGGTTGTTGTCACGTTTTCTTTCCCTGAGGCTTTCATCAGGAGGCCAGCCAGCTAGGCCTTGGAGTCAGTCTGGAGACCCTGGGTTCAAAGTGCAGGTCCAGTCCTTCTTACTCGCGCAACAGGGCACCAAACAGCACCAAACCAGCAGGGCAGCAAGGCAGCAGAGCAGGAGGGTAGCAGAGCAGTCTTTCTTGCTTCAGAGCAGCAGAGCAATCCTTCTTGTGTGTCTTCCACAGGTCCAGAAGTGATCTGGAGAGTGGGTCTGGGAATCCCTTTTAAGAACAGAAAAGAGGTGAAGTGAAGACGCTGACCCTCACCCTGATGAAATTGCCACAAAATTTTGTAAGGCAATGAAACATGTTGGTTTTAATTTAGCAGGCATACCGCAAGGAATAAAATAGTATAGCCAGTGTTGTCTAGCTCATTTTTAAACTAGGGGACTCCGGGTTTCCACGTCAGATCCTGGGACCCCCTATAGGGTCACATTTAGAAGATACATCACATTTATGGGTTTTTCTTCTTTTTTCTGCACTATCCATGTATTATTTTCTAGGTTGGCAGATGCTAATGATGAGAACCTGAGGACACAGGCGGGTACCAGCCTGTAACCTCCTGTGGTATTACTCCGGTGAGGCTCTGTCAATTTTTCCTCACCCTTTTCTCCGCTTCCTTTTTTAGGTCCTTCAGACATTGGTGGGAGGGCAGATTAGCAGACACGGCATCACATATCACAATTAATGAAGTGATTTAGGACACAGTGAGGCAGTTGTGAGAACCAGATCCACTGCTGTGAAACACAAAAGTGTATTTCCTTTCTAAAAGATAATTGGTGGAATTTTGTCCACACATATAGTAGGAACAGGACTTTTGTTGAGGTGTAGCTATTGAGTGGGGGCGACCTGATCCTGTTTTTACCCCCTTGCCTCCAGTTTGTGGATAGTACATGCACAGTAGCCCAGCATGAAATCCTTTGTGTGTGAGCAGGGCACAGCGTATTGAATTGCAAGTGGGTCTATTCCCAGCTCGGCCCCATCATGCCTGAGATCGCCCATTCAAGCACACCTAATTCCTATATTATGTGGCTGTGTGGGAGATTTATACAAAGGCCAACCACCACTCACACCTAGTCATGTGACCCAGGAGCAGGCTGCTCATAGAAAAAAGTTAGGGTAGGAAAATTCCATCTTTCGAAACTACTTAAACATGCAAAGAAACGTGCATGGAATACTCCCAGGGAGACCCTGCTTGAAAAGAAGGAAAAGCCAGCATTGGACAGACTGGTCTGTGTAACCACGTTTGGGCCGGAGACCAACAAATTCAAGCAAATAATACTGTTCAATTGGCACTTGCTAGAAAACATGGAGACCAAATTAACGCGTCCCTTGTTTGCCATGCGCAAGAGTAAGAGTATTGGACAAGAACTAGTAAGGGCAGATATTGGCACACAAGAAAAGAAAAAAGATCTACTTGCGCAATGGGGTCTCAAACCGACGGAGGGACATCACAAATGTGGCACCTGTGTGGCATGTGCAAGCACAGTTGAGGGAACAGAATTCAATCATGGGAATGTGAAATGGAAACATTCAACATTCTCAAACTGCAAGACAAAGAATGTCATCTATGCGATAATTTGCCCATGCCAAAAAACGTATATTGGCAAAACCAATTGGCAAATCAACCATAGAATCACGCAACACCGCTCGAGGATTAAAAAGAAGGTGCTCACTGCACCAATGGTCGAACACTTTGTGGCAGAAAAACATTCGGAACACGACTTCAAATGGACAGTGCTCATGGCAGTGAACACATCCAAACTTACTTCAGACATCGACTCTATATTACTGACAAAGGAAGCAAATCTAATTATGAAGTTCAACAGTATTCTGACGGGCCTTAATGAAATGTCCGAGTTGTCCAGAGTGATTTGAGTCAGACTTCCAAGTTCGACTTTGCAATTAAACTGAAGGTGGCATAAAGTAGCTGAAAGGACTTGGTTCTAAATGGAGTAATGGTCAACAAAGAGATCGATATTCCCCCAAAAAAACGTAAATTGTGGTAAGAATAGCAGTGGCAGTCAACCATGAGTTCTGCCGTATATTAGGCAAAACCGTTAAAAAATTACAGACTTTTTAGCCTCAAACGCCGACAAAATGCGAGCAGTATTAGAGTAGTAGAATAAAACAGTACATAATTGGGCTTTTCGTTAATTCACAGCGAGTAATCCGCTTGAAAAGGAGAACGATTAAGACATCGACCATAACTGAGACATTTAACACGGAGACCGGCCACTACAGGTGCCCTTCAAAAAGAGAGGTGAGGAGACTGGTAGGGAGTCACGGGGTAATAATGTACCCGTAAGGGAGAAGTATGCACACTAATGTGTTGTATGCAATTTTTTGTAAATAGGACCGGCAAGAAAATTAAGAAAAAAAGTCGAGTCCAAGCTATTTACTGACTGCTGCACAGGTATGAAAAGCTAAACGCTAACTTGGAGAAAGGCACCTGTTTAAGTAGAAAGAAAGAAGCAATACAACAAGGCCATGTTTTTCTTTCCACCAGAACTGGATCCGGCCCGTGACTCCCTGTTTTTGATCCCCAGCGCCCCCTTTCTGGATTAACACGTGGATGGGTGCTCATTAACTAGGTCAGCTGAAGGTAGGCTACGTGATGGTGTCCTTAAATAAATGCACGAAATACAGTAGAAACGCTATTTGTATGAACAATAACTTTGTTTCTTGCAGAATAATGACCGCTGACTGTTAACCACACTTCGGAAAATTAGCATCATTCTCCACTTAGGAATCTCTAAGAAGGTATGCTAAGTGATTTTCCTGGGCGACAAGAAGTAGGTGAAAGGTCTGACATACTGGTGCTGATTAGTCTTTTATTATTTTTTTACCTTGTAGATCATTCAACAATTGCCTATAGTAAGAAAGCCCTGATGAAAGCCGGTGAAGAATATATGCGCGGCTGGAAACGCGTCGGCATTGATTCATAACAGCATTGATTTATAACTGTGTCATTTATGACTTGACTTAAAACTTTTTTCATAAATTGATGTAGATATCCACTTAGCTCACAAAAATTAATTTGAATGTGATTTGTGGTCCTTTGATGAATAGGCATTGAAAGTGACAAACTGATCTACTGTTGTGTATAGTAATGTGTTTTTTGACAATTTAATTTTGGTTACAACGTTTGTTTATTTGTATAGTAATCTTTTGTATTTTATGAATTGTATGTGGCTCTGAGAATGGAAGTAAGTCCATTTCAAACAAAAGTAAATTTATGAAAATAAATGGTTGAACAAAAAACAAAACCACCAAAGGAATATAGTGTGGTTTCCGAAAATTAAGGAGTGGGAACCCAGGTTCGTTGTTATTGTAATCTTTCGAAAAAGTGTCATTTTCAAAATTGTGACTTAATATCTGACCTTTCCTATTAAAGAGGATTTTAATATAACAATTTCTCAGACACCAATCATGACTTTCCTACCTTCTCCCAATCAACCATGAAACCAGTCCTAGAATACTTGTTTCTGCTCCAGGGAGGACCTGGTTTGGCACTTCAGACTGGACTGTTCCCAATTGGGAGACTGATTTGCATATTGTTGGGTTTGAACTGGAATGGCATGGTGGGCCAAAAAAATGAAGGAATTGGGCTCATATTTCTGTACTGGGGTGAATGTTAGACATTCTTCAGCATTCCATCCATCAATTGTTCTATTTGCATGTGTCACCCTGGCAGTTTGGGCTGGACTGTTCCCATGGGGACCAGGCTCTAGACTACTTTGCATATGCCTGGGTTTAAACGGGAATGGCATGGTGGGGGAATCAATTGCATATTTAGGCCCAGGTCAGTGTACTAGGTGTGAATGTTTGGTATTGTTCGGTGTTCTGTCCAGCAATTGTTCTTTTTGCGCATGCGCCAATCAAAACTTAGCACTTAATAATTGTAATAAGATAACCCAAAGTTATCCTATGGGAGAGGTGAGCCTCGCAGTGGTGAAAAAACAATTTGGCAGTGTGGACATGCAAAATGTTAAAAAAAATGCCCAACCTTATGATTGCAATGCACCCTGCCACATGGGCTGTCAAGGCTCTACCTTAGAAATGACATATGTATTAAAAACAGAGCTTTACGCTTGGCAAGGAGGTTATTTGGCCAAGTCGAGTAGGCAGTTTAAAACAGCTAGCAGGCTGCAATGGCAGGGCTGAGGCATCTTTTGAAGGGCTACTTAAGTGAGTGGCACATTAGTAGCTGCAGGCCCACTGGTAGCAATTTATTTACAGGCTGTTAGAAATGGAGATCTCTAGTTGGCAGAGGTAGGTACCTTTGTCCAAATAGGGACCCTTGCTTCTAGTCAGGGTGAGGGGGATACACACTTTAGATAACCCCTGCTCACCCCCTTGGTAGCTTGGCATGAAGAGACAGACTTATCACATAGGCAATGTGTAAAGTATTTATACTCAAAACACACAGTAATACTGTGATAACACCACAAATGGACACCACACCAGTTTAGAAATATAAAGTATCTTTATACAAACTCAACAAGGCCAAAATGACAAAAACCAAACATACATGTACTAAGAATATGACTTTAAAAAAGGGTTCAAACAACTTGGCCCATAGAAAACTATGGATGTGTGATTTCTCTCAAAGTATCTGTAGTTGCGTCAAAATGCACAAGGCAAAACAGGCGCAGAGATGGGAAGATTGGAAAACCAAATAGATGCATTAGTTCCTAAGACCCTGGTAAGGCAATGGGACAGTTCTGCTGCACACAGAAGTGATGCATCGAATCTGGTCTGTAGGAGGAAGTGATGAGTAGATTCCATGACAGTTCTGATGCATCAGGAAAACTTTCCGCACTGATACGATGTGTGGAAATCTGTGAGGCATCGGCGATCGATGCCGTGGCGGCGAGCGGCGCTGCGTCAGTTTCTTCAGCCGCAATCCCTAGATGCGTCAGTTCTTACAGCGGCGACAGGCACTGTGTCAGTTTCAGCAGCAGTAAACCAATATTTTGGAGAGTAAGCACAAGCACAATAGCTCTGGTTCGCAATGTAACGTGCACCGAGTCTTAAGGCCAACAAAAATGAATTAATCAAAAATAGGAGGGGTTAAAGCAAAACGTTTAAAGAAAAACCACCCTACGGTTGACAGGTCTAACAATATGTTAAGATGCTTGAGGTGGGTGAAAAGACAAAAGCTATAACATAAAACAGAACCCGACATATTCCAGAAATTCCATGACAGATTTACCTCAACCTGAGTCAGAAAACAAATTCTGTGAAATTTCTGTAATGCTGGAAAATAGATTGTGAACACTTACGAATCATTTATTGTCTATGTGAGCCTAACATTACAGAAACGTAATATTGTGGAGAAAGTATCAGTTTTTAACTCTGGATAGAGTGACTTTCCAATTAAATATAATTATTTATCATCAGTCCACACCAATACAAAACAGCCAAGGGCACACCTGTCATAAACCTAGCACTTGTCAATTGTTAATGAGCTAAAACAAGAGATGTTTAAACTTCAAAATTACCAGCTTTCTGACTCTCGTGCTTTTTTGTGCCAAAGCATAATTTGGTGTTCGTGCGCGCTTTTCTTTGTGTGAACATCAGGCATTGCGAAAGAAATGTTAAGCTCATTATAACACTCCGGGATCATTAACAATTTGAGGACCCTTTTCATGAGACTATGCCTTAATGGATTCAAGCCGATTCCGTTGAAAATACATGCTATTGAAAGCATGCAGAATGTTGGTATTATTAGCCTGGCCAAAAGGTACCACTCACTATTCTATCTGTACATGCCAGCAACTAATTAAATGATATTCAGAAACATCTGCGTTAATTTTTTTGGGGGGAAGGTGACACGTGATGCCACCACATTGATTTGGCTTTGCGTACTAGGATGAGTTGCAAGGAAAGGTGTACAATTCTGAGATGTACCTGAAGGGAGTATAACGAGGAACCACTCTCAAGACGGTGTGGACAATTGCAGTAACTATTCAGTGATACAAGAAAACACGATGTCAAACTATATCCTGCTTTACTAGAATTGTGTATAGAGTCAGACTGGCAATGGCGCTGGTATTTGCCTTCCCTACTCAATTTGGTATTACAGAAGGCCTGCATGCATTTACTTTATACCAATCCCACGCGAATAATGTTAATAATCGGCGAAATACCTCATGAAAGGAAAGAATTACGGGGCATATTATCAACAAATAGCGATATTTATTGCTAAGTAGGCTTAGCGGGCAATTTTTTTATCGCGGCGCATCACCGGATTTTATCACTGAGATAACATGCTATTAGCAACGTTTATCTTAAAAGTGATAAAATTCCCGGCTATAGCGGCAAAATTCGTGAATATCGCTGAAAATACAGCGATATTCACGCATTATCACTAACAGGGTCTTAGCCATTATATTCACCTCCCATTGGATATAAAGGCTAAGAACTGGTCTGAGCAGGCGTTAGTTTTTGGAGATATTCGCGGTTAGTGCAAATATTTCCATCGCTACGCCTGTGTTGGTAATAGGCGATAGCGATGTTAGTGACTGCTTTCAGTCGTTAACAGGTTGGGTACGCCCACTTTGCATGTCATTAGCGATAAATATCGCTGACATGCAAAGCGGGCTCCAAACCGCTCGCTATCGCCTACAAGCTGTCGCTAACTGCTGTTAGTTACAGCTTGCTAATAGGGCGATAGAATTATCGCCGCTTAGTTGCTGAAAACGGGCGCTAAAGCGGCGATAATTTCCTATCGCCCCCCTTGATAATATGCCCCTACCTTCACCTGTGTTCGAATACCCAAAATAGAAATATGTCAGTTCGGGGGGGGTGTCCTCCTAGACTGCACCCATCCTGTTGGGAACCTTCAGGCACCATCTCAAAGGCCGATACACACACCTCAACACCCTGAAAGCCTGGCAGGTTAACCCCTATTGCAGTGCACCGTATTGTGTAATGAGCATGAGCACAGATAGTCAATTTTTTTTTTGTGTGAGAGCAAGCAATATTTTTGATTGCACAATGACTTATAGCACAAGACTTTTTAGGGGACATTTATCAACTAATTTTGCCGGGTTTGCATCACAAATGTGACGCAAAACTAGCTCAAAATGTTGTTGAGGGATTTACTTTCCATCTCAAAACCTGATTTGTGTTGCAAAGTTGCCTTAAGTGAGGCCTCTGCATAAAGAGAGCATTCTTTGGGTGGTACATGGGCAATCCTATGCAACCACCCATGGGTTATAAGACAAAGTCCTATTTACTAAATAAATATACTGGATTTTGCATCAAAAATGTACACGTCCTGAAAGCAGGTGTAGGATTGGAGAGAATGCTTATTTTTTTCCCAAAATGTTCAGACTTTGCATGCGTGCTGCACTGCACACTTGCAAAGAGACATACAAAGGGTACAAATACTAATGCATAGAATTTGCACAGGAAAGGGCCCTTCCAGTACAAAATGTAAGCTTCACTGAACCCATACTCAACTTTTTTTTTTTCTTTTTTTTTGTCCTCATACTCCAAAAAAGATATTTTCAGAGTAAGTTGTTCCAGCCTACCCCTGGACTATGCAGGGGTGCCCAATATTCGTCTCTGAGAATCTTTAAGGATGCTCTTTTTGCAGACACCCAAAAACGTACCTCACAGTACTGCCAGTTATATATTCAGCTCAGCTCTTCGAACTTTCCAGACCCATGAACTGATCTTAGGGTGCTCCATTCTGCAAAAAGCGGTACAAAAGGGGGTGGTGATGGACGGAGCATCTGAATCAATCAAACACTCACACCCAGTCAACAGATCTTTTGCCGCCATAAGTGTGTCAGGGTATGCTCAGACGTGAGTCCCTTGCTCACTTTGCCACTGGATTCAAGCAAGCCGGGCTGAAGACGGCTGGAATGCCAGAAACCGGTCCTCGGAAGCTTGTTTCCGGTCCAGGGAAGACATGGCTTGGCGGTTCGGGCTGGACTGTTCCCATGAGGCACAGGGTCAGACTGATTTGCATATAGCCATGTCTGAACTGGGGTGGCAGAGTGGGATAAAGAACGGTGTTGGATTAAACCCAGATCTTTTGACTGGGTGTGAGTGTTTGATTGATTCAGATGCTCAGTCCATCACCACCCCCTTTTGTACCATTCTGCAAAAAGGCATAATCATTGGACAAAGTCGTTCATAGCCTATCCAGCCAATTAACACATGGGAGCCAAAAATGTTTCCTTTTTTTCCATACCATCTTATCCAATCTGAGAGTATGCCTGATTGCTCTAATCCAGTCTACGTACAGTGGTGCAGTAGCCCTCACCCAAAGTTTACATATTTCTCTACGTGCAAGAATAATTAAATAAAGAGATAACTTATTAGTGTCTTGAGGAAGTTCCTCATAATTGATTTGATATTTGCGCTCTGGAGTGGGATAGATAATGAGTCTTTAGTCCACTCTGACGAACCTGGTGAGTCCCAAATTGGAGCCATCGCAGAGTAGTATGGAATGTTTAACATCTTTCTTACTCTGGCCCAGACATATGCCATATCTCTAAGGACCTTTAGACGGACTTTCTTAAAAAAAAGCGCATCTCCAAATTTAAACAAAAAGCCCTGAGTCCCTCCTTGAATCTCAGATAACATAATCCGCAACATAAAGTCTGTTTCCGTCCCTGCTGGAGAATCAAATAGCCTTATCCCTGCCTTAAGTAATAGAGTCCAGGCATATATTCTCAGATCTGATGCACATAGCCCACCTTTGCCTTTCCTTCTTCGAAGCTTTTTCCAAGCGATCCTTATCCCCTTAGAGGCCCAAATAAATGAGTTCCATTTAGCTTGAATCTTTCTTAGTCTGATTTCTTTAAAAGCAAGTGGGATATTTTGAAATATGAATATTATTTTAGGTAACAGCATCATTTTAACTATATTGACTCTTCCAATTAAGGTCAAAGGAAGAAGTGACCAGTTCTTCAAGGAGTCCGCTATTTCCCTCTCAATTTTTGCAAGATTTTTGTCGGACAGTTGGTGAATATCCTGCGTAATTTGTACTCCCAGGTATCTGATATTGTGTTTTAGGATTGGAATTAGAGTTAAAGATGTTATATTCCAACACATACATTCTGATTTGCCTTGATTAATCTGATATCCCGAAATTTGACCGAACTGCTCTGCAGCGCTATATATGAGGGGGATTGCCTTAATGGGGTCTGATGTATATAACATCAAATCATCCGCATATAGAGATACTTTTTTCTCCCAATTATTGTATTTAAATGGTAAAATATTCTGATCTTGTCTAATCTTTTCAGCGAATGATTCAATGTATAAATCAAAGAGCAGGGGTGAAAGAGGACACCCCTGTCTTGTCCCTCTTTCAATTTTTATGGGAGATGATAAACTTCCGTTTATTAATATCCTAGCTGTTGGAGCTTGGTAAAATGCAGCTATTGATCTACAGAAGTTCCTACCCAAATTAGATCTTTCTAATACTTTAGCGAGAAATTCCCAATTAACACAGTCAAAAGCCTTAGCGGCATCTAATGTAAAAACCGCCAGTGGAGTTTTGTGGAGAGAGGCAACATCTATTGCACCGACTAACGCTTGAATTAAATCTTTTATAGAGCGACCTCTAACAAAGCCCTTTTGATCTAGGCGTAATAGAGAACCTGCTACCCCATTCAATCTCTCAGCCAAAATTTTTGCCATAAGCTTGTAATCTGAATTAAGAAGAGAGATTGGCCTATATGAATCGCACTGGGACGTCGACTTCAGTGGTTTAAGTATAAGAACAACTATGTCTTCGTTCCAAGAAGTGGGAATTTTACCGCCTTCCTCGAATATAGATGTAAAAAGATTCTGCAAAACTGGAATGACTACAGGGGCTAAAACTTTATAGATCTCAGAAGGCAGCCCATCCGGACCCGGGGCCTTGCTTCTTTTTGCAGAATCAATAGCCGCGGCTATTTCAGTCAAGCTGATCTCTCTATTTAGATTCTCCGATGACTGGTCATCTAGACTGCGAACCTGATATTGATTAAGCCACATCTGAACTGATTCTTGGTGTGGAACTAAACCCTCTTTATATACTTAATTGAAGTGATGGAAAAAAAGCCTGTTCAATATCAGCACTGACCTCTGAGATCACATCAGTATTATTCAGCTGTACCCCTTTAATATTATTCTTCTTCTGCTCCTTTTTCGTCTTCCAGGCTAAGAGCTTACCACTAGCTTCGCCGTATTCAAAGTGCGCCAGGGAGCTAGCCTGCCATCGTTTCCTCAATCTCTCATTTAATATCTCCTCCAGCTGCAGTTTGCATTTTATAAGATCTTCTTTGATATTAACTCCTGAGTCTAAAATAGGATCGAATAAAGTTTGTCCTAGAACCTTGATTTTTGATTCGATCTGCGAGATCTGTGCCCTGTATGCCTTATGTTTAGCGAGTTGAAATGCCAATAACCGCCCTCTCAAAAAGGCTTTATATGTATCCCAGACAACCGGAAGTGTGGCTGTACCTAAATTAAATTTAAAGAACTCATTTGATTCAAGAAGCAACTTCTCTGTTACTTCCTCTTCCAAAAGAATAGTCCTATCTATAGTCCCATCTTTTGGTACACTGTGGGCCAGACAACTTAAGAGTTAGAGTAACAGCAGAATGATCTGAGATATGTGCACCTAGATGTTTTACCTCCTCCACTTGCTCACACAGGAGTTCTGTACTTAAAAAAAAAATCTATTCTGGATTTATGACGCAATTTCTTATTGTGGAATGTAAATTCTCTTTTTGTGAGATGTTTCTTCCGCCATATATCATACCAGCCGAACTGATTAATTGCATTTAATAGTACGGATCTAGTTTTAGGGTTATGAGAGAACTTTAATTTATATGACTTATCCAATTGTGGATCAAGTACTAAATTAAAATCCCCTGCAAAAATCACAGGATCATCAAAATCCAAAAGCTCAACCAAAAGTTCTTTAAGAGGGAGTGAATCGTCTAAATTCGGACCGTAATATCCTACGATTATGAATTTATATGAATAGTATTTTATTTCTGCTATGACCCATCTCCCCTTTTTATCAGACCTTGAATATAACAACGTAATTTCAGGATTGGATTTAATCAGTATAGCCACCCCTTTATTCGAGGTTTGCTGTGTAGTAGATATCATGTGCTGAATCCATTTTTTCTTAACGCACATGTCTTTTAACTCTTGTTCGGTAGAGTGAGTCTCTTGTAAAATAAAAATAAACTCAGGTGTGTCATTTAAATATTGGAATATCCTCTCTCTTCTATGTTTAACCCTTAAACCATTTACATTCCATGACATGATCTTAATATATACCGACAAGGCTATCCTATCCTGCGCCATTTTTTTTTCCTTCTGTAAGTAAGAACGACTAAGTATCACATTTGGCGATTTGGACATTTTTTTTGTTGTTTTCCCCAGATGCTCTCCACCCAGTGCCCATACCTCCCCCCCCCCCCTGTACACACCCGCCCGTGCTCCCCTGGAGAACCCCCCTCCTTTCTCTTGGCCTAACTCAGGCCATTGAGGCTCCTTCCCCGGGTGTCCGGATACTGTTCAGTGTTGGTATAACTAGAAATATATAGTTAAGGATACAATGAAAGGTCTGTAGCATGTGATATTATTTGCCTTGCTCCCTTTTATTATCCTCCGTGAGTAGCTGAAGATATTCTTCTGGCTCATCAAGCCTTTTTAAGACTTTCATTTTATTTTTGTACATCACTTTTAAAGAAGCAGGAAATTTGAGTTGAGCAGTTGCGCCAAGTTGTTTAAAGGGCTCAAACAGTTTACCAAGCTCCCACTGCCTAGATGCTGTGATTGATGATACATCAGATCTGATCTGATATGAAAAGCCATCTACCGACAAAGAGCTACTTTTTAGAGCCCTATTGAGTATCTCTTCTCTTAGAGTGTAGGTCAAAAAATGAACTAAGATCTTCCTAGGTCTACTTTTATTAGGATTCAGTCTAAATGGGTCCCTATGAACTCGTTGGATGTCTCTCATTATTTCTTCTACTGACACCTCAATCTGAGTCATTTGTTTTATTAGTTTAGCCACAAACTCTTTGATGTTTCCCCCCTCGGCCCCTTCCGGGACTTTCAGGAGGCGCAAATTATTCCTTCTTTGCGCATTTTCTAAAGACTCCATTTTTTCTTGATACCCCTGTTCACGCTGTCGAAAGTCTTCAAGTTTTCTGGAATTTTGAGTAGCCAACATTTTGAGATCTGCTACTGAGGACTATAGTGCCGTAGTTCTAGCAGCGAGTAAATCGAATTTTCCTTCCAACTTCTCGCAATACAGTTTTATCTCTTGTTGGTTATTCTGTGACGCTTCAAAACCAGTTTTCACCTTGTGACTAAGAGCTTGTAACATTAGTATAACGGACTGATCTGTGGCTGATGTATCCAAGAGAGTTGATGGAATGTCAGCCTCACTACTAGTGTTAGTGTTGGTTATTGGAGTAAGCGCCTGCCCTTCCAACTCACTCTCTTTGGTTTCAGGACTTTGCATTTTGTTGTCCTTTGAGGTCGCTGTCTGCTCGAAACCTTGGTCTACTTCTAAATCTTCCAGAGGCTGATATTTATTAAATATTTGTACCTCCCTTAAGGTCCTATCGGGAATGTTAAAGTTCCAGTACTGAGGGCACTGATTTAAAATAAGCTCTCAATGATGGAGGTGGTTTAACCTTTACAACAGGCTTCTGTGTTTTCGAAGTAGTTCTTTTAACTGCTTTTTTTTGCGATTTCACTTTAGATTTAGCCACCACCGAAAGTGGAATGTCTATGGAACCAGTTAAGGCAGCCTGCTTTCCTCCCTTACTTCTGAGTGTATACCCGGAAGCCTGGCTTCCTTGAGTCTCTTTTCCTGACATACGCGATATAAATGCCGATGACACTAACTCACCATCAATACTGTGCCTGTGTATTCCCCCATTAGAAAGAAGATTTAGTGGCCCAGTGCATTGTGGGTTAGGTAGTTTCGAGTGTGTAGTTCCAGAATCAGCCCTAAAATCGAAAAGCCTGTATCCAGCCCTTCTCCCTTTCCTTAATTCATATGCTGCCTTAACCCATCGAGTAAGCCCCTGCCCCAAACTGTGCAGCCTTACCTTTGGGTTAGTGGAGGAAGTTCGAGTAATACTTCTCCAGACTACCTTAGCCTGTGAGGGACACAGCGCAAAAGAGCTAGAATAACCAAATACCTTCCCTATTTCGCCTTTAACGAGAACGACCACACAGCGTCTAATCCCGAGTGCTCAGCTAACCGCTAGCCACTTCAGACTCCATGCACTCCGGTTCCCAGCCCCGCCTTCCTCCACTCGTCCGTTTCCGTGTTTCCAGCAGCGGTTCTGAGTTACCAACAAAATTGTAGTCCCGGAAGAAAAAAACAAAGTATTCAGTGCCTCCAATAGTCTAATGGTGTAGGCGGGCAAGAGCTCATTTCCTCCGAAGCACATACATCGCGAAAGAACGACCCGGACGCCCAAGCCTCTGGAGCCTCCCGACTAGCCGCGTCTGCTAGCCGCCATGTTCTCCCGTTGTATATCAAACCCATACTCACCTTGCACCATGGCACAGGAGTGTCTGTGTTGGTTCGTGGCACCCAAAAGTGTGCTAGCGCTGGGGGAGAGAAAAACAATGCAATATCTCTCTAGAAAGATATGCACTGGTTTAACTTTCCCACTGATGCAACACAGCTCAACAACTTGGGTTACTGCACTGCATTGCACCACAAATTGGTAGATCTGGCCTTCAGTTTTGTTTAAACACATCCATGTTTCTCTTCACTTTGAAAAGAGTCTCTATAAAGTTGCTATAGCCGGAAGCCACAGCTATACAGATCAATTAAGCAAGATAAAATAAAGGAAAAGTGACAAAGGGAAATGTTAAGAAGGAAGTAGATTCCTTGTAGGGAAATGTTAAGAAGGAAGTATATTCCTTGTAGGGATTTGTAGTTAATAGAGTCTGTACTGTTAATATCTGTAATATATTTCATACTAAAATCTGTCGTCAGCCTAAAAAAGAAGCCCTAATTTTGTCAGAAAGTGGCGAAAACCTAAATTGGGAAATCCCAGTCTGAGAAGGCAAGGCTGGTAATATCATTTTAGTAAATATTTCACATTAGATCCAGTCTCGAATATGAAGCAGGATATATATTAATTAAAATTAAAATGCATTTTTAATATTTCATCATAAAAAAATGCAGACATAAGGTAAATTATTGTTCTTTTTTTGTGTTCATTTTTAGAATAGAGGGTCTGTAGGAGAGATTAATGATGCTCCCCTGAACCCCTCCCCAAAATATAGCTGAGTTTCAGGAGCATACTTCAGTATAAGGATTTGATGAGCAGGTAAGGAGACAGTGATGGAGGGACAAAGGGAGAGTTACATTTAGAATAGGGTCAAAATAAATGAGGGAGAGACATGGCTATGGGCGAAAGCTCAAGAAAAACAGAAAGAGATGGAAAGCTTGAGTCCATGAAGAAAGTATAGATAAAAGGGTCTTTTAAGTAGTTTGACTAATCCCCGATCATAAATTAGTGGAGTGGAGGGAGAAAAAGGAAGTAGATGAGTACAGGAGAGGTGAGAGGGATTGAAGAGAAGAAAGTGTAGAGGAGAATGCTAAGGAGAGTGGAGATGTGGATATTAACTTTAAGGGATCTCCCCAATCCTGATAAAGAAGAGGGGTAGAGAGTAAAGATAATTGAAAAAAAGAGACTTGTGCCTTTTGCACATAATGCCTTTCAACAGACTGGGAGTGCCAACACGTGAATGGTGTTTTTATTTTTAAATTTTTGAAGAAACAGTTAAACAAAGATATCAGACTAAACAACATTAAACCCCATTTTCATCGAAGTAAAGAGATTCCCATAAACTAATCTTTGTGATAACAGTAACATCACTGTTGTCAAAGTATTTGTGTACAGCTTGAAACCCACCTCATTTTTATAGTGGAGTATTTGGGATTTTTTTACCCAAGAAGACTTTTCTAAAAACCAGTTGGAATAATTATTTTTAAAGCAAATGCTTTCTATATAAAATGACTACATTGCACTAAAAGACATTTCTGAATTTTATCTTATAGATATAGACAGTAATTAAAGGTCTTCCAGAGCACCCCGGAAGAGTATTTCTGTGCTGCAAGTATATTTTTCATGCAAAAAAAATTGAGTGCTTACTAGAAACTAGGCCCAGACAAAATCTTAAATACACTGGCATAATTTGCATAATTATAGGAATTTAACATTATGGGGTCGATTCCGATCCGGTAAAAAGCGCTCCGCATTGCCGTTCGTAGCGTCTTTCCCGTACGAATCGTACCCTGCAACGTCCCCCGTACGTATGACGAAGTACGATCCGTATCCGGAGCTGGACTCCGTACAAATCGTACAGGGACCGTACGAATCAAATCCCCGTACGAATCTCCCTTGGAACCCGCTGTACGCGATATCTGTACGGTTCACGGCTGCTTTTTCCGAACCGGCAAGTACGATTCGTGTTGGGTACGCACCGTACGACCCTATTTCTACGGGAGCTGAAAACAGCTGTAAAAGCAGAGTTCGCCCCGAAACAGGTACGGAACGCCCCCCCCCCGGGTACGGTGCGTACCCCCCATGATCACAGGGGTACGCACCGTACCCCGCGATCTTGGGGTGTACGCACCGTACCCCATGTACGCTGGGTGTACGGTGCGTACCCCATGTCCGCTGGGTGTACGGTGCGTACCCCATGTCCGCTGAGTGTATGGTGCGTACCCCTGCGATCGTGGAGGGGTACGCACCATAGGGTGTGTATGTGAATGTGTGCTTTTCCGTATGAATCTCCCTTACCTGACGTGGACCGTACGAATCGCGTCCTGATACCCCGGTCTGGATCGTACTCATCGAGTCGTACGGTGTGTGTACGAGTCGTACGGAAACGGCTCCGGATGCGAATCGTACGGACGTTAATTTTACCGGATCGGAATCGGCCTCTATGTTTCTTACACAAAACTCTCAAAATTCCACCATTACTCCATGTACAATAATTACTTGCCATTCACATAAAATGTTACTGTGAGTGCGAGGGAATAACACAAATGGCCGTATTATGAGTGGCGGTTGCCCGTGCCACTTGTGTATTTAGTGCTATTCTTTTAGGTAAAATGCATCCTGGCATCGGAAATTGATGCCAGAATGCATTTTACACGAAAAATTACTTGTCATTTTCTGAAACGTTTGTGCAATTATGCATATTTAGCACAGTCCTAGTTGAAACAATAGATTCATAGGGGTCGATTTCGATCTCGGTTGCAGGCAGCACAGCCCGAGGAAAAAAAAAAGTTTAAGGACGCCTGCACTGGGGCATTGAGGGGGCCATCCGGATGGCTATACACACGGCCATGTAGGCTGAAAACGGGCCTATCGACAGCTGCAGACCCCCTGCGGGCTCACAAACAGACGAGCAAATGTGCTGAAGATTTACTCCGGGGAAGGGAACTAAAGCAGTGAAGGGAAGGCAGCCTTCTACACTATAGGTGAGCAGGGACCCGAGCGTGAGTGACACCGATATTGTGGCACGGACTTCCCTGACCAGGGCCTACTGATATGTATGCTGGCTGGGAGGTGGCTTGCTCGAGGGATGATAGAAGTTCTGGTATACACCTGCAGGGACCTGTGGATCGTAGACCACGTAGGCAGACATCAGGCGACAAGAGGTATTTGTACATTGTGGTGGGGATAGGGCTGACATCACCCAGCATTCCTGGTTCACACCCCAGAGCAGTCAGTAGCAGAGCAAACTGGGAGACGGCCAGGCGGCCTATTGACGGGAGTGAAGGCCCGGTCCAGAGTCCACAATCCAAAAGTACAGAAGGGAGGTCCCTGCCCCAGGGTAGCTGGAGAGAGACCTCGGCCGGGCGACACACCTGGAGGGCCCCCTGGAAGAGCAGACAGGAGACGAGATAAGAATGGTGAAGGAAAATTGCGGTAAGACTGCATAGGACAATGAAATCTCCAACTAATATGCTCCCACTCCCCTGCGATCAGGAGGCACAGACGGTGACTCAGACATCCTAAGAAGGTTAGATGGCGCATAATGAGGAAAGAGCTCCCTCCATCACAGATGTGCTGACAGCTTTTTGTTCCACAAGGGATGAGATGTTCCACTAAATAGTCTTGGTTGCAATTCTTGTGAATTTGCTCCTGTGCGATCTGAGGAAGGTGTCAGAGAGGGTAACCACCACTAAACAAATGGTGTGCATGCTGCAGACTGAACTCCATTCCCCAAGGGAGACGGTCATAGAAGCGAGTAGTGTGCCTTGATAATCGTGCTGGGGATACGGAGGGAAGATCGTGCAGGAACCAACTCCGCTGCCTACCACGAGCAGGGCTTCATCATGGCCGAGACCAATTACTGCATTAACGCATACACAGGGAACTACAGAGTCCCGGACACGATGTTTTCCTGCTAAGGCTCCCCCCCACAAACTCACAGAACATTTTTTTTGTTTGTTTACTGTACCTTACTATGGTCTTGTAACTGATGTAACTTGCAACGCAACAATCCTCTTGTAAAGCGCTCTGATACCCCGGGTTTAGCCATCTCCCACCCAGCCGGACTTCAGATACAGTTACTTCCACATCTCCTCGCTGTGTCTCCTACCCTCCCTCCCCACCCCTTCCCTCCTTCCTTCTTTGCATGCTTCCCCTATTCCTTGCCTCTCTCCCCTGAATCTCTCTCCCCCTGCCTGCTTGGTTTATCCGTTTTGCCTATGCTCTGCTAAATCTCCCTCCCATCGCCCTTTTATATTACCCCCTTACCCTTCTACACGCCATGAACCAATGGATGTAACTTGCAATTGACGTACCTTCTGTAACAATGTGTAACTCATAACCTATGTAATCTTACCAGCCTGACTCCCTAAAATGGCCCCTATAAGTATGCTGTTGTCCAAAGCACTCATACTCCCCTTGTTGGGGATGGATCCAGCCTTTTTTGCCCTGGAGTCTCAGAGACCCTTCTGAGAGAGTCCACAGTGACAAGGGAGTCACACATACCTAGGAGCCGATAAAGCTACAATGAATACACTCCAGGTTGTACAGAACTCAGCTGCCCGCCTTTTGTGTAATGTTCCACGGAGAATGTCCGCGACGCAAGCCCTGTGTGACCTTCACTGGTTAAAAATTCCTGATCGTGTGGCTTTCAAAACCTTGTGCCTCCTGTTTAAGATTCGTCAGGGCTCTGCCCCCACTTACCTGCACAATCTTGTTCAGCCATATCAGCCCAGTCGTTCTCTTAGGTCATCAAATAAAGCCAATTTTGTAGTTCCAAGAATTCGATTGGCAAAAATGGGAGGCCGCTCATTCGCACACTTGGGGCCGAAGATGTGGAATGCTCTTCCGTTGGCGCTAAAAACAGAGACCAACCTTTTTGCTTTTCGCAAAAAACTGAAAACTTTTCTGTTTTAGTCCGGTCACTGCTCTTGTTCTTTCTCCTTCTTTAGCAACTGCCTGTTTTCCTCTCTAGTCTGTCCCTGGCGCCGGGAAACCCATTACGGGTAGCTGTGTGCAATATAAATTTAATAAATAATAATAGTGGAGGACTAGGAATGTCCCCCTTGCCACTGGGAACCGTCTCTTACCCTGCCAGAAGTCTACCCCCTCCCCCTCCTCTTCCCTCCATCATTCTTCTAAGTGTGCCTGTCACCAAAGCACTCCTCTCCCCTTGTTGGGGAGGGATCCAGCATCTATCCCCTGGAGTCTCAGCGACCCCGCTGAGTATGTCCACCGTGACAAGGGAATCACACATAATGGAAGACTGGGAATGATCCCTATACCGGGGGGAGCCGTCTCCTACCCAGCTGGATATCAGACACAGTTACTTCCTTGTCTCTTCGCTGTGTCTCCTACCCCCTCTCCCACCTCTTCCCTCCTTCATTCGTTGCTTGCCTCCCCTATTACTTTCCTCTCTCCCCTGAATCTCTCTCCCCCTGTCTGCTTTGTTTATCCTTGTGCCTATGGTCCGTTTAATCTCCCTCCTTGTCGCCCTTTTCCATTACCCCCTTACCCTTCTACATGCCGTGAACCAACAAATGTAACTTGTAATTGATGTAGGGAAAGCGTTTAATAGCGTAGAATTTTATTTTAAAATACTTATAAATAATATTTATATTTGAAATAATTTATAATTAATTTTTTTAATACATCAACATCAATAATAAACTATTATTAATTAATAAAACCAATAACATTTGAATAATTAATTGACAATAAATTAGCAACAAACACCAATAAATAATAATTATTAAATATTACTCACCAAATAATAAATATAAAAAAATAAACTATTTATCATAAAAAGAATATATATTTTTTAAATTTAAATCACAATTAAAAAACAATAAAGAAACAATATACAAAATAAAATTATTTTAAAGAAAATGTTTACCAATTAATTGATGAATTTTTGTACTAAATACAAAATATTTACAAATTACAAATATTAATTGCCAATTAAATAAATTAATTATGTATTAAAATAATTAATTGCTAATTAATAATTAATTAATACACTAATTATCCATAACAAAAAATGTATAAATAATTAAATATTTACAATTAAATTACTTCCCACCCAATACCCCTATGAACCCTCAACACGCTCCGGTACTAAAACATAACATTTAATTTAAATTAACATTAATTACCAATTGAATAATTAATGTTTCAATTAAAATAATTAATTGCCAATTAATAAGTAATTACAAAACAAATTATACATAAAAAAATAATTAATTACAATTAAATTACTTCCCACCCTATTCCCCTATAAACCCACAACCCGCTCCAGTAGTAAAACATAACATTTAATAAAAATTAACATTAATTACCAATTAAATAATAATTTATCAATTAAAATAATTATTTGCCAAATAATAATTAAATAAAAAATTAATTATACATAAAAATAATCATTAATTATTTACAATTAAATTACTTCCCACCCTATTCCCCTATAAACCCACAACCCGCTCCGGTACTAAAACATATAATTTACTTAAAAATAAATGTATTAATATATAAAAATAATAAACATATAATATAAATTAATTTTAATATTCAACAGAAACATATAACACATACATAATAAAAACCATAAAAATAATACAAATATCGATATTAGTGACATCGAGATTAGTTACATCGATGTATATGCTATCGATATTACTAACTTCGATATTACTTACCTTAGGGTCGATATTCTGTCCTACGATATTCTTGACATCGATATTCTGTACCTTCGAAATTTCAAACACGATATTTTGGTATGTCGAAATTTAAAACTCGATATTTTGACTGTGTACCGGAAAACCTTAGCGCTGACTGAATCGGTTCCGGAAGGCATTCAGAGAGATGGAACCCTCCGGAACCGATTCGTACAGCTCTATGGAGTAGGTTTTCCAAGTGAGCAAGTACAATGAACTATTCGGACACCCTTTCCGATTCAGTTTGCCCGGCTCAAAAAAAGGCTTACTGAGTTGGTCTTTGGGGGTCTGTAGCAGGCCCCCTTTCACCTGGGGGCCCTTTGAATCGGGCCAGTGGGGGTACCCATGGGTCTCCTCTTCACACCAATGCACAGTGTGGCAGGCACAAAGGGGTGCCTGCAACAGAGTACACAATTATCCCCAACCACCCCTTTTGTCGATGCGAGCCTGTGTTCGAGTTAGGAAAACAGGCACCCATTGAAGTCAATGGGAGTCCGACCGAATCGAATCCGGATGCATTCAAATGCATTGTACTCATTCGGTTTCACCTCTCCCTGTCCGAGTAGTCTGGAAAGCATTCCTGACCCGAATAGTATGGTATGCTTTCTGAATGAGATCGGAATTGGGCTCATAGTATAAAAACTCTTCCCAAAGTAAAAAGCATGTCAATAACTTACATCTTGCTTCTGTGGAAAAAAGACCACTATAGATTTGGTGCCAGAATAATTAACAGGTGAGACTAATTTTTCCTTTTTCCAAGTGAAACCATTGTTTCCATAAAAAGCCTCAAGAACTGCCCTTCATAATGTATCAGTGCACTGATTAATATGCCATGGGTTGGCTGTCAGATTTCATCCTAACAAAACTAGGAAGAAAGGAACTTTAAAGGCAATACACAGCTCAGGAGCAATGTGGGTTTAATATGGGTTGAATCAGTGTTGGGAAGGAAAAGTCCTTTGCATAGTGATGGATGTGTCCCCCTGTCCTGAGTGCTTTAACTGCAATGTTGTCTGGATATCTGGTGCTCTGGTAGTTTTGTTGCCTTGTGGGAACACAGATCATGCTTGTGCACCATGCATATGCCTGTCTCAAGGATTGCAGTCTTTTTAGACTGTGTGGGGTGCCCAGAGTGCTACCCTCCTAGAAATGAAAGGGTACTACCATTGCCATAAGTTAGGTAGCAAAAGTGTGGTGGAGGCAGCGTACCGTGTAGAGAGCAGTAGAAGTGAACACATAATTTTACCTGTGGCACTGGAGTGAGGCCAATTGGCTAACTCATGTAAAAATTGCTTTGTCCGTAAATCACTGAGTGTTTGATTGGTTCAGATGCTCCGTCCATCACCACCCCCTTTTGTACCCCTTTGTTCGCCATAAGTTGGTAGGGTATGCTCAGACGTGAGTCCCTTGCTCACTTTGCCACTGGATTCAAGCAAGCCTGGCTGAAGACGGCTGAAATGCCAGAAATCGGTCCTAGGAAGCTTGTTTCTGGTCCAGGGAAGGCATGGCTTGGCAGTTCGGGCTGGACTGTTCCCATGAGGCACAGGGTCAGACTGATTTGCATATGGCCATGTCTGAACTGGGGTGGCAGAGTGGGCTAAAGAACGGTGATGATAGAGGAGGAGCTACGTCAGCAAACAAGATGGCTGCTTAGGCTCCCGGCTCCGCCGACCTCCGTACCCCGCCATAATATCCTGGACATTATCCTGACCTTACGCCTAGCCTTTGTGTGCATGAACTGTTCCACACTCCGATGGTGAAATCCGGAAACTTTTATCGGCTGGTTTGACGAAGTTCCATCGAGTTGAAGATTGTGGCCTACTCCAGTGGTGAAGCCGGGGCCTCGAGTGCTTTCACAGCCGGGCTGCAGTGCAACAACATCGGCCGTGAGACCCAGGCTGGGTCCGGTCAATCAGTGTGGAGGCTTTGTTTAAGCCCGAATTTGGCGGTGATCGTTTCTATTGCTCTGCATTGATGGAGGAGTGACTCTGCTTGCTTTTGGCTGCGGTTGGGGTTCCCCGTCCCGCGGACCCGGTATAGGGCCCGCCCGGGTTCGATCGGTCGGGGTCTCTGGCCTGCGGCCTTAACCGGGTTGATCGTGGCTGCGAATAAAGTCTGGTCGCCCTCCACAGCTGAACGTTCGTGCTCCTGTAGACCGTGGCTGCGAATAAGGACTGCTCAACCTCCACATATGAACGTTCGTGATCCTGCTTGTCCCCCCTGAGGATACCATATTCACCCCAGGAGGTGATTCTGATTGGTGTCGGGTGTGAAAATACGGATCGTACGGTGCTTGGGCCATCGCTGAGGTCAATATTGGCAGACATTAGGGCGTTTCATTCACAAGTGGATGTCTTATTCTGCACATTGGACACGCGCCTATCTGAAATGATCCTGGTGGAACCGGACCCAGCCTTACTGATGAAACAGCAATCTGCAGCTATTCAAACTGCGGCCATCTTGACTCCGTGCGAGAACCCCGTGAGGAAACAAGTATTGGAACTATCGGATGGTGCCCTGGAGGACAGTGTTCCCGAGGTCGTCAGTGTATTGCCGAACCTTCCACCACTATCGACTTTGGAGGTATCGAAAGGCGTTCCCCTCCCGGAGACTTTTGTTCTTGACTTTCCATCCAATTTGTGGTCGTCTTCTCCTTTCTTGGTGACTTTACGACTCCTGGGCAAAATACATTGTGGCTGTCCATCTAGGAGGGAGATTTCTTCTGCTTCTGAGGCTCTTTTGGACTCTTTGTCTTTGTATCGCCATATATTGATTCTTGATGACTCCCTTCTTCCTTCTTACTCCTTTGTGTGCTTTTGGGTCTCGCTGGGGGAGGTTCGTGTGCTGGTTCGGAAGGGCCAGGGTTAATATCAACTAAGTCGGGACGGGTTGGAGTGGCTTCCACGGGTGTTCGAATTGCAACTGTTTGATCTAAAAGGCTGTGTGGTGTATTACGATGCCCCCTAATTTTTTCTATAAGTGTTGTCATACGTTGATCTTTTAGTGATAGGGGGTGTCTGTTTCTGGCGGGGGGTCTAAAGGGGCTGGGAGCCCAAATTGATAAGCCCTCCTCCATTCTTTTTCCTACTTTTAGGGCTTTAGTTATTAGGGGCGACAGGCACGCTGCTAGTGGGGTTCGGCTGTAGCCATTTGCAGGGGTGCAGGGTGGGGGGTTGGAAGGTTTTTTTTTATTTTGCCTTTTTTTATTTCTATGGCCTTTTTCTTTCATTCCCTTTCTTTTCCTTAAAGGATCAGTATAGTCTGCGAATCATTCGAATTTTTAACGCGTACTCGTATTTAGTGCTTATGCTTTTATGATATCCTGATTCCCGGGTGGGCAGGCCCTGAGGACTGGCGCTCAACATTGAATGTATATTGTATTGTCATTCGCACCGATCCATATGCTTTGGCGCCAATGTTCCATTATAGCGATTCTTACATGCATATCCTGTCTCTTGTCCTGTCCCCCATATTCTTCCGTTTGATTGTATGGCACCTGATCCTTCCTTAAATAATATAAAATGGAACCTCTGTCTCATCCTGAGACTCAGTTGTGCATTCTAATACTAGTTCTATCCTGAATCGCTGCCAGACCTCAGGGTTTTCGGCTGATGAGCTGTGTTGTACTGTGATATAGGGGGTCTTACTTTGTTTAGCGGCCGGCCCCTGCGGTTGTAGGCCCATGCTTGTAATCTATTGAATGCTACAATAATGGTTTTAAATTTTTTTTTTTTTTTTAAAAAAGAACGGTGATGGATTAAACCCAGATCTTTTGACTGGGTGTGAGTGTTTGATTGGTTCAGATGCTCCGTACATCACCACCCACTTCTGTACCACTTTGTTCACCATAAGTTAGCAGGGTATGCTCAGACATGAGCCCCTTGCTCACTTTGCCACTGAATTCAAGCAAGCATGGCTGAAGACGGCTGAAATGCCAGAAACCAGTCCTAGGAAGCTTGTTTCTGGTCTAGGGAAGGCATGGCTTGGCAGTTCGGGCTGGACTGTTCACATGGGGCACAGGGTCAGACTGATTTGCATATGGCCATGTCTGAACTGGGGTGGCAGAGTGGGTTAAAGAACGGTGATGGATTAAACCCAGATCTTTTAACTGGGTGTCAGTGTTTGATTGGTTCAGATGCTCCGTCCATCACCACCCCCTTTTGTACCGCTTAAATCACTCTTGGCACACATCAAGTTAGCATGTAGTGCTGTGCAGTGCATGTGTGTTGTAAGGATGTGCTGGGTGCAAGTGTGCCTCTAAATGGTGCAATACAAGCAAGATTCTGGTTTCTATTTTGGGAGCCCCTGGGCTGACTGCACATGCATGAAGAGGTAAAGGAATACCACCAGAAAGACTCCTGAATTGCTGCATTCCTGTGAGCTGGGTGGGACACACACCGGAGAAAGGAGGGCCTGGTTCTCCTGAACACTTCAAAGGATGTTGTGTGATTCAGACAGAGTTCACTGGACAGGGGCTTGGGCGCATATCATAAGTGATATAGGGCTGATATCAGAATCATAAAAAGTAGGGCTGTATCACTGGTGTAACCTTTTGTTACATATTTCATTGTGACTGACATTCACATGTGCATCTCAAGTCATTCCCATGGCTTGTGTTATTGAGATATCAGATCTGTAGTCGCTTCTGCTGTGACAGGCTGCCTTTTCAAGGAAGGGAAGGGCAGTGGAGAGGGCACTTAAAAAAAGACGCAGAATTCCAACAAAAATCTCAAAGAGTCAGTCCCTAAATCATATTTGGTGTCTAAAAATGGACTATAAAAAGGGGAGCTAGAGGTTTCCAAAACTGTCAACTGTTAAGCAGCCAGACAGGCTGCATCAAGAGAGAAAGCTCAGCAAGACTTCTTCCTGTGACCACTGCTGAAGACAAAGGCACACCAGTATCCCAGCTAGGTGAGGCAATATCACCCAAGGACATCCAAGACCACCTGCCCCTGGAGTAGCAGTGTCTGCCCGCTTTCTAAGACCAGTGAGCCCTGTGGCAAAGAGGAGAGCTGGAGGGAGGAAGGTCCAGTGGGGGACCCTGGCGAGGGGATCCATACAGAGAGGTGTTAAGAGGCACTTGCTGCACCTATTGGGTGGTTGTTCATGAGCAGGTTTAAGTTGGCAAACCCTGTATGCCAGAGAAAGGCCATCATGAAGTGAGCTTTGAACTCTACTGCACTGATTGCATCATCCCTCATGTGTGGGGGGAGTTGGCCCTTCCGTATACCAGATGGGCCACTGTGAAAATTGCTGTGCCGATCTGGCAGTCACCCATGAGAGTCGTGAGTTGATGACCCTGTATTCCAGAGATGTATGCAAAGAAGAGGAATCAGCTGTGCTGATTGGGCTGTCTCCTGAGTGAAGAGTAGATGTTGTGACCCTGCATACCAGAGGGAGCCATCAGGGGAAGACAAAGAGTGCAGACTGGTGGATGCTATCATCATGAGGAGAGGCCACTGTGGTGGCCCGTGCAAGCCCTTGTATCCAAACAAACAATTGCTAACAACCACTCCTCTTGAGGCGGAGACCAAAGAAGATTTACTATTACATTAAAATAGTGCTGAGATTTTGTAACTTTTGTTGTAAATTTCATGTTTTTTGTCTTTTTATATATGTGGATCTCGGTTGAGTTCCAAATCATATTTAAATAAAATTGAAATTGAAATTGAATTGCTGAGGACATGCAGATGGGGCCCTGCAGAGCTGCATTTGTGATACTCACCTGATGCAGGCACTGCAGCTGCCGCACCTGTGAAATAGACAATCTTGGAGACTTTGGTCAGATGGCCCCCGCTGGTGTGGGGAAGATTAAGCTATATCCCAGAAGGCCCTGGGGGAACTTGTCTGCCAGATAGCACTTCAGAGTTGGATAATGTTTTACTTTGCTAACATAGTTGAAGTGGGACGCTGACCACTAGTGGGGCCCAACCGTATCACCTATGATGAATGGAGAAGAACAATTACTGTTAGTGAGAGGAAAGTTGGACTCGGAGGACACAAGAGCCCTGACCTCAGAGCACTGTGTGTATTGTTTGTGTATACCGTATTTCACTTTGTAGTTTTTTGGGTTAAAATTCTTTATTGTGGGAGAATTATATAGGAAGCCCATGGCCGGTAATGCACTTTTAAGCTACGAAAGTTGCCATCCCAGGGCACTTAGGAACAAGTTGCCCTTTGGGCAGTTTCTAAGGATCCAGAGAAATTGTTATACCAAAGAGGCTTTCGAGGTCCATTCCGCTAAACTGGCTGAACAACTGCGAGAGAAGAAGTATCCCAATAAGATCATACGCCAGTCCAAGAAAAGAGTGTCCAATAACAACCGCGACGCCCTTCTTGAACTGGCAGTACCCAAAGAGAAAACAGAGAGGATAACATTTGTAAATACTTTTCATACAAAGTCCAATCAGGTTCAGAGGATTGTAAAAAGACACTGGTCCATTTTGAATACTGGGGGTGATACCTTGCCTATGCCACTTTTTGCATTTAAAAGAGGGCAGAATATAAAAGACCAACTTGTACATACCAGACCTAAAAACAAAATCACAAGACAAGTCGGAACACGGTAGAAGGTCTTCATCCTTGTGACACTTGTTCCGTTTGTCCTCAAACCTCCAAATCCACTACTGTAGACATCGGTACAAGTAGACCATGGCAGCAGCGGAAGTTCACAAATTGAAATAGTGAAAACATCATCTATCTTATCACATGCCCTTGCCTTAAAAGGTACGTAGGCATGACTACAAGAAAAATAAAGACTTGAATTTGTGAACACAAAAGTACTGTGCGCTGTCGCAAACAAGCAACCCGCCTAACATCACATTTCTTGGAAGCGGGCCATGGTTCTAGTGACTTCACCTGGACGGTACTGGAACAACCTATGATTCCAGACCATTGCCCTGATGTGAGCAAATTTCTATTTAAGAGAGAACAAAAATGGGTTTATAAATTAAATAGCGACAAAGGAGGCTTAAACGAGCCGATACCTTGGATATCGCTATAGCCCATTGAAGTTAGATACATTTAGATTGGAGTCCGTTGAGTGGTTTGTTCTAGTATGAGCCTTTGGACCTGTGCACTCTTACACCCTCTGAGGTTGTTCTATCTACCTCCGTTCCTTTGTTGCGTCATTGTATGTATATCATGCAGCATACAGTAAAGTGATAGCATCCACTTATTGTTAAGAAATCTGATTGGATTGATAAAACTGATATTGTACAGACCAAAAAATTTCCATATTAAGAAATTTGGTGCTTCGCACTATAAGTCCCACAATCAATCCTTAGGTGTGTCACTTATGCGGAAGGGTGGTGCCTATTAATTGTCCGCTTTAGAGACACTCGTTATTTTTAACTATATCATGCACCATACTGTAAAGTGATACCGCCCTCTTGTTAAATCTAACAAGATTGATAACCCTGATATCGAATAAACTGAGGAATGTCCTTAATTTGTCCTTATTATTGTATACGTTGCATTGCACTACAATTCCCACAACCCTGAGGTGTGTTCACGTGTGCGGAAAGGTGAATCCAACAAAATAGCCGCCCTGGAGACTTTCGGTGACTCCCCAGATAGCGCAGAGGATCGCCGGGAGACACCGACGGATAGGTAAGGAGCGAAGCCGCTCTTTGCTTCACTTTGTAACTTACTGTGTTTTTGTGGCTCTGATATTAACAGGAACGGAGCCGGTCACTCTAGCTATTTCAACTTAGAGAGGCTTTGTTTGGAGTGAAACCGCTTTAGCCGCTTTTGCTTTACCTTGTTAGCTTTTGCGGTGTTGTGGCTCTTATACTAACACTAATGGCGCCGGCATCTTTAACAATTTCATTTTTTGGAGTGTTTGGACACAAATACTACCTTTTTTGCTCCCGTTTGAGTCACCCATCATGAATGTTTGTTTGAGGCTTTAAACATAAGGGTATCACGAATTTGATACGTATGTGTGATGCTACCTGAAAACAATTCTGATTAATTTCGATGTCTGTCTGTCGATCTGATGACGAAATTGAAGATTATTAATTTGTGACACTCGTGACTAAATCGACAACCAACAGTCTCTTCTTTGAGAACAGAGGGTTCGCTAGTAATATCACCTTTCGAGTATTTTTTCTGACTGCACTGTCAGGACTCTAATGAATAGACGGAATGTTTACATGTATTATTATTCTCTTAAACAGAGCGGTGCTCCTCATTACCTGAGCTGCAGCCATGTGGGGTGAGGCGCCACTTCCCCAAATATTGGGTGAGTGGCTATATACTAATATGTATTTGAGGATGATCTGATTAATTTCAGAAATAACATATACATTACATATGAGTGTATTATGAAATGTTTCTAAAATTATATTTGTCTCTTTTTATTGTTTTACCTTTGACATGATGTTACAATAGGAGTTTGGTGGAATATTCATCCTGAAATGCAGGTGATATAATACCCTTTTTTATTCTTCTCCACACATTCAACAGCAGTAGCAACATCTAGGTCCTGACGAATGCAGTGGCACATTATCCACTTATGCAGAAACATGTCGACCATTAATTGCTGAACAGATATTTTGTTAAATCTGTTTCTATTTCACTTCATTTTAGATTTGGAGAAGCTGCGAGAAAACATTAAAAATCATACCTCTACTCAGCTTGATCCAATTTTATTATCACCACTTACACTTTTTGCACTGCTTTTTTCAGTTGCCTATTTACATTTATTCTTTATCTGTACCACCAATTTACTGATATTTGAGTCACAGGGTTCCCACAGTCCCCACTATATCCCTCCGACTGTGAAAGTCCTGTCTCCTGGGTAAGGAGAACCCACATGATGTAAAGAATGGCGGAACAGATCGGCAACTGATGGGAACATTTCACCTACCCTTGAGGTTTTTCTTTCCCAGATCTACATGACCATGTATATTAGACTTAATTCAATTACTCTTAATGGACTTTGTGGTTCCCACCTACTACAAACTAACACTTGTCATGACATTGGTTTTATTTGAATAGAGTTCTTTTCTTTTTGACTCCTAGATATTTGTTGTGTATTAATGGTGTAGGTAGGAGCGTGTACCTAGTTTTGAATCTTTAAACCAGCCCTTGGACCCTCATTTAAAAATAGTGTGTATTGGTATGTATATGTATATTCAGGAACGACTACAGAGTACATAGTTATTGGAATAATAATACAGAACGATTGGGAAGTGAGTTGTAATACAGATTTCCTACACACATGATTGTGAATTAGATTGTGTAACAGATATTAAGTAATGTTTTTTTTCTTAAGGTAGAACATTATTTTCATCTCAGAACAATCCAATCTGGTGAACAGAAAGACCAGACACAGAGAGTTACTTGTTTATTCATGCTGTGTTAGAGACCATTCTTAGAGTAAGACGGACAATACTTACATGTTAGAAGGGAACAGTAATATATTGTTTGTATCTATGTTTTTGCTAGGTATTACAGCCAGTTTACGTGCATCCGCAGAAGACGCAATCTGAGGAGCTGTGTTATCTCTCTTTTGTTATTTTATCCACTTCCCCCTTCCCTTGAGCTTCTTTTCGTTACACACTGTTCAGTTCAGTGCAGTAGGATCAAAGGCTAACAAGAACCATCTGGATGTTCAGGTGAGCTGGATCTTGACAGAAGCACAAGCCGCCTAACTCTGGTTCTGTTGGAAAGATGAATACAGGGGAAGAAGCGGACGCTATAAACACTGCTGATATGGCACAGGCTTTAGATGATGATTTAGTTCACAATGAATCAGTGACAGTACTCCTACAGCAAATGCAACTAGAGTTAGAGAAATTAAAGTTAGAAAATGCAAGATTAAAACAGGATTTGGCACGATACAAACCTCGGGAAAACCTATGGGGAACAATGTTTTCCCCTATGTTTCAAGATTCTTCTGAAACAGGTGCTAGGCCTAAAACAGCCACTTGCATTAGTTGTTGCATGGAATCTGAAGTGCACTGTCTATCCTCTCCTCCCATACATGGTGGTGATTCTCCCCTATTTTATAGATGTATTATGACTCATTGTATATACTGAAACATTGTCGCTTTGGAAAGAACGATATTGTCTGCAGAGATCGCTCGTATGTTATAAAGCACTATGTAATGGTTTTGCCAAGGTTTGTTTATTCAGTTACAGGCTTGAAGAGAATCCTTGGTTTGTATACATAATGAAGAGCTGCAAGTTTTCTAACCAACATCCCTTCAACGTGCAGCGCGTGTGAGCCCTACCCGCCCTCGCCTATAAAAGCCCCCTACGAGCGCTCACAGTTGCTTGTGCTCGTCGGATGGTTCCCGCTTACCTGAAGATCCCGCCCCAGCGTCGTCCTCCAGGATCTTGTTCGTCGATCCACCACGGAGCTTCTTCCTGCTTCGGGCTCCCGGTCCAGCTCCGACATCGTCCCCTGTGTTTCCGGCATTCCCTTCCGGTCCCCATGCAAATCGGAACAACCTACAACAAAAGAAAAAGAGAAACAAAGAGTAGGGTTAGCGCGCTAACGCTGCAGCAATAGTGCAAGTAAGTGATAAAACTTTCTTTGAAAAGGAACATTGCAGAACTTCTTGAAAGGTAAAAAACGCAGACTATTTCTTGGGTTTTCTTGGCACATAAAAGACGGTATTCTGAAAGGAAAGACTCCCTTCTTTTGACTCGGCTCTGATGTAAGACATTGTATCCCTGGAACATTCTCTTAAAGTGGGACATTGAAAGAGACACGGATACTTACGTTGAGACACGAATATTTATGTTTATGTTTATGTATATGTATATTCAGGAACGACTACAGAGTACATAGTTATTGGTACTTGTTTATTCATGCTGTGTTAGAGACCATTCTTAGAGTAAGATGAACAATACTTACATGTTAGAAGGGAACAGTAATATATTGTTTGTATCTATGTTTTTGCTAGGTATTACAGCCAGTTTACGTGCATCTCCAGAAGACGCAATCTGAGGAGCTGTGTTATCTCTCTTTTGTTATTTTATCCACTCCCCCTTCCCATGAGCTTCTTTTCGTTCAACACTGTTTCAGTTCAGTGCAGTAGGATCAGAGGCTTAAGGGAGGGTACGAACTGTCTTCAAACTTCCCAACAAGAACCATCTGGATGTTCAGGTGAGCTGGATCTTGACATCATCACACCCCAACTACGGAAGGTAATCAACATCTCCTTCGAAACAGCGACATTCCTGGAAAGCTGGAAGCACGCCGAAATCAATGCCCTCCTCAAGAAGCCCAAGGCGGACCCCAAGGACCTCAAGAACTTCCGACCCATCTCCCTGCTCCTGTTCCCGGCGAAGGTCGTCAAGAAAATCGTCAACATGCAACTGACCCGCCACCTCGAAGACAACAACATCCTGGACCCATCCCAGTCCAGATTCAGATGCAATCACAGCACCGAGACGGCCCTCATCGCCGCCACAGATGACATCAGACGCCAACTAGACAACGGCGAAACATCAGCCACCATCCTCCTGGACCTGTTAGCCACCTTCGAAACGGTCTGCCATCGCACGCTAAAAACACGCCTCCTAGAAGCCAGAATCAACTGGACGACGTCCTTCCTTCATGGCAGAACCCAGAGCGTCCGCCTCCCGCCCTTCCATCCTGATACCACCGACATCATCTGCAGCGTCCACCAGGGCTCATCTTTCAGCCCAACACTGTTCAACGTCTACATGGCCCCCCTCGCACAAGTGGCCCGCCAACACGACCTCAACATTATCTCCTACGGAGACGACACCCAACTCATCCTCTCCCTCACCAAGGACCCACATACCACAAAAACCAACCTCCACGAGGGAATGAAGGCCGTCGCCGAATGGATGAAGAACAGCCGTCTGAGGCTGAACTCAGACAAGAAGGAAGTGCTCATCCTCGGTCCCACCCCCTCAGCCTGGGACGACTCCTGGTGGCCTACCACACTGAGAACAGCACCGACACCCACGGACCACGCACGCAACCTAGGATTCATCCTTGACTCCTCCCTCTCCATTTCTAAACAGGGAATCGCCATCTACTCCTCATGCTACAATACCCTCCGCATGCTACGCAGAATCTACAAGTGGATCCCAACCAAAACAAGAAGAATGCTGACACAGGCCCTCGTCAGCAGCAGACTGAACTACGGCGACACACTCTACGCAGGAATCCCTACCAAACACCTACAACAACTTCAACGCATCCAAAACGCCTCTGCCAGACTGATCGTCAACGTCCCCCGCCACAGCCACATCACCCCCCACCTGAGAGACCTACACTGGCTCCCCATCGACAAAACGATCACCTTCAAGCTCCTCACCCACGCACACAAAGCACTTCACAACGCTGGACCAGCCTACCTGAACAGCAGACTCAGCTCCTACACCCCCACCCGCCAGCTCCGCTCCGCCAGCCTCGCCCATGCCGATGTCCCCCGCATCCAACGAACAACCGCTGGCAGCAGATCCTTCTCCTACCTCGCCGCCAAGACCTGGAACACCCTCCCTACCCACCTACGGCACACCCAAGACCAACTCGCCTTCAGAAGACTCCTCAAGACCTGGCTCTTCGAGCAGTAGCGGCACCCCCTCCCCCCAGCGCCTTGAGACCCTCACGGGTAGGTAGCATGCTTTACAAGTGGAATGATTGATTGATTGATTGAAGCCCTTTCCCCTTCTGACTGGCAGTGAAAACATCTATTCTCTACTTCTGGATATTTCTTGTTAAGAGCTTTGAGAGTATAGTATGCCATCGACTAGGATAAAAAGGTCATTCTTTTAAAATGAGCAGATCTTAAAGCCTTACTCCCTAACGGGGATATGGCCTGCCACTCCTGACTAGAAAATGTACATTGAGTTAACTGGGTTACTCTTTCTAAGAATTTCTTGACCACTGGAGACTCACTTTGGGTGCACAAAAGACGGTACCAGTTGCTCACCCCTCTAACCTTTGCACCAAATAGAGTGGTCACCAATTTAGTCAGGGCACCACCAGACAAAACATTGTATCTGTTTAAAAAATATATGAGCTGTAAATATTTAAAAAACTGCTTACTCGTGTTGTCGCAACTATCCTGAACCTCTTGCCAGGTAAATACTTTGTTCTGAATTAATAAGCGCCCCAGCTCTTCTAGACCACATTCCTTCCAATTTCTAAGATTACTATAATAAAATTGAAACCCAAGCTTTTGCATTCGCTAATGTCAGATAGTGCAACCTAGTAGAACCAGTTTGCATAAAAAAAGAACTGCAGTTTAAAGGAATCTTCCTGTAGAGTTTTGTATCTGGTCCTCTTGGGGAGTTTAGAGGTTTTTAGAAATGTCAGGATCTGCGAGCCAGATTCCTGCACCATGTTAGCCAAGAAAAAATTGTCTAATAGACCACTTGATAACAAAAGAAATATATTAATAAATATAAGTATTATTTTTAAATATATTTCAATATTTAAATAAGCATATATAGGTTTGGTAATTTGGTTAGTATGTTTTAGATGCACTTTTTTTACATTTTAGTAAAAAATAAAGTGTGTGTGTATGTTATGTTTATAGTGGGGATAGGAAATGTCATCCCTTCAGTGTCTACCTCCTTCCCAAAATTGGTTTAATTGGAGTGGGAACAGTAAGTGTCTCCCCTTTAGTGCCCAACACGGTCTTCAAATTGGTTTAGATTGGAGTGGGAACAGTAAATGTCAACATTTAGTGTCCAACATCTTCACCAAATTCGGTTAGATTGTGCGAATAGCAAATGTCACCCTTTTAGAGTCTAACTATTTGCTGAAATGATTTATGCTTGCGTGTGAGTCATCAAGTTTTAGATTTTTATCCTGAATTATTTTATTTTACTTTAATTTGTATGTAAATGTACATATACTGTAAAGCGCACTATCACCTTTCAGGCATCCTGGCGCTGTATACCACTGTGGAACCCTTCCTGGCTTTCCCTGTGAGATGCCCCCTACTGGGCACCCCCAAGGTGAAGCCAGGCATCCTAGTGCTTTCGGGCCGTTGTGGAGATTAGGCAAGTTATTGCCCAGAGTTGCAGAGTGGGACCCATGATTAGAGTAGGCACCGAGGCGAGAATTATCGAGTCCGTGGACATTGAGCCCTGGTCCCGGGCCAGACCTCTGCCTCAGGGTCTGCCGCTCTAATCGGTGAGCCACACTTCTCCACTAGTAGTAATATTTTGTGTTATTTTAGTTGTATTGTTGGTGATTAGAAATTTTATGAAAAATAGTTTGTTGTATGTTTGCAACCATTATTGTTAATGATATTTTTTGTATAATAAAGACATATTACAATTTATTTTTTATTGTATCTGTTTCGACTTTTTCTATTCGTCCACATGAAATGTGTGTTTTATCTTCTAAAGTAATTTCTTCTTCTACATTTACATTTTTTTAGTAAATATTATTTTGCACCAGATATAATGTAGCCTTTTGGACTTTTGTAACATCTACTAACTCTTGCCATATTTTCCGACTCTTTGTGGGTACACAATTAATGAGAATGACTACAGGTTTAGTATCCTATCCTTCTACACCAACAGTTTCAACATTTTACCTACAGTCTATAGGTAAATACACAACTCTTCCTTTTAAACCTCTTTGCAGATCTGTTGGAGGCACCTTACCTGTTTTAGGCTCAATACGAACTATAGCCTGAAAAGGGTGCACAGATTGAATAAGGATAACCTCATATGTATTTAGATCTTTAAGTTCTGGAGGTATACGTACTAATTCTAAGTCATTATGGCATTTTGATTTCTTCTAATTTATTATAACAATATTTACAAATACATTGCACAGTACCTTACTCAAAACGACCTTACACAAACATATAAGCAGCAAATTCTCTCACTTTATCATTGTGTTCCTCTTCACTTTTTAAAAACACATCTACATTCCTAGTTTGAATTTTATAATGAGTACGTCGGCAACAAATACAAACATAGTTGGGATTTTCACCAGAAACTACTTTAAACTTTGTTATTTCTTTTTCAAAATTCACATCAGTAGTATCTTCCACCCCTTCTTCAACACATACACTTATCAAAGCCTCACTTTCTCTACACTCATCTTGAGCAGCAACGAAACGTAACTCTATATCACATACTTTTTTTTACATCCAACACTGAACCATGCAAAAGAGCTGTATTCATTTCATTTAGACATAATGCAGGACTTTTCATGTAGTAAAATCTTCTAACTAACTTCCTCATTTCTGAATGATGTACTGCTAACATTCTCAAATGATTTAATGACTTTGACACACTTTCATAGAAAGACAATCCAGAGAATGACTGTGCAACCCTGTATTTTTTCTCACTTTGCAAGGATCCAGTCCTTGTAATATCTTAAATTTCTGTTGCACAGTTTTTTTTCCATATTCTCTTAAGAAATGTAGTAATATATCAATAGATTGTTGACGTATATTACAAATACTACTACAATCCCATGTAAACACTGGAGACTGGGTAGTCCTCCCTAGAACTTCCTCAGCTATTACTTCTTCCACATTTCTAGGAACTAGCTTTTCTTTATGAATTGAACAAACATCTTGCACCTCATAAGAACAACCACAGGAATCAAATGCATGCACTAAACAATTTTGTTGAAAATAACTTTCTTCATTAAAAAAAGGTTCAGTGCTAGAAGTATGCTTCCATTGCCCAGAAAATATTTTACAAAATGTGTTCTGTTTACAATTCTTTTCCTCTTACATTTGTCCTTCATACGCTGCATTATTGTATTTAAAGTATTCAATCTTTTAAAATGAAGCTAAACAATCTTCTTTTTAATTCAAAAGCTTCTTCAATAACAGGTAGAATCTCCTTATTTTGTCTGTAAAATGCTGATCTACTTTTATAATTTATTTTTTTTGTAAATTCTGGAGTACTCTACTTTTTGTTTTAATTTTAGAATTTCTGAAAATTGTTTGTTACGTATTCCAACATAATTCTTTTTCCAATAATCCAATTTTTCACTTTTTTGAACATTTGTGTTTTGCTTTTTTATTTTACTGTTCTTGTTCTGTCTGTCTCTTCGATATTATTAATAATAAAAACAGTCATTGCAAGTTTTTAAAAAAAAACTTTACTTTTCTTTCCGGAACACTTTTTCTTTGAACATCCATGTTGTACTGGATCTAATACCTTTTTTCCTTTTTTTCAAATAAACCTCCTTTCTTTCTTTTCTTTTTCTTTGCTGTTTTCTCGTCATTGTATCTCTTTCTTAATAATGATGCAAAATATCTGTAAAAAATGAACATTTTGAAACAAGTTAATATGTCATGAGTGATGTAATATGTGACGTCATCAGCAGTGCATTGCGGGCGCGCGAGTTATAGTTAGCTGAACTAACTATAACGGGGGAATTTCAAAGGTTTTGTATAAGTAAAATGACAAGCTAACTATAACTGGTGTGAAACCTATGATTTTTTCAGTGAATTTCAAAGGTTTTTTAAATGGTAATTCCTAACTATAACGTGGCTGAAAGCTATGGTTTTTTCAGTGAATATCAATGGTTTTGTAAATGATAATTTTTAAATGTATTCATTGTTATATTTTTATACTGATTTACTACATTATTTTAAATTATTTATTTTTAGATATTTTATTTTTTAAATTACATTACATATTTTTAATATACATTTTCACACCTCTCTGCAACGTAGCCCCCTGGCGCATTTGCAGAGGGGGAACTAATTCCCCTTGCATCCTGGGGGTCCCTGGGGGCCAACTAGCCCACCTGGAACCTCCAGTATGCGCCAGGGGGCTGCATTGCAGAGAGGTGTAATGTGGCCACACCCTTTTTTAACATCTGTCTGCAACGCAGCCCCCGGGCATGTTTGCAGAGGGGGAACTAATTCCCCTTGCATACTGGGAGTCCCTGGGGGCCAACTAGCCCACCTGGAACCTCCAGTATGCACCAGGGGGCTGCATTGCAGAGAGGTGTAATGAGGCTATGCCCCTTTTTACACCTCTCTGCAACGCAGCCTCCTGGTGCGTTTGCAGAGGGGGAACTAATTCCCCTTGCATACTGGGGGTCCCTGGGGGCCAACCAGCCCACCAGGAGCCTCCAGTATGCGCCAGGGGCTGTGTTGCTTTGCCCCGGGGGGAGGTGGTCCCCGGGGCAGTGTGGGGGGATTGGGGACCCCACACTTCTTTATCACTATGTCCCCGCGATTTAGTCCCCCCGTGGGTAATTTGAAAAAAAACAGACCGGGTTTTAAAAAAAAACATTTGGGCCTTGGGGGTCCTTGTGGGACCACCTGGGCAGGCCTATGGGGTCAGGGTGTGTCTACCCTGCCTCCTTTTTGTGTTCTACATGTTTGTTTTTCTGCTTTCTTGTGCCTCGGTCTACCGAGCACAAGATGGATGTCAACACTTCCTGGTTTGAAGTGTTGACAGCCAATGAGCATGCAGCTTTCTCGGGAAGGCATGCTGATTGGCTGCCACTGTCTGTCAACACTCCAAAACAGAAATTGTTGGTAGCCATCTTGTGCCTCGGTAGACTGAGGCACAGGAAAGCAGAAAAACAAACGTGTAGAACTCAAAAAGGGGGCAGGGTAGAAGCACCTGACCCTCTAGGCCTGCTCAGGGGGTCCCACAAGGATCCCCAAGGCCCCCCAAATTTTTTTTCTCAGAAAAATCGCGTGGTGCTTGCACGGTGCGCGCACGGTGCGCGCACGGTGCACCCCTTTAGATATATACATTTTTTCACATTTGATTTTCCCAACAACTACTGGAGGGATTTACACCATTTAAACAAAAGGACGATCTGCGAATCAGTCTCTACCATTTTGCCGAATTTCTTGTAATTCAGCCGTTCGGACTGTAGCCGTGTCTAATCGTCCTATGGAAAATAACATGGGGAAAACACATTTTGGAACCCCCTTTTTTCTCAGCCCCCACTTCACGAATCCCCCCAAAACTTTCAGGGAATGAGCAGAGCGGAGTGGGCTATCCTCTTTGAGAAATTTGCAGAGATTCATCAACCGGCGCCAAAGTTATTCCAAATAGAATGTTACGGATTTCCTATGGAAACTAGGTCCTAACTATAACTACCTACTGGCGACCGCCAGTAGGTAATATATATATATATATATATATATCCAAGCTCACTGCTCCAAAGTCCGGTGCACACTTGCAGCGGGTGCTCGTCTCAGCGCGTCAGAGCTTCGCGCTTCTATATGAAAGCTCACTCCCTCCCAGTCCTGGGGGAAATAAAGACAGCACACACGGGAATCTCTATAATGGCAACTTTACTCGCACAGACGCGTTTCGGAAGCAACGCTTCCTTCCTCAATGTTAGTTACATCGTAACACGCGACTTGGCGCCATTTATTTCAAATTCAACAAACGAGCTGTATTAGCAAACACAGAGAGAGGACTGACGCGTGTGCGCCATATTGCTAATGCATTTCATCCCGCAATAGCATACTCGTATTTAAACAATACATTTTTCATACAGTACCACATTTCTTATTTGTGAAAAAGCCGCTCGACTTTCTGACAAAAATTTACATAATAAAATATTGCCGTGAATCGGCACATATCCTCTCACTAATCTACCGGGAAATGGATTATAAATCTTGCCGTGGATCGGCCTAAGGCAACACTAAGGCTGCCGTATGGATTTCCAAATACCCAATACCATCATTTTTGCCAATCACTCTCGGATGTTGCTTTATAAAATATTAACACAAAAGTTGCAAAATTTCACAAAAATCCTGAAAAAACAAAAGAAGTATAATACATCACAGGACATACATCGTCTCGTGATGCCAGACACTCAATGATGATTAATTGCTGAAAGACACTATTTACAAACAAGCATTGTCGTGTAGCTGTAATTCACTTAATATTTACACTAGAAATACTGTGTGGCATTACCATTTCAACTCCCTAGATGCACAGTCAATTCCTCCCCACAATTTAATCCCCAGGGGGCTTTGGTTTGACAGTCTATGATATACCGGGATTCTAACCTGCGAAGTTTTTGCAGTTTATCCCCTCCCCTGATATTGTCTGGGATCGCATCAAGGCAAAAGTACTGTAACAGGTTCCTGTCGCTCTTGTGTTTGATCGAAAAGTGTCTGGCGACAGGGTATGTAAAATCTCTGTTCACTATCGCCCGCATATGCTCCAGAATACGTAATTTCACGGGATTGATAGTGCTGCCTATGTACCTAAGCCCACAGGGGCAGAGAAGACAATAGACTGCAAAAGGGGTGGTGCATGTGAGGAACTGATTTATTTTCCTCTTCTTTCTGGTACCACAACCCATGATTTCATAAGAGTAAACCCTTTTACTATTGGCACAGGCTTTGCATCGGCCACAAGGAAAGTAGCCTTTCGCATCTTTTAAATTGCTCGTGCGTACCGGGACAGATGACAGATGACTATGTACCAAGGTATCTCTCAACGAGCGTGCTCTCTTAAAGGTAATTAAGGGATTGGCAGGTATATCACTCCCTATGATGTTATCCTTTTGCAAAATGTGCCAATGTCTCTTAAGGATACTCCTCAGTTGTTGACAATCTTTGGAGTGAGGTGTAACCATCCTAAATTTCTCTATATCCGTAAAGGGTTTCTGCTTTTTTACAAACAAAGTCTGCCTGGGTTGTGCCCTTACTCTATCCAGAGTGTTCCTTAACAGTTGCCTACTGTACCCCCTCGCCTCAAATCTGTCATTGCTCTCTTGTGCAGCCAATTCGAAATCCTCGTTAGTGGAACAGTTACGCTTAAGCCGTAGAAGCTCACCATAAGGTATACTCTTGATGAGTTTCTGTGGATGATTAGATGACGCATGCAACGTACTGTTTCCCGCTGTCGGTTTTCTATAGAGGGAAGTTTGAATCATGTTGTTAATCACCTCTATTCTCAAGTCTAGGTACACTGCTTCGCTTGTGCTAATATTTCCAGTAAAGATTAGATTACAGTTGTTATCATTCAACACCTTTATATACTGCCCTGCTGTCTCCACAGAACCATTCCACACTATGCACAAATCGTCAATGTAACGATACCAGCAAACGATACAGTTTGACCATTGTTCTTTCTCAGGCCCCCAGGCTTCCTGCTCCTCCCACCAGCCCACGAATAAATTCGCGTAGCTGGGGGCGAAGCAGGAACCCATGGCAGTACCAGACAACTGTCTAAACAAATCATCCTGAAAGAGAAAGATGTTATTTTCAAGACAAAATGCAACTAATTCCATCAACATAGCATTATGTTGGGCATATTTCAGTTGTCTCTTCCCTAAGAAGTACTGGATCGCCTTCATTCCCTGTGCATGCTCAATGCTGGTGTAGAGACTGGTAATGTCGAGAGTCAGCAGGCAGTATCCTGGTTGCCAAGCAATTGCCTCAATTTTCTCAATGAAATCAGCAGTGTCTCGGATGTAAGACTTGAGGCCCAACACCATTTCGAATAGGTAATGATCTAAGAATTTAGATAAATTCTCACTAAGGCTACCCATAGATGAAATAATGGGACGCCCTGGTGGTTTATCCATGTTCTTATGAACTTTGGGCAAGTAGTAAAAAGTGGGGGTAACAGGATGTAATGTTTTCAGGAAAAGATATTCTTCTGTTTCCAGCATCTGTTTATCATACCACTTTTTCAACAGTCCGTGCAAAGTTGTGATGCTAGACTGATATCTTTGCTTGGTCGTCAATTCATAACAAGAGCCATCCTGCAGTTGTCGCATAGCTTCCTGGACATAATCTTCACGCGACAAGATGACCACGTTTCCTCCTTTATCCGAGGGTTTACAGACTATTGACGTATCGTCAGCCAATGTTTTTATCGCGTTCCGCTGTAATTCAGTTAGATTATCACGATATCCCCCAGGTTTCCTGTGTGTACGCATTCTCCTTAGATCACGAATCACTAACTCAGAGAAAGTGTCAATCATGTCGGTTTGAGTTGGAGGCACAAATTTGGACTTCAATTTTAATCCGCTGACTGGGGCTTCTTGTTCGATTTCCACCGACCTTAGTCTCTGAGACAGCGTTTCAGGTTGCGCTGACGGCGCCCTCCCTGTATTTTCCAAACGTAGTTCTTCTAATAGCTCCAAAGTTGTCAATTCATTCACCTTCAATAAGTGATTAACAACATGATTCAAACTTCCCTCTATAGAAAACCGACAGCGGGAAACAGTACGTTGCATGCGTCATCTAATCATCCACAGAAACTCATCAAGAGTATACCTTATGGTGAGCTTCTACGGCTTAAGCGTAACTGTTCCACTAACGAGGATTTCGAATTGGCTGCACAAGAGAGCAATGACAGATTTGAGGCGAGGGGGTACAGTAGGCAACTGTTAAGGAACACTCTGGATAGAGTAAGGGCACAACCCAGGCAGACTTTGTTTGTAAAAAAGCAGAAACCCTTTACGGATATAGAGAAATTTAGGATGGTTACACCTCACTCCAAAGATTGTCAACAACTGAGGAGTATCCTTAAGAGACATTGGCACATTTTGCAAAAGGATAACATCATAGGGAGTGATATACCTGCCAATCCCTTAATTACCTTTAAGAGAGCACGCTCGTTGAGAGATACCTTGGTACATAGTCATCTGTCATCTGTCCCGGTACGCACGAGCAATTTAAAAGATGCGAAAGGCTACTTTCCTTGTGGCCGATGCAAAGCCTGTGCCAATAGTAAAAGGGTTTACTCTTATGAAATCATGGGTTGTGGTACCAGAAAGAAGAGGAAAATAAATCAGTTCCTCACATGCACCACCCCTTTTGCAGTCTATTGTCTTCTCTGCCCCTGTGGGCTTAGGTACATAGGCAGCACTATCAATCCCGTGAAATTACGTATTCTGGAGCATATGCGGGCGATAGTGAACAGAGATTTTACATACCCTGTCGCCAGACACTTTTCGATCAAACACAAGAGCGACAGGAACCTGTTACAGTACTTTTGCCTTGATGCGATCCCAGACAATATCAGGGGAGGGGATAAACTGCAAAAACTTCGCAGGTTAGAATCCCGGTATATCATAGACTGTCAAACCAAAGCCCCCTGGGGATTAAATTGTGGGGAGGAATTGACTGTGCATCTAGGGAGTTGAAATGGTAATGCCACACAGTATTTCTAGTGTAAATATTAAGTGAATTACAGCTACACGACAATGCTTGTTTGTAAATAGTGTCTTTCAGCAATTAATCATCATTGAGTGTCTGGCATCACGAGACGATGTATGTCCTGTGATGTATTATACTTCTTTTGTTTTTTCAGGATTTTTGTGAAATTTTGCAACTTTTGTGTTAATATTTTATAAAGCAACATCCGAGAGTGATTGGCAAAAATGATGGTATTGGGTATTTGGAAATCCATACGGCAGCCTTAGTGTTGCCTTAGGCCGATCCACGGCAAGATTTATAATCCATTTCCCGGTAGATTAGTGAGAGGATATGTGCCGATTCACGGCAATATTTTATTATGTAAATTTTTGTCAGAAAGTCGAGCGGCTTTTTCACAAATAAGAAATGTGGTACTGTATGAAAAATGTATTGTTTAAATACGAGTATGCTATTGCGGGATGAAATGCATTAGCAATATGGCGCACACGCGTCAGTCCTCTCTCTGTGTTTGCTAATACAGCTCGTTTGTTGAATTTGAAATAAATGGCGCCAAGTCGCGTGTTACGATGTAACTAACATTGAGGAAGGAAGCGTTGCTTCCGAAACGCGTCTGTGCGAGTAAAGTTGCCATTATAGAGATTCCCGTGTGTGCTGTCTTTATTTCCCCCAGGACTGGGAGGGAGTGAGCTTTCATATATATATATATATATATATATATATCTTGCACACGCTCAAAGCTGGAGGACACCGCTGAAGATTACCAGGCGCCGCTGCAACAAGGTACACGAGACCCAGGAGTTCAGGTGAGAAGATTTTTAATCGGCACCTTCGTCCCACATAACGTTTCGGCCTCCGAAAGGCCTTGGTCACATGACACACCGAGAGGGCGATCAAAATTTAAAGTGCAAGTGCTAAAATTCGGCCACTAGTGATTGGACACCACCAAGTCTTAAAAGATAACATAAAAGACAGACTTTAAGTACATATAGAATCACTGGATAATCCAAATTCATCATTACATGTGTACAATTAAAGTGACATAGTGCATTATTATTTGGCATGGCAAAGTGTGTGTTATTGAAACCAATTGCAAGGAAAATTCATAACAGTCTCACCACAATGCATCTCTATAATATTTTTCAATATAAAGGATAAATCTTCTTTATATAACCTAGAGAGCAGGTACAAGACCCCTTCCATCTGTTACAGTTGTTAATAAACCCAACAAATAACACAATTATTGTGTAAATACCAAACCACAAATATGTGATTTGCAACACCAGCCCCGAAAAGCAAGTCGAGACTAACATGCCAAAAGGAGCACCACGCAAGTGTCCAAACTATATATATATTCAAATGTATTATTATAAAAATATTCTCATATATATTTATAAAAATACATACAAGGAAACTACTTCAATGATTTCCGCAATGGAACAGTACTACCTGCATAATTCTGCTAGTCTATGAGTAGTGTGAAAGATACTAGGCCACAGCATTAGTAGTACACATCTGCATGATTAGAACCTGTATCATTCCATGAATACATGGCTAGTGAGTAAAACATTACAATACTACAAGTAGAGTGCCTGAGCGCATTTATAAGCTCTTAGGTTTTGGTGTAGTGATAGTATAAGTAGATAGTGCTGGATGGGTGATTAGAAAACTGCATGGGACAGACAGGGGGATTCCTACAATACATGAATACTGACTGGGTATTTACACCAGTGTACCAATAGAATGTAGCTGGTTAGAGGTGTGCATAGATAGTGCACAGAATATTGTAGCTGTACTTCTATTATTGGATAGGCCATTCCATAACTACATAACTACTAACTAAAATAATTACAGTGCTGCCAACAGAGTGCATAGTGCATTTATGTTCGGCTCACATAAGGACAAGTGCGGACCAGCTAGCCCAAGAACAGCTGCGAGCGGACTACTATAGGGAAAAGTGCTAGCCGGTGGCTTCCAAAGGGATAAGTGTGGGACAGTGATGTGGAGAGAGTGAGTGTAAAGCAGTTATCTCATAGAGAGACAGCTACGCTATATTTCCAGTATTGCTTTGCAGAGGTACCAATGTGGATTGGCTGGCAGAGAAAGAGTTGCGCGCCCACAAATTGTTCCCAGAGAGAGAGCCACAAGCCAGCGGGCTGGCTGCTAGAGGAACATGTGCAAGTTGACTACCTGGCTCATACAGAGAGAGCTACAGGCCGGCTCACAGAGGAACAGTTGCGGGCCGGTGGGCTGGCTCGTACTTGAAAAACTGCGAGCCAACTCGCTGGCTTGTACAGAGAGAGCTGCGGGCCGGTTCACAGACTAAAAGTTGTGGGCCAGCGGGCTGGCTCATAGCGAAAGACCTGTGAGCTGACTGGCTGGCTTGTAGAAGGAGAACTGCCGGACTGCTCGCACACAAACTGTTGCGGGCCGACTACTATAAGTAAAGCTGCGGGCCGTCGGCCTCCAAAGGCATAGGTGCGGGACGAAGATGTTGGGAGAGAGATCATGAAGGGAGTATTTTGCAGAGATAGCTGCGGTATATTTCCAGTATTAGCTTGAAGAGGTAAAACTGCGGGCCCGGCTGTTCGCAGAGTAAGAGCAGGGAGCCGACGGGTCATTCACAGAGGGAGAGCTATAGGCTGGTGGGCTCGCTCGTAGAGGAAGACCTCCGAGCCGATTGGCTGGCTCCTACAGGGAGAACTACGACCCATCAATTCGAAAAACGGAGAGCTGCGGGCCCACTAGTATGGTGAGAGGTGATGCCCGTCCACTTCTAAAGGAATAGCTGCTGTGCGGTATATTTCTAGTGTTCGCTTGCAGAGTTAAAACAGCGACCTGGCGCGCAGACGAACAACTACGAGCCGACCTGTAATTTGCAGAGGGACAGCTGCGAGCTGGCGGGCTGGCTGGTAGAGAAAGACCTGCGAGCCAACTGACTGTCTTAGATGAACAGCAGCGGTCCACCACCTCAAACAGAGAGAGCTGCAGGCCGGCTCACACCGGAACACCTGAGGGCCGGCTTGCACAGGAACACCTGCGAGCCAACTACTATAGGGAATGGTTCAGGCCGTCAGCTTGCAAAGTCATAGGTGCTGGACAGTGATGTGGAGGGATGAAGCGTAAAGGGGGTATCTCCTAGAAAAACAGCTGTGCTGTTTCCAGTATTTGCTTCAGAGGTACAACTGCGAGCTGGCTCCCAGAGAATGAGCTGGGAGCAGAGGGACACCCGCAAGCCAGCGGGCTGGCTCATAGAGGAACACCTGAGAGCTCACTAGCTAGTTCATGCAGAGAGACCTGCTGGCTGGCTCATACAGGAAGACCTGCGAGCCGACTGCCTGACTTGTAGTGGGAGTGATGCGGACCAGCTCACTGGCGAATAGTAGTGGGCCGGCGAGATGACACTTAGAGAAACACCTGCGAACGGACTGGCTGGCTCGTAGAGGGAAACCTGAGGGCCGGATAATAGAGGAACAGTTGCGGGCCAGATCACACAGGAACAGCTATGGGCCGACTAGTATAAGGACAGTTGCGAATCCGTCCACTTATAAAGGGATATGTGCGGGATGGTGATGTTGGAAGAGGGAACGTGAAGTGGGTTTCTCATATAGAGAGAGCTCCTAAATATTTCTAGTGTTCGCTTGCAGAGATACAACACTGACCTGGCTCGCAGACCAACATCTGCGAGCCGACCGGTAGTTTCCAAAGGCACAACTGGAAGCCGGCGGGCTAGTTCATACAGAAATACCTGCGAGCCAACTGGCTGGCTCGTAGAGAGACAACTGCTGGCCGGCTGGCACAAGAACAGCCAGGGCCAACTCGAATAGGGAGAGATGTGGGCCGTTACCTTGTAAAGGGATAGGTGCGGGACGGTGATGTGGGGAGACGGAACATGAAGGAGCTGTATCGTAGAGAGTGAGCTGCAGTATATTTACAGTGTTGACTTGCAGAGGTATAACTGCGGGCCCAAGGCCTCACAGAAGGACAGCTTATTCCGAAAACCATATCATCTTTTAAACATATATCACGTCCCTTTTGTATCATTCAAACTTATTACAACCTTCTCTGTACACTACAGATCCCACTAACACCCCAATAAAAGTGTAAGTGCTATTTTTATACTGGATACACCTCTATTATTTCATTTTTATAATTTTTAAAAACACGACTGTTGGGTACACAAAATGGAGAATGTGAGATGACGAGAGTAAACAAAAGTGTAATTCCTATACTTTTATTCTATGATTCATTTCATATACGTATATTCAGAGCTTTGAGTGGGATAAAGAAATTGCAGATATCTGAAAGGCGAACCAGTGTACAGCACAGCTAAGACCCAGCCCACTTAAAAGCCTGTGTGTATTCAGCACAGAAACACAAACTAACAATTTTCATCACTTATAATCAGAGTTACTTTACTAGTGTGAATAAACCGTACAGAATATGTAGTAAACATTTTTTTTTCTTTTATGTCTCTCACATATTTATAAAATATCTTTTCTAAAGAAACGCCCCTTTCCACCTTTATTTCATAACAAAAAGCAATAAATAATTCCTTCAGCAGCATCTAGTCTCTAAATACTAACACGGTGCAGTATACCCAAGTGTAAAACACAAACAGTATTTAGATTATATCTTAAAGCATCATCGAGTTATGCTAACCATACATACAAACAGAAAGCAACATGTATGTTTACTTTCTAAATTTACTCTCCATGTAATCTGCGCACATTATGAACAGGTTTGAAGTATAACACCTGTCTTCACTTATATTCTAATCTACCTCACAGTGTAAAATATAACATTACAACCTATGACTATGTATTGATTCCAACATAATACAGTGCAGTTTATACCAATAAAACTGATTTGAACATTCTCTATATACTACAAACCCTACTAATATGTGAACTTAGAACTACTATTTTCATACTACAAACAGCTATATTAGACTATCTAAATAAACAGTACCACTGGGGCACAAAATAGTACTGGGAGCTAGACAGAGTAAATAAAGGTGTAATTCCCAAACTTTTTATGTATCCTCCCTTTACTATACCTACATTAACAGCTTTAACTGGGATTTTAAATTTGGCAACTGTCTCAAATGTGTGACGGAGTTCAGTACCGACAATACCCGGACCACTTATAAGCCTTTGTATATTTTAGCAGACAAACACACCCTGACAATTACCTTCACTAATAATCACATATACTTTAGCACTGTCAATAAAATCATGCAGAAAATGTAAATAAAACATTTTCATTTATATTTTATCTTTCCCATATATATAAAAAATGTCTTCTGAAGAAACGCTTCTCAACAACTTACATTTCATAACAACACAAAGCATCCCAGTAAAACACCACTCTTAACTGATATTGTAATCTACCTCTTTATGTAAAAAATGAGACCACAAATTGTCCACATAGCATTTCTGTTTTTTGTTCCATCTCTGTTAAGTTAATAACATATACATTTTCTAGTGTAATCCCTTCCCCACTATTTCCAGACTAAGCATAATTAGGACACGTGTGACATTCTGTTTATCTCATCGCAATACATATAAAAATCCAAATAAACGCTTCATTTAATTTTCAAAACCATAGTCTTTTACAGAAGACAAGTTACATTTCTTTTATCTGAAAAACTCCTAAACATATAGAAAGTAATTGTTTAACAATAAGTCACACTTTATCCATGTTTTAGAACGAATGTGAAACACCACACTTCACTAACACTGTTACTTAGAAATAAAAACAATTTTGAAAGTAATGCCTCATATACTTAAGCACTATTACACAATGCATAACACACCTTCTTAATTTCTAACTTACATTCATAGTTGGTATGCAGATTCCAAATGTCACAAACGTATGCAATTCTTTCTTTGTCACACAGTACATATAATGCACCGCTTTTCTTTGTTGCTCTACACATAAATACATATAAAGAACAAATCCGAATAATTTCTTCAGTGTTTCAAATTGCAAACTTCTCTCTATTGGTTATTTTTGAACTTTCCATATAATAATTTTTAATTTTTTATTTAAGGGCACATACAGGTGAGAAGTTCAACGTATTCTATCAACACACTTTCTAGAACATTCTACAACTTGTACAGGTTAAAAGTTCATCATTTTTTTAAACCTAACATTTTCTCGAACATTTAACATCACGTGCAGGTTAAAAGTTCACCATTGCTTTAAGTTCAAACACTGTTTTCCATATACAAGTAGCAGGTGTGCTTGAACTGAACACATTTTATCCTATCATATGAACTCCACGCTCAAACTGCTTTTTTATTAACCAATGACAAAGATGCTTTTCCACAAACTAATGTGCACCCTACTTTTTAGAAAACAATGCTTTTCATCTCCTAATCAGTTATCGTTTTGAATGAGAAAAAAAGTAGTTCCCTATCTTTAAACATATCTCTTATTCTACAAACGGACTGCATGAGCTACAGACATCTATCCATACTTCCCAGCCATACCTTCGAAATGTTGGTGTGGATTGTAGGACATAGCTATGTTTTCTGGTGCAAGAGGTATGCAGAACATAGATGTATTGACTTAGACCTAGGTTTACAAAATTTGGACATTAAATGGTTTGGACAGAGAGGATTGAAGTGGCACCAATTGCTGCCTTTGGTTAAAACCTGTTTGCCTCTCCAACAACCTGACCTCATGATTGTGCACTGTGGTGGAAACGACCTAGGCACATTGACTGGGGTAGGTTTGGAAATGCTAATGAAGGACACATTTTGACAATTGATGTTGCTTTTGCCTCAAACTGTATTTGCATGTTCTCAGACGGAAGTGGAAATGGTCAAACCAATTTAGTCCTCAGATTGAAAAATCTAGGAAGAATGTCAACAAAGTTGTGTCTGCATAGCTCAGAGACCATAGAATGGGGTCGATCTACAACAACAACATATTTTTTGATATGGCTGATATCTACAGAAGTGATGGAGTACACTTCACAGATCAGGGAAATCGAGTTTTTCTGAATAACTTGTAGCTGTGCATCCGCACTTATATGTAGCTCCAACTAATAAACACAAGGGCTCTTTTTAGAGCTGCCTTATATTCCCAATATTGGTGACAGCTGCGATCCGGCTAGCACAGGGAGACCTGCGGGCTGTCTGGCAGGCTCGCAGAGGGAGCGTTGTGGCCCGTGGGCTCGGCTCGCACAGGGAGAGCTACGGGCCGTTGGCTCTCAAACCCACAGCAGCATGCTGGCTCACAGAGGGACACCTTGGGTCTGACTCACAAAGGGACAGCAAGGAGCCAACGGCCCTGCTGGCAGAGACACACCTATCACCTAACAAACTGGCTTGCACATGTACAGCTAGGGACACGACGGCTCAGACGCACACCTGCGAGCCGACGGACTGGTACTGTTTTATGTTTTACGGTAGTACAGTGGTGTTTGTGTACTGTAGGGGGTTGTGCTGTGGGTACTTTTTTAGGATTTAGAGTAGTGCACTGTTTTTGTGTATTGTTTGGCAGTTCATGCTGGGAACAGTGTTTTAGGCTTTAGAGTTGCGCAGTGGCGTTTGTGTAGTGTAGAAGATCATGCTGAGAATAGTGTTTTAGGATATAGGGTAGCGCAGTGGTGTTTGTGTAGTGTAGGGGGTCATGCTGCGGTAGTGATTTAGGATTTAGGGTAGCACAGTGGTGTTATGGTAGCGTAGGGGGTCGTGGTGGGGGTAATGTTTTAGGGTTTAAGGTAGTGCAGTGATGTGTATGTAGTGTAGGGGTCCAGTGGAGTAGTGTTTTAGAGTTTTCGACAATGCAGCTATGTTTGGGTAGTGTAGGGGGTTGTGCTGGGAGTAGTGTTTTAGGGTTTACAGCACTGCAGTGGTGTTTGTGTAGTGTAGGGGGTCATGCTGAGGGTAGTGTTTTAGGATTTAGGGTAGCACAGTGCTGTTTGTGTAGTGTGGGAAGTCATGCAGAGAGTACTGTTTTAGGATTTAGAGTAGTGCAGGGGTGTTTGGGGGTTCGTGTTGGAAGTAGCATTTTAGGGCTTAAGGTAGTGCAGTAGTGTTTGGGTAGTGTAAGAATCGTGCTAGCGGTAGTGTTTTAGAGTTTACGACAATGCAGTGGTCTTTGAGCAGTGTAAGGGGTCATGCTGGAAGTAGTGTTTTGGGGTTTACGGTAGTGAAGTAGTGTTTGTGTAGTGTAGGGGGCATCCTCATAGTAATGTATTAGTATTTATTGTACTTTAGGGTTTAGGGTACAACAGTGGTGTTTGGGTAGTGTAGAGGGTTGTGCTGGGAATAGGGTTTCATAGTTTAGGGCAGTGTAGTGGTGTTTCAGTACTGTACGGGTCATGCTGGGGATAGTAATTTAGGGTTTAGGGGAAAGCTGTGGTGTTTGCGTAGAGTAGGGAGTCCTGCTAGGGGTTGTGTTTTATGGTTTACCACAATGCAGTGGTGTTTGTGTAGTGTAGGGGATTGTGCTGGGGTAGTGTTTTAAAGTTTACAACTGTGCAGTGGTGTTTGGATAATCTTTGGATAGGGTAGGGGATCATACCAATAGATTGACTCGCAGAGATCCGAGCTGACAGATAGGCTTCTAAAGAAATAACCGCGACCTGGTGATATGAGGAGATGCACCATGAAAGGCATATCTCACACAGACACAGATGCCAGTGTTGCCTCGTAGAGGTAAAACTATGAACCACATGGGTTCTACACTGAGAGATGCGAGCTGATGGACTAAATAACAATATGGCTGCCAACACTTCCCGGTGTCAACCGTTGACAGCCAATGAGCTGTAACCTCGTGCTCATAACCCCTCAGCCAATCAGATGTCAGAATTCTCAAATATTGATGTTGTAAAATATGATATTTCCCAAATACTTCTCAACAGATTTATACCATTTACACAAAAGCGTGCTTTCTTGACCATCACCTTTCTCTCTGCCAAATGTGATATGAGGATAGGCAGCGTGAAAGGCATATCTCACAGAGACACAGATACCAGTGTTGCTTCGCTGAGGTAAAAGTACGAACCCGATGGCTTCTACACAGAGAGATTCGAGCTGACGGACTAAATCACAAAATGGCTGCACACTTCCTGGTTTCAACCGTTCACAGTCAATGAGCCGCAACCTCGTGCTCCTAACCCCTCAGCCAATCAGATGTCAGAATTCTCAAATATTGATATCGTAAAATTTGACATTTCTAAAAAACTACTGAACAGATTTATACCATTCAAACTAAAGCGTGCTTTCTGGACCATCACCTTTCTCCCTGCCACATTTTGCGTAATTCCATTCGGCTGTTTTACCTGTAGTCTTCTGTAAAGTTTCATATGGAAATTGCATGGAGAAAAAACACATTTTGGGACCCTCTTTTTTCTCAGCTCCTCCTACACCATTCACACCCAAACTTGCAATATAGGAGCTAATCAAAAAAAGAGAAACTTTTTGGATAATTTCATAAAAATTCATCAAACAATGCCAAAGTTATAAGCACATAGAGGGCTCCAGGAGGGGGGCCAGGCAAACCCCCCCAACATAAGTGAAGCCCTGGTGCTGCGCAGACACCAGCAGGCTCCCGCAACCCCTGGAAGCCCCTGCTAATATTTTTTAAGAAATACCCCAGGAGCCTAGCCCACCCAAAGGCCTCACTAAAATAAAATGTGGGAACCCACGACCCCAGTGCGAATTGCGCCAAAAAATCTTTTTTAATGATTTTTGGGGCCCTGGGGTTCCTTCTGGGATCCCCTGAGCAGGCCTAGTGGGTCAGGGTGTTTTTACCCTGCCCCCTTCTCTTGTTTTATACCTTTGTTTCTCCGTTTTCAGGTGACCCTCTTCTACCAAGCCACAAGATGGCTGCCAACACTTCCTGGTTTGGACTACTAGCAGCCAATCACAGTGAAGCTCGGGCACGCGACTTAGGCTCTGCCCAGATATCGAAACTTTTAATTTACTAATTTCTCAGCAACTACTGAACAGATTTACCCCATTTAAAATAAGGTCGCTTTCTTATCCAAGCACTACCTTTCTGCCAAATTTGGGGTAATTCCATTCAGTAGTTTCAGCGGTAGGCTTGCACAAAGTTCCTTATGGGAAAATTATTTTTTTATTCTTATTTTTTTAATTTCTCAAAAACTACTGAACGGATTTACACCAGGCACTTTCTGAACCAAGCTTTACCTTTTTGGTAAATTTGAGGTAATTCCGTTCAGCAGTTCGGGCTGTAGCTCATCACAAAATTTCCTATGGAAATTAACATAGATAAAATGCGTTTTGGGACCCCCCCTTTTTTCTCAGCTCCTGCTTGACGAATCACCCCCAAACTATCAGGATAGAAGCTGGCCTGGATACACTTTTTTCGGGAGAATTTTAGGAAGATTTGTCAAACGACAGCAAAGTTATTAGCAAATCCAAAAATGCTTTTCCAATGGAAACTAGGCTCTAACTATAACTACCTGCTGTCGACCGCCCAAGCTCGATCAGGTAATTTATTCTGCCAAAACCCCATTTTCCCCAAGGAAGGACAATGCCATGTAGTGACGAAATTTGCTTTATTAGTTGATTGCTCGTACATGTTTCGCCTGAACCAGCAGGCTTGTTCACCAATAAAGTTTTCAACAATTGTCACCATTTTTAAATCCTGTGCATGTGACATTAGTCACATGATGAACTACAAAACAAATACAAAGGAAGACAGACTCGTAGTTTTACGTCTGTCTTAGCATTGGAACAAAGTATTTTAACTTGCAAAATGTCATTACTGTTAACCGATGCATAGATAATTACTTGAAACATCATAGGGAGCAAACAATCAGAAACGAATAATTTCCATGTGCCTTGTATCCCTATTAAAAGAATACAGTCATCGAAGCATAATCACTCTTCAATTTGGATCGCTCCACTATTGTACAATGTTGTACACATTTGGTCATGCCCAAGTGGGCTTGAATTTTTAATCACTTAACATTATAACAGTTTGCTATTAGAGTTATTCAGCTCAATTGGGCAATACCTAAACAACTCATGCGTTGTGTAGGGAAACATCCTTTACAACGAAATTTTACAACGCAGTGCTTTTACAACGCAGGTTTTACAATGAAAACCATTACAACGCATTGCGCTGGGGGGCGCTCTAGGATAGGGAATAGATTTAATTTACTATCCAACACCTTCCCTAGTGTCCACGGGGACTGGATTTGGAATAGTAAATTAAACTATTCACTATCCAGCACCCCAAAGCGCTATGCGTTGTAAAGGTTTGTGTTGTAAAAACTGCGTTGTAACAGCATAAGTGGTAAAAGCATGCGTTGTAACGTCATACATCCGTTGTGTAGTATGTAAACTGAAAAAGTGGTCATAAATAGTGCTCTAAAAAACTGAAGATTCAGGAAAATTCAGGAAAGGGAATATATTTACAGTTCAGAAATTAATTAAGACACTCCTGTGCAGTACACATCAAATTCATAAGTGAGTATATAAATCTTCTTCCATATTAAGACCGGCCGGGCATCTTGTATCTAGCTCAATTATGTAGCAGGATTCCAATCTCCTCAATTTCTTTTCTCTATCACCACCTCTCATACATAGTTGGATTGCATCAATGACATAATAGATTAATCTTTGAACGTCTTTGTTATGAAATCGTTCAAAGTGCCGTGCTACTGGGTACGATCTATCACCATTGTTATTAGCTCTCAGATGTTGCAAAATAGGCTTATGCACTGGTAAAATCGTGCTACCAACATATTGCAAATTGCATGAACATCTTAAAACATAAACAGTATATTCCGTTTTAAATTGTACTGCCCTTTGATCTTTTTTACTCTTCTGGCTAGCCCTGGTTTATAAGTCGTCATATTTTTCCCATGAGTACACGCCTTACATTTCATGCATTTTACAAAGCCATCTTTGCTCTTCAACCAAGTTGAGCTAGTTTCATGTACATCTTTTTTTGAGATCATGGTACTAACTAGCATTTGTTTAAAAACATTATATTTTTGACTGGCCCATGTTGTATATTATAGGTTTTAATTAATCTACAAGCATTCATGTTTTTCTCATCTTCTTTTACTTTGAAGAGAACCTACTCCCTTGTTTTATTCTTCACTTTTTCCATTGATGCTCGTAAACAATTCTCAGTATACCCTCTTTTTTAAACAGTTTTTTAAATTTCAACAACTCATTTTCTTTTACTTCTGGCTCACTGCAGTTTCGTACCACTCTCAAATATTTACCAGATGGGATGCTTTTCACTAGATTACTAGCATGTAGCAGTGTATTACCCGCTGTGGCTTTCCTGTCGAGTTTTGTCTGCAATTTGCAATCTTTTACATGGATTGTTAAATCTAAAAAATCAATCGTGGTATCACTAACTGTGCTAGTGAATTTTAAATTCAGACTATTTACCTGAAGTTTATTATTATACTCATTTACTGATTTTATCGACCCCTTCCACATGATAAATAAGTCATCTATGTAATGACTCCAATGTAAAATATTGTGTTCCCATTCCTCCTGGTACTGCTTCCGGTCCTCCTGCTCCTCCCACCAGCCCATTTGCAAATTCACATAGCTGGGGGAAAAGCAGGTGCCCATCGCAGTACTGCAGGTCTGATGGAATAATTTGTCGCTGAAAATAAAATAGTTATTTTTCAAACAGGTTGACACCATGGCTAATAGCATGTGTGTAGGGGACCACATTTTAATCGATCTGTTGCCCAAGAAGTATCTAACAGCATTCAAACCGTCTTCACGTTTAATGCTTTCATACAACGATGTGACATCAACGGTAACCAGCAATAGATCCTGCTCCCAGGGTATGTCGTAAATTACTTTTAAAAATGCCCCTGTGTCTTGGATGTATGAGGGAAGCACTTTTACTACTGGATTCAGGAAGGAATCGACAAATTTAGAGGTGTTCTCTAACCCACTTCCTATAGCGGAAATGATTGGGCGGCCGGGTGGATTTTCAATGTCTTTATGCACCTTTGGTAACGGATAAAAAAACAGGTGTCACTGAGTTACTGATCTTTAAAAACTTAAACTCATCTTGTGAGAGCATACCCTGGCTATGCCAATCTTGAAGTTGGTCATTGTATTGATAATGGCTTTGTAACATGGTTTCTACTGTTATGTTAACATAACATGACTTGTTGTTTAATTGTTTAGAGACTTCATTAAGATATTTTAGTTTCTCCCATAACACCACGTTCCCACTCGTATCAGCATTACGTACTATACAATTGTTGTCCTTTTGCAGCTTTGTAATCCTTGCAGAATGTTCTTTTTGTTGCTTAGACAGAATATATATATTACCTATTGGCGCTTGCCAGTAGGTACTTATAGTTATTTTGCCAATATTTTTGGTGCCATATGATGAATCTTTGGAAATTTTCCAAAACTAATGACCCAATCCCTTTAGCTGCTGTCTTGAAAATTATGGGTGTTCTGCCAAGTGATGGGCCGAGAAAAAGGGGATCCCAAAAAGCTTTTTTTTCATGTTAATTTCCATAGGAAACTGTTGATGTAGCTAATATGAAAATATATTAGTTCATGAGTGGATGCTGCTGGCAATATTAGATATATAAGTGTATAATTCTTTTTAGCACTAGCACTTAATTTGTTTTATCACTTTTTGAATAAATTAAGAACACTTAGTAGGAATTACACTTTAGAAGGTTGTAATTAGCCCATGTAGTATGGATTGGAAAGTTTGAATATTAGTGATATTAGTCATTTTTAAGCATTTAAGCAAAGTATTTTTTAGGTAAATGAAAAAAGAACTAACTTGGATTAAATGCCTAAAATAGCATAATTGGTAATATGTATCATATGCATTTTTGTGGTTTTATAACACTATTCTTTGATTTACATTTTGCATTTGAGCAAGTATTTTTATTGTCAATAGGTGGAACATTTCTGTATAAATGAATGTATTTTTTCCATTTCTATTAATTGGTTGGTATGTACTGTCACTTTAAATAATGCGATCAAACTGAATGTCGCTGTAATGTGATCAAGGCAGGTAATTGCCGAAACTCCTTATGGCGGAATTGTTTGTGCGTGAATAAATATCAAATCTATGTACTATACCTGGGTCCACTCCTATTTTGTCTTGGAGAAGGCTGCTGTGAACGAGGAATCGCCATATATATATAATGTAATTGCCGCTATCTATTGGCTTGTCATTTTTGTCAATGGATCTCTTGCCTTTGCCCAATCAGGGCTCAATTTAGATTGAGAAGATATCTATCATATTATATTTAAAGTATTTTAGATTGGAACTGAGTATCTACCAATATTTATTAATTATTTGATACTTTTGATATGCATTGATAACTATTTATATTTATTGATATTTATGGCTATTTTTTGACAGCGAGTGACATCCATACAGCCTTGATGTAATATGTATGGTTTAAGGAGATGAACACCTATGATTTATGTGAAATAGACTCTTTCTATTATGCCTCTTAAGATGACCGCCACTGTTACCATGAAATAACATATTTTTAAGCAAGTCGGTTTTCCATGTTGATCTTAAGTTAACCGATTGACGTGTATTTAAACTTTATGAATCCATTGTCGTGCTGACATTGACGAAGGCCATCATGGCCAAAACGCGTTTGTCTAGCTACAGGACTACAACCAAGTAATTTCAACATACTTTACTCAAGTGTGCGCCACACTGTGTCATGCAGAGTGTTTGGAGTATACATATATATATATATATATATATATATATGTATATATATATACATTCACTGAAAAAACCATAGGTTATAGACCATATATAGTTAGGAATTAGCATTTAGAAAACCTTATTTTACTCACACAAAACCATTGAAATTCCATATATAGTTAGTTGCACTAACTATATATCGCGCACCCGCAATCCACTGCTGATGATGTCACATATTACATCATTCATGACATGGTCAGTGACATCACTGATGACATCACTGATGACATCTCAAATGACATCACTGATGACATCATCTAGTGTCTGTGTGTTTTTGTAAAGTTTAAATACGTTTTACATATTGAAGAATGAGTGGATGTATGGAAGACTGAGTGTGTGTGTGGCTGGCTGGGAGGTGTGTGACTCTGTGCATATCAATGTGTACTTGTATCAGTGATTGTATAAGAGAGTAAGTATGTGTTAGTATATGTGTGAAAAGTATGGTGTTCTGTGTTTAACTATAGATGAGGAAATCGAAGTGTGATTGATTCTTCACAGGACTGACTGGGTGTATGAGTGCATATGATAGTGTTCTAATAATAACTGACTGTATGTATGAGTAATTGTATGGGTGAATGAGTGAATGTGTGTGTAGACGTACGAATCAGTGAGTGCGTATGTAGTAACTGGTATTGGTGTGTCATGATGTCATCAGTGATGTCATTTGAGATGTCATCAGTGATGTCATTTCAGATGTCATTAGTGATGTCATCAGTGATGTCACTGAAGTATGGTGTTCTGTGTTTAACTGTATAGATAAAGAAATGGAAGTGTGATTGATTCTTTACAGGACTGACTTGGTGTGTGAGTAACTCCATGGATGAGTGGCAGTGTGTGACTGTCTGCATAGGTGTATGAGTGCATATGATAGTGTTGTAATAATGAGTGACTGTATGTATGAGTGATTGTATGGGTGAATGAGTGAATGTGTGTGTAGACGTAGGAATCAGTGAGTGCGTATGTAGTAACTGGTATTGGTGTGTCATGATGTCATCAGTGATGTCATTTGAGATGTCATCAGTGATGTCATCAGTGATGTCATTTGAGATGTCATCAGTGATGTCATCAGTGATGTCACTGACCATGTCATGAATGATGTAATATGTGACATCATCAGCAGTGGATTGCGGGTGCGCGATATATAGTTAGTGCAACTAACTATATATGGAATTTCAATGGTTTTGTGTGAGTAAAATAAGGTTTTCTAAATGCTAATTCCTAACTATATATGGTCTATAACCTATGGTTTTTTCAGTGAATTTTCAAGGTTTTGTAAATGCTAATTCCTAACTATATATGGTCTATAACCTATGGTTTTTTCAGTGAATTTCATTGGTTTTTTAACAGCTAATATATGTAGCTGTAAAATGTATTCTTCTTTAAATCCCAAAATATATTTTATATGTTTATTAATAATTTTTTTTTAAAATATTTTTTTTTCTTCGTTCCCGCTTCGCGAATCGGGAAGCTTCCCGTTAGCTGACCTTGATGCCGCGAAATAGACCGCGAGCCGGTAAACGTTTCTTTACCGCAACTGCCGCGTTAGAAAACAACATCGTGACGCTTCCCGTCCGCATGACGTTTCGCGTTGTCGCGTGATACGTCATATGACGTGCTACGTTAGCGAACTGGTACGCTTACCGAGTCGCAAAGCACAGGTTTCTGGAAGCAAACCTGGAGGCCCTGCAAAGCGCTTAACGTAAACACAGCAGGTCATGTGACTTGGTAATAACACTTTTCATTGGTTCATTTCGCTTTTGGTTTCCTAATGATGTAAGACTAGGTCATATAATCTAAAATGAACACTTTTCATTGGTTGAGAACTATTGTTTTTCCCAAATGATGAAAACCCCTCCTTCTTTCCTCACTCTGACTTTCATCTTTGTGAGAGAAAGACCCTTTGTTACCAGTGAGCAATGGCTTCTTTAGTAGCTTCAGCTGGTGCTTCCCCACCACCTCCACCACATCCAAGGAAGAGTGGACCACCTGCTCAAGTTATAATTCAGCAAGAAGAGGAAGAAGAAGAACAGGACGACGAGCACGAAGAGAGGCACTTTTTGCCTGAGGAGCCCAGGACGTCTCACCGGAAAGAAAACTTCATTTGGCAATTTTTTAAAATTCCCAAAGGTCAGAAAAAAGTAAATGCAAGATACGTAACTTGCCTTATATGTCAAGATAGACTGTCCAGAGGGACCGACAAAAAATACAGTTTCGGAAACTACACAATGCATCGCCATATGACTAGGTGGCATCCTAACAACTACAGTGCTGCACAGTTTCGTAACGACCTAGATAATCTCCCTATTATGGCCAGAAGATCTGTTGTACCGGAAGTAACGGGACCAGAGGGCAGGGAGATGGTGCCAAATATACAAACGAGATTTCGTGAAGTAAAACAAGTCTGCGTACATTGCAGTGGATTCATTTGCTACGGAGAAAGAAGCATCACTCTGATCAACAGAGCTATTGACAATCATGCTCATGTTTGTCCGAAACGCCCCAAACAATAAATTCTTTTTTTTTTGTTGCTCCTGTTGAGCCCTTTACAATGAATCGTTTTCATTGCCCCCTCCAAGAAAAACCCAAAAAAATATAAAACTGTTCAGAAAAATTCAAAAAAAGTAAAAAAATGTTCAGAAAAATAATAAAAAAAATATAAAACAACAAAAACAATAAAAAAAAAGTTCTTTTCAGAACTACCTCCCCGTTATTAAAAAATTGGTACAATATTTGGAACTGTGCCAACCTCTATTTCTCGTAGTTCGCTTCCCAGTTCGCTCGCCGGTACGCGAACCGGAAGTGAACCAAAATTTTTTTTAAAAAAAAAGAACAGTAAGTATAAGGGAAGGAAACAGACACTTATGTTAAAAGAAAGACAGCTATAGGGGAGTAAACTAGAGATACTATTACCCGTAATCCACTGCTGATGATGTCACATATTACATCATTCATGACATGCTCAGTGACATCATCAGCAGAGGATTGCGGGTTTTTTGGCAACGTGCCTTATCCACGGTTTAATAACGCTGCCTTTTGCTTTATATAAGTTTTCAAATTGTATGAAATATATACCAATAGGTCGTTATGAACCTTTAGGTAGTGCTTTTCTTCATGAGGTCTGGTCGCTTCCATACACATACAGATGTTTCAAAGATGATCAAGAAGTTTATCTGAATGGAGAGGAATGCACTGAGACGCCAGATCATTCACTAATGTGTAGGCACATACAGTTACACGGTTCATGCAACAAACACCGACCAAATATGGCTTGCGTGTTGCAAGGCACGCCAGTTCCTGCTATCATCCCCACGTTCAAGTTGTTGGAAAATGGTAGTTATTTGATGCTCAATAATTAAGATTGTTCTGGGTTAATTAAAAGTATTCCTTTTATCGTAACAGTAAGTGAACGGGTTATTTGCTGCAGAAATGTTCTATTTCCTCCCACACATGAACATAGGGAGTTTTCAATCTGGCCACAAATACCAACCTTGGGAGCAGATTTCAACGGCATGGCAAGAATAAGAGCTCTTTTGTCTCAGAGAGAGTTGGCCTTGAGTTCGGCCCGTGAAACTTTCGTGCTTCACATAGCGAACACCCGTACAGAGGTGCAGACCCTTTTCAATACTAATTCGCCTTTGCATTTCAGCAAGATGGTTCGGACTATCTTTAACGCGTCCTCCACAAAGGCCCTGGCGCACTTTTTTAAAGTTGTTACCAGTGGTCTTGTGACTTCATTTGAGAAAATCTTTGGAGTCATCCCTGCTTTCTTTCATTCTATTTTCTCCACTGTGCTTCATGGATTCCCATTTTTACTTGCATTACCAGCGGACGCTCTTGTGCTTTTTTACATTTTTAAATATGGATGTCCCTCCTGTGCAAGCTCCCGCCCTGCAGCTGCTGACACTGTTCCGCAATCGCATGCTAGAATATTATGGCACAATGCCGTTGGCGATATTAAGCACGGCATATGGATTATCTTTTCGATTCTCCTACTTCACCTGTGTCCAGCCTGTATTTCACTGCCTGACCTGTGATTTCGATTGGGCCATTGATTTGTGTCTCTGCGGACCGGTTTCTCCTGACGTCGACTTTAATCAGCTGATGACTCCTATCATTACTCACGAGTTGGTTTGTCCTGGCGAAAGGATTATGGCTGTGGCATTGATGCATGGACTAATTGGTCCCTGGAATTTACTGGCGGCAACACAGTCTTTCTTGGAACAGAGCTTTCTTGAAAACCCACCGAACTGTCCTCTGATGGTGATAGAGGATCCGGTGCTGGGAGAGCACGTATGTTCTTTTCCGCTTTTAAATTGGATGGCTGAACTCTTTTCGGATGAAGACGGTGACTTCCTATTGGAGGCTGTTGCAGCTTATTTTGCATACACAGTTATGTCATAGACCTTTTTCATGTTTGATATGCTGAGTACTAGCATTTCATTGACAATTCATTGAGTTATTTGTCAAGTTTTTATTATTTAGCTTGCCTATTGGCTTAAGACTCGATAAAGTACTTGGCTGTTTTATTTTTCTTTAGCATTAAATTTTCCTAGTTTTTAATGTTTTACCTTGCGGACCGTCCACATATAAAGTTGCAATCTGCTCTCATGAGATGGCACTTCTATTATCTTATTCAGTTCGTTTCCGGATCATGGGGAGGTGTCATCTAGGTCCTGGATATCTTTACACCGTGTTAAGTTAGCATGGGCTCATTACCGGTTTAAACGCCATTTTTCCTTTTTTGCAACTTCTGCACACGACACTTAGTTGTTGCTTTAGCTTTCAACCTAGTAGTTCATCGTGGTTTACATAAGAATAATATGTTATTGCTCTACTATCTGCTTTGCTTGTTAAACTATATCTGTACAGCGAGTGCTGAAGTTTCAAGAACAACACGATACAGAATTGTTATGAGGTCTGATCTCCACGACTTCATACTCATAACATAAGTGCAGCTTCTGCCAATTCTGGGCATGAGGCGGGTTTTATATTGCTTTGCCGAACACACATACACAACAGTTGATGCGGTTCACATGAAGAGAGAGCTGGTGTATGCTGATGTGATTCCTTCAAATCTAAGACACTAAAGTATGGGCACGCCCTAAACCAACACAAACAGACCTTCTTAGCAAATAATATAATATGTGTATTAGGGAGGGTGAGATATAAGCAGCCGCGGGCCGTGGAGGGAGTTACGGTGGGACAGGGAGGCGGGGAGGGGGAGGGGCAGGGTGGAGCCCTCTCCACCCTGCCCCTCCCCCTCCCTGCCTCCCTGCCCCACCGTAACTCCCTCCACGGCCCGTGGCTGCTTATAAGTGTTGCTAACTCTTATTCATTTACAGCATGTTAACATACTGTCACCATTCGCTTTTTATGTACTAGTAACTATGCTGGTAATTTTGCTACTGATAATATGTGTACTTGTATTATCTAAGATACTACGCCTGAGAAGACGGCATTAGTAAATAAACATTTCAAATACACATGTGTTCTTCTTAACTCCATGTTCTGGTTTCTAAGAAATATATAACGACCGACTGTTCATGAGTTCCACGTATCCTGAGGTACTATAAGTTCATATTCTGGATTGTCTAAACATTAAGAGTTTGTTATATCCAATGTGACACTGTACCTAGCTTGCTAAGGGGTTTTTGATTACTAAGGTGAGTTTTGGGGCACCCTAATTCGCCGAGGTTCCAATCCTCTGTCCACAGTTCTGTGTGAGAACAGAAACCCTGCGACAGTGGCACCCCCGACCCTTGCTGGAGCTTCATCACACTTGCGATACAACTCCAGCAATGCGCCACCTTTACGGCACAGATACATCACGCATCTGTGCTGTTTTTGCCCCATGATGCGCCGCATTGTAAATGCAGCACACCATAGGTGACGGAACAGCGGCACAGAATGACTAACACATCCCTGGTGATGCGCCAGTCATCATAAATCTATCCCTATGCTTCTTATCTTGTTAGAGATGAACCGCCATATGTATCATCAAAGTTTTTTGCATTTCCTAAATAGCGAACTTTAAGGAATAAATAGCGATTCTTTACCATTCCTAGTTTGCGATGAGCTATTTGCTAATTACAAATTACCCATTCATTTCCTTCATTTCCATAGGGCGGTTGGACTCACTTTTAGCTCGAACGGCTGAATGGATTTCCACGAAACTTGGCAAAATTGTAGGGACTGGTAGCCCGATGTGCCTTTGCTATGTCTCAAGATATATGCTCCAGTGGTTTTTACGAAAATTAACTTTGAAAAATATATATTGGGCTACATTGGCCTATATATATGTTGGAGCCCAAATGTAGCCCAATGTAGCCCAATGAAGCCCAATGTAGCCCAATGTAGCCCAAAGATGGCCGCCAGAGACAAAAAAAACAAATGTAGCCCAAATATCAGCCAGATGTAGCCCAACTATAGCCCAGTGACAGAATGACCAATCAGCTTCGCAAACCTCCGTTACGCGAAGCGGAGCGCTGTTACAGATATATATCTTTTTTTGAACGTTAATTTCTCAAAATCCACTGGAGCACATATATTGAGACCTAGCAAAGGCACATCGGGCTACCAGTCCCTAATATTTTACCAAGTTTCGTGCAAATCCATTCAGCCGTTCGATTATTATTATTATTTTTTTTTTTTGCCCCGCGGGGCCCTTTTAAAACCTCCACATCAAACCTAGGGGGTCAGCGAGGATCTACTATGCCCCCTTATGGTCATTTGCCCCTTCGCTTTGGCCTCCTCTTGTCTCTCGATCCTACCGAGAGACAAGATGGCGGCCGCTACGGACTGTTTGGAATGTTTACAGACGCCGGAGAACCAATCAGCTTCGCTTCACAAAGCTCCGTTGCGCGAAAAGTACGCGTACTGGAGCGCTGCCCGGTCCGCTGTTACAGATATATATCTTTTTTTAAACGTTAATTTCTCAAAATCCACTGGAGCACATATGTTGAGACCTACAAAAGGCACATCGGGCTACCAGTCCCTACAATTTTGCCAAGTTTCGTGCAAATCCATTCAGCCGTTCGGGCTAAAAGTGAGGCCAACCGCCCTATGGGAAACTCAATGTTAAAAACACGTTTTGGGACCCCCCTTTTTTCTCGGCCCCCCCTTGACGAAACCCCCCCGAATTTTCAGGGGCTGCTCAGAAACAAAATGTTCCATTTTCCTGAAAATTTCAGCCAATTCCGTCCACAAACGCCAAAGTTATTAGACATAGAATTTTCAAAAATCCCATAGAGAAAAAATCCTAACTATATATACCTACTGGCGACCGCCAGTAGGTAATATATATATATATATATATATATATATATAGATATGTATATATATATATATTCACTGAAAAAACCATAGGTTTCAGGCCTTATATAGTTAGGAATTAGCGTTTAAAAAAACCTTTGAAATTCACTGAAAAAACCCTAGGTTTCAGGAGTTATATAGTTAGGAATTCGTTTTTAAAAAACCTTTGAAATTCACTCAAAAACTATAAGTTTTAGTGGTGTTATAGTTAGTTGGACATTTTACTCATACAAAATCATTGAAATTGCTCCTATATAGTTAGTTGTACTAACTATATTTCACGCATCCGCAGTCCACTGCGGATGATGTCACATATTAGATCATTCATGACATGGTCAGTGACATCACTGATGACATCTGAAATGACATCACTGATGACATCACTGATGACATCATTCAGTGAATGTGGTTTGCTTCGTTATTTAAATATGCATTATATATATAGCAATTTACATTGAAGAATGAGTGGATATATATAAATAAATATTTGGATGGAGGATTTAGTAGCAGTGTAATTGACTGTTTACTTGACCAACTTATAATGTCTCACTAAATATAGTGGATAGTGACTAAACTGTGCGAATATCTGTATCACTTTGTCAGTTGTTGTGTAAACTGATTCTACAGTTGGTTACTAGCTATGTGAAAGTCTATATTAGTTATTGATTAGTTAACTGAGTATTTGTATGGGAGTGTGAAAGTGTGTGTGGTTCGGTGGGTGGTGTGTGACTGTCCAAAGATGTGTGAATAGTTGATTCAGTAGATATATGAAGTTAAAACTACATGTTCTAACAGTTTGGGTGAGGGAATCTCTTTATGGGTGTGGTGATGAGCAAATATATTTCTCAAAGGTACAGGTCCAACAAACTAGAAAAATAAAAGGCAGTGTATGTGTCAGTTGTTGTATATAAATAAGTATACATAAGACACAATGATTGTGTGAGTGGCTGTATGGATAACTGTATACTTGTAATAATGATTTTATAATTCACTAAGTATGACTTACTATCTAAATGAATAGAAGAAGTTGTGTTTGTATAAGTGTTTTGCTAAGTAAATATGTAAGTATGATCCATTGTTTGCATAAGTGAGTAGGATGACTTCATATGTGAATAGGATGCATGCTGTTGTTTAATGTCGATATAGATGTATAAGTATTTTTGATAGTGTTCTATTGTTCATTGCCAGCATGTATGATTGAATCCATAGGTAAGTGATTAGATGTGTGTATACATCTATGAATCACTGAGTGGATTTTTAGATACTTGTATTGCTGTGACAATGGATTTAAATATGATACTCTGTATTTTACAAAGAGTGATGAAAAATTGTAATAGTGTATGAAAAGGTGTATGTGATTGTCACGTGGATGATGTCATCAGTGATGTCATCAGTGATGTCATTTGAGATGTCATCAGTGATGTCACTGACCATGTCATGAATGATCTAATATGTGACATCATCCGCAGTGGATTGCGGGTGCGCGAAATATAGTTAGTACAATTAACTATATAGGAGCAATTTCAATGGTTTTGTATGAGTAAAATGTCCAACTAACTATAACACCACTAAAACTTATAGTTTTTTGAGTGAATTTCAAAGGTTTTTTAAAAACTAATTCCTAACTATATAACTCCTGAAACCTATGGTTTTTTCAGTGAATTTCAAAGGTTTTTTTAAATGCTAATTCCTAACTATATAAGGCCTGAAACCTATGGTTTTTTCAGTGAATTTCAAAGGTTTTTTAAATGCTAATTCCTAACTATATAAGGCCTGAAACCTATGGTTTTTTCAGTGAATTCGCAAGGTTTTTTAAATGCTAATTCCTAACTATATAAGGCCTGAAACCTATGGTTTTTTCAGTGAATTTCAAAGGTTTTTTAAATGCTAATTCCTAACTATATAAGGCCTGAAACCTATGGTTTTTTCAGTGAATTTCAAAGGTTTTTTAAATGCTAATTCTATTAGCGGATAACGTTTAAATATATTAATATCCTAGTGGGACCACCTAAGCAGCCCTAAGGGGTCAGGGTGTTTCTACCCTGCCCCCTTTTTGTGTTCTACACGTTTGTTTTTCTGCTTTCTTGTTCCTATTTCCTAACTATATATGGCCTGAAACCTATGTTTTCTTCAGTGAATTTGCAAGGTTTTTTGAATGCTAATTCCTAACTATATAAGGCCTGAAACCTATGGTTTTTTCAGTGAATTTGCAAGGCTTTTTAAATGCTAATTCTATTAGCGGATAACGTTTTTATATATTCAAACGTTTTTTTAATGCTAATTCCTAACTATATAAGACCTGAAACCTATGGTTTTTTCAGTGAATTTCAAAGGTTTTTTAAATGCTAATTCCTAACTCTATAAGGCCTGAAACCTATGGTTTTTTCAGTGAATTTGCAAGGTTTTTTAAATGCTAATTCTATTAGCGGATAACGTTTTTATATATTCAAACGTTTTTTTTTGCTAATTCCTAACTATATAAGGCCTGAAACCTATGGTTTTTTCAGTGAATTTCAAAGGTTTTTTAAATGCTAATTCCTAACTATATAAGGACTGAAACCTATGGTTTTTTCAGTGAATTCGCAAGGTTTTTTAAATACTAATTCCTAACTATATAAGGACTGAAACCTATGGTTTTTTCAGTAAATTTCAAAGGTTTTTTAAATGCTAATTCCTAACTATATAAGGCCTGAAACCTATGGTTTTTTCAGTGAATTTCAAAAGTTTTTTAAATGCTAATTCTATTAGCGGATAACGTTTAAATATATTAATATCCTAGTGGGACCACCTGAGCAGCCCTAAGGGGTCAGGGTGTTTCTACCCTGCCCCCTTTTTGTGTTCTACACGTTTGTTTTTCTGCTTTCTTGTGCCTCAGTCTACTAAGACCCAAGATGGATGCCAACACTTAGAAGTGTTGACAGCCAATGAGCATGCAGCTTTCTCGGGAAGGCATGCTGAATGGCTGTCACTGTCTGTCAACACAAGCACAAGATAGATGCCAACACCTCCTGGTTAGAAGTGTTGACAGCCAATGACCATGCAGCTTTCTCGGGAAGGCATGCTGATTGGCTGCCACTGTCTGTCAACACTCAAAACCAGGAAGTGTTGGCAGCCATCTTGTGCCTTGTTAGAACCAAGGCACAAGAAAGCAGTGAAACAAAGGTGTGAAACTCGCAAAGGGGCCAGAGTAGAATCACCCTGACCCCCTAGGCCTGCTCAGGGGGTCCCACAAAGACCCCCAAGGCAAAAACAAAAGTCGCGGGGTACGCGTACCGTACGCGTACCCCGCGACTTTCGCATACCCCGCGACTTTAAAAAAAAACAAAAACATTTTTGCCTTGGGGGTCCTTGTGGGACCCCCTGAGCAGGTCTAGGGGTTCAGGGTGCTTCTACCCTGCCTCCTTTTTGAGTTCTACACATTTGTTTTTCTGCTTTCCTGTGCCTCAGTCTACCGAGGCACAAGATGGCTGCCAACAGTTTCTGTTTTGGAGTGTTGACAGACATTGGCAGCCAATCAGAATGCAGCTCGCGCACTAGAGGTACGCGTACGGTACGCGTACGTGCGCGTACCGGAAGCGTACGGGTAAGCTCACGGGTAAGCTGCTATAGATATATATTTTTTTTTTAACCTAAATTACTCAAAATCCACTGGAGCGCATATCTTGAGACATAGCAAAGGCACATTGGGCTACCAGTCCCTACAATTTTGCCAAGTTTGGTGGAAAACCATTCAGCCGTTCGGGCTAAAAGTGAGTTCGACCGCCCTATGGAAATTAATATGGGAAAACACGTTTTGGGACCCCCCTTTTATCTCGGCCCCTGCTTGATGAATCCCCCCAAACTTTCAGGGAAGGACCGGAGCGCCGCGAGGCAAAGTTAAGGAAAAATTCAGGAAGATTCCTCAACCGGCGCCAAAGTTATTCCCAATAGAATGTTGCGATTTCCCTATGGAAAACAATCCTAACTATATATACCTACTGGCTATCGCCAGTAGGTAATATATATATATAAATATATATTACCTATTACCTACTGGCGATCGCCAGTAGGTAGTTATAGTTATTTTGCCAATATCTTTTCTGTTATACGAAGAATCTTCGTAAAATTTTCAAAACTAATGACCCACTCACTATAGCTGCTGTCTTGAACATTTCTGGATGATCGGTCATGTGGTGGGCCAAGAAAATGGGCATCACAAAAGGCTTTTTTTATTATGTTAATTTCCATAGGAAACTGTTGATCTAGCTACAGCCCAAACTGCAGAACAAAATTACACCAAACTTGACAGAAAGGTAGCTCTTGGTCCAGAGGGCACTCTTTTTCTTAAACGTTTTAAACCCGTTCACCCGTTCAGTAGTTCCTGAGAAATGTACATATTTTTCAGATATACATATATGGCATCGGAGGATCCGTGAACCCTCCTGATCTCGATCCTGCGATCTGTTTGGCTGCCAACACTTCAAACCAGGAATGCAGCCATCTTGTGACTTGGTTGAACCAAGTCTCAAGGAAAAAGGTAAAAATAAAACATTAAAAAAACAAGAAAAGGACCAGGGAACAAATACCCTGACCTCCTATGCCTGTTCAGGGAAACCAGAAAAGAATTTGGTAGGAATCGTGGTGAATCCACAAACCCCGACAATTTTTTTTTTTTAAAGTGAAGCGCGGTCTCACCTCCTTTAATTTCCTTTTGGCCCCCAGGTGGACCAGGTCCCGGGGCAATTGACTAAATATTCCTGGGCTACCTTGGCCCCCACAAGTCCATGGACCACCACCACCCCAGGGATATATCTGCAATATAGTACTTGGGGGACTCCAGCCCCCTACGCAGCCCTGGGAACACCACCTCCAACTCCCCGGGGCTATTTACATTAAAACGGGGAGCTCCAGCCAGAATGGCCATGCCCTGGGGAATGTGGTCTCGGCATGGGGAGGTGGGCTGCATGCCCCCCTCCTCTTTCCAAAAATAAATAAATAGGCCTAGCCCCAGGAGATGGGGTCCCCGGGCTGAAATCCACCTCAGGAGAGGGGTCATACGGCCCCTCTCCTTTTTTATTTAAAAAAAAAACTGATCAAACCCTGGAGGATGGGGAATCCAGGGCCCAAAAAGGATCAAGGGGAACACCCAGCCCCCCTTCCTATAATGGAAAAAAACAAAGCCGGCAACTCGCCTGAGGCAGGCACGGCCCGTGCAGGGCGTTATACCGGGGCGGTGACGTCAGGCGGGGGAGAGTCAGGGTTCGGGGTTGTAAAATGTGGGATATGGCCCATTACAGGTAAGTACCAAAAAAAAGAAATAAAACGAATTTCGTTCCCTGCGCTGCATCGCCAAATGTGATGCAGCGCGGGCAACAACATTTGTTTTATTTCCTTTTTTTTGGTACTTACCTGTAATGGTCCATATTCCATATTTTACAACCCCCCCACCATGACCCTCCCCCGCCTGACGTCACCGCCGCGGTATAACGCCCTGCACGGGCCGTGCCTGGCCTGAGGCCCTGCCCCTCTCTGCACTACTCTGCAGACGCACCTCCTGGCTCGCTCTTGGTTGGGTGTTGAAATCCCCTTCACTGCTGAGGGCCCTTAGAGGCCAACTAGCCCACCTGCTACCTCCAGTAAGCGCCACACAGTGGGATTGCTGAGAGGTGGTCGGATGCCACATCCCTTTTCCCACCATTCTGCAAATGTGTCAAACAGCGCACTACTAGTAGGACAATGGGATCTCTTTGCATCCTGAGGCCCTTGGGGCCAAAATGGACTGCATACCCCAAGTAGTAGTTCACCAGTAGGCATGTTAGCAAAGTTGTGGAGAAAGGGGGCATGGTCTATAACCACCTCTCAGTAACCCAGATGTGTGGTGCTTCCTAGAGGTAACACAAGAGGAAAAGCATCACACCATTTTAGAGTCTTTGAAGCACCACTTTCACCAACTTGGACTTTAATGTTCCATTAACTTGCTCCACGATGCCAGGGGCAAATTGTAACTTCTGATCAATCTGTAATGCTGCACATAAAATCTTCAGTACCTCATTATTAAAATGTGTGCCTCGATCTGATTCCAAAGAAGTTGGAAATCAAAAATGCGGTATGATGTCTCTCAGCAACAGCTCGGCGACTGTCAAGCTGTCATTCCTTCTTGTGGGGTAAGCCTCTACCCACTGTGAAAAAATGCATACAATTAAAAGAATGTATCTCAGGCAATTACAAGGTGGCATCTCAATAAAATTGATTTGCATCATGTTAAACAGTCTTCCAGATTCCTACATGACTCATTGTAACGGGTGTTCTTTTGCCCACCATTTTTTGTTGACATACCATGCACCGATGATACAATGTTTCTGCTACAGGTCCGAACCGAGGATTGTATGGTGAAAAAGACACATCATAGCATGTCCCCCAATATGTGCAGGACCATGATAGTGGCGTGTGATGGGTGGCAGCAAACTATTTGTTAGTACTGGCGTATACCCAGACCTCATCTTCTTGTCCCTTGGTGCAACCTGCTCTTACTCATCTCTGTCTTTCTACTTCTGATACCTCATCCTGCAATGCCTTCACTTCCTTGCAGGTTTCTACAGTTGACAACAACAGCCTACAATTAGTGACATCAGACTTCTCTCCAAGGAGAGCTCCATTAAAGGTATAAGAATTAAGAGTGCAATAGCTCGCAGTCTCATCCTCATTGAGGTTGCCAACTGTAACATAATCATTGCCTTGCCAATGGACAGCTCACATAACCAAGGTAATTTGAGCAGGCAATTGTAATGACAGCAGAAGGTTCCTTATGTCCCCCTAATTATGATTAGGAGATCCTGAGGATGTTATGAGCCACGGTGTGACCACACTTCCCAACTTCATGTGCGACTGTTATCAGTTAAATTACAAGTTTGCATCAAGGCTATCAACTCAGCAACCTGGCAGAGCATACATCCTGCAACCAGGAAGCTTCAGTCACATCGGCAGCCATACACACAGCACAGGCAGCTTTCAGATTTCCATCTGCATCATGCAAACAAAATCCACCCGCAAACAACACCTGATGAAATTTGGGCAACAGAGTATCTAAGATATCCAGCCTTGGTTTAGTGAACAATTCAACAGCATCTAGGCAATAATGATCTGCTTCATCACCCACAATCTCATTTCTAAGCAAAGGAATCAAAGTTGCAGGATTCAGACTTGTACATCTCATTATAGTTACATTCTCCGCTCCCAAAATAAGTTGCGCAGATATAGTGAGCTGACTGCTAGTGAGATTTTGCTTTTGAGTATGAGTAAGCAATATCGCAACAAAATTTAGTATATGCACTCTCAACTGATGTTCCATTACAATGCTCACACTCTGTTCCAAACTCTCACATGTTACTTAAACAGCTTTAAGGAATCCAGGTAAGGCAGCAGCTACAGCATCAAGAGTAGCTAATAAATATGCCTCAGTTCTTTGCGCAGTACAATGCATTGACAATGTGCAACCTTCATGCTCATTGCAAAACAGAGTAAAACCTTTTTTGTAGTCGGGCATTCCCAAAGCAGGAGCTCAACAAAGACCAAAGACTCTCTCTCAGTTCCGTAAAAGAACACATGCATTCATCATCCCAAGGTACTGGATCTGACTCATCCTTGTGAGTAAGCCTTTGAAGAGGCTTCGCTGTTAAAGAGAAATTGGGAATCCATTGTGAACAATAGCGAACCATTCCCAAAACCACGCAGACTTGTATGTGTTTGACTGATTTATTTCCAGAATCGCATTTATTGTGTCTTGCAACACCTTTCTGGCTCCTTTCTTAATGAGATGTCCTAGGTATAAAACATCCCTCTTGCAGAAGTGCAATTTGGATGGTGACACTTTTGTATCAATTCTTTGCCAAATAATTCAGTAATGTGATGGTATCCCATATGCAAGCCTCCTGTGTACTTGGCGATAACAGCAAGCCGTAAATTAGTCAATATAATGGGTTTGAATTGGGAGCAGGAAGAATTGGCGCTCTAGTGTGTACATATGAAGGTCAAAGAACACAGTATTCAAGAGCCACGGTGCAAACAGGTCAGGGGAAAAAACCCAGAGGAGAAAAACAACCCCTGCCAGAGTGTTGGAAAACCCATACAATAGATAATGTTCAAAATCCTGTGCACACGTTTCAAGAGTAATGAGGGTTGATAAAACCCCAAAATTATTATTCACTGTTCATATTTAGAAATGACAGAGGTCGACATCCAATGTTTCATTTGCAAAGCAATGTATTTCAACTTGATCAGTACAACAAGACATAAAAACAGCCGACACGTGTTTCGTCTCACCATGTCTAGATGTGATTCTTCAGGGCTGTCGATTAAGTGAAAGGATCGTGAAACTCGCAGGACCGGTGGGTAATCTAAACCAATCGTAGACCGTATGTTGAAAACATATAAAGATTGAAGGTAATGGAAATAGACATTACCCGGAACAAGAGACGCCAGACTACAGACACACAGCTACGGGAGCTCAGGTTTCTATAGCTTTGGACTTACCCGTCCTATGACCAATCTTTATATTTTTTCTACATACTGTCCACAATCGGTTTAGATTACCCACCGGTTTCTGTCTTATCTCTCTGCAACTACTAGAGTTTCCATATGAGTTCCCTCAGCTACATCTGTTCTCCAAGCTTTCTGCTGTCCATCCCAACTAGCCTCAACATATCGATTTAAAGTGTTTTTATATCTTCTCTGAAATTTTTATTTCTCTTTTGGATGAGTTATGTGTTCCCATTCACTAGGAGCTTAAAATTACATAGGTCTCTGAGGCATTTGGACTCACATAAATGCCTTCGCAAATTCTCAAGAATTCGAATATTAAATGTTTCATACTGTAGAAAAGCAAAAGATCCATCATTCTCAGTGTATTTAATCCAAGTCTCAAGCCATGTACTTGTGTGATATCCTCTCTCCTGAGTCATGTATACATCTGGTGTACCCTCAGGTGGTATATATACCCCTTGTTACGACAGCCACTCACCTGTATTGCAGTTTGTTCCTTCCTTGATGATTGTTCCCGAAACCCTCTGGAAATGACTAGAATGGCAACAAGTATCAAAGTTACCAGTCCGATAACCTCCCGGGGAAGGGGGACGAGAGAGAGAGACAATAGAAACAAGAAACAAGAAACAGGATAACTTCCTACTTCGGCGGTTTGTCAGGGACAAGTCTCTCTGGAGGCTGGTAAGATGGGGAATGTCTTTTTTCTGGAAGTGCTTGTATCTCTTTTCTGGAAGTACCTTGGGGCTAATGTCTGTCCTACAACAATTGAATAGAAGAAAAGAACTACGTTACTCAAACGTTCATAAAGAACTGATTATTCTTATCAGTATATATGCTTCTTTCTATTGGGCCTACCCTTTTTATCAATAAATAATTCTGGATTAGTTACTCCCAATAGTGCATGTTATATTTTCTTGTTTCTCTGATTAAAAGTTCCTAAAACATCAAACAAGTAAATTAGAAATACATGTGTTCATCATAAGAAATACTTACTATTATTCTTGTCTGACATACCTCTATTTATCTTGACAGGAACACCAAACGTCACCAAAGCCAAAGAGAAATGTTAAACAAAAGTGCCCCAAAAAATACGTAGTTGCAATATTAATTATCGCAAAAGCAATCAACCCTGAATACTCTGATTCAAGTGTTAACGTTGTCCTTGAACATTTACAATTGGCAAAAGTTTACTGGTTACCAAGGAGTTAAAGAACAGTTTGCTCCAGTACTTGGTTTGCAAGGAAACAAGCCGATTTTTGGTTTCTTTCTGAATAAACACTTCAGAGCTCCAACGTTCTTGCAATGTTCTTTGAATTAAGTTGACCATTATTAAAAGTCTTACCGTGTTTGTTCTCTTAATTGTCACCACAATATAAAGAACTATAGTTATTTTTGTATAGGGTTCCCAGGCAATGGAAATAAAGCTTTACTTTTCTTTTTTTAGGCTACAGGAAGATGCATCGGAGGACAGGATTCACAGGAGCACCAGTGCTGGAACTCCAGCTCGGGAAGCAGGAAGAATCCCAGGATGAGAGTCACGGTGGGATTGAATCGGGACAGGAATCAGGTAAGTTTATGTGTACAACGTGGCGATCAGCGTAAGATGAGCGGGAGCAGTTTAAATACTCTTGGCGCTCCCCTCGTTCAATGTAAGCATGTGTGCAAGTGTCAATCATTTTAATGCTTGAATCATTACCCGGTTGGAATTTTATGTTAATGTCAACACAAGTGTATTCTTGAGGAAGAGTTTGATAGTTTAAAAACGTGCTTCTCTTTCTGGGTTTTTTCAATACAATACTTAAGGAACATTGCACATCATTATTCAAAAGGTTATCAGTGCACAGTGTACAAGGCACTCCTGAATGCTTATCAAGAACAGTACATTAAGGGCCTGATTCCGATCTCGCTCGCAAGGGCACCGAACGCGATCCGGCCGTAAAAAGTACGAGTCGTATGCATGTTTTCTACCCGACTCATACAGCTGTGCGAGCGAGCAAGTACGATGCAAGCAATGTGACATTCACACACCGAATCGTTGCGGGTCCAAACCGCTCCGCACATCTCATCCGTAAGCAAACCATGCCGTGCAGTGGATGTGATTTACGACCAAGCCAGTACAATGCACACATCGGACAGCCGGTTCGAGCTGATGTTTCCAGCTCGCAAAACGTCCGGGATGTTGCTTTTGGGGGTCCGCGTCCGACCCCCTGTCACCCGCAACCTCACGACTCGGACAGGGTCTCCTCACACAGGCATGTACGGTGTGGAGTGCACCGATGCATACCCACTGTAGGGGGCGCCTTTGTGCGAGACATACCCATTCAGTCATTGGGAGCCCATGTACGTGTCGTACAACTGGCTCCCAGTTACTTCTATGGGAGTCCAGCCGAACTGAGTCCGGCAGCATGTGGCCGCATCGTACTCGCACGGTCGGACTGCAGGAGTCCGGCTCAGTCGGCATCTTTCAATGAAACATTGCACATCATTATTCAAAAGGTCATCAGTGCACAGTGTACAAGGCACTCCTGAATACTCATCGAGAACAGTACATTAAGGGCCCGATTCCAATCTCGCTCGGAAGGGCCCCGAACGCGATCCGGCCGGAAAAAGTACGAGCCGTATGCATGTTTTCCACCTGGCTTGTACAGCTGTGCGAGCGAGCAAGTACGATGCGAGCAACATGAAATTTACTGACCCAAACGTTTTCAGGTCTGAACCGCTCAGTAGGTCTTGTCCGTAAGCAAACGGTGCTGTGCAATGATTGCGATTTACGACTTAGCCAGTACGATGCATGCGTCGGACAGCCGGTTCGAGCCGATGTTTCCAGCTCGCAAAACGTCTGGGACGTTGCATTTGGGAGTCCGCGACGGACCCCCTGTCACCCGCAGCCTGCCGACTCGGACACAGGGGCAGACCCAAAGGTCTCCCCAATACAGGCATGTACGGTGCAGATGGCACCGAGGCGTACCCACTGTAGGGGTCACCTTTGTGCAAGACATACCCATTCAGTCAATGGGTGCCCATGTACACGTCGTACAACCAGCTCCCATTGACTTCTATGGGAGTCCGACTGAACCAAGTCCGGCAGCATGCAGCCACATCGTACTCGCATGGTCAGACTGCAGGAGTCCGGCTCGGTCGGAAAACACTCCATATCCAGCTCTTCGGAGAGCTTTCCGACACCGGTCAGAATCGGGCCCTAAGTCTAATAATATAAATCACGCAATGAGCTTGAATTACACCACGACCAATACCTTACGAAATCACCGATAAGTTTCTTCCATTCGTAACACCCCTTCTCTAGTGGGCATGAACACATCTCCCTGCATCAAGCATTTTCAAATTTTTCAAAATCTTTATTTTCCTCTCATTTTAATATTTTCCTTTACAAATCTACCTTTATCTAACACAAACTCTTAAGTGAAATGTTGACTAGCACAAGCTCACTCTAATCGGTACAATGGTTCCCTGTGCACTGAGAACAAACATAATGATTGTGATTCCTCAACCTAACAAATAGAAAGTTCCCTTTACTTAGTGGTGCTGCCGACGATGACTCATGCTCAGCACTTTCAAAACGACAGCAGACAGTCTTACACAGCCATATTACTGCAAACTAAGCTTTAGGCAATAGCAAGGAGCACCCTATTAATATTTACACACTGTCCTATTGCCTTCATTGTATTGTATTGTATTGTATTGTATTGTATTGTATTGTATTGTATTGTATTGTATGTTAGATTTCTATAGCGCCTTATCACCCAGGGGTCTCTAAGCGCTTTGCAGAGAGTGAGCACCATACTAGAGGGGAGAGAGTTAGGCATTACCCCAGGCCTCCTGAAACAGCACCGTTTTTTGTACTCCTCCAATACTGGTAGTTGGTCACCTTCAACTGAACATAGAACATTAGATTCAGCCTAATTTTAATCATGGTCTCAATGGGAGTCTCAGTAGAAAACCCCCTTTATATCCTAACTTTATCGGACAGGAAACCATCCTCTGCTACCAGAATTGTTGTAGCCCATCAATTTTGTTTGGTTTTGTTTCTCTTTTTCTTATCTCTTATCTTTTACCTGCCAATGATTCATACCACTCGCTAGGTCCTCCGATTGATTTTGTACAGTGCAGAGAGGGGATTGATATAAAGGATACCAACAGTCATCCAATGAGGACCAGGAATTAGATAACGTATCTACAAATGAGAAATCAGACCCATATAGATTATCCTCAAAACATTACTGAAAAGATAAAAGTTTACCAAGGTGAGCCCAAATCTCCTGAAGAAATTTAGGTGAGCAAAATCATACCTACTAAGAGCTCAGTTAAAGCTATACAGAATAGTAACATTAGTATATGATGCTTTGAGGTTTCTCAAATATGATCCCCTTTGTTTATTACTAACCCCAAATTAGGAATGCACACTCACTTGGATACAAAGAAATAATGATAGCTGAGTCAATATAGACATTCAGTTTAGTTTATCAATCTTAAGTAAAGACAAGTGCATCAGTGCATTAGATTATTAGACAATTTAGTCAAATTCTAATGAGACATTTGAAACAAGATGACAAAGCTCAGGAGTACAGGAGGGGACATGAAATATGCTAATTCAAGCAGTCACCAAGGAAGGAAGAGACCACTCAGCACACACAGCATATGCGTCAGTTCAGAAAGGAAGCCATCAGGCAAGTCAGAGTTGCCAAAGAAAGTTCCACAAAGCATTCTGTAAGTAGGGAAATAGCTGGCAGCTCATCCGTCACCATTACCAGTACCACCTAGCCAACCATCCTTTCAACCTCCTCAACTACACCGTCCGTTAAATTGGCAATATTATATTCTTGAAGTTCCGGGGGTGACACCTCCTGGAATCACGTTATCTATTGAGACCACTCAGTCCATTTGTCATTTTGTATAGGATTGGTGTCAGGCAACATAAAGAAGATGCAAAATGTGGAGACATAGGTGGGACAATTGAGCAGTCCACAAGCAATCCAATATGTGAAATGTTGGGACAATGCTCCTTTACAAGAGCACATAAACAAGTTCAAGAGGACAGTTTCCCAAGCAGCTGTTCAGGATTGTATCAGAAAATGTAGCAAGGTATCTTGTACAGTAGAGGAGAACTCAGGAAAGAAAATACTGATTCACGTCATTGATTATACTGTGGAATTCTCTCATGAACAGTAGGTTCAGCAAATCAAGAGACTTCACTTTATGCAGTTAGGCCTACATTAAATTGAGCTATTATAATGCAAAATATATATGACCAATATGCATAGATTCAAAGGCAAAAGAAAGATATTGTAATTCTAGCACAACTCTGATGCACTTGAAATTACAAATAATATGTGTCAGTATTACAGACTTCTGCTTTTGAATATACTAATGAGTAAATATATTTAAAATCCTACTGTATTAAATTCATTTTAAGTGTGTAACTGTACATGTATGAAATACAATCTGTGAAAGTTTCATGAACGCATCATTATTCAAGAAAGTTCAACACCTACTTTTATTTTGTCCTTTCGGTGCACGTTTACACATACAAAAGATAATTTTCAAATAAAATTCACCAGCATAATCAGATTAATTCATAATTTATACACTCATAAATAATATTAAAGAATGATTAGAGGTAAATTCCATAATGTGAGAATTAACCATTTACATATTTCTAGCACCGTTAATGAAATATAGGGCCTCGTATAGGGCCTGATCGCCAATGTCAGCCCGTCAGTGGCAGTCCCACTGCTATCTAACCCAGCATTACTGCACACCGCATTGTGAAGCCGGGTGGATTGAGCCGTCAGACCGTTGGAGGGTCCGTCATCCCTACAATGGTGCTGGCGGCTGCCAGGCACTGCCGTAGGGATTACCATGTCCCTTCCACCAGCGGTTATATGGTGGTTTACCCGCAGGCGGAAAGGGACATTGGTGGGCATCCTTGCACCCTGGCCCTCCGACATGGAGTAACTAAGAATTATTTTGTTTCAACGTGTATTGGTGCACGTTTATACATTTTCTTTCAGAAAGTGTTGTAATCTGGTTTCACATGTCATTAAAGTTTAAATGCATTTTCCTCTACCACAACTGTCATAGACATTCTACCAAAGTATTTGGAATTTGGGTTGGAGGCTATTTTCAGAGAGATGCAGTCTGCCAACGCAATTGTCTTCGAAATAGTCCATTAGAGGAAAGCTTTATATGAATACATTGTAGTCGTTGGCTACCTCTAAGGCAGGGACATAGGCTAGTGCTATCAATTTTGTTTTTAGTTCAAACGCAAATTGGCTGTTAGTGGAACATTTTACTTTTAATAAGGAATTTTAGGGGTGTCTCCATATACCTTGTTGAAAAGATAGGAGCGGCTTCAATGGCTGTGTGGGCGTACATTTTTAGAATCATTTGGATCATGACTTTCTCAAAGTTTATGTTTATTTTTTGGGAGTAGCAGTTATGTATTTTATGTTGTTCAAGATGTTTTAGTAAGTGCTGCTTTGCTAATTTGGTGGTAGGGCATATATAAAAGGGATATTTATGTTTTGATATTCAGCATTTATGTGTATATCTGAAGAAATAGATTAGGATAATTATTAAATATCCCATCCATCATCCATGTTTGACATCGGCCAGACTTTACTAAGTGTTCTGCTGTAGAGATCATTAGGATTAGGTTCTCATTCTTTTGGTTGTCATGTAAAACGAAAGGTTCTTCATTTTGTTTCATTGTTAATTTTTCAGGTATGTGTATATCTTGGCAGCTCTATGGGCAAGCGGGATGTTGCTGGTGGCTTTTTTAGTTCATGCAATTAAACATTTTATGGTTTAAACCTTTTTATTGGATTATATTCAAGATCAGCAGCAACCTCCTACATCCAACGGCCGGTGGGGAGCAGAAAAAAAAACATTGCAAAAGGATGAGAGAAAGAGACGAAGTACGATGCAGAAAAGATGTAGGTAAGAAGAGGAAAGAGAGCACCTCAACAGCCAGGAGGAGCATGAACTTCGGTTAGTGGGGAATAGAGCACCTAAAGGCAATGTGTATTGTAGGGGGGTCATTCAAACACCTGAGCAGTGCCATAACTCACATATACATTGGGCAGATTAGTTCATTAATCTCGGTCGCTAATAAGACCATGGTTGAACACCATGTCCTGTCAAATGGTGGTAGGGTGTGGGTAATACTCGCTGTCAGTTTTTCCATGCCCACTATGCCCCATAGCTTGTGTATCCAGTCCAGTCCAGTCGGAATACTTTCTGTACCCCATCCAGCCAGTAAGAGCTGCTTGGCGGCCCCCGGAGCCAGGGTCATAGCCCTCCCTATCAGGACCTAAGGGGGTAGGTTAAAGCATTTGCTAGCCCAATAGTATGTAGCTTGGGAACTGAGGAAGATTTGTGTCATAGTTAGTGTTTATGTCAGTCAGTACTGCCTCCCAAAATCCCTGGACTTTCGGGCATTCCCACAGCATGCGTGTGAGGGTGTGGTTCTGAAAAATCTGGATCCATATTAAATTCTGGACCCGAGAATAAAAATTTTGTCGAAATAGGACGAATTTGGTATCAAAAGACCGAGAATGACGAGTACATCAAGTACATGTATTTTCGGCGTATTCGAGTGACGATTTCACCTCGAAATCATCATTTACATTCTAAACCCTTAGCTACATGTTGCCCTTTACATAGGCCTTAATCCAGTTGAATTTGATTCCACAAGGACACATACTCCTTAATCGACTTCTCCCTGACCCCAGTACAAGTTAGAACCATTGCCCCAGGCCGAACTCGTTAGGTCAGTTCCCTCCCAGTGGCCGAGCAAGATAGCATCTAGGCCCAACCAGCCATAAAACCATTTCAGCGCGCACACCTGCCATATCTCGCTCACATCTTTCTCCACTCCTTTTCTTCACTTGCTTTATGATGGGGAGGTGACCGTTTTTTATTAGGGGTCCAGCGATATCTGATGAAATGTTGGGCCTTGCCGGATGATTTGTTATGAGCAGCACGACGTGAAATATGTACATGTCATCATGACTCTGCTTTTCTTTTGTAATCAGTAACCATAAATGAAATACCGCGAATCCGAGGTATGTTTTGCCCAAGGCTGAAAACTATGTATAAGAAGGGAAGCCTGACTTCGTGAAAGTGTGCAGTCTCCTGAGAATATACTCGTATTGTACTTCTAGGACCCTGTTACCTTGGTTGCAGCCAATAAACTAATCTTTGACTTCACCTAGAAGACTCTGAGTTTCTGTAGGTCTGACTCAGGAGAACCCGAGGTCTCTGGGTGTTGATCCCCTGGCACCGCTGGGTTACCGGTTCTGTGCCGGTTCTTAAAAACCGAGTACCTCAATTGGCGCCCAGCGTTTGGGGCGATTCCAGTGGTACCAATCAGCCTGAAGATCGTGAGGAGCTTCGTGTGGAAATTCCGGAGGAGGGCCCACCACCTCATCGACCCCTGCATGTCGACGTGGTCCGAAGGTCTTTGCTGCGAGGTTCCCCGCTTCCCGACGGCTACAAGGACTGCTGCACTGGCTATCGCCCTGATGTTGGACCCTTGAAATTTTCGGTAGAGCGAAACGCTGAGACGAGTCTTCTGGTGACGCCATCGATATTTTTCAGTTAAGTATAAGTGGAGCGTCTCCCAGTCCTTAGTTGGACTTACTTTGTGGTATCTTGGAGATACAAAAGGTTTTTATTGGTTCTTGCAAGCACCATAACCGAAGGACTCGTGTATTCACGAGAAATATCGTAATCGATAAATCCTTTGAAGTTTTGGAACTAGACTAGAGAGCGAGGATGCCTAGTCTTAGACTCGGGAATTGGTTTTGTCTTTGTAGTAATAATAGGGACTCCCGATTGGAGGACTCATGTCCGGTTCCTCCAGTTGGAACTCCGACTTACGAGCTATACGTTAAACATGGGGTAGGCCCCATCGTTTACAACGAGGTATGGATTAAATACACTAGGAAAGATGGTGTTTTAAAATGGCCCCAATATGGTAGCTTTGATTCTGAAATCTTAGACAACCTTGAAGTTAAACTCTTCAAAAAGAAAGCCCGGCCGGCGATGTTTGACTCTTTCCGCTTATGGCGCAAAGAAGCCAAACAAAAAGAAATTAAATTAGCTAAGAAAAATAAGAGAGAAGGGGGACTTTCAGTAATGCAAGCTGCCGTGCAGTTTAAAGATAATGAGGAAGAGCAGATAAATGAGCAGTTGCACAGGCAACGTAAAATGGCCGTCTCTTCAGCAAGGGACAGCAAAAGAGCGTGAAAAAGACCCATTAATGTCGCAATTATTAACTTCACCACCCCCCTATGCGCAGAATGCTACAGCACCCCCGCAACCTTTAGTTGCACAAGCTGCGCCTCTGGCTCTTCCACAGCACCCACCGGCTGTTCTTCAGCTGGCTCCTACTTCTTCGGTGCAGCCTCCTCCAGGCCCACCGACCACCGACCACTTCTGTTTCACCTGAGTTTTCTACGATTTTGCCTACTGTGCTTTATACATCTCCTAATGCCCCCTCTATGATTTTGCCTAGTACCACATCTATTATTCCTGATACCTCTTCTGCCATCTCTACCCCCGCCTTATCTCACCCCGTTTTTTCATCTGTTTGTCCTTCAGTTTCACCTTCCATTCGGCAGAAAATGGCCAGCACTGTTACTAATCTTCTTTTACCTCTTTTCGGGTCGCCTGCTATGACCCCTAACATAGGAGGAAGACAGTTGCGAAGTCAACTGCCTGATTATCAAGAGAGAGATTCCCTGAATAGTTTAGCTCGGAGATGGGTCATGGACACTGCAAAATATGATTTACAGTCTGTCATGGAAGTCTTCCATCAATGGGAAGCAGCAACACAGAGATATGTGTTCGAACAGATGTGTGTCTTTCTTGGCGAGGATTTAGAAGACAATGATCAAGAATGCATCCCGCGAGAGATGTGTCGTATACGATTTAAGTTTGGAGAGGGTATGATTGTAGGTCCCGATGTGGAAAAAGCAGTTGAAATGCTATTATCATATCGAAGTAAAGGGAAGCAGTTCTGGGTCACCATCGGAATCCAGTGCATCTAGTAGGAAAAAGGCACGACAATACCCTATGAGAGAAGTTCCCCCACAGTGGAGAGAGGGTGACGCGACAGCTGTCCCACCTGTCCTGCCCCACTTTCACCGTGTATGGGTGCATGTCCCATGGAAGCGAGCTGAAGTTTTAGCACTCAAACAAACACTACCAGATCCGCGTAAAAATCCTGCAGGGTACTATAAAGAATTGTCGCAAACTGCTGGGTCATGTATAATGAATTTGGCCGATATCGATATGTTATTCGGGAACGTTGTTCCACAGCCTTTATGGGGAAAAATTCGCCATGTAGATCATGACCAGGAATTAGGTGACACGTGGGTTAATATTACTGCTGCAGATGCACGACAAGTTGGTGGTGCCAAGCCTGAGCCTCTGATAGCGGAACTACCTGGTAGAATAGTAGATTACATGAAAACGATAATGCCTGCAATACGCGTAAATTGGGATAAGTTATCTGCATGCAAGCAAAAGAAAGAAGAAACTGTTTCGGATTTCTTCACCAGATTTGAAGAAACATTCATTGACCACAGCGGTCAAGATATGACCACAGAAGGTGGTCAGAGATTGTTTGTCGATAAATTTGTGCACAATCTGCTTCCAGATTTGTGTAGGAAATTAAAAGATTCGGAAAGTTCTTGGGCAGTCTCATCTTCAGCCCAGATATTAGCTACCGCACAGTACTACGAGAATAGAGACAAAGATGAGAAAGATAAAGTAGAAAAGAAAACTAGAGAACTCAAAACGAAGGTTTTGCTACAGCAAGCCTATCCGCCACGTGGTGGTGGTAATCAAAATAATAATGGTCAGAATCACTACCAGAACACTTTTCAGCAGCCTCAACAATATCAGAGAAACTTGCAAAGATTCGATTACAATCAAAACCGCGTAGGTCCCAACCAGTGTTTATATTGCAAACAAGAGGGTCATTACAAATATAACTGTCCTGCCCTACCACAACGTGCAAATGGAATTTCTGGCGTAAGAGGTTGTGGTAGCCAGCAAGCGCCTAGAGGTAGAGGGCGTGGAAACGCCCCTCAGGACGCACGTCCCCTTCCACCACAAAACTCTATGAACAGGTTTGACCAGCAAAATAACGTATCTGACAGGACAGCTCAATACTACGTTGATGAGTATTACACAGAAAATGAGCAGTGGGAGAATAATGATTGCTAGGACAGCCTTAGACAAGGAGAGGGAGTTGTTTCAGTTCCAGTAGATCAGAGTGGACCTTACGTTGAGGTGATTACATCGGGTGTGTCAGAACCTTTTCTGTTGGATACTGGTGCTACAAAGAGTTCTATTATGCACTCCAAACTCCCTGGCGCACCTTTGTCTGGCGAAATGAACGTTTCCGTAGGTTTTTCTGGCGCCCCGGTTAGAAATCCGATTTCTGACCCTTTATCTCTTTCTGTTGGTCCTTGTGAATTCGAAGCACCCCTTATTTTGACAACAGGTTGTGGTGAAAATTTGCTAGGATTAGATTTGCTAAAAAGATTGTATGCGACTTTGTACTGTTCTCCCTCAGGAGTACAACTTACTTTAGGTAAGAAAGTGGTTTCTCCCATGTATTTGTCGAGAAATGCATTTCCAGCAGAATTGGCACTTCTACCAGATATTCTTTGGGCTACTGGTCCGAATGATGTAGGTCTTTTAGAAATTCCACCGTATGTTGTAACATTGAAGTCGAATGTCAAAATGCCACGAATTCCCGAATATAGAATATCTAATGAGGGTGAAAAAGTTTTGTTAGCGATTGTTTAGGAGTTGATTGAAAAAGATGTAATTGAAGAAACACGAGGCAATATTTGCAATAGTCCTGTTCTGCCTGTTTTAAAACGAACTGACCCTTCTCAGCCACCTGTGTATAGATTCGTGATTGATCTTAGAGAAGTAAATAAGATAGTGGTGCCACAATTCCCAGTTGTCCCCGACATTACAACATTATTGACTATGATTCCAGCCTCTGCATCCTGGTTTTCGGTGATTGACCTGAAGAATGCTTTCTTCAGTATCCCGATTGCTGAGGAAAGCAGGGATATTTTTTCCTTTAGTTTAGGAGGTCGCAGTTTCCGCTTTAAACGCGCTCCTCAAGGCTACTGTGAAAGCCCCTCAATATACAGTCAAGCTCTGAAATGTCAGCTTGACACAATGGTTTTGCCCAAAGGTGCCACTCTCGTACAGTACGTGGACAATTTGCTCATAGCTGCGGATACTGAGAAAATATGTAAAATGGCCACGTTGACATTACTGCGTCATCTATGTGATCTGCATCACAAGGTGCCACTTTCCAAGCTTCAATATTGCCGACAAGAAGTGACCTACTTAGGTCTTCTCTTATCGAAGGAGGGAAGGAAACTGACCCCAGAAAGGATTCAGGCAATAGCTAAATTGAATGTGCCAAGAACGCAGAGAGAAGTACGCGCTTTCTTGGGCATTACATCGTACTGTAGACAGTGGATTCCAAATTTTTCGTTATTAGCCAAACCCTTATTGGCACTAACGTGTACAAATACACCCAATCCCATTCCTTGGTCTGATGAGTGTCAGAAAAGTTTTCTCGAATTACGCACAGCATTATGTTCGGCCCCTGTGTTAGGTAACCCCAACTACAGTAAACCTTTCACATTATATGTCCACGAGAAGGAGGGCTGTGCATTGTCTGTGCTGACTCAGTTATACGGAGATAGACAGTGGCCATGCGCCTATTTTTCGTCAACTTTGGATCCGGTAGCACGAGCATTGCCGAGTTGTTTAAGATCCACAGCAGCAGCAGCTGTTTCTATTCGACAGTCTGCAGGTCTAGTAATGAATAATACACTAATCGTGATGGTCCCGCATGCAGTAGACACGTTGTTAAATAGGACCAAGACACAGCACTTAACTAGTGCTCGACTGTCCAGTTATGAATTGACGCTACTAGCGAGCCATGTGCACATAAAAAGGTGCAGTACCTTGAACATAGCCACATTGTTACCAATTGCAGAGGAATCGGATGCTTCAGAACAGCACGATTGTTTCCTCAGAACAGAGGAAGGGAGAGTTGATTTGTTCGACACTCCTCTTGCTGAATGTGATGGTACATTATGGATGGATGGTTCCTGCTTTAAACTCCCAAATGGTAATGTGACTACAGCATATGCTGTCACAACTTTGCACACAATCATTGAAACTGCGAGAATACCACATGGTTCAGCTCAAGCCGCTGAACTCGTGACACTGACGAGAGCATGTGTGTTATCTAAAGGAATGAAAGTGACTGTCTATACCGACAGTCAGTATGCTTTTGGAGTGGCTCACAGTTTTGGACGATTGTGGAGAGAACGTGGGTTCCTGACTTCGCATGGAGCTAAGAATCAGCATGGTCAGTTGGTGAATGAGCTTCTTGAATCACTGACGTTGCCCCTGAAAGTAGCAATCGTGAAATGTAGTGCTCATAAGAAAGTGATTGATGATGTTGGTCGTGGAAATGCATTTGCTGATGAAACTGCTAAGGAAACTGCAAAGAATATGATGAGCCGAATGTATGTTGCGAGCCCAGAAAGATGGACTGGTGATGTTGGAATATGTGAAGACACGATAGAAAGTGTGAAGTCCATCCAAGCTGAGGCCACGGAGAAAGAGTTAAGCATGTGGAGAGAAAGTACAGGGAGAATGGATGCAAATGGTTGTTGGATTGAATCGACAGAGCAACAGAGATGGTTGTTACCCAATGCATATGTGCCTGTAGTGGTTACAATGGCTCATGGGATGGCCCATATCAGCGCGAAAGAGATTTGCGAGTTGTTGACCCCAGAGTGGAAGAATTCAGGGATTCCCAAGTGTGCAGAGAATGTTGTCAAGAATTGCATGATATGTCTGAAGCACAATCCTGGTAGGGGAACTCCAACTCCAGCTGGTCATTTTGCACCTCCTACGTATCCGTTCGAGGTTTTGCAGCTAGATTTCATACACATGGAGAGATGCAACAACTTAAAATACGTGCTCGTGGTTGTTTGTGCCTTCTCAAGATGGGTAGAAGCCTATCCCCTAAGGGACAATACTGCCTTGTCCACAGCGCAAGCCCTTGTGAAAGAGTTCTTCCCCAGGTTCGGAATGCCTAGAATGGTCTGGTCTGACAACGGAAGTGAATTTGTGGGTTGTGTGATGAAAAGAGTGTGTGAAGGGCTAGGCATTAGGCAGAAGTTCCACGCTGCAAATCACCCCCAATCAGCTGGATTAGTGGAATGTTACAATGGCACGCTTAAACTTAAATTGGCCAAAATCCAAGCGAGCACAAGTCTTAAATGGCCTGACGCTCTACCCTTAGCACTCCTATCCACCAGAATGACTGTGCATTCGTGAGTGAAACTCAGCCCCTATGAAATAATCTTTGGTCGGCCAGCCAACATATGGGGAGTGCCTAGGCCCACGAAGTTTAGCGAGCTGCAACACCCCATTTTGCTTGACTATTTGTATGAATTGACGGCTAAATTGCGTGTTTTATATCAACAGGTCCACAACACCTTGCCTCCGGTCTCTGAGACACCGGGTCACTCCATTGACCCCGGTTCCTGGGTGCTTGTCAGAAACTTCCAAAGAACAAGAAACGACCTGCCCAGATGGACCGGGCCTCACCTCGTCCTCCTGTCTACAAGGTCGGCTGTTAGGGTGGAGGGGAAGGCCAATTGGGTCCACGGGATCCATTGTAAGAAAATACCCTTCCCTCTGCTACATGACCAATGGGTCCGAAAAGGAGGCACTGACTCAGAGCGCACAACTGATGAACGTGTAAGAGAAGCCAATCCTGATTGTGAAAGTGGGAACATTTTTCAAGAAACTGCGCCACCACCAGAACAATTGAACTTTGTGGAACCTGAGCTACTATTTCTGGACCAGACAGTACCCGGGAAAAGACGCTACAATTTGCGACCAAGAAAAACAGACTAAAGTAAAAGTGATTTATTTTATGATCCGAGAGAAAAACCTGTGGACTAATAAAAAATGTGTTTTTCCCCCAAATCCTATTTTTTAAAGTGCAGATTCTCCCATCTAGGTAACTTGCTTATTTTTGTTTTTCTCGAACCGCCATCCGGGTTCCGCTGCTAGGGTCGCGGTTGATTAAAGACTTTTGGGTGCAGCTGACGACGTTAGGTCGCTGGTTCCGGTTGGTCCAAGGGAGCTGCCCTAGACTGACGGAAGCATCCTTTAGCAGAAACAACCTACCACCGCGGGCAGCACCTTAGAGAGGATGGAGTTTCCTGATGTGGAGAGGCCTGCCAAACAAATGAACTTTAAGCAGAGACTTTTGAAAACAATGACGAAGAAATTTTTTATAATAATGGGTATTTTTATGCTATTTAGCGTAATGGTCTTTTTGATAAGCTATGTTTTATTCTCTTTTCATGTGACATTTGCGCCCACTACATCACCCATACCTCCTCCTACTGTTTCCTCTCATTCTTTCCACCCTCTGCCTGACCACGAATCAAATAGGAGATTAGAGTTCATTAATAACTCCTTCGTTCAGTTATTACACCAACACCAACTTGTAATGAACACAACTAACTGTTGGGTGTGTGGTCTCATGCCCCACACCACGGATAGAGGTATCCCCTATTTGGTCCTGCCATTTAGTCACAATGGGTCAGTATGGGCATATAGGACAATGTTCATATATGCATGAGAAATCCAACCCCTACGTTCTGTAAAAGACAACCTCAAGACTAGCGCCCTAGTCAAGGGTATAGTTGACATGATCAAGGAAGTAACTTCTTACGAAGATACCCCGGATGATGAGATACTTGCATATGTAGGTTGGAATGTGACCGGATATGGCATTACATTAAGTGAGAAACAGCAAGCCAAAAGATCGTCCCCTATCTGGATCGTACCCCATCAAGGTCACCTGTGTCTGCAAGGTATTGGTAGGAATCCCAGAGCTCAGCTAGGGAAGAGTGTCTGTACAGAAACATACGTTTTTGGATCTCAGACTTCCCCTGCCTTTTTAGCCGCTAAGGGTACTTATTTCATCTGCCATGATAGAGCCTATACATGGTTGCCCCCTGACTTCTCGGGCTCATGTTTTGTTTCATTCCTGTTACCTCCCACCTACACAGCAGCGGCGGATTACCATCGGACAAGGGTAGTTAGAGGTGTTTTGAGTAAAGAAGACACTGCAGGTCAAGAATTTGGTGACTTTGCAATGGGTTTTCTGCCGTTCTGGGGAGCCATGGCTAACAGCAGAAACATAAGGCAATTGACAAGGGTAGTTGAATCCACCGTGATTGAAACTGCTGGTGCCCTTAGTAACCTGACTGCTGAGCTCCAGTCGGATCGACTGATGACCCTTCAGAACCGGGTCGCTTTGGATGTAATACTTGCGGACCGAGGTGGAGTATGCAAATTGATCCAGTCCAGTTGTTGCATTTTTATTCCAGATAATGCTCCGACAGTGTACGGGGCCATCTCCAAACTACATAAGATTTCCGAATCTATTCATGTGGATAAAGGAGATTGGTCGTTAATGGGATGGTTCTGGGAACTGATATCTGCCTGGGGATGGAAAATTCTGATGGTCATTGGGATGGTCTTAGCCATTCTTTTCCTGTTCTGTCTATGCATACAGTGTGCTCCTGCAATATGTGGCCTCTGTGCTACATTATGTGTAAGGAAGCCTGTGTCAAGACATGAGCTCAGCACTAGAATGATGTTGCAGCAACATCTCAATGACTTTAGGAATATAGATCTGGACTCAGATTAACATGAGGATAGATTAATTGCCTATATAAGGGCAAAAGGAGGGTCTGTGGTTCTGAAAAATCTGGATCCATATTAAGTTCTGGACCCGAGAATAAAAACTTTGTCGAAATAGGACGAATTTGGTATCAAAAGACCGAGAATGACGAGTACATCAAGTACATGTATTTTCGGCGTATTCGAGTGACGATTTCACCTCGAAATCGTCATTTACATTCTAAACCCTTAGCTACATGTTGCCCTTTACATAGGCCTTAATCCAGTTGAATTTGATTCCACAAGGACACATACTCCTTAATCGACTTCTCCCTGACCCCAGTACAAGTTAGAACCATTGCCCCAGGCCGAACTCGTTAGGTCAGTTCCCTCCCAGTGGCCGAGCAAGATAGCATCTAGGCCCAACCAGCCATAAAACCATTTCAGCGCGCACACCTGCCATATCTCGCTCACATCTTTCTCCACTCCTTTTCTTCACTTGCTTTATGATGGGGAGGTGACCGTTTTTTATTAGGGGTCCAGCGATATCTGATGAAATGTTGGGCCTTGCCGGATGATTTGTTATGAGCAGCACGACGTGAAATATGTACATGTCATCATGACTCTGCTTTTCTTTTGTAATCAGTAACCATAAATGAAATACCACGAATCCAAGGTATGTTTTGCCCAAGGCTGAAAACTATGTATAAGAAGGGAAGCCTGACTTCGTGAAAGTGTGCAGTCTCCTGAGAATATACTCGTATTGTACTTCTAGGACCCTGTTACCTTGGTTGCAGCCAATAAACTAATCTTTGACTTCACCTAGAAGACTCTGAGTTTCTGTAGGTCTGACTCAGGAGAACCCGAGGTCTCTGGGTGTTGATCCCCTGGCACCGCTGGGTTACCGGTTCTGTGCCGGTTCTTAAAAACCCAGTACCTCAAGGGTACCCTCCCGACAATAGCAGTGCCAACACTGTGGATCTGCCTGGAGTTTCCAGTGGGCCACCCTAGCCGGGTTGTAATACCGGTAGTGTGCTATTTTAAGAAACGTTTATTTTCAAGATGCACTGCAGGAAGAGGCCCCAGCCCATTGTAATATTTCCGGCCACTCTGTAGGGGAGAATTTGCATCCACACCCAGATTCCCATCTGATCTGTGCTGGGGATTTGGTATGCTGTGCTGGTGTAAGTAGAAAGGAGTATATATCGGGGAGCAGTTGCTTGTTCAATTTGCGTGTTATGAACCATTTCGCAAAGTGTGCTAGCGGGCGACTAGCATGTTGGACGCATGTGGAGTTGTGAGACCCAGTGCTACAAGGCTATGAATTGCCAATAGGCCTCCTGAGGGAGGTTGTAGCCAGAGTGAAGGCTGGGCTGAGGTTCATCACCCTGTTGACATCGAAGAGGTCACTAATCCTCCTACAATTAGCCTCCTGACATTTATTTTAGCTAACCCCGTACCTAGATGGGGGTAAATCTGGATGACCTATAAAGGGGGTCATGGGGATGTGTGAGTGGAGAGATGTCATTTTTCTTGCACCTTGTCCCAGACTCCCATCATGGTTCTAAGTATCGGTGAAATGTAAACCCCTACAGGGCGGTGTTTTTTGGGGAGCCAGGGCACATTCCAGATATGGATTCCCACAGTCGCCCAATCAATGAGGCACAAAGGTTTTTCTAAGGTGAGCCTGTACCATGTTGTGCAGTTGGGCCGTCTGGTAATATCATTATAAGTGCAGGATTCTCAGGCTCCCGTCCGAAAGTTTCAAGTATGTTTGAGTGCAGGCCATACAGGCCCTCTTCCCACCTCAAATAAAGTCAGCTATCAAGTGTTACATCTTAGCCAGAACTGATGGGGGGACTGCAGTGGTAGGGTTTGCATCACATACAGAATACAAGGAAGTAAGGCCATCTTGACTTCAGCCAGCCTATCCAGGCAGGAAAGTGTATGTCATTTCCAAGTCAAGAGTTCTGCACTGGTGTTAGCATGGAGGGTGGTATAAATCTCCTGAGTTTTTGGATCAGCTGTGGAGAAAACCAGGATGCCTAGGTATGGTACTCCATTTGTCACCAAGTAAAGGTAGAAGATTCGCTCTGGGAACTGTAAAGCTGAGGGCCTGCATTTTCTGGAGGTTAATTTTAAACCCAGACACCAAGTGGATTCCTACATTTTCTGTATGAGGAGGGAAAAGAAGTGAGCGGTTAGGTAAGGACGAGTATTACTTCATCGGAGTAGAGCTATATCTTGTGTTCCCTGTCCCCCATACGAATCCCCGTGATTAAGCCATGCCGGTGAACCCGTTCCAAAAAGGGCTACATTTATAGGGTGAATAATAGGGGGGAGAGTGGGCAACCTTGCCGGATACCCCGCTCTATTTCTGATGAGCAGGATGCAATGCCTCCGGTGCAGCCTAGTTACAGTCCACCCAGAGTCGAAACCTTGCGCCATTGCGCCAAAACCAAACCTGGAAAGAAGCAGACAATGGAAGGGCCAATGCACATGGTCAAAGGCCTTCTTGACATCAACAGATAGGAGAATGTCCAGTGTCTAAGAATGTTAGAGCTTGTCGAGAAGGTGACACAGCCACCTAGTGCCAGCGCTGCAGCTCCTTTCTGGAATTAATCCAGATACATTGGGGTCTATGAGTCCTTCCATGTAGGGTGACAGGCGCGTGGCAAGAATGCTATTGAAGATGTTTAGGCCAACATTCAACAATGATATAGGAAGGTAGGAGGCACACTGCTTCAGGTCTCAGCATGGCTTCAGTATGATCAACCACATGGCGGGATAGCACATCGGCTTCACTAAATGAGTTAAAAAGACGCACGAGCAGTGGAATGAGGACAGGTGCAAAAGAGTTATAAAAGTCGGAGGTAAATCGATCCTTCCTGGGTTCCATACCTGTAGGGAGCTTTGGGATAACCCTGAATACCTCATCCAGCCTGATGTCCATGTACAATGTGTATGCTTTAAGGCTAGAGAGGGAAGTCACTGGGGCCTGTGCCACATAGTGCACAGTGTCTTCCTGACCAAGAGAGTCTACCGAATAGAGAGCTGAGTAATATTGCCGAAACTCACCAGCGATGAGCTCATCCGTAAGCATTTGTTCCCCCAGAGGGCCCTTAATCTTTGACACCTGATGCTGGGCAATCCGAGCCCGAAGCTGGTGCGTCAGGTGCTTGCTAGCCTTGTCGCCTCCCTCACAGTGCCGCTGGTTAGTGCATAGAAGTGAATACTCTACTCAGCCCAGGCGCAGTGCTTTCAGTTGTTTACTCCTGGCCACTGTGAATTTGTGCCTAATCTGACAGGACACCGAGCGTTGGTCCATGTATCAGGCGATCAGACATCACAGAACCCAAGAATTGGGAAAACGTTAGAGTGGAGCCCCAACAGGCATGGCCTCAGTGATTGCAACATTCCAATGTCATCTGCTGGAGGGGAGTTCAGGAGAGAGCTTCCCCCCGAGGCCGCTGGTACACATCACTACCTCAGCATCTGATGCTTCACCTGGGTATCTCTCCCTGTCTGGTGTCGCCATCTTACCCTGTCATGTTTGTGCGCCTGACTGGGGTCCCCTCCTGTGGCTGGATCCAGTCACAGTACAGACTGCGCTTCTTCCAAGGAGCAGACAGCACATATCTCCTAGTCCCACATAAAGATCATCGGGAAGGGAAGGCTACATCTGTAGCAGACCCCTTTCTCAAACAGGAAGGTTGTGACTGGGTTTATGGCTATACCTTGCTACAAATTGAGCGGGGAGAGTGCCTGGTAGATACCGATCTGCAGCCCCTTAGAGGAGACAACCAATGTGTCCCATGTCTCTGCCATGATTGCTTCCTTCTGCCAGCAGGAGTGGAGGCAGGTGAGTATGTCCTTTGGTCAGTCAGGGCCAGTGGAGGGGCATCGCTACTGGTGCATGCAGTTCTGGAGAATCTCTTTGTTGCTCAACCCTGAGGTGATGTGGCAGAAAAGGCTCACCACAAAGCCTATCCGCATCAACCTGCAATGGGACACCCTTAATGTGGATGTTGGAGAGTCACTATCTGCTCTCGAGGTACTCCAAGCATAGGCAGAGTTCTTCATTCTGGTCCCTTTATTACAGTAACTCCTGGGCATGGCCACTGATTTCTTCTTCTCTTGGGTCGCCGCCCCTCTCCAACAAATCCACACTGTCCCCCAGCTCATTGAGCTCAAATCTAATATTCTTAATGTCCACCACAACTTCCTGTCCAAGCACCGCAAAGTCCCCTTTCAGTGTGCTGAATATCTGCTTAAAGAACCAACAGGTGATTGGTGCCTCAGACCATGGCCCTCACCGGCACTTGGTCCACCTACTAAGATGAGGGCTGCTGCTGGGAAGGAGGACCCATATCCATCTTTTTAGCGCTGGATGTATGCAAGAGTTTCTTTATGGATGTCTCTTTTTAAGCACAGTGTGATGCAATCCCTGGGGATCAGGGCCTAGGGGGATGCGTCCGCAGTGCCGCTTGTTCGCTTCAAAAGGATAAGAGACAAGACCAGCTGGAGCACCATCACTATGGGGCAGCACCTCCCAAGCACGCATCTGTCAATCTGCAATGCACTGGACAAAAACCTCACCGGCTGCTTGGGGTGCCTACATCATATTGCTCACCACTGCAGCCCTCTCTCCTCAAGTCGCCACACAGGTCCCCCCTGGCCTTGGGTCCACACGACTCCCTGAGCACAGGTAACCACCACGCCTCAGTCCAGCTCAGCCCCAGGCTTACCTCCAGGCCCCCAGGATAGTCACAATGCAGAGATCCTCTAGTATTTTCTAGACTGTCGTCGCCCGACAGGCTTCGAATACTATTTCGGGACCAACTGCCATACCAGGCCCAGGGCTGCAGGCTTGCCCCCAGGGACTCACCGGTCATGGGGTACAGCTCCCAAGTCGAGCATGGACGATCCGCCCAACCGGCACCGGCCCTCCACCTACTGGACCAACATTCCTGCCAAGTTGAACGCCAGTCCCCAAGGGAGTGCAAAGGAGGTTCCTCACTTCAGGCTCAGGTCAAGCCGGGTGCAGACATCCTCAAGGAAGTCTCTCAGGTCCATGCGCCAGCCCCGGGCCAGGGAAGTGTCATGTAGTTCCTACATATTTATATAAGATATTAGCATTTAGACAACCTAAACTAAGGGATTACAGACACGCCCAAAGGATATGTTATTCTGTAGACCAGCTATCTCACAGTGCCACTTTAAGCCCCTCAACCTTACCAAGGAGAGAATAGTTTCTGGCAACTATCGAACATGACCACCATGACTCCTCAGGGATCATGGAAACAGTACAGTACTTTTTGCTCAGTCACTCTTGGTCACTCGTTCTCAAAGAGAAATACAGAGAATGGTGGGGACATTTTCAATAAGCATTTATGGAACCAGCATCATTCTAGTATAAAATACATGTGCGGCAACAACCGTAACACAGAAACAGATGTATACAGGTATAAGCTCCAACAGAGTAAATAAAGGGTAGAGTTCTGCCATGGTGCTAAAACAATGAATATATGCATATAGATACATGACAGTAATTATGAGTACTCCTGCAAACCCTAACTAGATGTACCTAAGTGTACCTAGCATGTATGTTGTTTTAGAGCTAGGAAATAGCCAACCTCATTACCTGATGGGAGAGAACAAAGGTCTGGAGTTGGACAACCCGAGAGGAATGTCAGACCACTATGTGCTGGAATGTTTGCATGCAGGGACTTCAGCGTCTTGTGTCAGAATGGAAGCTTCTCCTCTGGTTTGCCCAGATGATGTGATACTTATATACCTGAAAGGAAATCTCAGGGATTCTACCCAGATATGTCATGGCAGTGTGGGTATGTCTGCCAAGGATGACAATAGTGGTTACTTTTTTACAAAGTTATCATGCTGAAGATGGTAATCCTGGGGATTCTTTCAAAACCAGTTCTTGTCACTACCTACCGGGGAGCTGACTTTCCTGTTACAAGCACCTGAGGTGGTCTTTCTTTGGGCTCACACGCCGCATGGAACGGCTCTTCAACGGCCCCTGGAACTTCAACGCCCAGTATCCTTGAGTGGCGCATACCACCCACGTTATCGTAAAGCACCCGTAGGCGCTTACAACAGCTGCTAGACTCCCGCGGCGCGGGATTCTTTCAAAAGCACTTCTTGTCACTACCTACCGGGGATCTGACTTTCCTGTTACAAGCGCCTGAGGCGGTCTTTCTTTGGACTCACAAGCCGCATTGGACGGCTCTTCAACGGCCCAGGGAACTTTAACGCCCAGCATCCTTGAGTGGCGCATACCGCCCACGTTATCGTAAAGCGCCCGGAGGCGCTTAAAACAGCTGCGCGCCTCCCACGGCGCGGGATTATTTCAAAAGCACTTCTTGTCACTACCTACCAGGGAGCTGACATTCCTGTTACAAGCACCTGAGGCGGTCTTTCTTTGGGCTCACATGCCGCATGGGACGGCTCTTCAACTGCCCAAGGAACTTCAACGCTCAGCATTCTTGAGTGGCGCATACCGCCCACGTTATCGTACAGCGCCCGGAGGCACTTAAAACAGCTGTGCGCCTCCCGCGGCACGGGACACGTGCGGGTGAAGCCCAGGCCGTTGGAGGCAGGGCATAGCCACACTCTTTGTTTGCCAACAGAGACTCTCACGTTTTACGGTTAGTCATACTCATTCTAGTCCAGCTTCAGTTGTGCTGTAACATTATTTTTCCTATTATTATCCATACTGTGATTATTTTGCTATGAATAGAGGCACACGGAAAGGGGGTGCTGGGACGGGGGTAGGAGGCACTCTGGACATCTTTCTTACCCATGCTGAGTCTGTCTTAAATCATGAGATAGAGATTACTGTACGGCGTCCATCTTTAGAACCCCGCTGTGTCCCCCCTGGAGTTCCATCCCCAGGTTCCCCATCCACAGAAGTTAAGTCACCTACCCATGTCTTGTCTGCAGCCACAGAGCCCTTATCATCCCTACCAAAGGAAGATATAACATCAGCTAGTACAACTCCTGTACCATCCCCTCCTCGAGATAAGGCAGTTACATGACAAAAAAGACCGGTGCCAACATAGGCTGGGGAAAGTGCAAAATCTAGCAAAAAACGAAAAGCATGTGCCCTGCCACAAACCACCCAACAGGCAAATAAGGTGGCCAAGACCTGAGGTTCTACTGCGGGTAAGAAGGGAAGTTCTAGTTTCTCTATGGTTCAGACCACCCCATGTTCTCCAGGAGATGATGTTCCATCTGGTACTAGATTGTTGCCTAGTGGTTTGGAAGACACTTTCATAGCAAAGCTAGAGAGAGATTTACAGCTTTGCTCAATCCCATAATTTTGCAGTTGCGGGTATTGATTCAAGATTGACCAGACTAGAACAACACCTCACCACTATGGCTATTCCCTTGCCCAGTATACAAAGTGTTAGTACATTAGAACCTGCACCTATGCACAAGCCACCAGCACCAGATCCCGTTACTGATCTGGGTTGTAGTACAAGCATAGCAGCTCCAGTACCATCATTAGACGTACGCAAAACACCTACTGCAAGATCTAAGCCTGCTCAGAGGAGCGAACAGATAGGGCTACAGACCCAGGGGCAATTACAGGGTGGACAGGAGAGTACTAGTGCCACCCTCCATCGACCACCAGAGGCTACCCCATACACAATTATACTCTCCAATGTGCCGGTACTCTCTCCAGGGGAGGTGGAGCATTGGACTTCCCTTAGGAATAAGGCACTACACTTACTGAATTCCAGAACTGGGCTGGGTAACCATTTATTTCGGAGTTCAAAACGATATGCAGGATCCCTTGGGTAGGGTTCTTGCAGAAATCCTGTAGAGGTGATTGTGTTGTACTGAATTTTGGGTCACCGCAGATAGTTAAAACAATCCTGGACAGAGCAGGGGTTCGACACTATAGTAGGGATTCTATCAATATCCTGCCACTAGGTTACTTTTACCACAATAATGTTATGCAGCCAGCACGTAGGGTAGGGTGTAGGGATGTTGTCTTGGCACAAGGTATTTTTCATTATATGGTATCAACACAAAACAGATTTGAGTATCTTTCCAACCTGGAAGATATAGATTGACTCCCCCCATCCCCTCTGCCTGCTCCTAACTTGCCTTCATCAGTTGGAATGGATGCGGCAAGTGCTCCTAGTGGTGCTAATAACAATACTGTAGACAATTTTCAATCGCCAATAGTGAGCTATGGGGGCATTGGTTGCTACTTGGAATCTGTAATGAACCATCCAAAAGAATCTGCTGTTCGCCCCTTAGAGCAAAGTGGGCTAAGACAGCATCAAGGCCCTGGCTCTATGGGAGGCGATATGAAAGCAACCAAATTACTGGAATGGAATATTGCGTTGCTACCCCAGAAAATAGCCTCTATAGAATGGTCCAAGCTTGTTGAGGAACAAGATATATTGTTCTTCCAAGAGACGTGGGCAGTGGATCGAGTTTTTCGCCCAGGCTACCTAAATCTTTCAAAATTAGCAAAACAGGGGCAGCGCAGTAGACCGAAAGGCGGCTTGATAACTTGGAAAAGACAATGTGAAATGTTTATGCTGGTAGAAATTCTAATTGATTCAGAAGACATCCTTATAATTAGGTTACAGTGGGCTCACACTATAGACCTGCTGTTAATCAATCTTTACTCTAGGGGTATGCAAGGCAGTAATGCCTCCCCTACTGTGGCTCTTTTAGATTCTTTTTTCACACAGTATGGAGGTGATAAGCATGTAATAATAGCCAGGGATTTTAATTGCAATTTTGAACCCCTTCATTTTCATGATATCAATTTTAATGAGGAAGATGATGCCGAGTGGTCTATTCCACCACTAGACCTTCCTGTAAAAAAAAGATGGACGAGAGCAGCCCTCCAGATGAATATTTTTTGCCTTGAACAAAGAGTTAGGGCAGCCAATGGGAGAACTGCCTCTGGCAAACAAGGTATGCCTACCTTTAGCTTCGCGGTACAAAAGGGGGTGGTGATGGACGGAGCATCTGAACCAATCAAACACTCACACCCAGTCAAAAGACCTGGGTTTGATCCATCACCGTTCTAAAGCCCACTCTGCCACCCCAGTTCAGACATGGCTATATGCAAATCAGTCTGACCCTGTGCCTCATGGGAACAGTCCAGCCCGACCTGCCAAGCCATGCCTTCCCTGGACCGGAAACAAGCTTCCGAGGACCGGTTTCTGACATTCCAGCCGTCTTCAGCCCGGCTTGCTTGAATCCAGTGGCAAAGTGAGCAAGGGACTCACATCTGAGCATACCCTGCCACACTTATGGAGGCCAAAGCGGTACAAAAGGGGGTGGTGATGGACGGAGCATCTGAACCAATCAAACACTCACACCCAGTCAAAAGATCTGGGTTTGATCCATCACCGTTCTTTAGCCCACTCTGCCACCCCAGTTCAGACATGGCTATATGCAAATCAGTCTGACCCTGTGCCTCATGGGAACAGTCCTGCCCGAACTGCCAAGCCATGCCTTCCCTGGACCGGAAACAAGCTTCCGAGGACCGGTTTCTGGCATTCCAGCCATCTTCAGCCACGCTTGCTTGAATCCAGTGGCAAAGTGAGCAAGGGACTCACGTCTGAACATACCCTGCCACACTTATGGCGGCCAAAGCGGTACAAAAGGGGGTGGTGATAGACGGAGCATCTGAACCAATCAAACACTCACACCCAGTGAAAAGATCTGAGTTTGATCCATCACCGTTCTTTAGCCCACTCTGCCACATGGCTATATGCAAATCAGTCTGACCCTGTGCCTCATGGGAACAGTCCAACCCGAACTGCCAAGCCATGCCTTCCCTGGACCGGAAAGAAGCTTTAGCTTTGGGCAGCGTGCTAGTAGAATTTACTTTTTTTTATTAATATGGAGTTCTGGTCTAATATAATCAATATGGTGGTATGTGAGCGACCAGAAAGCGACCATAACCCACTTTTGCTGACTATTTGCACAGTGCTCTCGCCGGATGGGGCAACGTGTGCTCCCCCCACAGATTCTGTTGAGGTGGAATTGTCCAATGACTGTAGGCGGGTAAAATGGCCAAATGTCAGGATTAAGACAGACCACATGGAACAAATAGGTAATTTGGTCGACATAGATTTGGGTAAGTTAGAGAGCTGCGAAACCCAGGAAGAGTCTAAATCTTTCATGGTGCAGGTCCATGACGACCTCTTCACCAAACTTAAAGCTTATTTTACTACTAACAGTAAGAAACCCATGATTAATTCTAGTTTTAAAGCTGCCCCATGGTAAAATTCCCTATGCCGTATTGCCTATAGGGAACTGGCAGCGGCAGTCAGGTTAAAGGAGAGGGAGGGAATTTGTAAAGCCAGGGCAAAATATAAGGCCACTCAATATTCTTCCAAAAGGGCCTGGGATGAACACCACTCGGCAGAATTGCTCAGTGCTTGCTCAGAAAGAAATATGACAGCTTTTTGGCACCTGGTAAAGTGGGGTAGGGGTTCATCTAGTAAGGTACCCACGAACCATGTGGAGCCGGAGAAGTGGGTTTCATATTTTAAAGCACAGTTTGCAAGTGCTGGAGAAACAAATGTTCAGCTTGAATTGCCTCTTCCTGTCACCACCCTTCATTTCAGTAAGAAAGAAGTGGGTAATGCTTTATTGTTAGTGCCAAGAGGAAGGGCGCCGGGGCTCGACTGTATCCCTGTCGATTTGTTTCTCCATGACATAGATTGGTGGGTGTCTTATATCCAACTCTTAGCGAATGCCATTGCGGATAGAGCACCTATACCGGATACTTGGGCAGGTGCAATTATCCTACCCATTCATAAAAAAGGGCGACCAATCCCAACCTGGGAATTATAGACCAATAAGCCTCACAGATTGTATCCAAAAGGTGACAGCAAGGCTGCTCTTGGGTAGAATCCAGGCATGGCTGGATGACCGAAAAATTCTATCCAGTCTTCAGGCGGGCTTCCGTTCGTGTACGAGCACAATAGATCAGGTGCTAAGGCTGATCTTAATATATTGACGCACCATAGTGTTAGGGAGGGGTTTAATTTATGCAGCATTAGTCAACTTAAAGTCGCCGTTTGACCTCATCCCTCGCAACAAAATGTTGTGTTGCTTTCTGAAGATCGGCATGCCTTCGGATATTTTGGGACTACTGATTAAGCTACATACTGAAAACTTTGCATAAGTTAGATGGAATGCCCGGGGCAATATTACGGATAAGTTTTCAGTTGAAAGGGGTGTGAGACAAGGGTGCGTGTTGGCTCCAACCCTCTTTTCAGTTTACATCAACATGATGGTGAAGTATTTTGAGAATTTCCCTATGGATGCACCAACACTAGCCGGCTCCAAGATCTCTCTTTTAATGTTTGCAGACGATACCCTCATCCTTTTGAAGACTAGGCAGGGACTTCAAAGAGCACTCAAGAGGTTTGAGGAGTTTTGTGAGGACCATGATCTCACTGTAAACGTGGACAAAACCAAATACATGGTCCTACAAAACAAAAAGAATCCTGTGGGTATAGTCAAAATGAATGGGGAAATATTGGAGCAAACTGAGACATTTTCATATCTAGGAGTCACCATTGATAAAAGTATCACCTGGAAGCCCCCAATAGATTTTCTTACGATCAAGCATGCGCAATTGTCCGGGGCACTCCTGAAGGAACATAGGTTATCTTACACCAAACCAATTGCGCCCCTGTTGCAGACCTATAACATCAAAACTATTGCTGCACTACTTTATGGGGCCGAGTTGTGGGGTTATGCGAATCTGGACAACTTGGGGGTGGCCCAAAACAAGTTTCTCAGGTCTATAATTGGCTTTCCGTAATCTAACCCGTTATTACCCCTGTATTTGGATCTTGGCTGCCAGTTGATCAGTGATGTGGCTCACTACAGGCCAATAGCCTTTTGGAGGAGGCTTTTGGTCACTCCTGAATTAATATGCTATACATTGGCCCTACTTGAAGTAAGAGATCTAGATGTCTCCAGGAAAATCCCTTGGCTAAGAACTGTTAAAAATATATTTTGTGAGATGGGTTTGAGTCGTCTTCGGACAGCACCTGCCGAAAGAACTTTTCCACCCAAATCTGAGCTCAAGGCAGCGTACTGGAACATGTTAGCCTCAAAGCGATTCTTATCCAATATTAAACCCTCACTAACCAATACATTCCTTGATGCCAAGCATGAGGCCTCCTATGAGAGTTATTGGGATCTAATTACTTCTACAAGGGATAGGAAACTGTACCATCAGTTCAGGGTGGGATCGCTACCTACAAATGCTTTTATGAACAAATGGTGTACTACCAATTGCAGTAACTGTCCCTTTTGTAAGTATATGAAGGAATCAGACCACATATCTTTTTGTATGTCATTTGTATTATAAACCAAGGTCTACATGGTTGAAACCTTTTGCTCTAAACTTAGGAACCAGGTCTAGTAGCGATGCTTTTAGGATCCTGAAAGCATCCCTGGAGGGTCCTGTTGTAATCGCTGTTGCAAAGTTTTTGGGCTGGGTTTGGATGATACGCTGGAAACACAAAACGACTGGCTGACATCTATTTGTTTAAGTGTTGTAGTTATTATCTAGCACTTTGCACTTGCACTTTACTGTATAAATAGTAATTGTGGTAATGAAATTTTAACATGTTCTGTCAAAATTGTGTTATTTATGATTTTAAATATTTATTGTCTTATCATGAAGTTACATGGCGATTGTTGTTATTTCAGAAAACCGGCACGTGGATATCCTCCGATTTTATTGTTCTGTATTGTATACAACTTTTATGATTTTCTCAAAATCGAAATAAAGTTTTTGACTGTAATCCTGCTGTGATACTAAGAATCATCATGCATAATAAATTAGGCTAGTTTTCAAAGAAAGCCATCTGAAATTTATTCGGCACCTAACTAGGTAAAAGGTCAGCACTAGAGCTGTTATGTAAAGCAAGGTGGAACAAATGTAGGTAAAAGTTCATGCAACTACCTAGGTTTATATTGGGGTACATTGGGGCCCATACCACCCACTCCTAATCCGACTGGACGACAAAATTAACAAAGGCTAAAAAAGCCTGTTTAAAATCATAAAAGACATTGCTAAAATAGCAATATAAAACATGGTATGTGTTGAAATTAATGCCAATGTTAAACAAGCATTTACAATGCAACGGTTTCGCCTTTGCAAAAGTTAGAGCTATTGGCATTGTAAATGACAAATTTTTTATTTATGTGTTGGTTTTGAAAACAGATAAATAAATGCATTGTCATTTACATTTCCAATAGCTTAATCTCTCGCAAATGTGAGACCTATTGTACCCTACTGGACGAGCTCAGCAGACAGCAATTACTACCACACACACACACACACACACACACACACACACACACACAGCCACCGACCCAGGTGAGGAGCCGAATAAAACAGATAGTGAGAAAATACAATAGTGCAACATGCAGCGCACACAAGCCCAGTGGATCCTTTTTCTGCCGCCCTCAGCTCCCAGGCAGACCTGGACAACTTCACAGAAGGCAGATGGAGACAAATGAATGGCCGCCCTGCGCCAGACGTGGGCAGTGCCCAGGCTCGCGCTGGAATGCAGCGAATGACACAGGGGGGTGTTACTTCACAGTATTCAAGTAGACGGCCGCCAAGTGCCCGTTGCCTCTTCCCTGGGGGCCGACAGGAGTTTGGAGATGGGCTTCAGTCGGCTGAGCCCTGGCATTTTCATTTAACTTTTGATCACAGACAGTGAAGAATGTGACATATATATCAACATACTTATCACAAGACCAAATAACGTTTCTGTAGCACCACAGGTTGTAAATAGGCACTTTTATTCTTAGTTGCAGTTCGAAAATAGTTCGTTTACTTTATTTCAGTAAATAGTTCTTTGCGTGTTATTTCCTACACAGTTCCCTCAGTTCCAGTTACTTTAAAAAGACAGGATAATGCCCCAGTTCTTTGTTGGCAAGGTTGGAAGTCCACTAAAAATACTTCTGGGGCGGTTTCTAGGACTTCAGGCCAGTCTTAGGCCTTCTGGGTGCTTCATAGCGCTTCTGTGCGCTCTAAACGGGAGAAATCGCGGCACCCTACCAAATCTCACGCATCTCGCGTGAGTCGCGTACCTACGGCCCTACCAACTCTCACGCATCACGCGTGAGTACGGGTGCGCGACGTACTGAAGGAACGAAGCGTACTGTTCAGAGGGGTACGCAGCGTATCTTGCAAGGCGCACAGTCCACCCAATGTGAAGCGTACAGTTCAGGTGAGTACGCAGCGGACCTTACAATTAATCTGCAGGTGGGAGGAAACAGAACGCCCAGTACGTGGAGTACAATTCTAAAAGCGCTCAGTTGATTTAACGCTTTATGGGCAATGCGAGGCGTACTCTGGTCACCAGCACTACGGAGCGCCCTCGGCTACTCACAACGCGCAGCTCGATCACTCATCTGAGTTTGAGCCACTCTATTACCACAGCCTCGAGGCAAGGAATGCACGTCCATCATCCTAACTCGGGATAATTATAAACATGGAGAGTTTTGCTAACCCACCCAGGTGATGAGCCGATTAAACAAGCACTCACCCGAGGCGGCGGTCGAAGAGCTGAGGGGCGTGTTTTTCGTGCTCTCCCCTTCCCATTGGCTGGAAGGTAAAATTCCAGCCAATGGGAAGAGGAGAGGGCGGAACTTAAAAAAAGAGTCAGAAACGCCCACGATTCGCGTTCTGACCGGGAAAGAGTGATGGACAACCGTGTCTTCCAATGGCTAGCCTCCATTTATGGAGCTAGCCAATGGAAGAAGGGGCGGTTCCAAGTCCCTACTATTGAGATAACATTAGATTTCGTCCTGGCGTTGCAACTGCTACGCAGTTGCAACATCAGGACGAAACCTAAAAAACTCTATAGGTCCTCAAAAAGTCAATATACTGTTAGACGAACTGAACACACCGAATGCCTTATTGCTCAGTGAGAGCAAGAGAGAAAAATAAAACAAAAATGATTTTGTCTAATTCTAATTTGGGTTGCGTTGGAAAAATGCTGAATTGTTCCCATCACACAGAGAGCCAAATGTGTTTGTGTCCTGTGTAGGAGATGCAACATCACTGCTACATGCTTTTACAGTCGATGGTCCCTGTGACACCTTTGGATCAGGTCAATAGAGAAAAGGTGTCCAGCTTGAACTTTGGATCATCTCCAAAGCACTAGGAATGCCAGTCCTCAGCAGCGCCCCTCTGCCACACTTGGTGCTGTCTTTGTGCGATAGGCCACTAATTCAGTTTGGTGGCCCGCAACCACAACAGGCCTCAGCCCACAAGCTGGCCCCCGAGGCACTCACCACATGGCAGACAGGGCTGTCTCTCCTCCTGTCGGCCCACTGCTCTCATGAACCATTGTCCCATCTCCAAGGGGAGGCTAGACGGACTCTGCAATCCGGCTCGATCGGCCCAGCCTAGTCCTCGTGTCCTACTCCACCCTGCGTCTGCTGCTCCTCAGGGCCCCCCAGTCCACCCCCCTCTGTGTTTGGGGTCAGCTCACCTTTGCTGCCGTCACACCCTGTGGCCCCACCACACAATGGGGTACACCCGGGGAACGGAGGTCAGCACTCTGTCCCCCCAACAGGATCTCCAGTGGGGCACCATGTCTGGAGGTGCCCACTGAGGGCCCCTACCATGGGAGCCACAACAGCAGCAGGTGGCACACTCGCGGCCACAGGAACGCAGCCCTCAAACCTCAGCCACACTCCCATGGAGCCCTCAGCTTCTCGTGTGCCATCCGCAGCCTCGGGATGTCGGCTCTGCTGTATGCTTTAGGCCTCAGTTGGCGGAGCTCCAAATGCAAGCTGCTACACAGCCGCCATCTTGGCCACACCCATTAAACATTTTAAAGTGGAGATGGGCAGTAGTCTGCCTGTTATGTGTCCGGAGACTGTAGGTAGTATATCTTTAAGGGTTTTGGTAGTGGGTTCCTGGAAGCTAGTGCTTGCCTCTCTTATATCCTGCAATACCTCCCTTACTTCTATTTCATTTACATTTGGGGAGTGATTGCTCTCTCTTGCATGAGTTACATAATCAAGTTTTGGAGATGCCCTTCAATAGCATGCATTAGAATATTTAGTACATTTACAATTTATATTTTCTAATGATGCACTTTCTTGGTTGTAAGTGTAGCCTGTGTGATTTAGTTATTGCTTTCATTTCCATGTTGCAATATTTTTTGCAGCTTCTGTCATTGTATCTGAAAGTAGTGTAACAGTATAAATATATCTAATATTTTAAAGTTTGTATGTTTGTTATTAACTTGTACAAATATGCATCTGCTTCTATTTTATATACTTACATGTCTGTTCTTTTTAGAAGTTTCACACGGGTTTGCAGCCATTCCTTTGGGTGTGTTCTAACGTGGAGCAGGGGTTTCGTTTTCTGTTGGTTGAAAAAAATATATGTTTCATTTTAAAAGTTAATTTGGTGGTAGTTTACAGAGTTTGAGGTCATCAAGTTAATTTTTGCTTGCTATTTTGGTGAGTTGGTAGTCTGTTATTAATGTATTAATACTTAAATTCGTATATCTTTTTGCTGCTTTGTGATTGTTGTTATTTTCTGTCATGATCATCATCAGCAAAACTGCTTATTTCGGATTGCAAATCCATAAAATATGACAGGTACTTCATATACAGCAGTACCAAAATACACCACTCTGACATTTGAAAACAATAACAATTTGACCAGTCAGCGCTGCATCCATACTATGCAAAGTAAGCAATACATCAGCTTTCCTTTTGAAAATGTCACTATATTGCTTTCTGTTCTATTCAAAGCTGGCAGAGCAGCGAAATATTCCCCATTTTTTCTTGTTTTTCTAACATTTCCAATCAAAATATAGAGCTTAACAACCAACCTACAAGAGTATAACAAAATAACCTATATTCTTTGTAATTACTAGCCAACACTATAAGTATAAAATCAAAGAAAAATATACGTTTCGTATTTGGATGGTCTGGATAGCTATTTAAATCATATGTGATTCTGCTGGAATACCAAATAGCTTCCAAGACCTGTGTCAAGGATAACAAAAGGGATTCTCCTAGCAGCAACAGCAACTATTGTTATTTTTTCAGAAACAAAATACATAAAACTTACATAATAACAAGCACATCATTTAAATTATCACATTTGCAATTCCCAACGTTTCCCCATCAAATAGCAATAATTCTAAAATTCATAACAGAAAGCTAAAATGTGTTGTGAAAAGTGATATGATTCCTATCAACATTAACTTTAGATACTGCTTTGTATGTTGCTAAAAAAGCCAAAGGACCTATATCTTTTATGGGGTTATTTACTCCTTCACGTAAGGGCTACTGATGTTTTAAAGGCGGATAACCTAATGTCCTAATTACCAGGGTAAAAAATGAGGGCTAGCTCCTTAACCTTACTGTTTGGAACCATTAGACACATTTATTTCAATTTCTATAGCACCAGATGTATGCTCGGGGACCATCTCCTGCTCCTTACAGTAAAGGGGCCACCAGTCATTTATTACATATTAGCCATGCCACTTGCAGAGCTCTAGCCATAGTGACCACTATAACCTCCTGCGTAGGAGATTTCAGTATAGAAAGCACTATTTTGCATTAACTCACCTCTAAAAGATGGCACACTGGAATTATCCATATTTTGCGGGGAGCACTATAGTATGGGCAAAAGAATAAAAAGTGAGAAATTGACTCAAATGACTGGGAGTATGCAGGGCATGTGTCGTTGGAGCTATTTCCATCGTTCCAACTTGAGGTAAATCCGAGGATCAAAAGTGTGCCATACCTAAATTTAAAATGAAGTCTAGCTTGAGCTTGTAGGGCTCCCTTAGTTTCCTAACTGCCACACTTTTCATGGCATGCTCATCTTCATGAAAACTGTAGCATTGAGGAAATTCAGAATATGCTTGGCGGTGCTGCAGTGGCACTGACAGCATATTGCGGGCCTCAGACCGCTGCAAAACAGCCAGCGGTCTATGGAGTCTATGGACTGCCCAACTCGTAATATGGCAGTCGGATCGCTGTAATACAACAGTCAAACCCCCAGTGTGTCCTTCAAACTGCCTCATTGCAGTATATGGAAGTGCCATGAGGAAGAGTAACTGCAAACTGCAGTGAAGCAGTTTGTAAATTGAAGGAGTTATTTAGGAGCACACGTTTTTTCCCCCAGAATGTTTCAAACTGTACATTTTGCACATGGTGTTAAATGTTCTCACACGAAGAATGGCCCCCGGTTTCCAATTTCTATAAAATTATCTTTTTGAACTACCTCTCCCAGAATGCACTGAAAATTCCACCAGTGCACTGGGTGGAAGAACATACATTTTTTTTAAAAAAAGGCAATGCCTCAAGGTGTACCATGATACAGATGAGGAAAGGACATTTGCATAAATTGGAGTAGCGAGTTCTGACTTTGAGAACAGCTAAAGTTAGATGTTCGCAAGTTGAGGCTTTATTAAGAACGCTTCATGAAGAAAGTATGAGCGTTTTATTTCACTGGTATACTGGGTAGTTTACATTGCTGTTATTAGATAGCAACAGGAGTGTGAGTGTGGTTTGATGACGGTTTTCGCAAGCGGCACCACAGGCAAGTTCATAACCAATTTAAGTTTGCTTAGAATAGGCGGTTAGTTTATCTGCTCCATTAGATGAAACGGGGAACGCAAATTAGGTAGGGCAATGGTTTTTGTGAACAGCGCCGCAGGCAAGGTTTTAAGCAACTTGCTTTTCTTTGTTGGATTGTAGATTATGATTGGAAGGGCACCAGTAACAACATTAGCCTTTTGAGACATGAAGAAAATAAGCAGAGTCCTTGTGGATTTGAGTAAGTAGAAAACATGTTTCAAAGAATTAGCATGACTGGTCTTTTTGGCTAAAAGAAAAGGGGCCCGTGATTGTGTAAATTAAGATCATGATAAACATTTTATCAAAGTAGTCTTGTTTGGATGGGATACTTGAAGCTTGGAGTGTTCAAGAGGAGAAGAAGATTGAGGTAATGAATGGATGGTGTAGTGTAAATGTGTTAGTGAATTGGATGATGGATGTATCAAATATTGGACACTGTTTATTTGTTGTTTTGTTTACAGTGCTCATTTGTTTTGAGTCCTCAGGAGGACCCTCCAAAAATGTTAAAGGGTTTGAAAAGCGTCAATAGTATTTCAACAAACAAGTGTACCTGTAATAAAGGATATTGAGGCTCAGTAGATCAACAGTTTAAAATATTGCAATTGAAGTATTATTCTATGCCTACACTGTTACACTGTTTGTTTTAAAGCCTAGTTTGAGAAGCATACAATTAATTGAAATTCATGATGTAATATTGAGGCTCCTGTTCGGCTTGGTAAATCCAGGATGTGGGTTCATTTGTGTTTTTTATGTTTGTTAATACAATTATATTTATTTGCATGTTATGTATAATGTTGGGGTACATCCAGATACATTGGTGTGTCAGTCATGCGCCTATTGTGTCATGTATGTGCTTTGGTTGATTAATTATTTGTGTACTTACTGTAAAGAATGCAAAATATTACAACACGTGATGGAGATTTGTCTTTTAAAAAAACTTCAAAATAAATGGTGATCATATCAATTTAGTTGTGTGATCACAGACTAAAATATCATGGGTGACTAATAGTCAGTATAGGCAAGTGTTTTGTTATTTATAACTTTTAGAAAGTTTGCAATGTCCTGCCATAACTATTTGGTCTGTGGCCTGTTCCTGGGTCATATGACTAGGTGTGAGTGAAAGTTGCCCTTTGTATATTCCTCCCAGACAGCCACACAATAGAGGGATTGGGTGTGCTTGGATGGCCATCTCAAGCAGGTTAGGGGTGGTGGAGCTGCACTAAGCCTCACTTGGAAATCAATAGGCTGTGCCCTGGTCACTCATAAAGGATTTCACATTATTCTATTGTTCCCATGGCCAGGCTGAAGAAAGAGCATCGGGAAATTCCAAGCATTTCTGTTATGGGGGACTACTAGAAACTTCTCCTACTTCAAAGAAGGCACCAGATATAAAAACGTACCCTCAAACCCTCTCTTCAGATGACTTTTCGACCTGTAAAAAACTATGAAGAAAGACTACTTTGCTGCTCTGCTGCAAAAAGGACTGCTCTGCTGTCTTGTTGCTCTGCTACACTGCTGCCTGAGTAAGAAGGACTGGACCTGAATCTTGAACCCAACACCAACAGAATGTCTACAAGGGCTATTTGGCTGCCCCCCTGGTCGGATCCTTAGGGACAGAAAGGGCTCCAGCCATCTTGAACTCTTCACCTGGACTCTCCCTGCTGTGAGTCCTAACCCATAAAGTGGTACCTTCCCACTCCTGGACCGTTGGAAGTAGGGATAAAGGTTGCTCTACCAGCCCAGATGTAGTCACCATCAGAACTGAAGCAGCATGATGCAACCCAAAGCAGCCGCCGCCGCTCTTCATCAGAAGTAACACAGCGTAATGTAAGTCAATGCGGATCTCACATAGCAGCCCTAACAGCTCCTCATCAGAGCCTACGCAGCATGACGCAACAGGATGTGAGACCCTGCATCAGACCTTAGATTTACTGCTGCATAGCACAACACCCCAAATCAAGGGCACAAGATCCAATTCTTAGTGGGCATAACCTGGTCCCTGTATCCAGCCTGCAATCCACAATGATTGACATGATCTTGTGACTTGTGCCGGTCTAGCATGACTATGTAAGCACATTTTACGTTTGGTGTTTTTAAGTACTGTTTTTATCTAAATATTTAAAATTGCACATCTCCAGTTCTACTAATTAGATTTTCATCATTTTGGTGTCTATTAATATATTAAAAAGTACTCTACTTTTCTTAATTTATGTGGGATTTTTTTATGTTTTTTTAAACTTTATTATTGTCTGTGTATGCATATTATTTTACACATTGTCTATAAGTTAAGCATTACTGCTTTTGTGCCAAACTACCAAAGGGTTAAGCACAGGGTAATTGAATGGCTTTAGTGGTTCACCCTGGCAGGGATTGTCACTTTGGGTTGAGCAAGGTTTCACCCCCTCATCCAACAACCCAATTTCTTACAATAGGCATTTGTGAGGAAACCCCTGGATGTTTTTTTCTGAAACCAGAAGTGTGGGAAATGTATACAATTTGCTTTCGAGTAATTGCGCACAATTTTGGGCAAATTACACAAAACTATGTGAAATTACCAGGCTGGGTGAGATTTTGGTAATGTTGGTGTAGTTTGCTGAATTTCCCATAACTTCATGTCATGTAACAAAACTCCCATTCAGAGACAAATTGTAATGCAGGAAGCACATAAACAATGGGATTGGCATGAATTCAAGTGCAGCCTTCACAGCGTGAGTAGCTGTAAAGCGGGTGATCAACAAATATTTCAGGTAGATATTCTACATGAGCTGACCGTGCTGATAATTTGTGAGCACAAAACCACATAATCAATCATGAGCAGCAGTTCTTTTAACACAAGCAACTGGAAAATCAACTCATAGTAAAATCTTTGTGTTGCATTTCTACCCAAATGAACTGCTTTGGTAATTTTTTGAACGCAAAACTAATTTTTCTTATTTTTAAACGTGCAGAAAGTGCCTTAGGGACTGGGAGGCTACTGAACATACAATAAAACCCTTTCTCTTTCTGTCTGGAAGATAGGAGCCTCCCTCTGCTTTGTTCAGCACTCTTGCAAAAAACACAGTTGATGGACAGAATGTAATACAATGTCATACATTCACCCCAGTACAAAGATCTGGGCCTAAATCCATCGTTTTTTTGCACTCCACACCTCCCTGGGTTAGACACTGGCTATATGCAAATCAGCTCTGACCCTGTGCCTCATGGGAACAGTCCAGTCTGAACTACCAAGCCATGTCTTTCCCAGACCGGAATCAAGCATCCAAGGACCGGTTTCTGGCTATCAGCCTTCATCAGCCTGGATAGCTTGACTCCAGTGGTGTGGAGAGCCTGGGACTCACGTCTGAGCATACCCAGCACACCCGGGGTGAAAATTGCAAAAAACACAGTTGATGGACAGAATGTAGAACAATGTCATACATTCACCCCAGTACAAAGATCTGGGCCTAAATCCATCGTTTTTTTGCACTCCACACCTCCCTGGGTTAGACACTGGCTATATGCAAATCAGCTCTGACCCTGTGCCTCATGGGAACAGTCCAGTCCGAACTACCAAGCCATGTCTTTCCCAGACCGGAATCAAGCATCCAAGGACCGGTTTCTGGCTATCAGCCTTCATCAGCCTGGATAGCTTGACTCCAGTGGTGTGGAGAGCCTGGGACTCACGTCTGAGCATACCCAGCACACTCGGGGTGAAAATTGCAAAAAACACAGTTGATGGACAGAATGTAGAACAATGTCATACATTCACCCCAGTACAAAGATCTGGGCCTAAATCCATCGTTTTTTTGCACTCCATACCTCCCTGGGTTAGACACTGGCTATGTGCAAATCAGCTCTGACCCTGTGCCTCATGGGAACAGTCCAGTCCGAACTACCAAGCCATGTCTTTCCCAGACCGGAATCAAGCATCCAAGGACCGGTTTCTGGCTATCAGCCTTCATCAGCCTGGATAGCTTGACTCCAGTGGTGTGGAGAGCCTGGGACTCACGTCTGAGCATACCCAACACACTCGGGGTGAAAATTGCAAAAAACACAGTTGATGGACAGAATGTAGAACAATGTCATACATTCACCCCAGTACAAAGATCTGGGCCTAAATCCCTCGTTTTTTGCACTCCACACCTCCCTGGGTTAGACACTGGCTATATGCAAATCAGCTCTGACCCTGTGCCTCATGGGAACAGTCCAGTCCGAACTACCAAGCCATGTCTTTCCCAGACCGGAATCAAGCATCCAAGGACCGGTTTCTGGCTATCAGCCTTCATCAGCCTGGATAGCTTGACTCCAGTGGTGTGGAGAGCCTGGGACTCACGTCTGAGCATACCCAGCACACTCGGGGTGAAAATTGCAAAAAACACAGTTGATGGACAGAATGTAGAACAATGTCATACATTCACCCCAGTACAAAAATCTGGGCCTAAATCCATCGTTTTTTTGCACTCCACACCTCCCTGGGTTAGACACTGGCTATATGCAAATCAGCTCTGACCCTTTGCCTCATGGGAACAGTCCAGTCCGAACTACCAAGCCATGTCTTTCCCAGACCGGAATCAAGCATCCAAGGACCGGTTTCTGGCTATCAGCCTTCATCAGCCTGGATAGCTTGACTCCAGTGGTGTGGAGAGCCTGGGACTCACGTCTGAGCATACCCAGCACACTCGGGGTGAAAATTGCAAAAAACACAGTTGATGGACAGAATGTAGAACAATGTCATACATTCACCCCAGTACAAAGATCTGGGCCTAAATCCATCGTTTTTTTGCTGATTTGCATATAGCCAGTGTCTAACCCAGGGTGGTGTGGAGTGCAAAAAAACTGTGTTTTTTGCAATTTCACCCCGAGTGGGCTGGGGATGCTCAGACGTGAGTCCCAGGCTCTCCACACCACTGGAGTCAAGCTATCCAGGCTGATGAAGTCTGATAGCCAGAAACCGGTCCTTGGATGCTGGATAGAAAGGATGCTGGGAAAGACATGGCTTGGTAGTTCGGACTGGACTGTTCCCATGAGGCACAGGGTCAGAGCTGATTTGCATATAGCCAGTGTCTAACCCAGGGTGGTGTGGAGTACAAAAAAACGATGGATTTAGGCCCGGATCCTTGTACTGGGGTGAATGTATGACATTGTTCTACATTCTGTCCATCAACTGTGTTTTTTGCAATTTCACCCCGAGTGGGCTGGGGATGCTCAGACGTGAGTCCCAGGCTCTCCACACCACTGGAGGCAAGCTATCCAGGCTGATAGCCAGAAACCGGTCCTTGGATGCTTGATTCCGGTCTGGGAAAGAAATGGCTTGGTAGTTCGGACTGGACTGTTCCCATGAGGCACAGGGTCAGAGCTGATTTGCATATAGCCAGTGTCTAACCCAGGGTGGTGTGGAGTGCAAAAAAACGATGGATTTAGGCCCGGATCCTTGTACTGGGGTGAATGTATGACATTGTTCTACATTCTGTCCATCAACTGTGTTTTTTGCAATTTCACCCCGAGTGGGCTGGGGATGCTCAGACGTGAGTCCCAGGCTCTCCACACCACTGGAGGCAAGCTATCCAGGCTGATGAAGGCTGATAGCCAGAAACCGGTCCTTGGATGCTTGATTCCGGTCTGGGAAAGACATGGCTTGGTAGTTTATTTATTTATTTATTTATTTTCTGCATTTATAGGGCGCACAGCTACCCACAAAGGGTTTCCCGGCGCCGAAACAGCGAGAACACAGGACACGACTAGAGAGAAAACAGAACTGAAGGCAGATTATTTATCAAACAGCCAGGTTTTTACACTTTTTCTAAAACTCCTATAGTTTTCTTCCTTGCGGATTGCAATGGGCAGTGTGTTCCACAGAGTAGGACCCAGAACTGAAAAGGATCTTCCGCCCATTCTGGCCCGTTTATACCTTGGTACCGCAAAGTTCGCTGATGTGACTGAGCGAAGATTGCGGTTGGGTAGGTAAGGCTTGGCAAGATCTTTAAGATACTTTGGAGCTGTCCCGGCTTTGATTTTAAACAAATAGCTCAGGGCCTTAAAGCGGATCCGATTCTCGACCCTGAGCCAGTGAAGGTCCCTGAGATGTTTAGTGATCCTGGCATATCTCGGGATTCTGCAAAGCAGTCTGACCGCAGAATTTTGCACCCGTTGTAAACGTCTTATTACAGCTTTGTTTGCACCCAGGTACAAGATGTTACCGTAGTCAAGCCGAGATGTCACTAAGGCATTGACTACGGTCTTCTGGGTGGTCGATGGTAGCATCCAGACAATCTTGCGCAACCATCTGAGGATAGTAAAACATAAGCCTGCCACCTTATTTGCTTGTTGCACCATAGTTAAGCTGTCATCAAGTATGAACCCAAGATTTCTGACCTGAGTAGCTGGAGTCGGGAGCTTGCCTAGTGAGGTCGGCGAATGGGAGTCACTCCAGAGATCTTTACTGTTCCCCAAGAGGAGGATCTCCGTTTTTTCCCCATTTAATTTAAGTGTTAGTTCGGACTGGACTGTTCCCATGAGGCACAGGGTCAGAGCTGATTTGCATATAGCCAGTGTCTAACCCAGGGTGGTGTGGAGTGCAAAAAAACGATGGATTTAGGCCCGGATCCTTGTACTGGGGTGAATGTATGACATTGTTCTACATTCTGTCCATCAACTGTGTTTTTTGCAATTTCACCCCGAGTGGGCTGGGGATGCTCCGACGTGAGTCCCAGGCTCTCCACACCACTGGAGTCAAGCTATCCAGGCTGATGAAGGCTGATAGCCAGAAACCGGTCCTTGGATGCTTGATTCCGGTCTGGGAAAGACATGGCTTGGTAGTTCGGACTGGACTGTTCCCATGAGGCACAGGGTCAGAGCTGATTTGCATATAGCCAGTGTCTAACCCAGGGTGGTGTGGAGTGCAAAAAAAACGATGGATTTAGGCCCGGATCCTTGTACTGGGGTGAATGTATGACATTGTTCTACATTCTGTCCATCAACTGTGTTTTTTGCTTGTTCAGCACTCTGTCTTTTTGATTTTGGATTTAGGATGGAAAGCATAAATCTCTTTTTTCATCTGAAGTCAGTGCTGCGTCAACACCCTTGGAACTTTTTACTAGTACAGAAAAATTAAATAAGTGCAATGCAATACGTTCTAAAAAGTTTGTTGTCTAAAGAAAGGCAGCACTACAGTTTTAGTAATTTTTTGGTTGTTTTTCTATTTTGTTTGATCGTTGTTGGATGGCCTGGAAGTAGAATTAGAAACCCTTTTGGAGTTAAGTTGATTTAAGAGATGATATTTGCTCATTTTTGGGATGGTGAAGGCCTGGCGCAAAAAATACGTTTTTTCTGCTTTTTTGTGAATCTTTTACAGATTTGTTATTTATTTTATTGTGCTATTGTTTTACTGTTTGGTGCCTCGTCTGCCCTGCAGTAGGCCTTGGGTGTATTTGTCAATGCAATTTTCACATTGTCACTGCTGCTGTGCTATATGCTGTTTTATTATTTTTAGGGGCTTGTAGATGGCATTATCTTGAATGTAAAATGTAGATTTGTTTTGGTCTGCATGTACCTGTTGGTGGATTGAGTCGAGGTAGCTAGTTGTTTCCAGGGCCAAGTAGCCAGACATCTTCCTTTGTTCTTAGCTATCATTTTTAGGAGTTTGTGTATGTGTGATATGGTTGACGTTTTTCTGAAGCTTTTAAAAGCATTCTAGAAGGGTAATTGACATTGCCTTGGACTATCTGTTCCTGAGGAAATTTTTTAATTTATTTTATTTTATGACATTTATGATTTACAGGTAGTACATTAAAGGCAGTCCAATGTCTAGCCCCAGACACTTGGGGCTAAGTATTTTTTATCTGTGAAATCCTTTCGCTACCATGCTACAAGATTATTTTTGGGGGTGAGGGGAGTATCCCCAGGGAGGATAGGGCATACATGTTCTTTGTTCTCCATGCCATCTTCCTTGATAGCCATGTGACAGTAGAAATTGTGAGTGGCCAGTGTGTGTTTCTTTTCACAGGATGCCATTTTTTCTTTGTTATCCAAACGGTGTGCTTCTTTCTTCGATGGCTCTGCGAGAGAGGCCACAATGACCCCAATTACGAGTCTCGCAGTTCATTGTGCACGGTGGTGGGCATCTCCAGAACTCCTTATTATGATTTGGGCGGTCGGAACACAACAGCCCCACCACCAGAGAACTACGTTCCGATGGTGTGGCAGTTGTCAGGAGCCCCCAATATGGTGCAGTCCAGCCAAGGTTATTATTAGTTTGCTCTCCACCGGTGGTGTCATGGAGGTTCCTACTCCATGAGCACCGTGGCAGAGAGGAAAGAAAGAGAGCCTTGCAGGGTCACCTGTACTTCCTACGCATGGGGATGCACACAGGAGGGCACAACATGCGCCCCCCTGTGTGCATGTGCCCCAGTTCCTGAACGGCATGGACTTAAAAGCCCATGTTGTGCAGGAGCTTTTTTGGCATTCCCATTGCGGTACCCATTCTTTGAGGCACCACCATGGGAACACCAAAAACCAGCCCACCACACAGGAGGAAACTCTTAATCTGGCGGGTGTCTGACCACTACTTTGGTGGCACAGTGGGGTGGACCCTGCTCCGCAATGCCAAAGTTGTAACTGGGCCCTTGGTGTAGCCAATTTGTGTGTGTGTTTGTGTGTGTGTTAACACACTGGCTCTGTGGGGTCTTGAACATCCCAGTAACCACACACTATCACTGTGGGGACTTGAACATCCCATAAACATAAACCATCTCTGTGGGGACTCGAACATCACTATAATAACACACTATCTCTGTGGGGACTTGAACATCACTATAATAACACACTATCTATGTGGGGACTTGAATAAAATTCGTTTTACACGCTATCACTGTATGGACTTGGCCATGATAATCTTCATACACTATGAGAGTAATTGCAGCAATTTCACATTACTCTGCCCGCTCGCGTATTTATGAGTAATTTGGCATAGACACCCTGCCACAGGAGCACAAGAACAATGAATATAGCGAGCATGAGTGGATGCAAACTGCTGCTATTTGGGTTCTGTTACATTTAGAACTAATTTTTTAGTTATTTTCTTAGCGTGAATTGCATCCTCAGGTCCATTTTGTGTATTTTGCACTCTGAAAAAAGTGCTAAAGGCTGGGATATCCCCCTTGCGTAATACAGCAAAATGTTGCATAATTTTGCTGTCATTTTGTATTATAATGCAACAGAAAATAATGCAAGTTGCTTCCACTCCTATTTATTTCTTAAGACTTTGAGCACTAAGCAAAGAGTGGCATACAGTTCTAAATTCCCTTCACTAATCTTGATATATGTTAATTTCTGGCACTTTAATAATACGATTCATTTATTGTGTACCCATAGAATAAATGACACCATTGAATTATGAAAAGATTATGATGTTATTTGAAAGTTTTACTGATAAAATAAACATTTATCCATGTGTGCATGACTTTATTCAATAGCAAATGATAATTATACAGCAAGTCCCCACAAAGATGGTAACCCATGTTCAAGTCGCCACAAAGATGGTTCTGTGCACGTGATTAAATAACAAGATATTTGCAAATTTGAAGCAGGGTCCTGTAATAAGAATTTTTTCTTAATGTTTTTCCATTATTGGTATATTTTTAAAACATTGGGAAAGGTTAGCCCCCACAAGGCAGGTATCCACACATAGTGCCCACAAGGATGGTAACATGTGTGTGAGTGTGTGTGTTTGTGGTGGTGGCCATTTTATTTTCCATGTTTCCTCCTTGTCCAGCAATGTGGTGGATGAGGTAGCTGCCACCATTTTGGGCATATAATGTGTGTTTGAATACCCTTATTCCACTTTTAAAAGTAATTTTCAAGGAACAGTGATAGAAATCGCCCATTAAATGTTCTAGTTATTATACAGATATTTCAATTTCTGCTTGTGGATGACTGTGGCACAGTGTTTTTGTATGTTATTCATTTATTGGATCTGTGCCTGCCCCTACTCCACCGTCTTTGCCATAACTGGGGACAAGGGGGCAAAAAATGAAAATAAACACATGGGTGTATTGACACATTTGAGAAAATATCAAATAAAGCTGGAAAAGGGGAGAGGTGGAGCAGAATGGGGTGGATGGAGTTGGATGGGGCTTAGGAAGCCAGAGTCATGAGGTATTGGTAGGCAGGAACTGGCTGGAGAAAAAAAAAGAAATGGCTGAAGACTGCGCAATAGTCCAAAGTTGCATGCCTTTCCCGCTATTTTGGGACACGAAATGCATTACATGTTTTTTGCCACCGGGTGCCCGAGATGTATTATGAGTACTAATGCATATCGTCTATCGATCTAGTTCATCTATATCCTAGATCACCTTCACCTAGCTATACTTGTGAACCTTATCTCCACCTAAAGCCTCTAATTCTTATATATACCTATACCCTTTTTCCACTAATCTCTACATTTACTCTACTGCCTCTACTCCCCTCTTTGAACCATGGCAGCACTATTCTATGAATGACCATATGAACCTCTTTCTATACCATAAGGCTGCAACACTTGTCTATAAGTTAGTACAATCCCCCCATATGTACCCGTGTATCGCTGAACCTATATGTTCTTCATAACCTCTACGTCAGGTATATGTAAATTTACCCATACCTCTATCCCTTTATACCTTAGTATTTGACGCCTATCATCACCCTTGTATTTTTTTTCGTTCCCCCTTTCCATTACGTTGGTTTTCTCCTGACATGTTTCCTGCACCAATTCTTTCCCCATCCCTTTAATATGCTATTTTTACGTTCTTGCTACAGACGGCTGCAGCTGTCTCCTATAGACAACATTGTATACAGAGCTCCACAGAGTGAATCCTTGCTCGTTATTAGATAGATTTCTTGTAAATCTCAGTACATTTCTTTTTATTGGCGGCTTTCCTCCCATGGCTCCTCCCCTAAAGCGCAGCTCTTTTACACTTGCTTTTGGGAGGCTATAGTGTGGCTTTCCAATGCCGATCTCATGCAATAACTTTTTCTTGTTTTTTTTTAATGTCATTACTTGTTTAGTACTCCATGAGAGCATGTATTTAATTGTTTTCCTTCCCTTGTGCTATTTTACAGTTCATCCCCCCCTTACTTCACCTTCAGTGTTTCTTCCTCTCCTTTCCCTCTTGTCCGTTACTTCCTTCGCACTCCCCGTACTGCTTGTTTACCATTGCTCCTTTTGGGGATTTTCCGATAGCAATAACTCACTTCCCTACCAAACCTAAATCTGGTTTTCGACCTGATATCCAACCAGTGTTGATACCAGTAGGAACAGGTCTTCATAAGAAAAGGCGGCAGAACCACATGAAAGCGTGCTGCTTCACATGTTTCCCCAGCTGCTAGGACTTGTGCCACCCTTCCATGCTTACCACGGCGCTCACAGTCAAAACAGTCCCTCCTTCCTCCGACATCCCCTAATCCCCCATCCTCAACCTCCTAACAAATACTGAAAGGTATTTTTTGTTTGTTTCCACCCCTCCCACTTCCTCCTTGCTCTGCCTGCTCTCCCTCTCTCTACCAGTATCGTACAGCTAGCGTCAGATTGGGATTCTATCCACAGACTGTACCACAGGGTCGGAACTGATTGCGCACAGCAGCCGGGCGCAGCTCTAAGCGTACTATTTACTATCTGCCCAGGGAGCCTGTGTTCGCTGAGTTCCAGCATCATCCATCCACTTACAGGCAAGATTTCCTTTCTAACAGCCTGTTAAGTGGATAGACGATGCTGGGAGACGGCGAAGGCAGGCTCCCTCTCTGAACACCATGACACATATTTTTACAATTTCCTGTCTACATTCTTGGAACCGAGTCTATTGTCAGCCGTCCCGATATGGGTGATGCCTGTCAAATCTTAATGTCTTCTTCCTAATGTATCATTCTTATTTGTCTAAGAACGAAAACATCCAGTTTATTGTGAAAGTACGTTTCTCAATGCATCAAATGCTGACAGTTAGGAGGACCGTGCTTCACAGAGATGAAAGGAATGGGAGAGGATCACACAATGGTCAAGCGGGGATGCTGGGATTCAAACTCATATGTTCTACCGTGACAGGCAGCAAGCTAAGCTGTATACTCCGTGTCCCTCCTCAGCCCTCTACCACTAGACGGGAGTTTGCCCCCTGCACTTCATCATCCACAGGTAATGATAATGTTAACATCGATATACTATAATTATCCAAGGGGCTGATAGCTCAGCCGATTAATCATAAAGTCAACACATTGACTTCATGGGTAGTTCTAATCACTGCAATCCAAGGAAGTCATTCATTTCACTCCCTGGCTTTGTGATTAGGAAGCTGACAAGACTGAGTCGGGGCCTTTGAAATAACAGTGCCAAAGATGATTGTGTCGCTCGTTCAGTACTGACAAGTAAACCTGACTGGCTTGCCGATGCTTGTTGCAAAATATCTCCAATTTTTTCCTCATTGTGAATATTTGCCAAAATGGGGGTTTGCATGGATGGAGTAGAAATGAACATGGAGTAGAAATGTTGTATAACCTAATCTCAGAAACACATATACAGATGTGTATGCATTGCGATCATTACATTGTAATCCAGCAGTAGACTCGGCAAGTACATAGATTTGGCTTTAAACCGCATCATTAAACATAAAGTTATCAATGTCTAACTAAGTAATCAGCCAGTATATGAACAGCTGCTATTTCACCAATAATGTTGTTTAAGACAAGGGAGTAGCTGGAAAATTAAAATGCTCCCCACTTTGGAACAAAATTCTAATGACACCGAAAGAGATAAACAGCATGCCTGACATGTCCTCGATTAGTTCTCTTCATCTATCCATACCTCCCACCCTACCGTCCATGCATCCCTAGATCCTATACACAATCTCCTCGTTACTTCAACAATCCATTAACCTTCCTTCCATCCGTTGGTGCACTCATTCATCCTTCCTTTCAATCAACAAACCATTCTTTTAACCGTCAATCCATCCATTGTTTCATCATTCTATTCATTCAATGACATTTCCCTTCACACATTGAACATCCATGATAGAACTGGGGTATCTAGTTGGCAATGGCTTGCACCTTTGTCCAAGTAGGGACTCTTGCTTCTAGTCAGAGTAAGGGGGCTACACTTCTAAAATAACCCCTGCTCAACTCTGTGGTAGCTTGGCCTGAGCAGGAAGGCTTATCTCAGAGGTAGTGTGTAAAGCATTTGTGAACACATACCGTAACATAGTGAAAACACTACAGATGGACATAACACAGGTTTTATAAAAATAACTATTCTTTATATAGACTTAACACAAGACCCAAACGACAAAAATCCACAATACTGTATTAAGAAAATGACTTTAAGATGGTAGAAATAGCTTAGTTCATTTTAGATGGTAAATGCGGCATGTTTCTCACAAAGTACCTTTGGATGTGTCAACAAGATGAACAAAAGGTTCGCAAGGAGAACGATGTGTCGATTCCTTGCTTCAGTGGAGGTAATACGTCTGTTCGTCAGTGCTTGTGCAAAGTAGGCGATGCGTCTGTTCCTTACCGGAAAGGAGGTGATGCGACGATCTCGTGGTGAGTCCCGGTTGCCATGCGACAATATGGTGCCTCAATGCGATGCGACAATGTGGTGTGATGCGAGAAGATGGCGCCCTTGATGCGATGTGATGACGTGCAGACGATACGTTCATGTCTAACGGCGGTGCAGCAAACTCTGTACTATGGACGCGCTACAGACCTGCAACACACTTCTCCAGTGATGCAACGGCGACCCTTGCGGTGGCGACACGCTTCTCTGGGGATGCGATGACAAACAGTTGTGACAAAGCCATGCTTCTCCTGCAGATTCTCTGCTTCTTCTCCTTGCCAAAAGGTCCTTCTTGATGTCCAGAAGTGATCTAAAGTGTTTGGGTCTTTGGGTCTCGGCCCCAATATTTATACTAGTAAATCCTTTGTCCTCTGAGGGCAGAGGGTTACTATACCTAGTCAGGGCCAGTTCTGTGCAGCTTCCTGACAGGAAGTGGAGACAGCATTGTTGAACGCAGACCTGGCCCAGGTAGCTGAAAGGAAATCTCCTCCCCCTACTCTCTATTTTATGAGTGCTCGGGGGAGTGAAAGGAAATCTCCGCCCCCCCCCCCCCCCCCCCACTGTCAGTGCACTGACTCATCAAACTGCTGGAGTCCTAGCCCTCCTGTCACTCACAAACCAGATATGCAATACACAAACTAGCAGAGGCAGGCTGGATGGTTAGGTCAGAAAATACCTACTTTCTAAAAGTGGTATTTTCAAAAACAGAATGGTAAAACCAACTTCACTAAAATATGTATTTTATCATTTTGAGTTCAGGCATACTAAATTAGTTTTCTACCATGTTCCCGGGGTCAGTTAGCATTATACGATGTTATGATCAAACTGCCCATTCTGGACTATGGGGACAGGTAGCCTTGCAACAGTGAAAACCGAAATTGGCTGTAATTCACTATCAGGACATGCCACACACATCAGGGCATGTCCTACCTTTCACATGCAATGCACCCTGCCCTAGAGCCTACCTCAGGGGTGGCTAAGATGTAGAAAAGGGAAGGGTTAGGGACTAGTAAGTGGGTGCACTTACCAAGTCGCCATGGCAGTACTAGACTGCACACAGGCTCTGCCATGGCAGACCTGAGACACACTTTACAAGCTGCTTCTGTGGGTGGCACAATCAGTGCTCCATGCCCACTAGCAGCATTTAATCTACAGGCCCTGGGCACACATGGTGCACTGTACTAGGGTCTGACAAGTAAATCAAATAAGCCAATCATGGAGTCACTAATCCATTACAGTAATTTACAATAGGGATCACTTGCACTGTGGCACTGAATAGCAGTGGCACAGTGCCTAAAGCATCTGAGCCAGCAAAACATATTAAACACAGAGGAGACAAAAGCGAAAAATGGAAGGGAGACTCACGCCAATGGTACTAGGTCTAACAGTCCACACATTTACTCTTCTATCAGTCAATGCTAACAGCTTTTTACCCAACCTTCCATCTACCCATTTATCCTTTCACCCATCCTCTTGTTAACTGATCCTTTCACTGATGTATCCAAACTTTGATCATTTAAACAAATCATCCTTTCACTCTTCTTTGTTTCCACCTTGCCTTCCTTGCACTTCTACAATCACCTTTCCTTCCTTATTTCCATTATTCTTTTCACCCTTCATGATTTCCTCCTTACCAGTTTCTATCTACCATATTTTTTCTTTTCTCTCACCCCCTTCCCCACATCCCTCACTCACTTTAGATTCCTGGTAATTTCTTTCTTGTGAGAATTACATTTTCATAATTTATTTTTCTCTCTCCTTTCCTGAACGTGCCTCTTTTAGCAGCTCTTGCCCTCCACCGCTCAGCCCATGCTCTTCCCCCACATCGTTTTATGAGCCTCTGTCTGCGGGTCGCTGACATAAGAGCAAAAATATAAAATGAGTCAATATTTAGTGGGGCCCTGATTACAAGGCCATAGAGTTCGGTGGCTACCCCACTTAGGCTGCCAATGTAGGGGGTTACCTACACCAGTGGTATAAGATTTAATGTGTAGTATTCTTTAAGATGAAATACTTACTTTGCATTTGAAGAATTCAGTCGAAATGAAAATGATACGAAAAAACCTCTCATTTTCACTTTGGACTTATGTCGGTGCACAGTTGATTGCCTATTGAACTCACCTGCTTGGAGCACGCTTGCCGGCTCTGTTCTGCATCACTGTTCATCATGATGGTGAAGGAGCAGACTGTATCGGCATGCTGATTTTACTTTTGGTAGTTTGCTTGCTCAGGCTCAAATCAACGCAGGGGCTAGTGTAAGTGCGCTCTCCACAACACCCTCTACAATGCAGCAAGAAAAACATCGGTAAAGACTTTTTGGCACCTTATTCCTGAGCTGAAGATTACTTCTCATAGGACTGGGAGAGTATGGAGCTTACACCTGTGAATACTGGGAGTGAAAATAAGGATAGTTTGCTCCCTGGAGAGGCAGAAGCAGAGTTTGATTGTGTTGTATGGTGGACTTCTGTTCTCTCCTCTCCCTTTGACCTTGGTACTACAGCCAATCAAGGTCCTCTGGAGCAAAAATAAGTTTAATTTACAACACTCCGCACTCCACTTTCCACATCCCACAGGGAAGAATATTGTAAAGACTTGATGTCCTTGTAGGCTCCACATTCCAAGATCCAGGTAGAGCTGTGCAAAATGTCTAAAAATATGGACACCCCCAATGAGAGATTAAATGGCATGGAGCATCAGTCCACACTGCTTCAGAAGACACGGCTTAGTGTCATTTCGCATAAGCTGGAGGACATGAAAAATCGAGAGCACTGAAGCAACCTATGGGTATTCGGTATTCCTGAAGGACAAGAGGGTGATGATGCCCGACGGTACATCATTCAGTTATTTAGTCAGTCACTCCCTCAAATGAAAGACTGGGATACTGACTGTCAGGTTCAGCAAGCACATGGCTTTACGTGAAATAAACTTTCTAAGGGAAGAGTATTCACAAGCAATTTTGATAAATGTGGGCAAATTCATGTTTTTGCCTGCTGCTGTACCAGATTACTTGACACCATAGCGTAGTGAAATACTTTTGTGAGGTCTGATTTATGTCTTGATACAGTGGTGTGAAGATGGCAGCTGAGGGAATTGATCCCAGCCTTTGTCAAGATTGGGGCTACTTTTTCTCTTCTTGAGCAGGTCAATATGAACATTCTTTACCAGGGCTGAACTTTGTTTTGTCAAGATTGATTAAGGTAAAGGCTCTTCTAGACTCTTGGAAGCAAGACTTATGACTGACCTAGTTTGATTTGATTCTTTCTTCAAGAACATTTTCTGCTATTATTACAAATAAAACTGTTGAAGATTTGTAGGTTTTTCTTGATTTCTTCATGTGCTTGCTTTTACATCCTATTATCTGATCTTTCAAGCTGCTGAGGTGGGCTGGGACCTCTCCTAGAGTGAGTACCCATGAGTGATTAACCATAGTGTGAGAATAGTGTTTGGGTTTTGGAGGTGTGGTGCACAGAAGATCCTGGATTCCCTCTGGAACCCGGGATAGGCAAGGGTGTGCCGGTGGGGTTTGGGTGTGTGGAGTTGTAGGTGGGGGGCATGGGATATGAGGTGATGGTTCGGAAGGGCTTTTTTGTCAGTCTGGATTTGGGTGACAGAAAGAAAAAAATGGAAATGTATCAAATGGGTGGCATTTGTGCTGTGTCATGCAGAACTTTGTGCTCTTAACACTTAAGGATGGCCCGTAATATTGGTAGTGGTAGCCGGGATTTGAACTGACTCAGTTGGAATAATAATGGTCTACGAGTGACTGTTAAGTGTGGACATATCACGGAGGATCGTCTGTTACTTAAACCTCACCTTCTTTTTCGTCAAGAGACCCACCTATCTTTGTCGGAGATTAAAGTACATTGAGTTGAACAGAATTAAAGTGAAAACTGAATACTTCTATTTAATTTCAGTTCAGTAGTACTGAAATTCCTTTTTCACAATATTGTCATTGCATTTTGTTGTGGTTGCTGCCCGTGGATTGCCATCAGTACCTCCTGATACTTCTTATTTGTATATGTGTTTTCCTACCTCCACTTTTGTTCTACCTTGCTGAGATGTATCTCAGACCTATTTGTAAAATGTTCTTTTAGAAGATGCATAGGTCACAGATGAATGCTCTACAATTAATTGGCAATATTTGTATCTTTGCTCTACTTTAATGTTTAAAAGGTGAAGTTGATACCCTTGAAATGCATTTTAATCTCATTAAACATATCGCTATTTAGTGGTATGGATTGATATGTATAGTGCCTTTAGAAACCAGCCACGGCTCATGCAGGGCGATACACTGGGCGGTGACGTCAGGCAGAGGAGGGGCAGAGTGGGGGGTTGTAAAATGCGGGATATGGACGATGTCAGGTAAGTAACGAAAAAAACCCGCGCTGCACCGCCAAATGTGATGCAGCACGGGTAACGAAATTCGTTGGGTTTTTTTTCGGTACTTACCTGACATTGTCATTATCCCGCATTTTACAACCCCCCACCCTGCCCCTCCTCAGCCTGATGTCACCGGCCGGTGTAACACCCTGCATGAGCCGTGGCTGTTAGAAAATGCCTGGAAGTAAAGTCTAGCGCTGCTCCTTCCTGAAATTCAAATCTTTGAATGAATTTCTGGAACTGAATGAATATTAAATCAATAGCAGCTGCCAAATGGTTTGGCCTGCTTTAACCAAATGGTTTGGCCTGCTTTAAAGGCTTATGAGGGCAGTCCTTCTGCTTTTGGGCTGCTTCTGTCAGAAGTGGCTCCTCTGTTACGGTCGTGGAGCCTCGCCCCACTGAAGTACCCCCAGTGATGAAAAATAAAATGTTAATTAAGTTAATTTATTAGTATTTTATTTTTCATCACCCTGTCCCAAACAGAGTGTCAGGACAGGGCGAGGGCCTGCTGAATGGCAGCATGTTGGAGTGTGGTCTGCCTTTGCACTTGCTGCGAGGGCTAGCCAGACATGCTCACTTTAAACCTCTCAACCCAGCTGTCTTAAGACTGCACTGTGGAGAACTGAGATAGGGCACTCCCTTCAATCAGGGAACTGCTCTCATGCTGGCTAACAGCATGCGAGCAGCACCAAGAATGGCTTGAGAGCCTGCCGCCTTAAGGAGAGAAGACGATTGACAACGTCATACTCATTGGAAGAAGGAAAGTGTGTTTTATTTAATTTAACATACTTTTGTTAGGACACCTGCCCTTCCACCCTCATGACATACCAGACACCACTGGCTTCACTACGAGTACAGTTTTTACTTATAACCACTTTTAAAGGTAAATACACATTGTTAATGGTGCATGCTGCAGAATACCTTTGGTGCTGCAGCTTCTACTGTCCGGTCATTGCTTTTTCTTAGCAAAAGAAAAAAATACTTTACTACACACACTACTAAATTGAACACAAATTTAGTATATATATATATATATATATATATATATATATATTACCTACTGGCGGTCGCCAGTAGGTATATATAGTTAGGATTTTTTCTCTATGGGATTTTTGAAAATTCTATGTCTAATAACTTTGGCGTTTGTGGACGGAATTGGCTGAAATTTTCAGGAAAATGGAACATTTTGTTTCTGAGCAGCCCCTGAAAATTTGGGGGGGGTTCGTCAAGGGGGGGCCGAGAAAAAAGGGGGGTCCCAAAACGTGTTTTTAACATTGAGTTTTCCATAGGGCGGTTGGCCTCACTTTTAGCCCGAACGGCTGAATGGATTTGCACGAAACTTGGCAAAATTGTAGGGACTGGTAGCCCGATGTGCCTTTGCTAGGTCTCAATATATGTGCTCCAGTGGATTTTGAGAAATTAACGTTCAAAAAAAGATATATATCTGTAACAGCGGACCGGGCAGCGCTCCAGTTCGCGTACTTTTCGCGTTACGGAGCTTTGTGAAGCGAAGCTGATTGGTTCTCCGGCGTCTGTAAACATTCCAAACAGTCCGTAGCGGCCGCCATCTTTTCTCTCGGTAGGATCGAGAGACAAGAGGAGGCCAAAGCGAAGGGGCAAATGACCATAAGGGGGCATAGTAGATCCTCCCTGACCCCCTAGGTTTGATGTGGAGGTTTTAAAAGGGCCCCGCGGGGCAAAAAAAATTAAAAATAATAATATTCGAACGGCTGAATGGATTTGCACGAAACTTGGCAAAATATTAGGGACTGGTAGCCCGATGTGCCTTTGCTAGGTCTCAATATATGTGCTCCAGTGGATTTTGAGAAATTAACGTTCAAAAAAAGATATATATCTGTAACAGCGCTCCGCTTCGCGTACTTTTCGCGTAACGGAGCTTTGCGAAGCTGATTGGTTCTCCGGCGTCTGTAAACATTGCAAACAGTCCGTAGCGGCCGCCATCTTGTCTCTCGGTAGGATCGAGAGACAAGAGGAGGCCAAAGCGAAGGGGCAAATGACCATAAGGGGGCATAGTAGATCCTCCTTGACCTCTTAGGTTTGATGTGGAGGTTTTAAAAGGGCCCCGCGGGGCAAAAAAAAAAAAATAATAATAATCGAACGGCTGAATGGATTTGCACGAAACTTGGCAAAATTGTAGGGACTGGTAGCCCGATGTGCCTTTGCTAGGTCTCAATATATGTGCTTCAGTGGATTTTGAGAAATTAACGTTCAAAAAAGATATATATCTGTAACAGCGCTCCGCTTCGCGGAGATAAAATTATCTCTGTATTACCTAGCTGTTGCTAACACCAGTTAGCGACCGCTAGTAGGAGATAGCGACCATCTTGGGCCCCACTTTGCATGTCAGTGATATTTATCACTAATGACATGCAAAGTGGGCATGCCAAGATGTTAGCGACTGGAAACAGTCGCTAACATCGCTATCTCCTATTACCAACTTTTGGAGATATTCGCGCTAAGCGCGAATATCTCCAAAAGCTACCACCTGCCCTGAGCAGTTCTTAGCCATGTTATCCAATGGGAGGTGGATAACATGGCTAAGAGCATTAGCTCGGTAATGCATGAATATCGCTGACTTTTCAGCGATATTAATGCATTGCGGTCGTTTTTTATCGCATTTGCGATAAACCTTGATAATAGCAAGGTTTATCTGCGATAATTTCTGACGATGCTTAGCGGTAAAAAATTCGTTGCTAAGCATCGTTAGGGATAAATATCGCTTAACTTTGGTAATATGCCCCAACGTCTGTTAACGTTCGATTCGAAGGAAATCAGGAAGTGTTGAAAAACATTGTCTGCGCCATCTTGCCTTTTTTCAAATGCCACACTTTTGTCGTGCACGGCAGTCATTTTAGATGCCTTGACCAGACCCACTCTCTGCACGCTGTCGATCCTTAGCATGGCTCCCCACCCTCGCAAGCATCTCCCCCAGGCACTGGTCACCCCCGCTCTCTGTCTTATGCATGGGTAATAAACCTCCCCCCATCTGCGGTGCTCTTCCCTGAGAATCACACCCTGTGCCCGCCCGACACCTCCCTTTCGCCCTATTCACTACCGCACCCTCTGACACTCCTTTTCCTCTGTGTCCGATTGTCCAGGCCGGTCCTAGGCTATCAGCTAGCCCTGCAGATGTAGTTTATGGCCCCAGCTGTAAAGAATCACCCCTCTTCAAAGGAGTTATAGTAGATCAAGGCCCACACTCGATGAGATCCGTCACGGCACACGCGTTCCTACTATCTGAAAACCATCCTGTATTGTGATTGGGGAGGGGACCGAGCCTGAAGCGGAAGATTCCAGGGATGACTCTTTGTACATCAAAGTTTTTACAATTATGTGTCACATTAAAAATATATAGCACTCCAACAAAGTAGTAGGATTATAAAACTTTAATAACTTATAAATATATACAACAAAACAAAAACAGTAAAAACATTTAAACATTTTTAGGGAAAAAGAAGGAAGTAGCCGTCGGTTGTGCGAATAGTCCCAACGCAGCACAACGTCCAGATTTCTGGACGGCACCCAGGTGATGTTGCCTGGGTGCCGCACTGATTTCGGTATCCGGCGTGGGGCGTCGCGGGGGGTGGGTCATCAGTAGCGGTCTTTTGTGCGAATAGTTCCAAGGCAGCAGAACGATGGCACCAAGGTGATGTCCAGTAAGTTGCCGCCCTCCGAATAATGGCGTGGGGCGCCCCGGGGGGGGGGGGAGGCGGCGTGAACGGGCCTCTCCAGGTGGAGTCTCGTCTGTTGTAGTGGGGCGCCCCTTTACCGTTTCAGTTGCCATTCCGTCCGCTTTTGGTCCACTGTGTCAAAAGCCGCAATTCAGCTGAGTTGCGCCCACTCTTGCGGTGCAGCGATAGGCGGCTGTCACAGGACTCTCAAAATGGCAGCAGGCTGTTTCCTTTTTGGGCCTGGTCCACTGAAATGGCCCTGGGACACCTTGGAAATCGGACGCTTGTCTGCTAGGTCTTGGACCCCATTCTCGAAAGCGTCCCCTCCGCCTTGAGGATTCAACAAAAGTTTTGGGGGCCCCCGACTCCTGCAGGCCTCTGGTGGGGAGCGGCTGCCATGATTGCTCGCGGAATGACCACGACGGAGCCACGAGATGGTGGTGCTTTCATGCTGACGCCAGCTTCAGTCTGAAACATCCAGAAACAAGGTGGGGCTTTCATCGTTTGGGAAAAAAAAAGTTTTCATCCAATGAAAAGTGTTATTTTTAGGTCATATGATCAAGCCTTCCATCATTAGGAAACCAAAAGTAAAATGAACCAATGAAAAGTTTTATAAACAAGTCACATGACCTGTTATGCGGCATAGGGTATAAAAAGCGGAGAAAATACGTTGGCACGTGAGGCGGCGTCAGTAGCGGACCGATGTGCGAATAGGCCGAAGGCAACACAACGCGCCAAGATCCGGATGGCACCGAGGTGGTGTCCAGCAAGTTGCAGCACTGGTGTGGCCATCCTACAATGCTGAAAGTCGGCGTGGGGCGCCCCGTTGGCCTGTGAGTTCGCGTCAGTAGCGGACCGATGTGCGAATAGGCCGAAGGCAGCACAACGCGCCAAGATCCGGATGGCACCGAGGTGGTGTCTAGTAAGTTGCCGCACTGGTGTGGCCATCCTACAATGTTGAAAGTCGGCGTGGGGCGCCCCGTTGGCCTGTGAGATGGCGTTAGTAGCGGACCGATGTGCGAATGGGGCCAAAGGCAGCGCAACAATATTTTCCGAATAGAAGACACCACTGGGCGCTGAGATGCCAAGATCCGGATGGCACCGAGGTGGTGTCAAGCAAGTTGTCGCACTGGTGTGGCCATCCTACAATGTTGAAAGTCGGCGTGGGGCGCCCCGTTGGCCTGTGAGATGGCGTCAGTAGCGGACCGATGTGCGAATGGGGCCAAAGGCAGCGCAACAATATTTTCTGAATAGAAGACACCACAAGGCGCTGAGATGCCAAGATCCGGATGGCACCGAGGTGGTGTCCAGCAAGTTGCAGCACTGGTGTGGCCATCCTACAATGCTGAAAGTTGGCGTGGGGCGCCCCGTTGGCCTGTGAGTTCGCGTCAGTAGCGGACCGATGTGCGAATAGGCCGAAGGCAGCACAACGCGCCAAGATCCGGATGGCACCGAGGTGGTGTCTAGTAAGTTGCCGCACTGGTGTGGCCATCCTACAATGTTGAAAGTCGGCGTGGGGCGCCCCGTTGGCCTGTGAGTTGGCGTCAGTAGCGGACCGATGTGCGAATGGGGCCAAAGGCAGCGCAACAATATTTTCCGAATAGAAGACACCACTGGGCGCTGAGATGCCAAGATCCGGATGGCACCGAGGTGGTGTCAAGCAAGTTGTCGCACTGGTGTGGCCATCCTACAATGTTGAAAGTCGGCGTGGGGCGCCCCGTTGGCCTGTGAGATGGCGTCAGTAATGGACCGATGTGCGAATGGGGCCAAAGGCAGCGCAACAATATTTTCTGAATAGAAGACACCACAAGGCGCTGAGATGCCAAGATCCGGATGGCACCGAGGTGGTGTCCAGCAAGTTGCAGCACTGGTGTGGCCATCCTACAATGCTGAAAGTCGGCGTGGGGCGCCCCGTTGGTCTGTGAGTTCGCGTCAGTAGCGGACCGATGTGCGAATAGGCCGAAGGCAGCACAACGCGCCAAGATCCGGATGGCACCGAGGTGGTGTCTAGTAAGTTGCCGCACTGGTGTGGCCATCCTACAATGTTGAAAGTCGGCGTGGGGCGCCCCGTTGGCCTGTGAGATGGCGTCAGTAGCGGACCGATGTGCGAATGGGGCCAAAGGCAGCGCAACAATATTTTCCGAATAGAAGACACCACTGGGCGCTGAGATGCCAAGATCCGGATGGCACTGAGGTGGTGTCTAGCAAGTTGTCGCACTGGTGTGGCCATCCTACAATGTTGAAAGTCGGCGTGGGGCGACCCGTTGGCCTGTGAGATGGCGTCAGTAGCGGACCGATGTGCGAATGGGGCCAAAGGCAGCGCAACAATATTTTCTGAATAGAAGACACCACAAGGCGCTGAGATGCCAAGATCCGGATGGCACCGAGGTGGTGTCTAGCAAGTTGCCGCACTGGTGTGGCCATCCTACAATGGTAAAAGTCGGCGTGGGGCGCCCTGTTGGCCTATGAGATGGTGTCAGTAGCGGACCGATGTGCGAATGGGGCCAAAGGCAGCGCAACAATATTTTCTGAATAGAAGACACCACTAGGCGCTGAGATGCCAAGATCCGGATGGCACCGAGGTGGTATCTAGCAAGTTGCTGTACTGGTGTGGCCATCCTACAATGCTGAAAGTCGGCGTGGGGCGCCCCATTAGCCTGTGAGATGGCGTCAGTAGCGGACCGATGTGCGAATGGGGCCAAAGGCAGCGCAACAATATTTTCTGAATAGAAGACACCACAAGGCGCTGAGATTCGGTTACCACCGAGGTGATGTCTAGCAAGTTGCCGCACTGGTGTGGCCATCCTACAATGCTGCTCCGAATAACGGCGTGGGGTGCCCGAAGGGGGGGGGAGGCGGCGTGAACGGGCCTTCCTAGGTGGAGGCTCGTCTGCTGTAGTGAGGCGCCCCTTTACCGTTTCAGTTGCCATTTAGCTGAGTTTCGGCCGCTCTTGATGCTACAGCGACAGGCGGCTGCAACAGGACTCTCAAAATGGCGGCCTGTTCTTTGGATTTGGGCCTGGTCCACTAAAATGGCCCTGGGACACCTTAGAACTCGGACGCTCGAATTTTTTTTCCTTTCCTCTACATGCAAAAAAAGGTAAATGCCCGGTACGTTACACGCTTCATCTGCCACGATGTACTCTCCAGAGGAACCGAAAAAAAATATAGTTATGGTAACTATACCATGCATCGTCATATGGAGAGGTGGCACCAATTAATTATAGTGCTGCATAAAAGAGAGATTTGGAGGAGAACCCCCGACCTGCCAGTACATTCATCAAAGAAGTGGCACTGACAGCATCAGAGGCAAGGGAAACGGTCCCAAATATTTAGAAGAACTTTGGAAAGATTAAAATGACATGTTTAGATTGTGGCAAATTAATTTCATGTGGACAGATGAGTGTTACTCTAATAAATACAGCATATGAACATCATCATAGTCGATGGTTGGTAGAGACATTTTGACTATATCCTGGACCTGCCCGTCCTCGCCCAAAATGGCGCCGGAATAAATGGGACTCGTAACTCCTTGTTGTGTACTGGTTGCACAACCTTGATATCACGAGATACGTATGCAGTTTTGAAGCACATGGCGGGCGGGGACGAGAATAGATTGAATATTTCGACATCTCTATTGATATTAAGTTCTGATGTGTTATTGATTACTGTACTATTGAAAGTTCGAATTAACGTCACCCATGGTACTTGCCCGCAAATGTATATCTAGATAATTTTATTGTAACTGGCCCTGTCGTATTTTAATTATAAAATGTACGTCCACCGATTCCGCAACTGTTAGACACCTTAGTTCTTGCAACCTAATGGCCCGCCCGTTACGTTCCTCTACAGTGTAAATGTCTACTCATCATATACGATTACAGTTTGCTCCGTGGCCGGCCCACGTGGTTATAGGCTCGTATTTGTATAATGAAATTTTCACAATAAAGGTTTTTAAAAGAAAACATGGTAGTAGTATATACATTGGTAAAGTTTTTAATAATAGTCACTGTTTTAGAATCATTAAAAGGCAAGTGAAATAAAGCAGACCAATTACATGAAGGGTAAAAGGTATAATACGCAGGAACGCAGTAAAGATAAATGGTCAAGGGCTGTTGTGTTTTCTACTCCTGCAACATAAAGTGATCGATAAGAATCTCATATTCAGGCGTATCGGCGACTAAGACAGCAGGTCGACCCTCTTTTGCTCAACGGCTCCGTCATGGGACGAAGAAACGCCCTTTTTCTCGAAAAAAGAATATATTTTACTTGCAGGACAGTTGTAAATTTTCCGGGAAAGTACATTAGCCTGGAACATTATAACATATATTTAAGAAAAAATAATGTTCGGAAGTAATAAAAAGCGTAATTTTTAGGTCATATGACCAAGCCTTTCATCATTAGAATAAGAAAAGTAAAATGAACCAATGAAAAGTTTTATTAACAAGTCACATGACCTGTTATGCTTACGTTACGCGCTGCGCGTCGCGCCCCGGATGACTTCCGGATGCGCTAACGCGGCGCGTCATATGACGCATTACGCGACAACGCAGGTCCAGAATATAGTCAAAATGTCTCCACCAACCAGCGGTCGGAACACAACCCCTTTCAGCAGGCTAAATAGTTCTGTTAAATGACAACAGAAGGGACAGGCAAAGAGAACCATCAGTCAAAGAGGGGAGGGCTAGTTCTTCTCTACCGGCTTACGTTGGGGCGCTACCGGAACTGATCGAATTGGTAGTCTACAGTGTTTCTGGATGTTTCAGACTGAAGCTGGGGTTAGCATGAGAGCACCACCATTTCGTAGCTCCGTCGTGGCCATTCCGCGAGCAATCATGGCAGCCGCTCTTTATCGTTATTTTGGGCGGGGTGGGTGGCGGAGCCGAGCTGTATTGCAGCCATCATGGTGTGGAGTTCAGTTCATCTCACTAGTTTCGTATTTGTCATGAGGGGTTGTTCCTAATGTTTCTATTTTAGCGAGGTCAAAAAGAGATCCCATTAGTGGCCTACTGATTTTGCTCGATTCCTTTTGTTTTTTTACACGATTTTTCGTTATCTGCAAAGACTAAACAGAGTATTGCGACTCTGTGTTTGTTTGTAAATAGAGAATGAACCAAAGAGAACCAATTCTAAAACAGTAAATGCTTGGATAACAATCAATCAAATGGAGAGAGAAGCAGGCACGACGTATTACAACGGGGGCAAAGGCCTGCGTTAACTACCTTTCACTATCTGCAAAGAGAGAGTACTCCTAATAGAAATGAGGGGGGGGCAGCATTCAAAGCAGATCAGTGTGCATAAACACGAAAATGTTTTTACTTACCACGTACTTGACATTCGACAGCTTATGATATTTGCTATTAAAAAACCATTGAAATTCACTGAAAAAACCATAGGTTATAGACCATATATAGTTAGGAATTAGCATTTACAAAACCTTGAAAATTCACTGAAAAAACCATAGGTTATAGACCATATATAGTTAGGAATTAGCATTTACAAAACCTTGAAAATTCACTGAAAAAACCATAGGTTATAGACCATATATCGTTAGGAATTAGCATTTAAAAAACCTTATTTTACTCACACAAAACCATTGAAATTCCATATATAGTTAGTTGCACTAACTATATATCGCGCACACGCAATCCACTGCTGATGATGTCACATATTACATCATTCATGACATGGTCAGTGAATATATATATATATATATATATATATATATATATATATATATATATATATATGTAGATATAGATATAGATATAGCTATATATATATATATAATAGCAGGTAGAAATGCCAATGTTGACACCCTGTGTCGGGCCTATTAATCAACAGGAGGCACACGAAAGAAGGGTTTCAAATATCAGGTAAACCTCCAGAAGTACCCTCTTCCCCTTCACTGGAGACAATTTTAACAGACTGCACACCAGCTAACACTAACTCCTAATGAGAGACACAATATTAAAAATCAAGGCTATGGGCATTATCAGCATATTAATCAAAGGCAAAATAAAAACCAAACATTATTTTAAAAAAACAAACACGTTCATGTTACTACCACCTTCCATTTACATTGGAATGTATGTGGAGGTCCAGGACCAGGCAAGCACTAACCTGAATTGTTCCAGGAGTCTGTAGAAGTGAAGCCGAGACCACAAATCCCCTGAAGGCTGGCACCATGCACACTGCACTGTCAACTGTTTGCAGGGGGCAGCCAACAGGGGAAATGGGTTGGGAAAGAAAAAAGAAGACAGTTTTGTCCAACTTCTACAAATTGGGTGAGTCTGACTTCCTTGGTCACGATCTCCAAAGTCGCACCGTTAGAGAAGCTACACATCCCATCTGTTGAGGGGAAGTAGAGATAAGGTTATAGGGCCTCATTTATGAGAAATGACGCATCGCTGCGTGAAAGCAGTGATGCGTCACTTCTCAGTGCGCACTCCTTGCGACATGATTGATGCGTCATATTTATAATATGACGCATCATGTCGCAAGGAGTTACAGATACGTCAGTATTTCTGACGTATCTGTAGGCGCAAAAGTGACTCATTGCTGGAGTGTGTCACAAAAGTGACGCAACTCCAGCAATGTGTACTTTCACATGGGCAAGTCCCATGTTGTCAGTCCCTGCGTCAGTCTTACGCCTGCCATGAAGCAGGCATAAGATTTTGATGCATTAGCGGCAAAGACAAGGCGCAGTGAAATCTTATAGATTTCACTGCGTCACTTCCATGACCCTTTCTTGCGTGAAAACGCCCCCCTTGCATACATTATACCTGACGCAGGTATAATGTGGCGCAGGGGTTTACAAAGTGACGCATGTACCTAGATGCGTCACTTTGTAAATATGGCGCAACAAGGCGCATTTTTTACACCACTGGTGCGTCACAAAAAGTGACGCACCGGCGGCGTAAAAGTGACGCACAGCCTCATGAATGAGGCCCATACTGTCTATCGCCCTGTTCTATCAGGATCCACTCAATCCCCACTTCCTGGTTGTGTACCTTGTCTCTATGAGGTATGAAGTATGTGGCTCCTAATGACTTTTTCTGAATCGTTGTATCAGTAGGTAGCATGGCTTATACTCTTGTATCTCCCACCCAAATGAGGGTCTGTGGTTTTGTTATCCTCTAAAAGACACAGGAGGAAATTAGACCCAGGGTTAGTTAAAGAATACCATATTGGTGCATGTTCCCTTTTAATCAGTTACCTCTTTTGTGGCTCTTCACTGTGTCTTGCAAGTTCTTAAAATGCAGGGGGGGGGGTGCCTTGCCTTCAGGGTCCTCCTAGTTCTTCTCTTCTGGCTTGATTGCTGTGTCCTTTTTGTTGCAAAAGTCTTCTGGCTGCTGCTCTAACCTACATACCTAAAAATAAAACAGCTCTGCATGTTCCTGAAATTGGGGAAGATGGTGATTTTAGCATTGTTAACTTTTTGATGATGCAATTTATAGGGAAAAAACGGACGTTTGCCAAGCACTTTTTTCCCATTTTTCACAAAAAAAACAGAATGTAGGTATATTTTGGATGTTTCCTCTTCCTCTTACAGGGGGATTCTCAAACCCTGGATTCCTTTAGAATCCTAAGACGATGGGGAAAAGGGGACACAAATTTGTCATGGATAACTTATGTGGAAAAAAGTTATGGAGGCCCAAGTCCGAAGTACTTAAAATAGTCAAGAAAGGGCTCAGCTCTGAGACTGAAAATTCTCAGCAGTAAAGGATCAAAAGCCTCAGGTATCTCAGAGTGGGGTATACCTTCAGCGGATTCTGAGTTTACCTGGTACAGACTCAAGCCCAGTGTTTTCCCTGTTATTTCTGTGCAGTGATGGAACCCTTCATTAGAACTGTTGGACCCGGCCCTTTTTGGCAGGTTCACCCCGAAACCTTTTGCTTTTTCCTAGCCTGTTTCTGTAACCTGGTGTTGGTGATTTTAGGCCTCTGTGCACTTTTTCACTGTGGTGCAGTGTAAAGTGCGTGAGCTCTCTGTGTATGTGTGGTGGGTGACCTGCCCTCCCATAGGAATGCATGGGGAATATGTGTGACCATGGTAGTTCCTGATGTGTGGGGAGTGCAGGGTCGAGTTTGGTATGTGCGATCTTGTGAGATTGAATGCTGCGCAATGATGTATGCGGCATGGATGTGTCTAGTGTGGAAGTGCCACTTCTTGACATGGGTGTGCGTGTGTAGTGAGTGTGCTGGCACGTGATTGGCTGGAGCTGGCTGGTGAGCCTGGCTCCAAGAGTCTGGATGGGTCTGCCCCGGTGGTGAATGGAGAGATTAGAATGCTGATGTGAGGGAGGGGTAGACCTGGGACCTGAATAGGGCTGGGTTTTCCCTTCACAATGCTGTCTCCACCCCTGTGGTGCGACTGATGACCCTAGCCTGACTAGTGAATGGGAGGGGTGGCTGAGCACATCAAGAGTGCTCCCCAAACCAGCTGCGCCTGGTTTTGCCCCCACCCTGCACCTTTAGACAAAGGTTGGACTATATAAAAAGGGGCTGTGTCCCCTTAATAAATGTTCTTGTCTTGCTACTTGAATCCTGCCAGGGGCGTGCTGCTGCTTGGGCCCAGGGGAAGGCTTGCCTCCCTGGGCCCTGCCCAGCCGCTGGATACCTGATGGACTTGTCACTTTTGCTGTAAGGGTCCTCTCTGGGGGCTGTTAGTCTCTATGCCCCAAGCGCCTGGGAGTGCTGTATTTTGTCTTTAGCGCTGGGAGCGCTTGACTCTGCCCCTAAGCGCTTGGTAGCACTTTTATTCCCCTATAGCGGCTGCCCACGCCGCATATTTGCCTTTATTTGTTTAATTACACTGGGAGCCTACCCCGGATTGCCCCAAGTAAATTACCACTGCCGCCCGGCGCCTCCAGGAAGTCAGGCAGACCGGGGGCGGAACAAGCGGACAACCGGAAGCAGAATCTACAAACAGGAACCGGCGGGAGCCTACCCCGCACTCCTGCGCATCAGCCGCAAGTCAACGGTGAGCCCCGCAGCCTGGGAGATGAGCCGCCGCCTAGAGGAGCAGGCGGGGCTCCGAGGAGAAGCAGAGACCGGCCGCTGCACTGAGGAGTCAGCAGGACTCCGCAGATCCAGTGAGTGGGGCCCGGGGCTGTGTAGAGGAGAGGGGGGCATCGGGGCACATGACCGGTGCCCGCCCCTCCCCTCCAGTGCGAGGGCCTTTGTGTTTGAGGCCGTGGGGCCTCACTTTGAATTTGGGCTCCGTTGGTGGCATTCCTCCAGAGCCGCAGAGGCTCATACTGGGCAGCATAGTTGTTTTACGAGCCTGCGAGGCTCAGGGTGCATATCTTTGGTTTCGAGTCCCCAGAGAGGGACTCCGACGGGCCGCATTTGCATCTTGATTTAGCCACGAGGGCCCCGGGGGCATATCTTTGCTTTCGAGCCCCCGAGCGGGGCTCCTACGTTGCAGGGGACATTTGTCCTTTGAGCCCTGAGAGGCTCCAGGCGCCACAGTTGTTCTTCGAGCCCAGAGAGGCTCACGGCACCCCATTTTTTCTTCGAGCCCCAAGAGGCTCCAGGCGCCACAGTTGTTTTGAGAGCCCACGAGGCATTTCAGTTGTTCAGAGCCTGCGAGGCTCCCACGTTGGCCCCATCACCTCCAGCTGCCCAGCACTTAGTGGGCTGCTGCTGCGTTTAGGCCCCCTGACTTTGGGACACAGGGCGTCCTAGCCCCAACAAGGCCAGTTGGCCTGGGTACAGTCACAGGTGGTGACTTATGTGAGTGCAATTGTTCTTACACCTCTGAATGTTTATGCATCATGTGTTTTCCTACCCTATACCTCTGAATGTTGTGATGCATCATGTGTAATGTGTTTTTGCTTACGCCCCTAAATGAGATTTATTCTTAGGAGGCAGAGTCTAATGTGTTTAGACTAGTGAGGAGATTGCCTACTATATTCTTACTGGTTAGGCCTAAATGTGATCGCTGCGTAATGTGCTTTGCTTTTATGCTGGTGTTATACTTCTAAAGGTGCTCATGCTTAGAAGTTTGCTTTGCCTAGTATGTTCTACTAGAGAGGTTATGTGCCCATGCGTGATCTAGGCCTATGGTTATTAGTATTGCGTAATGTGTACCTACCTTTACCAGTGGTTATTGGTGGTGTTCTACAATTGTCAGTTTGTGTTACAGTTATTCTAAGTGCTAGTTCTAATAAGTGCTTGTTCCTTGACAGTGGTCCATGTGGCCCTGTTCCATGTTAATAATCCCGTGTGAATATTGCCCGTGCCAGTGGCACAATGTATATTGTGTGATTACTATCTGATGTGTTTTTACAATACAAAAGTTATGTTTATATAACCTTGTGTGGAGTTCCTTTTGTGATGTGCCTAGGATGTTGTTGCTGTTGTGTGCGTGCGCAAATGCTTTACACATTGCCTCCGGGATACGCCTGTCTGCTCGTGCCAAGCTACCAAGGGGGTGAGCAGGGGTTATCTTGGCGTGTGACTCCCTTGCCTGACTAGAATGGTGGTTTCTGCCTTGCTTTGGCGTAAGCCTTAGCCAACCAGAAATCCCAGTTCTAACAAGAACTCTGCATGTATAAAGGACCTGGTAAATCTGGCTCTAATTTTGAGAAAGTACAGTAGCTCAAACATAAAGCTGAGTGAATTATGGGACATTACTTTATAAACTTCAGTTCTTAGGCAAGGGCTCTACGACCCGTAAAACGTGTACTGTAGGGGATTCAAATGAAGTTCGGTAGTTCACCTTAACCTAAAGGTGCAGATGATAGTCATATTTAGTGTATAACTGGTCAAATATGACTCCTCAATCATCCAATGTGATTAGTGTAAATTCTCCAGATCGACAACAATTACTAATTATGTAAATGAGTTTCAAATAAATTGTTAGCCTGAAGATATATCACGTGTGACATCCTGAAAATCTGGACTGGATCTTGCAAACCTGGGGCCTCATTTATGAGGCTGTGCGTCACTTTTACGCCGCCGGTGTGTCACTTTTTGTGACGCACCAGTGGCGTAAAAAATGCACCTTGTTGCGCCACATTTACAAAGTGACGCATCTAGATAGATGCGTCACTTTGTAAACCCCTGCGCCACATTATACCTGCGGCAGGTATAATGTATGCAAGGGGGGCGTATTGACGCATGGAAGGGTCGTAGAAGTGACGCAGTGAAATCTATGAGATTTCACTGCGTCACTTTTAGGACGCCGTTGCGTCAAAATCTTGCGCCTGCCTCACAGCAGGCGTAAGACTGACACAGGCCCTTTCACATGGGGCTTGCCCCATGTGAAAGGACGCATTGCTGGAGTTGCGTCACTTTTGTGACACACTCCAGCAATGCGTCACTTTTGCGCTTACAGATACGTCAGAAATACTGACGTATCTGTAACTCCTTGCGACATGATGCGTCATACTTTAAATATGACGCATCAGGAATGTCGCAAGGAGTGCGCACTGAGAAGTGACGCATCGCTGCTTTCACGCAGCGATGCGTCATTTCTCATAAATGAGGCCCCATGTTTTTTGTTCAAACATTACCAAGTCCAACTTGGATAAGAATTTGCTAACTAGAGATGAGTTCTCTTACTCTAGCTTTCGGATATTAATACTTTACAAAGTAGATTAAATTGAATGACTCTAATCTGCCTTGTTTCAAACCTCAATGCAATTTAAAAAGTTACAAGAAAGGAATATTTTACACGCTTTAAATAAACAATCATTAAAATAGACAATTAAATCGAACCATTTTGTAGTCACACTAGACGTACATAAACATACTTATAAATGTCCAGATTCACCATTTTTACTATGAATTTGCAGACTATTAATGGTTTATATGTGCTAAGAATGCTAAACCTCTCCTCGCCTCCAGAAACCAAATGCAATCAGCGAGAGGGAAATTGAAATCAGCATCAAAGGCAAAATTATTCAGTTTGTTTAAACAATTCTGAATTGCTTTCATATAGATTGTCAAAGGTTCCGCATTTTTATGCCAGCCTAATGTTTTATGGGCTTATCGGGACAAAAGTAGTTACATAAAAAATGAGTGAAAACATTGGTTATTTTGGTCAAGAACAGATAAGCACGACCGACTGCTTCTGACACCATTTGTTTTCTGCTCCCCACTGAATATACTTGTTTTTGGAGTTCTAATATAAGTGCCTATCTAAATGGAATTATTAGATCCATTTTTCATTTGTCATACATATTGTGTTTTATTGAGTTGTTACCTTTCTCTGGAATACACTGTGTATTTCATTTATCAGTATGACTTAGTAGCTATTCTGTGGTGCTGGGCTCAATACGCAGGGTTTGGGGAGAGGAGGGGAACCTAGAAGCCAAAATAAACAAGAACGTAGTAAGGACAGAGAAATCCTGCTCGATGCCGCTGTTTGCATGGCTTTATATATGCGTTTGATGTAAGCAATGCTGCATCAAGGCTGAACTGTCATCTGAAACCCACCCTACAGAATGTTTCTATTGAGGCCATCCACATATAACTACAAGTGCAGAGAGTCCCAATCTCTCGAGGGGTATTTGGGTGGCATGTGGAAGCTCTGCCCCTACAACTCTTTTTTTTTTTTTAAATGGAGGCAAGTGATTCATTTTGCAACAAAATGTGCAATAAGTAGGGGCATATGTATACATCTTTTATGCCGTGCAATGCAGCAAGCACTTTGCTTCACTAGGCTGCATGAAAAAGAAAGGATGAATGTTCCGTATTTAACATTATACAACACATTCATGTCCTTTCCAAGTACTGGCACACTTTTAGCTGCCTAGCGCCAATGCAGAGTTGTAAGCAGGACTGTATTTGTGCTGGGAGGGACACGTGTGCACAAAAACAATCCTGAGCAGCATTTCCCACTTTCGATGTGTGCTGCCGAATTCAGCACATGTAGGAAGAGGGAAAAAGTAGGAGAAAAAAAGAAGTTTCTCCTCGGTACGCCTCACCTGGGGATATGTAGCATTTTGCCGCTGGCAGCGCGACACGAAGGGGAGCATGGGCGGGACAGCGCCTTAGTACCACACGACGGGCGAGTGGAGCCTACAGCGAGCCAACCCACCTGAGCCGCCCTCCTCGCCAACGGCCAATAGGGAGGGCTCTCCTGGGGATGGGGGCGTTCCTGGGTGTATATAGCAGGCCCAACAACTGTGCTCGGCCTCTCTTTCCCGCGTCTGTTCCCTAGGCCGCTCTGCTCTGTTCCCTCTCCCGCCAGGTCGCATCCTGGGTTGCCACCAGGCCGATTCAGCCATAACGGCTGTAGCCAGTCCCCCTCCTCCCCCAACGAGGTCCCTTAGATCCCCCCTTGATCACCCTAACATCTCACGGAGAGTCATCGCGTGTTCAAGGTAAGGGTGTCGCTCTCTCGCCTCCCCCGGGCCCCGTCCTTGGGCTAAACCCAAGTTGCACAGGGGCTCCGTGGTCGGAGACCACGGGGAGGTGGAGGCGTCTAAGGAGGGATGAGGCTGCCGAGGAGGCAGGGGGAGCGTGGGTACAGCGGCGCGAGGGGGTACTGGGTGAGGCCAAGGAGCCGCGTAGGCCACAGCTGTGCAGGGTTGGGAGGGTGGTGCATGCCGCTGGGACTCCCTTCCTGCACACAGGGGGACCGGGTACTGCTACCATTGTGGGCCCGGTCACTAGAGTGTTGTCGGATCCGGCGTTGTGGATGCCGTCACGCTCGGTCACCTCAAAGCACGGGCAGATCGGGCCCCCTGCCGATGCATAGGCGCAAGGGGGCGGGACCCCCCCCCCCGTCTATGGGCTCTCGGGCCTTGAGGTGGAATTTCAAGGAGCCAGTAACGGAGTCGAGGCCCAGGTGCGGTGCGCGCGTAGACCGGCATTGTTTCAAGACCCCCCCCCCTCCCGACGGCGTATTGCAGCGTCCGCCCTGAGAACAGTCTAGATAGCCCAGCGGTACCGCTCTCATCTAGCACTTGCATTATGGCTGTTCGAGGCCCGTTTGCTACTCTTACACCAAGTAATGTTGAATGTGAGTAAATAAGAAGACTCCAGGCACTGCGAATCGAGCATAGATAAGGGTTGCACGTGTGCCCACGCTGGCTGGTGGTGGGTAGCCAGTGCATACACAGGGTTGGGGAAAAATGCCAAGGTTGATGTGCGGACATCCCGTTAAAGACGAGGTGTTGGCCTAACGGACAGGCGTCGGAATCCGAGGCAGGGGTCGAATATTAACGTCGACGCTGAACTTCCGCGAGTTGGTCAAATAACTTCATACCCCCGTGCTTAGCTAAATTAAAGGTCTGTACGGGTGACCAGAGTCTTGCGGACGCCCTCCCCCAACCCTCGTGGCGACCTGTATTTCAAAGCCCCCCCCCCTTCGGCCATTCTTGTTGCGTACGAAATGCAATACTGTATACTTTGCGAGTGGTGGGGGTTTGCGTCGGTAAATTTGAACACGGGACTGGACATTCCCAGTGCGGGGCTCGATATTCGCATATTCCACCATGAACATGTGTAAAGGGGGGCGGGGATTCGATTACCTCGGCTCGCTTGCTGGCCCCCGGCACGAGCAGATGCCGGGAGCATTTCTGAACATCGGGCTGGCCATCGACGTGAGGCGCCCCCCACCCCCCGCTTGGCCATGTGGCGGGGGGGGGGGGAACTGGCACCTCTGCACGTTAAGTATATATAAACGTGCAGCATGGGCATCCAACATGGCGTGACGGAAATCAGGCAGTGCCCACCTCATCGGACTGAGCAAGGGCCGATGCGGGCCTCAGCGTAGCCCCCACTCGCCCTGACTAAACAGCTACCGCGGCCTGCTCGGCCCCTAATACTTGGAAGCGGGGGATTCGAACTCATCGAGTGGAGCCTGTATCCAGCGTTTTAGACCGCTCGGCCACGAGGTCCAGCCACCAGTATAAACATCCAAAAGTTGATACAGGCTATTGTATCAAAGGCTCCCACAATTCGGCGAGCCTAGCAATGCAGACCTCAGGGGCCGTACGGGACGGTTCGCGTAATGTCGCACACCTGCATTTACTTCAAAGCAGGGAACGGGGGCCAATTTCATTCAGGCAACAGTGAAGGTTTATTGCGAGAGGAATACCGTATGGAGCCAACAATACATGCATATAGCGGAGGGTGCGCAGCGTCTTAGCGCAGCAGGCAGTGCGTCAGTGGCATAATATGAAGGTCCCGAGTTCGGTTCTCGGAGACGGCATCTGTTTCCTCCATACAAAGGCATTCAATTGTATGTGGAAGGACACAGGCAATTCGCTGCGTGCTCTCAGGCATACGGAAGGGGAGTGAGAGGCGGGTTAGAAGCTGACGCAAGAGAGCTGGTTAACAACCCTCATCATGCGCGGAGTGGTCGCCTGAGATCACGGTATTGCACCCCCTCCCCCCCTGAAAAAACTGTGCCTAGCATAGAGTGCAGCTCGAATGTGTAGTAGCTGCCGCCCGACGACCCCCGCCAGCCCCACAAGGTCGCCCCTTGCAGCACAAGAGGTGCCCTTTATTCCTCGCATAACACCCGTAACCATGATCGTGATGGGGAATGGCATGCTGTCGATGACGTTCGGCCACCCAAAGCCAGCTTCATCCGTTTACCCGTCGTCGCAAGCACAATAGACACGGCACACAGGCTTGGGGAAGGTGGGGGGACGGTGTGGGGTAAGGGGTGTTGGAACGAACTCAGATAGAAGTATCAGGACAGCTTGGAATCTCGGCGGGACCAGGGGTCCCGTGTAAATTATAAATTTACCACAAATCCGTCCATAATCCCTTAAATGGAAAGGTTGTTGTTTGTGTTCCTTTCTAAGAGTATGCAAGCAAATGACTGACAGTGCCACCCTTCCCTCAGCAGCATTTCCCCTTTATCCCTAACACTACTGTTAAAATCGTCTGGGGGAGAGGTATTTCCTCCCTCCTCCACGGCCTGTTATTTGCAGTCCCAGTCCCACCACACATAGGGACGGACAGTGGTGACGGGGAAAGGACATCCTAAAGCTGAGTATTGTTCAGGGGTGATTAGCGAAAATATGGGACAGGAATTTAAAATGGCACCAGTTTTCTTGCTATGCCAACATCATTCTCTTCAATCTGCTGCTGCGCCAGCCAGATAATGAAGCCGTGCGAACTGAGGGCCAAACGTGAGCGCCTTGAGTAGTGAAGTGCACGGGTTCCTACACATGCAACTAGGTACCATCCATCAGGTTTCCAATCGGTCGGTGGGCCTATGATTAATTAGGTTTTAATACGACCTCACAGGCGCTCATGTCTCCCTGCCGGGAGAAACAGTGCAATTAGCTTGCACATCTTTGCCTTGCCATATTTAATCATCCATGCTCTTGGAAGAATAGGCGCCCCTGCCATCGCAATCAATTTCGTTGTCGTAATAAAGCCATTAGGGTGGGGGCAGGTAGAAGCACGTGTGAATGCTATGAGGGGCAGCTGAGTGCTGGGCGCGCAAAGAAGCTTCCCAGCGAGTTATCGTTCCTCAGCACATTGACAGGTTGGACTCGGTTCGAGGGCATTTAATAGTTGCAAGAAAGACCTCAAACAGGTGGATTCACCCCTTTTCACCATATTCGTGATTCAGTAACCATGACTGTTTAGCTAATAGTAATTTGGCATTCTACAACTTGTAGATTTGCTCATTGATGCACATAAATTTTTTTTTAAAAAAAAATAAAAAATTCCCAGTATTGAACGCGCTAGATAGCTACCCAGGATTGAATAAATATAGCCACACACGACATTGAGTCACGGGGCAGCAATGCATATTTTGAGTATCAAGGTAAACCATAAATTATTACAAAAATGGTTTGTAACTCTCAGCAGTACAGCCTGCTGGCGTTTTACGAGATCGGTACTGGACATGATTGTTTGTGTTTTCCCCATTTCTGTGAATACAGTTCAACTTCCAAGTAGAGTCGACACTCCCATAACAGCAAGGGTTTCCATACTATTGAAATAACGAAGATTGTACAGGTAGGCAGGATGAACAACTCACAAGTTCGTTCTTCGCCAAAAGGGTCGAGCATTGCATTGGTGCCTTGAGCTAGTCAGGCCACCTGGTGGCACTGCAGCACAGTTTTACCATTACTAGGTCTGACAGAACACTGCGGTACAGTGTTTTCGGAATTATGGCCTAGGCCAGGTGAGCGGTGAGCCCTCACCGAGGTACAGCAGTAAGAAGCAACTGTGACATGGCACGTAGAGTAGGGGGACTACGGGTTAAGGCCTGGCTGCTAGATAGGAGTTGGCCTAACGGCTAGGGTGCTCGACCTCGGACCTGGGGATCTGGGTTCGAGTCTCGGTTACGACGCCAAAACATCCTGTGATTCTGGGCAAATCACTTAATCCCCCCGTGCCTAAAATGAATGTGCGTCCCCATGCAAGGTAACTGATGATATGTAAAGCGCTCTGATACCTGATTCGAATCTAGTTCGCGCTATATAAAACTCGGCAAATAAATAAAAATAAAATACCAGAAACCAAGACATTATGCTCTGCACCATGCCTCAGCAAAGTTTCTCAGTTTGCATAGTGAGAACGCACCACACAAGGGCTCAGGGCCGCGTCCCTGCCGCGAGCGAGGCGCCACCCGCCTGCGGTCTTCCAGTGAGGTTCATGGTAGATTTGTCATTCTCTTCACTGGGTAGGTGTTTCGTCCTGACATAAGTATTGGGTGTAACAGTTCGGTTTCGGCAAGCGATGCACGAAGTTTTACCCCGTTAGTACGTGTTACAGATGTAAGGTACGAGACCTGTCGAATCACTCAGTCACTGGAGTTAGAACTGCTTGCAAGGCGCAACGATGGTTAACAACGCTGGCACTCGGGGACTCAGGCCTGCCAAAGTAAGCGGAGAAAATTGAGCTGGGACATTCTGGTAAAAAAAAAAAAAAAAAACTGGTCAGCCAGTACAATTCGATGTAATAGTGGCTGCCTCGGTCAGTAGCATAGGTGACCAGTAAACTGGCTGAAATATGGGTCGTCGGAAAATTTGCTATTAGGTCACTTTACAGTAGAATGTATACTAGTAAGTTGAAACAAACACGTCGTCCTGATATCATAGTCCCCGGGCATTTGGAACCATGTATGTTTCTGCTGGTAAATAAAATTCAATTTACAGCCAGGGTTCCGATTTGGCACGAAATCTGCTAATGCACACTTATATGGGGTCTGAAGAGCTGGGACGCTGTTGTTTATAGCACCGCAAATGTCGATGTATTGGATGCACTGATGTGCTTTCGGTCAGAACTAACGGTATAACCTATAACTTTTCAGACACAGTTAAAAATCGGGATCTTGTGATCCAATTTCCCATACATGCCTTGATCTAAGCCCTCTAGGTAGGCTAAGGTATCTTTCTTACTCCCTCAGTGACACAGACCTCGCTGCTGATAGTGGCTGAATTGGCAGGAAGAATGCATGGCACGAGATGTGTCAGGGTTACTCCTGAGCCTTCTGAGTGTGCAGCCGCCACGAGGAAGGGTTTTGCAGGATCCACAGGTTTTGGGGTGCTAGCTACGTTGCTCTAGTGAAAGGGATTTTAATTGTAGGGTTTTGCAGGATCCACAGGTTTTGGGGGTGCCTAACTACGCTGCACTAGTGAAAGGGGTGCATAGCCATGAGCAATAAGCTTGGATTGTGCTGGAGGAGCAACAATGTTCGAGGTATCAACCAGATTAGTCCCAGTCGATGTAACGGCAGGAAGCTCCTGTAAATAAGCTCATTGCCATATAGCAATGATACGATCTACCGGAAAACATGCCAGGTGTGACCATTCTTCTTTCAGTAGGACCTGTCACCAATACAGTCACTCCAAATGGTGCTCCACAGGGGGAAAAACATAGAGTGCATGAGTCTACAAAGTACAAGTAGAGGGTAAGACTGCGATAGGTGGTAGACAGTCATACACAAGAACAAATGTTAAGGAAGCAAGCGTGGCACTTGTCCAGGTACCAAAGCAAACACGAGGAAGGGGTAGCAAACAGTGTGTGTTGAGAAAAGGTGACATACAGGTACAAAGAGTATCAAGAACAGGTAGACAGATAATACTGTTTAAATGGCAGACTCTCTAACCAAGAACGCTATGGGAAGTCACCCCCAAGGTCATGGTAAATAGAACTTGCTATAATGATAAGGCCTTCCGCAGATAATGGGAAGAGCATTATTGTATTGCTAGTGCCCTTAAAGGAGGGGAACATGGAGTTCAGTTGGGAGGCCTGGGATGAGGGGTTCCTGGGTAGAACGGTAAGGGTCGAGTTAGGATGTGAGACTAAATCACACACCCAAAGTGCAATGGTCATTATCAGACTCAAGCATCTGAATAATGGGATTAATTTAAATGGTGACAACGGTAGTGCTGGGTTCAAGGTGAACGGTGCCTCTGTAATAGATCCCGAATGTGATGTGCAGGGGTAAGTAACGCCACTGGGTCAGATCGCCAAGTTTTCTTACCGGGAAAATACACCCTGCCATGGGGGGAGGTGAGAGTAATAGAAATGTATTTCAGGAATGGGGGGAGATGAGTGCGGCTTTGTACATAGACAATAGTGAGTAAATCAGCGGTACTCCCTATAAATTCCTTAGACCTCCCTGTGCCAATCAGGGTGGAGACACATGTAATAGCAATGCGAATATGTGAACGGCAGTACCATCGGGTTCCTGGGGAAAACGAAGGGACACAGCTTGTCAGCTTGTTCACTCCATATATAAGTGCAGGCACCGTAAGAAATCCAGTTGTCTTTGTCTGCCCCGGTACTTACTTAAAATATCAAACTAATAGCCCATTTTATCACTTTATAGCATCACGCATCCCAAAGCGGAAGGGTACTATGTTAAAGGTGCACTAAACAGCGACCAAAAGTAGCTAGGTGGGTAGGGGGCTCTGTCATCGACGGGGGCCTCCTCCAGAGCTGTGGCGTTAGTCCTTCGGGCGGTCGGGGGGCCTGAACCCACCGGGGGTGTGCCTCATCACTCCGCCCTGACAGGGGGGGCGGAGTATAACAAAATAAAATGGTAATTTACTGCACCGTCAGAGCATCGACTCGCCGTGCAAGATGGCTCCTTAGGCATGCGGGTCAGCGAGGGGCTGCTGCATTGGATCGCCTGTAAGATGACCCACCTTATCAGCTACCTGTTGTACGAAATAAACCTGCACCACTGCTTTCCCACAAATATGTCTCTTGAGTTTCCTTGGTATATAAGTGTTAACGTGCGCAGTGCGGAGCGAGCGCTGGCGGTGTGGGCACTATGAGACATTCCCAAGTCTATCAATAATGGCAAGCTGGGAATGCACCATAATCCATGGGTGGCTGTGTGGGAACACCCATGCTCCACCCTCGGACTGCCTCCCTGCTGCAGAGTGACGTAAGGCAGAGATTTGCGGTGCCTTGCGTCACTCTAGAATTACCAAGCCAAGCAGGGCCACCAAGGTGGCCTTGCGTAGCTTGATAACTCTCCCTTAGGTTGAGCATCACTTGTGCGCTCGCTTGCGTGGTGCAAGGGCGACAGAAAACGTCGATAAATATGCCCCTTAGTGATTAAAAAGACAGAGTTCAATTAGTGTTTAGCAGAGTGGAATCTGTGTTCTACATCTGTGGAAATACCGCCTATAAAACCACTGGCTCCCCCACCTCATCTACAGTCAAGGCAACCAATAGGTTTCTGATGGTGTGACGTCAGCTGGGTCTGCTGTCAGCAACCTGCTTTAATCTAGTGGTCCATCTACTTCCGGCAATGTGGTCAATGCATTGCATAGATATCGAGGGACTTATGGCACAGTATTTATCTGCTTCGGACTGCCATACGAAGTTGGGTGGACCCAAAAAAGGAACATGAACAGTGATCTTCGGATGCAGAGACCATGTACTGCCCGTTCATGAGGGTAATTCACTTTTCTTTTTTTGCAGAACCAAATTCTGCCTTTGAGGATTGGTTTCTAAAGGAGCAAATACGTGTCGGCTGGACATTATTGCAATTTTAACAAACGTGCTCCTACTGTTTACCAACCAGGCAAGGATGTGTAGATGTAATTGACATTCTGCCAAATAGTAGGTAAGGCGAGGGTTTCTGCCACGGCTACCTGGCCACCATCAATGCTTTAATGTTGCCCACTGGCATTGAGGTTATTAATAGGGAGAAACCTATGAAATATTTTTGCAAACCTGAATTTTGAACATTACTAACGCCCTCGTTATGAAAGGCATGGTGTTTGGATTGATATTTATTGGACCTGATACATTTCAACAGGTTTAACCCCCTGCTATGTTACCAATGGAAAATTATGGGAGTGAGGTGTTAGCCAATTAACTCCAAATTGTAGTATGTTCCATTGCAGCAGTACTGTACATAACACAATTAACCACGCCACACATAGCAAGAGCTCCCGAAGTCCTATTTCTCTAAAAAAAAACACTAAAGCATGTACATATTAGGATATCAGAATATCTGCACTGCTTATTGAGGCTTCTTTATAGCAGGATGGTGTGCAGATTCCTCTACCAATCCAACTAAAATCATTACTTAGCCCTCCAACCTGTTAAGGTAGTTTCCCTGTATAGGTTGGCCAAACCACTCCTGAATTGATTGAAAACTTGTTTTCTCCTATTGCGTGGTTCTTCAAAGGTTAACAGTGATGTCATGGCCATTGAAAACTTTTCAGGTGCAGCAGACTGAGGGCCTAGTGACAAATTTGGTGGTGTGGGAGTGCGCTGCAGATGGTGCATTGGGAGCCCGACGGCGGTCTACATTAAAAAGGCACTGCAATGGGAGCGCGAAAGGCTATTTCTGAACGGCATGGACTGTAGAGTCTCTGCTGTGAAGGAAAGGGGGTAAATGCACATAGGAGGCACAACGTGTGCCACCCTGAACGCACCCCATGACCTTGAGGAAACAGTTTCCTCAACCTCACAGTTTTCATGGTGGACTCCCTGCGGTGAGGAAACTCCTTATAAGCTCTTTCAGTATATTAGGGCCTCTCACTGCCGTGTCACCACTGCAGAATCCTGATCCCCTGCTGTTGCGGTGAGCATGTGGTGATCCCACAGCCATAATCGTAATACAGCAGGTGGACCGCCAGTCTGGCGGACCAGGACCACCACCACATCGCCGAAATCGTAATCAGCCCCTGAATATTTCACTCCAGCAAACATCCCCATATACATGCATTTTTCAACACCAAGTAGATCAGGTTGGTAACTGCAGAAAAAGCTTTTGGTTTGAGAGAAAGTATGTAAATATGAACATTAAGTATGAGAACAGAACCCAGTTTTCATATACTTTTGAGAATGGTACACAACAGAGTCTCTAACGCTAAAGATTATTCATTTTGTCAGGCCTGTTTTAGTGTTTGTGTTCCAAGATTGTTGCAGGCTGCATCCAAGGCTATTGCAGTGACTGAACAACATGCACTGGTAGCCTCCCCAGTCATTAAGAGTTGGTGCAGGGCATTGCTGCAGGCGTGAGTGTAATTTCATTACATGGCAGAAAGTGGGATGATCCCTGGAATTTTGTTTGGCAAAAATTATGCATTACTCCATTGCATCAATGTGCCACCTCCGGCAAACAAGAACTCCTCATTTGGTGAAGAAAACTATTGCAAGAGCATGGGAACAATGCAGTCAAGGCTGGGAACAATGCATTTCACCTGCAAGGGAGCAGCATTTCTTTAAAACAGGCATCAATAAAATAACTCAAAAAGTTATTTTGCATTAACATTTTTATCCTAGCAGACTGTTTGGTTAAATTGTGGGGGTTGAATGATTACATTTTATAGTATTTATTTCTTTTTATTGCAACGAGGACGTGTCATATAGAGTAAGGCCATTGTACAGATAGTATCAACTTCCTATTCCTGTCCTAACACTCCTCCGTCTGCTTTGTCCAGCTGTTGGTCACTTTAGAATTGGATTTTGGGAGAAATCATCTATCTTCCTTTGTCTCCAATCTTTGCTTCTTCTTCAAACACTGGAAAATCAAGTAATTCAGTGCAGCTGATTGCACAACGTTTGTGTTGGCAAGTCCCACTATTTTTGTTCCTTATTTTGTTTGTTGCTGGTGCCCCACAGTTTAAGTTAGGAAGAGTGTAGAGAGGCCCATTGATATTTAGGGATAATGAAAATTTGGGGGTGATGGAGGCCTGAGGTTAGTAAATTATCCTCATTTTGCTTGTGTTTTGTGAACTGTGTCCAGAGTTATCCAAATGTATGTGTTTAACCTTCTGAGGCCTAATAAGCTCTGCTGTACGCCTTGGATGTACTTTTATTGTATTTTCAACATCTGATTGCTTGTGTGCTAGAGATCTTTTCATTATTTTAGTGGTTGGTGGATGGCCTTTTTATTCATGCCAAATTCAGGTTACATTTTTGCCTGTAAATGCCTGCTGGTGGCTATCGCTGGGGTGGCTCCAGGACTAAAGGCAAACATAGCCAGAAATGTTCTTTTGCTCTTCTCCATGTGCTTGCCCACTATTTTGTGTGTGTGTGTCAAATGATCTGAAATTAAATTGTTTTTCTTCAATTTAATTTTGCAGGGGGAATTGTCGCCCTGTGCTGTTTGTGTTTGGGGAATTTTAAAGTTCATTTCAAGCTTCCTCACTCTTTTCGTCTGGCTCTGCTAATAATCTATTTGTTTTCTTGGTTAGATTATTAATATTGCTGCTTAACTGGTGGTGCACTAAGGTCCATGGATTGGTTCTGCAACATATTGGCTGCAATTCTTTTTCTTAAATACTGCAAGATTGTCTTGGTGAAGGGGTGAAGAGACAATGTTAGACGTCCATGATTTCTTTTGTTTTCCATGCCTCCCTATTTCCTGGCCAACCGCCTTTTTGTAGAATCAGTGTAGTGTGTGTGTCATAGATGAACATTTGTTATCCATGCCCCTTTCGTTGTTCGCCATGTGGTGAGTGACCACCATTTTAAGAAGCTGGTATATGTGTGGGTGATGGCCATTTTGGCTGTGTACTCCAGGCATCGTTCTTTGTTGGCCATGTGTTGAGCAATAACCCTTTTATGGGACTAGTGTGGGTTCCTTTTAGTAACAATTTATTCCTGCGTTTAAAAGCCATTTACTTGAAGCATTGACATCAGAAGCCCGTGTCATTTTTGTTTTTTCATCATATATTTTGACATATATTTTATTTATGTTTGTAGCCGATTGATGTAGTCTGTAGTACAACATTGTTGTTTGTAATTAGTATATTCAAATTTTCCATTTCTCCCAATGGGCCCTGGAGGGACACCAGCTATTTTTAAAATTTATTTATTCAATTTTTATACCATTGTTATGAGGATGAAGGTGAATGAGGCATATATCACATTGACAAGAATGACAAGTCTCACTATGTTCGTTCTTATTTTTATTTCCTGCTGGTGCACAAGAGAATACTAACAGAAACATAGAGAGTATATGTGAATTAGCTGACACTGGAGTCCAGTGACCACTCCTTTATGTGCACCTGCTTATGGAAGCACCACCAAGCTGGACGTTCTTGTCTTTCAGCACTGTAGCACCTGCAGTCATGGCTGAGAGCAGTGAGTCTAACATTGATTTGTCTCACCAGCAAGCTGAACTTGAAGTCAAGCTTGCTGCTGAACAAGATGTTGTTGTGAGTGCTCTTCCATTGGACACATCATCTTTATAATCTTCTGCAGGTAAAAGAAGGAGAACTCACCCAATTTCTCCAAGCCCCATCTTCTGATCATCTTAATCTAGACTGGACCCTAACTGAGTCCCACCAAAAGAGGCAGGGGAAAAGGAAGGTTTTCATAAGACTTGGAAGTTGCAAAGTAATGAACCAGTGATTCTGTGGAAAATGGCACAGAGGAAGGAGAGCGCCCCTCTATTAAACCTGCTCTGAGTCACGTAGTGCCACCAACCCCACATACTTCCATATTTTTAACAGCTGGAAAACCTACAGCACCTATCACCACCCCTACTGCAATCACAGCTTCCCATAGAAAAAGGCAAACACAACAACCTAGCTTAACTTCAGCATGTTCGTTAGGTATTGGATTGATAAGAAAGCACTCTTCAACAGTTTATGACTTCTTTACGCTCATGTTGTATGAGGGGCACATTACACAATGCTCAATGTACCACAAACCAGTGGGTCATGGTAAGCCAGGTAAGAATTAAGACACTGGAGGCCAGCTGACCCATCTTAAAAATTACATGCAATCATCTGGGAAGAGCACCTCATAAAGATAGATGCTGGAGAGAGAGGAGAAGTTGAACTGATAGATGGAAGTGGTGTTGAGAAATAGGAAGCAGTCCTGTGACTGTCATTTGTAGCATGCTGTCATTACGTTTAGTAGTCTTGGCATGGTAAAAGCAAAGGAAAGATACAGTCAACCCAAAGCGCCCAGAAGCTTGCCTGCTACCCATTGGCCACTTGCAGATGAATCCTCAGAAAGAACATAGTCACAACAACCCACTATTAAGATTATATTTAGCAAGGAGTTGTTGTGCCACAAAACCCATGACAATGTCTATTTAAAATTTGGGAAGCAGGCTAAAATATCTTTCTTTTTCTTTGGTGGACAGAGAGGGGTATCTAGAACTTGCAGGATCGTCGGTCCAATATGGAAGCTACCAAATAGGACCTATATTTTCCCACTGGTGCTGTGCCAGTCCTACTGCATCAAGACCTGGAATTGGTTGGCAAAGCAAATAACTAAATCACAGTTCAGATGATACATCTCGTGACAGACTTGACAACCAGTTGTCAAGTAATAGATTAAATGTGCATCACTAAATACTGGGGCCCCGATTTATAAAAAGGAACACTGTTATTAATGTGTGGAGTTACACCCTATTCACTTTTTATATTATTTATCAATAGTGAGTAAACACATTTATTCTGCAAATCTGGCATTATGCTCATTTTAGCAATAATCCATATTTTTGTGCAGAAATGCAAATAGTGATGTCTAGTTTTTCTTCATTTATTTCAATGAAAAATTATTAATTGTCAACTCTCTGTTCAAGGAATTGAAATGCAAATCCTAAAGAAGAATGGTTGTATTTTTCTGAAATCACCTGGGTGGATTTCTGGGAATGTGTCGCCTAGGTTTCTTTTGCATGTGGAGAAATAGTGTTAATTAGGCCTGGGCAGTGAACTCCACTCCGTTCGCGGAGTTTACATAGTTTTCTGCACTTTACGCTCAGTGAAACTGACGGAGTGCAGAAAGCTCCACTCCGTGTAGTGCAACTGAGTTTTTTTTCCGCTCACGAACAGTAAGTTCGTGAGTGCGAGCTGCTGCTCAGGTAGAATCTCTATCCGAGCGGCAGGAAAACCAGCGCAAACTGCACTTCGCCACTTGCGGAACTTTACAGTTTTTTGTCACTTCGCGGAGTTCCGCGTGGCAGAACTCAGCGAACTACACCCAGGACTGGTGTTAATGACAGCACGCGTTTCTTTAATATTATTGTTATGTTTAAAATATACAATGTGTGCTAGACCTGTCAGCCTTAGTGTGGTTTTTCCCAAAACATATTCTTTTCACCCTACTATTTTTCTGAATTAGTTTGGAGGTAAAGCCCCAGGGTCTGACTCCATTTTAATTAGACTTCAACTCTATCTCAGGTAATGGAAATTGCCATCTTCTCAATGTTAGGTACTGGTAATCACCATTTTTCTCTAAATAAGCAGAATCACTACTATGCCTGCCACTGATACAGATGTCATCTGGTCTTACCATTCTAAGAACTGTGAAAGTATCAAATCATTCAGACAATGACATACATAACAATATCATACCTGATGCAACATCAAGTCTAGGGCACGTGTCTAGTAATCACGAAATCAAGGTCAAATAAGACATATAGCCAAAGTAGTGTAGTCTGAATTGCATCTATTTTCTTTATATTTTCGTAAGGATACGCCTAGGATGCACACCTTGATGCACAAAATCTATGTGAGACATTCCTAAACTTAGATCAGAAATTCCAGTCTCTGATAAGATTTATTATATAAGGACCTCCACCTGACCACTTGTGAGGAGAAGTCCTTCACTGAGATTATAGCATTATTACTCATTGAGAAAGTCTTAACTGCAGCAAGTGAACCAAGAAGCTGCTACATCGCACTTGATACAGATAACAAGCATGCTGAGCCCAGGAAAAAGGACACTTTTGCAGAGAACATTGCCTTTATACCTCCCTGATAACTACAGTTTTTGCTGTCAACAACGTAAGCATTGGGTTGCTTCCCCATAAGAAATTCTAGGTTGTAAGTTCTACTTTCTATGCTCTCCGAATATAGTGCATAGAAGAGGGTTTAGTATATACGGTTTTTGAAAGATGTTTCAACTATGCTAGAAATATTCATTTTATTTCAATTCACAACATGCCTATTTCCTGTTTTATGGTATTTTGTGTAGTTGTTTTATATGTGTTGAGTAACAGGTTCACCCTGTTGCAATAAATGCTTTTAGTTAAAAGTCTCTACTCTTCTTAGTACAATTTGTGTGTGTGATATTGTAAAGAGCTGAATAGATCCGTTTCCAGTACCACGATACCCCAGATCCCAGCTTAGAGGTTGCTAGTAACCCAAAAGAAATGATTCCATTACAACAATGTATTGGGTGGGGTTCTGCATGCTACAATAACCTGTATTTCACATTCAGCTTGGCACCTTAAACTAAGTTCAACTGTGTCACCAGTGAGAGGGAAAGCAAACTGTGTAGAACTTCACCAGAGTCACAGTTTACAGAACAGTTTTTTGGGCTTTAGGCATCTGTGCACTTATTCACTGCTAACCAGTGCTAAAGTGCTTGTGCTCACATCTTAAAACATGGTAAAATTGTCTTACACCTTATTGGAATATTTAAGGTATTTATAAGTCTCAAGTACAGTGGTATACCATATACACAGGGTCGGTAAAGTAACTGCTGCTAGTGGACCCGCAGCACTTATTGTGCCACCCACATAAGTATCCTTTTAAAACATGTCCTAGGCCTGCCATTACAGCTAAATGCAATTTTTTAAAAATGTTTTTATTTTTCATATTAATGCGCAAACCAACTCATTACAGTCACGTGCAACATACACCAATGTCCACATATATCGGAAATGGGTAAACAGTAGCACATCAAGGACAATATTTATATGCAGTAGATATATATTTAACTCATAAATGAAAGAACCACACACTTCAGACATGACGGTACTTGTCTTGAAGCACTTAAGGGTGGTTAATAGAGAGACTGGACAGTGCCTCATGGCCTTCTCCTACAGACCCAAGTCCATAATATACTCTGCACCAAACCCAGATTTTATCAAATGTGTGAGGGCAACCTCTGCTGTGATATGTCACTTTCTCTACTTCCATATAAAGGTCCATCCTGCATCTCCATTTCTATATGGAAGGTACAACGGTACGCCCCCCACCCCCAATATTGTTCCATTCCTATTTAAGCCAATACTGAGGCTAAGGCACTGAAGAGCATTTCAAAGCATGAGATATCATCATAGTTTGGGATCCCCAACAGAACAAATCGTGGGTCAAGCTGGAGTGTCACCTCAAGAGAGCTCCTTAATGATTGCTCTCCAGTAGCTTTGTGTAAAGGGATATCCCCAGAGGCTGTGTATAAAGGAACCCACTGCATCTGTGCATCCCAAGCATTGAGGGGTAGATGCACTCCCCTTTGTTTGTAGCCTACAATGGTAATAATAAACAGTATGTAAAATTGTGAACTGTATTGGATGTAAGCTGGCCTTAATGGCAATCGCCTGGGGGTGCATCAGTGCTGCCTCCAATTGATATCCTCTAGTTCGCCCACATCTCTCTGCCACTGTTCTCATGTGTGCCCAGAGTGTCTGGCATGCTGTTATTAATCGTTGGGTATGTGGTGGAAACTGCACCTCTTTCTAGTTAGTTAATCAAGGTACGGCCCTCAAGGGGTGCACATTCATGTATGTCAGATCCATCCAGCACCCCAGCCCTCCATGCATGTCTTAGTGTACTTTAGGAACTAGGACGTATGTAGTAGTTGATATTCCTCCTGTAACTAGGAGAAGGACATAAGGACCCCCACCTCGAGGATGTCTCCCTCCTTGGAGATTCCTACGGTGTCCCATGTATTGAATCCCTGCAGTTTTGTGAGCTTTCGTAGCCATGTTCTCTACCAGAGGGGTGTTCCCCTTATGATCTTGTGGTTCCAACCAAGCGCCTGTGTGACTTTTCCCAAACTGTCAGTGCAGTCCGTTTCACTGGCGGTAACGCCAAAGCCCATTTTAGTGTAGGTGTGTCCTGCATTCTAGCAAAACTCGTTCTAGTCTGAATGTCGGGTGGTCATACGGGGCATAAATACAGTTGTTGATGTTTATTTAGTGTGCCGCCCAGTAGTAGTCCTCTATACCTGGAAGAGCAAGCCCACCATTAAATTAGGTACACTGCAGTGATATTCTCTGGTGACCCCCATCCCACAGCAGGGTCGTTAACTTACTATTTCCCTGAGTGAATACAGTCTAAAGAACCAGATAATATGTATTCTGGAGCATGTATAGTAGTTTGGGGAGAGTGATCATTTTGAAGAGGGCTGCCTATTCCATTAAAGAAAGGGGTAGACCCTGCCACATCGCCACATCGGCCTGAATGTCCGACAACACCCTCCTACTTTATGATGGAAACAGAGCCCTTTTTGTGATGTTACAAATATCCCAATGTATCTAAAGCCGTCTGGTGCCTCTCTTAGCCCGTGGGGAGTTATAGCATCTCACTTGTATCCTATGGGGTATAAAGCTCTGCTTTTCTCCACTTTATTCTATACCCTGCGTGGGCCCCATATTCCCCTAACACCTGGAAAAGCACCCAAATAGTGAACACAGGGTCTGTTATGTATAGGAAAATATCATCATCATATAGTTACAGCTTCACCTCCCCTTGATTGTCTTCTGCATTCAGAACCACCCCTGCTCCCAAATGCTGCCCTACCTTGCAAGAGGATGGTGGGCAGCCCTGTCTTTTTCATCTGCCTATCAGGAATTTGGAGGAGAACTTTCCATTAGCCCTTACCGTTGCAACTGGAATTTGTTAGATCACTGCCACCCAGTTCCTGAACTTGGCGCCACTGCCAAACTTCACCAGCGTTTCTTCAAGAAAGGGCCAGTGAACAGTATCAATGCTTTTTTATAGTCTAGGGATAGGAAGACGTGTCCACACTGTGTTAAGCCTATTTAGTGCACATAGCAGGTTAAGGCATGTGAGGGAGGACAATGATACACTGCGCCCATATCCTGTGTCCTGCAATCACACAAGCAAGTCCGTTTGTACGTTGTGAGTGCAGATGCCGTAGTCGGTGACATCAGAGTGTGTTCCCCAGGTGGTCCACAGAGACAGTCCAATTAGAACCGGGTGTGGTTTGTGGCTTCGCCCAGTGTCCCCCACGCACCTGCTGCCCCTTGCCTTTGTCTTTGGTGCCTGCCTTTGACCCTTGCCTTCCACCTGGTTCATTTTGGTCAGATAAAGGCACAGTGCAGGGGGAGCTGCTGATGGGAAAAACGTACCCTGCACCTTGCACTTGCACCCTGCACCCTGCAGTGTTTTGGTCACATCACATCCCCCCCGGAGGCCTGGAGACAAGTCCATGGTGAGGTGATGATGAGGATTGGAGAGGTGTATAGTGGGGTGTGAGATCTTGTTCTTGGGACCTGCTTTGTGACTCACTGGTCCATTTGAGCTAGTCCTGTGCACTGCCTTGCTAACTTTGTAGGATTCCAATGCTCTTGTGCACACAGAGCATAGGAGTTAGGGGGCTTATATGGACATTGACAGTGGAATAACAGTGATTTGTATGTGTTAAAAGCAAATAGTATATATATATATATATATATATATATACATATATATATATATATATATATATATATATATATATTCACTGAAAAAACCATAGGTTATAGACCATATATAGTTAGGAATTAGCATTTACAAAACCTTGAAAATTCATTGAAAAAACCATAGGTTATAGACCATATATAGTTAGGAATTAGCATTTACAAAACCTTATTTTACTCACACAAAACCATTGAAATTCCATATATAGTTAGTTGCACTAACTATATATCGCGCACCCGCAATCCACTGCTGATGATGTCACATATTACATCATTCATGACACGGTCAGTGACATCACTGATGACATCACTGATGACATCTCAAATGACATCACTGATGACATCACTGATGACTACATCCGGTGACTGTATGTTTCTGTAAAGTTAAAATATGTCTTACATATTGAAGAATGAGTGGATTTATAAGTGTCTGGATGAAGGATTTAGTAGGTGCATGACTGACTGTATGAGTGAGTGATTAAATGTGTCTCACTGAGTGCATGGGTTAGTGGCTAAACTGTCTTAATTTGTGCATCATTATGTCTGTTGTTCTGTAAACTGCTGCATGTGTTGATCAGTAGCTATATGAGTAACTATATGGGTTATTGATTGATTGCTCAAGTATTTGTATGGGAGACTGAGTGTGTGTGTGGCTGGCTGGGAGGTGTGTGACTCTATGCAGATCAATGTGTACTTGTATCAATGATTGTATAAGAGAGTAAGTATGTGTTAGTATATGTTTGAAAATGTAAGGTGCTCTATGTTTAACTGTATAGATTAGAAAATGGAAGTGTGATTGATTCTTTACAGGACTGACTAGGTGTGTGAGTAACTCCATGGATGAGTGGCAGAGTGTGAGTATCTGTATAGGTGTATGAGTGCATATGATAGTGTTGTAAAGATGAGTGATTGTATGTATGAATGATTGTATGGGTGAATAAGTGAATGTGTGTGTAGACGTAGGAATCAGTGAGTGCGTATGTAATAACTAGTATTGGTGTGTGAATGGTTTCAAAAATTATACTCTGTATTTAACACTGGGTGTAACAAAGGTTATATTAAAATGTGAGGAGATGTATTGTATTGTCACATGAATGATATCATCAGTGATGTGGTCATTAATGTCAAATGAGATGTCATCAGAGATGTCATCAGTGATGTCATTTGAGATGTCATCAGTGATGTCATCAGTGATGTCACTGACCGTGTCATGAATGATGTAATATGTGACATCATCAGCAGTGGATTGCGGGTGCGCGATATATAGTTAGTGCAACTAACTATATATGGAATTTCAATGGTTTTGTGTGAGTAAAATAAGGTTTTGTAAATGCTAATTCCTAACTATATATGGTCTATAACCTATGGTTTTTTCAATGAATTTTCAAGGTTTTGTAAATGCTAATTCCTAACTATATATGGTCTATAACCTATGGTTTTTTCAGTGAATTTCAATGGTTTTTTAATAGCAAATATCAAAAGCTTTAAAATGTATTCTTCTTTTAATCGAAAAATATATTTTATATGTTTGTAATACAACTTTTTTAATGTATTTTTTTTATTATTTTTTTTTTGTTTCGCTCCCGATCCGCGAACCGGGTAGCTTCTCGTTAGCTCAATTTGGTGCCGCGACTCGTTCCGCGAATCGATAAACGTTCTGTTTGCGCAACTGCCGCGTTAGAAAACAACATCGTGACGCGTCGCTTAACTGCAACGTATCGCGTTGTCGCGTAATGCGTCATATGACGCGCCGCGTTAGCGCACCCGAAAGTGCTCCGGTGCGCGAAGCGAGGCGCGAAGCACAGCTTCCCGGAAGCGATCCAGGGCGCGGCGCGGAGCGCGTAACGTAAGCATAACAGGTCATGTGACTTGTTAATAAAACTTTTCATTGGTTCATTTCACTTTTGGGTTCCTAATGATGTAAGGCTAGGTCATGTGACCTAAAAATAACACTTTTCATTGGTTTAGAACTATTTTTTTTCCCAAATGATGAAAACCCCTCCTTGTTTCCTCACTCTGACTTTCATCTTTGTGAGAGGAAGACCTTTTTTCATCACTTAGCAATGGCAAGTGTTGTAGCTTCAGCTGGTGCATCCCCACCACCACCACCACCTCTTAGGAAGAGAGGACCACCTCCTCAGGTGGTGGTTGAGCAAGAGGTGGAAGAAGAGGAAGAAGAGAGGCACTTTTTGCCAGAAGAGCCTAGGAGGTCCCGAGTGAAAGAGAATTTTATTTGGCAATTTTTTAAATATCCCCGGGGCCAAAAAAAAGTGAATGCCCGGTACGTAACTTGCCTGATATGTAAAAATGATCTGTCCAGAGGGACAGATAAAAAGTATAGTTATGGAAATTATACGATGCATCGCCATATGGACAGGTGGCACCCTATCAACTACAGTGCTGCGCAAGCACGTGACCTACACGAGAACCCTCCTCCTGTGGCCAGAAGGTCAAATGTACAGGAAGTGACGGGACCAGAGGCGAAGGAGACGGTCCCAAATATACAGATGAGGTTCGGGACAATCAAACAAGTGTGCGTGCGTTGCGGTCAGTTGATTTGCTACAGAGAAAGTAGCATCAATTTAATCAACTTAGCAATTGATAATCATGATTGTCCAAATAACCCCAGAAAATAAATTATCTTTTTTTTTTGTTGCTCCTGTTGAGCCCTTTACAATGAATCATTTTCATTTCTCCCCCCCCAAAAAACAAAAAAATATATAAAACCGTTAAATAAATACAAAAAAAGTAAATAAATGTTCAGAAAAATAAAAAAAAATATAAAACAACAAACACAATAAAAAAAAGTTCTTTTCAGAACTACCTCCCATTTATAAAAAATTGCTAGAATGTTAGGCACTCTGGCAACCTCTATTTCTTTTGGTTCGCTTCCCGGTTCGCTCGCCGGTACGCGAACCGGAAGCAAACTAAAAAAAAAAATTTAAAAAAAAGAAGAGTAAGTATAAGGGAAGGAAACAGAGAGTAATGTTAAAAGAAAGACAGCTATAGGGAGTAACACAGAGATACTGGTTAACAGATCTATTTACCAAAGAAAAGATGGAAGAGGGTATAATTGTGAAAAACAAAATAGATAAGGAAGTGAAAGAAAAAAAGGAGAGAAGAACAATAATAAACAAGAGTTTCTTAGAGAATGTGAGTGAATGTTCAAAATAAGATTAAAACATGTGGAATAACATAGAGAAAAAACAGAAAGCAGAAGTAACAGAAAAGGAATGATTGAAACAGCAAAGAAATGTAAATAACATAGGGGCATATTATCAACACAGGCGATACAATTATCGCTGCTTTTATCGGCAGTAATCTGCCGCTAAAGCCGCTTTTGCTGCAGAAAACTGCGGCTAAAGCCGCTTTTGCGGCAGTATTCTGCCGATAAAAGCAGCAATAATTTTATCACCTGTGTTGATAATATGCCCCTTAGTGTGTTTGAACTACAGGGAGAAAGCATAATGAAGAAGTACTGAAAGAGTGATGAGTCAGAGACAGTGAGAGTAATAGAGACGGAGTGAGTGAACAGGAGTGAGGAACTATGAGAACAGAGGGACTGAGAAAAGGAGTGGAAGGAGTAGAGTAAGTAAGTAATAGAAAAAGGAATGAGGGAAGTAGCAAACGCAGGAAACTGAGGGTTAAAGAAATGAAGCAGTGGAACTAATAGAAGTTAAATGTGATAGAAACGTAACGAAAAGAGTACAAAACATTTACCTTATAATTGTCGTTAACTTAGTCACTTGTTATTTTTATACTTTCAATCTGTGAAAGAAAGAACAAAAATTTGAAAAATATTAAAACATGTATTTAAAAATTAGAAAAGACAAGGGAAAAGATTGACAATCATCCAATTTTACAAAAAATAAAGTTAGAGGCCTCTGCTTCTCCATGCCCTCTACACAGTCCTAAATATATACATTTTAAACTGACGGTATCTTGTTGAAGATGAAGTGAGGCCTATCTTGCAACATGATGCATCTTTTGCACTGCTGCTGCGTCACAAAAGTGATGGAACAGCGGCGCAAAAGAGGCGCACGGCCATCATAAATCTAACCCTAACATTTTAAATGATTGTTTCTAGATGCTGATAAGGTGTGGCCTATCCACAGATTTGTTTCAGGTGAGTCCTACTCACAGTTACAGATGAAATGTAAGTTATTGCAGAGTACAGAGGAGATAATACATGAGCAGGCCTACCAACGAAGTGAGTCATGTCCACTGCACTCTTGGACAAACATCAGACCTCCTCTATCTCCTTGAACAGGCCTAAACCTCATCTACACAATGTGATTCGTAATGTTATGAAACACAGGTAACGTAATTGAAAAACGTGCTGTTTTTTTGCTCATTCCACAATCACATCACTTGTGTTTCCTTTGCTTAGGTATGTCATTGTACAGATGTAGTCTACGCAAAAGGTGAGCACTATATGCAACAAATTTGACACTTACAGAAGCCTCAGCTTCTCCATGTCCCCTACACAGTCCTAAATATATACATTTTAAACTGACGGTATCTTGTTGCAGATGAAGTGAAGCCCATGTTGCAACATGGTGCATTTTTTGCACTGCTGCTACGTAACAAAAGTGACGCAACGGTGGCGCAAAAGAGGCGCACGGCCATCATAAATCTGCCCCTAACACTTTAAATGATTGATTCAGGATGACGATAAGGTGTGGCGTATCCAGAGGTTTGTTTGAAGTGAGGCCTACTCAGGGTTGCAGATGGAATTTAGGCTTGTTGAAGAGTACAGAGGAGATAATACATGTGCAGACCTACCAATGAAGTGAGTCATGTCCACTGCACTCTTGAACAAAGGCCAGACCTCTTCTGTGTCCCTGGACAAGCCTAAACCTCATCTGCACAATGTGATTCGTAATGTTAGGAAACACAGGTAGTGTAATTGAAAAACGTGCAATTTTTTTTGCTCATTCCACAATCACATCACCTGTATTCCCTCAGCTTAGGTATCTCATTGTGCAGATGTAGTCTAGCATATCCAAGAGTACGGAGAAGTTGAGGACTGTATGCAACAGAGCAATGTACATTACTCACCTACCTTGACACTTACAGAAGCCTCAATTTCTCCATGCCTCCTGCACAGTTCTCAATGTATATCATAAATACAAAAAGTACAGAATTAATTAAACATGTTAAATGGTTTATTTTTGCTGTTCTCAGAATGTATCAAATTTCACTAAAAACAGTGAGTTGAAGGTATTCATCATATGACAGCGGGGAAAAAAAACACAATCAAAATGATTGTGTTTAAAAAACCCATATAACATAACCAATCAGAAATCAGAACTCCTTAAAAGTAACTTACTTTCCATGACGTCAAAGGATGTCCTATGAACAGCTCATACTCTGTTGTGCTGCTATTATTTTCAGCCTGCCACTTTCTGAAAGAAAAGCTCCATCGTTTTGACAAATATGTTACATACAATAAATGACTTCTCACTCTCTACCGCACATTTCCTCAAGGCCAAATCGTGTAAGAGCCATTTATAACTCTTCAAATTCTTCTATGCAAATCCCCTCATTTTCTATTTCCGCAACTTTCAGAAAGAAAACGTTCAAGATCACTTGCACAATCCTGTACTAGTAATATCTCACCCTTCTTGCTCACTCATGTTCCACATTTCCACATGTAACTTTTGACTCTGTACTACACTTATCCTCAAGGCCAAACAGTGTAGGAGCCATTAGAACCTCTTGAAATTCCTCAGAGCAGATCCCGAGATTCTTTCCCTAAAATTTTGGTTTTAAAAACACCAGGTAAGAATTTTTAAGGTCAAAAGGCAATTTTGTTTTGAAAGTTAAAACAGAATCATTGCAGAATGACCAGCCGTTTCTAGACTTTAAATAAGCTGTGTAATGTCCTGATGTTGTTGAAGGACCGTCATGATATATAATTGCTGCAGTTAAAAACGTCCTTCCTGATATTGACAACTGCGAAGCCACAACATTTTTAATTAAAGTTGTCAATTTTGTTCCATCAGGCCTACATCGTTGGAACATTAAAATGACATACTGGCCATATGTTCGTAAAAATAATGTGGACAGCATTGCTGACTTACATTGGCTACACTCTATGTTGTGATCGGCTGATTTTACTAGCTTATTAAAGGACACTGATTTACTGTCTGGCAAAGTTAAATATATAAATCTTTCTGAGTCTACACTAGTAGTACTTGATACCCTACAATTCTCGCAGTCATGCTGCCATTGATAAGAAAGGCCAAACAGGTAATCTACATCTACACCTTCATCTTCAAATACATCAAACATATACATTAAAAACTCCTGACAATCTTGCTGAATATTTTGAGAGAATTGCGTTTGACCTGAACACTTGTCTAACAGATTTCGAATTTCAGACACACTTTCTATTTTTGTTCTATCAGTGCTACATTTCTCTAACACAGAATTCAGCAAGCAGCAAAAACTTTGATCCGAATTGATCACAATCTGTTGTTTTAAAGTTTCTAGAGAAAAGACAACATTAACCACTACATTAGCATAGCAGTTGACACCAGAACTATTTTCAAATTGAAAACCAACAACATCTTCAACAGAATCCATTTTCTTTCTGCTTATAATTTCAGGTTCATCGACTTTTCGTCTTTTTGCTACAACCTCCCTACTATTGGTCACATTTCTTCGTTTCCGGCCTACCACACGTTTCTCAAACAAAGGATATTGAGGCAAATGTGGCGCATACTCTCTTCTTAACCTATTGTATTCCTTAACACAATCTAGATCCACACAAATGTTTGTGACATCACACTCAATCAAGTACAATCCCGATAAAGTTCTGACTCGTGACAATGCCACATATGCCATCCCCTCCTTGAACACAGAACTGCCAATATTCACCAATGCACTGTCTACACTTAAACCTTGCGATTTATGGATTGTCACCGCATATGCCAAGCAAACAGGAAACTGCTTACGGCGAACATATAAGTCTTTTACAAGCAAAAACCTAGCAGAGCAACGACCAATTAGCTGTACTTCCTCAATACCATCAAATTTAATTTTTAAAAATTCAATTCCATCTCTATTTCTGTATTTCACAAAATCAACAACATTACCCATTGATCCATTTACCAGACCTCTTTCATCATGTAAATCCCTTCTTAAAATTATACGGCAATTTAAGCACACATTCAGAGTCTTTTCAAAACCTGCAGTTTTAGATATAGTCTTCTCTAATTAATCCAATTTTGATTTCAATTTCTCAGACAAAATAATTGTTGATCCCATATGCTCTACTCTGTCAATAGCTTCCAGTTTCACAATCTCTTGGTTTTCTAAATTCAACATTTTGTTGTTGAAGATGGCACATTCTGCAAGAGTTGGCATCAAACATATTCCAGATTTCTTCTCAGTAATTTTCTGAAAAATATTCTCAGGCACAACGTCTTGTTCTGGATACAAATTTGACAGTAATCGTGCATGTAAAGCTTCTTTAACATGCTCGGTCACTTTTCCGATTCTAACATCTTGTAGAATATTCTTGTAATCTTCATCCTTCGCCTGACGCATATTTTCATGCAGTTCAGCATAATTGAAGTTTAACCATATATTGACGTTGCCAATGCTCCCTAGGCACTTCCTGGTATCTTCATGCGTGAGCATTTTGAACACAGGTTGTCCTTTCACTGGTGTCAGCTGCAGAAGATCACCGAAAACAATGATGTGTTTGCCACCAAATAACACATCATACTCTGTTTTGAGAACTTCTTGCATTCTCAAATGCACAAAGGCAAGCATAACATTGGAAACCATGCTTACTTCGTCAATGATAATAAGTTTCATTTTCCTCAAGACTCTTAAAACTTCACAACAAGCATCTCCAGATAACTTGTGGTATTGTAATTTGTTATCATGCTCCACTGGCAGCATCAGTAGACGATGCAAAGTAATACCTTTAACGTTATGTGCTGCCAGTCCAGTTGGAGCGGTGACAACACAAGACAGCGATGACTCAGTCCTTTTCTGCAAATAACATGAAATTGCTTTAATGAGGAAACTTTTTCCAGTTTCCGCTTCTCCACTCACGTACAGTCGGACAGGCTTCAACAACGTACATGAGCACTCTTTCTTCTCATGACTTAATCCATGATCAATTTGGTTGGTAACTTCTTCATATATTTTCCTCTGCTCAACGTTGAGTTGTCTTTCCAAGTCTTCTAAGTTAACCGCATCTTCCTGAGCATGTGCCATGGCTCTTTCCACTTCAATCATGGCAGTGGCAGCTTCATTTTCGATAACTGGTCCTCCTAGTGGATCCTGACTTAATGAAACAGAACTCTGACTGTCCTGAGAACTGTCTCTAGCAATCTCGGCTGCAATCGTTGCTTCCTGCTCGATTTCCGCATTCAACATTTCCAGATATTTGGGAAAAACAGGACATTCTATAGTCTCCTTGGCGGCATTGAAAGAGTCTTCGTAACAGAGGAAATCTCCAAGCAGTTCCTCTTCTGTACGCCAAGGCTTAAAAGTTGCAAAAGAGCAAAATAGAAAAACTCTTTTCTTTCAGGAGATTCGCCACTCAATTTCCGATGGTTTACCAATTGGCATTTTCTTTGCTTGACCAGACATCCCTCACTTCCAATTACAGCATACACTCCTTTATCAATATCTTCTTTGATGTTCCTCTTGAATATGTAATTTTGTAGAACCTCATACAGACAAACATTCTCGAGGTGACTGCTTCTATTTGGATAATATGTATCCAACATGTTGGTCTTCAAAATATCGGTACTGTTTGGCTCCTTTTCCGCCAAATACTCAATTTCCCGCACAGGTTTCAGAACTCGATTACGCGTTGCAGCAAGGCCAAGACTCGGCCAAACGATACTCCTGGATTTGGCATAGAGACTTGCTGAAGACAACCGGTCAGAACATTCGTAAGCTCCGATTTCTCGATGTGACAACATCTTCAGACTGAAACTGTACAACTTCTTACTGAGGCTCTTTTCATGGGAAATGTCCTCCCACATATCCTTCAATTCTGTCTTTTCTTTTTTGGTGATGTAAGATGTCACATACCGAGCCACAGCCATACAGTTATCAGCCACAAACTGTATATCCATGTTAGCATTCCACATGGACAAAATCACTGGGTTGTAGTCGTTGATGTACTTGGACTCTTCGTTCCTTTTCAAATTGTATGTGTTTTTAGGTGATTTCTTCATCACATTATGTCGCAGCGAAGACATCAAACTGTTCACTCTTCCTTTAGAAATCACCGGTCGTGGAAAGGCGAAACGACATTTGGTGTAGAACTTGTCCTTGTTTCTGAATTTACGACGACAGTACTTTCCACAACGATGGCTTTGGAAGCGTAAAACTTGTTCTCTTAGGCTTTTGTCTTCCTTTGCGTTTGGAACAGCACATGTAGAATACTGTTCTATGAAACTCATCACTAAGTCATCTGGATCTGTTCCAAATTTAGGTGCATCCTTGATCCACAGCAGCATATGTATATGAGGAGCACCTCTTGCTTGGTACTCCTTTCTCCAGAAGAAATCCAACACCTCTCCAAGAGGTGGATTTTTCTTGTTCATGATGAAAGACATCATAGCTTCAAATCTATGATTGAAGTACCTGCATACATTCACTGGATCCAAAGAGCACAGTTCTCCGGGTGTCTTGAATTCGATATTTTCAATGTTTCCATTTGCCTCTCGTAGAAATTCAAGTAAGTCTTCCCAGCCATACTCGGCACAGCTGAGAGTGAGGAACCATGTGGGAGTTCCTAAGTTACTCAGCATACATTTTAAATCACCATGACGATGGTACCAGTACTCATTAGTACCACGCTGACACGCCATGAGATTAATCAGGTGAGAATCCAAAATACTGTCTTGCACATTGACTTTATCCATAAAGTCACTTGCCGAGATGTTTTGCATCTGTACACCACTTTTCAAGATGTGGTTCACTGCATATGACAGTCCAGACAGATCGCTTTCAAACAGTAGATGAAACAAATAGGGAATGCATTGACGAAACCTAGGATCTTCTGCATACAATCGTAAAGTCCGGTATTCAGAAGCAGGAATTTGATCAGGTCGCTCATCATATCTTCCTCCTTGACCTGTTGGAAATAGCTGTGGGAAACACCGAGCTTCCAAACTTTCCTCCCAAACACTAATGGGACTTCCTTTGGCTTGTTTCATTTCAAACAACTCAATAGCATTCCCCATGACTTCCTTTGAATGCAAAGGATGAACACTATAATGTTCATATATTTCTTCATTTTTAGAGGGTTCTACTTTCTCAATTTGACCAGCACACAAATCGCTATCCTCTTCTTCACTTACTTCCTCTTCTGCAACATATACATTCCTGTAGTACTTATTGTTGTTCTTCAAATACAATGTTGCCTTTTTGACTTTCCTAACATCCACTAAATCTTGCCAGATTTTCTTACTCTTTGTCGGAACCCCATTAACTAAGATAACCAGAGGTTCCTCTTCCACTTTCTCTACTCCAATTGTATTAATGTTTTTCTTCAAATCTAGAGGCAAATAAACAACTCTTCCCTTTAATCCTCTCTGTAAATCTGATGGAGGCAATTTCCCTGTCTTTGGCTCCATTCTTACAATAGCCTGAAAGGGATGAATACTTTGAATCAAAATAGATTCATAAGTATTTAAATCCTTCAATTCAGAAGGAATCTCAACAAATTCCAGATTATTATGAACCGCTCTAGCAGGCATCCGGTTTTGATTTAATTTGTTACAACAATAAGTACACACACGTTGATCCAATCCCAAATCAAAACAATTTTCTACCATCAAGTATGTTGCAAAATCCTTCCATTCACTATTATTTTCCCTTTCACTTTTCGCATATAAATCCACTAACTTAGTCTGATTCTTATAATAAGTGCGTCGACAACACACACAAGTGAAATTAGGCCTCTCACTTGATTTCACCTGAAACGTGGCAATTTCCTTCTGAAAATTATCTGTACTGGAAACCTGTACACTATCTTCCACATTACCCTCTTCTTCTGGGTCAATTTCTACATTCTCCTCTTTACTTGCAAAGTAACAAAACTCAATTTCTTCACAAATATTCTTCACATCTACTTCAGAACCATGCAAAAGAGCAGTGCATAATTGTTTAAGCATAATTGCTGGACTCTTAGCATAATACAACATTCTAACTAATTTCCTCACTTTATTATGATGCACTGCTAGCATCCTGAAATGATGAAAAACACTCTGGCATAATCTCCTGGAAAGACAAGCCAGTGAATGACCATGCAAACCTGTCACTTCTCTCACTCTGCAAGGATCTAATTCTTGCAACAACATCATTTTCTGCTTCAAACTTTTCTTATTAAATGTCCGTACAAAATCACAAAGCAAAGTGATGGAATCCTGTCGCACACTGCAAATACTACTACACTTCCAGGTGTACACAGGTCCCTTAGGACGTCTTCCTAAAACCTCATTACCTAACACCTCTTCTGCCTCTGTTGTCACAAGTTTTTCTTTTTCAACCACACATCCATCTTTCACCTCATATGCTCGACCACTGGTGTCAACTGCATGCACCAAATCATTATCCTGAAAGTAACTCTCCTCATTAAAAAATGCCTCAGAACTTGAACTATGCATCCATTCTCCTGAAAAAACGTCACAAAAATTACTACGATTAACTGTTCTCTTCCATCTACTATTTATTTTGAAATCATAAATTAACTTGTTTAGTTTCCTAATTCTATTGATTATCAAAATAAATAACTTTCGCTTAATTTCCAATGCCTGATCAATAATTTTCTCAACTTTTTTTTTCTCTTATAAAAAGCCACTTTCTGTTGACCTTTCTTAATATTTTTTAACAAATTACCAATTATCCTGTTGCGGAACATTCGTCTACGAATGTCCCTAAACTGACTTTTCCTTCTACTACCATGCACAGAGTTATCTCCTGCTCTACCAGTAACATTTTTGATTGGCCTTTCCTTTCCGTTTAAATTGGCTCTCTTTTTCTGGACTAAAACTTGTTCTGTAGTTATACTTTTGTTTCTACAAATGTTTCTAAGGAATGATTTCGTTCTCTTACCCGGAGCTTTCTTGGTGACTTGACGAGATTTTATTGTAGAGGACTGCTGCAACCATTTATTAATCTGCTGTCTTTGACGTTTTGTAGCCTTTCGGATTCTATCCTTAGACGGCATTCTCTAATTTCGAAATGATCTGCAGTTGAATCTGTGGTAAAATATAATAAAAAATGTTATTAACCACTATTACCAAACAGTAAATCAATAACAGTAGTCAAAAAATTAACATACTAGTTGTCAATATACATACAATAATTTTTACTGCATTATGAAATTTAAAACTCACAAATAGTTGCAAAGAAATAGAATGCTTCTACATTTCACCTGTGCTCTTTTATATGTGAATCTGAACTAATTTTATTAGTATATTTTACTATTTGATTAAAGACACTTCACACAATTTGTTTTTGAAGTTTTATTTAATTTTAAATAAAACGGTTTACATGGTTACTTTTCATTTCGAGTAACTTAAATTTATTTTTAAAAGTCTTTATAGGTTAATAGGCTCGAGCAGGTCAGATGCCCACCCTATGTCATACAATTCTGACAAATCAGCATCCTCATCAACTACTTCATCATCCACAGGATATAAATCATCCAAGGGATCTACTTCCACTGACGTTTCAATGACAAGTTCGATGATAAGATCGAGATCAACAGATTGCTCATTATCACTCATGGTTGATGTTCTCGTTATCTTTAAAGAAAGAGAACAACAATGAGATGTTGCAGAGTAAGAGACAAATCTCAGAGACTATAATAGTAAAATTGTTTAACAAGAGTAACATTTTGCAGATATTATTTAACCATGTCCAGCGATGCTGAGGAGGTGAGGCCTATATCCAACTTTTCAGTGAACAGGACTCATCTCTTCTTAACCTTGGATAACCTCACCAACACTGTGTCCCCTGCTAATACTTAAATGTAAAGGAGCAGATTTATGTTAACTGGCGCATCCCCAGGGATGCACCAGTTAACGTGCGCCACTGCTCTGCCACCCATGGTGTGCCGCATTTACAATGCAGAGCACCATTGAGCAAAAGCAGCACAGATGCATCACGCATCTGTTCCACAAAAACGGCGCATTGCAGGAATCACGTCATAAACGCGACATATCTACTGCAATGCACAGGGGCAAGCCACACATTGCATGGTGCATCTCTCCTTATGCCTGTTTCAAACAGGCGTTAGGATTTGATTCAGCAATGCCATAAAGGTGACTCAGTGAAATCTTCTTAATTTTACTGTGTTAGTTTTACAGGGCTTTCATGCAAATGACTGCCCACCCTGCAACAAAACGCCCACATGAAACCTGACGCACGTTTCATGTGGGGCAGGACTTTACAGCATGACACATCTTCCTTGATGCTTCAAGTTGTAAAGATGTCACAACATAGCGCATATTTTGCTCCGCCGCTGCATCACAAAAGTTTGAGGTGAGGTCTACTCAGGGTTGCTGATGAAATTTAGGCTTCTTGAAGAATATAGAGGATATAATACATGTGCAGGCCTACCAATGAAGTGAGCCTATCTTGCAACACGGTACATCTTGTAACTCACTGCTGCATTATAAAAGTGACGGAACAGCAGCACAAAAGAGGCGCACGGCCATCATAAATCTGCCCCTAACACTTTAAATGATTGATTCAGGATGACGATAAGGTGTGGACTATCTAGAGGTTTGTTTGAGGTGAGGCCTACTCAGGGTTGCAGATGAAATTTAGGCTTGTTGAAGAGTACAGAGGAGATAATACATGTGCAGGCCTACCAATGAAGTGAATCATGTCCACTGCACTCTTGAACAAAGGCCAGACCTCCTCTATCTCCCTGAACACGCCTAAACCACATCTGCACAATGTGATTCGTAATGTTAGGAAACACAGGTGATATAATTGAAAAACAATTATATACCTACATTCATGGGGAAGTGACTTAAAATGCCCTAACACACATGAAAGCTTTTTTTTAAGGCCCTTGCACTTTTTTTTCCATCACTTTTAACATGGCTATGTAACTCAAAGAATCAAAATCTAAATTAGCCAAGCACACATGGGGGCGTATTTACAAGGACCTTGCACCACGGGGAAATGTCTAAAATTAAAATGGGAAAAATAACATCAAAGGAACTCAAAGGCCTTGGAAATATGCCCCAAGCAACCTATCAACCTCTAGCAGTACATATCAAGAAACCTAATTGATTTCAAAAAACGTTTTTAAACCTATCATGTAAAACAATTATATACCTACATTCATGGGGACGTGACTTAAAATGCCCTAACACACAAGAAAGCGTTTTTTTAAGGCCCTTGCACCTTTTTTTCCATCACTTTTAACATGGCTATGTAACTCAAACAATCGAAATCTAAATTTGCCAAGCACACATGGGGGCGTATTTACAAGGACCTTGCACCACGGGGAAATGTCTAAAATTAAAATGGGAAAAATAACATCAAAGGGACTCAAAGACCTTGGAAATATGCCCCAAGCAACCTATCAAACTCTAGCAGTACATATCAAGAAACCTAATTGATTTAAAAAAACGTTTTTAAACCTATCATGTAAAACAATTATATACCTACATTCATGGGGACGTGACTTAAAATGCCCTAACACACAAGAAAGCGTTTTTTAAGGCCCTTGCACCTTTTTTTCCATCACTTTTAACATGGCTATGTAACTCAAACAATCAAAATCTAAATTTGCCAAGCACACATGGGGGCGTATTTACAAGGACCTTGCACCACGGGGAAATGTCTAAAATTAAAATGGGAAAAATAACATCAAAGGGACTCAAAGACCTTGTAAATATACCCCAAGCAACCTATCAAACTCTAGCAGTACATATCAAGAAACCTAATTGATTTCAAAAAACGTTTCTAAACACATCAAGTAAATCACTTATTTACCCACATTCATGGGGAAGTGACTTAAAATGCCCTAACACACATGAAAGCGTATTTTTAAGGCCCTTCCACCACTTTTGCGTCACTTTTAACATGGCTATGAAACTCAAAGAAACTAAATCTATTTGTAAAACACTTGACACAAAGCAACATTTTAAATACACAACTTTCTTATTAATTTTCTCCCTAAAGCATACTATTCTCTATTTAAATTAAATGAATCTTTTCTCACCTTAGCAAATACTTTTTGAGTTTGAAAACAGTCTCAGACACACACCGATTTTTCTTCAGCAGAACACAGGGTATGCACTCCAGAGGCTGCAACCAACAATGGCACTGAAATGCTGTAATTCATCACACATATCTCTAATGCCACCCAATCAAAACTCTTCCCTCACTTTTTTCAAATCAACACCCTTCCCCCCTCTGCCCTTTCTGCCTTTTTTGCATAGCAACCACCTCCTGAAAGACCTCTGATGTTTGCAAGTTCACACAACAATGTTTCAATTGAACTCTGAACTCTCAGTGCACCTGCGTATCCAGTGCAATCTTTCATAAAATGATTTTTTCTTCACCATTCAAATTACATCTTTAAAGAACTCATCCATGCACCCTAACTTTCTGTTTTCAGCAATCAAAATCCACCAATCACTGCTACTGAATCATTAGCACAGAAACTCCACAGTTTTGTTCATTACAAACTGTTTGAACTGCCATTTCATTACCACACTTCATCTGACTGCAGCAGAACCTCCTCTCACCATGTTTTCTGTCTCGATTGTTGGACATAGTTACATTCACTGGGCTCAAAGGTATGCTGATAACAGAAATTTACCTAACCTCAATTTGCAAAACGTGGAAATCAAGTGGATTGGCCACAGAGGATTAAGATGTCACCAATTGATACCATTGGTGAAAACCTTTTTGCATTTGCCAAAACCTAACCTGTTAATTGTGCACTGTGGAGGAAATGACTTGGGCACTTTGACTGGGGTAGGTCTGGAAATGCTTTTAAAGGACACCTTTGAGCAATTTATGGCACTTTTTCCTCAAACTGCCTTGGTATATTCCAATATATGCCAAAGACAGAAATGGAAGTGGTCCAACGATTTTTGTCCACAAATTGAGAAATCGAGGAAGCATGTAAATAAGTCTGTTTCAGCTTACATGAGAGACCATGGAATGGGCTGCATCTACAACAATAACTTGCGTTACTACATGCAAGATATCTACAGAGGAGATGGAGTTCACTTCTCAGATGAGGGGAACAGACTTTTCATCCTGAATTTAAGACTATGTATTGGTACCTACTTATAAGTACCTAAATGTACCACATACCCAAAAGCTCTTCTCAGAGCTACCCTAACTATTATCGCTATAAACAAATTTTAAATGTACCTTTTTTTACAAATTTTCACAATTTACGCTTTCCGGAGCGCTACCCGGTACGCGCACCGGACGCAAACCGCGCGAAAATTTGAAAAACAATGGGTTTTTTGCGCACATATGGGCCTCCTCAGCCACCCTCAGAAAACCTAGGGGGTCAGGATACGTCTACCGTGCCCCCTTCTACCCATTCTGAACATTATTTGCCCTCCATCTTGTATCTCAATTCTACCGAAACACAAAATGGAGGACTCCCGTAACGCTGCCGATTCGCGTACCGGGGAGCGCACTAGGAAGCGCCCGCTCAAAAAAGGTGGGAAAGTAATTTACAGAAAAACGACTGGAGACACTTTCACCACATATAGATTAGCTCATACTACATACCAATCCCTACCATTTTCACAAATTTGGTTGGAATTCCATTTAGCCATTTAGCCTGTAGACCTCTCTAAATACCCTGAGGTAAATTACTTCACAAAACACATCTGAAGTGTTGGAATTGACAACCAATTAAAATGTTACTTTCATTTTCTTTTTTTTTACCTGACATTTGATTGGTTATGTACCTGAATATATATAAAGAAAGAGAGGGAAACACAGCCATTTTCACTACTACTTCCTGAAGTACATTTCAAGAGCATTTTCACCCTCTGTAAAGTAAATTGATAATTTGTAAGGGGCACTTTAAATTAATTTGTAAAAACGTTTTTTGATAATTATTTACTGTCCCCCTGCTATAGTTATAGATACAGATAGGTTTCCTCCGTTATATTTATTGATTGACTTAGCTTCTCTGCTATAATTATGAATTTACTTACACTTCTTCACAGGCACTTTTTTATATTTCTACTTGCTGCCTGTTACCATACACTACCCAAAGTTAACTTCACTGTTAAAAAAACAGAACTACCTGTCTGAACTTAAACCCAACAGTGCCCTAACTCTTCTGATATAATTATTTTTTATGCAATTTACAGCAAAAAAATGGAAGGGGAGCACGAAAATATCAATGTTTCCTTCGACATTACATCTGAGGAGATTTTAAATGAAGAATTTTTAGATGAAGATTTTATGGATCAGTCTTTGGATGAACAATTTATTGAATGCTTACAAGACATAGAAACATGCATGTTTGAGGAGATTCCAGATGATGTAATGCTGCAAGTTTTATTGAACTATGAAAATTCTGACCAATACATTTTTATTTAATAATTAAAAATTGTTTGAGACATTATTCATTTTTATATCTAATTCATGAAGTACAACCAAAATAAATAAATAAATTAAAAAAAAACAACAAAAAAACCAACAAAACGAACAATCAATAAACATACAATATTTGAAAAGTCTATCATTCTTTTTTCCTCATAGTACGCTCCCCGGACCGATTTCCGGTGCGCGTACCGGGCGCACCCCACGCAAAAAAACTATTTTTTTTTTTTGCCCTGCGGGGCCCTTTTAAAGCCTCCACATCAAACCTAGGGGGTCAGGGAGGATCTACTATTCCCCCTTATGGTCATTTCCCCCTTTGTTTTGGCCTCCTTTTGTCTCTCGATCCTACCGAGAGACAAGATGGCGGCCGCTCCGGACTGTTTAGAATGTTGACAGACACCGGAGAGCCAATCAGCTTCTCTTCGCGAAGTTCCGTTACGCGTCAAGTACGCGAACCGGAGCGCTACCCAGAGCGCTGTTACAGATATATATATTTTTTTAAATGTTAATTTTTCAAAATCCACTGGAGCACATATATTGAGACCTAGCAAAGGCACATCGGGCTACCAGTCCCTACAATTTTGCCAAGTTTCGTGAAAATCCATTCAGCCGTTCGGGCTAAAAGTGAGGCCAACCGCCCTATGGAAATTAACATGGGAAAAACGCGTTTTGGGACCCCGCTTTTTTCTCGGCCCCCCCTTGACGAACCCCCCCAAATTCTCAGGGGCTTCTCAGAAACAAAATGTTCCATTTTCCTGAAAATTTCAGTCAATTCAGTCCACAAACGCCAAAGTTATTAGACATAGAATTTTCAAAAATCCCATAGAGAAAAAATCCTAACTATATATACCTACTGGAGACCGCCAGTAGGTAATATATATATATATATATATATATATATATATATATATATATATATATATATATATATATATATATATATATATATATATATATATATATATATATATATGAAGGCTCCAAAAAAGCACCAACAACGAGTCACTCAAACAGCGGGTGCCGTTTTTCGCCGTGGTGCCCCGCGACGTTTAACAGTTGCTCAATGTTCCCAATTGATCCCAGCCGGGTTGGAAAAAATACAGCACTCTCGGGGTTCCAGTACTCAGCAATGAGGATTTATTATCCAAACAAACGCGTTTCGGGAGAAACTCCCTTCGTCAGTGTTTACATGCGAACGCGCGAAGCGGCACCTTTTTTATTACATCATCTTTGGTGGCAGACATAAAAATAGGACTACTGTGAGCGTTGCTGCACCAGCGCCATCTTAAAGTGTGTTTTATGTCGCATCTAACAGTGTGAATGCTGAATACATTTCCCATCACATTATCATTTATAATCATACCGTATATCGGTCAAATTACATTTTATCATATTGATGAATGCTCACATATGTGTGGGAAACACGGACCTGGTGCTTCTGGGACACAAAGTTTTTAAATAGGAAAATACCTGTAATTCAAGCACAATAATTGTACATTTCAACATTAAAACCAAGAGGTCACCTTGTTGTAATCTTGCCTCCCAACATATTACCACTGTTGTTACTAAGTCAAAGCACCTATTTGGACAACTCCAAACCCTCTAATCAAATACAATGGCTCTATAGTCTATTACTCAGAATCAGTTAGCCACAACACTAAGGTCCTAAATTACATTTTTAAGAAAACAGACAAAATTCAGCCCAAATGAGATGATAATTCTTCCCCCATATTAAGGCCCCCCGGGGCCTTGGTCTCTAAATCAATAATATATCGGGATTCCAGCCTCCTGAGCATCAGTAGCTTGTTACCTCCTCGTGGATTATCAGATACACAGTCCACACAGAAAAACCTCAACAGGTCCCTGTTGCTGTTGTGCTTTATGGCAAAATGCCTGGCGACAGGATAAGAGAAATCTCTATTTGCGATCGCCCGCCTACCCAGAGTTCTCTCCTTCTTTTTTGCATAATTTATGCGTCACTCTATGCCTGAAAGGGTTTTGTTTTGATATATATATATATATATATATATATATATATATATATATATATATATATATATATATATATATATATATGTATATATATATATATATTACTCTCAGAGCTGGTTGCAGAAGCGGCCTGACTTTGTCTGTAGGCGATTATTATCTGAAATTGAGGGGTATTATGTTGCTCCTCGAGTGGAGAGCGATCACAATCCTCAAATCATATCATTATCTCTAACATCAGAATACCAACCAACGATGAGAAACCTCGACCAATTGCTGACCGCATTTAATCTAGAGGAATGATATGGCATGCAGGTAACCAATCTGAGAATTTGATCTTTGCGGAGACAAAAAAAGATCTGGCTCTAAGAGACCTCCAATCAGGAAAACCTATGGTGGTAATTTGGCCCTCTCTATACTCTTCAATAACAGACCTCTTCCCCCCCAAAACAACTGCCGGGTGCAATTTAATTAGGCCAAAACACAAGAGGAACTTGCATAAACTGTACCTTTAAAAGAAGGGCCTCAATAGAGCAACGAGGTTAATATATATATGATCAAATTGTGGCCATAAAATACAATTATTAGCAAACCTAAGAAACACATAAGAGAATGAGGTTTAGATGGTAAAAGGGGCTAATAGTTTGTTGTGCCTACCTAGAGAAAGGGGGGCCTGGGGGCTCCCCAATTTTTAATTATAACACTTAGTGGCAGCTCTTCAGTATTATGGTCCTTTATTTAACAACAAGGATAGGGATGGAGATGCACCAGGGTATGTCCATTACATTTTCAAGCTTCTGATCAGGGCAACTGCTAATGGCTGTTTGCTGAAATCTTTTGAGCCGAGTTACTTTAAAAGTAACTCGTTTTAAGTCCCTGATCACTTCCTTTCGGAACTGGTCATGTGTACGGAAGAAATTGGGGGTGGCTAGATACAGTAGGTACATTACTCTGCTCAGGAATGAACAGCTCTCTAGAATCTTTCAGGATGACTGTTTAGCTAAGTGGGAAAGAGGGAGTTTTGGCAGGATTGGGGATCTCCTGGCCTGGGGATCATATCACATCCTTTGAAGTGGTCAGGGGTAGATCCAACATTGGTCTTCGGGATTTCTTTAAATATTTACAGCTGAGGGATTTTCTTTTGAGGAAGGTGGATGGAGTTTGCAGGCTTTAAACAGATTCTCCTAATGGAAATATTGACAAATGGTACAAGTCCATCCATCTGGCAATTATATGATGGTTTGCTAGAGGTAGTGCTGGATGACCTGGACAAGCAAAAAGTGAAGTGGCAGGGGAGGCTTGAGATGTCGGACTCTGGCCCTCTGAAATCGCTTGAGCTGGGGGGGGGGGGCAATTTTGTGTTCAACAAATGTACAAGTACAGCGTTATAAAACACTTTTTGATCTATACATAACACCAGCAAAATTTGCCAAATGGGGTCAGGATGTTGGGACCTGTTGTTTTAGATGCCAGGCATCCAGTGCGGATTTGGTCCGCATATTTTCCACCTGCCCTAACTTAGAATCAGTGGGCCAGGGAATTGCAGGTTTTTTGGGCAATGTACTAAAAGCTAACATTTCCCTGTCACCTCAGTTTATGGTTTTAAGGACAGGTGAACCAGATAATGTGTCTGGGGAAGGTATGCGTTTTAGTTCTACGGCAGTTATTAGGTTATGTGCAGCTTCAGCATGGCTTGACCCACTGCCCCTGTCCTTTCAACAATGGAAGAGGTGTTTTTGCAAATGTATAACTTAGAGACAGCACTTTATGAAAATAAAGGTAAAAGGAGAAGAGATATAGGGAAAAAGGTCTGGGGGCATTTGTGACCAGGGTATCCTTGTTTAAATAAGCTGCCACGGGTGGTTTTTTCATTTATTTTTTATTATAACTCTCGGAGTGAATGAATTTGTGTATGTCCTTTTCTACTTGATCTCGTTCTTTTAAATATCTGTATTTATGGATAATGGTTGCAATTTGCCTTTTGTAATGTATCTATACAACCTGCTGCTGTAATTTTTACCTCATCAATTAAAAAAAAACGGTGCCCATAAAATGCAATTATTGGCAAACCTGAGAAAAACATATAAGAATGAGGTTTGGAAGGCAAAAGGGGCCTAACATGAGGAAACCTGGATAAAGCTGCATTACCCCAGTAAAACTCACTACACAAATGTTTTGGGGAACAATTAATGAGCTAGAGCATGGTATTAAGCGACCAAACAGCAAGGACATCTCAGAATTAAGGGGCAGATTAGGATCGCGGTTTTTCCGCATCCTCCGGGCCGGCGGAAGCCACGGCCGGCCCGGAGGATGCGGGAAAACCGCTGGGGAGGCAGAAAAGACCCACCGCCAAATTAGGATGGCGGTGGGTCTCAAAATCGGTCTGCAGCTTTTCCGCTGTGGTCGCCTTCCGACCGCGGCGGAAAAGCTCTAACATGGCTGACGGTGTCTATCAGACACCGCCAGCCATATTAGGATGGCGAAAAACAGATGCCTTTCCGCGGCGGATTCTCCGCCGTGGAAAGGCATACGGTGAATTCTTTGGGGGGCCGTTGCGGGCCCCCAGGGTGAGTGGGGGGGTGGGGGGTGCACATAGGGGGTACCTATGGTATCCCCCTGCATTTGCGTTCACGAAGCGGCAGGCACCGCGCGGTGCCTGCCGCTTTGTGCATGCAAATGCTAAGCATGCATATTTAACCTTGCGGCGGGTGCTGCTTCAAGCAGGATCCGCCGCAATGTTAAATATTGAGGATGTGACCGCCAGGCTGGCGGTTGCATCCTAATTGCACTGGAGGGACCACCGCTGCCCCTGCGGACGGTCCCTCCTCCTCTAGGGTGGCAGAGGACGCAGTTCCGTCCGCCATCCTAATGAGCCCCTAAGTTGGAATTCTTACCTCTCCAAAGCGTATGAGTACTCATAAGCAATGATCGAGCAAAACAACACTCTACAAAAATGACAGTTTCTAGAGGGGATAAGAACAATGAAAAACACCATGAAAAAAATCCATAATTAATACCAACTCCTATTAGACTATATGCAAGAGGGGGAGACCATAAAAATGATAAGCAGGTTCAGGTCAAATGGTGCTCCTGGCCCCAATGTAATCCTCGATGTGGTGTTTAAAACTAAACCAGACTTGTGGGCAAGAATTCTTACACTACTGCTTAAGATCCAAGCAATCCCGGATTCCTGGCAGGGGAGCATTATCCAACCCATCTATAAGAGTGGTCCCTCTGACAATCCTGCTAATTATAGACTCATCTTTAACTGATGTGGAGAGAAAAATCTTTGCATCTTGTTTGCTTAAGGATTTGGAAGAATGCGTTGACTCACAAAAAAAATACAGATTTTTCAAACAGGATTCAGAAGAGGTCAGTCAACAATTACAAACTTAACATCCCTTACGGTGTTAGCAGAGAAAGCTAAACAAAGAAAACAAAGGCTTTATATTTGTTCTGTAGACATGAAAGCTGCCTTTGACTTAGTTCCCCACAAAATACTTTAGAAAAAGTAGACAACTTGGGGTATACCAAAAAAACTACTGGACACATATGTTTTATTAGACTCAAATACTTTGGTTCAAGTGAAAATAGGTGATGGCCTCTGCACTACTCACTGTATTAATACTTTAATCTGCTTGAAGCAAGGTTGCATTTTAGCTCCTTGTCTTTTTAATCTTTTTATGGTGGACTTACCCTTTATTTACAGATGGCCACTCACCAAATCTTTCTGCATTAAATATAAACTACTTGCAGTATGCTGACGATACTGTATTGTTTAGACATACCTCAATAAACCTACATGGGCTAATAGGTTCTATTAACAATTACATTTTAGCAAATGGCTTTTTAATGACTATTTAAAAAACTAAATTATGTTGATAGGGTCTATTATACCCAGAAGACATGTATGGAAAACAAATGGCCTAGCGATTGAAACAGTAAAATACTCACATCGTCACATTTGACGATACAGAATCAATTCAATTCAACAAAGCTTTATTTGATTTCTTTCAAGATAATAATAAAAACACATGATATCACACATCATTATAGTCAATACAGCATAAGAACATTTTTAAGAAATACAACAAAAATTTGAGCTGGCTTCCTATATAATTGAACGAGAAGTTAGGTATTATAAAAATTCATATTAAAATGTTTTTTCTACATTTGATTACATAAAAAAAAAACAGATGAAGACTTTATAAAATGTTTGTTCTCTAAAAATTGCAGCCTAAAAATTCAGGGGACAATGTCTAAGGCCAAGTAACTTTAAGATCGGTAAAATCCACCTTTTTCTTTCTACAGAATAAAATGTACAAAATAAAACGACATGTAGAGTTGGAAACACAATAAACAAAGAAGGAGTGCTCCAAATTCAAAAAAGATTTTTCAGTCCAATGCTGTAGTCCCAAAGTTCTTTATTTCCTGATTAATCCAATTTTTTCAGTTTTTTTCTTTTTGATCAACAGAACAAAATATCCAATTCTTGAGATGACAATCATATACTATAACAGCCTACGCGTTTCGTCCTAGACGGACATCATCAGGGCTGCAAAAATAATAGAAGGAAAATGTTTTTTACAATCATATCATCTTATCATCCTATTTGTCATCTAAATCATATCATCTTATTTGTCACTTAAATACATCGTACAAAGTAAAATTTACACATATTACATTTAAATCACTAAAGTTTCATGACCTTAATTGTCCCTGCCTATATACCATTCTGAGTTCCTTGTTATATGATCCTGTAGAAGCTTCAGTATTTACAAATCTACAGATCCACCAATGACCATTGATTAGAGCCCACTGTTCAGTTGCACCCATCATAGAAAGTTATATTTAAAAAGACCAATACCTCCAATTTCATCAAGATCCTGTCATCCAAGTTCTGCACATCAGTTTTCTATCACATCTATTGTTCTCTCTCTTCTCTATTGTCTTTATTGTTCAATCACTTTGGCCTGAGTGAGGGAAATATATAAATACGTGTCATAACATCCCTATTTTTATATGTCAAAAAACCTCAATTATTGTACCATTTTCCAATTGTCCTGGATCCTAATGCTCACCATTCATTGGCTATAGTCAAATCTCAGCAAAGTATATCCAGTTCCAGGTACTTTTGGATGACAGTTGGGTTCCCAACTTACCCAAATTCTAAATAGAATTTAAAAAAAATTAATAATAGGAATTATCCTTCTTTCCAATCATGTCCTACAATTAATACCCCATTCTGGTCATTACTACTCTATTTACAGAGGTCACAACATGTCAATTTCATTACCATGTTTCTGATTGAGTTTTGATACTATTTTGTGAATTCTGTTCCATTGTCCTCAACACCCCTACTATTGTCCTAATCTCTATTCTATATTATCTACAACAAATATCCAAACATTTAGGCTTAATTCAACCCAATACTAACCGCTGTCCTCTCTTTACAGACTTGTTTCCCAGTTCTCAGTAATTCTCTATTTATTCCAAACCGCAACAGTAATCTGTGAATAAAGTAAAAGACGGAAACCAAAACCTTAACATCCACTCCTTAAAGCACATAGCCTATCTACTATCACACCTCTTGATTCCTAACAGATTCAGTGTCAAACTCTCACCTTTAAAGAGTACCGGAAAGCCGATTCTCCTCCTCCATCCAAAGCGACACGCCTGATCGTGATACATCGGCCATGTACTGCAGTCATGTTACCACCGACTATAAATACTCTCACTAATTTACTAACAACCTCGTTTCAGCTGTTGAATTTTCTGTCGTAGCTCCCTCTCTGGTCAGCTACTCCCATTCACCAATCACACGCACACGTGTAATCGAACCAATAGCCTTATTCCATCGTAATGCTCACAAGCTGTTCTCTGCCTGGTCCGCTAGTTAAACCCCCTAGGTTCCCGTACGGAACCAGAAATGCTTATATACTATATTCAACACGTGCGGTTTCCACCTAGGTCCGCTACTTCTCTCTTCTGTTAATCGTACAGGGAACCGGAAGGACTATAGATTTCCCGTTATAACTGCAGCATTACGTGAACCAATTATATCGCAGAACACTGTTGCCAATGTTAAAACCATTCGATGTCTACTTGTCAATTTCATCCTTCGTATCTTTCCTAAGCGTAAATGTGATAGGCTGGCTTGCTTAACTGGAAATACTCCATGTTTACATCAACTATTTGTTTATTTTTAACCACTTCCATGCTAATGACAAGGGTAACTCGTCATGGAGTGCCCATTCATTTCAATGGAAATTACATTAGGTTGGGATTTATGCTCTAGCATCCAAGTGGTAGCGATGCATTCATCATTAATGCCGCATCCCTATTACAGTAATCCTAATAGTTCCAGTAACTGACTATATCATTTTATCATACAAATCTCCTCCCCTACTCCTTTTAGCCACTGCACCACTCAAAACGTCAACAGTTTTTTTTATATAAAAGCAAATCTATCAGCTCGTAAGTAGATGTTGAGAAAAATAACCAAGTATTAAGACAGTTATTATGCCTTAACCACCCTAGTATAATACTGAATAAAGAAAACTTCATCAATCCAGCAAACTGAGTAATATATCCTCCTTCACCATAGCCAATTCTGAAAAAGTGAAAATATTATTCAAGTTCTCCCAACTTTCAGACACTCATATCTATCAATTATAGAAAGTAGTGTAGTTCGTTATCAACATTTAAGCCTGCATTAACCGTCCTACATTTACTGATCCACCTTGCTTCCTGCTTTCTGATACTCAATTCCCAGTCTCCACCTCGTCTATCGGACACTATTTTTTGAATACCATGAAACCTGATTTTAGTCTCCATTGCATGATTATCCCTAATGTGTCTATACAATGGTGATTTCTCATCTTTATTCTTAATGCATCTACTGTGTTCTTGAATTCTCAAATTTAGTACCCTTTTCGTCCTTCCAATGTACACTTTATTGCAATCGCAGATAATGGCATAAATGACACCTATGCTATTACAATTTATAAATTCTTTGATCGTATACATTTGTTGATTATTATATGAAAATGTATTTGTCTTATTCAGTCCCACTTCACACATATTACAATCCCCACAAACATAGAAGCCTGCTGGGGGTTGTGGAAAGCAGTTTCCACTCTCAGAAACTAGTGGTTCCCAAAAAAATTTGGAAATCATTTGTTTGATAGTGGGACTCCTTCGATAAACTATCTCTGGTTTATCCCCTATTATGTTTGTCAGACCTGGTACCCCTTTTAGCAAGTCCCAATTCTTTTTCAGAGCTTTGAAAATCTTTTCCTTCTGTGTACAATATGTAGTCACAAAAGCTAACCGATCCTTAGAAACTGTCCTATGTTTCTTAACCAGGGTGGATTCTCTCTTAACATTCATAATGCGTCCTCTAGCTTTATGTAAAGAGGACGCAGCATACCCCCTCAGGTGCAATCGATTTTGTAGTAAATCTAGTTCAGTTTTAAAATCTAAGTCCTTACTGCAATTTCTCCTGATTCGTACCATTTCTCCATACGGGATCCCCGCGTTACTGCTTTTGGATGAGCACTGTCTGCTCTAAGTATAGAATTTGTTGCAGTACTCTTCCTGAACAATTTACTTAATTTCCTATTTCCCTCTACAAAAAGTTCTACATCCAAAAAGTTGATGTTATAACTGCTATGTTCCATGGTCAATTTCACATTAAAATCATTCCTATTCAAGTGATTAAAGTATTTAGCAAGCTTTTCCTGTGTCCCTCTCCAAATCATAAAAATGTCATCTATCAATCGGACCCAAAATAAAATGTGATCCGTCCATATGCCAGCCCCTCGACTCCAGGCATGCTCCCTCTCAAACCAACCCATAAATGGTTGGCGTAAGAGGGAGCAAACCTGGAGCCCATCGCCGTACCCCTTATTTGGTGGTACCAATCCACACCAAACAAGAAAAAGTTATTAGTCAAGATCAATAAGCACATTTTCACCAACATATCAGAATGAGCCCTTAGGCTAGCACTGCGACTACAAAGAAAGTGATGTAAAGCTTGTACCCCTTTCTCATTCTCTATACAAGTATAAAGTCCAACCACATCTAGGGTGACTAGAATAAGTCCTTCTTCCCAGATGACATCTTGTACCTTGTTAATCTGTTGAGAAGCTCTCTTAATCGGATTCGTGCTCAACTTCTCATAACATGAGCTATCTTGTAACTGACGATTTATCTCAAGACAATAATCAGACCTGTTCATAACAACAATGTTGCCTCCTTTGTCAGCGTTTTGTATTACAATGGCCTGATCTGATCTCAATTTACACAGTGCCACCCGTTCTTCCTTGGTCAAATTATCATCTCGAGCCACAACTTTTTTAAGATTATAATCCTCCAATTTATGAAGTTCCTCCATTGTTTTTTGTGTGTATAAATCTATTGCAGCAAACTGTGCACCTTGTGGGGTAAATTTAGATTTAATTCTCAAACCACTTGAGCAACTATAAGCAGTGGAAATATTAAGTGCATCAGCAACATCATCAACTGTGAAATCATCCCCTTCAGTCATTGACATTAATAAATGAACATTCCGTAATTCTGAAGTAGTCATTTCACAACTTTTAATAGAAGAACGTACATTCATTGGTTTGTCAACAGTAGCAAAAAAACTTTTAAGCTTCAGCCTTCTTGTGAATTGAAACAAATTGATCTCTAGATCAGTGAAATTCCACATATTAGACGGACAAAATGATAGTCCCCTTTTTAACACATTTAACTCATCTTTGTTTAAAATTCTATCAGAAAGATTCATAACTTCTAGAGTATCCATGCTAGACTCAACAGTATCATTACATTGTATATCTACTTCTTCGGTCTGTCCTGACTTCTTGTCCCAATTCTCGTACCTCCTGTGCTTCCGCCCTCTGCGGGTGCCCCTTGAGCTTTTCATTTCCCCTTTTTGATCCTTATAACTTCGTCTAAAAAAGAGGAATTTTTAGGCGGTGCCCCACCATCAGCACCCCCTGGTACGGTTTCTTCTACGGATGAAAGGCTGGAGCTACTGTAATTCACTGAGCTCAGATCATTTTGGGCTCCCATTCCCACCAAAGGTTTACTTTTAACTAATTCATCATAACCTTTTGCAAAAGTAAAATTCCTTCCATGATTATAGTCCCTCTCGTCTCGTCTGATTTTACCAATTTTCTTTTCCTTAATCTGAAGTTGATGTCTATTTATGACCTCTTTTATAATAACAACATTTTTTTCAGTGAGCTCTGTAAGATTCATTTCTTTAATTTCCTTTTCCAATTCTGATATTTGTAACTTAAATTTTTCCACTTCTCTGTCCGCGTTCTTAATTAGAATATGCATCATATTAAATGATGAGGCGTATAGATTTTCTTCCCAATCCTTCAATAGATCCTCATCGAGGTCATCGAAGGTGGGAAATATTAAAATCCTGAGTCCTCTTGGGACTCTTTTCTGAACTAAGTAGTTACGTAGTGTCGCAGCATCCCACCATTTACTTAATTCTTCTTTTCTCAGTCTTTCTAGCGTCAACATTTTTTCCCTCAAACTAGTAGATGGTGGATCTTTTTTATTTGCAGAAGTATTTGTATTTTTGCTCTGTTGAAATAACTCAGCTGCCAGTTTTTCTCTGTCATCATCCATAATTCTATTAACAATTATCAAAGTTTAACTCTACCCTAAGCTGTACAACCCTACAAACAATTTCAGAAAAAAGATGGTGGGGGTTTAAGCCTGGTACGCAAAAGGGTGTATTTACTCAGGACGTTCCAACAATTATTATCTCAATTATTGCACTCTACTCCTCTCATGGTTCACCGTCCAAGCCACTCAAAATGATCCAGAAACACAATAAACAAAGGAGTGCTCCAAATTCAAAAAAGATTTTTCAGTCCAATGCTCTAGTCCCAAAGTTCTTTATTTCCTGATTAATCCATTTTTTTCAGTTTTTTTCTTTTTGATCAACAGAACAAAATATCCAATTCTTGAGATGACAATCATATACGATAACAGCCTACGCGTTTCGTCCTAGACGGACATCATCAGGGCTGCAAAAATAATAGAAGGAAAATGTTTTTTACAATCATATCATCTTATCATCTTATTTGTCATCTAAATACATCGTACAAAGTAAAATTTACACATATTACATTTAAATCACTAAAATGTCATGACCTTAATTGTCCCTGCCTATATTCAATTCTGAGTTCCTTGTTATACGATCCTGTACAAGCTTCAGTATTTACAAATCTACAGATCCACCAATGACTATTGATAAGAGCCCACTGTTCAGTTGCACCCATCATAGAAAGTTATATATAAAAGACCAATACCTCCAATCTCATCAAGATCCTGTCATCCAAGTTCTGCACATCAGTTTTCTATCACATTTATTGTTCTCTCTCTTCTCTATTGTCTTTATTGTTCAATCACTTTGGCCTGAGTGAGGGAAATATATAAATACGTGTCTTAACATCCCTATTTTTATATGTCAAAAAACCTCAATTATTGTATCATTTTCCAATTGTCCTGGATCCCAATGCTCACCATTCATTGGCTATATTCAAATCTCAGCGAAGTATATCTAGTTCCAGGTACTTTTGGATGACAGTTGGGTTCCCAACTTACCCAAATTCTAAATAAAATATTTAAAAAACTTAATATTAGGAATTATCCTTCTTTCCAATCATGTCCTACAATTAATACCCCATTCTGGTCATTACCACTCTATTTACAGAGGTCATAACATGTCAATTTCATTACCATCTTTCTGATTGAGTTTTGATACTATTTTGTGAATTCTGTTCCATTGTCCTCAACACCCCTACTATTGTCCTAATAAAGCTCTATTCTATATTATCAACAACAAATATCCAAACATTTCAGCTTAATTTAACCCAATACTAACCGCTGTCCTCTCTTTACAGTCTTGTATCCCAGTTCTGAGTAATTCTCTATTTATTCCAAACCGCAACAGTAATCTGTGAATAAAGTAAAAGACGGAAACCAAAACCTTAACGTCCACTCCTTAAAGCACATAGCTTATCTACTATCACACCTCTTGATTCCTAACAGATTCAGTGTCAAACTCTCACCTTTAAAGAGTACCGGAGAGCCGATTCTCGTCCTCCATCCAAAGCGACACACCTGATCGTGATACATCGGCCGTGTACTGCAGTCATGTTACCACCGACTATAAATACTCTCACTAATTTACCAACAACCTCGTTTCAGCTGTTGAATTTTCTGTCGTTGCTCCCTCTCTGGTCAGCTACTCCCATTCACCAATCACACGCACACGTGTAATCGAACCAATAGCCTTATTCCATCGTAATGCTCGCAAGCTGTTCTCTGCCTGGTCCGCTAGTTAAACCCCTTAGGTTCCCGTACGGAACCGGAAATGCTTATACACTATATTCAACACGTGCGGTTTCCACCTAGGTCCGCTACTTCTCTCTTCTGTTAACCATACAGGGAACCGGAAAGACTATAGATTTCCCGTTATAACGGAAGCATTACGTGTACCAATTATATCGCAGAACACTGTTGCCAATGTTAAAACCATTCGATGTCTACATGTCAATTTCATCCTTCGTATCTTTCCTAAGCGTGAATGTAATAGGCTGGCTTGCTTAACCGGAAATACTCCGTGTTTACATCAACTACTTGTTTATTTTTAACCTACCAAATAGCGATGCATTCATCATTAATGCCGCGTCCCTATTACAGTAATCTTAATAGTTCCAGTAACTGACTATATCATTTTATCATACAAATCTCCTCCCCTACTCCTTTTAGCCACTGCACCACTCAAAACGTCAACAGTTTTTTTTATATAAAAGCAAATCTATCAGCTCGTAAGTAGATGTTGAGAAAAATAACCAAGTATTCAGACAGTTATTATGCCTTAACCACCCTAGTATAATACAGAATAAAGAAAACTTCATCAATCCAGCAACCTGAGTAATATATCCTCCTTCACCATAGCCAATTCTGAAAAAGTGAAAATATTATTCAAGTTCTCCCAACTTTCAGACACTCATATCTATCAATTATGATATAGTCAGTTACTGGAACTATTAGGATTACTGTAATAGGGACGGAGGCTCACCGACCGGGATCATAATGGGCCCCTATGATTATATTCAAAGAAATTCCCCTCTTTTCGTACAGAAAAGGGAAAAACATCAGAGACCATTTGGTCCTATCCAACACTTGTGTTGACAAACACAATAACACCATACAAGAAATGTGGGGCCTACTCCCAATTGAAGGTCACTTTAAATGCAGCAATTGTATTGCCTTTTAATATACTGTCAACACAATGTACTTCATACATGGAGATATAAAATTCACTCTTCAACAACACACGTAATTTATTGTATCTGCAGTCCCTGCAATTTGATATACATTGGACAGACATCACAACCAATCAAGGCAAGAATTGGCCAACATAGAACCTGCATCCGTTGTCAGGTTGAAACTGCAGTACAACTCTATGCAAAGAAAAAACACACAGCAGATGGCTTGAGGTGATAGAATATTGGGAAGGCCATTGTTCCTCAAAGAGAGTGAGATGTTCTATTATCCTACAAGTGGAGTGGATAGATGGATATAAATCCATGAGACAAGCTTTGAAAATTCTGGAAGAATGGCACAAGTTTGTTACGTTAAGTAATTACCCACGCTATCTAATTATTGTTCAAAAGCTGTCTCGCTCACAACAAATACATGCAGAGTTCCCTATGTTGCCATAGTTATCAGTCCTCTAGCATTATGTAGAGAGTTGCCATAAACCCCTACTGCTACAATTTTCCAGCACAGCTGAAAGATTTGTAATGTTATGTATGTTGACACAGCTAGTTTAGAGTAACTACAGGCCACTATTGCTGCACATTCTCCCAACACATATATAAGACTTTTAAATGTTATGTACGTAATGTATAAATGTATACAAACTGTGACTCTATTGGTACTTTATGTGTGCGTATTTGTATTTTGTTTTTGTTTTGTATACGAACATGATAGCCACTTTTATTGACACTTACCAATTGAGTCTTACCTAGGTTGATTTAAGTGCATCTGTCTAAAATGAACCAATAGAATATGTATGTAATTAAATTGCGGAATACCATTCAGCAATAGGTGGGGCTTTTAGATCATCTAGATAGCACCATCAACACACGAGAAGTCACACTACCAGTTGTGCCAATCTATCAAAAGAGATTGCATACATTTCCGAACATTTCACACAGCCGATATGGTGCATGCGCACCAAGATCCGAAACCCAATGGGTTACAGGTTTAGTGTTGCCTCTTCAGTTGCGTGACACCACCTCACACTCACGCACGATGTTGTTGAGGTCAGGAGTTTGACACCTTGAGAAGTGTACTAAGAACTATCGTATCCTGAACAATATGGATAACCCTCCGACTGGGAGTCTGCGCTAGGAGCAGATGGAATCCATGAAGTCTAAAGTGAAAACCAGCATCCTACATCTGGGGGCAAGCTGACAGAAGTTAATCATTACTAATTAGCCAAGGTGAGTCGGCAACAAAATAGACATGATTCCCTGACAAATTTAACAGAACCCATGGGGTTTGATATGTAAACCTTTGGCCCTCTTGTCCTCTATGTAGGCACTAACTATCCGCTCTTCCAAGACAACAACAGGATGAACATAATTCCCAATTGCAAATAATAATTGGTTGTACAAAAGCACCTTGGACTCGTTCCCAAATGAAGGCTTCTATTCCTACTACTGTAAACATTGCCATTAATCAACACATTTCTAACAGTAGCCCTCCTGGCAACATGCAGACCCCATAAAGGAGGACTACATAATGTAAAGAAATGCTGATCTGTGCACACTAAGAAGAGCACAGCTCAGGCTTGGATAAGCATGTCCTCCCAGAGCCCTTGTAGCCCTTAAAACGTCACTTGAACTATTCAAATATCAAGGAGGTCACCTCTAACATGACGCTATTTTTATTCCCCAGGTCAACTCTGTCCTGATGAGACCCTCACACTAAAAGTAGGGTCAAAACGTTATCGACAACAGCAAAGGATAGTCTAAACAGTAAAAGTACCAGAGAACAATCTGGTTGATCTTTTTTGCAATGAGAAAAGAACATTCAGACATCCTTGTATATACCAATAACCTTGTTTTAACTGCAAGTCACTTCATTGTCACCTATGTCCAGAAGTTTGGTTATGGTTACTTCACTTAGGGTTCCTTTATCACTCTCCTTTCTATTTTTTCAAGAAGATCACTCACAAAATCTAATGCGTTGTAAAGAATATATGTTTAGAGTTAAAAGATAATCTTTTATGACTAGTTTTTGTGCATCAGAATCGAATAAAAAACTTAGGGGATATTAGCAAGAACTGGCGATATTTATTGCAAAACGCTCTTAGCGCGTTTATTTTTATCGCTGCCTATCGCTGGATATTTAAGCGGAGAAAACATGCTATTAGCAATGTTTATCTCCACTGTGATAAAATATCCAGCGATAGCGTTTAAATGCCCGAATATCGATGGAAATCCAGCGATATTCACACATTAACGCCATGGTGGACTTAGCCTGAAAATCCACCTCCCATTGAGGATACAGGTAAGTCAGGTTTTCAGCAGGTGTTAAATACTAGCGATTTTTGCGCTTAGCGCAACTTTTTTTAGCGCTTCGCCTGCGTTGCTCATAGGGGGAAGTTGTGTTAGCGACTGTTTTCAATCGCTTAGTTGGGAACGCCTTCCTTGCATGTAATTAGCGATAATCATCGATGGCATGCAAGGTGATTGGAAACCCGATCGCTTTCATCAGAAAGCTGTCGCTAACGCTTGTTAGCGACAGTTTGCTGATAGGGCAATAAAAAAAATTCTGCTTTAGCGGCAAAAAGTGCCTCTAAAGTGGCGATAAAGCCCTTGCTAATATGCCCCTTACTTCGGCTGAATTGAGTTGAAAGAAAGTATTTGTTCTGGCTACTTAATCTATGTATGAATTAACTCTTGGCAAACGTGTTCTATCTCATCATCATTCTCTCCTGATCAAAACAACACAGAATATAAACCTGTGGTAATACGAAACTGTTTTTGAAATGAGTTCTATGTGAATACTTCTCATCACTTAATGCTTAATTCGAAGTTCGCATCGACATATGGGTTGCTCTAGTTGTTTGAAAAATGGTCTAAAGCAAGTCCAGCAGATCTTCACAAAGATGCTTAGAGATGCAGAGTGATTATCCGGACTTTAGTATTGGCTATTTCCTACAGGCTGTGAACAATCTTTGATTTTTTAGCATTATCAATGTGTTTTGGCAATGTAAACCGTTGTGAGTCTCATTGCCTAGTGGTAATGTTTGTCTGTATTTTGCAGACAGGCCAGAAACAACCCTTTTTCATAAATGTCTTCAAAGAAAGAGATTCTTAGATATACTGTACAACGTGATATTTGATATGGCTATGATTATGTACGGCTGGAGATAAGAATCTTCATGTGTACTTTGATGTGCCAGGTATCACCACATTATGAGTACCAGTGAAGCAATCAACAAAGACGTTTTTACCCCAAATATGCTCTTGAATGAGGGAGACTAAAGGGAAATGTCACTGTCTCGAACATGGTGAGAATGTTTTGAACATGACATATCGGCACTGTCTCTTGGCCTGCCAATCTGACTGAGGAAGGTCAGACAGTACATTGATGTATTACACAATATAAATTCCATAAAAGGCAAACATAGTGAGTATTGCCGATTCGTGGTTTTCTAATTACGCGATTGAATATATTATGTGATCATTAATTTAAGACCTTAGTTTAAATTTAAAAAAATACGATGTTATGACAAATTAGCAAATAAACAATTAGTACTGAAATAACTATATGTACAAATCCCACTCAGAGCAGAAAGAATTCTCTGCAGGCAGGATTGATAAACCAATGTCACTTTACTTTCTTATTCTATTGAAATATCCTGGGCTACCCAGGTTGTGCTCTTTAAAATTAATGGACCATTAACAGTTAATTAAGAAGCCATTTAAAAATATTCATTTAATTCCGGTGAGTTATGTCCATGCATTAATCTCATTCAACCTTTCTTAATTTGGAGGGCTGTTACTTCACTAGATTAAGACTATTTTAATTCCAGCCACAAACTAACCTAAGGCAAGTAAAAAACGGGTGCCATTGTAACTCCCTAAAGATAATGTCTGTGAAACTTTATTTTTTCCTTCTATTTTCAATTGAAAAAGCAGGCGATATTTCACGCGTTGTTAATTATTTTTCACTTTTCCTGTGCTTACTGGCTTTTCCCCTAATGACACATGTCGCAGCTGTAGGATTCAATAGGCATCATGGAGCAGGAAAACAGTACTGAAAATTGATAGAGTTCTTTTCTTTTCATGTCTGCTCCCTATCAAGACTTAAAAGCGTCTTATAAGAGCGGGATATAATGGAAATTTTGCAGAGCGAGGAGCCTCATATTGCTTCTTCACTTTCTTTGTGGAAAAAATTCTACTTTTAAACTCTAAAATGAAAAAAAATAAAAAATAGACTATGCCAGTCATCGAACCCGTGATGCACCAGTTCTTTCCTTGCTCATTTCTCAGGGGAATTGCGACTCCTATGTGATTTACATTGGGTCTGATTTAGAGCTGATCACTAATATAAAATCATTAGATTTCTGGAGGAAATGATGACTCCACAAAGGATTACACCATTTGAATGTTCTCTTCTGTCGAGATAGCATGTGGAAAAAATGCCATCAATTGCCTATTCTATGGATTTAGCCTTTACTCCAGAAAACAGGATCTTTAATTACTTCCCTGTAGGATACCTGGTATGATGGATCACCACAATTTTTGTAAATTCAGAACTATTAATTCCACCATATGTTAAGTTAAGGTATGCATATTTGTACCGTGCATGCTTTCCCTGGTAGAAATCCTGAAGCTGCAGCAGGAGCAGTCTAGTCTAAGCCATGGTCAGGCCTGATTGAAGAGCCACTTCTTCAACATCTCGAGCTTAAGAACAAAAGAAACTACTCTGATATGCAGGGGCTGGTCATTCTAGGCTTTAGGAGCGAGGTTTGTAGAGATACAACCATCTTTTCTGGTTTTGTGTTTGTGGAGTATGTGTGGGAGTATGGCTGAGTGGAGGTATATGGTAGGTTGGTGGAAGCTGATGCGGTTTTTGCCGTATATGTATGGTAGGGAGATTGAGGGTGAGCCTTGCGCTGAGTTCTGTAAGGTCTGCAGTACTCTGATCAGTTGTGTGTTGATTCTGACACAGAGGGTATTCCCGTAATCCAGTGTGCTGTGATGATGATGGTTTAAGTAATGGTTCTGTGTTTGTTTGTAAGGAAACACTTAAACTTCTTCCTTAGCATCTTTAAAATGATGAAGCAGGAGGCAAAGGCTCTGTTGACTTGACCAGCTATAATGAGTTTATTGTTCATGGCTATCCCCAGATTCTTTGCATGGGTTATCAGGACAAGTGTGAGCCAGAGTTCCTTCGGCCACTAGGTGGAGGCCAACGTCTAGTTGTTTTTGCTGATGATCACAACTTACAGCTTGTCAATATTTAGCTTGAGACAGTCGGTTTTCACACACTGGGGGGCATATTATCAAGAACCGGTGTTAAAATTATCGCCGTTTTATCGGCAGGAAACTGCAGATAAAACGGCGATAGTGGGCTTGATAATACGCCCTTGTTAATTCCCATAGACGCCCATGTTAACACAAGAACATGGGCTTCTATGGGATTTAACAAGGGCGTATTATCAAGGCTATTATCGCCATTTTATCGGCAGTTTCCTGCCGATTAAACAGTGATAATTTTAACACCGGTCCTTGATAATATGCCCCTAGGCGACTTTACTCATGCAGGCGGTAAATTGGGCCCAAGTGGTCGTTGTTTTATTGGAACGGGAGAGTATGGCCTAAGTATTGTTGACCCAAGATATGTCAGTAATTCTGTGTGTGTGAATTATGCTGGCAGGAGGGGTCATGTAGCTGTTGGGCTGAGGAAGATCCTTGTGGAACTCTTCATATGAGATTGAGAATGTCGGAGCAGATTCAAGTATATTTATATATTTAGTTAGAATATTACATAATATTCTTTTATCCAGTAATAAATGTCTATCCCCAAACTTGTTGCTTCTTCCTCCTTTGTTTTTCTTGACCTGTGGTTGTTGGATATAGGACTCTGGGCACTTTACCACTGCTGATCAGTGCTGAAGTGCATATGCTCTCTGTGTAAATTGTTATTGTGATTGGTTATCCATTGATTGGCATATTTGTCTTACCAGTAGGTCCTAGTAAAGTGCACTGAGTGTGCCATGGCTGATAACTCAAATGCTACTAGTGGGCTTGCAGCACTGATTGCGCCACCCACATAAGTAGCCCGGAAAGATGTCTCAGGCCTGCCACCGCAGTGCCTGTGCACAGTTTGTTAACTGCCATGTTGCACCCACTTGCTAGGCCTTACTCTTCCCTTTTCTTACACATAGGCCTCCCCTATCGTAGGCCCAAGGTACCCCCTGGATAGGGTGCAGTGTATGTGATAGGTAGTACATGTACTGGTGTGTATAACATGTCCTGATAGTGAAATACTGCCAACTTGGTTTTTCACCATTGAAAGGCTATCTTACCCATAGGCCAGAATGGGGAATGCTGTGTAACATTTTTACCTGCATACATTTCCATAGGAGTGAGGTAGAAAATTGGAGTCTGGTATGCTTGAACGCAGAATTTAATAACACATCTTTTAATAAAGATGGTTGTTAAAATCTGTGTGTGAAAATAGCACTTTTAGAAAGTGGCTATTTTCTTGTTCAACATTTCTGTGTGCCTCTACCTGTTTGTGGATTGACTGTCTGGTTTGAGAGTGACAGGGGCTGGGGTGGCTCCAAGAGACTGGGTGAGTCAGCACTAGGCTGACTAGACCGATCTGCATTCGGAGTGGTGGGAGGAGTAGCACCTGGGCCTGAATAGGGCTGTGCCTGCCTTCCACAATGCTGGCTCCACCTCCTGCGGTGCCTCTTAAAACCCTGGCCCACATTCACAAAGGAAGAAGTTGTGCACTGGCAGAGTGCACCCAGAGCTGGTTTGGACTGGATGCAGGACCCCTTACACCTAGAGAACAAAAACGTTTGGGGTATAAATATGGGAGCTGAAACCCCTGAACTTTAGATCATCCTGGAAGTCAAGAGGAACCTTTTCTTAAGAAGAAGAGCTGGAAAAACTGAAGTGAAGGCGTGCCCTTGCTGTGTGTTTAGGGGCTAACCTGCAGTGGCTATTCTGCCAAGGAAAGGAGAAGGACTTTGCTGTGTGCTGTGTCCGCTGCTTGAAGAAGATCTCCAAGGGCCTGAGAATAGCTGGCCTCCTGTTTTGAAGTCCCAGGAACAAAAGGACTTCACCCCCAGCTCCCCCTGAACTCTGCTGTGTTTTCTGACCTGTCTAGAGTGCTTGATCCAGTTGTGGGGCCTCTGGATGTTGTTGCTGCTGTTTGGGAGCTGGAAGAAGAAGAATCCTGAAAAGAACTGCAAAACCCATTGCATCGCTCTTCTTGTGGTTCGTTTTACCGGCGCATCTTGACAGCGAAAGAAGATTTCCATCGCACCGCCGTGCCGCTGTGAAGATCGTTGCAGCGCCAGTCACCTCTGCAAGAACCGACGCATCGAGTGATCGCAGCTGAAGAGGACCGACACTGCGCAACGCCACCGCATCGATTGCTGTCACATCCAAAAGATCTATGCATCGTACCTGTGTGAGACCCTTTCCCAACGCATCACCTGCGAACCGGAACCAGCACGAAGACTTGACGCATCGCTCCCCCTACAGACCGGACTCGACGCAACCCATCCGCTGCGTGCATCGGGGCTGTCGCATTCCCTCCTCAGGGTCTCAGGAGTGTTGCATCTCTTTATTTTACGATGCTGCAGCTGTTTGGCTTGGGAACTTTTGTCGCATCTCCAGGTACTTTGGTGCAAAGTCACGCATTTATAGAGTTCTATGGTACAAGTTCCTGAAACACTTTTTAAAATCATATTTTTAAATTGAGTATGTTGGATTTTTGACATTTTGGTCTTGTGTAGTTTAGATAAAGATACTTTAAATTTCTAAACTGGTGTGGTGTCCATTTGTGTTGTTTTTACTGTGTTACTGTGAGTGTTGGTAGAAATACTTTACACATTGCCTTTGGGATAAGCCTGTCTGCTCGTGCCAAGCTACTAAGTGGGTGAGCAGGGGTTATCTAAAGAGTGTATCCCTTTACCCTGACTGGAAGCAAGGGTCCCTATTTGATCAAAGGTACCTACCTCTGCCAACTAGAGACCCCCAGTTCTAACAAAAAGCAGTAAAGTGGAAACACAACATAAGAAGAATCCTAAACCAATTTAAAAACAAAAATTTATTTGTTAAATAAAATGACGCAAAATGACAAAAATCCAAATGGTGGAACCAGAATTATGATTTTTTTTAAAGTTGACAGGAGAAAATATCACCATAAAAGCCCAAAGCGCCACATGTAGATATCTGGTCACTCTAGACCATTGTAAAATCACAAATTAAGGCTGACCGCAATGAAGCGCAAATTGGATCCAGGGTCAAGGTTCTGATGATTGTTTCAGAGGCCACATCTTGATCTCTTGTTTCAGCCTTTGTGTGGGGAAGTTATGTGACCTACTCCAAAACTTGTTCGGGTCAGTTCTTACCCTTCCCCCGGGTTTGCCTCCAAATTGTCTAGATTGACAAGGCAAGGGCAGGTCTTGTGTCAGGTTCCTTTGTAGTTGCTGCAGGCAGGGTTCTTAGATGTGTAAGCAGGGCAAGGCACATCTTCTCCCCAAACATCCTGACAGGAAGACCCTTTCCCTCAACACGTAGGTCTCTTCTGTATCTATGTCTGAAAGCATTAACCAAAACACCACAGGAGAGCCATTCACATTCATGTAACCCTGGAAAAAGGTGAATGGTGCTTTTGGCTTTAGCAGAAAAATCCCTATGTTCTAAAAGTGGCATTTTCAGAACAGTAACTTAAAATCTGACTTTTCCATTAAAAAGCCTTTCAAAATGGGCCGTAGCCCACTAATATCATTACATTTTGATGCCCTGGGTACTTGTAGTACAATATACTAGGGGCTTTTAAGTACATTAAAGGTGCCAATCATGTGTATGCCAATTTTGCCATGTTAAGAGAGTACGGCACAAGCACTTTACCTCTGGATAGCAGGGACTTACTTAATGGTGGCTGCAGCACAGAACAGCCCCCACTGGATTTACCTGCACCCATTCCTGTGACTGGCAAAGGCCCTTTCACACCAAGCTCCTGCTCCTCAAGGAATCTGACTTGCTTCTTTCTATCTCACCCTTGTGCCTTTGTTTCTTTCTCCTTGTGACCTTTGTCATTTATTTATCTCACTCCTTTTGACCTTTATTGCTTTGTTATCCCATTCATTGCAATCCTTATCACTCTGTACCTCTGCTTTGTTGGTTTGTGCCCACTTTCACTAACTTGGTGAACCTGATTTTGGCTAATGCTGCCTGCCTCCTTCTACTTTGTGCTTCTGCTTGTATGTTTCACTTTCACTTACTTTGTGTCTCTGTTTGTGTCTACCTCTGCTGACTTACATCCACTTTGTGCCTGTGTTTCTCTGTGTATTTTTCCCACTTTGTACCACTGTTTGCCCTTTCAATAGCCATCCTGGGATCTTTTCCTGTATTCTCTTCTCTCTCTTCCTACTTTCCCTGCTGCTTACCTGATGCTCATGCCTCTCACTCTTTTCTGCTATTGTGCTGGCCACGCTCCTCCTCAGTTGCACCCACCACCCTCTGCACTCCCTCCCAGGGCCTACCTAATGGTGGATGCAGCAGGAACGCGGGCAGCTGGTGTGCTGAAAGCTTGCCAATGGCAAGCCCATATATGGCATTCCATGCCTGGACTGCGTCCAATGCTAGAAACCCTGGTCCTCCCCAGATGCACTGCTATCCTGCCTTTCTCTTACAAGTGATGAACCCCAGCCACCCCCAAAAACTCAGCTACTGTGCCACACCACACAACACAAATGGATCATTCACCTGCTCCACCTGCCACAGCACTCCCCAAAAATCACCTATGACATCCAACACTGCTTTACCACCTGCCAACATACACTTACCTGCTCCCCAAATGTCAATATCTTGCATGCTCCTAAATACCCATTCACTCAGCAAGCATTCCATGGAGACCTCCTGTTCCTCAAGGAAACCTGGCTGACCAAGCCCTTGACACTGGACATCACTGTTGCCATCCCCATCGGATACAAGACCATCAAGCAAGACCACCAACACAGACCTGGAGGATAAACTGCCATTCTCTTTAAGGACACTGTCAGCTGCACTGCCTCCATAGAAGCCAGAGCCAACTACATGGAACACCTCAACTTTAAACTGCAAATCACAGCCAACTTCGCTCTGAGCAGGACCCTTGTATATCGACCTCAGTTCCTCTAGCCAACTTCACAAGCAATATCACAGACTTTATGGCCCCATAAGTCCTCAATACAAGTGCATCCATCTTCCTGGGAGCCCTCAATTTCCACCTAGTAGACTGGACAACCCCAAATTCACCCATACTCGTAGACAGCATTTGAAACCTCAGACTAACCCAAACTGTCAAGGATTCTGCCCACGTCACCAGGAAGATCCAAGACCTCATCCTCACATCTTTCAACTGCATCAAGATCAGCACACTCAGCCTCATTACCAGGACTGACCACACCATGGCTTAACAATCAACATACATCACCATAGAAGAACCTCCACCACAGAATGAGCATGCCGACACTGGAACAAACTAGTAGAGTTGGACTGGGCTTCTGCCCTCTACAAGAACAAACCAGAGCACATGGGTCACCTAGCAGGTGACATCAACAACGTCAACAAATGCATCACTGACTGCACTGACACCCTGGCTCTCGCAAACTAAGCCACATTACAGAAACAAAAACAATTCTAGGTGTTACACGAAAGTCCTCAGAATCACATCACCAAAAGACACAGCAAATAACTAGAAAGAAACAGCCAAGGGAGATGGAAAGTAGAAAAAGAGATCCTGAGGAGATACCACCAGATAATCCAGGAAAGTAAAGAAGAATGCACTAGCTGAATGAATCGATTCCAGCTCCATCAGCAGCAAACAAATCTTCATATTCATTAAAGATTTTACCACACCCACATCAACTGTTAGCACCAACAGACCAAAGTCAAGAACTGTGTGACAACCTATCAAACGTGTTCTGCACCAAGATATCAACCACACACATTAATTTTGTACCATGATCTTATACCTTGAACATTGTCAGAAGTCTCCTGACGATGACACAAATACAACTCAATAACCATTGGACATTATCAGCACAGAAGAAACCACAGCAATAATGAAGATAATACACTCCGGAACCCCGTCGGGCCCCTACCACCAGCACGCCTTCAACAAAGGATCATCCTCAATCAGTGAGGTCCTTACCCCATCCTCTCACCTCCATCAATACAACCACCTTTCCAGAGGCAGGGCAGCAAGCAGCCATTAAGCTTTCTTGAAGAACACCTCTTCGTCCCAACCAAACTCTCCAACTTATAACCGATATCCTTCCTGCCATACCCAGCCAGGGTCCCAGAATATGCCACTAGTAAGCAGTGGGAAACCACAGCACACATCATGTTACACCTATCATTAGCAGAAATACCATCTCCAATCCTATCCTGATCAGACAACTCCATAAAATGGGCATTCTAGGGTGCACACTCAAGTGTAACTGTACTTTATTCACCAAAGAACTCAAAAATGCAACATGCCACCCTACTGCTCATAAGCACAGGAACTCATCTGCAAAGTCCCGCCGGGCTCCTCTCTCAGCTCTTCACTCTTCTAAATATGCATGAGCCCACTGGCATACATCATCTGGGCTCACACCATCAATATCCTCACATATGCAGATGGCACACATCTGATACTGTCCCTCTTGGACAAAACACCTAACACCAGGAACAATTTCACTGCATGTGTGTCCAAAGTGGCCACCTGGATGAAGTCCAGTTGAACAAGGACAAAACTAAAGTGGTGATTTTCAGGAAAAACGCCTCACGTGGGCCTCCACCTGGTGGGCTACAGATCTTGGACCTATCTCCATGCCCATTCTTCAAGCAAGAAACCTCGCAATCATTATAGAAAGCAAACTAGACAACGCAGTTGCAAGGGTTTTATTCAACACCCTGAAGATGCTGAAGAAGATCTACAAGTGGATACAACACTGTCATCCAAGTCCCCATGACCATTATACTGGACTATGGGAACACCCTGGCCCCGATTTCCTGACATTTGATGCAGTGCAATGTAGGAAGTCAACTTGCTGCGCTGCTTCAAATTGAGACAGCAGGAATCCACCACAATTGCTAACATATTGCACATTTCTACTCTCTCTCTGCACTGGCGCAATTGTGGTTGCCAAGCGCCAAACACCAGTGCAGGCACCCTTGCACCATGGTGCAAGAGAACTTGCATTACACCTTCCTGCAAGAAAACTATCACCCAGAGGCATTGTCCTATTTCTATGTGTATTTGAAAATTCAGGACACATAGAAAGATGAAATAACATGGAGAAATAAACATATTTCTCCTTGCTGCGCCTTACCTGGGAAGGCACAGCATTTTGATGTATTCCCATGTTTACTATTCTTATTAAATTTGGTAATGCATCAAAAACCATTGGCAGATGCGTGTGAACACCCAGGTTTCAAGAAAGGATATCCTTATCCACGCAAAGTCATGCAAGGGGACTCTGTGTGAGATCATCAATAAGGTAATTCGAGATGTCATCAGTGATGTCCCTGACCATGTTAGGCATGATATAATATGTGAGATCATAAGCAGTGCATGCGGGGCGTAGTTACTGTCAGTGGGAGCGTGAGTGTCTCAGTGGGTTTGTGAATGGGTACGTAAGTGTCTGCATGGGTCTGTGAGTGGGTGCGGAAGCTTCTGAGTGGGTATGTGAATGGGTGCTTGAGTCACTGAGTATGACTGGGTGCAGGAGTACCTCAATGGGTGTGTGAGTGGGTGTTGGAGTCGTTAAGTGGCTCTGTAAGTGGGTGTTTGAGTACCTCAGTGGGTCTGTCAGTGAGTACTTGAGTATCTAACTGGGGATGTGAGTGGGTGCATGAGTGTTTGAGTGGGTGCATGAGTGTCTGAATGGGTCTGTGAGTGGGTGTGTGAGTATATGAGTGGGTCTGTGAGTGGATGCATGAAATATCTGAGTTAGTCTGTGTGTGGATGCATGATTGTCTGAGTGGGTATGTCAGTGGGTGTGTGAGAGTCAGAGTAGGTCTGTGAGTGGGTATATGCATCTCTGAGTGGCTCTGTGAGTGTATGTGTCTCTGAGTCAGACAGTAAGTGGGTGTGTGAGTCAGTGAGTGGGTTTCTGAGTCTGTGAGTGAAAGCATAAGTCTGTGAGTTAGTGCCAGACTCTGAGTGGGTGTGTGAATGAGTGCAAGAGTCTATGAGTGGGTCTATGAGTGAGTGTGTGAGTCTCTGAGTGGGTATGTAAGTGGGTGCATGAGTCTGCGTGGGTCTGTGAGTAGGTGTATGAGTCTCTGAGTGACTCTGTAAGTGGGTGCGTGAGTGCCTTAGTACTGTCTGTTTTGCCCTCTTCTGCTGCTTGGCCTTTTCTGATTGTTTTCATGCTCTCTGTTTTGCCTTTCCTGCTTGTTTCTCTGCCCTCTGTTTTGCCCTCTCCTGCTCTGTTGTGCCTTTCCTACTCATTGTTCTGCTCCTCCATTTGCTTTTTCTGCTCAAGTTTCCTCCCTCTGCAGAGGGGACAGGGCTGTGCTCCTGCACCCCCAGTCAGATAGGAGCCCCTGTAATTGAATTAGGAGATGGGCTGGAAGGGGAGTGTAGGGTAGGGGAGCCACACCTGTGGGTTGGGCAAGCCACACTTCTAAGGATGTTTTCATCTCATGGAGAGGTATACAGCCTTTACAACGAAACTTTTACAACGAACTACCATTACAACGCAACTTTTACAACGCAAACTATTACAACGCATAGCGCTGGGGGGGCGCTCTAGGATAGGGAATAGGTTAATTTACTATCCATTAACCTTCCCTACTATCCACGGGGACTGGAGTTGGAATAGTAAATTCAACTATTCACTAACCAGCGCCCAAAAGCATTATGCGTTGTAATGGTATGCGTTGTAAAACTTGCGATGTAAAGGTAGGCGTTGTAAAACTATGCGTTGTAACGTCATACATCCCATGGAGAGGTACTCCATTGGTTAGGGGTACCCCCTTTCTTGCCAGCCCAGAAACATAAATAAATATGGAAGAGCTGCCCAGCAACTCAGATCCCTCTTTGGAAACATCAAGAGAGGAAGGTCTGCCCTGTTGAACCCCTTGTCAGCACCTAGAGAGGACAGCACGCTGAAAAACTGCACGTGTTGCACACTCTGGGCTTCACAAAAGAGGGCTTTGAACTTGCTTTAAAGGATTATGAAGTGGACTCCCTGAAAGCAACAGGTACAAAAAAGCTTCAAGAAGTCACCTCCATCAACTCCACCAAGAACAGCCCAGCTAACCAGCATCCAGGATTTCATCAGGTGCATTGTGGGAATTGTAGTCCCAAATCTCTAAGGAGCAACTCAGAGCTTTTGGAACTTTGGCTAATTTTGTGGACCCTTCAAGACCCCAAAAAGACCTCCTGGAAGGAGATCCAGAAGGTTGGAATCATTTGGAGATTTTTTGTGAAAAAGCTCCATAAGGTGACTGACCTGTCGGTGATATTCAAGCCGGCTAAGTTGAACTGCAACTTGGCCTAAATTTCAGGTTTGCCCCGCTGAAAGCTCCGGAGCTTTTCATCATCGACGATGAGAACGATAGGAACCACCGAGGTCTTGTGCCCAAGCAAGCCACAGTCGTCAAACTGCAGCTCGGTCTGCGGTGGAACCTCACTCTACATTGAGAAAATAAGAATTAAAAAAGTGAATAAGTGCAAAGGTAAAATTTTGACCTGCCCAACCACCCATAGTATCCCAACTGTGCTCCATCGCGGTCAGCCTGAAACTTTGACTTGGTCCTGGTCAAGCACAACCACCTGTCTCTGGTTGCGCTTGGCACTCCTGGGGCCTCATTTATGAAGGCCTTGCGCCACCGGTGCGTCACTTTTTCCCATGTTAAAAGAGACGCACCGGCGGCGCAAGGCCTTCATAAATAAGGCCCCTGGTGCTTTATGGGAGAGGATGTGTTATAATGGTCTGTTGTATATTGGCCTGAGCTGGCAAACTTTTAATGAACTGGTAACTTATAATGAGCTGCCAACTTATAATGGCCTGAGCTGCCAACTTATTATGACCTGAGCTGCCAACTTTAGAGCCAGTGGGAACCAGGTTTGAGTCTGGGTGTCGGCTTCAACATCCTCTGATTCAAGGCGAATCACTTGATCTCCCTGTGCCTACAATTCAGCACCTTGAAACCCTCATGGGTGATTTTGCATGCATTGCAAATCCTGGATTGATAGCACTTTTTTTACGTTTAATCTTTTCAAAATAATTGATGTCTCTTGTTCCCTACATTGGATTCTTGTCGTTTTGGTGTCATTTTAAAAATAAAAATATTTCCTATTTTCATAAATTGGTGCTGGATTTTATTGTGTGTTGTGTCTTTCGCATTTACTGTTTTGGTGATATTGAATGCTCTATACACCTGTCTCCTAAGTTAAGCCGGACTACTCGTGAGCCAAGATACCAAGTTTTGAGCAAGGGTTAATTTATTGAGCCTTGAATGCTCAATATTTGTGATTGTGGTGTTATTACTAGCTGTAGGTACCTACCTGTACCTACTGATAAACCACCTTCCAACATTTGGTGCGCAATGGTGGGATCCAGAACTTAGGTACTACCAGTCAGCGTTTAAGTTAAGATGTTTAAATATTCTCTAACTTGAAATAGAGCAAAATTGATTTTTGAAAATGTTTAAATCTGAACTTAATTTTAATTCATTCATTTTAAATGTTTCCAAATTGTTCTAATTCAAATTTTGCAAAATTTTTGTGTGACCCAAAACTAGGGATACCATGAAGGTTGGTCTGGCTAGGTCACCTACACTCTCTGTAGCTGAGTTAGGGTGTTGTAAAGGGCTAGGTAGTTTACCAGCTAGTACCAATGCTAGGAATGCAGATCTGGTGAAGTCCCTTGAAGAATGGGCAAGGTTCCAGCTAGAAGAAACAGAGAATTCTCCAGAGGTAGAAGGGGTGGATGGCTCCTTCAACCTCCAAGAGGAGGATGATGACCACCTGTCCACTACTTAAGGAACCAGGTCCTGGTCTACAGCTAGTGGGAGGGGAGGGTCTGTGGGATCCACCAGAGAGAAAACTGTACTGTCCTTCAGGGTTAGAGAGCTGAGGTCCAGTTTGCCTACATAGATGTGGAAGAAAATAAATTGGCCCTCGCTAACAAGAAGTGAGCAAGAGAGGAAGAGAAAAGAGATGATGGCAGTGAAGAGGAGTGTGAGATGTCAATGGGTAGTGGGTTTGACCCAAGGATGCCCAGAGGATTGCCCCTAAGTACCAGGAGGGAGATAACAGCATTTCAGAGTGCGCTTAGAATGAGGAGGGTTAGCTCTCAATACTGGGGTTCACTCCTCTGGGAGTTGATCCCAGTGACTGAGAGGGATAGGTTCCTGATCCTAGAGGAGAAAAAACAGAATCTTCCTCCCACATGAAACAGTGTCTGATCAGGAAGTTTGGTCTAACCTCAGAGCAGTACAGGATGAGGTTCAGGGACAACCAGAAAGTCATCCCAAAATCTTGGGTAGACTTTGTTGACATCTCATGGGCTCTAGATTAGTTCATATAGGACTAAATTTGACCCTGTATCTTGTTAACTCTAAACTGTCTTGTCCTAGTGAACTGGGGGAGACAGCCAATGAGTGGGTTAAAACTAGGTTTACCAAGAAACCCCAGGAATATGATCAAGAGAAAGGAGGACGGGTCCCCTCCTAGGGGAAGTCCTGGGCAACCAAGAAAAAAAGTCCTATACAAATCCACAAACACACACACAAGGGGGGCCTGAGCCAATCCAATTTCAATGGGAGGGGGTATCAGGGGAAATCCTTCGAGCTGGCAGGTTCTTTGACGCTACAAAGGCAGAGAAGTGTTATGACTCTTACCAGCCAGGACACAAGAGAAGAGATGCTATCTGCATAAAGAACTACACAAACAAATGATGGGCGAAGCCCCTCACTGGTGGGCTGTCCACAGGGATTGCTAGAGTAGGTGTGGAGTTGGAAGTTGCCCCAGAGATGTGGAAGGGATTCACAGAGGTAACCTTAGTTTCCGTGGGTAAGGAGGAAGTTACAGCCCTCGTAGCCTTACCTCCAAGCATGGAGAAGTACAGGCAAAGGCCTAGGTTCAACGGTACTGAGGTTGAGTCTCTTTGAAATATCGAGCAAATGTGACCATGGTCTTAGACAGACTGGTTTCTCCAGAGCAGATCCGACCTGGTATTTTCCACCAGGTTACTTATGCAGACAACAGAGACACGCTCCATCCTATGGCAATGATGAGCTTGGAATGGGGAGATGTGACAGCCATTAAGAAGTGAGTTGTAACTCCTCCACGCCCAGTAGAGTATCTATTGGGCAATTATCTTAATGCTTCTGACTGGTCAGGAGTGGAAAGCAAGGTCCATGTGCAGATGCTGGATTTCCCTAAGTGGGTATGTGTTGTGGCTTTGTTACAGACAGCACAGAAGGAAAATGCTGAGCCCTGGAACATTAGGGCATGCTTCCAAGGACAACAGAAAGGACACAGGGTCTGGTGAGCCAGCCCAAATAACTCCAGAGGTGCAGAAGGAATCTGATCCTGAGATGGAGGATCTGACCTCTAAGGTAGGGATTCAACCCCTGCAAGACCTGTGCTCCTTTTCAGAGTTGCAAGAACCTGGTAGACCCTTCAGAGTGAAGTTGTATCAGGGACAAAGAGAGTGTCCCACTCCTGAGAGCATGAGGCAGACTGCCTCCATACAGGTGAAGGATGATGTCAGTGGATTCCACAGGGTCTGTTGGGAGGATGCAGTTCTCTATCCTGAGGCGAGAGACCTTAAGCAAGGGAAAACCAGGAAATTGGCACATGTAATTGGTTGGTTGCCCATTTCTATTAAGCAAACATGTCTGCCAAAGTAAAAGAGTTCTGTAGATCTTGTGCTACTAGTCAAGTCAGTGGCAAGGCATGGGGTAAGCCAAAGGCTCCAATGATACCACTGCCAGTGATTGGGACTCCTTTTGAAAAGATAGGGATTGACATTGTTGGTCCCATAGACCCACCAACTGCCTCAGGCAATAGGCATACACTGGTGGTAGTAGACCATAAAAACACAATTTTTCAAAAGAGGGTCTTGGGGACAATTTTTACCAACCTTGACAAAAATTATGTTTAATTAGGATTGTCCTAGTGTCAAGATTAAAAGCAGAACCTGATAGTTTGAAAATATAACTATATCATGGCAATAGGAAGGTCAACATGTTTCAGCCTTGTAGGAAACAATGCCCGGCTTTCGTCAGGACCAAAAGAGTGCTATGCTACCTAGTATATAGTACGGCACGTACGTTAAGAGGCCCAGTAGATTTAAGCCCTGCTTTGCACTCTGCTTTAAAATTAAACTATTTCCAAATTTGACTTTGTAATTAAAAGTACTTCCAAAGTCTTAAACTACCTTACTTTTATATATGTCACCCTTAAGGTGTACCCTAGTTTCCCCAAGGGTATTTATTTATTTATTTGAAAGGTTTTATATAGCGCTGGCTAGACCCGGAGGAATCAGAGCACTTTACAAGACCATCAGACAATAGTTGCACGTTACATCGTTACAAAGGTTACACAGTTATTAGAACATAGCTACATAGTTACATGTTAGGTCGAGATAAACAATAAGGACATATGAGTAAGGAAAAATACAGCTAAGGGAAGAAATTCAGGGGAGAGGGGATAGGAGCAGGGGAAGTAGACAGCAAATGAAGGAGGGAAAGAGGGAGGTGGGTGAGAGACAGCACAAAAGAAGAGGGGGAGGGTGACGGGTACACAAACTGGTAGACGAGTAATAGCTACGTCCAAAGTCCAGTAAGCAGTGATCCCAGGGGAAGTGGTATCATTTACCCAACTCCATTGCGCGAGGTTCCCTTTACGCAGTGGACTCTCTCCGAGGGGTCTCTCAGACTCCAAGGCCTACCTACTGGATCCTTCCCCAAAAAGGGGAGAGGGAGTGCCTTGGCAAGGGGCGCGATACCACACCTCAACTGTGAGTGGCTCCCTTGGCACTGTGGACTCTATCAGAGGGATCACTGAGACTCCAGAGTAGAATAATTTGATCTTTCCCCAACAAGGGGAGAAGGTGTGCTTAGTTAAAGGGCTCAGGGGGCTAGGCAGTGTAGCGGGCATAGGGAGCTAGGCAGCGTAGCAGGCAAGGGGAGAGATTCAGGGGAGAGGGGATAAGAGCAGAGGAAGTAGACAAAGAATGAAATAGGGAAAGCGGTGGGGGAGGGTGAGCGACAGAGCATGAAAGAGGGGGGATCTTCCTTATCTCTGCTAATTCTTCAGGTTTCGCTCCCTCCATTGGGTTTGCCATTGATTCTTCCGTCTTGTGTCTACACCAGATCCTGCCACCTGATCGCAGCTGGTCGCTGGGTCAGGCAGTGGCAGTTCCAGGAGTTCCATTGCTTCCTTCGATCCATGACGTGTCAAGATTTGTTACTGAAATCAAACGTGAGGGCAAAAGGGTTTGTCCATCTATACCTAATGTATTCCGCTTTTAGTTTTACGGTCCTATTCCTGAGTTGCTGGAATTGCTGGAGGGTAGCCTGTGCTATGTCTTGATATGTCTTGCCCCCACACAGTGTCCAATGTGTCCTATTTTCGTGGTGTTGTGTCTGCCATTTTAGGATCAGGCTGAGGGAGTGGTGTTCAAGGTCATCTACCTAGTTCTCGAGTTACCAACAAGACCTCCTGGTCGATATTTCAGCATATGAGTAGTCAGCAGCAGCCGAGGAGGAGAAGGGTTCGCCGTGATGCATCTGTTTCAGTCAGGCAATCGAGAGATGCCAGCAGTGCAAATATGCGTAGCGGGTGCAGGAAGCAATCCACAGGTCAGGGGAGCACTTCAGTATTTGCACCTCCTTTCACCACAGCTGCACACTCATGCTCCCTGGTCTAAATGCTCCAATGCTCCTGTCCTGGGCACCACAGTCCACCCATGTCATTAGCTTGAGGGGTGTTAAAACAAATCCCAAGGAAGTTCATCCCCAGCATATTCAGAAGGCAGCCGCCGGGCAAAGGGGAAAACCGCAGAATATATAACCCACTTCGGGGCCTACTGATTCCCCCGCTGATGTCCCACTCCATCAGGAAGCTTTGGCAACGATCTCAGTATGTGGGCCCCCCCCACTGGCCGCAGCCGATCTGTACGGTTACCGTGTGAAGCAGGTCCTCCGCAGTGACAGGACTCCTACATGCACGGCAGGACAAGAGTGGGGGGCGCCACAATTATTTAGTGCAGATTCCAATGATGCCACAGTTCCCACTTCACAGTCTCCGGTTGTAGACTTGGCGTACCTCGAGCGCCATTTTGGGTCGCAGGCGCTCTAGGACTACTTGGACCATTACTCGATCCTCCGACGGCCCAGAGCAGCAGAACCAAGTCCAATGAGGGCTGCAGGCATTCCGGTTGCAGGATAAGTTCTGTAAAAGGCTATTGAATGCAGCGAGTCGCCTCTCAGGATACAAAATAATAGTTACACTCAATCCAACAACTTGCCAAGGCTAATTTTATTACAACTACTGGAGGAAAGTAGTTTTAGGACTGCTTTCCTAAAGCTACCTAAATTCAGCCCTGTTGCAGCCTCTTTTGATCGGCCAGCCTTTGACAGCCTGAGCCAAGCTTCCTCAATGAGGTGTGAAGTGGCCTGGACTGTGGTTAAGAGAACGTCTGGTGAGAGGAGATCTGCTGCCTGCAGATGCCAGGACTAGAAGGGGGCTGGGTAGCTAAACTGGTCTTTAAATGGAGAAAGATAGTAGGGCAGGAACCAGGAACACCCTCACTTCCTGCACCCCCAGCCAAATAGGAGCAGCTATAATTGTATTTGGAAAGGGACCAGAAAGGGGTTGTAGGAAAAAGTTAGCCACAATTGAGGGTTGAGTTAACCAGACCGGAACCTCCATGAGAGATTTTCTCAATTTAGGTTTTTGTGGAACAGTGCTTATTTTGGAACAGTGCTCTCTGGAACAGTGCCACACTTCTAAGGAAGTTGTCATCACAGATAGTGGCACCTTGCCCCCATTAGCCAGAGGTACTCCCCTTCCTGCCAGCCCAGAAACCTGGATAAATATTGGAGAGCTGCTGGGCAACTTAGATCCCTGTTTAGAAACATCAAGAGAAGAAGGACTGCCCCGTTGAACCCCTGGCCCACATCAAGAGAGGACTGCACTCTGAAGGACTACACCTGCTGCACACCCTGGGCTTCTCAAAAGAAGTCACCTGCATCAACTCCACCAAGAAGAGGGTCTGCTGGACTTTTGAGTATTTGAACAGGCGCATTGTGGGAAGTGTAGGCCTAAAGCTCCAAGGAGCAACTCAGAGCTTCTGGAACCTTGGCTTGTGTTGTGGACCCTCCAAGACCCCAAAAGGATCTTCTAGTAGAAGATCTAGAAGTTTGGAATTATTTAGAAATGTTTAATGAAAAAGCTCCATTAGGTGATCAAACCATCATCGAGAATCAAGCCATCTATGTCAACCTGCGATTCAGCCTGAACTTCAGGTTTGCCCTGATGAAAGCTCCAGAGCTATTCGTCATCAGCAATAAGAACCAAGACCTCCAGGAACCCCTGAGGTCATGCTGAAGCAAGCTAGCATCGGTGAACCGCAACCCAACCTACGGAGGAGCCTTGCTCAATGTCAAGAGAAAAAGTATTTAAAAAGTTACTAAATGCAAAGCTAACATTTTGACTGGCTCCAACCACCCCATCTGAGCTGACCAGCACTAGATCACTCACAGCTTGAAATTTGGACTTGGTCCCGGTCAAGTGCGACTAGATATCCCGGGGTACCGTTTAATTCTTTTAAACACTGGAACACACATTTTTACATTTAATATTCAAAAAATCATATCTCCAGTTCCCTACATTGAATTTTTGTTGGAATCATTTCAAATATAAAAAATATTTCTTATAATTATAAATTGGTGCTGTATTTATTTGTGTGTTGTGTCTTACTTATTTACTGTTTTGTGAATATTGAATGTTTTACACACCTGTCTCCTAAAGTAAGCCTAATGGCTTATTAGCCAAGCTACCCAGGGTCGAGCAAGGATTAATTTATCAAGACTTGACTGGACCTTATTTGTGATTGTGGTGTTATAACTAGCTATAGGTACCTACCTGCACCTATCAATAAATCACCTTAGTCAAGCGCGACCAGATGTCCCCGGCTACAGTTTTATGCTCTTAAGCACTAGAAAGCACATTTTTACATTTAATCTTCATCTATCCAGTTCCCTATATTGGATTTTCGTTGTTTGGTGTTGTTTCAAAGATAAAAATGTTTCCTATTATTATAAATTGGTGCTGTATTTTATTTTGTGTTGTGTCTTACTTATTTACTGTTTTGGTGATATTGAATGTTTTACACACCTGTCTCCTAAATTAAGCCTGAGGCTTATAATCCAAGCTACCAAGGGTTAAGCAAGGACTAATCTATCTAGACTTGACTGGACCTTATTTGTGATTGTGGTGTTATTACTAGCTGTAGGTACCTACCTGCACCTACTAATAAATCACCTTCCAAAACTCCACCATCAAAGCTGCAGCCATTGATGATGAATTGCCAGTCATCCTCAGTTTGCTGGTTTGCCCAGCTGAAGGAGAGCTGAGATCCAGAAAAGTTTCCAAGCACCTAAAGTAAAGGGCTTCATCAGGACCGATGCAGAGCAGCATCCCATCTACTTTGTGGCACTCACTGGCACAGAGGTCAGACTTCACATGCTCAAGTTTTCCCACCTTCATTGATGACTGTTTCGGGAAGCCACAATCTACCAGGGTTGATCCTTGCTTTGGATCCAGCTTGCAGCTTGCCCTGCTGACTTGCTGATGACTTCGTTTCTTCTGAAAATATTCTAAGTATGACTATATATTTTCCCCTGAACAAACCTAGATCCGACCTGCGCTTCATGGTGGTCGGCTTTATGTTTTGACTTTGACTTGGTCTAGAGCAACAAGATAACTGAAGTTGATCCTTCGTGATTTTTGGTGCTCCTTTTAATTCTAGCCTAAAATCATACCTCGAGTTGTACGTATTGTATTTTTGTCATTGTGTTGTAATTCCTTTTATTAAAATGTTCTCTATTTTTCTTAATTAGTTTGTGTTTGTTCTTGTGTGGTGCTTTCACTTTATTAATGTTTGAGTGCTGTATATATACTTTGGACATTGCCTCTAAGTTAAGCCTGCTTTTGTGCCAATCTATCAGAGGATCAAGCATAAGCGTATTTACTATCTATTGATCAAACTTTCTGCAACAATCTAACATTTTTTTTTCAATAGAAAGTTCATGATATTTTGAATGTCTTCTCAGTTAACAGGAAAATCGAAGCTCTTCCTAGCAATCTCAAGGGTAAGAGTCAGATTAATTCTATTGAATCTCCTCCTAGTCAGACCACCCACCTTAAGTTTTTTAATCCCACCACCACAGCTCAGATGCTCAATCTCCTCAGGACAATCAAATCTGGCTACCTCACTGACCCTTGCCCCACCAACACCATCAGTTTAGCCTCAGAAATCATAAGAACCCATCTGACTGAGGTGGTCAATCTAATTTTCCAGATAGTGGTCTTCCAAACTCTTTGGAAAAAGCAATCATCTTGCTCCTCTAAAAAAAACACTACATTTGTACACTTCTGCCCCTCGCTGTTATCGCCCTCTTACCTTTACCTGCTAAGATTACTGAAAAAATAATTAACCACAAACTCACCTCTTTTATCAAGAAACTTAATCTGCTTGATGATTCCCACTATGGCTTTAGATCCGAACATAGTATCAGGCTTGCACTTATAAATGCAACAGAGAAAATCAGATGTACAGTAGACCGAGGCAGCAATGCTGCGCTGATCCTGCTGGACCACTCAGTGATGTTCGACACTGTTGACCACCGTCTGCTGATAAGTTCTCCTTGGGATTTAGGGGTTGTGGTTCTGCTCTATCTCTTCTCTAATCCATTTTAACAGATCAAGAGCAAGTAGTGAAAATTGGCAACTCTGTTTCCACTCCTTTTCGGCTTCCTTGTAGGGTGTCCCAGGGCTCCTTCCTCATCCCTCTTCTTTTTAATTTATATGTCACTCCTCTGGCTCAACTCATGAAATCTTTTGGGTTTGCTATAATGTCATATGTTGATGACACCCAGATTATCGTCTCTGTATCAAGCAACTTTCAGCACACCACATCCAGGTTTTACCAGTGCATGCAACAGATCAGCAAATGGATGCTTGAAAACTGTTTGAGGCTAAACTTTGGAAAGACCGAGGACCGGCTTTTCAAGAACCAACGTTTCCTTCTGGACATGTAGCTGGTAACCCTAAGAACTTGGTAAGCTGCCCATCCCAGTCTTAAAAGCCAAAAAGGTCACCCAGCGAGGGGTTTGCTAATTTGAGTCAATATATTTCCTGGGCTGTAATCACACTCCTTCGTTCAGACTGCCCAGATATAATGGGGAATTGCCCAAAGGGCCGCAAAGGCAAATCCATATATATTTATAATATCTATGCTAGAGGAACAAGTGGGAGTAGCCCATTTGCCACCATCAAACAACTTGAAGAACTGCCGGATAATAGGTCCACTAAAATCCACTGCTGGGGAAAAGATTGTGACTATACTTTTTGCAGACAATACTCTTTTGGTATCCAAAACCCTGAGTGGGCTTCAGCTACTCCTAGACAGATTTAAATGCCTCTGTGACATGTGGGGCCTAGTGATAGACACCTCCATAACCAAATTCATGACCATAAACCTCCACAAATCATATAGGGGTAGGCCACTACTGGTTGGGGTGCCGCTAGAAAAAGTGAACAAGTTTGAGTATATAGGTGCCATACTGTCTGAGAAAATGTCCTGGAGTTCCCATGTTCAAAAGATGGCCCTGAAACACAAACAAATATCAGGGGTACAAGAAAAGGAACATTGCCTATCAAAGAGCAAACTAGTAACTGCAGTCTTACAAGTCTAAGATGTAAAGGCAGTTAACTCCGCCCTGTACGGGTCAGAATTGTGGGGTTTTGACAATTTAGAGGACCTCCTTTGATCTGAGCATAAATGTCTGAGAAATCTTGTATCGCTACCTCAGAGCACTCCACTACACCCTTTAATGTTGGACATGGAGGGGAGACCGATTAATGACATCGCTAAGCTCCATCCGTTGTTGTTCTGGGTTAGAATCAGAGCAGTCCCGGAACTTTCCTTTTATGCAAATTCCCTGAAAGAAGTAACCTGCGGCGAAAAAACAATGACATCAGCAGGTTGCGTCATATAAAGAGGCTCCTAACAGATATAGGGCTAAAGGAAGCCTGGGACAATCCTAGGATATATGTGCTGCTTTGAAGCAAAGTTAAATGCCACTGTTGAGATTGGGTCACTCAGATCTCCTGTCAGAAAACTTCTTGGGGGAGGCTAATAGCGGAATTCAGAATTCATAGGCAGATTAGCTACTTGGAGCCTTATTGAGATTTAATCTTAATGCCGCTTGACAGAAAGCTGTATATCCATTTCAGGCTTGGTTCCCTCCCTTTGTACGACTTCCAAAGTGGGTGGCAGAACAACACATTAAAACCTAGAAATTGCCCTGGGTGCAATTCCCATACAGACTCAATGCCCCATGTTATGTTTGCAAGTCCAGGTTATGCAATGCCTAGATCAATGTGGATAAAACCTATTTGCAGACAAATGGGCTAACGAGATTTCCAAGCGGCAATGAGAATCTTAAAATAGGACGCCAGACCAGTGTTCGCCTGGGCCATTGCCAGCTTCCTGGGACACATGTGGGGCAATAGGTGAAGAGAGCGGGCTGGAAGGTCATGAAGCCGCACTAGGGTTTTATAGTGATCGACAAACCAACTAATTATAAAGATATTATATTTATTTACTATATGTTTTTCTTGTATTTAATTTTTCAATGGCTGATTCTAATGGTTTTTCATTTTTCAATTATATTTAGAGTATTTTAAATACTTAATTGGAATACCTTATTTTTATTGCATTTACGATGAGATGTGCATGACTTTTATGGCATGTCACCGAAATAAAGTATTTGTTTGCTTGCAAAAAGCCAAAAACGTAGGTGCTGTTTTTGACACCAAGATCTCTATCAGATACCACATCAATTCAATTTCCTCCTCCATTTTTCACATCTTAAACCTTGTATAAAAAATGTGCCCTTATATTCCAGAGAACCTCTCTGTGCCCTTATCTCATCCAGGTTGTATTACTGCAACGCCCTTTTCATCGGTCTTCAGAAGGGGCTGTTGTCTAGACTCAAGGTTCTGCAAAATACAGCTTCCTGACTATTGTTAAGAATTCCCATGTGGCAGTCCTGTAGACCATCGCTTGCACATCTTCACTTGCTATCTCTGTAGTCAAGGATTCATTTTAAATCACTCTGTATTGCCTTCAGGGCCCTGCACGGGGTGGGTCCTGATTATTTTAAGCACAGGCTCTCCTGGTACATTCCCTAAAGAGAGCTCTGATAGTTGAAGTCCCTAAGCACCGGAGCGAGAGGTGGGGCGGCAGGATCTTTGACTCCACCAAATCCAAACTGTGGAATGCCCTGCCTTTTCACCTTATATCAGCTTCAGATCTGCTTGTGTTTACACAAGCACTCAAGACTTGGCTCTTTATTCAGTAACATTGCTTCGTCAGATTCCGCTGCCTTTTATAGCTATTCCTTTTTTGTTCTCTGCTCTCAGTGTGAGTAGCGCCTAGACGTCTCCAGGCATTAGTTTGCACTCTACAAATATATTTCATATCATATCAGCATCTTTTGTGGTGCACCATGTCAAGGACTGTGATTATTTTTTGAAGTGGCTTCTACCCACCCTCAACTAATAGTCCAGTTTCTTACAATTACCTTTCTCTGGGTCAAGACATTACACTCATTATTTAAAAGTTGTGAAAAGGAAGAAGTAAAGAAGTGATCTTGGAGCAACCAAATGATCTCTATGTATTCTCTCCATTGCTGAACACTTCCCATAAAAATGCATTGGTTGAGCTTGTCAGGAATCAAACTATTAGTGTGCAAAGATAAAAAGCATAAACCTTCATTATTTTCAATTTAAGAAACAAAAGTTAAAAAGTGAACGATATTTAAGACAGGCCTTTTATTTTTCATACTCTGGGGCATATTACCAAGGGTGGCGATAGGCAATTATCGCCGGTAAGCGGCGATAATTCTATCGCTCTGTTAGCAAGCTGTCGCTAACTGATGTTAGCGACAGCTTTTAGGCGATAGCGAGCGGTTTGAGGCCCGCTTTGCATGTCAGCAATATTTATCGCTAATGACATGCAAAGTGGGCGTACCCAACCTGTTAGCGACTGAAAGCAGTCGATAACGTCGCTATCGCCTATTAGCAAGGCAGGCGTAGCGATGGAAATATTCCCGCTATCGCCAAAAACCAATGCCTGCTCAGACCAGTTCTTAACCATGTTATCCAATGGGAGGTGGATAACATGGCTAAGAGCATATCGTCACTAATGCGTGAATATCGCTGTATTCTCAGCGATATTCACGCATTTCGCCTGATTTTTATCGCTTTTGAGATAAACCTTGCTAATAGCAGGTTATCTCAGCGATAAAAACCAGTGATGCGGGGCGATAAAAATATTGCTGCTAACCCTACTTAGCGATAAATATCGGTATTTGTTGGTAATATGCCCCTCTGTTCTAACACTCGAGGAAATTAAGGAATAGATGAGCCATGAGCTGCAGTGGAAACTGCTACACACAGGGTTGCAACTTGCAAGTAAGCTCCTTGCAAGACATGCCTTGCCGTTTTCTGGCTAGTTTCATACATCCACTTCCCAGCAGTAGAAATCCAGGGGACATATGAGCAGCTGCGCTGGCTCAGCACAGAGTTGAGTGCATGGTCCTACCCGGCCGTGTCTAAGGCACATACAAATAACTCGGAATTTCTCTAACAGTAGTGAATGTCCGAGTTGTTTTATCTGCTGCATTAACTGCAAGAACTCAGGGACATTCTGAGTTATATGTATACGCTTTAGACACTGCAGAACCATAATAACAGGCGCTGGGCTCTGCAGTGAGTCAGTGCAAAGTCCAAAATACGGACCCAAGTGCAAAACTTCTGGCAGCAGGGAAAGCACATTGACAGTTCAACGGCAGGTGGCTATTGTGTTTCCCCACAGTCGATAAAACCTGTCACCTCTGAGTGATAGCAGGTGAAACCATTAGTTGCAGCCAGAGGCCCTGCAGGATTTCAGGCTGCGATGAATAGGAACAGATTTTGCCTCATGCCTCAAGGCTCGTTCAAAGTCGTGACGGTTTCCAACTTTCCCTGATAGTGCAGGCAACGTTTAAAATTTCCACACGTCTACTTACAATGTACGAGAGTGAACTATTGAGAACTAGACAAATGAAGCAAATAGTTCACCAATGAAAGAAAGGGCAACATCCCTAAGATATAATAGAAAGATGTAATAAAAAGGGTACATATTGGCACAGAAGAATCATACAGTTGCACAAACCAACATGACGAGACTGTCAAATAGCAAACGGAAGAACGTGGTGCTCTTCGTCAAACTCAAACACACCATTCACAATATGAACATAAACAACTGCATGAATTTTTTCAGCGGTGACAGTACAGGTTAAACAACGATCAATGAACATTCCCTGACTGACTTAGAAAATCAAGAACATAACGTTTTTTTAATTTTTTCATTCAGTTCTTTTTTCTGTAAGAATATTGAATTAGCTTCGTCCTTGACATTCAAACAACTGATTGGTTTCTGCACTTCAGACCAGTCACAAGGGATGAACTGAATTTGATTTTGTTCAAATCAAATGTTTTAATTTCTTGTCAGGGAGATCCAGTACTCAATTTCTCACAATGTAGTGGCAGGTAATGTGCTCAAATATTTCGCATGATATGTCAACAAAAACCTTAAACAAAGGCTCGAAACAGGAATACAGTCAATTAGCTTGGTTTACCTTCATAGAATAACGTCTCTGAGGATGAAGATGGGTGAGATAGTAATGCCAGGCACTACCGTAGGGATTACAATATCCCTTGCAATCTGCCGTTTCATGGCTGAACCCGCCATGAAAAGGCAGGTGGAAAGGGACTTTGGTGGCCCGTATCAGGCCCACCTCCCCCCTGGCCATCAGCTGTGGGTTCTGGAGGGCACATGGTGCTTGCCATGTAGTGCAGGGATATGTGTAGTGTCCCCTTTTAGTACTGTGGCATGTGCTGGGCCAGAAGCACCCACCGCAATACAAAATACAGGCTTTGTGACCGCCGTGGTGGTGGTTGCATCCTAATGCCTATAGCGGGACCGCTGACAGCCTGTAGGGCGGTCCCATTCATGAAAGGATGGCAGTCGGACAAAATTCTGACAGCCATTCTAATCAGCCCCTCAGAGTCCATTCCCATTCCAGGGACCTAAGGGTGTGGACAAAGTAAAACGAGGCTACTGTGTAAATCCCTTCAGCTCGCCTCTCATCCCACTACGGAGTGCAGAGCATACTTACTATCCTAGGCCCACAACAGTACGTACATCTGATGATAATGATCCATTCCACTTGAACCCTGTACAACAGGCCAGCTTCAGAGCGACCTAGATATCTACAGCATCCTTCACCTCATCTCAGCCCCTCCTTCTCCACCACCTCCTTTCCTGTTCAGAACCCCACCACACCTTTTCACGCTAGAAAGTCCTTTGTTTAATGGGGATCATATTTAGTTCCATGTCTTGGAATTTGTTAAATTTGTCATTGATGCAAGCTCCCAGATCAAGTGCACGATGACCCCATATGATGGGCATCATCTCCAGCACGCCGCATCGAGAGGTAATCACATGTAGCACTCCATGAAGTATTAAAGGCCATTTTTTAGGACAGGATTGCAAACATTTAAACAATTCAGCATTTATCATAACATCAAAACATTTTTAAATGTAAACCCTTTATTTCCCCCACCATTCTCTCTTCACCCCAAGCTTTCACCCCAGAGTACCATCTTGCTTCACTCTTCCTTTCACCTTTCTCTCAATATTGTCCTTCTATTCCCAGTCTCTTTCTCCCTTCTTTTTCCCAAGCATCCTCCAGTGAACCCTCCTTTACCTGCCCCAGGCATCCCACACACTATCTTCGTTCGCCTATGAACCCTTCCACCCCCCCAGGGGTGGATATGCCCCCATCTGACTTTTCACCTCCCCACTACCGCCTCCGCCATGGCAACCTGTCCTAACACAATCAAACCAGACCCAAACCCCAATAAACTTGTATCAAACTTTTTGCACACTGGTCGTGCGAGAAAGAGTCAGAGCCCCCCTTCTCGCTTATTATATAGAAAATTTCTAAACCTTGCCCACAACCCACCTATCTTGTCCTGTCTTGTCATCCATCCCACAGAATTTCCCAGGGGAAGACTAGGCCACAACTTTTGCTTCCCTGTGACCCTACATGGTGAAGTAATCACACACAGCACTCCATGATGTGTAAAAGGTCATTTATTAGGACAGGATTGCAAACATTTAAACACTTCAACATTTATTATAACTTCAAAACATCTTTAAACATAAACATAAATCGTTTATTACCCCACCATTCTCTGTTCGCCTAAATCTTTCACCCAAGCACGCCGTCATGCTTCATTCTTCCTTTCACCTTTCTCTCAATGATCTCCTTCCATTCCCAGTTGCTTTCACACTTCTTTTGCCCAAGCACCCCAATGAAGCCTCATTGTCCAGTCCCAGGCACCCCACACTCTGTCTTACTTTAATTTATGCTCTCTTCCTCCTTTCTCCGAGGGGTGGATATGCCCGCATCTGTCTCTCCACCCCCTAACTGTCGCCACCCAGTAAAACCCTGGAGGGCATTTTACTGCCCCACCACAAACTACTGCAAAAAGGCAACTCAGCATTCTGTTCTTCTCCACCGAACCTTCTCCCTCCATAGTCCACCAAGCAAGTCCCTTACTTCCAACATATAATACTCATTGCCCTGCTCAGAAAGATGCACCCCATCCAAATGATAAAGGCCTGTTTAATCACCCTTAATTCTCCCATTTGCTACCACCTTAATGTCTTTCGTCACACAAAAACCCCTAATTGCACAATTGAGATTCCTCCAGGCTTTGTCAAAAGCTGCGTGTTCAATCGCCCCCTCCACTTTCTACGGGACACAAACTCATTGAAAACCAGGCAAGTTCCCACTAACTGTAGTGGGATTAAACCAAGTCCTGTTGCATGCGTTCCAATAGAATGATCCCCAATAGCTCAACCAGATTTGCCCAGATGTATGTCAGGAAAAACCCATTTTGGTTCCATGGTCAATCAATAAATCTTTTTATTGTTCTAAGTTAATAAAAACCATCACAATAACATTACATATGGTAATTTCATGAAACATATAAAGCAATGAATACAATTGACACTATGTGTACTATTTAAAGTTCATTATAAAATGCTGAGAGTTCTAAAATCAATCGTAATTAGAATGAGTAAAGTGCCATTGTGCATGCTGTTTATATCTTACTTTGTTTATGCTGCTAGGGCAGCCTTGGTGCCCAGTGGTCTCTAAAAATATTTGCTGGGCTTGTATTCATAGTAGTATCATGATGCCCAGGTTGCCTGATGTATGGGTTAAAAGATGATCCCTCTGCTACCAAGTAAGTGAATGCTTGCATACATGATTGTAAGTAAAGACATTGGGCCCGATTCACAGAACTAAGACAAAATCCTAAACTTACTACCATTTTGGTATTCACAGAAGGCACATACTCATTTTGGTATTCACAGAAGGCACATACTCATTTTGGTATTCACAGAAGGCACTTACTCATTTCGGTATTCACAGAAGTTAGGAGTCCTAACTTTAGGACTCCTAAACGCTGTCTGTGAATACCAAAAGTCTTAAAGTTAGGATTTTTCTCAGTTTAGGAGTCCTAAAGTTAGGCGTCCCAACTTTACTACTCCTAAACTGAGAAAAATTCTAACTTTAAAAATTTCGGTATTCACAGAAGGCATTTAGGAGTCCTAAAGTTAGGAGTCCTAACTTTACTACTCCTAAACTGAGAAAAATCTTAACTTTACGACTTTCGGTATTCACAGAAGACATTTAGGAGTCCTAAAGTTAGGACTCCTAACTTCTGTGAATACCAAAATGAGTAAGTGCCTTCTGTGAATACCAAAATGGTAGTAAGTTTAGGATTTTGTCTTAGGTTAGTTCTGTGAATCAGGCCCATTATACCCAATAGGTTGTTCAAATTTGTTATAAAATTTCAAGGGGTGAGCCTTTGGCTAAAATAACCTAGTCGTGCCACTGATGGCTTTACATTTTAGGAAATAGTGTTTCCGTAATGAAATAGCCTTTGTGACTCAGAGGCTGTATTATGTTCTGGAAAGTCAATTAGGGTTGATTTGTTCCTCGTGGAGTGTCAGAAATTTCAGTAATTCGAAATTGATCTTGGGATCTGTGGGAGCAAGGCTCTTAAATATTGCATATGGCATGTTCGAATCTCCTGTTTGTTAAATGTGTTTCAGTAATAGAGTTTGGGGTTGTTTTAAGGCCAGACAAAGGAAAACTAGATGGATTATGTCTTCCTTTGGAGCATCACAGATTCTGCACGATCTTGAACCGTTGTATCTCTGTACAGGTTGGCCAGCAAAGGATGGCAGAACTCCGAATCTGAGAGCCATCAACTTTTTTTTTAGATATGCTGGATATGCAGTGGTGAGGTATTCTGCTGCTTTAAAACTAGTGTAGAATTGGGCTACAATTCAGGCATGTGACCAATAGGTTAGTTCATGCTTGTCTTCAGTGAGGGAATGCAATTGAGCCAATTTGTTGATGGCTCATCAGAATGTGGAATATAGAAAGTTTAGGTCCCATAGGTTGATGGTGTTTGTGTCTGGTAGTGAGGACTCAGGTATTTACTGTATATTGAGTCATTGTCATTATCCAATGACTGCCATAACACACTAGCTAAGGGTTTATTATTATTACTCTGTATATTATGCCATGTTTTGATGGTAGTGTATCTTCTTGCAATGCTTTGTTTCATTAAACCAAATTCCAGTCGAACTTGGGTGGAAGAGGCGGTCTGGGGTTGCCCAAAAACTCACTTGTAAGTATTTGTCTGTATTTTCTCCAGAGTGGAAGAATTTTTCCTGTGCATAGCAGCACTTGCAAAAGAAACTGATAGCAGTAATTTTGTGGTGATAATGGCTAATAGTGGTTTAAAAGAAGGGCCGTTACTAGCCCCCTCCTTCATGACAGACTATTGACTCCGGTCTCCAACCAGGCCACTACTGAAAGGTGCGCCATTCACTCACCAGGCACACCTCTTCTTTCCCTCTCTCTTGCAACCATATCCACCTGCCCTTCTCTGGCTGATCCTTCTTGGATTTCTGCAACCAAGTCCCCAGTTTCCCCTCCCTAAATCTATTTCACCATGGAACACCCCTGACTCACGTCCTGACCCCAACAACACAGACACCCTGAAAGCTCCAAAGAACATCCATATCATGCATTACAGGGACAAAGCCATGTCGAACATATCATAACAACACTCTGAAAACCATTCTAAAATTTACAGCAGCAATTCAAATGTAACTCTCTCCCCCCTCACTTCTATCCTTACACCACCCCTTCAAAATCTTCCCCAAAATGCCATCATGTGATGGGTCAACTTGCCTTAAAAGGACAAACCTGCCAACTTACCCCCTATTGTCATGGGCATTAAACCTTTATCAACTAAAAACACAACAAAACGCATGACCCGTTTTTCCATGTCACTTTGGTCTTGATTGTCCGGCCTCTCCATGTACCCCTCAAAAAGTCCCAAATTAACTCCAAGCAAGCCAATAACCTCGTCTGTAGATTCTGCTAAAGACATCTTCACCAGTTTAATCACTCTCAAACCTCCCACTCCCACATCTCTGCAGGAACAGGTGTCTTATTTTTCTCTTTTACCGATGCCAGATTGTGAAAACGGTGCCACTGTGAACAAGACAACGGACTAGCTATTGCATTGTTATAACCAGGCGCATGTTTAGCCTGGAACGCAACATTCCATCGTAAGCATAACAGCATGAAGCATCGCAACAGTTGCAAAACCCTCAAATCCCATGCCTTATGCCTGTTCACCAACTCCACCACTGAAATATTATTCAGGTTAAACATCATCGTCCTGTTTGCCGACTCAATACCCCACACCGTCAAATCCACCAGCAGCAGGACAAATTCCAAAAACGCTATGCTCTGTCCTCACTGCAACCATTGCCATGGCTAACCTTCTGCACCATCGACTGGCCCAGAAAAGGCCCAAAGCATTGGGCAACCACTGCATTAGAAAATATCAGCACCTACCACACTGTGGTCTTCTCCTGAAACATCATCAACACCCCAAGGAAGTTGTCCCAGAAAACCTCCAGACCCTAAAGTCCATCCTCACTGCCATGGACGTGCGTATCCTATGGGGTGGCAAAACTGCACCTGACATGACTATGCACAGGCTCCTGCAAATTGTCCATCTTCCCCACTCCACCCTGCATGCAGAATTCAAAAACCCCAACAACTTCTGAAACTTCCTGAGTTCCATTCTTTATTCCCAATCACCGCCTCCAAGAACCTTTGACACTCCTGAACCTTCACTCTGGGAAATCTTGCTATCATGTTGTCTGGGTCCTGCTCAGTGCCAAAAAAGGTTAACACAGCTAGGGTCTTGTTTTCTCAGGAGCCAATGGAACCCCCAGGTCCACCACAGGAAACTCAAAATGTCTCAGTGCCCTGTGACACTCACCTGACCAGACACTCCAGACAAAGAGAAAATCATTCAAGTAGTGCAACACCTCCCAGTGCCCACTCTGTCTAGTAAAGACCCCCTGCAAAAAGGTACTGAAAGCTTCAAACAAAGTGCAGGAAATGGTGCATCCATGGGTAACACTGTCAAAGACAATGGCAATGTCCAAATGCATGCCCAGCAATGGAAAACCATTTGAATTTATTTCCAACAGCCGAAAATGATGACTTGAGATCACACTTTTCCAGGTCTCACCCCCGTCCACCACAGTTTAACAATCCTGATGGCATCGTCAACAGAAGCATACACCACTCTTGTATCATCTGGAGCAAAGAAGTAATTCACAGTGCCCTCCGCAGCCAGGACAAATGGTAGATCGACCTAAATCCCCACTCCCACTTTTTAGGTACTAACACCAGAGACGATTAGACCAAGTCAGTTGTAAAAAAGTGCCAACAAACATCCCTTTATCAACATCTTTCTGCAATTTAGCAGACACTATCTCCAGGGCGGCCTTAGCTGACCACAAAATGTCAGCCCACCTCCTTCCCTGGGACCTTCTTCACCAACCCAGAAGCCCTCCCAAAATCCCCACTTCACCTTCAAATCTGTCTCTTTGCGGAGTTATTGTGCCATCCATGGCAGTAAACCTCCTAACCTAACTGGCATAGAAGCATTTTGGCCCAGAAGGAACCTGAGGTCCTCTTCCTCTAGTCCTTCCACAGTTCAGAGAGGATGACCAGCATGAAACAATGAGTAACAGGATTCTGTCACCGCATTCTGAACACTCGTAATCAAATTTGAAAGGGTGTCTGGAACAGAAACCTTTGTTAAAGGTCTGACAGGCCCCAGCATTTGTACCTGTAGGCCTTGGCAGACTACCCACCCCTTGTTGGTAGGATGGGGTGAAAGAGCTTCTATGTGATAGGAAGGCCACTTGTCTTCTGGGTTGAGGCTATAGATTGTGTCGCGAACAACCACTGCACCCCCATTCCAAATCAATGTCTCTCCAAAGTATTTCTGGGTTCACGCTTTCCCCAACTCTAATTTCCTCATCATAACTGAGCGAAGCGTAGCCCTAGAAATGCATTTGTGCTTTCCCGATAATATCCATATGTTTAGATAATGCCATTGCTTAGTCCGCATACATTTCATCGTAGGTGCTGGAATAAATCATGAAACAACAACATTCAGTTCTCCATAGTAATGGGTCTCCTGGGCCAGTGGGTCAACTCCCCCTCTTCTCTCTTGGATCCTTCATCACCATGAATGTCCCCATGCCAGGGTTTGAAAATGTCCATATATACATGTTACCTTATTCTAGTCCTTCTCTTGTCAGATACATGAGACACCTGGAGGCATCGGCAGGCCCATGTAGGGGAGCCGTTTTTATGGCCTCCCCTTGTCCAGGCTCCTTCATTTGCTCCCCTGCACCTTCTATTACCTCATAAACCATACCCCACGAATTACTGGATTGTGCACCAATACTTCCATCCTGGGTATCCCATACTGACCACCATCCTTTTTTACCTGAAGGTTAACCTCTGGTTTCCCATCTCCTTTTGCGACTTCCACTGCGAGCCTCCTTCCGCTGCCTGGTGGTGTCACAATTGTCTGCACTTGACTTCTGTAACACCCAACTGATGTGTCTTTTGCATCACCTCTCCTGATACCATGCACCACAGGCAGTCTCACATCCGCATCCTCACACACTTCATCTTCCTTCCACTCATCACTCCCCTCATCATAATCAACTCCAACTTATCCTCACCTGTATTCACTTCATTCACCAATTAGCCTGATGCATCTCCACTCATCACACCAGGCACCGCCCAAGTCCACGAGGTGGGTATTTCAGCTGGGGTATTTCTTGAATGATCCTGTGATGAAGGGAAGGCTGCCATAGACCCCCCTATTTTTTCTGACCAACGTGCTGGAGCTGTCATGCGCCCCATTGTAGTCTCCAACTATCTGCCAGCCCCAACTGCAGGCATTGGCGCTTTGTCAACCACCTGGCTGCACCAACCAGATGGATCTCCTGCACTACGAGGCCAATGAGCCACACTAGCCCCCATGAGCTCAACACCATCATGGTCCCCCTCTGGCACCCACAACCATCGTCCCCTACTATGGCGTCCCAGGCTAGCCATAGACTTCCCTCCACCAGACATAAATCTCAGCTTCTTTCCCTGACACATCTAATGCATTGCTACTTCTCTGTCTCCACAAAGTCGCTCCCAGCACTCCCCTATCTACTCCATTATCCTGCGCTTTCCCATATGCAGGCTTCCAGGTCCACACCTTGACTGACATGACCTCTCCTTTCTGGCCCATGTGTAGGTCCTGGACCCATAATTGCCGGAGCCCATCCCAGCCCAAACGTGTCTTTTGACTCCCGTTGTCCAAATTGCAGCCCTCATTCAGTCCCCTGACCCCGCCTCTGACATGGCCCCTTGAGCCATGTCTTCCTCCTTCTTTCTTTTACCAGGCAGGCCTGTAGCCTGCTCTAAAATCCTCCTCAAGTTCTCTTGGGCCGACTCGGCGGAGAGATCCAGAGGCATCTCTGAAGCAGTGGTACACTTGCACAAGGGCCCCTACTGCTTCTACAAGCACGGATGTTCGATCACCAGATTTAGGCCCGCCCCGTCCAGATGTTGCACCAGCAAGCCGCTTTCTGATGCGGCTTGCCGAAATAATGCAGGAAGACTCCGCTGTAATACTGCAGCCTTCTTGGTAGACACCTCATGCAACACACTGCGGCCGGGTCCACTTGATTTTATCTTTGCTGAGAGGCGATGCACACACCGTGATCGCAGCTGCAATGCTGCAGGCAGCACCTGCCAATCCAGGTCTGGTCCAAGTCTCCAGGCCTGAATAAATCTGCACGCCCGGCCACACACAGGGTACGCCGGGCATTCCAGATGGCTACAGCATTCTTCACTCTTAACATCATGGAGCTAGAGCACCTTGACCGACCCGTGCCTCAAAAGCTTCCAAACTCTCAGCCCCATACTTTTTGCCTTCTGGTAGCACGAGAAAGAGTCATAAAGAGGCTGAACCCCCTCTCCTGACTCCTTATAAAGAAAACCCCTAAACCCCACCCCCACCCACAACCCACCTAACCTGTCCTGTCTTGAATTTAATCCCATGAAGTTTACCGGGGGAAGACTAGGCTGCGTCTTTTGCTTCCCCTGGGACCTTCCATGCAAGAGAATCTAGGCGGCGCATAGCCTCTTAGTAGACCAATGCCACTTGTGCCTCACTTTAAAGTAGATTAGTTTGAGGTGGGCATTCCTCAACCGTCTTGATCAGTAGTTTCTCCCAGTCCTCATCTGCATATTCCACTTTCAGTATACAGGGCTTGAGAAGGCTCGGTCCATCATCAACTTATAGAGGCCAGAAACCACATTCTTGTATGTATCACATTTATGTAAGTATTGTAAATTGGAGAACGTTTCAAAAGTAGAGGTATTGGCACCTAGGACATGTGGTATACAATTGGTAAGCCTTTGATTATTCCAAAAGTGATGTGCAAGCTGTTTATACTGTGTCTGTTTTGATGCACAGGATTTGAAGTCAGTCTTGTGTAGGAAATCGGAGATGCTAAATATGCCTTTTACTTCAAACTCTTTCCAGTGCACTTATGTGCCTTCTATTTTAATTGCAATGTTATGCCATAATGGGGACTGATCATGAATTGGAACCTGTTCACCCAGCAACGCTTGGGCCTCCGTCCACACGTTTACTGAGGTGCAGAGCGCTGAGTGAGATGCTATCAGCTTGTCTTGGTCCCCCAGATACAACATCCTAAGACCTCCCAGTCTGCTCTTTAAAGCTGCCTCCAGGAATACCTATCTTGGTGCATCCAAATGCATTATAAGAACAGGATATGTTTTAGACAAATAGCTTGACACATGGTAAAAGAGTACACGATTTAAATGGCCTTCCTTTTTTGAGCTTCAAATGTTTTTGTGCTCCCCACCTCAGCAGGGCCGGACTGGCCGTAGCAGGCACTGGGCATTTCCCCGGTGAGCTGCTAGGGTGGGGCCCGTTTTGGGCCCCCTGGGGGTGTTTTTGTTACTGGGGATGGGGGGGGGGGGGGCTTCAACATTGGCCCCCTGTAACAAAATCGGCTGAAACCAGTCATAGCAAACAGCTTGGCCGCACCCCCCCCTCCCCCCTCCTGGGGGCCGGCCGAGCAGTTTCCCAGTCCAGCCCTGCACCCCAAAAAAAGCAATTAGGCTGTTATTATGAGTTGCCCAGTAAGAGGTTCAGAATTCCCCCATCCCCTGAGTTACCAATAGGAGGGGTACCTGTAATTCTAAAAAAGTGACTAAGCTGCTCATTATACATCACACTGAATTATGTATATTAAATATTTAATAGTGGCAGGAGACTCTGGAGAGTGTACGATGGCCTCAACCATAAATAAATAAATAAAAAATCACCTATAGACTCTGAAGTTTCAATTAATTTTTAAAAAGACAACCATATTTTCCCTTGATTTTAATAGGATGATTTAGATACCAACAAATTTTAAGACAGCCCGTGCACTGGCTCTTACAGCTAAGCATGGGCGGATTTTGCGGATTGGCAATCCGCGAATTTGCGTATTTACGGATTCGCAATCCGCGAAGATCCGCGAACTCTAGCGGATTTGCGGATTTTTCCGTTTTTTGTGTTGGCGCGTGTTCGCGCCGATTTTGGGACAACTTCGCAATTGCGAACTTACTTTTCGGCTTGCAACGGCCGCGACTATGTTGTTTCTACGTCTGGTTTATCATCACAGGTTCACAGCACCCTCTGTTTCACCACTGCCACCCTCTGGGACACCCATGCCACCCTCTAGTACATCCTCACTGGCACCTATTAGGTTTATTTATCACTGTAGATTATGGTGTTTGAAAAAAGCAAGCACACCTGCCCTTCTTCAACTGCCATCAATTAATTTGTGTTTCATTAATGTGTCAGTAATTTTGAAAGTTCCAGTCTGGCTGGCACCTGCTTCCTTCCTTATCTGTAATTTGCTTTTTGTTGCAGTGAATTTTTTTTTTCACAGGACCTTTATGGTGCTATTCTATGAGCCTGCTGTTTGGGTCATAGCAGGGTCATAGAATAGTTGCAAACTCTGGAGGGGCCCATCAGGAAGCACTACCTTGAATGTTACTAATGTTAAGTTTGAACTTTTGCACCTGCTCATTGCTTTCAGTTTAGCTAAAATCGTTTTTTCTGCAATTTCGCGCGTTTTTTGGGGCGCGAATCCGTGCGAGATCGATTTCGGAAGCCGCGAATACGTGCGAATACAAAATTGTTTTTGTTGCGACGTGTATGTTCGCGTGATCTTGCGCGTGTTCGCGAGGCGCTTCTAGCTATACGTTTGCCAAGTTACCCTATCGGTCGTACACGGGCGCGGCCATCTTGTTGGCGTGACGTAATTCCGTTTCCGCCCGCTATGTGTAATCTCGCAAAGTGTGCTGCTCGCTAGTACAATTTCGCGCGTACTCGCAAGGAAAATCTCGCGCGAACTTACCCACGCGGTCGTGAACGGGCGCGGCCATCTTGTTTCTCATTCATTGCTATGGTTCTGGGCATGCTTTCTCTATCCTCTCTCAATCTCTGCCATCCTTTGCTTGTTTGAAGTTTTTTTGATCTAATTTTACTTATTATCTAACCCTCTATTTTTCTAGCTCTATATTTTTGTGTTTTCTGCAGCTTTTAGTTACTTTTAAACTACTTTTTTAAACTCTTTTCTTTTCTTCTTCACTATTCTATTTCTTCTTTATCATTTAAGTTTATTTCTGCCCAGACCATGGTAAAGGGAGCCGGGAAGCACCCTGAGAAGGGGAAGGGTCCCGCACCCCGTGCCCGGCTCCCGTGCGGGCGTTTAAGGGGGGAGCAAGTGGTCCCGAGGGAGATCTTCAGCGCGGAGGAAGTGGCGGCACTGATCTTCCACGTCCAGCGCCGCCTCCCCAAGACGATCCTGGGAGGCGGCAAGATCGCGACCGGCTATGGCATCCGGGAGCGTCGCAAGCGGTGGGAGAAGGTGTGCCGGGCCATGTACAAGATCTCTGGGGTCCGGCGCACATATAACCAGGCCACCCACCGCTGGACCGATGTCATGGACCGGGAGCGGGACTTGCTGGACGCGCTCGGCGTAGAGGTCCCCGGGCTTGGTGAGTAGTAGTAGTAGTACATTTACTACTCTGTTTTATCCTGCTCTGTTATTTGCAAATCTTTGTTCTTTACCAAGAGCAATAATGCTGCCGATTACATTGAGGTAAATTATATTTCAAAATCTTCTATGCATTTCAGGTGCACTGCTCTCCTTCTCAGTAGCCTTGCTTGCTACTATGCTTCTTTGTTTTGTATGTTGTGTTCAGAAGCATTTCATTGGCCTGAGAAATTATGTATGAGTGTACTGTAAAGAAAAGAACTGCGTAATGCTAGACAGTAAGGGTCATATTTTCAATTACCGGCGCATCCCTGCAAAGTAGCAGGGATGCGGCAGTAATTGTGTGCCATGCCACCACCACCCATTGGCCCAAAACGTCACAGAAGCCTTACGCATCTGTGCCGTAAAGGCAGCGCATTGCTGGAGTTGCGTGCCAACGATGGCGCAGCTCCAGCAATGCTCTGGGGTACCCTATCTCCCCAATGCTGCATCAAGCCGTACGTCGGCTTCAAGCGCGCAGGGTTTGAGTCATGCATCATTGTCCTAAAAGTGACTGATTGACATCTTGTAGATTTCCCTCAGCCACTTTTAGGATTCGTTCCTGCGCAGGTACGCCCTCCCTTGCGCCGGAACGCCCCCTGATGGCGCAGGGCTTTACAACGTGATGCATCGCCCATATGCCCATATGTGTTTTTTTTTTTAATATATACGCCGCACCAACACCATGGCGAGTCTTTTGTTCTGCCGCTGCGTCAGAAAAGGCACGCAACAATGGAGGAAAATCAGCCGCAACTTCCGCAAGGGACTTATAAATCAGCCCCAACAGACTGAAGTCCAGTCCTTCCTTTAGACAGTCACATGGCTATCAGAAGAAATAGTGGCGGTGGTGGCGGGTGGATTGATAGTTTGAGTATTCACTGATCTGCAAGCAGGATGGACTTTGTCTGTCACGTGTTGCGCACTGCTGCCTGCAGTGCCAGGCCTAGGCAAACCTCTTTAGTAGTCTGTTTATTGAGTTACATAGGAACTTTCTAAGTCAACGTTCCGCAAATCAGGCAATACGAATAACGTAGTATACCACATGAGATAGATCCCGTGGAATAGTTGTCTATCTATTTGCTATTTTTCCAAAATGTGTTGTTATTGTTCTTTTGAAATGTTTGATTTGGTTGAAAAATCTCATCCATGTTTTCTGGTTTTTCTTTCTTTCATGTTGTACATCAGCTCCCCCCAAGGGCAAGAGGACACAGGAGGAGGGTGCTGAGGATGCAGGCCAGGATCGGGCAGGCGAGGGCTCCTTTGCTGGCCCCAGTAAGTTTACATTTTAATAAACAGTACCTATTTTTTCCTAGCGTTCCTCATTCGATTTTTTCTAAATCGTCTTTGATCTTCTTGTAGACTGGATATAAATTCTTATCCTGCCTCGAATATGACTCCCTGTGGTATTACTAGACTATTCTTATTAGTCTGTCTGTGTAGCTAACTAAGATTGGACATTTGGCAATTCCATTGGACTCCCATTATATTCAGCAATACCTCTATGCACTGTCTCCTTACTGACTAGATAGTGTGGCAGAGTCATTCAGCTCCCGAAGTCACCGATTATAGATCCCCAATGATCTCTAGATTATCGTACGCAGGACAAGAGAGTAGTACGGAGTCACAGCACAGTCAAGAAGTGTCAGAGGCACTCATGCTTGCAAAAATTCCAAAACCTTTAGCTCATCCACTCTAGTCTAGAGGAACAAAAACCACAGAGTCTATTTAAGTGTAAAAGCTTTATTAAAAGTAAACACATTTATTAAAATCTACTTTGTCATAAAACTATTTAACTGTAAACGGAAAAGTGGTTAGTGCTGACGATTAATTGGACACATTTCTTGTGGTCGAGCCGAACTCTCACCTAGTTTGAACTTGATCCTGGTCGTGTTCTTAGGACTCAGGAGTCAAGCTTCTGTCTGTTAGGAGAAAAAGTGGTGCGTGTTAAAAATCAAAAGCAAGCATTCATCAGTTGTGCATAAAAGTGCAGCAAGACAACAGCCTTCCCTGGAAAATGGGACATTTTTACTATGGAGTAGACAGTCACAAATTATTACATTGTATTCTGTTTTTTTAACATTTCTCCTAGACCAAATATTATATAGTAGTGAGTGGTGTATTCTAACATTCTTAAATGTACTTTGTAGGTGTAACATCTGGTGACGGGGCCAGCGCGGAGGTGGCTGTGTTGGACTTGGACTCGGAGGCCTCTGGGGAGGAGGCGGCGGTAGAAGAGCTGGTGGCCGTTCCTGTGGGGGATCAAACGGTGGTGGCGGAAACAGGTAAGCTATATATTCCTTACTTATTGAGATTGAAGACTGCATAGTGTGCTTTCTGCACGGGTGTATTACAATTACAAATCAACCAGGTAGTAGCCTCCTCGAAATGTACTTCGACTTAGCTGTGAAGTTTTTGGTGAGAAGAATCCCAATAAGTTCTTAGACGAACGTGATGGATGGGATGAACGAAAAGCGAAAGAAGGGTGTAAGTAAGTGGGACGCGAACTTGTATGATGGCTGGCAAAGAAGAACGATATGTGTTTGCTTGGACCCAGAGGTGGCTGGGAAGGAAAGAATATGGTATGGTGCATGGCTGGGTCAATGATGAAGCAAGGATGGGTGGAAGGACAGCAGCCTGGGTGGGTGAAACAGAAACTGTATGTGTGCGTATACTTTGACTGAATGGATGCCTGGAGCATGGTATTCTCTGACTCTTACATAGCACATGTGTATCTAGAGAGAGTAGATGGTCGCCAGGTGAAGTAAGTGTTACCTTGAAGAGCATGTACCACCGCACCCGCACGTCCGTCCCAGTGCAGGGAAGGCAAGGAAAAGAAATTGTAAATGTGTCCAATACTACCATGAATAGTAGCAGTACTTTGTATTGCGTTTGCATTCACAGCATATATCTGGTTATTACGGTGGACACTCCGTACCTCTCTTAATAACTTTAGTTTACTTGTAGTACGTCATTCATGTGTGGGTGTATCACTGTTCACTCAATATTAAGCAAAGCACCTAAAGTCATCTCATCTGTCATTAAATACGTCCCATGTGAAGTGATAGATAATCAAATTAGTTAGCTTCTTCAGTTTCCTTTTCTAGTACTCATTTGCACTGTAGGGTGAAAGGTAAATTAATTAAGCAGTAGCCCTTGTAACAGAGTATTCTCAGTGCCACCCGTAATAGAAAAGTAATAGCTTCACCACCTGCATGTACTGGATCGGTACAGTAACGCAAGTCTGTCTCCATCATCATGGTGTGCAACTTTTTTTCTCGGGTGCAACTTCACTGTGCTGTGTCCATGTCATTCTGCCGGCTTGCATAAGATAACGTACCCATTTCCCTAAACAAGAGAGAAGAAGAAGAATAAGACTGGTGTACTGTCATAGTCGACTGTAATGGAAGTCCATAGTGGTCGTAGAATTAGTTCATTAAACTACCACTACTGTTAGAGCAAGGATGCAGAAGTGGGAGGTTACATAGATACTGTCCTCAATAGTTATGTACTGTGCTTTCAATTTGCTACTTGTACTCTGTGACCCAACTTTCGGCTCAATCACTTTGTGTTATTAATAAGGAGCATTGGTTACAGACTATGTCTTTCTTTCTTCATATAGTTGCTCCTTCCAAATCAACAACAAGGAGGGAGCAGGCTAGATTGGCCCGGCAACGGAGGCTGGAGGCCACAGTCGCCGAGTATCGGCGGCTGGTGGCCCTGGAGGAGGAGGAGGACACGCAGTCGAGCGGGGCAACATCTTCGACTGTGACCACTGCATCCTCCTCCGTGACTAAGCCAGCGGGACCGAGCCGGGCTAAGAAAGCCGACCGCCACCGCCAAGCAACCGAAATACCAGCTGCCCCCCACAGGAGCTGCAAGGAACGCCAACGCCGCCTACGAGTCCGCATGTCCAACCTGGAGCAGGAGGTCCTGAGGTATAAGAACTTGGTTAAGGGCCTCCGCTCCGAGCTTGCCACCCTCCGCAAGGAGTATGATGCCCATGCCGCATCATGCACCAGCACCAGCACCCTCCAGTAGTGGAGTGTCCCTTGCCCTTTTTTTATAGACTTTTGGGGGGTGGGATTTGGGAGTTGGGATCGTTTTGGGACGTTTCAGAGACAATCGTTGGGGTTAGGGTGGGTGAGGGAGATTATTTTGTTAGGGCTAAATAAATATATTTTTCAACTTTATCTGACCATACCTGTTTTTTACTGCTTTTCAGTCTGGTGGGTGGGGGGCGGGGGTGTAACAGTAACTTTGTTTTCCTGAACAGTCGTAGGACTTTAGTAGTACAACCGTCAATCTCTTGTCTACTCCGAAATAATACTCCATTATACTACCTCCCACCAAACGCTTATCTTACCTGTAATTTGTGTTAGAAATTAGGGCTAGGCCCAGGGCTGGCTCCAGGTGAAATGGGGATTAACGTTGTCAATCCTGGGCGGGTGACATTTCCTCATTGCGGTGGTATTAGTGGTGTGACACAGTGGCAGTTGCATGCCTATGGAAAAAAAGAAAACGAAACCTTGTTTGTCCTCCTTACTGTAGCATTACAACGGTTACGGTACGATCGAGAAAATAGCAGGTGACAGTACACTAGAACAGTGCCATAATGTAGCCTAACAAATGGTAAAGTATTTGCTTGCAAGTATAACTAGTACTTGCGTTGAATTTATTTGACATTGGCTACTACTACTAGAAGATATAGTACTGAAGCTGAGTAAGTCTAGAAGATATCCTCGTATTCCTTCACCAGCCTGTTGCTGCTATCACCTTATCCTCCCCAGCAAGTGTGTGGAATTATTGATGTCATTTTAGTCAGACATCAAGCAAAACAACACAGCCCGGGGGAAGAGGGTTAGGGTTTGTAAAATGGATGGGAATGGGGGTTTCTTTTTGGGTAGGTTTTGTTGAGAGAAGAAAAAAAAAGCAGAGCATGGACAAACAATAATTGAAGATACAGAGTTTACAGACAATCTTTGGTTACAAACTAAAGGTAAGCACATGCAGTCACACTCATAGAATAAAAGACAACAATGGATACTGTATCTGTATTGCGTATGTTGTTGGAGTTGTCCTGTTGAAATTGGTAAGTAAGTTGCATGCAGCAAACAATTCCTCTTATTGGCGGCACTCCTCCATTCCAGCTGACGCTTCGTCCATCAATGTGGTGGTGACCACTGACAGAAGAGACACCCTGTCCACTGCCTGCCTGGCGGATGTTGACTGAAACCCGGCCTGTAATTATTGAACGGAAAACAGGAAGTGCTATTACAATACCACTGATAAATAAATAAAAGGTATGTACGCTGTGTGGTTCAAAAAGTGACACTTTGATTTCCCTAATAGACAGTACAATATTTTTGAAATTGCGTGCTCTGTCTGAGTCACCTTTTTAAGGATCAATAAGTATGGCCAAAATATTATAGCGGATCTTTCCCCTCAAGGTGGGTGTACTACTGTGTTTTAGAACAAAATTTGACCTTCCCAGCAATGCTCCCACCAAGACCCTTACTAAAGCCAGTCGCAAAAATGTAGAAGAACCCAATCATATCTCCAAAAACGATGCCTAGCAGAAAAATGGTTACAAAACGTACTTTGAAAGTAACAGTAGGCCCAAATACAGACCGTGGATTGTATTCAAACCACTTGCCTGCAAGCAAAAGTATCCATAGCCAGCATCGCTCCAACAGTGCTCTACAACAACAGAACCGCGTTGCAATAGAACCCCCCTAAACACATGCAATCCTGCTGCTAGGGCTAACCCTAACGAACCCTAACTTACAAAAAGTGCCAAAACTGGTGTTTCCTTATGGATTTTGTCCAACAAACTTCTAGCCGGTATTAGACCTTCCCAGGAATGCCCCAGGCAAGACCCGCCAACCCACCCGCAAAAAAACACCCGACACAACACCACCAAACAGCGAAAAAGCTAAATCTCATACTTACAATGTCTCTCGGCCTTCGGTCCAAACGCGGCGCTGTGCAGCTAGGTCGTCATCATCATCAATCATCATAACTCCTGTTTTCCACCACGGATTTCCTGAAAAGCAAATGCAATCAAGATTAGACTGTCGCAGCAGTGCTTTGACAGAGACCCCGGCCGCAACCCACCCACGAACAGCAGGAAGCCCCCCAAAACGCTACATTGAGCAAGATGTCTGAAGAAATGGCAAAAAAAAGGCTTTTCCTTAAGGATTTTGTCCAAAACACTTCTATCCGGCATTAGACCTTCCCAGGAATGCCCCAGCCAAGACCCGCCAACCCACCCACAAAAAAACACGCGACAACACCCCCAAACAGCGAAAAAGCTAAATCTCATACTTACAATATCTCTCGGCCTTCGGTCCAAAGTAACGCGCTGTGCAGCTAGGTCATCATCAATCATCATAACTCCTGTTTTCCACCACGGATTTCCTGAAAAGCAAATGCAATCAAGATTAGACTGTCGCAGCAGTGCTTCGACAGAGACCCCGGCCGCAACCCACCCACGAACAGCAGGAAGCCCCCCAAAACGCTACATTGAGCAAGATGTCTGAAGAAATGGCAAAAAAAAGGCTGTTCCTTATGGATTTTGTCCAAAACACTTCTATCCGGTATTAGACCTTCCCAGGAATGCCCCAGGCAAGACCCGCCGGCGCCAACCCACCCGCAAAAAAACACCCGACAACACCCCCAAACAGCGAAAAAGCTAAATCTCATACTTACAATATCTCTCGGCCTTCGTTCCAAATGCGGCGCTGTTCAGCTAGGTCATCATCATCAATCATCATAACTCCTGTTTTCCACCACGGATTTCCTGAAAAGCAAATGCAATCAAGATTAGACTGTCGCAGCAGTGCTTCGACAGACACCAAAAATTACACACAAACCCCCGGAACCCCGCCAAAGAGCACCTCAAAGGCAAGCAAGTCAGCAAAAACGGCAAGAAATTTCCACCTCATATTTGGTCCAAAACACTTTTGTCCATTATTAGAGCTTCACAGCAATGGGCCCAAAACCGTCAACTCACCCGCAAAGAAGTACAACACCCCCACAAGTGCTGAGTCTTTCTTCATTGTGCGTAATCCAGCACTCTGCTTGGAGGGAAATCGCAGTCTGGAGGAGGAGGATAGAGGAGCATGTTCTTCAGAACTTGTGAACCTGAGGAATGTAGACTGCGGCACCTTCAAATCAATAAGCAAACAAGTGAAGACAGTTCTGATGATGGTCTTGTTTTTGGGATTAGGTGATTAAAGTTTGAATTAAATTAACTGTGCAAAACAAAGAAAGAGAGACACAAAGCACACAGGAATAAAAGTGAATAAGGACGAAAAAGAAAGTTCTTGATTGATTGTCTCATTTTCAGGGCTCGGTGTCAGGGAATAAGAACAAGATTTCGTCATCATACTCTGCGAATTCAGGCTGGATGAGGTCAGTGGCACCGAACAGAGAAAAAATCCCCTCATCTACGTTGCTGTCCTCCTCGTCTTCATGCGGCGTGCTTTCTCGTACTTTGTAATCTGGTGGTATGAGGTGCTGATTCATCTTGATCATTGTCAGCCGCTCCACATTTTTGGGCGAGAGGCGGCTCCGTTTGGGAGTTACAATGCCACCAGCAGCACTGAAAACACGTTCAGAAGACACACTTGCGAGTGGGCAAGACAAATAGTTTATAGCCAGGTTGAAGAGCTGTGGCCACAATTGTTTTTTGCCATGCCAATACTGCAATGGCTCATCATTAAGGAAGACCTCTGTTGAGTCATTCAGATAGTCCTGCACCATCGACTCAAGGTCATCAACTGTTCCTCCACTTTGCTTACTTTTTGCTGTGCCTGTGACATTTTTTCGAGAACCATACCCCATCAAACTTAGCCAATCCTCCTCCCCAGCCACTGTTAGTGTTGTCATTGTGTGTGGTGCAGATGATCCAGTTGCCGGTGTCTTTAACGGCTGAGAGGTCACTTGTGCCCCAGCCACAGGTGCAGAAGTGGATTCTTGTGACTGCGGATGGCCTGCTGATGCTGATGCTGATGCTGATGTACTGGCTTCTCCTTCAATAACCTGCCGTTCTTTTTCAAACCTCTTGGCTGACCAGGCTAACCAATGTTTGTACTTTTGAACATCTGCATCAGCGAAAGGAAAGAATGCGTTGTCTGCCAGCGCCTTTTTGTAGCGTGGATCCAGAATAGTAGCACAAATGTAATGCTGATCTGAGTTGATGTTTTGAAGACGTTCATCACCACGTAGGCGATGTAATAATTTCTCAGACAAAATGAAATGGTTTTTTTTTTTTTCATCTTTTTCAAACTCAGAAGAAACCGCCATCAGTTGGTGCTCCAGTATGCACAACAATGGGATAGCTTTTCCCAAATTACAGTCCTCCTGGCTGACTGCACGCGTGAAGAACTCAAAAGGACGAAGCATGTCTGTCAGGCTTTTAACTATGTCCCATTGCGCCTTACTCATCCGCAGGTCCTCCTTCTGAGATGTAGCCTCTGTCAAGAAATAGTGATCGAGTACCGTATACTGCTCATACAGACGCTCAAGCATGTAGAAGGTTGAGTTCCAACGTGTTGCCACCTCCTGGATGAGTGCTTTCACTGGCATTCCACGTTGAAGTAGCAGTCTCCGCAGATGCTTCCGGGCCTTAAAAGAATGGCTGAAATGGTTGCACATTTTGCGGCAGGTGGCCATTACCTCGAACGCTGGACTCTCTTTATCACTCAAGAATTTTTGAACTACCAGGTTGATACAGTGCGCCAAACACGGCACTCTAACATGGTCACCAAGGAACATGGCCTTAACTACATTGGCGCCATTATCCGTGGAAACATAACCAATCTTGCGTTTTAGGGGGGATAGCATTGTCAAGACCTTTTTGTCAAACTCTTCCAAAAGGTTTTCTGCTGTGTGACTTTTCTCCAAGCCAAACATGGCTAGTGTTGCATGTTTCCGAGCAGCTTTGAAAACTTGGTCCGGGTCAACACCTGCGTTTAGCTTTGCTATAACACCTGAAAAAGAGACCCAGTGTGCAGTGATGCACATGTAATCATCGCCTGGGCCACTGGTCCACATGTCTGTTGTCAGATGTATTGTGTGAACAGCACTCTTCTGCAAAGCTGCCCCAATCGCCTGCAGCACATCTTCATGTAGTGCTGGAACCGCAACTCTGGCAAAATAGAACCGGCTCGGAACCTTCCATTTAGGGCAGAGCGTTGCAACTAATTCAAGAAAACCTACCGCTTTTACAAAAGAAAAAGGTAGAAGGTCCACAGCTAGCATTTTAGCCAGCTTAGTGTTATACAGACGCGTCAGTGGGTGGTTGCGTTCATATGGCACGTCTGAAGTAAGCATTGTTCTAATGTTGCCCTGGACCAAGCATTTACGGGCTGATAATGACTTCGTTGACCCAATTTTGCTCGCTGGTGAACTTTTGTGCGTTGGTGTCTCACTCGCTCCAACACTCTTAGTGTGCCTCACATTGGGTGTGCTGCTGACAGGGGTACTGGGTGTAAGGGAAGTGTTTGACACGTCTTCTTCCTGCTCGTCAACATCAGATGAAACATCAACGTTTCCTTGATTTTGGCCTTTCTTGATCGCAGCTAGGTGCGCAAACCATTTGACAGCGTGCTTTCTCTCAAGATGACCACTCTGGCGCCGGTACCATAGTTGGTACCTGACTTACCACGACTAACTGCAAGCTTACAAAGGGTACAAATGGCAAACTTTGGATTTTTGGGACAAACAGTAAAGAAGTCCCAAACTGGGGACTTGAAGTGTCTGTGGGACCTGGAGGAGGCGGCGATACTGGTGGTGGTGGTCATGAAGCTAATGCCAGATGAAGTGGAGGATCTGGATTGCCCAACTTTTGTACGTTTTCCACTTTCACCGCCACTAATTAAGGTCGAGGTTGACGCAGGTCTCTTCTTGCCAGAAAGAAATATGGAAGCGGGACGAGTTGGTGTACTACTTAACTCCAATGATTGTGGTGTTTCCACTGCCTCCTCATCGACAACATCATCATCATCATCATCACGCGCAGCAGCTCTTCGGGCTAGGGTCAAAATGTCTGTTTGCTGCATGCCCGCTGGGGCTGCAGTGACCTTTATGATGACTGGGTCGTCGTTGGCAGAGTCTTCATCAGCAGCAGTATCCGCCACTTCTTGTTGAGCCTCATCACACTCCATAAGTCTGAGACTTTGGACGAGCTTCCTTTTACGCTTAAGTACCTTTGTTGGATCATGGTGTGCCTCACTCTCAGACGGCTGTGGTGCTGGTTCCCAAGTTTGATCCGTATCATCAGAAGGAGGTGTGCTTGAAGAGGATGTAGACACCACCCTTGATCTCTTCCTTGCTAGGGTTGTGGAAGACAATGAAGGATCAGCAGGAGGAGTGGCTTCCTCAAATGATACCTCGCCTTGATTGTCGATTTCCTGATGTGCCCCTACTTCGGGAGGAACAACTATTGTGGGCACTTGTGACCCTCCATGCACCTCTGCTTGCGCATCTCCTTGCGCTGCCTCTCCTTCCACATGTACTTGGGCTTGTACTTGCACATGTGATTGTTGTTGCGGCTGTGGTTGTTCAACACTCGTCAGATGAGCTACAACAACCTGTGTTGATTGAGGGACATTGCTGCTGCTTTCTTGCGATGAGCCAACATCACTGGTCGATGGTGATTGAAGAACTATACTGGCTGCCTCTGCAGCACTCAAGGGCTTGGACTTAAGTTGGCGTGGTGGTGGTGGTGGCACTGAGCCCAATGGAGCGGGGGGGGGGGTGCCAGCTTGGTCCCCAGCAGATCCCGCTGCTGCTGCTGCAGGCATACTTTTTTTTTTACTCCCAAAAAAAGGGGCGGGCGGCACACCAGTCTCCTTGGTAACTTGCTTCTTCTGCTCCTTACTGGCACCTTTCTTGCTAGAGGAGCTACGGGTTACTTTTTTTGGGGCCATCCTCTTCAGAGCAGGTCAGCAGGCAGCAGTTGCACGAGTTGCAGAGGGTTCTGTGTCCAGACGTGACGTCGCGTGACGTTATGCTGCACACACCGCTGCAGGACTTCTTCCTGGCACTGGTGGTTCTCTTGAGTCTTCTTGTGCACCTAAAAGCAATGGAAGACAGAGGAACATCAGTTCAGTTATACACCCCAAAAATTCGACAAAACACAGAAAAATGAGCACAATCCCATGCCATCCTTGATGTTTACATTGAAGACACCCCACAGAAAGACTACGGACATGCAAGTATGCAACACTCACTACCCCTGGGCATAATGGATGAAAAGTAGGCAAAATAAGTGCAGGCCTCAGACACTGCCTCTCCTCAAAATGGCCCCTTACACCCCAGGCACATGTTGCCTGTACCAGCCAGCACTCAAGATGGCCACCACCCACATGGCCAGTCCACATCAACAGTACACCCCCAAAAAACAGAAAAACAGCCAGAAATCACCACAATCCAACGCCATCCATGATGTTTACATTAAAGAGAGTGAGACCACACCACAGGCACACTCAGTCCATGCACCACCCACCACCCCTGGGCAAAAGGCCACACCAGCAGCCCCCCAAAAACGACAAAAAACAATAAAATAAGCCCAATCCCAGCCCATCCATGGCCTCAATTATGTTTAAATTCAAGAAGACACCCCACAGAAAGACTAGGCCCATGCAACACTCACCACCCCTGGGCAAAGGGCCCCACCAGCAGGCCCAAAAAAACGACAAAAAACAATAAAATCAGCACAATCCCAGCCCATCCATGGCCTCAATGGTGTTTAAATTCAAGAAGACACCCCTCAGAAACACTAGGCCCATGCAACACTCACTACCCCTGGGCATAATGGATGAAAAGTAGGCAAAATAAGTGCAGGCCTCAGACACTGCCTCTCCTCAAAATGGCCCCTTACACCCCAGGCACATGTTGCCTGTACCAGCCAGCACTCAAGATGGCCACCACCACCACCCACATGAACAGTCCACATCAACAGTACACCCCCAAAAAACAGAAAAAACAGCCAGAAATCACCACAATCCAATGCCATCCATGATGTTTACATTAAAGAGAGTGAGACCACACCACAGGCACACTCAGTCCATGCACCACCACCCCTGGGCAAAAGGCCACACCAGCAGCCCCCCAAAAACGACAAAAAACAATAAAATAAGCACAATCCCAGCCCATCCATGGCCTCTATTATGTTTAAATTCAAGAAGACACCCCACAGAAAGACTAGGCCCATGCAACACTCACCACCCCTGGGCAAAGGGCCCCACCAGCAGGCCCAAAAAAAACGACAAAAAACAATAAAATCAGCACAATCCCAGCCCATCCATGGCCTCAATGGTGTTTAAATTCAAGAAGACACCCCTCAGAAACACTAGGCCCATGCAACACTCACTACCCCTGGGCATAATGGATGAAAAGTAGGCAAAATAAGTGCAGGCCTCAGACACTGCCTCTCCTCAAAATGGCCCCTTACACCCCAGGCACATGTTGCCTGTACCAGCCAGCACTCAAGATGGCCACCACCACCACCCACATGACCAGTCCACATCAACAGTACACCCCCAAAAAACAGAAAAACAGCCAGAAATCACCACAATCCAATGCCATCCATGATGTTTACATTAAAGAGAGTGAGACCACACCACAGGCACACTCAGTCCATGCACCACCACCCCTGGGCAAAAGGCCACACCAGCAGCCCCCCAAAAACGACAAAAAACAATAAAATAAGCACAATCCCAGCCCATCCATGGCCTCTATTATGTTTAAATTCAAGAAGACACCCCACAGAAAGACTAGGCCCATGCAACACTCACCACCCCTGGGCAAAGGGCCCCACCAGCAGGCCCAAAAAAAACGACAAAAAACAATAAAATCAGCACAATCCCAGCCCATCCATGGCCTCAATGGTGTTTAAATTCAAGAAGACACCCCTCAGAAACACTAGGCCCATGCAACACTCACTACCCCTGGGCATAATGGATGAAAAGTAGGCAAAATAAGTGCAGGCCTCAGACACTGCCTCTCCTCAAAATGGCCCCTTACACCCCAGGCACATGTTGCCTGTACCAGCCAGCACTCAAGATGGCCACCACCACCACCCACATGACCAGTCCACATCAACAGTACACCCCCAAAAAACAGAAAAACAGCCAGAAATCACCACAATCCAATGCCATCCATGATGTTTACATTAAAGAGAGTGAGACCACACCACAGGCACACTCAGTCCATGCACCACCACCCCTGGGCAAAAGGCCACACCAGCAGCCCCCCAAAAACGACAAAAAACAATAAAATAAGCACAATCCCAGCCCATCCATGGCCTCTATTATGTTTAAATTCAAGAAGACACCCCACAGAAAGACTAGGCCCATGCAACACTCACCACCCCTGGGCAAAGGGCCCCACCAGCAGGCCCAAAAAAACGACAAAAAACAATAAAATCAGCACAATCCCAGCCCATCCATGGCCTCAATGGTGTTTAAATTCAAGAAGACACCCCTCAGAAACACTAGGCCCATGCAACACTCACTACCCCTGGGCATAATGGATGAAAAGTAGGCAAAATAAGTGCAGGCCTCAGACACTGCCTCTCCTCAAAATGGCCCCTTACACCCCAGGCACATGTTGCCTGTACCAGCCAGCACTCAAGATGGCCACCACCACCACCCACATGACCAGTCCACATCAACAGTACACCCCCAAAAAACAGAAAAACAGCCAGAAATCACCACAATCCAATGCCATCCATGATGTTTACATTAAAGAGAGTGAGACCACACCACAGGCACACTCAGTCCATGCACCACCACCCCTGGGCAAAAGGCCACACCAGCAGCCCCCCAAAAACGACAAAAAACAATAAAATAAGCACAATCCCAGCCCATCCATGGCCTCTATTATGTTTAAATTCAAGAAGACACCCCACAGAAAGACTAGGCCCATGCAACACTCACCACCCCTGGGCAAAGGGCCCCACCAGCAGGCCCAAAAAAACGACAAAAAACAATAAAATCAGCACAATCCCAGCCCATCCATGGCCTCAATGGTGTTTAAATTCAAGAAGACACCCCTCAAAAACACACTAGGCCCATGCAACACTCACTACCCCTGGGCATAATGGATGAAAAGTAGGCAAAATAAGTGCAGGCCTCAGACACTGCCTCTCCTCAAAATGGCCCCTTACACCCCAAGCACATGTTGCCTGTAGCAGCCAGCACTCAAGATGGCCACCACCACCACCCACATGGCCAGTCCACATCAACAGTACACCCCCAAAAAACAGAAAAACAGCCAGAAATCACCACAATCCAATGCCATCCATGATGTTTACATTAAAGAGAGTGAGACCACACCACAGGCACACTCAGTCCATGCACCACCCACCACCCCTGGGCAAAAGGCCACACCAGCAGCCCCCCAAAAACGACAAAAAACAATAAAATAAGCACAATCCCAGCCCATCCATGGCCTCAATTATGTTTAAATTTAAGAAGACACCCCACAGAAAGACTAGGCCCATGCAACACTCACCACCCCTGGGCAAAGGGCCCCACCAGCAGTCCCAAAAAAAAGACAAAAATCAGCACAATCCCAGCCCATCCATGGCCTAAATGGTGTTTAAATTCAACAAAACAGTTGTATCATGCACCCCTAACCAACCCTGGTCCTACTGGATACTGTGGCTACCCACAATATAATTTATTTAATGTTCTGAAAAAGTTCCAAAATTTTACTTGCAGCAACTGTAATGCCCCAAACAAACTTACTTGTGAAAGTTGATTTCTAATCCAAAAGTGATCCAAAGACAGTCAAAAAGGCCTCAAATCCAAATATCCAGCAGCACCCACAAAAAGTAATCCTTCCAGCTCCAGATCCAAATGAAAGTGACCAGGAGATGGACAAAGCACTGGGAGGAGCCTGCTGGACAGGAACAGGAAGTTGGAGACTGTGGGGCACTTCCTTCCTCCCCCCCCCCAAAATGGACTCCTTGCAAAAAAAAAAGGCCATGCAAATGTCAACCTGAGGAGTGATTCTGATAAAAATCATAATTTTCTGAAGGTTTATCCTGTTTGCTGGTGATTTTCTTGTGCGAAATTGCAAAATCTCTATTTCGCAAGTGCGAGATTGTTCCTTTCCGCCGCAACTACGTGTTCGCAATTGCGAACTCTCGCGAGGTGTGCTGTGCAAGGTGGCAAGCCGCGAGTACGTATTCGCGGGCGACAAACTCCCGCGGGAACACGCAGCAAGATCTAAAATGGCGCGTCACTCGCAAAGAAAAACAACTCGGCAAACGCTAAAATGACGGAAAGTGAACGCCGTGCACCACGCCGCGCGCCGCAACCAAGCAAAAAATCCGCCGCGAGCGGATTCACGGATTTTCGACAAATTCGCGAGCGTTCGCGGATTGCGGATTTGCCGAAAATCCGAAAAATCCGCGAGCGGAGCGGATTTTACGCCCATGCTTACTTACAGCCCAGCAAGACCCGTGGGTTAGCTCTGGCTCGGATCTCCCTGTGAATTTATTGGCTTGCCCACGTCTAGGAAGGGAGAAGTACAATGAAAGACTGGCCTTGTCAGGAACGGTAAACTTTTCTTTTACTTAGTAGTACATACCATATGGATAGTATTTCTAAGCGCTGTAAAAAGCATGCTATTATCCAATTTATGGCACTCCCATTGCCTCTAGGAGCTGTTCCGGTGTAAGGAAAAAGTGTTCTCCAGTCTATTCCTAGTAATGAATCCAAAACAGATACACTTTGGTGAATGTTTATATCTCTACACTGCTGAACATGCCTTTGTTTCTCAGCTGAACACCAATGATAGTGTACTGCAAGTGATACGAGAGGGAACGTGTTTCGATGAATTAAACAGTCTACTATCTCCGGGCAGTAACCAAAATATTAATTGACCATTATTTTCCAAACACCTCCACTAGGATGAACATCTGGCCGTTTTATATCCGCAGGACCGGTATTTTAATGTCTCTGCTAGTACAAGAATAAAAATTGCTTAAAATCTGTCTTTTTTTCCCTTGTGAGTACATACTTTCAACAGTAAATGTAAGACACTTTAAAATGTGTTTTACAGCTGTTCCAGTGATCTCTGACTAATAATTAAGGTAAAACAAGCATTGGAAATGCAATAGGTTTCGCATTAGGAAAGTTTGAGCTATTGGTATTGTAAATGACACTTTTTTATTTATGTGTTGGTTTTGAAAGTAGCAAAATTAATAGCTTTGTCAGTTACAATGTCCATAGTTTTAACTTTTGCAAATGTGACACCTATAGCATTTGTAATGCAATGTGTGTTGTATTTACGTGACTTAGATGTCTTGATATTACAAATAACAATGGCTTTTAATTTTGTAAATAATTAATACTTAAATAAAAGTTATTGTAATTTATAATGGCAATAGCTGAAACGTTTGTAAATAACTTTTGTGAAGATTATGTTCAGTGTATTTTATTGTGACGAAAATCCAAGAACATTGCATTTGCACCTACACACACACAGAGCCACACACACACACACACATATAGATGTGGTAGTGGTGGATCTGGGGGATATGGTGGTGGTGGATGTGGTGGGGGATGTGGTGGTGGATGTGGTGGATGTGGTGGTGGATGTGGAGGTGGATGTGGAGGTGGATGTGGAGGTGATGGTGGATGTGGTGGTGGATGTGGTGGTGATGGTGGATGTGGTGGTGATGGTGGATGTGGTGTTGGATGCGGTGGATGTGGTGGTGGTGGATGCGGTGGATGTGGTGATGGTGGATGCGATGGTGGTGGTGGATGCGGTGGTGGTGGTAGTGGTGGATGGTGTGGTGGTTGTAGTGGATGTGGTGGTGGATGTAGTGGTGGTGGGTGTGGTGATGGTGGTGGATGCGGTGGTGGTGGATGTGGTGGATGTGGTGGTGGATGTGGTGGTGGATGTCATGGTGGATGTGGAGGTGATGGTGGATGTGATGGTGGATGTGGTGGTGGATGTGATGGTGGATGTGGTGGTGATGGTGGATGTGGTGGATGCTGTGAATGCGTTGGTGGTGGATGTGGTGGTGGTGGATGCGGTGGTGGTGGTGGATGCAGTGGTGTTGGTGGATGCGGTGGTGGTGGTGGTGGTGGTGGATGGGGTGGTGGTTGTGGTGGATGTCATGGTGGATGTGGAGGGGATGGTGGATGTGGTGGTGGATGTGGTGGTGGTGGTGGATGTGATGGTGGATGTGGTGGTGATGGTGGTTGTGGTGGTGATGGTGGATGTGGTGGTGGATGTGGCGGTGGTGGATGTGGCGGTGGTGGATGTGGTGGATGTGGTGGTGGATGTGGCGGTGGATGTCATGGTGGATGCGTAACTACAATTACAGCAGGAACCACAACATGCCGATCTGAGGACTGTTCAGCAACACCCATTCAAAGATACAAGCTGTGGAATCAAGACTGGGGAGCCTTGGGGTTTGTTAACCCAACAAAGTTTGTGCTCTAAAATTAACCATTAGGGCATTAAATGCTGCAGCTCATGGGATGCAAACTGCACATATAAATGAAGGACACACATTATGTGAGCCCTGGGTGCACGTAGGTATCAAAGCATTTGGTAGAACTATTCATAAATTAAGAATCGAATAACCAATATTAACAATATACCTTTTCAAATTAGACCGTAGCAGTTCATATTTAACCTCCACATAATGTATTGTAACTTGAGGATTTGAACGGGAAGTCTGTAAAAGCCTATAAAAAAATAGCGTCAAAAACACCTTTCCGTGATGAGGTGGGTTAAGCGCAATCAGACAACGCTCAATCTTCATTCTGGTTCCACCTGTCGCCCCTTTGAAGGGATTGCCTGAGCACATCACAAAGTACTTGGACTGTGATCACCTGTTTTGATGCCATGGAGGCTTCTGGCGGCCCTGTCGCGGCTTTATTTTTAGACGCCGAGAAGGCTTTCGACAGGGTCGCTTGGGAGTATTTGTGGGTGCTAATGAGAACTTTTGGGTTCGGTGATAATTTTATAAGAGCAATTCAGGTTCTTTATAGGGATCCAACGGCTAGAATTAAAATCAATCGGGAATTAACAGCGGCGGTGCAGATTAAAAGAGGAACAAGGCAAGGTTGTCCTAGCTCTCCTCTTTTATTCGCACTGTATATGGATCCCTACTTACGCAATCTTAATCTTAATCCCAGTATTCCCCCCATGTGCGTAAATGAGATAGAAGTTAAAGTGTTGGCATACGCAGAGGATGTCGCGATAATTACTCCTGATCCTGTAATGGCAATTGGTGAGATAGAACAAGAGGCCCTAAATTTTGGCAATATCTCTGGTTACAAGCTTAATAGAGCCAAAACACAGATTATTAAAAACATTGTAGCTCAATGTAATGATCCACGAGTGGTTTCGGCAGCAGTTTATCTTGGGGTCGAAATTTCTCCTAATTTAGGGACAGTAGTTGATCGTAACATCTCCCCCTTACTGAGGAAAGTAAGTTCGGACCTGATGAGGATAAATAATCTTATGCTTACGTTAGTGGGCCGCACTAACATTATTAAAATGCTTATACTTCCCAAATTTCTTTACTTTTTTCGTACAATTCCTCTTTTGTTTGAATCAATTTGGTTTAACAAACTGGAGTCGATTCTTAATAAATTTATTTGGTCGTATGGGAAGACAAGACGGGCATACAAATTTATGACTTTGCCAAGGGACAGGGGAGGTTGGGGGGTTCCTGATTTTAGGTTTTACTATTGGGCATCGGTATTGCAATATATTCAAGGCTTGATCGGAGCAAATGAAGGGGATCTGAAAGTTAAAGCTGTCTCAACTATGATTTATTCAATTGTATTGGGTGAAGATTCAGTAAATGCTTTCTTAAATTGTACAGATTCATCATATTATAAACGTACACGATTCAAGACAGTTGCCGCAGCTTACAATGTATGGTCTGCTGTTGCGAAAAATTGTGGATTAGGGAGATTTAACAGGTATACTAGATTGTATAGGAATAAGTCCCTACCCCCTTTAATTTTTTCTGATACCATTATGGCAGACTGGGATAGAAAAGGTATTAAAAAAATAGGAGATATGCTAGACTTAGATGGAAATATACTTCAATTTTCAGATCTGATGGCTAAATTTAATATAGCAAGATATAGTTTTTTTAAGTATCTGCAGATTAGGAGTTTTTTTTCTAAGAAAAAAGGAGGTGTGGGAGGATTTAATACAAGTAACATTATGGAAGCAATAGCGCAAAGTGGGGTGTGCTCCATTCGATATTTCTATGCCCAGCTGGTTGAAACGAAGAAGGACGACACTGACAAATTTGGTAATAAATGGGCTGGAAAATTAGGGATATCATGTGAGGTTTTTCTGAAGTCCTTGGAGTTAGGTTGTTCAGCCTTTTATTCTGCCCCACTCCAATCTCAGCATTTCAAAACGCTGTATCAACTTTACCATACGCCAGATCGCATAGCACAGTGGGGTGCTACTACCGGGATTAATTGCTGGCGTTGTAATGCTCTGGCCGCAGACAGTATTCATATTTTTGCGCTCTGTCCCAAATTAAGACCCTTATTGAAGGGTATTGAGGAATTTATGGCCCATACACTTGCTTTAAATGTGACTCTAACACCGACAGTAATTATGTTAGGAGTTAGGGGTTGCAAAGGCGACCATAGTGAATTTATATTCGTAGCAATGGCGGTTCTCAGGTTGTTGATTGCTAGAGTCTGGCTGGACCCCCTACCCCCGGGAATACAGCAGTGGATTGCTTTATTATTGGGGACGTTTAACCTTGAAAAGGGTATATTTGGGAAAAAAAAGGTAAAAGGGTAAAAAGGTGGGAAAGGAGAATTTGGGAACCGGTACATCGATGGAAGGAAAGGACAAATGCAAGTGTAGTCTGATGTATCATTATATTTGATTAATAGCTTTCTTCTTCTTTCTTCTTCTTTTTGTGTCGAAGGTGATGTTTAGTACTATACTGTTTTTCTGGATAGTAACCTTGGTTCATTATATGTATTAATTTTATTTGTATTCTGTGTTATGTGTGTGCCAGAAAAATCCTTTGTTTTACAATACAAATATAAAAAAAACCAAAAAACAAAGTACTTGGACAGGAAGGCGCCAGATGGGCAGAAAAACAAAGCACCACGAGACGGGGTGAGCGCAGGTAAGAGGATGCACGTAAACAGGCCTCGCAGTCAGGCGTGGAGAGGCGCGCGACCCGCAGTGCATGTGTGCTTCTGTTATTGTGTACAGAGAGTGGTGCACGCCCCTGAAGCGGCCGTGGATTTAAAACTGGAACTTCCCGTCCAGCAGGTTTCACGGTGGCTCGGTGTCGGTGTCGGTCACGTGAAACTCGCCTCACTTAACTGAAAAAAATGGCAGCTAATTGTTGTACGTTATCTTGTGTTGGTGCACGATTCAGGTATCTCTGCCTGGCCCTGCAGGCTTCTTTCAATTGTGATTTCGATGAGACACGTTCTGCTGGAGGTAAATCTTTTGCGTCGTCAGTGCTGAGGGAGGGAGGCGAGGGAGGGAGGAGAAATACGAGCCGGCCTGCCGGCCGTGAGACGTGTGAAGCAGGGGGCGGGGGGAGCGGATACCTTTGAAGTGAAGCTACGCTTCACTTCAAAGGCGGCCGCCGGCCATTGGACTTTAAGATTTCCCTTTGATTGAGTTCCAAATGGTGGGTGCGCCATTGTGACCTTAGCCAAAGCCGTGTGGGGCTAGAGTATTTTCAGTGTTGTTTCTCCATAATGTATGCAGTGGGTGCATGTCCTTTGTTCCTTAAGCTAACCTATAGAGTTGTGACACTTTGTTTGTTTGAAGTCTTGGTAGATCACGTGATCTATGGGGTATGACTACTTTCTGCGCAAGTGGGTGTAGCAGGTTTGTGTTGCTAATTATTTCGCTGAGAATGTTTTACTCAATTCTGATTTTGGCTCCTAAATTGGTGATGCGACACGGCAGTCAGGGGAGGGGGCCGAGCGACGGAGGGAAGGCAGAGAAGGGGGGGGAGGAGAAATGCGACACGGCGGGCAGGGGAGGGGGCGGAGCGGGAGAGGGTGTGAAAGCAGCAGGGGCCTGGAGTGCGGCTGAGGGAACAGACGGCGATTTGGTGATGTGCACGCGCATTTTAGGTCAATGCGCTTGCGCATTGACCTAAAAGCCACGGGCACTGCACCAAATCGCCACAGTTAGTTAAACTTTGTTTAAAGCCCTATAGTCTCGCTTCTCTCAATGCGCATGCGCATTGATAGGTCACGAGACCTAAAAAATCTGAAAGGCCATGTTAGAAATTAAGAATATACTTAGGAATCATGTCTAGGCCTGTGCAAAATCTTAGAATGTGAGCAGGTGGCTGGTATTTGTCTCTGGGAAAGGGGCTGACCTAACCTCAACCCCTTTTCAGATAAAATTTGAAGGAACATGAGACCTGGAAATGCACGTGAAAAGCGCTACCTCACGCAACATGTATGAAGCAAAATTAACTGTAAGTAAAACTTTTCTGTCTAGCTTCTCTACCTCCCAAAAGCAGTGTATACATTTAAACCATTGCTTCCAAGTGAGCGTTTTGATTCTCAGTATAGAAGGTGAAAAGCATTGTCTACATCTGAAGGGCTTGTTTGCAGTGGATGATGACAGAGCCATCAATCTGAAAGACTGCTAATCGTGCCCTTTGTTTTTCTCCTGCCCTGTGCTAAGCCAGTGGAGGGGGGGGGGAGGGGCCAGACATGCCAATATTTAAAAGAGAAAACAGGAGAACAACAATGTCATGCTGATTTTCAACCGTCTAATTTAAATTAGATGTGAGTGCGTGTTCAATAAATTGAAATGTGCTGCACTTGAACAGGGGCTGTGTGGCCGCAGCGCACTAAAGGGAACTTACAGCCTGATTCATCAAGCTAAATTGCACTCGCAAAGGGCAAGATTCTCAGAATCTTGCCTTTTGCAAGTGCAATTTTTGCATTTGGGATTCATCATCCCAAATGCAAAAATCGCTATTTAAGAATTCGCATATTTGCGAGGAATTGGATTTAAGGAATCTCTAATAGAGATTCCTTAAATGCAATTCATCAACCAAATAGAAATAGCGAAATCGCAATATTTGGTCTCAATTTACCACCAGGTCTGACTTGGTGGTAAATTGCGTAAATAGTGTAAAAAGCACTTTAGTGCATTTTTTTCTTTTGCATGTTACACACACACACATGTCCTTTGGACATGTGTGTGCGCAACACCTGTTCAAATGTGCATTTTAGGGGTGCTACAGGGTGTCCTTTGGACACCCCTGGCACCCTTAAAATCGCTATCTGATTTGCGAGTAGCAAATTGCTACTCGCAAATAAGGGATACTCCCCATTCATTCCTATGGGCCTTTTGGCCCATAGGAATGAATGGGGAGTTATTCCTTTTGTTGCGAGTAGCAAATTGCTACTCGCAAATAGAGAACATGTAGGAATCGCTATTTATTTAGCAATTCCTACATGAATACCGTTTTGCGTGTCCTCAATAGCGAGTCGCTATGATTCGCTATTAGGGCCACGCAAAACGGCCCCATGATGAATCAGGCTGATAGTGTGTCCATCTGTTGAAATCTATTTGTACTTTGGAGAATGGAGGCGCAATATTGTGTTCAACCATGCTAGTTAACCCAGCTGTGAGCTCGATTTCCTGGTATAGGGTGACCAACTGTCCGTAAATTTCACGGACTGTCTGTAAGGATCCCTTTTACGGACGCCTTTTGTCCGTAATTTTGTGCCTTTCAGGGAGCAGAGCTGTTCTCTGTGAAAGGCCGCAGCTCTATGATGGGGAAGCCTCTCACTCCTCTGAGCACAGGAGCAGCCCACCCCGCCCATTGTCATTCTGTATGTGGCTGATTGGGTCAGTCTGGGCTGTGACAGCATGTGGTGGCCTCCTCCAGGCTCAGTCTAGGGCAGGGCATTCTATCACATGGAAGTGCAAAAACGCCCTGCTGCTGCTACATGAGAATCCAGTTAATCAAAGGAAGGAAGGTGGTAAAAGAAGTTCTATGGATACGATTATAGTTCTTTCGAAGTATCATAATTTTAGAACTGACGCATTTTCAATATTATATTCAAGGAAGCCATGGTTGCTGCTTTTTCATTTTATGCAACTAACAACCATTGACAAAGCCAATAGTTCTGGCTTGTTGTAGGTGTAACATTACTTGTTCTAGGTGTAACGTTACTTGTTGTATTATATATCTGGATGCAATGACAGAAGCAACAAAAACGCCAGTTGGGGACCACTTTATACTAAGCATGGATTTTTAGCTTAGGTGTTTTAGGCCACGCCCTTAATTACATCAAACACCCACTTTGGAGAGACCCCCACTTAAAGCTCTGGAAACAACACCATGTCGCAGTCGTCTCAAGGTCAGGAACTGTGCATCATGCATGACTCATGCCTTTCACTTTTTCAGATTGCCTATGTGCAGTGGCATAGTGAAAACTCCCCCACCCCACCCCTTGCTTTAGGAACTACAGCGAGGGTGGAGTTCTTGATGTGTCTCTTCTGTCTACAACTCTGCAGAGAAAGGCTCAGCTCATAATTAATGTGAAAAGGTGAGTGAGTAAGTAAGTGAAGGGATAGTGGATGAATAGCTGGATGGATGAGCGAAATGATGGATGGATGAGTGAAAGGGTGGATGATGGGCTGGTGAATGGGTAGATGGATGAGTGAAATGATGGACGGATTGATGAATTGATAAGTAAAGGGTGAATGGATGGACGGATGAGTGAAAGGGTGGATGTAAGGCTGGATGAGTGTGTGTAAGGGTAGGTAGATGGACAAAAGGATGGATAAATGAGTGAAGGAGTGAAAGGGTGGATGCATGAGAGAAAGAATGGAAAGAGTGATAGGTTAGATGGATGGATTCATGAGTGGATGAGTAGATGGATGGGTGGGTAGATGGAAGGATGGATGGCTAAGTGAAAGGGGATGGAGAGAGAAAGGCAGGATGGGTGAATGGATGACTGAATGGGTGGAAGGATGAGTGACTGGGTGGATGAATGAGTAAAGCGAAAGGATGGATGGATAGGTAAATGGTTGGATGGATGAGTGGGTGGATGGGTGGAAGAGTGGATAGATGAGTGTAGGGATGGATGGGGTGAAAGGGTGGATGGATGGATCATGGATGGATGAGTAAAAGGGTGGATGGAGGGATGGTTGAGTGAAATGATGGATGGAAGGATACGTGATGGATAGATTTGTAAATGGTTGAATATGGATGGGCACACAGATGGAAGGGCAGAATGAATGGTGAAAGACTGAATGATGTATGAAAGTGTGATTACACATTGTAAGCCCCATCATCTTACGCAACATTTTCTATATATTGACTTTCGCATTTATATGGTTCATTGTCTCTATCTATTATGTGTGCGATGTAACGCACCCGACACCCTGCCCTTCTTACTTAGGATGAGTAGCACTATAAAAGAAATTAAATACACACGAGAGAGCGTCTATGTGAAGATGAGGGGCACCATTGGAGGGTGGTAGCAAGGCCAGACTGTCCGGACCGGGCATCAGGCGTTTTCTCAGGGAGCTGGAAAGGTGGGATAAGGGCAATTTTATTACCACAAAAAGATCTGCACATTTGTTCAAAGCTGCATCCATACTGAAAACCCATGAGGTGAACAATTGTCTCAACCTAATATAAACTTATTTTCACTTGTACTTAAGTGGTTGTCTATTTACTTACATATATACTATTGCACAACCTCCTCTGATGTGTCTGTAAAACGTACCTTTTGTCCTGAATTTTGACCTCCTGTCCTGAATTTTTGTCCTGAATTTTGACCCTCTGTCTTGAATTGTTACACTCACTGTCCTGAATTTTCACCAATGCCAGTTGGTCACCCTACCCTGGTATCATATATTTTCCAGCATCCATCTAAATCAGTGCACACCAAGGGAAGCCACTGTGGTACAGTCAGTGAGTGGCAGTGCCTTGCATTTACCCCAGTTTATCTTATAGCTGAACAGTTGTCAATAACAGGAGATCAGGCTGATGAGGGCGCTCACAGAAGATGCTGAATTCGATTGTGTGACCAAAATGATCTTCGCATATAGTGACACCTTATGAAACCTTTCTGGCATCATGATCCCCTAGGTATGTTTTCCCATTGGCGATGGCCAAAGTTTCCGTGGCTAAAAAGAAAAGAATTGGGGACAGGGGGTATCCCTGCCTGGTGCCCTATTTGTACATCAAAGGGCGTAGATGTGTGACCATTACAGGCAACCCTGAAGTTGGAGAACAAGTAAAGTCTCCAGATTCTGGCGATGTATTTCAGGCCTATGCTCTTGTTCTGGAAAATCTGGAAAAAATATGCCCACTTCACTGGAGCTCAGCTTTGGGGTGCAATCTACACCAGTCACAATGCCACTCCCCTACCTGTGGGCGAGATGCTGATTTTTTCTGGTACACTGTGTCCGTGGCAGCCTACCCCCAATCTCACCAGATTCCAGTCTCACTGCCCCTTAGCCATGTGGCAAGGGTGGCTGGGGGTAATAGAGTTTGGTGGGCCTGATGTGCGGCCTTCAGCAGAGCTTCAGATACATGCTTGGATGTTGATCTGGTGCTGGGTTCCACCCCTCCCCAACATGTATTTTAGGCTTGGAATTGAACCGGAGTGGAGGCTGGAGAAAGGTCTATTAATAAGTTGGGATGTGCAAATACTATCACAAATCTTACAGCTAAATGGAAGTGGTAAAAGAGGTTCAATAAGTGTTGAAAAGTTCATTCACCAGCTCATTTTCACTGGTGATGTAGGGGAATGGAGGTCTGCATGTGGAGATGTACTTTCCATAAAAAGTATAAAAGAACAGAATTAATGAAATTTACCAATACCTAACTCCTCATATTTTCCATTATCTTGATAATCATTACATGAAATGTTAACACAAACATGGTAATTGTCTGAAGGGGGTTTGATTTAGAGAAAAGTAAAATATCTTCATAAATCCTAGCTAAATATCTAGCCTAAAGATAATTACTGTTTGTAGAATAACTTGGCCGTAGATTGCCCAAAAATGTTTCCGAATTGTTTCTTGACACCCAGTTCAGAAGGAGGGAGTGTGACCAAGCGTTTTAAGTCTTTTTTCATATCTACTATCATCCAATGGCACTACACATGGATTACCTTAAACAGGATGGTGCTGCCACTCAGGTGTGTATTTAAGTTCATTAATTATAATAGTAGTCATCCACTAGAGGGACATATGTAGAAGGCAACAACATTAGACCAACGGATAAATGCACCACTTTACTATGTACATCCCTTTCCACTTAGAGGTTAAGAGCATGGTTAGGTGTGCATTTAATATAGGACTCCACATGTTATCAATTTATCAAGGGTGCAATAGCTAAAAAAAGCTGTTATTATAAATATGATCCTACTGGATATGGCTAAATGTTTTTGTAGAGAATATGTGCCATTTGCAGAATGGTTGGGAAAGGGAAATCATTAATTTGTTGATACCATCACAATCTTGCCACGGTATTCTCCTACAGCAAGTAAAGGTAAAAAGATCAAAAACAAATAAAACTTGTTTCCCACCCTGAAATTATGATCATTTATGGCTGCAAAAGCAGCAGTTAACGATTCTGAAATCACAGATGACTAAATATTTCTACATCAAAGGCATCTTCAATTTGATTTTATTGTATTCACATGCTTTATTGTAGTAATACCTCAGCTAATGATTAATATAAGCAGTAGTTTATATGCTTTGGTAAATAATTTATTTTACGTTCCTATTTTGATGTGCCATTGTTTCCATCTGAGTAAACTGATTATGCAAACCTGTGCAGTGGGGGTAATACACATGCAAAAGTAAGTGCTAAAAATAATTCAGCTGATTATTCCCCATTTTAAATACAAAAGCTACAATTGAGTGAACAATAAGTTTGAAACTGTGCACAAACAATATTTGTACTAGAGTGTTTTTATACCCATTATAACTACCAAACTGGGAATACGTCCACCAGTATTACACAGAATAGAAATGTACAATAATAGTGTTTGTTTGCAAATAGAATACATACACCACTGAGCTAATAAGTGATCAAGTACAACAACTTTGATTGTGTTAGGAAGCTCCCAGCTTGAAGAAACAAGGATTCTAAGCCTAAAGTTTTGAACTGAAGGGAGACCAACATTGAGTGAATGCGTGTGAGATTATGCAACTACAATTCCTTGAATTCACATAACTGTAGATCCAGCTCCAGATTTTACAGTGAAACTGTTTTCATTATTATACAGTCTTTAAAAAGCAAAGTGTGGGGCTGCTGGAGGGGATGGAGCACAGCAAAATAATGAATGAAGTAGGAGGTGATGTTTACTTAAATCAATCCATCTCGTTGTGTGGAGTGATTGAAAACCGTTGAGATCATATGTTTAAAATGTATCTGAAGCTTTTGTAGCTTGTTTCTCTTCTTTCATCTCCTTTCTACTTCAATTTCCCTCTTCTCCTTTCCAGCTCCCTAATCATTGTGAGGGAGGATATAACGTTTCATAGCGTTAAAATGTGTGTGCCAAATTTCATTAGGTTTTGATGGTTATACATACATACAGGTGTCTGCTTCCTTTTTTTCCTTTAAAAAAAACTCTATTATGTAGACACAGGCTTTGATTGTCTTTCTTTTAATAAATAATTGATATAAAAAAAGCAATGGATGTTGGTTTCTTATGATCATATTTTTATTATTTATGTCTAAAACATTATTATGTTCTGTGTATTTAAAAAGCACACTACACCAGCCTGGGTATCTTGGCGCATAGCAGGTGTGTGTGCCGAGCCCTGCCTATTGTAGGTTGGTTATTTGAAAAACTAGTTACTCATCTTCTTAAGGGATTCAACAGCTTTGTATGTGGGACAAGGAAAAATAAAGTCTCAAAATATGCACCTAGTCACTGTCACTTCTTCGATGTTAGGTGTTTGTGCTCCTTTGGTTCCACGATCAGCCATTTTAGTGGCTCCTAAAGCCTATTGCCCCACCAGAACCCTCGATGAAGAAGATATTTCTCAGTAGGTTAGTGTAAACACCTCTGTCTCCTTTAAGTTTAATCTCCTGTCCTAAACATCAAGTGAGTGCAACATCTGGGCAGGAAGTGACGTGTTAAGGGGTTATATTATTAGAAAAGTCCAAAATGTCCCAAATGGACCACACTATCAACAATTCTGCAACATTTCTGTCTCTGGTAGTAGCACTCAAAACTGCCGCGGTGTAGGGATTATTTCACTGCCCTTCCTGGAAAAAGGTCAGTCACCATTTGACACTGTTCACACCTGCCTATGTTACTGCAAATCCTGGGGAATCTATCTTGCCTCCTTTTCAGGGGCGTTTCAGGGTTGTATCTTCTTTGGGGGTACATCGGGTAGAACACTTCCACTAAAGATTTGGCGGAGTTAGTTCATGACAGCTCTAGTCTGCCCTGGCATGATCTGGCCCATTTATCACCATGAAGCTGGGAGCTTTGCAAGAGTAAGACAAGCATTGAGGGCACACAAAGGCTTGTTGAGGGTGTGACTTAACTTTCATGCACTATCTTGTTTCACTCCATTCTCTAGTGATTTGATGTGCAGCAAAGGGGCTGTGTGCAATGTGGTGGTGCTTGAGTTGGAATTCAAGCACACTGGTCCTTAGACAGAACATTGAGGTCAATATATCGGTAGAAGAAATATCGGAAAAAAATATTGTGATTCAAAAATGTTGTCATGCAAAAATATCACTGTCAGAAATACTGTATTTTTGGGTACATAATATTATTTAAAAAAATATGTTTTTAAATATCGTTTTCAGTAATATAGCTGTAAAAACATCATTTTTAATTAGTTTAATGTATTTTACTTAATATATTAATTGTTACATACTAATTTCATGTTACTATTGTTTGTAAAAATGTTATTAATTTTTTAGAATATACTTTGCAATTTCAAGTGATTTTGACTTTTTTATGTATTTGTTAATAGCAATTTATAATCTTGTGGGTTATTGGCTTTGTGGGGGAATTAACAATTGTCAATTAATTATATAAATGGTTTAATACTGATTTATTTTAGTTGCCTTTTGGATACAGGCTGCTGGGTTTGTAGGGTTATAGGATGGGAAATTAAGTAATAATTTACTAATCAATAAATCTTATTTTTTAATTCTTTAATTGATGAGTAATTATGTAAATTCTTTAATACTGAATAATGTTACTCATGTTTTAGGCACAGGTTTTAAGGGGTATGGGTAGTTACATAAAATGAAGTGTAATTTAATGTATTTTTTAGATTACTTGTTATTTGATTACTATGGAAAAGAAGTAAGTTATTAACATTAATGTAGTTTTTCTGCTGTTTAATTAATTTTTCTATAGATTTCTTCATTTATATTTGAATTATCCATGTATTTTTAAATGTTGCATTTTACTTTTTTGGATGAGTTGATCGGGAAGAAAATGTATATATTTTTTAATATTTGATATTTTATGTAATTTATTAATTGGTCATTAATGATGTATTTTTTTCAAACTTTATTTTGTACTAAGTGTTTGTGAATGTTTGTTTGTAGTGTGATATTTGTTATTCAAATAGTTTTTTTGAGTATTAGTAGACATTAAATCTATTACTAATAATGGTATCTTCCTTTTGGTGAGAAGAGAAGTTGATTCATTAAATTTAATCCAATATTTTGTTTTTATTCTTTATATTTATAATTATTTTTATTTGTGATTAAAATGTTTTTAAATATTTGTATTTAGAGGTACATTTCTTTTTCAGCATTAATATTGTTATTTATATATGTCATCCATTTGAAGTGAAGTACTTTCGCTACTGTTGCTGAAACTAGAGTAGGAATAGTAAATGTAACCCCTCCCAAGTCCCTCACTTTCACTAATGTTGATCTGAATGGAGTCAGAATAGTAAATCTAACCCCTCCAAAGGCCAATGTTTTCCCTACTGCTTTGCTGACTGGAGTAGGAATAGTAAATGTAACCCCCTAAGTTCAACACTCCCCTACTGTTGCACTGTTTGCGTGGGAATAGTAAATTGAACCCCGTCATAGTCCAACACTTTACCTACTATTGCACTCTTTGAAGTGAGAATAGTCAATTCAACCCCTGCGAAGTCTAACACTTTCCCTACTGCTGCACTGACTGGAATACGAATAGTACATTTTACTTCTATGAAGTTCAACACTTTCCCTTGCTGTTGCATAAACTGGAGTGGTAATATTATATCTAATATTACCAGATTAAAATTCCTTTTTTAGTATTGGTTAGATATATGCTATAGTATTATTTGTTTATTTTGTATATTTCATAATGTATGTTTTTTTCAAACTTCATACATGTTTTTGGGGGTTTAAAATTTTTTTATTTAATGTATTCATTTCATTTCTTCATTCAATTTGTAACTGAATGTTTTATTGGTGTGTAATATATATATATATGCATTCACGTATATATAAGCAGCAATCCTGCTCCCCGATTAGAAGCAGGCGCCAACACCGTGGATGATTCGACACCAAACCTTTAATTCAAAAGGAGGCCCTGATGCATTTCGGTGGACTTACCACCTTGCTCATATAGTCGGGTGCCATTAAAGTTACTGGTTTTATACACACACACACAAATAGGGCTGTCATGGTAACCATGTCGACTTAATAGACATGAAAGACCGCTTGTACAGAATTAACAAAAAATAAAGTAAAACGACCATGTACATGACACATGTGGGCCTAATTGAAAAAGCACACTAAAATGAAACTTGCAAATTCATCATATTAAAATGTACTTCAGGCACAATTCAAAACTTCAGTTCTGCTTTTCCCATACAGATGGAATCACAAATAATATAGAACTGTTACAGATTGTGCTCTTAGTGAGCAAATATTATAATTGTTTCGTCCAAAAACAATGTCCTATATCTATTAATATACAGTTGAGTTGCAATGTTATTTCCCAAAATGAGCACTCAAATTTAATACCAGATGATATACCTTACATTATGTATGTTGCAAATTGATGTATGAAATCCCATTTCTGGCTATCGTGCCCCAGCGGGCCTAGACTACGGTATGAGAGTACAGCAGCATACATTTACTGGTTTGTTTCAATTTTACCTCTACATTTAATGTGCACAGTTGCTTGTCTACGTCACATACTCCTGCATACACAGTGACACTAAATTGCAAAATTTATAAAATTAAAATAAAACATAACGAAAAATGTGGGGGGGTAAAAAATTAAGTAAATATTCCATGCATCTCTGACTGCTAGAGCGGAAGTATCGAGCTAAAGATGTACTGTCATCTCTTCATCAGAATTTAATCACTGTGGTATTCTGGTATTCAGCATCACTACGTACCGCGATTCGAGTCTCCTTAATTGGAGCTGTCTGTTGCCACCCCTGGGGTTCTTAGGGACAGCATCAATTGCAAAGTACACTAGATAATTTTCATTACCTTGTTGACATTGATTTGGATGTATGACATTACAACGCATGCTTTTACCACGCATGCCTTTACAACATGTTTTTTACAACGCAAACCTTTACAACGCATAGCGCTTTGGGGTGCTGGATAGTGAATAGTTTAATTTACTATTCCAGCTCCAGTCACCGTGGACACTACGGAAGGTGTTGGATAGTAAATTAAACTTATTCCCTATCCTAGAGCGCCCCCCGAGCGCAATGCGTTGTAATGGTTTGCGTTGTAAAAGTTGCGTCGTAAAGGCACTGCGTGGTAAAAGTTGCGTTGTAAAGGATGTTTCCCCATTGATTTGTATGTCTTGATACTGGATAGCTGTTATCATCACTAGCTATTGCTCTAAGATGTTACAATATCCTGATATGGACCTTGTGTATCGTGCTACCCACATAGCGTTTGTGGCAAGTACACTCAAGTACATAGACTGCAAAGTCACTTTTGCAGTTATATGATCCTCTGATCTCAATAGGTGTTTCTCTAAGGGGTGACTGTATGGTTTTCGTGTTACAACCATACCGAAATGCCTTGCATTTTGCTTATTTCTGAATCCTCTATTTGCTCTCAGCCACTCAGATCTGCTCCTAACCTGCGTATAGTTCTGTACAAGCTCTCTACGCATGGACCTTGACCTTCTAAAAGATATAAGGGGACCACATGGGATATCAGGGCGTATTATTGGATCACTTTTAACAATTTTCTAATTTCTACGTAAGATGTTACGCAATCTGAAATGATAGGCTGAGTATCCTGTGATCCATGCACGGAACTGAGACTGCCCTTATCAATGTTACAGAAGAGACAAGGAAGATCACGGATCAGGGAGGTACGGCAGCCATCATCCTGCTCTACCTAAGTGCCGCCTTCCACACTGTAAACCACAGCATACTACTACAGCGGCTCACCAACTTAGGAGTCTCATCACCAGCAATCTCATGGCTCGAATCCTTCCTGAAGGAGCGATCCTTCCAAGTGTTTGAGGGTGACACTGCTTCCATTAGTAAACCTCTCGATTGTAGGGTACCGCAAGGCTCCTCCTTAAGTCCTACGCTTTTTAATATATACATGAGCCCCTTCGCTGAGATCGTCTGTCCCTTCGGAATAAAAATAGTCACCTACGCAGACGATACTCAGCTAGTGGTGGCTCTGAGTCATTCTCACACCGGCCCCAATAGTCTAAGGGACTGCCTGGAAGCAGTGACCTCCTGGATGACATCTTCCTGTCTCAAACTAAACGGAGACAAAACCGAGCTAATGCTACTAGGTCACCGCCCCAATCAACATCAATCACCTCTGGCCCACTTGCCTTGGACCCCCCTGTGCCCAAAGACGCAATAAAGAGCCTTGGCATCTGGCTGGACAAGTCCCTCAATTTCAACCACCAAGCAGGAAAGTTATCAGCCACCTGATTCGGCCTACTCAGGCTCATCCGAAAAATCATTCCCCTCCGTCCCTTTAATGCCAGACGGATCATGATCCAAGGTCGAATCCTATCACGTTTGGACTTTAGAAATGCCCTCTACCTAGGGGCTCCACAGTCCACCTTGAACAAGCTACAGGTTATCCAGAACTGCGCAGCATGTACCCTGCTCCAGATTCCACGTCGTACCTCAGTTCAAACAGAACTCAGAAAGCTCAATTTTGCTCCCTGTCAAAAACAGAATCGTATTCAAGGGCCTGTTCATTGCACCTCAGGCCTTTTGGAAATCAGGCACCACCGTTAATCACACCCTGGTCACTCCCTACCAACCAAACAGACAGCTAAGGTCTACCTCCTTACACTTTCTCACAATACCCAGAATCAAGAAAGTCAGATGTGGTGGACGCTCCTTCTCCTACAACACGGCCAAACTCTGGAATTCCCTACCCCTTCACCTGCGTGCGAAACACAACCTGTTGGCCTTCAGGAAAAAGCTTAAAACCCAGCTGTTTAACAACTAGAATAGGCTCCCTCTGCCCCCTCACATGCGTTTGTCCGCAGCGCTAGGACGCCTCAGGGTAGCTACCACGCTTTACAAATGCTCTTTTCATTTCATTTCATTCATAAGATACACTGAGCCAGTGTCATTGGATTGTTTCATTCTCTTCGATGTACCAAATAACAAATCCTTTCTTTTTTTGTTTTTCACTTTGCTTCCGCTGACTTCAGCACTCCCTGGTTGTAACCTCACACCGTAAGTCTATTGAATAAGTCATTTTGTACTTCATCCAGCGTCTCCTCACTACTGCAGTTGCACTTCATGCGCAAACATTCTGCGTAGGGTATGCTGTTCTTTAGTCTAGTGGGGTGAAAACTGCTAGCGTGTAGTATAGACTACCCTGATGTAGGCTTCCTATATGTTCTTGTCTGGATGCTGTTATTCTCTACATATACCACTAGATCCTAAAGTGTACTGCTTTTGTGCTAATGTCACATGTGAACGAGAGGTTCAGATCATTGTTGTTTAGTCTCTGTGCAAACATTTTTGCTGACTCTGGTGACCCCTTCCATAAAATGAATCAATTATCAATACATCTTGTCCAGAGGACCACATTCTCTGACCATTCCTATGCATGGTTGACCATGAGTACCTGCTCCTCCCACCAGCCCATATGCAAATTAGCATAACTGGGGGAAAATCAGGTACCCATAGCCGTTCCCTGAATTTGTTTGTAAGTATGTTGTTCCTACATGAAGAGGTTATTTTCAAGACACCACTTGGCCAAGCTTATAAGCATAAGTGTATGCTGATGTAGATGTATGGGTCTTGTGCGTAAGTAGTGTTGTAATGCTATAATTCCATCAACATGTCTGATGCTCGTATAGAGAGCCGTAACATTTAGGGTCTTAAGGATATAGGAGTCGTCCCAAGATATATCATATATTTTATGCAGGAATTTTCTAGTGCCCTTATGAATCAGGGGAGATTACGTACATGTTCCTGGAGGAAGTAGTCAAATAATCTGGATGTATTTTCAAATAGCCAAAATTATGGGTCGGCCAGGTGGGTTACTCGCGTTCTTATGAACCTTGGGGATTTATTATAATAGTATAGGGGTAACTGAGTAGTCCATTTTTAGACAATCCAACTCTCCCTTGGAAATCAACCCCAAACCTCTCCATCTATACAATTCAGCATGGGAATTTTTCTTTGATCCCTTGAAGACTCCTTGGGAAACCCTACAGTGACACTCCCTGTCTTGGAGCTGTCTGTGTGCTTCATTGGTGTACATATCTAGAGGACAGATTACTATTTTTCCCACTTTATATATATAAATATGTGTGCGTTTGCATGTATATATATATATATATATATGTGTGTGTGTTTGTGTGTGTGTGTGTGTGTGTGTGCATGTCACAAATTTTGCCGGCCTCCTTGAGTGTGCAGAGTGTATGGCAGGGGTAGCTAGACTCCAATAAATACTACAAGTCCTATCCCCAATCTACACCCACGTTTGGGGAAAGAAGGAGACGGACCAACACTCAGAGCAATGAACAGGGTGCTCTTTATTTCACCCTTGCCAAGACAATAAACAGCCCAGTGCATTTCAGAGCTCACAGCTCCTTGGTCACGGGTCAACTAGCATTTGCAACACGGGTACATAAATGCATCCTTGTGATTCGGTTACATCAACATTGAAATTAGACTGTCCTGACTAGCTAAAGTTAACATGAACATTGGATCCATCTTTTAGGTTGTGCAGACAGTTGAATGACAAGGATATCTATGAGTTATCCATAAGGGAGTTGATGAATAAATCCAATAAGTGATATCAGGAGGGACTCACAGACTGGAGAGAACAAAATCTTATTGAATGGAAACAGTTTCAATTCCTCAGTCATGACAAAAATGTCAGTGTTATATTTCTTACCGAAACTACATAAAGACCCAGTGAAGCCCATTGTTCAAAAACACATCCTGATTTTTCGACTTTTACATAAGACCATTTGTTGAATCTTTTCTACTATATAGGCTTATAAAGGACTAGGCCTTGGCCGAGCTGATGGAGTTTCACTCTGCAGAATTTGGTGGAGTTACCAAAACACTCTGCCAAATTCCGCAGAGTTCGGTGAGGGGGCAGAGTATTGCTCGACCACCCCTAATGAAGTCCACATGGGTGCTGAGAGTTGGGGCCAAGAACCTCTTTTTTGCCAAATGTTAGGCCCCCATAGTGGAACTGCTAACACCTTCTCAGAGGTCCTGCCACCTTTCTCAACCACTTTGCAAAGGGGTCTTCTGGCGCACTACTGGTTGGGAGATGAAGTCCACTTAGCTGCTGAGGATCGTTGGGGGCTAAGAATTCCTACTGCTGCGACAAGTAAGTCCCACACAGCAGGGAAGCTGAGACCTCATCCCATGCCCCACCCCCTTTAGCAACTATTCTGCAAACGCACCTCCTAGAGCACTACTGGTTGGGGAATAAAATCCCCTTGGCTGCTGAGGGTCGTTGGAGACCAAGAATCCCTATTTTTGCCACATATAAGTCCCCCACAGTGGGACTGCTAAGAACTCAACAGAAGCTCTGTCTTCTTCCTGAACCACTCTGCAAAGAGGCCTTGTGGTGTACTACTGGTTGGGGGACGAAGTCCCCTTGGTTGCTGAGGTTCGTTGGGGGCTAAGGATCCCTATTGCTTCTACAAGTAAGTCCCTCACCGCAAACCTGCCTCCTGGTGCACTATTGGTTGGGGAATGGAATCCCCTTGGCTGCTGAGGGTCGTTGGGGGCCAAGAACCTCTATTGTTGCCATTAGAAAGTCCTCCACAGTAGGATTGCAAGAGGCCTCATCAGAGGCTCCTCCCCCTTTCCCCACCACTCTGGAAACATGCCTCCTTCTGCAATACTGGATGGAAATGAAGTTACCTTGTCTGCTGAGGGTCGCTGGGTGCTAAGAACCCCTACTGTTGCCACCAGTTAGTCCCACGCAGCAAGATTACTGGGACCTCCTCGGAAGCCTAGCCATCTTTCTCAACCACTCTGCAAATGGGCCTCCTGGCACACTACTGGTTGGTGGATGAAGCCCGCTTGGCTGCTGGGGATAATTGTTTGGCCAAGAAATCCTATTGTTGCCACTAGTAAGTCCCCTACAGCGGGATTGCTGAGACCTCGGTGGAGGTCCTGCCCCCTTTTTTAACCACCCTGCAAACATGACTCCTGATGCGCTACTGCCTGGGGAATGAACTCTCCTTGGCTGCTGTGGCTCATTGCAGGGAAATCCCCCCTATTTTTACAGTAAGTCCCCCACAGTGGGACTTCTGAGACCTCATCGGAGGCTCGCCACCTTTTTCAACAACTCTTCAAATGAACCCCCGATGCACCACTGTTGGGGGATGAATTTCCCTTGGTTGCGGAGGGTCATTGATTGCCAATATTCTCCATAGTTCTCCCCAGTTAGTTCCCCCAGCGGGACTGCTGAGACCTCATTGGAGGCCTTGCCCCTTTTCTCAACCACTCTGTAAACGCACCTCCTGGCACACTACTCTTGGGGTATGAAGTCTAGGGATGAGTGTACCAGTACATTCTGCTCCACCGGTGGTTGGGGACTTTTTTTCGAACTCCATGTTCCAAGCAGAGCTCAGAGTGACAAAGCTCCGCAAACTCTGGCGGCAGAGCGTACTTTACCTCCCACCCCTATAAATACCTTCACATGGGAGGACAGTTGTTTATGAGCCTAGATGTTAACAGTCTTTTTATGTGCATTCTGCATTACCTAGGCATCATAGCCAGTAGGCATCTCTTAAGAGCCAATAGGGTGGCTCTGACAAGAGCCTTTGTGTTGATTGTGTATAAATGACAGTTACACATAAGACTGGGTGCAGTTCAGGTTGCTTAGAAACACCCTGTTGCCTTCATCTGCAAAGTGCACTAAATCATTTCTATAGATTCCATGAATATCAAAATGCAGATTGTAGACAGAGCCCATGTCATTGTCTCTGAGGAATACAGAAACAGTTTTATTAACTTGTTTCCTGGCTTTGTCACTCTGTGGACAGAATTTATTAGACCGCTTCCATGTCTTCCATGTCTTTCATGTCTGCCTTTGGTATATGTTAGTGTACACAAATTCAGCAAGGGTGTCCTTCATTAGGATTTCCAATTCTACCGCAGTGAATGTGCCTAGGTCATTGTCGACATAGTGCACAATCATGAGGTTAGGGGCTTATGAATCCAAGTCCCTGTCAATACTCCTCTTCCTTGCTACCTCACAAGTCCAATAGACATAGCTGTTGCCCACAATACACACTCTTAGCATTTTGAAGGAAGGAGGAGTAGCACACAGGACAGTTCTGCAGCTGAATATCACAGTTGGTACAATGCACAACAGTGAAATAGTATGTGTGCTGATGGTTTGATTTTATTGGATGGACGAACTATGCAGGCAAATAAAAGTGGGTAACATTTGAAAATGATTAGTAAATAGAAGTTTCATTGGCTCTGGTAAATAGAAAAACATGTAATATAGAGTTGGATATGCTGTACAGTATGTGCAGTAAACTGCACTCGATGTATTTCATTGTTAGGTCTCGCATAGGCAGCACAGGCGCTGCCTCTACGAGGCATCACGTAATCTGTATACTTGGGTGAAACTCCGCCTTTTGCCGGGAGTTTCTCCTGCCGCTTGCCAGTCGTTAACTGTTGCATTTATTTTCTTAGCGGGCTTATGGTTGGCTTGCGGCACTTCCTTTTCGCTTCCCTTCGGCCGAAAACAGCACCGACTAACTACAGTTATGTTCCACTGCTCGGCCTTATCTATTTGTATAGGGACTTCTTCCTTGTTTGTCCCATGATTCCCAGTCTCTGCTGGGAATCTTGTCGCACCCAGATCCCGGATTGCCACCTGGGGAGGCGCGCTTATGCTGACGCTGCTCCCACTAAAGCAGGGAAGAACTCCTGCCGCAGCCCTGCGGCTGTTCCGCAGCTCCAGGGTGGTGCAAGACAAGCGGCTTCCCCTGCTCTGCCTGTGCGGTGAGATACTCCTCCATAATGCCTTCGGGATCGGACTTGGAGCTGGCGACTCCGTGAAGCACATACAGTACAGGGGAGGCTGGGGTCATTAAATGTCTGCGGTGGCGGAGCACTTCAGCGGGACCTAGTTTTAGCTAGGAGGCATGCTGAAGCAGCTTTTGCAATTCTCAGTGCAAGGCTCTTCAAAGAAAAACAACTTGCTTTCCTTTTCAGCGGATGGCTTGTTATCTACACTCTGCCTTTTCTCAGCGGCTGCCTAATCCGGCAGCATTATTGCTGGCTCTGTTCAGGCAGTTGAAGACCTTCAGGCTGCTTGTTTTTACTTACACCCTTAACAATTATGCTGCATGAACAGCTGTTGTGTTGTATATGCGGCTCTGCTGGGAAACGTGGGAGTTAAGACAGTGTTTCACAAGTAGTAATGCTGTGTGACAAAAACTGTCACTAACTGGAACGGTTATGTTTAGTGATGTTACGGACACATCTATGCTGCGTGGACACATTCTGCACACACATTTTTCCTCGCGTTTCACAAGCAGTGTCTTGTTTGCAAGAAGTCCTGCCCTCTGCATGTGCACTCATTTGGGTAGGGGGTTGTATCACAGTCAACAAAGCGTGTCCTTTCTCCACCTCTACCAACATCCCTGGATGCTGGTAGGAGGGACTCATTACCGGCCAATGCTTCTACTTGTCTGGCCAATTCTGCACTACCGGTGGTGGGGGGAGTAAGAGGGGTCTCAGAGTGCGAAGGGGAGCCCCACCCCTTGCTTAGCTCTCTGTCCTCGGGCTAGGCTGGCGGCCAGAGAGTCAGCTCCCAGACTGAGCAGACACCAGCCTCCCACCTTGCAGCCTAAGCCGGCCTCCAAACACCGCATGTGCTGAAAGCAAGGGGGTCTCACTTTAATTAAATTCACCATAATATCCGCCGATTCGCAACATGAGACTGGTCTTATCTATAGAAGACATGTACATGTACCTGATCCATTCCCATGTTGGTTGGTTAGCTAGAGTCTGAAAAAAGCGGGTGTGTGAAAAGGAATGTTTAACTGGTAATCTGAGTAGCTCTGACCCTAAAAGTCAAAAACCCAAAAGTTTTGTGTTTTTTTTAGATAGTGACATTTTGGCACATGGATGACCTCAGCTGCCTTTTGTTCTCCCAGCACATTACATCACCAGATGTGGGAATGGGGATTCGGTGTGGGAGGGGCTGCCTGATACCAAAAGCGAGTACTCCATAAAGCAAGCTTAACTCCCATACAGAACAGGTATTTGCAAGAGTTAGAGCTATTCGCATTCAAAATAACAGTGCCTTTTATTTATAAAATGTAAAAACCTGCAAGCTATGTAACCACACACTCACTACTTGGAGTCCTTGCTAAAGAAAAGGAAGGCTGCCACTACAAAAGGGGCAGTCACTGCCAGCTTTGCTTCTCTTTAGCAACAACTATAATTACAAAATGCATATTTTTGCACACCTTGCGGTTTTCAAAACGCATAAACTGAAAGCATTGTCATTACAAGAAAATAGCGCTATACATCAAGTAAATGAAATACGTATCACATTTAATTGAGTTTATGCTATTGGCATTGTAAATGCCTTAACATTAATAAAAGGCATTATCATTTACAATGCCAATAGCTCAAACTCGCCTAAATGCAATGCAATAGGTCTGGCATTTACAAGATTTTAAGCTATTGGCATTGTAAATGACAAAAACAAAATGAAAGCATTGTCATTACAATGGCAATAGCTCAAAATAATGTAAATGCGAGACCTATTGCATTGCAAATGCTTGTTTTACTAGTATTGCCCTTCTGAAATGTGCTGTGAACTTGTGACCTACTGGTCCAGTAGTTTTCTATGGAGAATGTGCATTGTGGAAGGGTGCTAGCCCCTTCGCTGCGGGGCTAATTCCCCCGCTGCGCGGGAGAGAGGGGGGGCCTCGCGCAGCACCGCGGTACTCATGACAACCTCAGCTCCTCATGAGGCACAGTGGAGCTGTGCTCATGACGAGCTGAGCTCGTCATGACTCCGCCCACACAATGGAACTATCAGCACAGGTGTAACCCTGGGCGGGCAACTTCGCTACGCCCACGAAGTGGGCGTAGTGTTGCCTACTTCGCCCTTTGCAAAGTAGGTGAAGCAGGCAACACTACGCCCACTTCATGGGCGTAGCGAAGTTGCCCGCCACCCGCCTCCCTCCCGCCCTCCCTAAATGCTTAAATGACATTATAAATGAATTATAAAACCACTTACCTTGTCCGCCGCGTCCCCGGGGCTCCCTCTAGTCATCGCGCCGCCGTCTTAGATACTAATGCGCATGAGCGGGCGGCCGTGCATGCGCATTAGTATCCAAGACGCGCGCGCCGGCGACGCGCGCACCGGCGGCGCGATGACGAGAGGGAGCCCCGGGGACGCGGTGGACAAGGTAAGTGGTTTTATAATTCATTTATAATGTAATTTAAGCATTTAGGGAGGGCAGGAGGGAGGCGGGAGGGAGGCGGGTGGCGCGTAGTGGGGCTACGCGAAGTGCGTGGGTGCGCGTAGTTTTTTGCCCACTTCGCGTAGCTTCGCGAAGTCCCACTATGCCCACAACGCCCACCCTTACACAGGAGGGGAACTATCCCCGTGTGGGCATTCCACGGCAGTTATTACGAGCTCAGCTCGTCATGAGCACAGCTCCACTGTGCCTCATGACGAGCTGAGCTTGTCATAAGCGCCGAAGAAGTTAAAGAGACACAAATTGGTTTTTACAAATTGGAGAGGTTACGGTTCATTATTTAATAAGGGAGGTAAGAGTTCCTAGTGAGGATTTTGTAATAAACTTTACTATAGTGTTAAAAATTTATAAAAATAAAGGAAAGTCGTTGTCTTACTCACATTTTTGTCCCGTGAATTTATCTCAATGATCACGAATACGTAGTGAATAAAGACACAAAGGCATGCATTTTGGGCTACCTCTAAAAAGGAGTGAAAGGGTTAACCAGCAATAACCATTCAGAAATGCAGATATATCAATGAAATATGAAAGGAATGTTTTTATTCACTGACTTTGCAGTATCAGGCAATGTAAAGTTCAGAAGGTTGCCATTTATGGTTGCTTTGTATGAGAGTGGTGTGCCATTCTTGTGCTAATTTTCTATATAATAAGAGAGAAAAAAGGATTTGCCAACAAACTCAATTTTCAGGTATGTCAATTATATTTGTATGAACAAAAACAAAAACATTAATTAATAAGGTATATTAGAATTTCATATAATAATAAATGAGTTTGAAATATATAAAAAAGGATTTAAAAAAGTTAGGATGATTTATAACTGATAGTATGATTGTTTTTATATAGCTAATAATAAGTGACTGAGATATTTTGTTTCTGGTACATATTAGGTGTCTGTGAAGTTAGTTTAAAAAATGTTACCACAGAGCTGTATATTGCAGCTGCTGAGCTTTTTTTGTTTAGTCTGTAAGTGATAGAAACAAAGATTGCATACTAACGGTTACTGTTACGTATAATATTGTATTATAAGATGTGAAACCTTTCTATGTGTATAAATTTTGTTCTGGTCTCTAAGAATGCTTTTATTTGAATTGTGGGATTTGTAGTCCTATTTGTACCATTATAAAAAATGAGTTAAACTCTTAGAATTCAAAGTAGAAACCATGCACGGTAGGTGTTTATTAATTATGAATATGTCAAAGGTCACACACATGTATTATATACTGCTTAGTGTTGCTTTTGGAACATTACAGGGCAGGTTTCTATGGGCATGGATGGTGAGGTATGTTATTTAACGTTATTCTGAATGCTATGTGTAATATAGCACTGCTAGGCATGCAGTGTTTGAATATGGAGGAGAATATACTTAAGCATTTGGCGTGGAAAGAGGCTGGGATGTGTTTTGGCTCCCTTTCTTTTTCCATTGTATATCAATAGTGTAAATGAGGACTTAGCGATACATCGTAAAGACCTCCCACAAATAGGTGTGCGCCCTGTCCTTGCCCTCCTCTACACCGGTGATGCGGTCCTCATGGCCCATACCCTTGGCCCTGCAGTTGATTCTTACCAGATTTGTTGATTATATGAGTGCATTGGGCCACCAGGTGAATCAGTCAAAAACATATGTAATGAAATCCGGGAACAAATTTAAAAAATGTAGGGATATAATGATATCTACCTCAAAGATTGAGCTTACCAACACTTTTTCATACTTGGGAGTATTGTTTGATAAAGCTAACTCCTGGAAACATGCAATGGACAATAGACAGAAAATGCTTGTTAAGGCTTCCGGAGCCCTTAGATCTTTTGCAGTGCGGCTGGGATTTAACCCCCCCCCCCCACGTGATGCTGAAGATCTATAAAGCAAAGTGTCTCAGTATAGCACTGTATAGGTGTACAGGGCGGGTATATGGGGTCACAAGAATTGTGGAGGTGTCCAGGTGGCAGAAAACAATTTCTTAAAATATCTGTTGGTAGCCCCAAAAATTACTTAAGTATACGTAGCCCATGCTGAACTTGGTGTCCCTTTTGCCACAGACCTGATTAAGATAGAACCCATCTTACTGTGGGACAAAATGTGGACCTCAGACCATACGGATTTTAATCGGGCAATAATCAGTGATTATTTCAAATTAGCCCAGTATTTAAAGATAGAATGGTTGGCTTATGTGCAGAGGTTCTTTTGTGACATGGCAAAACCAGAGTACTTTGAAAAACCAGAATTATTGGGTATGACCAGCAGAAAGGCTTTGCAAACGGCAGCTATTGGGCACCTGGATTCATTAAGATTGACTAATGAAATTTGTAAATCGAGTGTTATAAAAAATCATTGATTTTAACATCTTTTAATATCCAAACACATATGAAATATGTTTTAAATGCCTGACATATGTTTATCCTTACACGTTTTAGATTAGACATATTTCATAGGTTAATAACATTTCCCAATATGAATGATTGGTCACAGAAATTGATAAACTGTCCCTGTGATGATAGGATGCCCCAGGATACTATGCATGTGGTATTATTTTGTAAATGTTACTCTGTGTATAGGAAAAGATATGTTATTCCGCTTATTAGACACATGTCTCACGCACAATACCACAATGCATACCTCTTCTTGCAATCATTGCCAACATTAGAGGTGTGCTGCAGGATGACTTCATTTCTATGGGCCGCCTTTTATTCAAGGAACAATATTATTCTAGTTTCTAATGAGTAGTAAAGAGGATATGAATATTGCAGAAGCAAATGCATAAAGGCCAATTACAATTTTAAATTTTTATAAAGGGATATGGCTATGTATATATGGACTATGAGGCTAAATCATTAATTACATGAATTGGGTGAACAATTTATGCAAAACCTAATTTTTAAGGCTCAATGTGTTAAACGACTAAAAAAATGTTTAAGAGGTATGGAAATGTATGCATTATTTTACTTGTATTGCTCTTTTTATATGTGCATAATTGCTTTTATGGATGTTCTTTTATGACCCCGAATGATATGATATATTGAGTAATTTAGAACTCGGGACAAACCCTGAGGAACGCCTCAGCTGAGTGACATACACTTGGAGATATTATCTCCTTCAAAGACCTGAAAAGTTCTATCTTCCAAGAAGGACTGCAGCCAGGTGATAACACCACCTGACTCTTCAACATTCCTTGATTTGCTAATCAGGATGTCATAATTAACAGTGTCGAAAGTGGAGCTAAGCTCAAGAAGGATGATGGCTGCTTACCTTCTTGGTCAAGAATTTGTTTGGACTCTTCTTACAAACGCATATGCCTATTTAAACATCCAGTTTGGCAACAAGAGTTTAATGTGACACACCTTACGAAGAAAGGAGACAGATAGTGAAATACCGACTGAATTAATGATAAAAGCAGCTAAATGTTCACTGATATAGACAGGTATAAGTGTTATCTATATACTGATAATAGAGGTAGTTGCAGACACAGCTATAAACACATCCCAGAGCAAAAGTTTGCAGTTCCTTACAAACACATCTATATAAGACTACAGGTTATGAAGAGAGGCACTGATTTACCCAAAACTGTACATGCACATGTGATCACAGACCCACATATAGAGAGTGAGTCATGTATTCATACATCTACTCAAGGACACATTTTCAACTGAAACATGCAGAGAAATAGGGCTGCATTATGTTTGCGGCCTTGTATAGTGTAGTGTTTAGTGTTTGGATACGGTTTTTGGTGCTAGCCTCACTTACATATTTTAAACTCTTTCACAAGGCATTAGTTGATATTTTATTACATGTAAGTCACTACTGAGGTAGGCAGCAGTTAGGCCAGAGGGAGCTTGGTATATGCTTAAAAGGTAATACATGTACTTTGAAGATTTACTGAACTATATGCACTCATAAAAACTCAAATGCCCAATTAAACAACCATTTTGCCAACCAGAGTTTAATGTGACACACCTTAGTGGAAAAGTAGAGAGGAAGTAATGTAGACAGGCATAAGTGATATCTCTATAGTACTAATGAAGGCAGTAGCAAAACAGCTAAGAAACCTAATACTCTGTAAGATATTCAAGAGAGAAATGATGCAGACCCTTAAAGATACATTTAGATAACTCCAGAACTTACACAGAGGCATAGTGATTACCCACAAACCTTCATACACATGCAATCAGAGCCCCAGATATCAGTGAGACTTTCATTCACATATATACTAATGAGCTGCCACTTTCAAGTGTAACATCCACAGAAGTAGTTGATGTTGCATTATGTTTTGGGCCTTGTAAAGGTTAGCTCCAGGATGCAGTTATTTTGCTAGTTCAACGTTCATATTTTAAACTGCTCCACAAGGTATAAACTGATCTTTTATTAGATATAAGTCACCACTGAGGTAGGCTGCAGCTAACTATAGAGCAGGCTGGTATGTGCTTAAAAGGTAACACATGTAGTCTGAAGTTTTACTGACCTATACGCGATCATACAAACTGATATGCTCCATTGAACATCCATCCTGCCAACTACAGTATAATCGACACACCTTAGTAGAAAATCAGACAGGCCTGAAAACACCCACTTGACATGTGACAGAAGCACCTAAAGATTCACTGGTAAATACAGGCACAAGTGACATATATGTGTTGCTATTGAAGACAGTTGCATACAGGCCTAAACAACCTAATACTCACTAACACACCCAGGAGGCAAACCATGCCGAGAGTCCCTTATAGAGACATTTAGAAAAGCGTAAAGGTCATGAACAGAAGTAGTCACGTGCCCACAAACTTACATACACATGCAATCACAGCCCCAGATACCACTGAGACATTCATTCACAAATCTACTAATGAACAGACACTTTCAAGTGTAACATTCACAGAAGTTGCTGTTGCATCATGTTTTGGGCCTTATACAGTTTAGCGCTTGGATGGAGTTATTCGGTTAGTTTAAGTTTCACATTTTAAACTTCTCCACAAGGCATACACAAAACTTTTATAAGATATAAGTCACCACTGAGGTAGGCTGTAGCTAGTCCATTGGGAAGGCTGGTATGTGCTTAAGAGGCAACACATGTAGTCTGAAAATGTACAGAGCTATATGCGCTCAGACAAACTGATATGCCCCATTAAACATCCATCCTGCGACCTTTTAAATAAAAAAAAGAGAGTGTGCAGCTGCCCTGCATTAAAGTTTTATTTTGCCCCTGGGTTAAAATTCACATCTTGCCTAGGAAGATGGCAGTCTCCAGGGCATGCAGGTTGGCATGAGGGCAACCCCTGTGCTAGTATTTCAATGAAGCCCCAGGGAATTGGTGGTCTCCTGGTCTGCAGGGGCCGCTCAGCCCCCATATTGAATTGCAAAGTATTTCCCTGTGGAGGTGGAGGTCCCTATAACTGTGGGTAGGCCAGGTGGGTCCCCCACATTAAAATTCACATTTTGTCCAGGGGAGGTGGTGGTCCTCAGGGCGTGGGGGTTGCCATGTGGGCAACCTTTTGCTAATATTTCAATGAAGCCACAGGGAGGTGGTGATCTCCAGGTCTGCAGGTGCAGTGCGACCCATGTATTTCATTTCAAAGTGTTGCCCCGTGGAGTTGGACAACCCAGGCACTATTATTTTAATGAAGCCTCAGGGAAGTGGTGTTCCCCAGGGCATAATAATCCCCAGGAGGGGGGCTTATGCACTACACCCCTTTATTTGAACACTGCCCCCAGGATCTGGCCCACCCGGGGCTCAACTAATAATGAAGCGCGGAAGACCAGGCTTCGCTTAAAAATCTGCAGATCTGCAGGTCCAGCCAGGAATTAAAAAATGGAATATGCTAGGGCTGTTTCTAGCCCGCTCCCTTTTCTTTTTTTTTACATTTGGTAGGACTCAGTTCAAACGAGTCCCAAAATGGCTGCTAACACTTCCTGGTTGAAGTGTTGACAGCCAATCAAATTTCAGTAGCATTCAGTAGGCTGTTGGGCTCCCAGATATCTATATTGTTTTTACTTAAATGTCTCTGAGAATGTCATTTGAGATGTCATCAGTGATGTCATCAGTGATGTCACTGACCATGTCATGAATAATGTAATATGTGACATCATCACCAGTGGATTGCGGGCGCGAGAGTTACAGTTAGTACAACTAACTATAACAGAGGAATTGAAATGGTTTTGTATGAGTGAAATGTCCAGCTAACTATAACACCCCTGAAAGCTATGCTTTTTTCAATTAATTTCTAAGGTTTTTTAAATGATAATTCCTAACTATAACCTGCTTGAAACCTATGTTTTTTTCTGTGAATTTCTAAGGTTTTTTTAAATGATAATTCCTAACTATAACCTGCCTGAAGCCTATGTTTTTTTCAGTGGATTTCCAAGGTTTTTTAAATGATAATTTCTAATCATAATGGTCATTAAGCATATCTGTTTTTTTCTTTCTTTTTTAATTATCATCCCAATCTCAACCTAGTAAAAACTGTAAATATCACCACTATTCAATTGATTCCTTCTGCCAACAAAATCGCCACAAACCACTACAGGCGATAGCACCACTTACCAGTAACAAATTAACATCAACATTTAACTGCTGTAAGGAGGTCTACTGCGTGAATTACACCCAACTCACACCCATTTAAAGACGAACATGCGATAGAGGTACTAATCATGCACCTCTGACACCCAACAAAATCACAACACCCAGCGCTACCACCACCACATCCACCCCCCGGACCCCTTCCCCTACTACCTCAGAGGCAGCACAAAACAGGACAACGGACCTTCCCAAGATATCATATCCTGTCAACCGCACAATAGCTGCATGTTCAGAGATATGGCAACCAACTATATATAAGGGAGTACATTCGCTCAATCAACAATAATTTACAGAATCCCAAGTGTACTGGTGATATGCTACACACAACTCACTATAGAAACAAAAAACTTTTCCATGTGGATATATAGTATTGATACATGTAGTGTATAGCACAGTGGATACAACCATATTATCTCAGACACTGGAGAATAGCTTGGTCATGTAGCTGTGTTGTCCCCCCCTTGAAGCAGAAGCGAACTGGGCTGGTCCAAAGTATGAAACTCCAGCATGAGTGTATAAATACATAGGCTATGCCTTGGGCGTGATTCACTTGTGCGAAGACAAAAAGACTCTGGCACAGGGAAGGTTCTCACCCTGCCACGTGGCTGCCGCCATGACCACGTGCTTCCTCGATACTGGCCCATTGCGAACTCAGCACCACAGCACCGCAGACTTATGTCTGTATCGACTACTGCCTTCGGTCTACACTGCGGACAGCAGGGTTCTCAACTTGAATTCAGCTTTGGATCTACACTGCGGATAGCATTGAATTTATCCTCGCTTTTTTTAAGGCAGAGACAATTGTACTATATGTCTTCAGATTTTGTAAAAGATGTCAAAAAAACATTTGTCTATAACTGTGCTGACTACTGCCTTTGATCTACACTGCAGAAAGCAGGGTTCACAACTTGAATTCAGCTTTGCATCTACACTACGGACAGCATTGAATCAAGCCTTGCTTTATTTAAGGTAGAGACAATTGTACTCTATGTCTTCCGATTTTGTAAAAGAATGTGACAAAAAGCATTTGTCTATAACTGTGCTGACTACTGCCTTCAAACTACACTGCGGACTGCAGGGTTCACAACTTGAATTCAGCTTTGGATCCACACTACGGACAGCATTGAATCAAACCTTGCTTTATTTAAGGTAGAGACAATTGTACTCTATGTCTTCCGATTTTGTAAAAGAATGTGACAAAAAGCATTAGTCTATAGCTGTGCTGACTACTGCCTTCGATCTACAATGAGGACAGCAGGGTTCACAACTTGAATTCAGTTTTGCATCTACACTATGGGAAGCATTGAATTAAGCCTTTCTTCATTTAATGCAGAGACAATTGTACTGTATGTCTTCAGATTTTGCTAAAGAATGTGACAAAAAGCATTCCTCGATGTCTGTACTGACTACTGCCTTCGATCTACACTGCGGACAGCAGGGTTCACAACTTGAATTCAGCTTTGGATCTACACTACAGACAGCATGAAATTCAGCCTTGATTTCTTTAAGTCAGAGACAATTGTACTCTATGTCCTCAGATTCTGTTAAAGGATGCACCAAAAAACATTCCTCAATATCTGTACTGACTACTGCCTTCGATCTACATTGTGAGGGCTCACGATTCAGGTGGAATGGCGATTGCACATGACGCATTCCAGTAGGCCAGAGACATTGTACCAGTGCGACCCGCCCAAACCACAAATCATCTCAGGGTGCGCACACGCTGAGTTCTTCAGGTACCACTAACTCACTGCACCACAAGTCATCTCCCCGTGGCTTTATTAAGACAGAATTCACTAGGCAAAAAACATTGCTCCCAGTGCGGCTGGCCCACACCACGCATCATTGCTGGCTGCATAGACGCTGAGAGCCACACCTACCACTAACTCTATACAGCTCAAGTCAATGCCACATGGCTGTGGGACCTTCCTGACGACTGCCTCCGGTCTATAATGCAAACCGTAGGGCTCACAATTCATGATTAGTACTGATGCAAATTGTGTAAGAGACTATAATCGGTTAAGAAAACCAAATGCTCCCAATCTGCAACATTGCCACCAGACATACGTACCTATTTTGAGAAAGTTAGAATGCACTGCGTGAATTTTTTATGGGGAGCAATCAGTAGACCTAGTTTGCAGAACAACTGATAACCATCAATGGTAGTTTTTTTTTCCCTCAAAGTACATGCAATCCAGTATGCAACTTTCAATGCTTTGAGTGCAGCCGGTTCAGACCACGCATCATTGCAGGGTGAGCATATGCTAAACACCAGACGTACCACTAACTCAGTACACCATAAATAATCGCCACATGGCTTTATTAAGGCAGAATTCAGTAGTCAAAAAACATTACCCCCAGTGCGGCCTGTCTAGACCACGCATCATTGCAGGTTACATACATGCTCTTTCCCAAAGGTACTACTAACTCAGTGCACCATAATTCATCACCACATAGCCGTATTCAGGCAGAATTTAACGAACTCTCCATTCATTATTTGCAGAGTGCAGTACCAAACTAAGTAAAACATCTATCAAACCCTATAGAATATCCCTTTACTATGTTTCCTTCAAAAACTTCTTTTATATATGTTCTAGGTTTAGTTGAAAAACAAAATTCATGCTGCAAATGCAAAGGCACACTCAGTGGCAGTCTACACTGCGGAAAGCACAGGTCACAACTGGAACTATAATGTCCCTGAAGCATACACATTTCGACAATGTATTCCATTCATGTTTCATCTTTTATTTCAATCGTGATTACAGATAATACAGTGCAGCCTAAGATCTACACTGCGGAGAGCAGGGTTTACAACTTGAATTCAGCTTTGGATCTACACTACAGACAGTAGGGAATTCAGCCTTGATTTATTTAAGGCAGAGACAAAAAATACTCCTGTGTCACTGCTAGTATGTGCAAGCACCTTTAATCCCTGCATCCTGTGAACTATGCTCACAAAGAATGTAGCACACTTTGCCAAAATGTACCTCCACCACCGGCAAAACCAAGTACCTCTGGGGCATCACCTTTAACATCGCCACCAGACATACGTCCTCATTTTGAAAAAGTTAGAATGCACTTCGTGAAATGCAATTGTTTAATTTGTTATAGTGAGCAATCAGTAGACCTAGTTTACAGAGCAATTCATAACCATCGATGGCATTTTTTCCCCCTGAAAGTTCATGTAGTCCAGTATACAACAGTCAATGCTTTGAGTACAGACCGCTCGAACCACGCATCATCGCGGGGTGAGCACACGCTGAGCACCAAACGTACCACTAACTCAGTGCACCATAAATAATCCCCACATTGCCTTATTAAGGCAAAATTCAGTAGCCAAAAGACGTTCTTACCAGTGCATTCTGCCTGAACCACGCATCATCGCAGGCTCCACACAAACCGACCCTACCTCAGTGCACCCCAACTCATGAACCCTTTACGATAGAATCTTCTGTGTATTATTTCACATATAGTGCTCCTACCTTTGTACAGCAGGTCACAAACCGTTTATGATTGAATATCTGTGTATGATATCATGATTACTATTCTACCTGTTACCAACAGCAACGTTATAAAATGGAGTTGAGCACACGTGCCCATACCTACTTCAACTATATCTGTGTCAGTGTACTTATTATGTTTGTAAAATGCTGCTCCTGCGCCCCACCACATTATATTGTGCTGTAAACAGTGTATACAACCATCTTAACTCTGCCAGTAACAAGAACTTCGATTATATAACTTTCGATCGCTCATTCAACAAATACGAACGTACAAAGTGGATTATTACAATACTGCAAAGAAAGTGTATAGTCAATTTATAAGGGTGTGCTATTTCTTTTTTTATAGCGCGCAGTCGACCCAAAACTATATCAGCAATTTACATGAGCACCGTATTTACAGTACATTTTCAGGCATGCGTAGATTACATCATTTCTCTACAAGAACAGGATGTGGACGTGCCTCGAACACTGATTTCCAGCACCAAGTACGACAGTATACCTGAATGACCACATACGTATATATATTAACAGCCCTTCATGTGCAAAAAATTGCAACCTAAAGCTTTCACAGCCCTGTATTACTACAGCTTCAACTCTCCACTGAATGTTCAACAAACATTCATATTCGCAGAAATGCGTCATGTCCACCATCTTTTATGTGTGCAACTATGGATGAATATAAGATCAGTGATACCCGATACCTTCCATGTTGCCCTGTTGTGGGACTTTGCAAACATAATGACACATTTGAGTTTAATAGGGAGCAAAGTATGTAGGGCAACATGTGTACTTTTAATCATTATGATTGCAAGTTGGTTTTACACAAGTATGTTCAGGTGCTCACATGAGGTCATAACCTTTGATCAGCTTGTGCTGAGAGATCTGGCAAAACTCTAAATGGATTACAGATTCACTCCTTCTAATGTCAGTGTAGAAGAAAGAAACAGCCTGACCACACTAAAACAGAATGAGGAATCGTAATAAAACCCTGTGACAAAGCGGGCGGTATCACCATTCAGGATAGAACCGCCTACGACACTGAGATCCTACGGCAAGTAAATAACACCTTGCATTACAAACAACTGAACAGCAACCCAGTGAAAAAGATGTGTGAAGACATTCTCCGGATCACCCAAGAGGGCTTGGAAAATGGATTCATTAGTAAAAATTTATTCCTGTTCCTCAATAACAAGGAGCCACGCACTTAGGTATTGTATACTCTACCCAAAGTGCATAAAAATGCGGAGGAACCCCCAGGCAGGCCCATCCTGCGGCTCTAATCTGGAACCCCTAGGGAAATATGTTGATTTTTTCATAAAGGTCCTTGTTCGTGACACTGTGACTTACATCAAAGACACCACCCACCTTATCAATCTGATTGAATCACAGTCATTCAATCCAAATACAAAACACCTTGTCACTCTTGACAAGTCTCTGTATATAAACATTCCCCAACAAAAGGGTATAGACGTAATTAGAAAACATCTAAATAACCGTCCAGCACCCCATCAGCACCCCATCAAGTACCTGCTGAATTTATAAGTTGCCTGCTTGAGATTGCACTCACTAGGAACTACTTCCTTTTTAAAGACACATACTACCGACAGTGCAAAGGCACTTCAATGGGGGCAATTTTTGCTCCAAACTTTGCTATTCTGTTCGTGGACGACTTGAAATCCAACATCATTCTCAAGGATACGAATCCACACTATGATAAGATCCGTCTTTGGCGCAGGTACATAGACAATGTCCTCATGATTTGGGGCGGTGACCAGAAAGCATTAAAAGAGTTCTGTGACTGGCTCAAAATAGCTAACCGGAACTTAAATGCACATTTAGCTATGATGCACACCAGGTAGGATACCTGGATGTGACTATCAAGTGCATGGATGGTCAGTTACACAATACTCTATTCAGAAAGCCCACCAAACGGAACACCCTGCTTGAATACCACAGTGCGCACCCCAGGGCAATCAGAGATGGCCTTCCATATGGCCAATTATTAAGGATCAGATGAAACTGTAAATTCAAGGAAGACTTTTTTCAAGAGGCGGAGATCCTCTTTAAAAAACGTACATCTAGAGGCTACCCCAGGAAACTGGTAAAACGTGCTATGAAAAGAGTGTGGTATGCCCACCGGGAACACCTACTCCAACCACGTGATAAGAAATCCCTAACTAGGATCACCTGTGTCATTACTTTCAGCACAACAAACTGACGAAACTAGTGAGAAAACATTGGTCTGCACTGGACCCACTCAAACTAAGGGGCCGATTATGATTGCGGATAATCCGCATCCTCCAGACCGGCGGAAGCCACTGCCGGCCCGGAGGATGCCGATTAACCGCTGCAGACTGGAAAAAGACCCCCCGTCAGATTAGGATGGCTGGGGGATATTTTTTCTGTCCGCAGCTTTTCCGGCGGAAAAGCTCTAACATGGCTGGCGGTGTCTATCAGACACCGGCAGGCATATTAGGATGGCGGTGGTCCTATGCATTTCCACGGCGGCATTTCCGCCCTGGAAAGGCATACGGTCTTTTCTTTGGGGGGCCCGTTGCCATCCCCCAGGGGTGAAGGGGGGGTGGGGGGTGCACATGGGGGGTACCTATGGTACCCCCTGCCTTTGCGTGCACGAAGCGTCAGGCACCACGCGGTGCCTGCCACTTCATGCATGCAAAGGTCAACATGCACTTTTTAACCTTGCAGCGGGTGCTGCTTCAAGCAGCACCCGCCGCAATGTTAAACATACAGGATGTGACCGCCAGGGTGGCGGTCACATCTTAATTTGCACGGAGGGACCGCCGCTGCCCCTGCGGACGGTCCCTCCACCTCTGGGGTGATGGACGGACGCAGGTCCGTCCACCATCCTAATAGGGCCCTAAGTACAGGAACATCCCTTTTCTCTTTTAAAAGAGGGCGCAACCTAAAAGATCACTTAGTTAGGGCGTCCACTCCAGTCAGAAAAAATAACACTATTAAGGCGTGTTTCAATCTGCCACCAATCGTTGGACACTACAAATGTAATCACTGCATGGCATGCGACTCCACAAATAACACAAACGCTTTTGAAAATGATAACTGTAAGCATGTTCTTAAGTCATTTACCAACTGCAATTCCAAAAATGTAATCTCCTGCATCAAGTGTCCGGGCCAACTACACTACATCGGTCAGACTACACAGCAGATGAAGGCCTGGATCTCATAACACAAAAGCCAAATCCGTTGTAAAGTCCTTACGGCACCATTGGTGGAAAAATTTTTGGGCACTGGGACATTCGGAAATGGACTTCACCTGGCAGGTGATAGACAGCCTGGTACCCAGCACAAGGGGCGGTAACCAACAATCCATATTCAATCGCATTGAATGTAAATGGATCTATAACTGCAAGACAATTGAAAAAGGACTGAACACTCTTGATGAGTGGAACACTTGCGTTTGATACCACATATGACTAACCTTTTTACAAATTGTGCTAACCCTGTACAGAAATGACTAATGTTTTGTTAACCATGTCAAGATATCTCATAGCTTGCAAGGGGTGCTGATCTTTGCAATGCATACCTTATGTGTTCGCCCGTTCCCAGACTGAATTCACACTGTAAGCAATGTATCCCTACAGATAGGTTGCTAACTCTGTGTATCTGAACTTGCCTCACCCATGGAACAGCCCTAGGCTTGCGTTTTAAATTATGCGCACTGTAAATATTAGCATTCACATCTGATACCTGACAAAGAGGAACTGCGCGTAATAAGCGCCACGCTCAACCCTTTAAACTGTAAATATGTACACTGTAATTATTAGGACGTATACCCTTGTTGCATGCATTAACTCCTGCTCAGACATCTTGTAACCAGCAAGGGGTTGCTGGCAGTACTAGCAAGCAATTACCCACATATCCCAACAGATGAATTGCCTAATTTTAAGCCCACAAATGAATTCACAAGTATTAGCACCAAGGTAGAATATCAGATAGAGTCAATGCGCGTAATAAGAGCTACTCCGAAGCCCGCAATTCAAATATGTACACTGCACTCTTAGCAACCTGGAACCGAGGGCACTATTAGCCATGTGTCCCAGAGCTAGTGTCTCTTGTGCTACCTAAGCCCACCCATGTGACACTAGCGGACCCAACGTGCAAGCGCATGGGACTACCTACTAGAGTGACGTGCGCATGACCCCAAGCGCAGGCGCGGATGATCAAACATGCCCGGAAGCAAATATTACCTGGCCCTTTCTCCCACGCCCCCAGATGCAGAAGCAGCCTTCAGTGCGACTTCAGCATGCATAAGGAAGGCCATCCCCACCCCGGAACACGGCGATTCAGTAAGTGTCCCCGCCTGCCCTGCAGAATCTGCTTTTGGTACATGGTCTCCCGTTTCACTTTGTAATTCCTGCTTCTTTAATTACAGATCCCGACCCAAGGCACAAATTGAAGATTTCATTGGTACTTATGTTTATGCCCTACTTGAGCCCATACTTTCACTAAAGGTCAGGTGCCCAGGAGGGATGGCGGTTTTGTTACCCTAAACTGTTAACTGACCCAAATGAGGGTGTACCAGTGAGGGTATCTTGGCTGTAGAATTGGTAATATCTGTACCTTGTTTTTAGGACTCGACTTGAACATCCCCCTCCACCTTTTATGATTATGTATACCCTCTTCAAAATATACCCAAGTAAGCATGGTTCATATTTTAACTTTGATTTACATCTCTTCCTAAATTGATACCAGGCTTTCACATTGTTCAATTAATCTCTCATTTATTATGGTTTTTAACAAAACACCCGGAACCAAATATTAGATGTGGAGGACCCTCTACTCCTATTAAGTTGCAAGTAAGAAGCTACTTTTATACAGCCAATACCTAGAATAGAATCCTTAGTTATGGCCTAGTAGGTTTGATTTCTTGCCTTTGCCTCATCCCAGATCCTCCCCAACTCGAGTAATACTTTAACCAGGCCTCGAAGAGACTGGACCAAAAGAGAGTGCACTTAACACTCCTCCTCTCCATTCACCTGCTCCCTCAAATAGTAAGTGCAGGTACGCAACACGGCGTATAGTGTGATGGTTACCTTAATATCATTACTCCAAGTACTCCAGCATACTTTAGCTACCATCCCCTTCCCGTACCCTGGGATGATGTATGTAATTAAACCTCTATAGCGAACAAAAAATTCATGCCAACTGTTATTACTCTGGCACTGGGAGCACACAGGCACTGTAATAATTAAATGTCCAGTAGGGCACAGTGCTAACATAAGCTCATTTCTTACTCTTGTTTCAGACTGCTCACCTTGTCCGGATGATGATCTTGACTCAGTAAAGATCGAAACGCCGTCGACCCCCTCAATGAAAATCCCACTATTGTATATATCGTTGTGGATTTCTTTTTGTTGTCCGTGTGATATTTTGTGTATCTTCACTCTCATTCAGTCACATTACGCACTATTTCACTCATGTGAGCACCTGAACGTACTTGTGTAAAACCAACTTGCAATCATAATGATTAAAAGTACATATGTTGCCCTACATACTTGCTCCCTAATTGATTCAATATCTAGAAAAAAATAACTTTTTCTTTGTATCCTTTCACCTAATTAGGCCACCCCTGAACCATTGGTCTTTTTATATACATTACAACCCCAGGTTCGCTTAACGGGGTACCCTTGTTTTCCCTAACCCACATTTGCATTTAAGACTCGGGTGATGGCAGCACTACAACATGGGCACTCAAATCAGTTGATTTCTCATATAGCTCATGACGGAACCACGCCCATAGCTCCATTGTAATCCATTGTAATCGTTCACAGCCTTGTGCAGCACTGCCATACGTCAGGCCAGCCCACTCCGCTTACGATACCAGGAAAACACAACAGTGCTACATGGACCAGATTTCCATTGTAGTGATTTCTTACTTCCAGGTGTAGTTGTCAGAACAGCACACACACACTCCCTCATGGCTGGTATACACCCACACCTCACCCATCGAATACATGCATCACTATACACGTGACCCAACCAATAAAAAGACGGAGGGCATGTGCTCTACGCCATTTTAGAGCTGCTTCCATGGCAAGCGCCGTAATGGCCCGTCCTAGTGGTTGAAATGCCTCATGTAGGCCTGAACTACCGAACCGGGGGGCCCACTACCACGTGCGTGGCCTCTTTCATCACTGAGTTAGTGGTACCGCAAGGACTGTGTGGGTGAGGAACCTGTGATGAAGATGGGTGCACGAGTATGTCCTTTCCCATAGTGATAACAAGACTCAGCACCAAATCTGAGAATTCATAGTGGCAGAGCGGGACTGCATGATGTAGAAAGTACCCTGTCCGTGAAAAGGTGAACAGTGAGGTCTGGGTGCACAGCGGAGGGAGTAGATGGGGTGTAGCAGACTGGATACAAAAAGACGACGCAACGATTTAGGCGTTTACCAGTCATATATACCGTATCTTATTGCATTTGTATATTTTTCCAATAGCAGGAGAGTTTTTAAAGTTGGTCAAATGTCTGTCGCTCCTGATGATTGAAACCACTTGTATCACTGCACACCACTTGCTTTCACAACCAAATGGAAAACATAACTACTCTACTAATTCTTCATAAATTGAAGCCCATTAAACAAGTTGGAACTGTACAAATAGTTGTATTTTAAATGCGGGAGGGAAGGTGTGTGAAAGAGCGATGTTATTCTACTCCACATTAAGATAGTGACAATTACCAATCATAACATCTTTCTTTTACTATCTTTTAGATATAGAGCTTCAGGGTGCACTATGTCCCGGCACGTGGTGTAAGACACACCGGTGACAGAAAGGTGAGCTGCGAATATTCTTTTCAGTCACTCTCTCACTTCCTCTCTCCTTTAATAAAGAAATGGCGCACAATCTTATCTTCCTTTTTATCTAACAGGTTGTGTTTCACAAATTGGCGTCCCCCCAACACCTCCAAAGCTCAAAGTTTGAGGATTCTGCAATGATGCGTGGTCATCGTAACAATGCCTGAGAAGGCTGCTTCAACATGTGGTGCACCCTCTTTGAATCACGCCAATGGCACAAGGTGAGCAAAGAAGCTTGTTTCCGAAGCAACGAGAAGTCACCTGTGGGCGGAGAGAATGGATAATGTGCAGCAGCTTGACTACATAGGAATGTACAATTACCTCCAGGCAGTGAGAATGGATAGGTTGGAACAGTCGGGTGCTCAAGAAAAGACACTCACCTTCGGACTCTAGGAGTCAATGGAGTGCAACAGTCTGAGTATGCAGTAATGAGAACTCACCGCCGTGCAGTGGGATTGCATGGATATAGTACTCTGGGAGAAAAAGAGCGCACAGATACCACCTTGCAGTGGAAGTTGATGTAATACAGTATCCTGTGTGTCCAAAGGCATAAATCAGAAATAAACTTGTGCAGTTGTATGTACTCTGCTATTACTAACTCTATACTACCTTTCAGATCACTAAACTTGAGGGTGCACTATGAACAGCACGTGCTTGGACACACAACGGAGGCATAAAGATGAGCTACGAAGATTTTCTCCACTATTAACACTACCTCTCCTGCTCCTTCTATCACTTTCTCTCTCTCACACTTTCAATCTCATTTTTTCTCTCTTTCTCTCTCTCCCTCTCTCTCACATTGTTTCTCTTTCTCTTTTGTTATGGACGCTGCTGTCCACTATGCAGAAAAATAAATCAAGGCTGAATTTAATACAGTCTGCAGTGTACAAACAAAGCAGACTTTAAGTTGTGAACTCTGTTCGACACAGTGTTTCCAAAAGGAAAGCAGAGCAGCCTAGATACACAAAGCCTCCAATTAAATGTGTCGCAAATAAACGATATTGTCCTGCATAATGATGTGATCTCTCAACTAATTCTGTCTCATCTCTGAATCATTTTAAAGACCTGCTGGACCATACTGTAGATCTGACGCACTAGGCACTTCCCTACAGACACCTCTTCAACGCAGGCCTATGAGACGGGTGGGATGTATCAGGCACACTGCAGACGTGCAAATAACCAAATATTGTCAAGTGTTATGTTAATTTGTGATCTTTGACCTCATTCAGTCACATCGATCTAATTTCAAACACTTATTTTCCTACCATTGGAGTCCATCTCACATTTTATTATATTGTTATGTTAAAGTTACGTTTGTAGTTATTTATTTTTGTTGTAATGAAATTCAATTACAAAAATGTATACGTCTTCTTTTCTGACAACATTTACTAATATTTAGTGTGGTAATCATATGCTTAGAGAAGATTTAACAATTAAAGTAGAAATTATGTTTATAACTAGAAGTATAATAATGAGGCTAACTCTTTACCAGGGTCTGTAGCTGCGATTAACGGTTCCTGTAGAAAATTTAAAAAGTCCAGCACAGTTACTGTTTGGATTAGCAACATTGTGTGGTGAACTTGTGACCTGTGTGCTCACTTAAGTGTTCCATGAACTGTTACTATGGTAACAGGCAGTAATCAGTTTGGGGGTAGCGTTGAAAGGTACTGGCTGTACAGAAACCGTTATATTTACCCAGGATCCTCTACATGACAGAGGGTAAAGCAAACTAAGACGACAGAACACTGTGGAGCAGATTTACAAGCACTTGCGCCACTTTCGCGTCACATTTCCATGTTAAAAGTGACCGAATAGTGGCGCAAGGGATTTGTAAATCTACCCCTATGTACATTACAAACGAAAGAAGTACACAACTCTTTGAATTCTTTATCGATCACAATTAGACAGTGTTGCTTCACGATTCACAATGCACTTCACTAAATACTTTGTGCCTATTTAAATGGGAGACGGGATTGTTGTCATTACAAAACTTAGGGGCATATTTACAAAGACGGTGTTAAAATTATCGCCGCTTTAACGGCTGTAAACTATAACTAAAATGGCGATAATGGACTTCAAAATCCTTTGTTATCTTACCGGAAGATTTTTTCAGCACTGCTGTTTGCTATGGCAGGGTGGGAGCCGGGGCTCTTGCCCTGCGATAGCAAACTTGGTTTGCATCAGTGATGTCACTGACCATGTCATGAATGATGTAATATGTGACCTCATCAGCAGTGGATTGCGGGTGCGCGAAATATAGTTAGTACAACTAACTATATAGGAGCAATTTCAATGGTTTTTTTAAATGCTAATTCCTAACTATATAAGGCCTGAAACCTATGGTTTTTTCAGTGAATTTCAAAGGTTTTTTATATGCTAATTCCTAACTATATAAGGCCTGAAACCTATGGTTTTTTCAGTGAATTAGCAAGGTTTTTTAAATGCTAATTCCTAACTATATAAGGCCTGAAACCTATGGTTTTTTCAGTGAATTTGCACGTTTTTTTAAATGCTAATTCCTAACTATATAAGGCCTGAAACCTATGATTTTTTCAGTGAATTTGCAAGGTTTTTTAAATGCTAATTCCTGACTATATCAGGCGTGATACCTATGTTTTTTTTCAACAAATTTCAAAGGTTTTCTAAATGCTAATTCTATTAGCGGATAACATTTAAATATGGTAATATCCTTGTGGGACCACCTGAGCAGCCCTAGAGGGTGAGGGTGTTTCTACCCTGCCCCCTTTTTGCATTCTACACGGTTATTTTCTGCTTCTTTTGTGCCTCGGTCTACCGAGCACAAGATGACTGCCCAAACTTCCTGGTTTGGAGTGTTCACAGCCAATCAATGCAGCCCATGGTCGGAAAGGTCACCATCTTGTTTCTCAGGAGAACCGAGGCACAAGAGAGCCCAAAACAAGAGTGGAAAATGCGGTGTACGCGTTTTCGAAACTTTTTTTATCTGGTCCTTGGGGTTCTTTTGGGACCCCCTGAGAAGGGCTAGATGTCCTATGGAAAATTGCATGGGGAAAAACACGTTTTGGGACCCCCCTTTTCACTGTTTTCCCCTAGGCTACGTGTATGGGTAAACGCACATGTACGCATACATGTAAACCCGCCCTGAGCATACGCCGCGTAATTTAAAAAAAAAAAATTCATAGCTTTTTTGCCCTTCGGGGTCCTCCTAGGCCCCCCTGAGAAAACATAGGGGGTCAGGGGGTCTCTACCCTGCCCCCTTTTAAAGTTTTCCCCTTTTGTTTTTCACCTCTTGTGTCTCGGTTCTACCGAGACACAAGATGGCTGACTCTCCGGACCGTTTGGAATGTTCACAGACACCCGAGACCCAATCAGCTTTCTGCTCGCGCACTTTCGTGGCGCGCCAGGTGCGCTTACCAGTATGCGCGCATATAGATATATGTATTTTTTTAAGTTAATTTTCATAAAAACCACTGGAGCGATTTTCACCAAATATGGAAAAGGCCCTACTGCGTACCAGTCCCTACCATTTTGCCAAGTTCGGTGTAATTCCGTTCAGCGGTTCGTGCTGTAGCCGTGTCTAATCGTCCTATGGAAAATAACATGGGGAAAACACGTTTTGGGACCCCCTTTTTTCTCAGCCCCCACTTTACGAATCCCCCCGAAACTTTAGGGAAGGAGCGGAGCGTAACGGGCCATCTTCTTTGAGAAAATCGCATACATTCATTAACCGGCGCCAAAGTTATTCCCAATAGAATGTTGTGGATTTCCTATGGAAACTAGGTCCTAACTATATATACCTACTGGCGACCGCCAGTAGGTAATATGTATATATATATATATATATATATATATATATATATATATATATATATATATTCTGCTACTTGGCAGCCCTTCAGCAACCAAAATGGAGCGCACACACAGATCAGTTATATGCTGATGATGTTATTGTGCAGACCCCCCCTAACAGACACTTTTCACCTTTCGGCTTCCTCATTGTCAGTCTCCCTAGTGTTTCGCGCGAGTATTTAAACTATCATACATCACGTGTTTTACCACTAAACATAAAAATAGGACTTGCGCAGCATTTGTTATAAAATTACATGGTGGCCATCTTAAAATGTGTTATTTACATAAAGTGCTATGACCCAATGTGCTTAGTGCTGTGCATGATTAAAAGCATATTTTTTGCAACGATGACAAACCCTTGACCTATGTACACATAAAAACAAAATTTAGCATTTCTGAAAATATAGACAATAATATAATATAGCCTCTTTAAGACTGAGTCCATGTGTACTAAATGACAAATTAATTCATGTAAATTATTTTCTAATTCATTGAAAAATCAGCATTTCTCATAATTTAAGAATATTATACTTAAAAAAACAAATTATAGGTTTGTTGGTATATACTGGATATCAGTGTCATCTAGTTGCATCTATAATTGTGTCCTGAATGGGCATTCAAAAGTGTCAAGCCTTTTTGGGGTTGCGGTATCCAGAGTAAAATTATCCCAAACACGAAATTTGTTTGGGAATAATTCATTATCTGAATGCAGCCACATCTCCTCATCATTTTTCAATTCTATTAGAGCTTTGGTCTGAAGGTCCATGATGTATTTAGACTTTAAGGACCGGAGTTTGCGCACCGAATCTCCTCCTCTTTCTTGTTTTTCCATCTGATCTATGCAATAGAATTGGAGGAGATCCCTGTTGCTCTGATGGAGTTTTTCAAAATGACGAGCAACAGGGTAGGTCCATCCTTATTAGCAATAGCACGCATGTGCTCAAGGATGCGTTTCTTTGTCGGTGGATAGTGCTACTGATATAGCGCTTTTACATGGTTGGATGCGGTGATATATAAACACATATATAAAGTAGTGGATATGTCCAATGGGAAATGTCCAGGGCATAGAGGTTACAAATTGTTTTTTATGTATGATTTACAGCCTTGCGGAAGCCCGCAAAGGGCGAAACACGAGTCGGCTGTGGAGCACTGTGTTTTAAAAGAAATAAAAACTGCATTTTCTACACAACACGACTCTCTTGGATTGGAAAAGAGTGTTTCTGTGAAAATACGAATTGGAGAAAAGTGCTGACTGCACAAGGATAAAAGTGACTTTATGTGATGTGTGCTGGTGTTTTGCTTTTGTTGATGTGACATTCTGCAACGCTGTTGGTGGGCAGATAGTCCTTTTTTGATGCTTGAGGTAGATAAGCATCTAATACTAAAGTTGCAATCAATACTCAATATTTTGAATTTCATATTCAGATGAATTCTTTCTATAATAAGAGGACATGATTTGATGTGCAGATCTGGAATAGCAAATCGACCTTGTGATTTTTGTACGATATAGTGCTTTTTGCAAGGGCATGTCAAACAATAAACCGTAAATTCTGACTTACAGTTCAGGAATAACTTATTCGTATGGACAGGCCTAGGGTCCCCTGGTCTGCCCTGATAGGTGGTAACTTTACTACTAAATTTGCAGGCCTTGCATCGTTTGTACGGGAAAAATCCAGCAATACTCAGACGATTTTGAACTTTCAGGGTTACATCCAAAGTGACTGTGGATCAGATGGTCCACCACTGAGGGACATCATTTATATGTTATTACTGGGCGCTCTGGAAGTTTTGTTTTTAATATGGTATCAGTTTGCAGGATGTGCCAATTCTTTCTAAAAATCTGTAGAATACTGCTTGATTTTTCATTGTAGCATGTTATCATTCTTTCTGGGCCATCTGGTGTGGATTTTCTCAGACCCTTTGCTACCAGTAATTCTACTCTATTGATTTTTTTTTGTTGTAGTTGATTTTTTGTACCTTGTTTTCTGCCTGCAGTAAATCTGCCTTAGTATAACCTCTCTCTCTGAACCGTTGCAAAGCTTCTTCCTTAGCTTTATTGTAGCTCTGCATCGTGGTGCAATTGTGTTTAAGACGCAATAGCTCTCCGAAAGGTATGTTTTTTATTAGGCTCAAAGGGTGATGCCTGCCTGCATGTAAAACAGCATTACCAGTTGTCGGTTTTCTATACAGTCGGGTCAATAGGGTGTTGATTTTAATATATACTTTCAGGTCTAGGTAGGTCACCGAAATGTCACTGATTTTACTCGTAAATCTAAGATTTAATTCATTGTTGTTGAGCGAGGCAACATACTCCTCAGCTGATGAGCAGCTGCCTCGCCAAACAACAAAAAGGTCATCTATATACCTTGCCCACAAAGTTATTTTATACATCCACAAGTCATTTATTCCCCCCAGGCCATTTGCTTCTCCCACCAGCCCACAAATACATTTGCGTAGCTGGGGGCGAAGCATGTGCCCATCGCAGTACTGCGCTGCTGTTGGTAGAGTTGGCCTGCAAAGGTAAATATATTATTGTTCAAACAGTTAGTGATCATGCCAAGAAGCATCTTGTTGTGTTTCTGAAATTTCAATTGGCCCTTATTAAGAAACCATTCCACAGCTTTGAGTCCATCTCCATGTTTGATACACGCGTAAAAACTTGTTATGTTCAAAGTTATGAGGAGCATATCTTTGTCCCACGTGATACCTTCAGTCTGTTTCAAGAAATCCTGAGTGTCCCGGACATAGGAAGCAAGATCCCTGACTAGGGGTGCTAAAAAGGAATCAATATATACTGCTGTATTCTCTAAAAGACTGCCAAGGGAGGCCACTATTGGCCTGCCTCGTGGATTCTTTGGATCTTTATATACTTTGGGCAGATTGTAAAAAGTAGGTAAATAGGTGTTTCGCAATATAAAAATAAGTACTCATCTTGTCCCAACATCCCATCATCCCACCAGTCTTTTAGTTGTTGATGATATTTATTAATACATCTTACATATTCCTTCCGCTGTATTGGGATATAGCACTCCATATCATCCAATTGTCTCATGGCCTATTTGTGATGGTGTTCTTTATTGAAGACGACCATGTTACCCCCTTTGTCTGAGGGTTTGATTTCTATGCTGGTATCTTCTTTCAGGGATTTCATAGCTTCCCATTGTTTTCTTGAGAGTTTTTAGTTCCGATTGTGAGGAGAGTTTTGCTTGCATCAAAAGGGGTTCGTGGAATTGTTCTTGACTTTCTTCTAATATTACTATGTCCACTTGTTTGTCTTATCCCTGCCCCTTCTAAGTAGTCATCGACATTAGTGTTTTTCCTCCTCTAGGGATGTGTCCAAAGACTGTAGCACTAATAAAGCCTGAAGATCATGACCTACTAGGAGGTCAATTTCTGTATTGTCGCCACTTTGTTCTTCAATTTCAATTCTTGGCAGTCTTCTTTCTGGATGGAGTAAAAAGCTCTTTTGTAACTTTAGTTTTCTAATATATTTGAAAAGATCTATTTGAGTCTCTGTATAGTTGTAACCTGATGTTGGACAGAAGGAGGGACCTAGTTGCAGTATTTTAATCTGGTCCTGGCAGCAGCAACGCACGGCAGACCACACACGCAGCAGGAGCAGCCTGACACGTTTCGGAAACCTCCTTCCTCAAAGGATCAGTCCCATGGATTTAAACAGCATTTGGGCCACACTACATTTATTGCTTAAACAGCCTTTTGATAGGCTGCTCCATAAGCCACAACATGATTGGTTCACAGGCCCCTCTTGACTTCTGGGACATGTAGTGTGGCACTTTCTCCCTGATGGGTGCCGTGTCCTCTGGGTCCCTAATGCGTAGCCCTCGAATGGGCTGTACTGAGCGTGCAGTCTGAGTTCCTGACACTGCTTGCCCCATGTGGAACTGGACATATTTCCAGCCCCTAGCTCGCTTTGCCAATGCTAGCGGTGGTGCCTACTCCACGGCTGGGCAGCCGCAAAAATATGTTGCTACAAAGTTACCCACGGGCTGAGGAAGCACTCAGGTAGAGGCAATGCACGGCAGACCACACACGCAGCAGGAGCAGTCTGATGTGTTTCAGAAACCTCCTTCCTCAAAAGCTCAGTCCCACAGATTTAAACAGCATTTGAGCCACACTACATTTATTGCTTAAACTGCATTCTGATAGGCTGCCTCATAAGCCACAACATGAGTGGTACACAGGCCCCTCTGGAATTCTGGGACATGTAGTGCGGCAATCTTGTGATGTGTCCTCTGGGTCCTTAATGTATAGCCCTCGAATGGGCCCACTGTGTGCGCAGTCTGAATTCTTGTGCTGCTTGCCCCATGTGGAACTGGACGTATTTCCAGCCCCTAGCCCACTTTGCCAATCCTAGCACTGGTGCTCCCTGCTATATATTTTTTTTATCTTTTTCAGATCTTTGTTGATTTCAATGACAATGAATTGCTTCCTTGTTTTGTTTTTTTTACTTTAAATGGCAGGATGAAATTGAGCTGCACTGACATTGAGGAAGGCGTACGTGCCGAAATGCAATTGTCCATTGTAATTTAGCATGTTGGCAATAAAGTGTTGAAGAACAGAATATTCCTGGTGCACGCCTTTTTAAGTGGTTGCTATATAGAGAGATAGATAGATAGATAGATAGATAGATAGATAGAGAGAGCTAGATATGGAGAGAGAGATAGATAGATATATAGATCGATATAACTCAGGGTGGTTGCTGGTTTGTTGGATTCTCTGTATAGGAACTGTTCTCCACCTAAACTTTGGAACTACCCAGAGTTCTCTGCTTCCTTTTTTGCAAACTTTAGAGCATGCTTTAAGTCTAAAAGGATATGCACTCCCCCCCTTCCCATGCCGATTTCAACCCTCGGGGCCTCCTTCCCCGGGGCTCAGTGTTCTTTCTACGGGCAGAGGAGCATCTTGCCCCTCCCTGAGCTGTTTTATGGGCCCCGGGTTCCCATCCCCCTGTGCAGCCTATTTGAAAAGAGGCATAGGGGTCCTCTCGCCCAGCTCCCCAAGCCTTGTTAGGGCCCAGGGACTTCATACCCCAGAGTCATATCTAAAAATGAAGGGAAGGTGGCCCTGTGCCCACAATCTCCAAATCATTGCAGCTCCTGGGGACACCATCTACCAGGGCCATGCATATGTGTTATAAAAGGAAGGGGAGCATGAAGCACCCCTCCTTGATCCTCTTTAGGCCCTGGGGACTTCATCCTGATCCCCTTATATCCCACATAAAGCACCAGCTGTACCAGACCTTCGGCACAAGTGTCTGTGGCCTTTTCAGTATTACCAAAGTGCCCCAGTGGTGGGCAAAGTTGGTGTCAATGCCCATTGCGCCCCCGGGGCACTTCTGTAATACGGCCCGGGTACTTGAAGCCCAACACTGCAGAGCTTTCCTCAGGCTCTGCTATGTTGTGTCACCAACCCATCCCGGAACTGTGTAGCAGTGGCTCACAGGGCCTGCCAAGTTCAGTGATAATCTCGGAGCAGAAAGACAATTTAATAGAATGGGGTTGGTATTCTGGTACTTAACTGACACATTATACTACTGGAGAGGGGGCAAAGGACCGCTTCCACGTCCTTTGTTCTGAACTCTGCCACTGCTTGCCTTCTTCTTTCAAATCTGCTTAATGGACCCTTATCATTTGCTGTACAGGGGTCATTGCAGATGAGAAGGGGGTTCTTAGCTTGGGCTATACATTTCCCTTCATCTCACCCCAGCAGAGTCTCTCCTGTGTATGCTTCTTATTACTATCTCCCCTCAAGTCATGGTCTAATAAGTGTTCCTCTACAACTACAACAATTACAGCAACTACCGTCATAAGACTCACTGTTTCCGTGATGCTACTGGATTCTCATCACCAGGGAAGGTGGGGCTGCTGTGCTGCGGCCGTACGGGCAGCCTAGGCTTCCTACTTCATGGGACGTGCCCGGCACTGTACAGGGAAAGACTAGGCCAAGAGCATATCCATCAGGGTCTGGTGGCTTAATGGACTAATGCATCCCATTTAGGGGCTTGTGTTTGACCTCATGGTCACAGGTTCAAATTCTGACAGGTCCACTCAGCCTTAGGCCCTTCTAAGTCAATAAAATGAGTACCAATAATTTGGGTATGAATAACCATTATTCAGCTTCAAGATACCCTTCTGGGTGAACATGCGCTTTACAAACACATATGTTATGCTATTTGAGATGAAAAAGGCTGGGCTCGGTCAGTTTTTTTGATTTTAAGACTTACAAGCTTTGATTTTACTCTTTTTGATTGGGAATCATGGCAAAAAGAAAATCCATAGCTCCTGTTGTAGGGATAATTCCATATCTAATTCAAACATAATGTTTTCACAAATGGCAAGTTTGCCTTAGACCAGGAAATTGATTCCACTTGAAGAATGGTTGTCTTCTGTCCACAAGTTGGTTCCTGATAAAACATCTAGTAATGACAAGAGTAAATTGACTGCTCCATTGCTGCACGGCTCAGGTACCTCAAAGAAGGGAAGAGGGTCTAACTGCTGTCTCTCAGATTGTCATTGGACAACTACAGTGTTGGACTTGGCCCTTTTTGGCTAAAGTTCCCTAAACATTTTCCTTTCCCCGTAGACCTTTCTTCTGACATGGTGTTGCCAACTTAGATGCTTTGGTCACTTTTGTACTGCTGATCAGTGTCAAAGTGCAAGGGCTCCCTGTGTAAAGTGTAATTGTAATTGTTGTCCATGATTGGTATGTTTGCCTTACTAGTAAAGTGCACTATGTGTGCCAGGACTGGTAATGCAAATGCTACTAGAGGGCCTACAGCATTAATTGTGCCACCCACACAAGTAGCCTTAAAGAGAGAACTCAGGCCTGCCACTGCAGGGCCTGCCTTCAGTTTGGTAAACTGCCATGTTGTACTGACAAGTCCACTTGCCTAGCCTTACCCTTCTCTTTATATGCATATCAGACACCCCTATGGTAGGTCCAAGGTACCCCCTGGGCAGGGTGCAGTGCATGTGAAAGGTAGGACATGTACTAATGTGTGTACCATGTCCTGACAGTCAAATACTCTCCATTTCGTTTTTGCCCATAGGACAGAAGGGGGAGGTTGTGCAATATGTTTTCCAACCTATCTTCCCAAAGGCTTAAGATGGAGAGGTGAAGTTACTGTGCCTGAACTCACAATGTAATACCACATCTTTTTATGAAGGTGGTTTTTGCATTGTGTGTTTTGAAACCACTCTTTTAGAAGCAGCTGGGTTTTTGTGCTCTAACATTTCTGTGTGTCTCTTCCTGGTTGTGGATTGGCTGTCTGGATTTGAAATCGATAGGAACTGGGGAATGTCTTGACCCAGGGGAGGAGGTGAAACAATAACAGGTTGACCTGCATCTGGAGTGTAGGGGGGAGGTTTAGCCCCTAGATGTGAAGAGGACTGGGTTGCTGCCATAAAAGAATGGTCCCATCTCCTGCTGAGTGATTGAGAATCCATACCCCCACTAATCAAAGGAAGAAGGTGTTACTGGCAGGGAGGCTCCCAGAACTTGTTTGAACAGGGGTCGTCAGTGCCCCTGAACAAAAAGACATTTAGGGGTATAACTATGAGAGCTGAAGTCCCTGAACTTTGGAGAAATGGATTGCTCAAAACTGAAAAGGATTGAACCTACTTCGTGGTCAAGAGGAACCTCTGCCAAGGAAGAAACAGTTGAAGAGACTGAAGGAAAGGACTGACCTTTGCTGTTTGTTCTGGGGCTGGCCTGCAGTTCGCTGCTTTAACCAAGGGGAGGCTAAAGGGTCTTTGCTGTGTGCTGTGTTCCCCTGCTTGAAAGGACTTTGCTGTGTGCTGTGTCCGGAAGTACCTTATCCCCAAGGGCCCGAGGTGAGCAGGCTCCCTGTTACGGAAACTCAGGAACACAAAGGTTTCCGGGAGAGTCTCAGTGATGCTGTGTGTGTGTGCTTTTTGCAGCCTGAGACACTTGTAAGAACTGCCCTCAGATCGTGGGCACCTGGAGTCCAAGCGAATCTCAGTGACGCTGTGTGCGTGTGCTTTTTGCAGCCTGAGCCCTTTGTGAGGATTGTCCTGTGATCGTGTGCACCGGAGTCCAAGTGAGTCTCAGCGATGCTGTGTGTGTGTGTGCTTTGTGCAGCCTGAGACCTTCGTGAGGATTGCCATGTTATTGTGCACACCCGGAGGCAAAGTGCATTTCTCAGTGACACTGTGTGGGTGTGCTTTGTGCAGCCTGAGACCTTTGTGAGGATTGCCCTGTTATCGTGCACACCTGGAGTCCAAGTGAGTCTCAGCCATGCTCTGTACTTGTGCAGCCTGAGACCTTCGTGAGGATTGCCCTGTTATTGTGCACCCGGAGTTCAAGTGAAACTCAGCTGCGCTGCGTGCGTGTGCTTCGTGCAGCCTGAGACCTTCGTGAGGAGTGCCCCGTGATCGTGCACAATTGAAGCTCAAGTGAGTCTCAGCGACGCTGTATGCATATGCCCTTTTACAGCCTGAGATTTTGTAGCACCAGTGGCCCAGACCAGCAGCACCAGAGGAGCTGAGCCGCAGGCCCGAGCCCGTCGTTGCCAGAGCGGGACCTCAAACCAACCCCATAGAATGAGGGCCTGAGTTCCACTGCCCGGAATCCACAAAGTTGCATCGGAGGCCCAAGTCACGGGAAGAGGAGAGGAGAGCGAGGTCGCCCCCCAGGTAACGTGTGTCGCGGCCTGGGGCTGGGTGTGGGCTCAGAGAGAGATGCTCTCTGCATCTCCCTGTCCTGCAACACAAGCCTCTGCTTCAGCTCGTATCGCGGCCGTACTTGCCTCCTTGGTAGCAGTACCGGGGCCGGAGTGTAGAACTGCACTTTGGTTTACACCATACCCGTGTGGGGGCATCTGTTGAAGGAAGCTGACCACGAGTCAGTACGAGTGGCGGAGAGACTGCCTAAGGCACCGTGATCGGTGCTGGAGTGTATTACGCATTGCATTATTTCTAGATTATGAACTACCTGATTGTTGTATTTCGCATTGCATTATTTCTGCAGAACGAACTACCTGATTGTCATATTACGCATTGCATTATCTCTGCATTACGAACCACCTGATTGTCGAATTACGCATTGCATTATTTCTGCATTACGAACTAGCTGATTCGGTTATTACGCATTGCATTACTTCTGCATTATGAATAGGCTTTCCTGTTTTCAGTTTCTATTTTTGGTAAATTCTGGTGTTTTTTTCTCAGTGTTTTCAAGTGAATTCACTATCTTAAAAAACAGTCGTTATCAATGGTTACATGTTTTAGCGCCATTAAAGACAACAGAAAAAGTGTTTTTCAGGTGTTTATGGAATGTTTTGTTTTTCTTATTTCTCGCTTTCTGCACTGATAGCGCATGGTATATAGACAGTGTACGTATATAGTATATGAGGTCCAAATAGATTTTTGCAAATTAAACTTATTGTGGTACACCATACAATACTTCTTCAGTGAGTCTTTGGTCATGTGTGCTCACTCTTTCCTTCCTATGTAAAGTTTTGTGAAAAGGCCATTTCAAAATTGGAACTTGAGACAGGCAAGGCTAAAACAGCCAGTATACATTTGTTAACTCTGGCCACTGTCATAGCTTTCCATTCCAATACTGGTGTACTTGAAATTGAGATTCTCAGGGTAGGTTCTGCAACATTTGCGTTGAGATGGGTGCTTATTCCCTCAGAGCTAATGAAGCATTCAAAAACGAAGCAGCACTTTTGAAACTACGGAGGAAATTCCCTTTATGGAAGGGATCTAGAACTTGTACAGAGTACCACAGTGAGGTTGCATTGACTTCAAATGCCATGGTTGGTGAAGGGACATTTCTATGCATCATTGCAACCCATTTCTCATACATTGTAAAATAAAAGTTCCTGAAATGCTCTTTAGCATAGCTTTGCTTAGCATGTGGCAAGTACTTTAACATAGAACATTTTGCAGTACCAAAGTCACTAAAGGTGTCACCCACCCTAGTCTTAAGGAGATGTTTCACATCTATACCAATTATGCTGAACACGTGGCAGACAAGGGTGTTTTCAGACTCTAGTTTTTTTATTTTGTCCACTACAGCAGTTATGTTTTCCTGTAAAGAATGCAGTAGAGTGTACTTTTTTTCACATCACTATCAATATTCGACCAACGATCCTCACATGTCTTGCCTTTGGCATCATTACTCATCAAAAAGTCTGTAAACGGTTGCCACATGGATAATATGGCATTCATAGCCATTTGGACTGAGAACCATTAGCTGAGGGAAACAGTTGGGATGACTCTTTCTTTGATGCCACACAAAGTACAAAATGAGAAATATTTGCATTTTAGTTCCTGTGCAACAGAAAACAGCGCACCAGAATGGACTAAAAAGTGAAAAGCATTCCTAATTAACTCAGAAGATTGTAAAGATACTCTCAGAATGCCATCTAACAAATGGCAAGGATCTCTTACGGGGTAGCACTTCAGCTCAGGTATCAATTTTGACAGGTCATCACAAAACCTTTTCACATATTAAGAGAGATTCTTATGAAACCAGCCATTTTTCCTATCAGTGAAAGAATCAAACGTAGCAAAAATATCAAATATGGTTTGATATTTCCTGATTCTCTTCAGTTTATAAAATAATTAAACAAGACCTAAAACATGCTTCTAACCCCTGTATCTTTAGACCAAAGACCACAAAACATAAAAAAAGAAAAAGGAAGAGGAAACAATATTTGAGTGGCATCCCTAAACAACAAAACTCAAGCAGAATAATTGTTAGCCCAGTCTTTCTTATTTATTTTATTTATTTATTTATGAAGCTTGTAAAGCGCTCGGCTACCCCCGATGGGGGTGTCCCGGCGCTAGAGACCGCAGACTAGGAAAGAACGAAGCACTTTAAGAGGTGGTGAACAACCAAGTTTTCAGTTTGCTTCGGAATAGTGATTCAGAAGAAATAAACCTAAGGTCCAATGGAAGGCTGTTCCAGAGTTTCGCTGTCACTACACCAAATGCTCTGCCACCCATTTTAGAACGGCGAAAGCGAGGGACGACCAGTAGACGCAAGTTGTTCGACCTCAAGGATCTGACCGATTGGGATAATATAAGTCTCTTTCTCAAGTATCCCGGGCCCACCCCGTTGAGGGCCCGAAAAGCAAGAGTCAGAACCTTGAATTGAATGCGACGGGCAATAGGAAGCCAATGTAACTTCTTACGATAGGAAGCGACGGAATGTCGGTAAGGGATATTGCCAATCAGTCTCGCTGCCGCATTTTGAACGATCTGCATACGTTCAATTTGGTATAAGGGGGCACCGGCGTCGAGACTGTTGGCATAATCCAAGTGAGAGGTGATAAGAGCGTGGATGATGGTTCTACGGGCATCCAGCGGGAGGTATGGGAAAATCTTCCTAATCATACGTAGTTTCCCAAAGCACGCTGCCGTGACCTTGTTAATTTGAGCCTTGCAGGAGAGAGCGTCATCAAACTGAAAGCCCAAATTACGTACTGTTTGGACTGGAATGGGGGGAGGATTAAGCACAGTCGGCCACCACAGAGTGGCAGATAGCGAGGTTTTCTGATTAAAGAATAGGACCTCAGTCTTATCAGTATTCAGTCTTAGATGATTGGAGGTCATCCAGGAGCATATATTGCTGAGACAATGGCGGAAGCTGGCAAAACTGGAGTCAAAGTGATCTCTAAATGAAAACACCAGCTGAGTATCATCAGCGTAAGAGATCACTCTGATCCCCCAGGATTCCACCATCTTTGCCAAAGGAGCAAGATACACATTAAAAAACAGGGGGCTTAGAGCAGAGCCCTGAGGGCCGCCGCAGAGGAGGGGTTTACCCTCTGATTCAAAAGGTCTGAGAAGGACCTTCTGGGTCCGTCCTTTAAGAAATGAGCTAATCCAGGTCAGAACCGTACCACCCATTCCAGTCAGACCCAGCCGATCCAGTAGTATCTCATGGGATACCGTATCGAAAGCAGCGGATAGGTCGAGGAGGACTAACATGGCCTCCTCGCCCCTATCCACACACTCTCGAATCGTCTCCGAGATCTCTAAAAGAGCGGTCTCGGTACTGAAGCCCGTTCTAAATCCCGACTGTGAATCATGTAGCAATAAGTTGGTCTCTAAATATTCCGCCAGTTGCTTCTGAACAGCCTTTTCTAGGATTTTAGCCGGTTTAGAGAGAAGGGAGATGGGACGGTAGTTACTAAATTGCACCGGATCCGCGTCCGCTTTTTTCAAAATAGGAACCACCATTGCCTCCTTCCAAACCGTAGGGAAATGGCCTGTGCACAGTGATGTGTTTCAAATCGAGAGGAGCGGACTGATCAGTAGAGGTGCCAGATTACCCATCACTTTAGCAGGGACCGGGTCTAAAGGGGAACCAGATTTGCACTGGGAAAACAGTTTCAATGCAGACTCGATAGTAAGCTCCTTGAAGGACATCAATGACACTTTCTCCGGGTCCCTATCACTGGAAATAGGGGAGGCCAGAGCAGAAGGGAAAGAAGATGTACTATTGCTAATTTTATCTTGAAAGTAGTCAGATAGTCCATTACATAAGGCCTGACTAGAAGTGCTCCGAGGCACCATCGCAGGGGGATTGACAAAATCCTCTTCAATACTAAAGAGAGTTTTAGCAGAATTATCTGCGTTCTTGATTTGTAAGGCATAGAAGTCTCTCATGGTAGATCGTTTTAGTTTTTGAAAATTTTTTAAAGCAATCTTGTAGCTAATTTTAGACTCCGCATCATAAGTCTGCCTCCATTTGCGTTCTAACTTTTTACAGCGGCTCTTTTCCTCGCGCAGAGCAGGAGAGAACCAAGGAGCGGACGGACGGGATCTGGCGGAGGTAATAGGTAGTAAAGGAGCAATAACGTCAATGGCATGAGAAAGGGAGGAATTAAATATAGCCACTCTTTCGTCCAGGTCCTTAGACAGAGGATCTGGTTGGTAAGAGAATACCGGGTCCAAAGCCGCACAAGTGACTTTGTGCCATTTTCTCCCGTACTCCCTGCCGGGTGCTACAGGACTAGGTAATGAGGAAAGGGTTAGGTCAAAAGGGAGAAGGTGATGGTCTGACCATGTGAGTGGGAGGGAAGAATGTGCTGTAATACCAGGATGGTTCGAAAAAATTAAGTCAAGAGTATGGCCCGCTATGTGAGACGGGCCATGAACTAGTTGGGTTAAATTCAAACCCTGCAAAGTTTCTAATAAATAAGTGGCCTGAGTGCAACAAGAGTTTTCAACATGAAGATTAAAATCGCCAAGCACTATAAAGTGCGTATGTTTAAGAGACAGGTCCGCTATCATCTGTAATAGAACCATTAATGAGGAGGCTAAAGCGTTGGGGGGATTATACACTAATATACCCGCCACAATCACTGTCGCCGAATCTAGGATGGTAAAGTACATGGCTTCAATGAGCCCAATTTTCGTAAGTTTCCTGACCCTCGCATTAAAATGAGGTTTCAAAATGATAGCAAGACCTCCCCCAGTTTTTGCACCCTCTCGATTAATACCCATCAGATGATAGCCAGATGGAATGGCTAGGTGGATATCAGGTTTAGAAGCGTCTTTTATCCAGGTCTCGGTGAGAAATAGGATATCCCAGGCGTGAGAAGCAAGTGACATCCAAATCTCACTAGCATGGCGGGGTAGAGAGCGACAGTTGACCAAGGCAGCCTTCAGCGTCAAAGAATGATTAGACCGCTTGGTCACATTCGGGAGATGAGAGGCGCGTTTCCCCCAAGAGTTTAGGATAAAATCACAGTGTGGGCAATTAAAAGGGTGCCCCTCAAGGATACAGGGGCAGCACCACTGCTAGCTTGTATAACAAAGTTACATTGTAATGGCCCCTTCAGGAAGAAAATAAATGACTGTCACTCTCTTTTTTCTTTCTTTGAATGACATTTAGTTTGTGGTTGTGCAGGTGTTTATTCAGTGTTTATATGTTTTCCCTGGTGAGGGCTATTTTTCTTTCAGTGGGGTTTTATCAGTTATTATAGGTTTAAACCTAAAACCGGACAGCCTAATTATGAACTACCTGATTGTCGCATTACGCATTGCATTATTTCTGCTTTACCAACTGCCTGATTGCTGCATTAAGCATTGCACTATTTTTGCATAACAAACTACCTGATTGTTGCATTACGCATCGCGTTAGGTTGCATAAAGAACTACCTGATTGTTGTGTTACGCATTGCATTATTTTGGCATTACGAACTGCTTGATTGTTGCATAACAAATTGCATTATTTTTACATTGCAAAGTGCCTGATTCTTGCAATACGAACTGCATAGCATTGCATTAAGACTGCAGTGGATCGGCTCGACAGGCGAACGCAAGAGGTCATGGTAGAGCTCGCATCTACAGGACCAGGAGTCCTAAAGCCTCGGTGATGGGGGGAAGAGAGTTTGTGGGGGGTGAAGGGGGGGGATGCTGGGTTCGAGGGGAGGAAGGGGTAGGTGGGACAGGGGGATGTGGGTAGCACTAAGGGGGTGTAAAAGGGGAAAAAATTTCACAGCGACAAGTACTAGGGTCATTTTCAGGATACAAGGGACAGTTTGCGGTACTGGTGCTAGGTGGCACCTTGGATCTTGGTTTGTAAGGATTAGGGGCCCGATGTAGGTAAATCCCATTTACCGATTTTGAAATACCGAATTTTACCGATTCGGTATTTCAAAATCGGTAAATGGGATGTAGGTCCCAACATCTGGCTTCGTTACCGAATCCTTAACAATTCTTTAATTACCGATTCGGTAAATACCGAATCGGTAATGCCCATTCATTCCTATGGGCTTTGAAGCCCATAGGAATGATTAGGCATTACCCATTCGGTATTTACCGAATCGGTGATTAAAGAATTCACAAGGGTGCAGGGGGTGTCACTTTGACACCCTCTAGCACCCCCAAAACGGGCATGTGTGCAATGTGGCACACAGACATGCCCTAAGGGCACGTCTGTCTGTCACATGGCACATGTGTACATGCACAGATGTGCATGTACACAGGAATCGGTTTTTTACCATGGATTTGTATTCCATGGTAAAATACCGATTCTGTAAGCCATGTGCTGATGGAACATAGGCTACCTACATTGCATTTTCGGTAATTTTACCGAATCGTTATCATTACCGAATCGGTAAATATTACCGAATCGGTAAATTTACCGATTCGGTAATGATAACGAATCGGTAAAATTAACGAAAATGTGCCCCTACATCTCGATAGCCCTTTACCGATCGGAAACGGCCGAAAATCGGTATTTTCGGCCGATTCCGATCGGTAAAGGGCTACCTACATCGGGCCCTCAGTGTGTTAAGTTTCTCAATAAATTGAAATGTTAAATGCTCGAGTTAGAATCTGTTCAATGAATGTGTCTGGTCTCAACAATGTGTTTAAACGACAAAAGGTGGCGGCAGAATCAAGACACATTCGGACAGATTTAGTGTGTATTCAGGAAACACATATTCCGTGGGCAAAGAGGGGTATTTTGAATGAACTGGGATTTTCTTTAATTATTGCTTCTGGCCAATCTATTATGATACGAGGGTTAGCTATCCTTGCTAGACAAAAGTTTGTCAATATCGATCGTAAGTTAATGGATAAGAATGGGCGGTGAGCCATAGCAGAGTGTAGTTTTGAAGGCCAAAAGATTACGCTCTGTACTATATATGGTTCCAATGTGGATGTTACTGGGGTCTTTATTGAATTACATTCTGAATTGGCTACCTGGCCACAACCTGTGCTGGTTTGTGGCAATATTAATATAAATTTGACGAACCAAGCTTTACAGGTTGGCCCAAATAAATATACTGGACGAAAGCCCAAAGTTTTTAAAGCACTTTATAATTTAATTAGTGATCAAGGGTTGGTGGATGTGTGGGGCAAAATGAGGGAACATGATAGTGGCTTTACCTTTTATTCGCACCCAAACAAAAAATTGTTAATATTACATTATTTTATTAAACCGGTTTCTTTTTTGGGGGGGCGACAATTCATGTATATTCAAGGATCTCTTCGGATCATGCTCCAATTGTTCTTGAATTAGCTTTATGTGGTAGTAGATCTAAACTCATCAATTTTACATTTGATCGGAAATTATGTGTGAACGATGAATTTAAGGAGTATATGGATAGTTGGATCAAGGACTTCTTTGGCAATAACAATGGGACTGCCTCTGTTAGTATAGTCTGGGACACATTTAAAGCTTGTTTTCAGGGGGGAATGTCTCAGCTTTAGTTTAAGGCAACAAAAGAAATTTAAAAGAGAATTGGCAAGGCTTTATGAGTCATTGATTGAGGCAGAAACTTCTATACCTAGGGGGATTGTCTCATGTATGAATGATATATCTGATTTAGAGAACAAGGTGGCCAGGGAGCGAGCCAATGTTCTTGGGTTTTGGAGCACTGAGAATGCTAGAAGATACTTAACATGTAAGAGGCAAAGCCATGAATTTGGTGAAACTATTGGAAAGCGGTTGGCTGTACGATTGCGGATGAAGGAATCAGCCAGAAACATTCCGGCATTGAGGGACTCGAATGGGGTGCTGCATTCTGATCCTCACCAGATTCTTACGATTTTTCAGCAGTTTTATTCTGATTTGTACGCTCAGCAGGGAGCCCTGAGGGGGGAAGGGATCAGACAGTGATGTTTGAAGAGGGTTTGAAACAACTAGACCCCATGTATTTAGAGCAATTGGATGCCCCGATTACCATGTTGGAATTAGAGACTGCAGTCAAAAGTTTGGCGCTAGGGAAGGCGGCAGGACCAGATAGAATCCCGGGGGAGGTTTACAGGTTGTTTTTAATACTGTCAAGGATGAAATGCTGAAACTATTGCAATTGGCACAGGAAGGATATCCTCCTAGATCTGGGTCGGACGCCACGATTGCAGTATTTTGTAAGAAGGGCAAATCCCCGAATCTAGTAGGATCCTACCGCCCAATTTCACTATTGAATGGTGACAATAAATTGTATTCTAAAATTCTGGACAAACGACTGTTGAAAGTCATTACACCTTTGGTTTTCCGATATCAACGTGGCTTTATTCCAAAAAGAGGAACGGTGGATCATGTGAATAAGGTAATAACCTTATTTGATATTGCAGGGACAGGAAAAAGGGATAGCTCCCATGGCCAAAATATCGGTAATGGGAATGCTTTCGGACCCCTCGAGTATAACTCGAGGAACTCGACAGGGGTGTCCCTGCTCTCCTCTTTTGTTTGCTTTATACATTAATCCTTTTATTGAACAATTATCACTTAGTGCACTTATTCCACGGTTTCGAGTTTTTGATTATTGTTTTTCCATTTTTGCCTACGCAGATGACATAGCTGTAGCTACAGAGAACCTGTCACTTGCTATTAAAGAAATAGAGCAGCTGGCTAAAGAATTTGGTAGGATTACAGGCTATAAATTTAATGAATCAAAAATGCAAATTGTATGCTCTGATACTGTAGCATGGCAGGATGCTCGGGTTTTAAAAGAGGTTACGTACCTGGGGATACAAATTCGAGCATCTATGTCGGAACTTGTGGATGTTAATTGGAATGTGCTTGTCCACAAAGTTAAAATATCTTTGGACAGGTGGGATCGTCTGTATTTTACCATTATTGGCTGCTGCAATATTGTTAAAATGAATGTACTTCCTAAAGTTCTTTATTTATTTCGGTCAATACCTTTGGAAATATCTAAAAAGAGAATACAACTTTAACAAGCAATTTGTGGTAAATTTAAATGGAGCCCAGGGAGGCCCAGACGGGCAATGGGACTTATGACTTTGCCTCTTGAAAGAGGGGGTATGGCGGTACCTGACTTCTTACTTTATTATGTTACATGCTTTCTTTAAAAAATGAGGGTACTAATTACGGGGGAGACCTCTGCCAACAGTGCTATTGCTCCAACAATCTTTGAAATTTTATTAGGCCCAATTGCGAAACAGTGTTTATTTATTGAACTGGATGGAAGCTATTACAAACAAACACGATTTAAAGTTCTGATCAGTGCATTTAAAGTGTGGAAATTGATCTTTAAATTGAATGTAATCGGGAAGATCACTTATTATACTCCTTTTAAGACATATAGGTTACTACCAGGAATATTTGCAGATAGCATCTCTTTAGGATGGCAGAGGAAGGGGTTTAGATACTTAGGCGATTTATATTTGGATACTGGGGTTTGCAAAGCTTTTGATGAATTAATGACTCAATTTAGTTTTCCTAGAACCTATTTTTTTTAATTTCTGCATATTAGAGATTTTTTAGCTTGAACTAATGTTGTTATGCGATCTAATGTGGTGGTAGAAGGGGTTAGAAGGCAGGTCAAAATTGGAGTTTTAAATCAATTGTTGCTTGTAGACAGGCCAGATGACTTTGACAAAGTTAGGTCTAAATGGTCTACAGCAGTGGGAGAAACGGACATTGAAATTGAAGACATGCTTATAGATGCCAGAGAAACTTTAATGTCAGCAAATTTAAAAGCTCAATTTTTTAAGACTTTATTTAATTTATTTTATACCCCTGCACGAATGGCTAAATGGGGGGGTGGGTATGATGGGAAATGCTTTCGATGTGGGGAGGATAATGCTGATAGTGTTCACATTTTGTTTAGTTGTAATAAACTGCAAAGCTTTATTGCAGATATAGAAAAATTCTTGTCATTGGTTATTAATATGCCCTTGATTATTACACCGGTTATGATGTTATTTGGGAAAATCACCACAAGTAGATCAATGAATGGACTATATCAACATCAATATTTGATTTTCTTTTCTATGACGGTAGCCCGCCTGTGTATAGCTACAGAATGGTTGCAGGAAAATCCACCTGCATTTCAGCATTGGAGAGTTAAAATGTATAATTTATATAAGTTGGAATGAGGTTTATTTTCAGTTAAGGGTTCTAGGAAGCGACTTATGGGCCTAAAAATATGGGGACCTTTTCGAGATTATTATGATGTTTAATTTTAACAAATGGAATGTACTGAGTCAATATTGAATTGTTAGGTATTATTTTTCCATGTTTCCCCTCCTCTCCCTCTGTATTGTGATGGATGATTATGATCTAAGCTGTTTTTCTATGCTACGCTATGTACCTGTCCATTTATTCATATTCATTTTTTCTCTATCTATGGTTTATGAATTATAATGGATTTATGTATTTTGTTGCTGTGAAACTATAAATAAGAAAAAAAAAAAAGACTGCAGTGGATCATTTAGAATGGCTCATTAATATTTTGCCAGAACTTACACGGGCCCGCTGGCCTAACAACTGGCCAGGAGGGGTTATTACAAATACGCATATGTTGGATTTATATTGTGTGGTCTCGTCGTATATCTTATAAAAATGTATACTTGTTTTTATTAAACTCGTGTGGAGTCCATTTGTGGTGTCATCATTGGGTTACTGAGAACGTGGTTGCAAATACTTTACACACTTCCCTTGAAGATAAGCCTAGTTGCTCGTGCCATGATACCGATGGGGTGAGCTGGCGCTATCTGAGAAGGTGTCCTTCCTTTCCCTGACGTGAAAGCAAGGGTCCCTATTTGGTCTAAGGTACCTACCTCAGCCAACTAGTGACCCCAGGTCTAACATACAGGGTCTGATAATCTTGGTTTCAATGTAACTTGTGATTTGGCTGGTTCCCCCCCCCCAAAAATAAAACTGGAATACACCCAGCACAGGAAAGGCAACGTCAGGACAAAACCGGTAGAGCTCGTAGGTAAAAACAATTCCTCCTCTGCTGGGAAAGATTGTGGGGAGGTTAATTTGCTTACCTTTGTTGGTTTTAGCAACCACTAGAGGCCCGTTTATAGCTTTCATGGACCATAATATAAGCTGGTTGGGCTCTATTGAATTTCAAATATCAAAGTTGGAGACAAATGAGGCACATTCTGCTATCATTGTTAAATCCAATGCAACAAGTTTGACATCCTTGGACTGGCCAGATTGTCACAGCCAGAATAGTGATTCTTTTAACTCCACCCATATGCTTTTGTTGCAGTATCTGAAAGTTTTTAATTCACTGCATCAGCACCTTTGGCGGGGAATAAACCAGCCTTTCTCCCCAAACCTCCCCAGTTGAGGAACCTCAATCAATACATTTCCACCATAAGTAGCCCCATTTACCATCATCTTCAAAGGGGTCCCACAATTTAGGCTGCTCCAAATTGAGAGGCCTGACCAGTAGGTTAGAAATGTTGCCCACTGGTTAAAAGGGAGAATTGTTGCTAATATTTAATTACATACTGGAATATCCACGGTGTGGAGGATTCCATGAAGTAGAAAACATGCCGCAACATATCATGAATGATTGTGTTGTGATCAGCTTTAGGAATTAACCTGTTGTTTGTGATCTTCTAAACAAGCTTAATTTCACAATCCAGAACCATAGTACGATTGAATTACTTCTGCTTGGCTACTTTTATCATCCTATAAAACAAGTCACGAGACCAGACAAGGTATGGAATACCTGGGAGGAATGTAACACTCTATCCTGTTTTAATGTCTTAGTTGTAAATAGATATGCATCTTTAGACTGACAATCCATCTTGGCTTTAGCTTCATCTCCAGATGTAACTATAAACGCTGACAATATGCTCCAAGGAAAGGTCAACCTTATGGATGTAATTGAAGTCTGTTTGTCTCCCCAATTGACATATGCTACTCATCATATTCCAACTTGTCTTGATAGTAGACAAGTGTGATCTGAAACAATATCTTTTAAATTCACAACGTGGAACACCGCAGGTTTACGGTCAAAGCTGGATGATCCTGAGTGATTGAGTCTTATAAAAGGCTTTGATATAGTTTGCTGCCCTTGTTTTCTGCAGGTGCTGCTACCTGGTGGGCTGGTAGAGAAAAAGCAGGCCTGCTAACTTTGGCCTTGATCACATTGCCTAGGAAATTTGTATGGTTCTATCTGGGTTCCCTGTATCTTCAAGTGCTGTGGTTTACTTGCAGCCCCATGGATTTCTTACTAATCAAGTGTTATGACAATAACCTGATTTGACAGTACTGATATTGCTATTTCCTTTTTGAGGAAAATAGTTGGGTTTATAACTAGTCACATTTGGCCTGCATCATTTCTATGCATGGGGTACTACAATCTCAAGCACTGCCCGCTCTCTAGTTCGGATTACTGTGGGATGGTGGATCATACTGGGGACGCTTTAACTTATTTTTGCCACTCACAATTTAAGATCTTTCCTAATTTGCTTCTATGTATCTACAGTTTGGTCTTGGCTCCTTGTTCACCTCTGCAATTAAAAAATTATTGCAAAGGATCGCAGCAGACTAATTGATTTCATGTAATTTTCATAAGACAGGCTGGACTTCTTTTCCAAATATATTATATCAGAAACCACCCACAGCAATCACAGCCTGTACTCCATCTCAAAATCTAGGGGAAGAGCGGCTGTTGATATGGTAAAGAAAGGACCAATGATTACAATGGCCAAGACCATGGGTAAAATGTTGAAATGGGAAAATATAGACAGGGAGTGTTTGATAACCAATCTGGTTACATACAATAACGCAGAGGAACAATGTGGTGAGATGAAAACGATACCACTGAAGACCTTATTTACAGTTTCTCTGAGTTATGTGAATCTGTAAAGGTGTCGCAGCTGCTCCCTCGTCAGCCTTGGAAGGCTAAGAATACATGGCTTAATGATAACTGTTCAAAATAATCTTACAGGAATTTTGGTTTAAACACTCACATTATTCCCCATAGAAAAAGGGATATATCCACTCATGCAGATCAGATTACAAAAGAGATGTTGCCATGAGAAAAAAGAAATAAGGGAGGAGGCTTAGAAATCCCTTTTCACCATGAATTGTTGAGATTTCATGGGCCAAAACACATTTTTCCATCACCACCTATATAACAAGAAAGCTTTGGGAATATGAAAAAGGTGGGAATGCTCGATCCAAAGGTACAGCATTATGTATGTATCATCTCTGCTGAGCACAGATACAGCTATATATTACAAAGCTTGAGAAAGTCAGAAAACCTAAACACTGACAAATCCATGTTTTCACTTGGCAACTTGTTAAAATATAAGCTTAGGCCTTAATTATGAGTTCACTCTTAAATTCCGATCCCTGGGCAAACCCATGTTTGGACAGGGATCCACTTACTAGTTGTGTGATAATTATCACACCCTAGTAGTTTTGCCCCTGGAATTCGGTTTATTAAAAACTGATTCAGCTTGTTATGCCTCATTATCCGACTCAGACTTGTGAATCACAGGTACCCTTGGGTATTTCATTCATATGGTAATTACCTTGTTTGGTAGATATCCCATCCTATTCCAACACACTTGTAATGAGGGCCTAAACGTATATTTGTTTCCGTTAATGAGCTGCTGAGCCTTGATGCAAGGTGTGAGTGTGTATTCGTCTCCTTATGACTTCCAAATGCTCCCAGCCAGACACCAACTGAGGCGAAAATAAATTACCTATGAATCTGTAGTGTGGCTGCACTGTAGAGGAAAATGAATCCATGTATCCCCTTGCACACTACAGTTTGAGTGGCATTGCTGGGCCTTAGGCCACCTGTGGCAGCCCCTGTGTTTGCCACCGAGGTGGCCGGATCTAAGAGTGTGGGGGGTTGCTGACGAATCCTGCTGCCGCTGCCCTGCAGCAGCCACAGGTTAGGGGGTGCCGGCCACCACCCCAAAACTCGTGCCGCCTGGGACGGACTTCGCCACCCCCCCTTTGCTATGCCACTGTACTGTATATGGTACACAAACTATAATTGGGTAACACTGTAATGTGTTAGCACATGCCCCATTCATGAAAATCCTCAGGTACCACTAGGAATACGGGTTGAACTAAAAAATAGCACAAAAAGATCACAAGGGGCTAAATCCATGCATTGAGAGAAAATCACACTAAAGAGGAATCCAGACAATCCAGAATGTCTATCTTTCTATCAATCTATCAATCTATCAATCTATCTATCTATCTATCTATCTATCTATCTATCTATCTATCTATCTATCTATCTATCTATCTATCTATCTATCTATCTATCTATCTATCTATCTATCTATCTATCTATCTATCTATCTATCCATCTATCTATCCATCCATCTATCTATCTGAACATAACAGTTGCTAAAATTAGAAGAACAAGGGGGGAACTCATGTAGTTTACTATATACGTTTCACCTTTCAAACGTTTATAGCACACTGTCACTCTGATTGGATGATGTCATGGGGTATGTCATCAATGATGTCATTGAATATATCACGAATGATGTGAGGACATAAGGAGTCCATGGCATGGGTGCAAGTTATAATTAGCTCACTGAACTATGACTGACAAACTTCTGTGTTTTTCTTTTTTGTTTAAATATTACACTATAACTAATATTGTCACCTAACTATACTGTTCTGTGACCTTTTTGTTTTTTCAGTTAATTTCTAAGGTTCTTTTTCAAATTAGTTAATATAATTGTGCTGTATGCAACTATACCGGACTTTAACGTTTGGATATTTTAGTACATTTTTAGTTTGCATTTTTAGATATAAAGTTAGATCTTATTACAAGCATTAAGACCACAACTATCCGTTTACTGAAAACCAAACAGATCATTGTGGTACTTGACACACTTAAGTAGTGAACCAGAGCAGTCTATGGTCTGCTGAGGGTAGGTGGTATGGGCTATAAATCCCAATTTACTGACAAACAACGACACTCAATGAATGAAATAACTTTAGGGGGTCACCCTATACCAGCTGCTACCACATTTCCATATAAGGAGTTGTAATTTTAAATAAGGCAGGCCTATTTATTTGTGAGGGTATCACCACATCAATATGCAATAGGCAGGCCTATTGGCCTTGTCACAGGGTTACCACATCAACATGTATAAGAAACCTATCAGCTTTTTCAAATAGTCACCACCTTAGTGAATCTGCACATGAGAAATTATCTAAAAAAACAGTGCACTTATTTATTGTTAATAGTCTTCAGGCCACATAAAGCAGCAACATGAACAACTACAAGGGGCACCTATACTCCAGTTAAAGAGCATACAGCTCCAACTTGGACACTTACTTATAGCAACCTCTCCAGGGGTTCTGTTTTCATTGACCGAGGAGACTTAGGATTTATTAAACAGTTCTGGCAGAGTTGTAGCACTCCTTACAGCTCCCCTCAACACTTTTTCATTGTGTTCATGCTCCTTCTTGAGAGAGCACAAGAAGTAAAGCATGCAGATTAAAGCCCATGCAGAGCATTATGGAGTGCTCTCTGCCAGCGCAGTGAATATTGAATGAGTCGGTCACCGAGTCCACTTATTTTGTTGTGGGTCTTTGTGTATAGGTATTTATTTTATTTTTAGGTGCCCCGGTCCACTCTGGTGCCCCAAATCCTTATTTCATTGTCGTATTTCTTAATACAGTGTTTTGGGGTGGGGAAGCTGGGATTTTCATCTAGATTTTCCTACTCAAGTCTAAAATCCCAAACCAGGTCAACTGGACCTTTTTGCCTGTTCTAGAAGAATAAAGGGAAGTTATTACAAATGCTTTAAACAACTTCACCATCAAATCCAGATTAAACTCAAACGACCACCGACTATGAACTGAAGTTTCAAAGATTTATTACAAAGCCAAAAATAGTTGGACATATAAAGATCTCAGCAAGAGGTTCTGAAAAGAAACTGGCACTTATACAAACATAATTCTACGCAAGATTCTCAGACGACTCAGAATAAAAAGCAAAGTCAATTCGAGTAACATTAGGCAACCAAGGACAGTCCCAGCTTGAAGTTTGGACTGCATTTACAAACAGAAAGTGATTAGTCTGTCCCTGCACTATTATAAGGTGACATCCCTACATAACATTCCCATCAGACAAGAGTAAAGGTGTCAGCAGTGAAGACTTCCAAGGAAGTACATTCACTTTCTTCCGGCAAATAGTCTAACTGTCGAGCTCGTTCTAAGATGCTCCTTCTTACACCCCACTCTGCCCTATGTTTCCCAAGACTCTCTCTCTACAGCTTTCTACATCCTGCTCTGTCCATTCCCTAAGTAAGCTCTGCTCTCCAGCCTCGGGAGCTGTCCCTAATACAAAGTCCCAAAAACAGTCGACACGCCCAGAGGTACACCCCACTGGCAGGTGAAGATCTTCGGATTTTTCCAGTATGGCACCTTTCCATCCAGCGTCCTTTGGTGTGTCCTTGGGTCCCAGGCACTTTCCTTGCTAAATGTTGCACTCCCAAATTCTTTGGCAGCTTTTCTCCATTCGTGCCTACTATCCTAACTCCTAAACAATGGACTCTTCTACCTAACAAGCCTTGTGGCCGTGCACCTGCAAGCTGAAATACATGGGAACATCTCTACAAACATTCAAAGTTACAATTCAGCATTTTGCTGAGGACAGCTTCTTCCCCGAAGAGACAAAATCTTTCCTTCTCGACTAAAGCTAACAAAAGAAAATACAGTTAGGCCTCTACTGGCTTTTTAACATGTCACAAGCCTTTGCACGTTTAAAGACATAAGCACGTATACATTTCAAAAGCATTTCATTAGTAATGCGACATTCCACATATGATTATACTTCTACATTAGTCTCTGGTTAATAAACACATCATATATATCGTGCTGATTCTCAGCCTAACATTATAAGTCTAAACAACATTAGTAGACCCTCTAAATATGTGGGTGCTGACTATTCGGGATTATGGTGCACCCCTACAAATTTCAAAATTAACATGGTGCTCTCACAGGGGTTCCTAATCCCTCTTGAGGCAACTGCAGCCTTGCTTAGTCTTTTTTTCTTTTTCAAAGTTAGTGAGGTGAGTAGTCCCTTGGCGGCACAGGAGCTGACATCACACTACCCGCTCCATGACAAGACCCTCTACCGCAGATGTCTTTGTTGAACACCAGCCTCCTGAACAAACTTTGACAACCAAGAATGCCCAATGGATGGATATCTCTGCACCACCTATTTTACTAGAACTTGCAAACTCACCATTCCACTGGGATTATAATTTGGCAGGCAAATGGGATAAGAACGGTACCTCAATAAAACATGTGTATTTGTAAAGCGCAAATTTACCCATAGGCATCTTTGTGCTGAATGACAGATGTTTATTGTTGCCCAGATCAATGGTACTCACTTTATCAACCTCAGATTAAAGAAAGGGTGAGTGGATCTGCTCAGATTTGAACCTGTGACCATGATGTCAAACACATGCTTCTGCAGTGGACTCATTAGTCCACTGAGCCACCAGACCCCGCGACAAATATGGATCCTCAGGTAATCATGCTCTTCCAACTTATGGTGCAAAGAAAAGAACCAATGTCTAGATGCAATTGGCACCAGAAGGAACTGTATTTAGCCAGGCACCTATTTCTTGGTGGAATGATTATTCCAGCACAACTGAAGAGAAGACTACACTGCTGAATATACTAAACCAGGCTGACAATACCGTACCTTTTCAGCCCAGCTAGGGCCTCTGAAGATACTTACCTGTTCAGTGCACTAAAAGAAAGGTGTTTTGGCTAATTGTATCCATGTTGTGGGGCAATTAAATGCCACCCTTCATTAATAATTTTAGTGCACAAGCAACTCCTGTGGCTAGAAACTGCTGTGTTACAGAGCTGCCTTTGTCTGGCTCAAAAACAGCTGTAATCAGAAATTAGAAGGCCTTGTTGTGCTTCTCCATATCCGTTTCATATGGAGCTTGGATGGCGTAAGACCTTCTAATAGTCATGCTCCTCGATTATGAGTGCCCTGTTTTTAACACCTGTGCACAGGGAATACAATAATAAGTTTTGTGGGGTTTGCATTATCAATTAATTGTGGATATAAAACAAATCTTATGCAATACCCAATTTTCAGGGCAAACTCACATCAAGGCCTATTTATTGCACCTAGAAAATTCTGAACCACAAGGTACTGGATTTGACTTAGGGTAATAAATATCACAACATACTCAGGGGCACATGTAGTTAAAGAAGAAACCAAGGGTCGGGGGGGGCGCTAGAGGGCACCTGGCAAGATGGCCGCACTCATGTGAGGCTCCGCCAGACCGAGCACACATCCTTTAATTATCCGATATATCCTGCCGATACCACTAAACATTTTGGCGGTCACGAGTGCCTGATTATCTGAGGCACCAACTGGAGAGGTTCCCGGCGACTACAGTCCGTTTGGAGAGAACTGAGAGGCGCGGCTATACTGACATGGACGCAGCCCTGTTGTGATCGGACTATCCCGCGACTGCAGAGACGGAGCGGAGCCGATCCTGCTGCATGGGCGGCTAGTGTCCCGGGCTGTTGAGACATAACGGTCCGTGCTGGGTCGACACCTGAAGAAGAGCTGGTGTTCTGCGGTAGCCTGTGGATCGGAGGCTGAGACGGACGGCTGTGGCCGGGGTTCACGATCGGCTGCGCTGGTGGCGGTGAGTGGGGAAGCGGTCTCGGAGAGGCCGGGGCTGCGGAGGCGGCGCTAGGCCGAACTGGGCCGCTCCGCGCGAACTCCGGCTGGCTGGGTGGGTTGCGGGTCTGGCGGCAGTTAGGAAGAGGCAGGGCGGCAGTGACGTTATACGGGGCCGCCTTGTGAAGACACCGTGAAGCTCTGCAGCGGCTCATTGACAGAGGAAGGGAGGCTGATATTTGGGAAGGAGGTCGCCCCGACATTGTGCTCTGCTTTTGACTATTTGGAGGTGGTGGCGCAGATAGGGTGTCTGTGATTCAGCCCCTGTGAGACGCTGTAGCGGTCATCGCTGGAGCTACGGACACCATAAATAAATAAATTTGTGCACGGGGTGCCTCCTGATCGCTAGTTGCCCTCTACGCATCATTTATAGCCAGATTGACGCTGCGCGGGCCAGGCAATAGCGGCGGCCGCCATTTTACATTGGTGGCAGCATGGGCAGGCCGGAGAGGAACCAGCCCAAATTGAACTTTGAATCGAAGAGAACCACGTTATCCTCCTCACAGTCACCACCGGACCCTGAGCAGGCCGGGGCAGCGGGTGGGACGCCGAACTTGGAAACGACGCTAATGGCCATGCAAAGAACGTTACAATCCATAGAGGGCACGATGGAGGCGGTTAACCTTTGGCTGGATCATATGGCCACGCAGTTCGATAGACAAAACGAAAGAATGAACGAGGTGGAGCAGAGAGTTTCGGCCACAGAAGATGGCCTTGCCACAGTAAATACTAAAGTGTTCAACATGGAACGTGTACTGGCGGTTATTCAGGGTAAGAACGAGGAGTTGGAAGGGCGGTCCCGACGCAACAACATTCGCGTCACGGGGCTGCCGGAATCCACGAATGTTGGCAAAATGGAGGATTTCATGGAACGCTTAATTATAAACCTGTTTGGGGCTGAGCACTTGTCTAGGGTATTTATAGTTGAGAGAGCGCACAGCTCACTGGCAAAACGGCCGGCGCCTGGATTACCTCCCCGCCCCATTATTGCCCGAATACTCAACTATAAAGACAGAGATGCGATCTTACGGCTGGCAAGAGAGAAGGGCGTCATAGACTATCAGGGCAATAAATTGGAGTTTTTTCCTGATTTCACGATGGCGGTACAAACGGCACGGAAAGAATTCAACGGTGTGAAGCAGCTGCTCAGGGAGGAAGAAATACAGTAGGCCATGCTTTATCCAGCTCGACTGCGAATTGGAGCCCCATCAGACAATAAGATTTTCACATCGCCGAAAGCGGCCATGGAGTATGCTAAAAAACAAAAAAAGCGAAAGCGAGATTCCATTATGGCGCAGGAGGGAGATGAGGAACGGATCGACGAGGCTGTCTAACGTTTGGAGTTAATCGGGCCTATCGGCATTACTCTCAGGGGCGGCCGCTCCTGTACACTGTGATATCCTCTCCTAAAACCTGAACACAATGTACATTTACAGTGGAGGAGGGAGTTTTACACTGGTAGACTGGGCCGATTTGTCTAGTCCTGCAGGACATATGCACTGAATGTGTCCATGATTCTTGAATACATAACTGGCACCTAGATGTGCACTTCTGTGTAGGGAATGTGATGTGGATACGATACGCTTTTATTAGTTGATGTCTGTTGGGACACGCTACTTCTCAAAGTACTGTTGGGTTTATAGTGCGTCACTGTAACGAAATGAGCATGATTGGTGGGTGCCCGATAACTTATTCATCCTTACAGATAAGCTGTGCTTGCCCATACAGTTACATCCCCCGATAGGATTTAAAAGCTGTGATTCTTTGGGTGGTGGCGATGAGGGATACGGGCCTTCACTGATGAGCACAAATGTTTTGCTTGACGCTGCGCGACTGCTGATTCCTATACATGTATGGATGATGGGACACGCAGAAGGTGCTAGGATATTATCCTTTCATGGAAGGGAGCAGTCGCGAGAGATGTGGACTATGCTGGCTAAATGATGGCGTAGGATAATGTGGGTGATGGCGCTGCTCTCTGCTCCAGAAAGCGCCGTGACTTTACTGGTAAATTGTTCGGTGTAAAGTCCCTGCATTATGAGATAATCAACTGCTGCATTCTAGGGACATGATTCTAAGGTGGTTGGGATGTGTAGATCTAATACCTGGCTCGGTCACCTCCCGTGTATCACCGTTCACAGGAGATGTGAGCCTATAGAGCCCCTTGTATGGGAATACCCCACATAATGTTTGAAGCAGGGTTGGGAGTTTGGAATTGGGGGGGTGGGGAATGGCTTTGGCAGGTTGGGGGAGCTGAAGTGGGTGGGGGAGGGTTAGGGGGGTTCGAAGAATCCAGGCCTTACTCAGCGCTTTTGCTGGTATGGATGTGCAGATGGGTGGGATGAAAGACGGGTCGGGTGTTGGTTGGGGGAGCTGAAGTGGGTGGGGGAGGGTTAGGGGGGTTCGAAGAATCCAGGCCTTACTCAGCGCTTTTGCTGGTATGGATGTGCAGATGGGTGGGATGAAAGACGGGTCGGGTGTTGGTTGGCTACTTATTTGCTTAGCTTATGAGAAGGCACTAGCGATTCCTTGGTTGCTTTATTGTTCTATGCTACATAATTGGTACTGGGCAGTGGTCAAGATAGCTTTGCTTGGAAGGATAAACCACGACGGGCAGGGGCGCTAGAGGGCGCACTTGCTGAATGGCCGCACCTACGTGAGGCTCCAGCTGCCTGGCGTGATTATCCTGCATTTCTCCTGTTCCCCTGCACGCACCTGCCCGAAAATCCCCACGGAGGGGCGGCGGGGCACTCTCCACAATCGGTGCAAGTTTGGATCCGCTATTCCATTGTGTCCCGGAGTTACGAGCTGCGGAGCCCCCGGCTGCGCGAGCCTTGCTGAGACGGAGCCTGCAGCCGGCGTCTGGACGTGCGCGAGCCCGGGGATCCCCACGAGGCAGGTAGGCCTCTGGCACTGAGTGGGCAACGCGACCGGCTGTGGCGCTGGGACTGCCGGCGAGCGAAAAGCGGTGGGCTGCCTGTGAAGCACACTGAGTACTGCGCGGGAGGGGAGACGGTGTAAGCCTCCCGCGAATATCACGCTCTTAGGCGCTCCACTATTGACTTTCTGGGCGCATTGTTTTGGCGCCATTGTGGACCGGCTACACGCGCCAGCGGGGGTCGGCGCGGCCGCCGGACTGCTTTCCCGCCTCATTCACGGCCTTGGGGACTGCCTGTGCTTGTTCCCTCGTGAGCGGCCGACTCTATTGCGGTGCCTGCCTCCTCCCCTCTAGGCGCTACGCCTCTGGATATGCTTCCCGCGCTGGAGCGCTGGTGAACTCTCTCATCCTGACCTGCACTTCTGGGCGCTCTGAACGGCCCCGCTGGGACTTACTGTGCCGCCCTGCATTGACTGGCGCCCTGGCTGCGGGTGACAAACTGCTGTGCCACATAGGGTACGAGAGCTGTCTCTCTTTCCGCCTCACCTCCGGCGGCGGTGCACACAGCGCATAGTCGCACTGCTAACACACTTTGCTGGCAACATGGGCAAGCCTGACAGTCGCCAACCCAAGCTGCAGTTTGACAGCGCGGCGCAGAAGAAGACGACGCGGCACACAGGGGACACGGCGCCACCTAGAAGCCCGATTGCGGTGGCCTCGACGTCGGCCCCACTGACCCCGGATATGGCCACCATACTACAAGAGATGCGCCAGGGCTTCGCGACGGTGGTCGACAAGGTAGACCGGCTGACATCTAGGATGGATGGCATAGCCCAAAAGATGGACGTGCATGAAGAACGTATAAATGAGGCGGAGCGCAGGATCTCGGCTGCTGATGACGCGACTGCGGCGCATGACACTCGCCTGGCTAGGATGGACAATGTACTGAGGGTGATTGCCGCCAAGAACGAGGAGTTGGAGGCGAGGAGCCGGCGGAACAACGTCCGCGTCACGGGCATTCCCGAATCGACCAACACCGGGAAAATGGAGCTCTACATCGAGAAACTGCTAACAGCGACAGTGGGGGAGGACGCGCTCTCGAGTCAATTTATTGTGGAACGTGCACATCGTTCTCTTGGTCCTCAACCCAAGCCCGGAGCCCCTCCGCGGCCCATCATAGCACGCCTACTCAACTACCGGGATCGAGATGCGGCACTCAGAGCCGCCAGAGCGAACCAGAACCTAACGTATGATGGCGTGCCCTTCTCCATTTATCCAGACTTTACCCCGGTAGTCCAGGAACAGCGACGGAAGTTTCTTGCCGTCAAACGGAAACTGCGGGACTTGAACATTGACTATGCTCTCCTGTACCCAGCCAAGCTGCGTGTTACACACCAGGGTACGCAACACTTCTTTCTCAACCCGCAACAGGTTGAGGACTACCTTAAGACTCTGCCCAAACGGCCCAGGAGATCTGAGGACGCTGCGGACTTGAATGCTTCTGACGTTGAGTAGGCCGCAACTGACTCTCTGCAGCTACGCTTCTTGCATCTCACTGATTTGCCTTCACTTCCCTCCCGACTAACGGGGACTCATTCAACGTGGTGGTGGCTGCGGCCGCCTATGGGGTGCCGCGGGCGAGTGTTGGACTGCAGGTGGTAATGTATGCCAGGCCCCCACCCCCCTTCTTCCCTCTCTGCTCTGGATGGCGACTCCAAGGGTGGACTTGTGCGGAGTGGGATAGCTGGGGGTGGCGGTACGTGCACCTCTGATGACCTCTACTGGGTGTTCCCCAATGACCTTTACTTGGATTCATGTTTATTGGATAGTTTTGAATATTTTTTGTGTTTGTGGGTGGGGGGCGGGACTAGGGTGCTGGCTGGTTGGGGTGGCTTCAGTGGGCGGAGGGTGGTGGGTTACTTCTTGGAGGTGTCGACCTTGCGATAGGCGAGATGCGGCATCTGTTCGAATAACTGGTGACATTAGCATTGTATGGTTATGTATTGAGGAATGTTTGCCCTTTTTCCAGCTGCGGCTGGCTGTTGAGGCTGTTGGGGAGGGGAAGGGGTGGGAAAAATGCCGGGATGGTTGTTGGGTTTTTGGTTTTAACATGTGCATGCGATGTTCTGTGCTCTATTGTCTGCCCTCTGGGGGGCTTCTTAGACATAACTGGGAGTTGTGGGGTGGGGATGGGTGGTTTGTGCGTTATTTGTGGCTGGGGGGTGGCACGATCGACAAAGGCGTTTCGGTGCTGCGCCATTCTGCTATCTTGTGGGGTGTCGTTGACCTGGGCCGATTGGCTACTGGCATATTGTTTGCTGAACATTGTTTAGCTGTTTCCACTCTCTGCTGTTGCTACTGTTCATTTACCCTCCTACATGGCTGATACACGCCTAAATGTTGTCACTTGGAATGTGCGAGGGCGGGGGGACCATAGGAAGAGGAGGCACATCTTGAGGTACCTAGATCGCCATAACATCCACATTGCTTTCCTCCAGGAAACACACTTTGCGCCCATCAAAACATGCGCGTTTGGGAATAGGTGGGCCTCTCATTCGATATTCGCCAATTACTCCTCGTATGCAAGAGGTACGGCCATTCTAGTTAAGAGGTCCACACCATTTCAGCTAGTGGGCTCTAGGGCTGATCCACAGGGGAGGTACTGTTTGTTATGGGGCAGGCTAGGGCATATGTCAGTGACATTAGCATGTTGTTATGGGCCCAATTCAGATGACCCGCACTTCTTCACATCCTTATGGGCTGCGATAGTTGAGACAGGGCCACAGCACCTCATGTGGGGGGGAGATTTTAACGTGACACTGCGCCCCCCTTTGGACAGGTCGCACCCTGCCCCACACCATTATACTAATGGGCGAGAAGTCCTTAGTGCGACCATTGCCGATAACAATCTCGTTGATGCCTGGCGCTCACATTGCGGGACGAGACGGGAGGGTACACACTTTACGGCACAGGCCAAGTCGTGGGCGCGGCTTGACTACTTCCTCCTAACCTCACAACTGTACACGGCGCTTACACACGCGTCACACCTCCCTAGGACATATTCCGACCACTCCCCTGTTCTTATTACACTGACCGGCTCTGAGCTAGGCCCCCCAGTGACGGCGTGGCATATGCAACCCTCTATGCTACTGGACTCGGTGTTCCAAGATGAGCTCCGAGAGGAATGTCTGGATTTCTTTAAAAGAAATAAGGACTCTGTCCAGGACGTTGAGACCATATGGGACGCCTTTAAGGCCACGCTCCGGGGCTTATGTATTTCAAAAGGATCGGGGGTACTCAAGAGTATACTGGCTAAATTGCGCTCCATAGAAGATGACCTGCGTAGTGCTGAGAGCCGCCTTAGGGCTAATCCTGATGGTGCAACCCTTGCAACCATTCGTGTGAAATTAACGGAGTTCTCCGAGGAGGCTGCTCGTGAGGTGAAGTTTAGGAACAAGTACTGGGTGGCCAGGCGATATGGGGAGGGCGAGAGACCTGGAAAAGCTCTGGCGGCGACGGTCAAACTGATGCGATCGCCGACGGTCATACTGGAACTGGAAACGGCTGAGGGATTGGTTCTCAGGGACACTACCCAAATCCTGAATGAATTTGTGCAGCATTACGGTACGCTGTACACCTCTAACGGGACTGGCGGGCTCACACTAGACGACTATCTGACTGATGTCTCTTTAGGGTGGTTGAGCGATGCACAGCGAGAGTTCTTGAGCGCCCCCTTTGAGCTGGATGAGGTCAGAGAGGCTATCATGGGCATGAAATCGGGTAAGGCCACTGGATTAGATGGTATACCCATTGAGTTCTACAAAACGTTCATTGACTTCATGGCGCCGGTACTGCGGGAGGTCTATGAGGACGCGCTGGAGGTGGGCCATCTACCGGCCTCCATGAGAATTGCCCTTATTACGTCACTGCTTAAGCCTGGGAAGCCAGCCTCGAGCTGCGATTCCTACCGACCGTTGTCCCTCCTAAATTGTGACGTTAAAATTCTCGCGAAACTGATTGCAACGCGCATCAGCCTCCTACTGCCGACTCTGATACTACCCGATCAGGCCGGATTTGTGCCTGGAAGGGCGACGTCACACAATCTCCGCACTTTTTTTTCGGTGTATGATTCCATTCATGAAGACCTCCCGATGGCGGCTATTTTTTTGGACGCCACCAAGGCGTTCGATTCGCTCAAATGGAATTATGTGTTCAGGGTTCTGGAGCGAATGGGATTCCCGCCTGTGTTTATCTCCTGGATTAGATTACTGTATACCAAGCCGGAGGCCAGAGTCCTCATTAATGGGAAATTGTCGTCGGCCTTCCCGATCTCCAGAGGGACGAGGCAGGGCTGCCCCCTGTCCCCCCTCCTTTTTGCCATAGCCACTGAACCACTAGCTGCCAAACTGAGACAGCGGCATCGGGACAGTGCACTGCGTTGTTTTCAGAGACAGTTACTTGTCTCTATGTATGCGGACGACATTACCCTTTATGTTCGCCACCCTAGCGATAACCTGCACCCCATACTTAGGGAGTTCATACGATTTGGTGCCCTTTCTGGCATCCAGATTAACTGGAAGAAGTCATGTATCTTCCCCCTTACTGCCTCGACAAGTCCGTTTCAGCTGGAGTTCCCTCTTGCTTGGTGTTCGGGAGATTTCAAATACTTAGGCATACATGTGGAAAGAGGCAGAGAGGAGCTGATACGTGCCAATTATGGCACTGTAATGGACAAGATGCGTGACAGTATATCTAGATGGATCACACTCCCCCTCTCCATGGCGGGTCGTGCCTCATTGATTAAAATGGTTATACTCCCTCAGCTGTTGTACCTCTTCATGAACATTCCGTTTCACCCCGGATCCCATTTCTTTCGGTTACTGCGTTCGGGAATGCTCCGCCTAGTATGGGGTGGTAAGACACCCAGGCTCAAGTGGGATATTCTAGTCAGACCATTCTCCCAGGGGGGTTTCGGGATACCTGACTTTGAGCTTTATTACCGAGCTGCTCAGGCCCATTATGCATACTTCTGGATACGCCAGCAGAGGTATATGCCGCAATTAGCGGCCGAACACTGGTTGGCCCATCCGATCCCCATTGAAGGTGCCCTCTACTCCCGGGTTGAGGGTAGGGATAAGACTCCTTCCACGGTGTCCAGCACGGTGACGGCGTGGCACTCCATTGGTGCTATGCTTGACCTGGACTTTCTTTATGCCCCACGGCTGCCGCTAGCCTATCACCCGAAACTGCCACTCCTGCAAGAGGCTGGCTTTCAAAAACTGCTTGTGAAGCTAAACGTCAGTACATGGGGGGACCTGTATCTGGACGGTGTCTTCCGGACTAGAGATCAGTTTTACGGGAGCATACAACCCACACCTCTTGACGTGTTTTACTATATCAGACTCAGACACGGGTTACAAGCCATAACGCCTGACTTCCCTTGCGAGCCCTCAGTACTTCCTCCCCTGCAAAACATGTTGCTTCTTGATAACCCTATTAAACTGGCGTCCACACTGTATAAATCTGTTAGGACTAACATCACCTATAACGATCTGCCCGCTAGGCGTAAATGGGAACAGGACCTGGCCTTCGCTCTCACAGACACCCAATGGGATTTTTGCCTGCAACAGACCGAGCGCATCTCCTCTAACAGCCGTTATAGGATACTTCATTATAAATTCCTACACAGGCTATATTACACTCCAGCGCGCCTCCACAGGTTCCAGCTTAGGCCTACTGATACATGTGACAGGTGTGGGGCTCCAGGGGCGGATTTCCTTCACCTTGCCTGGGGGTGTGCCGAAGTGAACTTATACTGGACTCAAGTGTTTACGGCACTATCCAAAATGATACACATGACGGTTGCTCCATCCCCGTTGGTGGCACTTCTGGGGTATGTTGCGCCTCTCCAGGCGGCTCACCGTAAATATGTGGCGCTGGCTATGCTTCTGGCCAAACGCAGGGTGGCCTGTAGATGGGGGAGAGGAAGGGCGCCAAAATTTAAGGACTGGATGAGTGACATGGTGTACTGCCAGGAGCAGTTAAGTACATATTCTGAGCTACTGCCGCCCACTTCTAGGCCTACTGACATCTGGGCCCCGTTACAATGCTATTTGGTAACTGACCCGCTAGAGGGTGATAGCACTTGAGGTTGAGTTATTGAGATATTGAGCGGTTGTTGTTTGTTGATCTCACATTGACACTCCTGGTCTGATGTATCTGGCATGATATGTGCGCTGCTTGTTGCTCCTGCCCCCCCCCACCCCCCCTTCTTTGTGCTCCCTGGTCACCCCGTTTCAATCAGAACGTCCTCCCCCAAGTCTCGCGCGGCCTACTACCACTGATACTGTGGCCCGCCTCGCACTTGGCTTGTAGTTGTGTAGCTATGCTGCCCGCGTGCCCCTCAGGATTTGTTGTGCCCGATGTGCCTGTTTCCCCCCCCCCTTCTCCCCCCCCCCCCTCATGCTTGGGTTCGGATAGACATTGCACATGTTACTGTTCATGTTTAGTTTAAGGTATAACTTGTAAAAATGCAAGACTCATAGATTTCGCTGTACTGACGCTGCATTTGCCACTCTGATTATGCTGGGGCCTGGAATGTTGTCACATTCATGCACATCTGCTACGATTTATATTTCTGTATGCATTGATGGCGGCCGGCCTCCGGGTTGTTGGTAAGACGCTGTGTACTCCTGGAAATGCTAAATAAATGTTTTGCACTTTAAAAAAAAATAATAATTAAAAAAAAAATAAACCACGACGGGGCATATGGATAATGGGGGCAGACTCCGCTGGATCACGTGAAATGTGCGGGGATTGAATAGACCGCAGAAGACGAGGCAGGTTTTGGCATTTTAAACAGGCATGGAGTGCAGGTGGTATTTCTCCAAGAGACACACCTTAGGAGGCGAGCTGCAGAAACGGTTGCTAGACAATGGGCGGGTACTAGACTTGCATCCGCTTACTCCTCTTATGCCTGGGGGGATCATGATACTGATTAAGAAAAATTTGCCATTTGTCTCGATCCACGAGGAAATCGATGGGGAGGGTATATATATAATATTGCATGGGAAGCTGTGCGGTACACTGGTCACAATGGTCAATGTATATGGCCCGAATGTTGATGACCCAGAGTTCTATAACAGTCTATGGAACACGGTATATGCACTACCACCCTCCGCAATTGTCTGTGGGGGGGATCTAAATGTAACGATTAACAATACGCTGGATAAGAAAGATGATCGTCCCTGCACCGCTAAAAAGGCAGTCTCTGCGGTTTGTGCTGGCATGAGTGGACTCGGATTGGTAGATGTGTGGAGTCTTGGACATCCCGGTGAGCATGAGGGTACTTGTTATACATCGGCGCATGACACCTGGTCGCGTTTAGATTATTGGCTGGTGACGAGAGATGTAAGTGGATGGGTGATGAAGGTGTGCCATCTTCCGCGTACGCTGTCTGATCACGCCCCTGTGCTAATGGAAGTAGGCTGGCCATCGCATACACCAGCACCCTTCTCGTGGCGCCTGCCACCTGGCGCTTTAACGGATACAGTCTTCCGTGAAAAGCTGAGAACAGGCATTGAGGACTTCTTTGTTAAGAATGTGGGATCTGTGAGAGACGTGGGAACTGTATGGGAGGCCTTCAAGGTGAATGTAAGGGGAATGTGTCTGCAGTCTGGTGTGCTCAAATCATTGAGAGACTCCATGGCCAGGTTGGAGCGCGAACTGCTCTCTCTGGAACGTCAATATGAACTACAACCAGCGGACTCTCTCTTGGCTGATATACGGCTTAAGGTCTCTGAGTATAATGAACTAGCTGACCAAGAGGTGACCTTTTTGTCCAAACGTACTAGAGCAAGGTATTATGGAGAGGGTGGGCAACCAGGACGAGGGATGGCAGACAGGATTAAAGAACCGTGGGCTCGGCACTGTGGAGTGCAAGAAATCATGGATGGGGATGTGAAGGTCACAAGTGCGGATGGTGTGTTAGCTTGCTTCGTACAGTATTATGAGCAGATGTATGGGCATAGGGACACTGCTGGACAAGAGGACCTTGCACACTATTTGGAGGACATAGCACTGGTCTGGCTATCGAAGGGTCAACAAGATTTTTTAATGCATCATATCACGGAGGGGGAGATCCGCGACGCGATTGCGGCTCTGCCGAGTGGCAAGGCGGCAGGCACTGATGGTTTACCATCTGAGTTCTATAAAGAGTTTGTAGACCTGCTGTTGCCACATTTGGCAATGGTCCTTGAAGAGGCCTTGGAGCAGGGACAATTACCGGCCACGATGAGGGAAGCTTTGCTGGTGGCTTTACCAAAACCGGGCAAGCCCCGGAATCAATGCGAGTCGTACAGACCACTATCGCTGATGAATACAGACTTCAAAATCATTGCCCAGGTGCTAGCAACACGACTACGTTTGATATTGCCTGTTATGGTCCTCCCAGACCAGTCAGACTTCGTTCCCCTTCGCTCTACAACGCATAATTTAAGGGCACTCTTCGCTGTTCTACATCTCCTTAAACCAGACCTTGCTGCGGTGGCTGTGCTGTTGGATGCTGCTAAGGCATTCGATTCAGTGGCCTGGAAATATATGATAGTGGTGCTACATCGCATGGGGGTGCCCTCCTTCTTCATATCCTTGATCACCTTGCTTTATACAAACCCAATTGCACGAGTAAGGGTGAATGGACATATGTCGGCCCCATTTTCTGTGCAGAGAGGGACTAGACAGGGCTGCCCACTCTCGCCCTTACTGTTTGCCATCATAATGGAACCCCTAGCATGTATATTGAGACAGAGGTATGCGGACACGGCGTTACGATTCCCACTTAGATCCCTCGCGGTGTCCATGTACGCCGATGATATGGTCCTTTTTGTGAGGGAACCTGTCCACAATTTGGAGAAAATACTTAGGGAGTTCATTCAATTTGGGCACTACTCGGGCCTTACAATTAACTGGGACAAATCCATAATATTACCTCTCACAGAGGCCACGCATCCGTTTGTGCTGGAGTTTCCCTTAGCATGGGCCACAGAACCTGTTCGGTACCTGGGAGTCTGGGTGCACAGAGATGTCCAAGAGATGGTCAGAGCCAACTACGGAGTGGCTGTTTCCAAACTGGAAGATCAGGTGACCCGTTGGATATGATTACCACTCTCATTTGCCGACCGGATCTCTCTGATTAAAATGGTAGTCCTGCCTAAATTTCTGTACTATTTCGTTAATATACCAATTGCCTTAACATCGCATTTTTTTGCGCAGCTTCAATCTTTGTTACTCTCGCTAGCATGGGCAGGGAAGAAACCGCGAGTGAAGTGGGATACCCTAACAAAGCCATATGAGATGGGTGGGTTTGCCGTACCAGACATGAAACTATATTACCTGTGCGCACAGGCCCATTTCGCCACTTATTGGCTTTCGGCACCACTGTACACACCGCATGTGGCTCTTGAAGCCAGTGCGGTACAGCCACTGCCCCTGAAGGCGATGATAGTTAATTTTCATTCTGTATACGAGAAAGGCGAAGTGGACACGGTACAGTGCACGACTAAGGCATGGGGAGAATTGGGCAAGCGTTCTAACAGATTACCACTATATTCACCGGGAATGCCTCTGCTATATCATGCAGATATCTTGGTTACAGGAGAAGTGGGAGCGATACAGTTGTTACAGGGAGCCAGGGTAACCACTATGGGCGATATTTTTCCGGATGCTCAGTTTCTCCCATTACAGAATCTATTGGATCGGACACCAAATGCAACTATGGCGACCTTTTTTTATGTTAGGTTGCGAGCAGCGATACGAGCCTTATATTCCTCTTTTCCAGCGGAGCCGCTCACGCTCGGAGCCTTACAGATAATATACACACCATCTTCTAGGGCGAAGCTCATATCGCGACTGTATAAAGCATCGCAGGAGGATGAGGGAGGAGGGGGTGAGGCAGCGAAGGCAAGATGGGATGCTTGTTTACCTGACCCCTTGACTGATGATGAATGGACTGAATGCTGTTCTATGACCGGTAAATTTGCAGCGAATGGGAATTTTCGACTTATACATTATAAATTCTTGCAGCAATGGTATTATACGCCTGCACAATTGGCCAGGTACGGTCTCCGCGAATCATCAGTTTGTGTGCGTCGCGGCTTGGATGGCGCTGATTTTTTCCACTTGGCCTGGGAATGCGCACGAGTGTCTGACTTCTGGGGCGAGGGGACTACTGCATTATCTGATATGACATCAATTGAGATTGCCATAGATCCGCGCCTATGCCTACTGGGTATGACAACTGATGTACCAGTCGGCGTGAGGAAACTGGTGTCATTGGCATTGCAGATCGCTAAGCGGAAGGTGGCAACTTGCTGGGGTGGTAGACGGGCACCTGATGTCACACTATGGCTGCAAGACATGGCATATTGTCGAGATCAGCTGACTTGTTATTATGAAGAACTGCCTGCTAGCTCGCGCCCGCTGGATATTTGGGGCCCCTACACTGCATACATGCTATCTAAGCTTGACAGTGACTGATGTCTGTTTGATGCGAGAGTGTAGTACCTGAGTGGAATACTGGGTAGATACCCGCTGTTGAGTTCCGATTATGGTATCAAAGCTCCCTGTCTCGTCCTGTGACTGGTCACCATGCACTTGCTATTTGATCAAGCCTCACTGTTCCACTATATGCTGTCTCTGCTGCATGTGCCTTGTATATAATTGCTGGTAATGACTACTGCCCATATCGCTACTGCGATAACTCGGTCTCTGATTGCCTTGCCTGTCTTCTGATGATCAATACTTTTCACCGCTGTCTAAGCTGGATTCTGGGTTGTTGGGTTGGGGGGAATTATACTGTTGGGATGTTACTGATGTATAACAAAATAAGACCGATTGTAACTGTATATTGACAATGCAACATGTTGGACTGCCATAATACCTGGTTATAGTACCATGTTGTTGACCACTGCTGCTATGCTTGCTGGGGCTCTTGGTACATGAACATCGACTTTAACTTGCGGCCGGCCCAGTTGCGGGTTGTAGGCCAGGAGCTGTGTATTTGCATTAAGGTGCAATAAAGGTTTTTTGAAATAAAAAAAAAAAAAAAGAAGAAACCAAGGGGCAGATTTATGTTAACTGGCGCATCCCCAGGGATGCGCCGGTTAATGTGCGCCACAGTGCGCCACAGCTCCGCCACTCATGGTGCGCCGCATTTACAATGAGGCGCACCATGGGGCAAAAACGGCACAGATGCGTGACACATCTGTGCCGTAAAGGTGGCGCATTGCTGGAGTTGCTTCGCAAGCGCGACGCAGTTCCAGCAAGGCTCGGGGATGCACCATCTTCAAAATGCTGCGTCAAGACCTACGCCTCCTTCAAGCAGGCGCAGGGTTTTGACGCAGCATTGGCCTGAAAGTGACTGAGTGAAATCTTATAGATTTCACTCAGCCACTTTCAGGAGGCGATCCTGCGCAGGAACGCCCCCCCCCTGCGCAGGAACGCCTCCTTATGGCGCAGGGCTTTACAACGTGACGCATCTCCTAGATGCGTCACGTTGTAAATAGGGCGCGTTGTTTGCGCCGCCGTTGCGTCAAATAAAGTGACGCAATTGCGGCGCAAAGAAGTGCAAGGGCCTCATAAATCTGCCCCCAAGGGTCTGATATACTTGAGGATTTTTCACTTGCAAAGCAGACAATGAGCTAAAATTCAGGTTTTGTGAGTGCAAAAGCCCCAATCTCAATGTATTAAAGAGACAGTGCAAGTCACGGGTACCCGTACTTGCGACTAGCAAGTATGTGTATCAGGTACTAAAACCGAAAAAGAGTGCAGTCAATTTACAAAGTAGAAACTGTCGAAGAGAGACAGCACCCACAATGTCAATGTAAACATATCACAGGTCTGTGCGAAAACCTCAATGTAGTTTGTGATCCCAACCCAGTTCCTAGGTTCCAGGAAAATAACCATATTTGTTTTGGTGGGGGCGTGAGAGGAGCTGCCTGCCTCTGAGGTCACCTCATAGAGTAAGGAATCTAATGAGAAAGACCGACGTGGTAGAAAGATGGGCTGTTTTGCTCCTTTATAAATGTTTAAAATACGTCTACATCTAAACTGACTCTAGCAGCTAGCATCTGGCCATCCTATTTAGATTTCAGATACAGCAAAACAACAGAGTTAGGAGGTGTTCAAGAGCTATACAGTAATTGGCATGTCCTGATGGGCCCTTTGAGCATCTGTTCTGTCCGCATGCTTCCAAGGCGAAAGTACCTCTTGTAGACACTGAACCATATGCCTCTGTGCTGATTCAAATTGAATGAAGTATGTTTAACACACCCCTGAAAGCAACACTACTTTCTCCGTAAGTGTTTCTCTGTTTACTGATTTAAGTTCAAACCATCCCGAAAAAGGGGTTATATTGGTTGTGTGAATCACAGCAGTGCACTTGATACAGAGTGTTTGCATTAAGATCTAAGGTAGCTGTGGAGCAAGTGAACGATATCTGTCTTAATTGATGAATTAACATTCAAATTCCTTGCCAATCTGGCAATTTACGAACATCTATTGTTGTCATTGGTCAGTGTTTACGATTTTCACTGCAATTGCAATTTGATGAGTACTCAAAGAGTGGTATGAAAGCAACTTTGAAATTATTCCAGCACCATATTTCATGACTGGAACGAAACAAGGTTCAACTTTCTCATGAAAGCATGCAGCTATTTCTTGATTAATGTGCATTTGATTTCGGGAAGACACTGTCAACAGCACACCACATCCCTTACCCGAACATACACTCACTAGTTAGTAATAAGTAAATCAAGGTCACGTCCTGCAATAAATATTGCAGATAACATATTGTTTTTATATAACGCTTTATTCCAAGCTTCTGCCTTTACCAAGCACTGTAAGTTGCGACCTATGGAAGGAAACAGGGTTTAGTTGGTCAGGCTGGGATTTAGATGTGTGCCCTCTTTAAATGTAACCAGAGTTTTTGTGTAGATGTTTTATTTTAGTATGAAAATGCATTAAGGAGAGATCAGTGACAAGTCTTACCTTTCAGGCCTGAAATCCGGCTAACTGTGAATCAGGTTCTGAGTTTGGGAAAAAACTAACGTAATCAAAATGAGGGGTTTATATAATTAGCAGCTTTTAAGGGGTCAGCATATACTCATTCAGCGGGATTGCTGGCTAATTGCTGCGTTATAGAGAGTTATCATTACTTTTAGCCCACATTTGTGCCGGTGTTGTAATGTCATGTAATGTAAAACAGCTTTTCTATAGCGCATACTATCACTCCAAGGAGCATCTTGGCGCTCAATACCAACTCTAGAGTGAAAGGGTGGTTAGCTGGAGCAATTCCTAGGAACTAATATCCTCTACACCAAGGCTCTACAGGCAGCGTCGGTAAGTGTGAAAACCCAGGTTTTCAGGGCCTTCCTGAAAAGGGATTCTGATGAGATTTGCCGAAGCGGGGGAGGCAATTTGTTCCATGCTCTGGAACCCAGTACCACAATGGATTTTCCCCCTTTAGTGGCCAGTCTGAATCTTGGGACGACAAACAAGTTCTGGTTAGAAGATCTCAGGCTTCGAGTGGGGAGGTGGCGTTTGAAATTCTTTGCAAGATACCTGGGTCCTTGTGCGTGATAGGCTCTGAAAGTGATAATTAAGATTTTGAAAAGGATACGTTTGTGGATGGGAAGCCAATGAAGGGCGTGTAGTGCAGCTGAAGCGGATGATTTCCTGGGCCACCCAAGGACCAGGCGAGCAGTGGCGTGCTGGACCATCTGCAGCCTGTGGAGCACGGTCTTATTGGCTCCTGCATACAGGCTGTTACAGTAGTCCAGTCTTGAGGTAATAAGTGCCACCGCTACCGTTTTCCTAGTTGACAGTGGAAGGAGGTCAAAGAATTTCCTGAGCATTCTGATGATATGGAAGCATGTGCTGGCCACCCCAATAGCTTGTTGCTTGAATGACAAAGCGTCATCAAACTTGACACCCAAATTACGGGCAAGAAGAATGGTATTTGGGGGGGCTTCAGCATCTTCCGGCCACCATTGCTTAGGGGAGAATAGATTTTGAGGACCAAACGGTAGGATTTCTGTTTTCCCGGAGTTGCATTTGAGATGATTGGTCTTCATCCACTCAAATGTGGCAGTCAGGCATTTTTTTAGGTTTTCTTCAGCTCCGGGCAATTCCCTGTCGAGAACCAGGATAAGCTGCGTATCTTCAGCATAGGATATAGTGCTGATCTGATACGAAGAAATAAGCTCGATCAGGGGTACCAAATAGAGATTAAAAAGTACAGGGCTCAAACTGGAGCCCTGAGGTACCCCTGTGCTGATGTGTTTTTCTTCGGAGTTGAATTCGCCAAGCACAGTGACTTGCCGTCTTTGGCTAAGGAAGTTTTTGAACCAATCCAACACTACACCACCTATCCCTGAATTGAGTAAACGGTCGATCAAGATGGTGTGGGAGACCGTGTCGAAGGCCGCCGATAGATCGAGTAATATCAAGACGGCCTTCTTCCCTTGGTCCATAGCGGTACGCAGGGACTCAACAGAGAAAAGGAGGGCAGTTTCGGTCGAGTGCTTGGACCTGAAGCCAGATTGATTGGTATGAAGGATGTTATTATCTACCAAGAATATGGTGAGTTGTTTATTGACAGAAGATTCGGTCAATTTGAAAAGCGCAGGCAGCATTGAGATAGGACGTAAGTTGGAAAGAGTTGTGGGGTCAGATAGAGTTTTTTTCTGGAGAGGTTTGACAGCGGCTAATTTCCAGTCAGATGGGATCTCTGCAGTTGCAAGTGAAGAGTTAATAATACTATTGACAATAGGATTTACCTCATTAACCAAGGCTCTTAAGAACATAGGAGGACAAGGATCAAAAGGTGATCCTGACTTGCTGGACAGAATGGCCAGATATGATTCTTCTAGAGAGATGGGTGTGAACACGTTAAGATGGGGAGTGTTTAAGTCCTTCTCTCTATTTGAATCCACTCGTTCGTTATCGAAGGAGGTCAGGATTGGTAGGGGGAAGTCCCTGACGATGTCTTGAATTTTATTTTCAAAATAATCAGCGATGGAGTTGCAAAGAGGTAAAGAGGGAGGGATTTCCTGTACGAGTGCTCTAGGATTAGTAAAGCTATTAACAATCCTGAATATTTCTTTCTGTCTGTTTCCAGAGGAGGCGATAGCCTCTTGGAAGTGAGCCTTTTTTGCTGATTTGATTGAGGCATGATACTGTCTACGTGCTACTTTATAGATCCTGCAGGCATCTTCTTCATAATTTCTACGCCATCTGCGCTCTAATTGTCTTACTCTACTTAATTCAGATTTCAGGGTGGGTGAAAACCAAGGGGCACTCCTTTTCTTTTTAATGCCACCTGGCCCTTTCACGTTCGTCGGGTCCGGCTGCTTACTAAGAGCTGTGATCCATTCACAGAAAAGCCGATTGTCTGTCGTGGTATGACCGGATAGTATGGGTTTGGTCTCTGTCGCATTCTTTAGAAGGTTAGGTTGGGCAAGTACTTTTTTCCAATCAGGTTTGTTACATCCCACAGTTCTTTTATTTGTCTTTCCTTGGACATTATAGTTTGGATTTGATATAAGGTCGAAAGGGATGAATTTGTGGTCTGACCAGGTTTGAACCAATGGAGATTTGATAGTCAGAATGTTGGAATTTGAGCAAATACAGTCCAATATGTGGCCTGCTCTATGAGTGGGTTTTTGAGTCAGCAGGGTTAGACCGAGGACATTCATTATTTCCATGAAGCACATTGCTCCTGGGTCTTTAGGGGAATCTAGATGGAGATTGAGATCCCCTAGTAATGCAAACTGGGCAAATCTGAGCATAAGCTCGCTCAGTACGTCCCCGATGCTCCCCAGGAAGTCTTGGGGTTGTCCTGGGGGGCGATATACTAGGGCGCCAGAAAAAGTCAGGGAGTCATGGATGTTTAAACAAAAGGCCATGGCCTCTGCCCCCTTAATATCTGGCAATTCATGGGTGGTGCATGTTATGATGTCATGATGGATAATAGCCAAACCCCGTCCCCTTATTTCCTGTCTATCTAACCGTTGGATTTGAAACCCTTGTGGTAGAGCCACTGCTATGTCGGGATTGCACCAGGGCTTTAGCCACGTTTCTGTAATACAAAGCAAATCTAAATCTCCTTCCAAAATCAGATCGTGAATATGTTGTGCATTCTTGCACATTGATCTGGCATTGATGAGCCCCCCTCGTAGGGTAGTGAGGCCTGGCTTTCTAATAATTACTGGCTCTGACCAGAAGGTTGTCTTACAGTGTTGGCAGTGGATTGGGCCATGCCAGGTATCGGGGTTAAGAATGTCGTGACAGTACGGGGAGGGATTATTCAAAGAAAGCAGATAGGCTCTAGATAGATCGGGGCCTCTGTTTTGCGAGATATTAATCGTGGCCCTTGGCGCTTCCTTAGCGCTGACGGGCGCAGACGGGCAGGACTCTGGCATGACTCTGGCGTGAGTCCGGCGCGTCCGCAAGACGCGTCCGCTACACGGAGGGAGACCGTCCCCTTTTATCGAACACTAGAGCGTGGCAGAGCGCTCACTACCCCCAAAATGGCCGCTGCGTAGGACTTCCTCCACTCGGGCCGATCTCTCAGCGTCTGTACTCAGCTGAGAGTTGTCCGAGTGGTGGAGGAGGGAGGAGGGAGATATCGTGGATGAAAAACTTCACAATATATTTAAAAGTGCCACAAACGAAAAATTAAAAATACGCTACTTTTCAATCAAGCAGGGTACAATTTACACGCTAAGAAGCTTGAGTAAAGTTTTAGTGCAGAGGACCTCCCGGCTTCCGCCTCAGGAGGGTGAAAATGCTCAGCTAGAACAGGCGCCGAAGCAGGAAGCCCCTTTTATAGAACACTAGAGCGCGGCAGAGCGCTCACTACCCCCAAAATGGCCGCTGCGTAGGACTTCCTCCACTCGGGGCCGATCTCTCAGCGTCTGTACTCAGCTGAGAGTGGTCCGAGTGGTGGGGGAGGGAGGAGGGAGATATCGTGGATGAAAAGCTTCACAATATATTTAAAAGTGCCACAAACGAAAAATAAAAAATACACTACTTTTCAATAAAGCAGGGTACAATTTACACGCTAAGAAGCTTGAGTAAAGTTTTAGTGCAGAGGACCTCCCGGCTTCCGCCTCAGGAGGGTGAAAATGCTCGTGGTGTTGTGCTAGTAATTCTACCTTTCTCTGATGAAATCTGCGACATCTACCTGGAACTGTTCAACCCTGGTGCCCTAAAAAGTGAAGTCGAACTTCCCAAGTACTTTGCATTGTCCCAAAAAATGAACTCATGGATTGTCAATGCATTATCTGTACATGCATGTCCTTCAAATCTCCTCCCCTACTCCAATTCTCGTAGCCTCCTTCACAACAAAACATAATGCAAAGGGTGCAAAAGTGGAAGCCGAAACAAAAGCATCAATATCCTCTATGTTTCCCAACTCAGCCTAATGCCATAAGCTAATCTTCCCTTCACTCTATGCAGACAATAATAACTTGATGGAAGCCTCCTTTCACTATGGCGGAGCTGCTTAGCCTTTGAAGCATTCCATTCACCCCGACCAAAATGAGGGTCAAACGTATACTGTCTGAACACTTCTCTGCTTCTGCTACGGATGACCACATAGTAAATTAATTAAATCAATGAATATTGCAAACGTATTAAAAAACATGGTGACGAAATAAGATAAATGTACTGAACTGTGCAACATTTTTCCTTTACAAAAGACTATACATTTCATTCATAAAAATAACTAGGCCCCTACTAAAACTGCAGGTCACCCACCACAATACATTTAAAAAATCAAATAAAAGTACAAATAAATCCAGGCATGCCGCCACTCAAACAAACAGTACCGTTATATACCAGTTTTCAACTTACTTATGATATCTCAAGTCCTTGAATTCAATGGTATATATGCAGCAGACAAGGAGAGTAATCCTTCCAGCTCCAGATCCCAATGAAAAGCAACCAGGAGAGGGACAAAGAACAAGGAGAAGCCTGCTGTACAGGAACAGGTATTTGGAGTCTCTGGGGCACTTCCTTATGGTTTTAAAAAAAAATATTTTAAAAAATGGCTTCTTGCACAAAAAAAAAAACTCCAACGGCCAGTTTGAGAAGAAAATACACTCCAAGTGCCTCTCAGCTGCATTCTTAAGCAGAAAAGCTGCTCGGCCACTCCGTTTGCGATTGCCATCGGCTCTAAGAAAGATAGATTAGTGCGAGTGAGCCCGAAGTGTTGCGGGAGCTCTCTAGCGGTGTGAGACATCATGCGCACGCGGGCAAGTGGCCTGAGAGTCTTGGTGCTTGTGGTTGGGTGTCAAAAGAAAACTTGAGCGGGCAAATGGAAAAATACCTCCTCTTTGCTCCTGAATGGAGGAATACAGGAAATCTGCATACCTCCACGGAGCGCGGATTTCCGAATTTCACATACTCCGCAAGCTTAGCAGAGTTTACTGTCCGGGGCATTAATAGCTAGCACAGCCAGGTGGTAGAAAATAATTTTTTAAAACAATTGTTGGGGGTTCCTAAAGGGACTCCGAACTTAATAGTTCATGAAGAGACTGGACTACCATTCATCTGCGATATTCTGGCTACGCGCCCATTGCTTTTTTGGCTCAATTGTTGGCTGAATGAGGATCTTGGCCTTACTCAAGAATTATTGAAAGAAACTTTGAGCCTGGATCACATGATTGAAATACCATGGTTAAAATGCCTAAAGGCCTGCTTTGGAGAGCTGGAACACCCGGACCTTTTTTTAAGACCTGATCGCATTACTAGAGCGGATGTGGCTTTTGTGAAACAATTTTTAATTTTGCGCAAGAAACTAAAAAGGGATGAGACGGAATTGCCAACAAATAGCGTCCGTAAGTACGTGATGCTCAAATCCACCCCAGATATGGAGCCATACCTCTTGTGGCCTTTGTCGGCTCATGAAACGTTTTTACTGATCAGGTTCCGATTGGATTATTTCCATCTTTTACTTGCAGTACCGAGGGGATGTCATAAAGGACAAGTGTTAGCACCCTGTGGCTGCGACAGAATGTCTCCACTGGACTTGCTACACTTTGTGTGTTTTTGTAGCTTTTATGAAGCCCCTCGGAGGCTCTTTTTAAAATCACTTTTAAAAAAATTTAATTTTATACAGGTCCGCCCAGCTCTCTATTTTTTGCTATTATTAAAGCCAGTATGTATCCCATTTGTGGTTGGTTTTCTGAAATATTCTCTAAGGTACAGAAACTGTCTGGATCCCTAAAGGTTGGCTGTTGTATTTTATGAAGTAATTCCTTTTTACATTTCGACGTTGTTGTATTCATATCTTTTTATACTTTTATATAGATTGGGATATTTGTATAGTGTGTCCAGATATGTAGACTTGTGCCTTGTACTTTTTTAAGATAAAATATAACTGTTTATGGTTTTCTATCATGTAAACCATATAAAGTATTTTGAAATGAAAAGCTAGCACAGCCAGGTATTAATATCTGACTTTGTTGATAATCAGTTTTGGAAAGTGGATTATTAGTAGTGATAAGTAGTGATTTACCACTAGTAATAAGGCCACAAACACAATAAAAGGGTCAGTGAAGGTCTCAATAACTTATTCCCTTACTCAACCCTTGGTAGCTGGCAACAAGCAGGCAGCTGTATCATAGGAGGTAAGTGGGTAAAGCATTCAAAAACACCAATACATTAAATAAGTAAAACACAACACACAATACAAATCCAACTTCAATTTATAGAAATAGATTATGTTTTTATTAACAAATAGACACCAAAATGACAAAGATTCAATGTAAGGACCCAGAGATTTTTTTTAACATACTTTATTGATGACTACAACATCACATCCAATGCAATGAATATTATGAAGAGACAGTCTTTTTTGTACTTGTGATAGGCACAACATATATGTTACATTAATCTACCATACGTTTTTCATATTATTCGACAGGAAATGAATAACAAATGATTCCTGATTGCAATGTAAGTACCAGGTCATTGCAGCTATGGCAGATAAAGTTACAGCATAAAGCGTTTACATTTCCAATTAACGAGAAAAACAGATTTAACCATGTCCCCTCCCTCCCTAACCCTCCCTACCCACCCTCATGGTCAGTCGATGTGTAGCTTCCATGGTAACCGAAAGGGGATGTTAGTAGTGTAACGTAACTCTGAGGAGTCTGCAGCGCCCACAGATTATGATATATGGGTCTGAGTCTCAGAACCTAATGTTAAAGAGTCCCAGGGTGAAAATTTGTGTTATGGGCTGGGGTACCCTGTGGGGGCAGTAATTCAAGTGATTCAAACTCATGTAGCATGATCTCCCACTCCATTGAAATGGGATGCTTTCGTAACCCCCTCTCTTCTTCCCTCCGAAGGGCTGCACCCTTAGCTCTTCCCCACTGGATCATGTTGTCTTGCCAGCTAGATACCGTTGGACATCTGGGGGACTTCCACCTCATGGTGAGGGTTTTTACTGCCAATATGAGGGCCAAGTCTAAGAATCTCAGTCGTACCATCTGCACATTTGTGCATCTACGGAGTCCTATGAGGCAGTTCAGGGCGTCATCCAAGACAGGGATTTGTGTGACTTCGCTCAGAGATTGACAAACTCCCTTTCAGTAGTCCCAAAGGGGAGGGCAGGACCACAGCATGTAAAGGTAGTCCGCCTCGTCCCCTTTACACCAGGGCAGCAAGGAGAGGCATCGGGGACAAACGATGAATCCTCTTGGGGGTGAGATATGACCTATGAAGGACCATCGTCTGAATACATTTTAGTTTAGCATTAAGGGACATTCTTTCTGGATGCTCTATCATGCTCTTCCAAGCCTTGTCACTAATTTCCGTAGTAGAATCCTAGGACCATTGTGTCCGAATGGGATGTAAGTGTGGTTGCGGCGTGTGCACGAATACCCGTGTACAGCCAATGTACAAGGTGTCCGCCATTCCCCATGTAGTATAAGAGATGTACCAAATTATGTTGTGAAGGTTCACTGCGTTGTGGGGCCCATGTGTTCTTTATGTAATGGGATACAGCAGCATGTAGTAGATACAAACGTGTTGGTGCGCCCATAGCCTGAAGAAAGGAGTCGTGATCAAGCAAGCTACCGTCACCGTAGAACGCCCCCACGTCCTCCACACCCGCCTCCACCCAATCATGCATACTGACCTTTGTGAGCCTACCTTGCTGTGTGGGGAGGCCCAAGAGGGGGATGTTAATCAAGTAGGTGTCGCCAAGGAAGTATATGATAACGCCTTCCTCCAGCAATGTAGTGCCGTCCTCAAAGGGAGGGCTGTCCATGGAGATTTTGGCCTTAGGTAAGAGCAGGGAGTGCAGTGTGCCCCGGTCTAAACCCCTAGGCGTATATCCCATTTCCTGTAAATTCCTCCCCGTGATCGAGTAAGATAGCCATTGGAGGTGACTGGCATAGTAGTAGTCCCCGAAGTCAGGAACTCCTAGGCCACCACTCCGGGTCCCTAGTTGAAGTTTTCCTAGGCTCACGCTTCTACGGCCCATTCCCCAGATTAGGTCCACCAATATAGTATTCAATGTATTGAAAATAGCCTGTGGGACTACAACAGGTAAGTTCACAAAATAATATAATAGGCGAGGGAGCATCACCATCTTTGAGATGACAATACGCCCCATCACCGACAACGGCAGAGAGGACCAAAAGGTCACACTAACACGGAGGGCTGTTATGGCCCACACTATATTACCTTCGATTTGATCCACCTGCGTTCTATAAACTTGAATGCCTAAGTATTTAAAGGTAGTAGGGGCCACTGGTAAGGCATAGTCGCCGAACCGTAGATTGTTAGGATATGGTGTTTCCTGAAAAAAGTAAGCCATGGAGTTTCCCGGGTTTATAGCCTGACCCGAGAAACTTTCCAAGGTGGCAAAAATTTCGGGAAGGGGGGTGTTCTCTGCTGTTAGATCACGTAGATACAAGAGGAAGACGTCTGCATAAATGGAAATTAGGTGCATTGCACCATCAATGGGTATGCCAAGCCGGTCTGCTGATTGTCTAAGCGCTATCGCAGGTGTTCCATCGCAAGAACGAACAACAGGGGAGATAATGGGCATCCCTGTCTCATATGTAAGGACCCAGAGATATGAACTTTTAAAGAATAAACACTTTCTAGTGCTTAAAAATATATAGCACCACCTTGGGACATCTGGTTGCGCTTGATCAGTAGAAAGTCAAAGTTTAGGCTGACTGCGATGCAGCCCTGGTACGGTTACACTAAGCGGGCGGCCTCGGTCAAAATGTTACCTTCACACTTATAATCTTTTCTGGAGCTTTTTCCTCCAATGTCGAGAAAGCCAATTCTTCAGACCTGATTCGGTGTTGGTTCGCCAGCTTGTATATTTGTGAGGCCCCAGTGAAATCCTGAAAGTCTGGAGCTCTGGAGTTTTCAGCGGGACAAACTTGAAATCCAGGTCAGGTTGCTCTTGAGGCAACCGGCTTGACTCTCGATGTCAGGTCCATCACCCCATGGAGCTTTGTCCAAAAGTTGCTCCTGAAGTTCCCCTTGAGTATTCAAATCTAAATGCGCCTGGCCAAATCCTTAAACATCTAATGGACACACTCCAGGCTGGGTACTCTTGGTGACAATGATGCAGGTGGGCTCTGTTAACCTGAAGCTTGCAGAGAGTCCACTCCTTACACTTTTAGAGTCAGGCAAAGTTCTTCTGGTGCTCAGTCCCACAGTGTGCGGCAGGTGCAGTCTGGGTGAGTGCAGTCCTCTTGGTGCAGGCCATGGAGTCAGCAGGGCAGTCCTTCTTATTATTTCTTCAGGCAGCAGATCTGAGGAACTATGCAGCTCTCCCATATTCATTCGTAGTTTCTGTGTGTCAAGGAGGGGGACACCCATGCCCAACAGGAGGCAGGGTGCCACCCAGGTGTATGACCACTTCCTCCAAAGTGTGGCATATTCTTGTCCCAGAAAGCACCACTCTCTCAAAATCCAACGTTCCGGAAATATCTCCTGCGGAGCTGGTTCGGGCTAACCCAACCCACTGGTGCGGATAATTTTCCCAAACACTCTCCCTTTTCAACCCTCTCTCTAACCTAATTACTGGGGCTCCTGTGTGGCTGAAAAAGCAGGATGTGGAGGCTGGCCTGTGCATCCCTAATGTGACATTCTCCATTTGAAGATCAGTTTGGCCATCCCTCGCCCCCTTCCTGCCATCTGCTCTGCAGCTTGTACTTCTCCACCCACAGGAAACCTACTGTGTCCTCTGCATGACAATTCACACCTCATCAGACAGCCCAGACACAGCCTTTTAGGAGGCTGGCAAATCAAGTGAGAGCAGCTGAAAAGCTAGACTTTAGCTCACAGAAAATAAAGATTTTGTACCTCTTTTCTGTAATACTTATTATAAATCTAACAGTGGCAAGTTGTTGGATTTATTGCAACTATTAATATGATACCTTGAAGTATATTTTTATATGGTCCTATCAATATTTATAGGTAAATAAAATATTACAATGTTAGCCTAGAGAGCCATTCACTACAATGGGGAAAATGGAATTGGCAGATCTTTCCTCACCTGGCCTTATAAAACATCTTTTGTAATGGCTCTGCTTATAGTTGCAAAGGACCCTACCCCAGGGCGTATATGTAAAAATAAGGTAATTTGAGACTTTAAAACCAAAGTCGAATTTGCATATGTATGTAATGTAAAGGCAGCCTGAAAGGCAGTGCTGCCTTTAAAATGACTCACCAAACAAATGATGGACGGAATTCTGACAGTGCAAACATTCTCCCCCAGTCAAAAGATCTGGGTTAAATCCATCGTTCTTTTGCCCACAATGCCACCCCAGTTTGGACACAGCCATATGCAAATCAGTCTTGACACTGTGCCTCATGGAAACTGTCCAGACCGAAGTGCCAGGCCAGGTCCTTCCTGGACTGGAAACAGGCATCCTGGGACCGGTTTCAGGGTACGCCACCCTTCTTCAGCCAGGCTAGCTTGAATCCAGGCCCAGTGAGCAAGGGACCCACGTCTGGGCATACCCATCCCACTTACGGCGAAAAGTGTTACAGCCTGTGCCTCATGGGAACAGTCCATTAAGTCTACTGGACCTCTAAACCTACATGCCCTATTATATACTAGGGACTTACAGCTGGTTTGTCAGTACCAATAGAAGTTACGTCTAATGTGCATATCCTTAGTATCAAAGCATTATCCCTGGGTCTGGTAAGCAGAGCCCAGGGTGCAATCAGAGTCGGTTACCACCAGTACCAAGCAAAAAAAATGAGGGGGATGAGGGCCAAAAGTATGACTTTCTCAGAGTCAGTAATTGCTTATATCAGACTTGTGTCCTGGCTGGAGCAGAAGGAAGCTCCAATGAACACATACCCTTGCCACCAAAACTAGGCTTGGTGCTGATCAGAGGTACCTAAGGTATACTCACAATGTCACGTTGTTTGGGAGAGATGGAGCATCAGGAGGGATGACCGTCTCACCTTGCCCATGGGCTTAGAGGTCTTTTCTGCAATCTGCCTTATGTCCTGAGGTGATACATGCTGTCCCTTACTCGTGACTCAAAGTGTCAATTATTTTAATTCACCATCTTGCCTGAAGATGCGGTTCTGTTTTTGTGCCTCTTCCCAAGACGTATCCAATAGCAAGGTGTAGTTCAGGCCCCTTCTCCCTTACCCTGTCCATGGGTTACAATTATGCTTTTAGAGCAGCCAGCAACCTCCAGAGTGTTTTATTTTTATTATTTACAAAGATGGCATTGCTGCCCCAGTCCTCCATCGTTCTTCTAATTATGCTGGCAATGGAGGACCTGGACAGCTGAAAGTTGCCCCGGCTCCCTGTTCAGAATTACAATTATTGCACCAAGGTAGTTTTAACCTATCCTGTTCCTCAATGGCCTGCATCCTTTAGCCTGAGAAGAAGGATTGAAGCAGGTCACAGCCACCCCAGCACTCTGTAATCAGCTCTGAACAGAGTGGAACTGCAGTTGTGAGTTTCCCTACATTTTAGTCAGTCAGAATCTGCGGTACTCAGAGAAGCAGGTAAACTGTGATCAGTCTCAGCGCCTTGTTAGAAGCAGGCTTCCGTCATCTCTTTTAGACTCTGTCACAAGCCACACAAATCTGCAAGCCATGCTGGAGAGGGCCAGCTGCCACAGTTTCCTTATTCGGGACAGTACACTGGGACGGATTTGGCTGATCCATGGAATTGTTGTGGTTTGATTTTTAAATGCCCCTTTGCCCTTATAAAAGGTGAGGAGGACTGAAGGCCAAAATATTACAGAATAACATTGTGTGGAGGGGGGAGAGTAAAATTAATTCTCCTTGGATTTGGTCAATGAAGATGGTTGAAAGAGAAAATGACACCCCTTTTCTTTAGGCAAGGTGAGGGGTGCTCCCAGCCATTTATACCCGGTGAGAGGGCTTAAATAAATGTATCCTCATTGATAAAGTGACTGAGAGGGATGGTAATGCTTGTTTTCACAACAGCTTACTCACCTTTGGCCTTATGCAGAGGGCTAGACTGCCGAGCCAGGTCGTGTGCCAAAACTCTTGCCTGCTGTTAGAAATCGGTTCTCCAGTTGGCAGAGGTGCAAATCCAAAGTTCAGGCCAACCGCTAAGCAGCACGAGCCTGCTGCAGGGACCCGCTTGGGCCAGCTCAACACAGTACCTTGAATCCTGGGGAGCAGTCTGCAAGGCGTGGCTGTGCATCATTCAGCATTGGTTCCAAGAGGCTGTGTGGCGAGGCTTTTGTCACCCGGCGATGGTTCCGAGAGCTGTTAGATGTGAGGCAAAGTTGTGCAAGGCTTTGTGCTGCATCACATCAGAGTTGGTACAGAACTTAGAGGGTATTATAGTAAAAGGGGGCATGCGGTGAGCGCAAGGCAAGTGGTTTTCTTTTTTTTCTTTTACCTCATGGTCATCTGTTGACTCCCCTCAAACCCCCTCACCAACCCACTGCTCTTACCTGCACCACCCACCACTGCCAGGGACCTGGGCTGGACAATTGCTATCAAAAAGGTGGTCCCTGTGGGGGAAGTGTAGCCTTAGACTTCAACAGCAATAGTGTCATTAAGAAACTTTTCTGCAAGTTATTTAGTAATGCGATAAGTGCATTTTCTTCTGCCAATTACATTCGTATAATGCAGAAAAGGTTCATAATAATATGAGACATTATTTACATTTATCAAAAGACAAGGGGCCAGATGTAGGTAAATATCATTTACCGATTCTAAAATACCGAATTAGCTAATGATTCAGTAAATTTGACAGAATCGGTAAAATTTGGTAAATACCGATTCGGTATTTACCGATTCGGTATTCCCCATTCATTCCTATGGGCCTGGAGGCCCATAGAAATGAATGAGAATTACAGATTCAGTAAATATCGAATCGGTAATAGGGCATAGACTTACAAGGGTGGCAGGGTGGCACATTGACACCCTGTTGCACCCCTGTATAGTGCATGGGTGCACATGTGGCACACATGTCTGCCACATGGCACAGTTGAAAAAAGCACAAAATTGTTTTTTTTAAGGTTTTCGATATTTACCACCAACTATTAGTTGGTGGTAAATACCGAATCCTTGATACACATGAGCATTCTTAGATATGCTTGCTACATATCATCTACCGATTCGGTAAAAACCGAATCGGTAAATACCGATTTGGATAATAACGATTCGGTATTTACCGATTCGTATTTACCGAATCAGTATTTTTTGGGCTCCTACATTGCAAATTCCCAATACCAGTCGATAACGGACGAAATTCTGTGATTTTGGCCGTTTCCGACCGGTATTGGGCGACCTACATCTGGCCCAAGGTGCTCTAACAAAGTGACGGTGCAGTGAGAGTAAAAAGGGTGATAAAAAAGTGCGCTTGTGCTATAAACAGAAATATATACATGTGACTGATTGGGCCGATGTGTTGTTGTAAATGGCACTCGTACTATAAGTGTTGAAAACCTCAATCAAAATTTAAACCAAGTGCACATATGTTATTGTCAACATTTCGATCCCTTAAGATATTTACTTAGAACAGGGTCATCATCAGGACAGAGTAAGAGACACAAGAGGATAGGGTAAAAAAAACAGAATCATAGACATGCCTGTCACATTTGCATGGGAAAATCTCAGAGAACTGCGTGAGAGTAGCCTGGGACTAAGTCATAATTTCTTACAGGCACGGCTGACTTAGATGATCTACTACCACTTGTGTCCAAATTGAAGGTGAACATGAAATGTCTGTTCAGTAAGTGTCAAGGCTCTCAACCATTAAGAAAGTCTCAGCTGATATTGAGTACACGGATCCAGCCAGCTGCCTGTTTCCAACTTTCCATCTGACACTTACTGAACCAACATTTAATTTTCCCTATTTCGAAACAGCAGGCACGCTAACAAGCCCTTGGAGATCACTTTGGAGGTAAAGCAGAGTCCAGCTCTCCTCCTTGCAAAGCCAGAGAGCAGTAAGCAGCAGAGCAACAAGCAGGAAAGAAATCCTTCCAGACAAACTGTCCTATTGAGTACTTTGGATAGGATAGGATAGGATAGGTTTTTATATAGCACAATATCACCGTCAGGTCTCAAAGCGCTTTGCATTGGGAACCCGTCCTGGTTTTTCCCTGTGAGATAGCCCCTACTCAGTATCCCCAAGGTGAAAGCCAGGCATCCCGCCGCGGGGGGCCGTAGTGGAGAGTAAGCAAGCTAATGCCCAGAGTTGCAGAGCGTGAACCTGTGATTCGAGTAGGCACCGAAGCGAGAATTACCGAGTCTGTGGACATTTTGGGCTCAAGACCCTGCCGCGTCGGGAATTGAACCCTGGTCCCGGGTCTGATCTCAGCGTCCGGGTCTGCCTCCTCTAACCAGTGAGCCACACTTCTCCACTCAGCACCACAGTTTTTCTGACAGAGATTCGGTGTAGGTACAGAAGTGTCTTATTTGGGAGGGTCAGAGACCCAGTACTTATACTCAAATGTGCCTTTGATGTGGAGGAAACTTCAAAGAAATGTTTTGATGTGCATAAGTACCTCTTTCAAGCCAATCCTGTCTTCCAGGTTATTTATGGGGATCTCCAGACATTTGCATCATTACTCCTAGATGTCCTGATGTGAGCCCCCTTTCCTTCCATCTGCCCAGGCCATCCATCGAATGTAGATTTGTGCAGAGGGGTGTTCAGCCGCCCCTGGCCTTCCTGGGATTATGGCTGTTGGGAAGGAATGCACAAAGGGAAACTGTTACCCAGAATTGTATATTGGAGAGAGCCTGGAGGACACGTAGAGCAAAGTTGAGAGCAGACAAAATGCTCACTGTCTGAAAGTGGCATTTTGTGCACTAGTCGTGTTAAATTCCACCTTACCAGCAAAGTGCATTCATCACTACTATTTCACCCGTACCAAAAATGATAAAGCTACTCCCCTAGAATCAGGGATTTCCACTTACAAGCATGTAAGATAATTCCCAATGTTAGTTTATGAGGGGAGTAGGCCTCAGTGTAGTGAAAAACAAAATCAGCTGGTTTTCACTACCAGGACATGTAAAGCAGACAAGCACATTTCCTTCCCTTTGGTTACATAGCACCCTGCCGTCGGGGTTACCAAGGGCCTTACTTAGGGGTGTGTTATATGTAATAAAAGGGAACGTTCAGGGCTTGGAAAGTAGTTTTACCCTCCAAGTCAAAGTGACAGCTAACTGCATAAGCAGGCCTTGCCATGGCAGGTCTGAGACATGGTTAGGGGGCTACTTACGTGGGCAATACACTGAGTGCAGCAGGCCCACTAGTAGCATTTAATTTACAGGCTCTGGGCACCTGTAGTTCATGTTACTAGGGCCTTATAAGTAGATTAGAAAGGCAAATTGGGGACAATCCAATGTTGCCATGTTTTAGGGGTGAGCTCACAGGCCCTTTAGCACTAATTAGCAACAATACAGAGTGCAGAGTCCTAGAGCCAGCAAAAATGTGTACAGAAATGGAGGGAGACAGGTAAAAAAAGCTGTAGGAAGTACTCACCCAAGGCTGTTAAGCCTAACACATGCAATACCTGTTACCAATTCTCTAGATCAAATGCTGAAGATTCTTCTACACAGTATGTGAACTGAGTGCCTTTTTTGAGGATCATACATTTTCAGGCTTGGGGTTCTGATCTAAAGTTTGGCTGATGGCCCCGAAGCCCCGCAGCTTTGCCTTGGCCCACAGTATGAGGAGCACACCTTTAATTAGCAACTAGGAGGGGACCTGCATAAATACAGTGGATCCAGTGGTGTGTCAAATACAGTGTATGCAAGTTCGGTTTTAAGGAAGTGTGACCAGTGCATCCACACCTAGCTCCGAGCTCAGGAGGTGCTGTGTTTAGAAAGAACTTTTGGGAATAAAAACATATGCTACAGAGTTCCTTGTGAGTCCAGCAGTTTTCAGCCAACAATAAACATGTCAAGACAACTCTGGTGATTAATGCTCCTGCTGGAGAAGAATCAAAGTTTTTTCTAGTGGAAGTTTTGACTTATCATAAAGCAGCACAGAGGGTAAAAAAATTGCCTGATGTAAAGTACTTGTAACATGCAGATCACAGAACTGTGCTTTGTGTGGCTAGCTCAGTGATTTCTGCTTTTGTCACAGATATTCCGTTGTTACTTGCAGTTAATAAATAACAGTCCTAATTTAGCACAGTAACCTTCAGAACTGTCATCAAAGAGTTGCATGCAAACTGCATAGTATAGGTTAGAATGTTATGGTTTTTCCTCAGTTTTTCTTTATCCTAATGTTACAAAAAATTGTTAATTTGGATAAAAATACATTCTTTATAAAGCCAACCCAAACAACTGTGGTACGTTTTGAATCCTAAGTTTGTGTTTCTCCGAATCAAACACTCTTAAAATATACTGCCTACTTTTATAGATGACACGTGATTCCTACATCTTATAGTCCTCTTTCTCTTATGTAACATTACCTAGAGACTGATCTACTCACATATTATGAACTATCTCTGTATAAAGTTTGTATGATGTAAAGTGCTCTAACCCCCTACACAAGCATGAGTAGCACTATAAAATTATTTAAATGCTTGTGTGTGAGGGACTGTATTAACGTCTTGAAACGAGAATTCGGTTGCAAAACATTAATACATTCCACTGAGATTTAGTATGTAGAAGGGATGCCCTACACATGCCCCTACCAAGTACTAAATCAGAATTTGATTGCAAACCCAAATTGCGATTCGCAGTGTGGGACTGATGTATCGGAAAGAGCCCTTTTGCGGTCCCAAACTTTCTGATTCTGTGAATGAGACCATTTGTGAATGAGACCATTTGCGACTGCAGAAAGTCTTCATACCTCTGGCCCAGTAGCGGTCGGCAGTAGGAGTTACTGCAGGGCGGTGCCGTGGGCAGGGGGAGGGGTAGGGTGGGGGGTAGTAATGTATGGATTACGGAGTTTTACAGGTAAGTAAACATTTAAATAAATAAAACGAAATTCGTTGCGCGCACTGCATCACCAAATGTGATGCAGTGCGCGCAACGAAATTCGTTTTATTTATTTAAATGTTTACTTACCTGTAAAACTCCGTAATCCATACATTACTACCCCCCACCCTGCCCCTCCCCCTGCCCACGTCACCGCCCTGCAGTAACTTCCACTGCCAACCGCTACTGCTCTGGCCCCACATCAAGACAGAAAGGAATCAATGGCTCTGAGGATACATTCATTGCAGTTATGAGTTGGAGTCCAGCTCTAGAATAGTTGCTAATTTACATATGCACCCTTTCATATAAGTCACAAACTGTGGTCTACCTCATTAATACTCATGAGGTAGGTTGATTTGGGACCCACTAGGAATTGGTTGTTTAAAAATAGAAGGCTAATACATTAGGAATAGCGATTTGCTAATTGCAATTCAGAGAAAATAAAATTTTGGAAATCGCTAATCCTGAATATCTGCCTAAGCTTAAACTTTTGCCCTTGGGAGAAATTCGGCCCAGCCATCTTTCCTAAAGAGGCACAGTTTCAAACATGACACAAAGTGTAACAGCTTGCAATACATTTTGGAGTCTGCAAACAATTTCAACAAGTTCTTCCAATAAGATTCATATCTGTATGCAGTACTATATGGTTCCTCTCTGTACTGGCTAAAAGTATGATTTCACATGGTCTCTTATAAACAGGGGCTGATGGCTGTTAATACAATAGTTGGATCCAGGTAAGAATTGCTTCATCACAGCCCATAACCTTCAGGCAGGTAGACAATAATTCACAGCTTTGGGAGTCATAAGCATTTTCCTGTTTTACTTACTCAAGGATGGTAAGGTGTCAGTCTCAGATGCGTTATCTAAGAGAAGAAGGGTCTGCCTAATATTAGGTGGATTGCTTCTGTCAAGCACAAAACCCTTCAGGTCCCAATACTTTCATATAATGAGGAGTAATATTTGACTAATACAGCGTTATGTCTACCTTCACATAAACTGTTATCCTCTATGCCACGAGTACTACAACTAAAGACCTTTGTGTGTGTGCCCAAGCTAAGCATACATACAGATGGCTGGTTTCATCTCCCTCATCCCAGGTTTGTCTATTCCCTGTTGTGAAACATTCCAAAAAGTCTCTCCAATGTTGTTGCTTGTGCTTAAGTATATCTGGTCTTACTCTGGGATCAATCACCACTTTAGTCTCAAAGACCTGTACGTATCAACAAGGTTTAGTACTTTTCTCAAGAGCATGTACTGAACACAAAATGAGGTTTTCATGCAAATGCCTCTTATGTAAACTTTAAATGCTCCCCATTCCACTAAGTTGGCTCCCACCTAGCCAGTTTTTTCTTCGAAATATTGTACAATAGCTTCGCTTGCAATACACTGAAATGCAAAATCTTCAAGCACCACCACCTGTAGCCACCAACATGGTACTTTTTTCAAAGGTTCTACCCCATTGCAGAAATATGTTTCAAATAATATTAATGCAAATTAGTTCTGGCTAGGAATTCCATAACCAAGGCTAGAGGCCTAACTACAAGTTTGGCGTTGCAACCGCCTGAACACCACAGCCACTATAAAGACCACAGCTCCAGCGGTCTTCAGACCACTGTATTACGAGTTTATCGCCGTGTCCGCAGGGTGGCTGCAGAGATCTTGCGGTGGTGGTGATTAGTTTTCCATATATTTCTGGCCCAGATGTGGGTATATGGTGCAAAAAAAAATGTACTTGTCTTTCTCCACAAACAGGGTTGTATTCCTTGGAGTGAAGATGCGGCTGTGAAGGGGGAACCTGAAGAAAGGGATCCATGTCAAATTAAGATGGAAAGGACAGGAAAAGGTTGAGTATGTGCCCTAAATCCTTTGTTTCTGCTGACTTGAAGCTGGCGATACCACCACCGTGGTGGGCTCATCAGAAAGCCAATCCGTAATACAGACCATGGAATCTGCTTTTTCCTGACTACAACCCCAGCCGTCTGCACATTTCTAGCGGTGTCGGCGTTTCAGCCACGGTCTTTGCAATAGCAACCTACCCATCTCGTAATATGGCAGTCGGACCGCAAAGCTCATGGCGGTCGGACTGTGACCACAAATACAGCAATACAAGGACCTCCAAACTCATAATAAGTATTGGTGGGCGTAATTTGCGTAGTCGCAGTACGCCACGTTCCGCGAAATGGGAAAAAATCTCCGCAAGCTACGCAGAATTACGCGAGCATGCGGAATTTCTTTTTTCACCCATTCGCGATGTGTTTTTCCTGTATGGGGACGCTGTTTGCTTGCTCGGGGGTAAATATATCGAGAATTTGCCCATGCGGTTGGCAATTGGCACAGCCATTTTGTTTCACTTGTCCCGCCCGCTCGCGATGCGTGTTTAACGTTCGCAAACGCGGATGTCCGATGGTGCGTCCGAATGATGTGTTCGCGATTGCACACTCCCGCAGGATCATGTGGCCGGCTACCAACGGATAGGAAAACTCATTGGCGAACGCAGGAATCCCGGTAAGTCGCTCCCGCGTGCGTGAACAAGCATTTTGAAAGCGCGAACAAGGAAAAAATTCCGCTACGCCGCGGTTTGTGTAATTTTCAGCAATTCCGCGTTCTCCGTGGAATGCAGAATTCCACAAATTCCGCGAGCGGAACGGAATTTACTGCCCAGGCCTAACAATAAGGCACTAGGACCTGAAACTGGCATGGACGTGGTGGAGCTTTATATAGAACCCAAATTAGATGTAGATATTCGGAAAGAATATTCTCTAGATGTCTAGTGTGCTACTCATCAGTCATTGGTGAAACTCCACTTCTGTACCCTACCTTAAAATTTCTCTTCTAGTTTGCTGAGAGCCGAGAATGAATTTAGGACACAGTGAAGCTTACCCTCTCATAATGTTGATATGTGCTGCAAGTCTGCAAGTAAACAGTGTGGGATGAGTGTCTATCTGGGTGCATATGTAGACAGCCACGGCTGGCAGTAGGAGTACCTGCAGGGCGGTGACGTGGGGAGGGGGAGGAGCAGGGTGGGGGGTAGTAATGTATGGATTACAAAGTTTTACAGGTAAGTAAACATTTAAATCAATAAAACGAATTTCGTTGTGTGCACTGCATCGCATTTGGGGATGCAGTGAATAGCGATTTCTCTAGTTTCTGCAATTACAGTCATGGGGAGCACATTGTTACACCATTAGGAGTGAGGATAATGTGCTCTAAGCCCCGAATTTCTCAATTCTATGCATTTTGGAGGAGGGCAAGAGAGTCTTATGGATACAAAATCGCGTTGTGCAAAAGAAGGATGTAGTCAACGCCTAAACACAGGTACACACATATATACACGTATAAAGGCAATATATAAATATATGGCCACTCTTGGACGGCGTGCACAATTAATTGAGGCACCAATAATTAGACGGTGATGTCTACAGACTGGAAAAATATTTTATATGGATGAAGGTAAGCAGATATTGGTGCGTTATATTTCAGAATAAAAAATGAATAGCTCTTCTTTATATTTGTTAGTAAAATATTTAATATGGTGCAGATGCTTAAGATTGCAGAAATTGCAGTCTCCTTTTCATACTTTCCTAACTCACTTTCTTTAATATTCCATAAAAAATTCAACCTCTATTTTTAGTCTTGTTAGCGATCTTCTGGAATGTTTGACAAGCTCCAATGGTCGATTTATAATTAGTAAAAACATGGGATCTACAAAAATGTCACAAACGTTAATTGCCTAAAATTACAACTCATTCTATTATCTCTGAGGTATTTCTGAGAATTGTAATTACTAACTTAGATTCATTAGAACAATGTCTGCATGACCTCCAGATCAAATTATGCTAATTTTTTTTGCTAGCAGATCTCCCTGTGAAACCATTACATTGACTTCAGTATGAATCCAGAGCCCAGCAGTGAAACTTTTCTTTAAAATTAAATGTCTTAAACCTTTTCATGAAGGCCATAGCGGAAATTTGAATTTTCTATTAATCGTTGTTTTCCTTTTCCGCAGAAACGACGTCTTCACTTGAATTAAACAAAAGTGAATCTTATCCAAAGGGTCTATTATGTTTTGTGCTAATATTAACAAACTATGATAAATAACTAATTTGCGTTGCTGCTTCATTGCACTTTAGCAATATAATGTTATTATTCACGTAATAAATCAATGTGAGACCTTTCTTTTATTTTTCGTAGTTTTAGACTACACAGTTTAGGTTATCTAAACTGGGTACGGCTTGTACATTCACCGTGCCAGACTTCCGCTTTTTCATTTCTTCCGGATCGGCTCTGTTTGTTTCCACCAGATGGAATATGTACTTTCTTGTGTTTAATACTGGTATGAAATCGTTAGTCGGGATGAACGGCAAAGCTGGATTTCTAAAACGAATTGAAAATAGGAGAGGGTGGGCTATTTGCAAAAAAATACAATGTGTACGTTGACTTTGTGTGGTCAAGTTTGTAAAAAAAAAAGAACGGAGAGATTGGAGGAAGATCTTTTTGGGAGAGGCAAGTGTGCGCAGGGGTGTATGTAACATTCAGGGTGTTTGTAAAGTGACACGTATTTCCAGCCTACAAGGGCAGGTCAAAGCAGACAGAACTCATGTTGATCCCGTTTTGTCGTTGCCCCATATTCTAAGAGGTGAGGCATGAACACTGACGTCTTTTTCATTTCAACCCTTTTACCATGGAGAGGAACTAGATCAAATATTTGCTCAGCACACGTCCTTTAATGGCAACCTGTGCAGTGCATCTGCTGCAATCGACGGGGTGGACACTCGAGATGCAGCTAAAGTTAAAAATGGTGGACTGCCAAGCCCTCTCTCAGCGCAATGACCATGTTTGTGAGTGTGAAGTGTGTGTGTGTGCTTTGTGCACTGGCCACAAACCTTGAGTGCACAGTTTCCACATGACAGACGTCACGTGCATTCTAACCCTTTCATGCGTAGTGCTTTAGTTGATTTCGGACCGAGCTCACACATTAAAGGAAAAAAGAAAGCAAATGCAGTATCGTGATTGTGTTGCTAGCCATCAGTGAGCACTGCATGTTTGCAAAAGCACCAAATTCTTTAAAGCAAATATTAAATACTCCATACAGCAAAATCCAAGCATCTATGCCAAACAGTGTGGGCCGTGCACATTCCACCTGCAAAACTGTGTGGGCCGTGCACAATCTACCTGCAAAACTGGGTGCTCAGTGCACAATCCACCTGCAAAACTGTGTCGGCCATGTACTCTCCAACTGCAATAATGTGCGGGCCGTACACACTCCACATGCAAAACTGTGTGGGCCGTGCACAGTCCACCTGCAAATCTGTGCGGGCCACGCACACTCCACCTGCAAAACTGTGTGAGCCGTGCACACTCCACCTGCAAAACTGTGTGGGCAGTGCAGACTCCTGCTGCAAAACTGTGTGGGCAGTGCAGACTCCACCTGCTGCCATGTGGAAAGGAGCTTCTCCTACAGAATGAAATTGTCCTGCATACTTGCGGGCTTCAGCATTTTGAACAGATGCAACACTGGGGAAGGGGCTGCAGAGCACCTGGTGCAAGGAAAGGGGGGGCCGCTCAGCCCCCACGCACACATGGCTGGGCGCGGCCCCCCCCTCCACCAGTGCTGGTTGGGCTGCGCGTCCCGCCAGTTGACCCGGAAGCAGTTGTGTGCTTCCGGGTCAAGGGGGCGGGATCGCAGCGTAGGGGGTGTTTAAGAGCCTGGGGAGCGCGGGAAGCGGCCTCTTTGTGCCCGCGCTCCCCAGGCTCGCTCCTCGCCCCGCTGTGGGGCCTTTAATTTTCCCCGCCCTCCATCCCCTTGTAGCAGAATTCTGGTGAGGACACTGGTAGGTATACGGTGTAACGCTATGCAATATCGTAGGAATAAATGTTTTTCTTCCTGAGGCCTTTTTTCCCCGTTTACAGGCAATGTTAATATGTATATGTTTTCTGGGTGTGTTTAGCTGTTGCATTAACTCTTTTTCCTTATGCCTTTTTTCCCTCTTAGATTAGTAATGTCGTATTTATTATGTGGGTCTGGCGGTAAGGTCATAATCGGTGAGCAGCAATTTAAGGTCCTTAGGTGGGGGCGGCCCCATTCACGAAAGGGGTCGCCCAGGGGGAGGGGCCATTGGTCTCTCCCAGAACTTCAGGGGCAGGATATCCGCTTGCTTAAGTGCAGGGAGGGGAGTCACGCTTTCCTCAGGCTGGTAGCCACCCCACACATACACTATGCACTATGACGTTAAGGGCGCGAGTGTAAGGGCCCTCCTGTTATGGTTAAATGGAGTTCACGGAGCGCACGAGGGTAAACGGGCCCTTGTCGCGCATGCGCATCTCGGACGTGAGAGCGTAGCTGGGTAAAAGGATCCGACACCGGTTAGGGACCTTGCCGTAGGACCAGAAATTATTAAAATGCAAATTGATATCAGGATGTTAGATTCGGTTAGGAACCACGCTGTATTAGACATTTGTTAAGGTTAGCCCACCATACCTGTCTAAACTGGATGTAAATCTAATGTCTGAATTTTGCATTTAATAATTATGTAAATAATGTTATTTTATTACATTTTTAATTTTGTTTCATATTTTAATAAATACGGCCGGGGGGTCTCGAGCTCGAGACCCCCTGCCTTCCAAAGAATTCTGTTGTTGGTCTGATGAATTTGTAACTGTAGTATGCACGTTAAGGGGGGGGGTGGCCGGCAGTCACAGACCATGCGTTCAATCAAACCATTCTTGAAAAAGATGGGCCCTGTGGGGCATATTACCAAGCAATAGCGATAATTATCGCTATTGCTTGGTTAGCGGGAATAAAATATCGCCGAGCACCGAGGATTTTTACCGCCGAGATACCTTGATATTATCAAGGTTTATCTCAAAAGCGGTAAAAATCCTGCGAAATGCATGAATATCGCTGAAAAATCAGCGATATTCATGCATTATCGTGACAATGCTCTTAGCCATGTTATCCACCTTCCATTGGATAACATGGCTAAGAACTGCTTTTAGCAGGCGTTAGCTTTTGGAGATATTCGCGCTTAGCGCAAATATTTCCAAAAGTTGTTAATAGGAGTTAGAGATGTTAGCGACTGTTTTCAGTCGCTAACATCTTGGCACGCCCACTTTGCATGTCATTAGCGATAATTATCGCTGACATGCACAGTGGGCCCCTAAATGCCCGCTATCGCCTACAAGCTGTAGCTAACTGGTGTTAGCGACAGCTTGGTAATAGGGCGATAAAATTATCGCCGCATTAGCGGGAAAAAGTCCCGCTAATGCGGCGATAATGCCCTTGGTAATATGCCCCTGTGTGCCTGTCTAGAACATCGCTACTCAGGCTGCAGCTGGGCTTTTCCACGTACAATGACCTACTAAGTAACGGCTACTTCTAAATGTGTGGAAAACCAAACAATCAACACTAAAGTATTTTGTGAATGGCCACAAACTTTCATGCTGCTCCAATGTCCAAACTAAATATCCATGTTTCACGTTGAAATCATCCCTGCGTCGCTTAAAACCTACCATCCTGCACAGGGTTTTCCTGTCGGAAAACATCAGCAGGGCTTTTAAGGCAAGCTTACCGAATGATGGAACTCAGATTTGTATTCACTTGAGAAATTTTCAAAAATGATCATTCAATATTCAAAATGGTGATAAGAAACATTAAAACACAGCCATCCTTAACTGTCTGCATTTGTGAAAGCGAGAGAGCAAAACACTGAAAGAGCTTTTGAGAAACCGGAGCTTAGAAAGAGACTTATATGAGCAGGAGAATGAGTGTGTGAGATGGGCAAGTAAGGGAGGTTTGTGAGGGAAAGGATGTGAAAGAGGGAATGGCATGTGTGCATTCGTTTGTGGGAGGAGTGTGCCAATGAGAGGAGAGGGTATAAGAGTTTGAAAGGGCTTTGAAAGAAGGGTGTGAACGATTAGACTAAAAAACATGTGAAAGTAAGATGTGAGAAAGGAATGTATGAGAGACAATAGTGAGATGATTGTCAAAAAGAGCAGTGTGTGTGCTGAGCTTGAGGGAAATTAGAAGAATAGAGAGAGCAGGGTTTCAGAGGTTGCGCAGAAATGGGTGTCTGGATTAAAAGTGCGAGAGGACGCTCTATGAAATAGGGAAGGGAAGGTGGAGCATGAGAAGAGAGTGTGAGGGTCATGCATTTAAAAAAGAAAGGGGATGAATGATAAAAAACAAGTTCAGGAGAGAAGTTGTGAGTCTAAAGGACAGTCTGAGACATGAGAGCAGGGGCAATTTCTGCGGAACAAAATACTAGGTGTATTACTAAGCTGCAACCAGCAAGGCTGGAGAGATCATATCTTATTGACGAGAAGCAAATTTGACACTATTGCTAAATTAGATGGTATAGAAAAATGTACCTTGAACAAGGACTAGCAACCATACTTGTACTGGCTGTAGATGGGGCAGACGGATATAGAGGTAGTAGAGACAATTAAGAGAGAGAACATGTAAAAGGTAGAGGGGCTGAGAGAGTGGGGAACACGAGAAGAGTGTGACAGATTTGTATAATAGATTAAAACGGGGGGAAGATGTGGTCGCATGGCTAGACTGCCGACCTTCGAGCTGGGAAACCAAGGTTCTGCTAGAGATGAACGCTTACTTTTCTGGGGCTATGCTTTATCTATTCTGTGAGGAAGCAAAGCTTGCTGCCCTGGTGCCTGATTTGTATATGTCCTGTGATGGGGGAACTTTCTCTGCTGCTTCTCTAGCAGTACTTGTCATCTTAAAGACTGAAGTTTACAATGTTCCTGCTCAAGATGTGCCTGTTTTATGAAGAAGGGCTGTTTCCACTCCTGTTGCCCCATATTATGAAAAAAACAAATAATATATTGAATGCACTTGCATAGCATGCCATATGAATCAGGGATTGTTTCACAATATTTGATGTCAGATGCCAAGATCGATTATATTGAGGAAGGCATCTGACCTGAGTTCTAGCTGTCCTGCATGTTAGAGACTACCATGTGATATCCCTCCTGCTTCAGCAACATGGCTGTTATTTATTCAATATGGTAGGATCAGTTGTTCTGCTCCTATGTTTCCAGGGAAATAATTTCCAATTGTGCAGAAGGTGCAGGCTCCCCAGGCACAGAAACCTGAGGGGCATACTGAACCCTGATTGTTGCTGTATTACACAGTACAAGCGGTTAGGGGGCTCATTTTCTTCCTTGCACTAGGACTCATGACACACTGACAATGCTACTGCATGTTGTACCATTTTTTTGTGTTGCGAAGATTGGTATTAAACTTTCCACTATAGTAAAGTCAGATGATTTGCATTATCTGCCTATTTTAATATGAATGAAAGAGTGAAGTCTCACAAAATATGTGCAAAGAATTTACTTTTTATTCTAGATGTGAGACAAGCAGGTTTTGAAATGGACTAGATAACTTTGTAAGCAGCTTCATGGCATGCATATCACCATTAGCCACTTCTGTATTTGTAGCCAACATCAGTTTGCGTTCTGGGGGTTTGAACCCATAATGACTTCGCTAAAACTGAAAGCCCACAATGCAACATGTTGTTGGATGAAAATCAAGAAATGGTGGCTGGTGTTATTGGCTGAACCTCTGGAATAATGCAGCCGTATTTCACACAGTTACTCAAACAGCATAGATAATTGATTTCTGCTCCATAGCATGGCACAGTTTATAGCACTATTATTCCTTTGTTTGGTCGTTTTTGCGACTATTAAATGTGTCTGTGCCACTTGGGGAAAATCCTTTACTATGCATTCTTCTTTCACGCATGCCTTTGCCTTGCAGGTGTTTTTACCATGCACGGTACATGCAGATTAATAAGAAATTTTATAAATTTTATAATTTGTAATTTTAGGTTTCAGAGGTGAGTAGTGATAAAGGGAGATAAGGTTAATTTTAAGAGGTTTGGGGTGACAAAGAGAGGTAAGGGTGATTTTACCAATTTTAAGGTTCAGCGGTGGGTAGTCGTCAAGGGAGGAAAGTGTAATTTCAGTTTTTGGGGTAGGTAGTAACGGGTGGTAATGGTAAGGTTATTGTTAGCGTTCAGGGATGTACAGTGGAAAAAGGGAGGTAAGGGTACTTTTTGGATTCAGGAGTGGGTAGAGGTAAAGGAAGGTAAGGGTAATTATAGGGTTTAGGGGTGGATAGTAGTAAAGTAAGGTTAGTATTAAATTATGAGGGTTTGGAGATTTCCCTTCCCCCAACACACCCCTCCCCTAGTTTTAAGAATAAAACTAAAAAGCCAAGCCCCAGCGGATGAGTTTCCCGGGGCTAAAATCAACCCAGGAAGGGGGAGGGCCTAGCTTAAAAAAACAGGGACATCATAGTTAGGAATTCAAAGTTGAAAAACCTTAGAAATACACTTTAAAAACCAAAGGTGACAGGAGCGTTATAGTTAAGAAATAGAATTTAAAAAAACATTAAAAATTCAGTGAAAAAAAAAAATGTTTACAGGGACGTTAAAGTGAGGCTAAGATGTTAATCATACAAAACCAGTGAAATTCAGCGCTCAGTGTCTGAGTGTCTGTGTGGGGGGAATGAGGGGGTGTATGACTGCCTGTATGGATGACTGAGTAGGTGAGCCAGTAGCTGTCTGGGTTACAGAGTGTGTGTTTGAGAAGAGCTGTATGGGGGAGTAAGTGTGTGTATAGATGTGTGGGTGAGTGAGTGGGTATGTGAAGGGCAGTATAGATGAGTGATGGGGTATACAACTGACTGTATGGGTGAGCGAGGGAATGTTAGAGTGGCTGTATACTCAAGTATGTGATTGTGTCAGTGACTGTATCGATGAGTGAGTATGTGTTAGTATATGTATAAGTAGGTAAGCGGGTGTGTATGTAACAATATGAATGAGTAAGTGGCTGTATGATTGACTGTATGCGTTAGTGAGAAGGTGAGTGAGTAGCCCTATGCGTGACTGACTCAATGTGTGAGGGGCTGTGTGTGTTTATGAGTGGCTATGTCAGTGACTCTATTAGTGAGTGAGTGGGTGTATGGGTGAGTAAGTGGAGTTGTGTCTAGAGCAATGAATTGGTGAGTCGTTGTGTAAGTACTGGTATGTGAATGGTTGTGTGGAAGTGGGAGTGAATCTATGAAGGGTTCCATGGAGGTGTGAGTGGGTGCATTGGGTATATTATGGATGATGTAATCAGTGATGCCATTTCAGATGTCATGAGCGATGTCATGAGTGATGTCACTGACCATGTCACAATTGATGTAATATGTGAGGTCATAAGCAGTGAATTGCAGGGGCTTGTGGTATTGTTAGTTCAGCTAACTATAACTGCTGAAATTCATTGGTTTTGTATGTGTGAAGTCAGAGCCTAACTATAATGTTGCTGTAACCTTTTGTTTTTTCAGTTAATTTCCAAGGTTTTTGTATTCATATTTCCTAACTATAACCTCCCTGTAACCTTTGTTTTTTTCAGTGAATTTCTCAGTTTTTGTATGTGAAGTAACATGTCCATCACAATGCACAGTGGTGGTGTGGTTGCATGCAGAGCCTGGACTGTTATTGTGCTGCCCCTACCCCAGCTTGCTGCTCCTTCGCCCTCCTCCTTGCCAGCCATTGTCCATGACCCTGCTGTCTCCTTACAGCTATGTTTGGCTGTTGTTCTGCACTGCCCTTCTGCATGCCCTAAACAGCTAGCTTGCTGCCCCACCAACCTCCTCCCTACCCTCTATTGTCCGAGCACATGCAACAGCCCATCCCTCCTGCCCTGCATGGTCCAATGTGCTTCCACTTCCTTCTGTTTAGCTCAATGTCCCTGTCCACTCCTCCTGCCCTTTGTTCTCCAATTCCATGCAGCATAATTGTCTTTCTGTTGTGCTTATCTTGCTGTCCCTAGTCTCCTCCCCTGCCCTTTGATGTCTCTGTGCCTTGCCCTGCTCCGTTTTTTCTCCCCACCATATTCCATGGCTCTGCCACACTCCAATCTACTCTAAGTGTTCTGCTGAGCTGCAAAATGCATCTCCCACCTGCCTAGCATGGTCAGATGGCTGCCACCTGTCCCCGCCACCTCCAACCTGCCTGTCCGGGTTCTATTCCGCTATCCCCTTCCACCTGTCCTTCATGGTCCATTTATCTACTGCTCCCTTCTGACTTCCATACTTTGCTGTGCAACTGCTACTCCTGTCTGCTCTGCATGGTCTGTTGTGAAGTCCCTTCCCCTGCCCTCTTTTGTCTGTGTCCAGCCCCTACCCCTCCCTTCTGTCCTCCGTGGTCTTTTGTGCATCCCCTGTGCCTCCTTGTCCACCATGGCGGTTGTGCTGCCTCTAACCCTCCCACATGCCATGCATGGTCTTCTGTGCTTCAACAGCCCCTCCCACCTGCCCTGTGTAGTCAGCTTGCTGCCCCTGACCTCCTCTCACCTTCCCTCAGCTGGCTCTGTTTATGCCATTATAGTTTTACTGTTGCCCTCTATGTTGTGGTGTTATTCCAGTGCCATCCCACCTGCCTCCAAAGTTAGCTTGCTGCTCCTGCCGCCTTGCCCCCTGCCCTCCGTTTTTCATGTGCAGACCCCTATCACCTCCTTCCTGACTTGTCTGGTCCACTATCATTCTCCTTTCTCCTCCTTCCTACCTTTCATGGCCCGTTATACTGCAACTGTCCTTTCTGTCTGCTATGATTAGCTTGGTGCCCTTACCTCTTTCCCCTCTGCTTTCTGTTGTGAATGTACATGGCCCTGCTCCCTCTCTATTACTTTCCATGGTCAATTTGCTGCGCTACTGTCCCGCTTACCCTGTGTGATGTATTATGCTGCTGCAACTTCTGATGCCTGCCCTGTAAGGTCAGTTTGATGCCCCTGCCCATCTCCCTCCTGCCCTCTTTTATCCGAGTCCATGTCCATACTCCATTCCTTCCGCCCTCTATGATTGAATGTACATAACTTGCCAACATTTTGAAGCTGGTAAGATGGATTTTTTAAAAATAAACCTGGGTTATTGATTCTAAAGAGTTGATTAAGGCAGGAGATAAATAAAATAAAGGCCTTTTGGGCTTAAAAACATCAGCAGTGTCCTGCCTGGATCGGGTCTTCTGGCATTTATGGTTGTACTGCCACTGTTTCTTCCTTCTGGCTTCGATGGTCTTTTATATTGCAACAGACTTTCTTGCCTGTACTGCGTGGTTTATTTGTTGCCCTGCCTCCCTTTTCCCTGTCTTCCATGGTTGGTTGAGGTGTGCTGCCACTGCCCCTCTCATCTGCACAGTATGGTCTCTTGTTGCCTCTGCATCCTCCTCCCTGAGAGGGTCTTATTCCCATATAAATCATGCTTAGTGCTTCAAACAGCTGAAATGAGGACATATTTTCTGAGTTCTCAAAAAGCAAAAAAACACTTTTCTAAATGATTTGCTATCTTTATGGTTTTTATCCAGTTGATCAATTGATTACATATTGTACTTCAGGGAATGGATTTAGCGTTACAGCCTTAGCTGCAGACTTTACCACTGGGGAACCAAGTTCGAGTTTCGGTGTCAGCTCAACATCTGTGATTCTGGCCAAATCACTTTATCTCCCCATGCCTAAAACCAAAATGAATGTGTTCTTGTATAATGTAACTGATTTCAAGCACACCTATACATTTGTGTCAAGTCTGTGCTATATAAAACTGCATAAAAACGAAATAATTAACTGTTTTGCCCACTTCTGTCACTGGGCTACATTGAGCTACATTTTGGTGGGGTTTGTGCTGTATTTCAGCTCTTTTTTCTCCGGTGGCCATCTTGGGTGATTAATAAGATATAAAACTCCCTAATTGTATCATTTTCTGCAGTATACTCAGTAGAAAATGCTTTCAGTATTCTACTATGATACCATCAAGATGGTGTTTATATGTGCCATACCTTTGACATAAATTCAGGATATTAGCAGTTGAGTTGCTCATTAGACTACAGTAGTAAAACTGCTGCTCACCAGAGAGTTAACTGGCAGCAGTCTGCTACTGGTGTTGAAAGGTTGAGTTTAAGTCGCCATGTTTCAGTCAGCATGTCAGAATGTTTTAAGGAAATAGAAGAGGAAGATTTTTGAGAACTCACTTAAAATGTGTCCTAATTTTGTTTTCTGCAGCACTACCTATAATTTCTATGGCAAACTGAATATCCTCAATGTGTTCCTTTCTAAATGAAATGTTTTAAGGTTTACCAGTTTTATTCAATAAAGATGGCTTAATGTGTGCCATACTTTTGTCATAAGTAACACTGTTAGTGCTCCAGATGTTCTTTAGAACACTCTGGGAGGCTGCAGTAGAACACAAGGGAATAAACTATCAGACTTCATTTTCATATGGCTGAGAAAGTTAGTGTGAATTTTCATAAAATATGCTCTCCTTTTAGCTTCTAAAGCATATTCCATAACCTCTATGGGGAAATCATGAGAAAACAGTTTTCTCTTAAACATGATTATTGAAATCCCAGCAGAAGGCGTTTCCACAAGGTAAAATCACCTTAGACCACACCACAATTCCTAAGATTAGTATGGTACCAATAACAAATGATTTATATTGTAACTGAAATCTGTTATAACCTTTTATACGTTCTCTTTTTTGTGACCCTCAAAACCTGCCATTCACTACAATGCCTTTTAATACGGTGCTATCATGTATATTGCATTGGCAGCCAGTGCAGGTAAGAGCAATGAGGCAGGTCTACAGACGAAGAGGGAAAATAACATTTAAAAAAATGAAAACCCTTACCTTGCACTCGCCGCATATATATATATAGACGGTTTCCAGTAGGTAGTTATAGTTAGGACCTATTTTCCATAGGAAATCCGCAACATTCTATTTGGAATAACTTTGGCGCCGGTTAATGAATCTTCGCAAAATTTTCAAAACTTATGCCGCGCTCCGGTCCGTTCCTATCCTGGAAGTCTCCGGGTGATTCGTCAAGCAAGGGCCGAGAAAAAAGGGGGGTCCCAAAACATGTTTTCCTCATGCAATTTTCCATAGGGACCGTTAATCGCAGCTACAGCCCGAACTGCTAAGCGGAATTACACCAAATTTGGCAGAGAGGTAGACCTTGGTTCAAAGTGGTGCCTTTTGCTTAAATTGTGTAAATCTGTTCAGTAGTTTTTTATATTTTAAAGGAACAAAATACATATATATCTGGGTGGAGCCTAACCACACATCTCATCGTAAGGTCTGATTGTCTGTCAGCACTTCATCCAAGAAGTGTTGGCAGCCATCTTGGGACCAATATACATGATATTACCTCATTAAAAAGCACTGCAGTTAATAGAAGGTTTTAAGACTTTAGTTATGTTATAAATCATTTGTTGATGGTACCATACTCATTTTAGGAATTGTGGTGTGTTCTAAGGTGATTTTACCATGTGAAAAAGCCTTCTGCTGGGATATCATGAATCATGTTTGAGAGAAAATAATTTTCTCATGCGTTTCCCAAAGAGGTTTGGAATGTGATCTATAAGCTAAACTGAGAGCATATTTTCAGTAAATTCACATTATCTTTCTCAGTCATGTGAGAACGAAGTCTGACATTCTCAGAAAAACATGAACATCCAACAAGGGCAGAGACTGTCAGTTGATTCCTTCGTGTTCTACTGCAGCTTCCCAGTGTGTTCTAAAGAAAAACTAGAGCGCTAACGGTCCGTCTTAAAACATTTAATTTAAAAAGAAACAAAACGAGGGCATTCATTTTGCCATAGAAAGTATGATTAGTGCTGCAGAAGAAAAATGAGGGAACATTTTGAGTAAACTCTCAAATCCTCTTCTATTTCATTAAAAAATTCTGACATGCAGGCTGAAACTTGCACTTTCAATACCAGCAGCAGACTTCCCTGGTGAGCAGTAGCTTTAATATAGTGATCTAATAAGCAACTAGAGAGCAAACATTCTGAATTTATGGCAAATGTGTGACACATCTGATTGCCTTCTTGATGGAACCAAAGTTTTGGAAATGCAATAGGTCTCGCACTCGTTTAAGTTAAAGCAATTCTGTTTGTAATTAGGTTACTTTTTAGCTTTGCTTTTATTAGTGTTTTTCAAAGTTTCATGTACATAACTTGCATATGTATGCATATATGTATATGTATATGTATGCATGGATTTATATTTGTATTTATATAGATATGCATTCATATATATGTTTATATATGTATGTATATATATACACATTCATATATATATATATAAATGTATTTGCATATATATGTGCATATGTGTGCGCGTAGAGAGAGGTAGAGAGGTAAAAGTGTAAAGGTAGAGGTGTAGAGGTAGAGAGGTAGAGGTAGAGAGGTAGAGGTAGAGAGGTAGAGAGTAGTAGAGAGAGTGGTAGAGATAGGTAGAGAGGTAGAGAGTAGAGAGTGAGTAATAGAGAGTAGAAAGTGAGTAGTAGAGAGTAGTAGAGAGAGTAGCATAGAGTGAGTATTAGAGTGAGTAGTTGTGAGTAGTAGAAAGTGAGTAGTAGAGAGTGAGTAGTAGAGAGTGAGTAATAGAGAGTAGTAGGGAGTAGTAGAGAGGGAGTAGTAGAGAGAGCAGTAGAGAGTAGTAGAGAATAGGTAGTAGAGAGTGAGTTGTAGAAAGTGAGAAGTAGAGAGTAGTAGAGAGTGAGTAGCAGGGAGAGAGTAGTAGAGAGAAGTAGAGAGTGAGTAGTAGAGTGAGTAGTAGAGAGTAGTAGAGAGTAGTAGAGAGTGAGTAGTAGAGAGTGAGTAGTAGAGTGAATAGTAGAGGGAGTAGTAGAGAGTGAGTAGTAGAGAGTAGTAGGGAGTGAGTGGCAGAGAGTGAGTAGTAGAGAGAGGGTAATAGAGAGTAAGTAGTAGAGAGTAGTAGAGAGTGAGTAGTAGAGAGTGATTAGTAAAGAGAGAGTAGTAAAGTGAGTAGTAGAGAGTAGTAGGGAGTGAGTAGTAGACAGCGAGTAGTAGAGAGTAGTGGGGTAGTAGAGAGTGAGTAGTAGAGAGTAGTAGAGATTGATTAGTAGAGTAAGTAGTAAAGAGTAGTAGAAAATGAGTAGTAGGGTAAGTAGTAGAGAGTGAGTAGTAGAGAGTGAATATTAGAGAGTGAGTCTTAGAGAGAGTAGCAGAGAGTGAGTAGTAGAGAGTAGTAGAGTGAGTAGTAGAGAGTGAGTAGTAGAGAGAGAGTAGTAGAGAGTAGTAGAGAGTGAGTAGTAGAGTAGTAGAGAGTGAGTGGTGGAGAGTAGTAGAATGAGTAGTAGAGAGTAGTAGAGAGTGAGTAGTAGAGTAGTAGAGAGTAAGTGGTAAAGAGTAGTTGAGAGAGTAGCAGAGAGTAGTAGAGAGTGAGTAGTAGAGAGTGAATAGTAGAGAGTGAGTAGTAGAGAGAGTAGCAGAGAATGAGTAGTAGAGAGTAGTAGATTGAATAGTAGAGAGTGAGCAATATAGAGAGAGTAGTAGAGAGTAGTAGAGAGTGAGTAGAAGAGAGTGAATAGTAGAGAGTAGTAGAGAGTGAGTGGTAGAGAAAGAGTAGTAGAGAGATTAGTAGAGAGTGAGTAGTAGAGAGTAGTAGATAGCGAGTAGTAGAGAGTAGTAAAGAGTGAGTAGTAGAGAGTAGTAGAGAGTGAGTAGTAGAGAGTGAGTAGTAGAGAGTGAATAGTAGAGAGTGAATAGTAGAGAGAGTAGCAGAGAATGAGTTGTAGAGAGTAGTAGAGTGAATAGTAGAGAGCGAGCAGTAGAGAGAGAGTAGTAGAGAGTAGTAGAGAGTAGTAGAGAGTGAGTAGAAGAGAGTGAATAGCAGAGAGTAGTAGAGAGTGAGTGGTAGGGAAAGAGTAGTAGAGGGATTAGTAGAGAGTGAGTAGTAGAGAGTAGTAGAGAACGAGTAGTAGAGAGTAGTAAAGAGTGAGTAGTAGAGAGTGAGTAGTAGGGAGTAATAGAGTAGTAGAGACTAGTAGAGATTAGTAGAGAGTGAGTAGGAGAGAATGAGTAGTAGAGAGAGAGTAGTAGAGAGTGGGTAGGAGAGAGTGAGTAGTAGAGAGTAGTCAGTCCGTGTCAGTCAGTGTCAGTCAGTCAGTGTCAGTGTCAGTCAGTCAGTGCCAGTCAGTCATTTGGTGTCAGTCAATCAGTGCCAGTCAGTGTCAGTCTATCTGAGTCAGTCAGTGTCAGTCAATCAATGTCAGTCAGAGTCAGTGTCAGTGTCAGTCAATCAGTGTCAGTCAGTGTCAATCAGTCAATGCCAGTCAGTCAGTGTCAGTCAGTCAGTGTCAGCTAGAGCAGCTCTGCTGACCTGGTTCTCTGGCTCTAAAGCAGCTCTCCTGACCTGGTTCTCTGGCTCTAAAGCAGCTCTGCTGACCTGGAGTCTCTGGCTCTAGAGCAGGTCTGCTGACCTGGTTCTGTGGCTACAGAGCAGCTCTGCTGACCTAGTTCTTAGGCTACAGAGCAGCTCTGCTGACCTGGATCTCTGGCTCTACAACAGTTCTGCTGACCTGGTTCTCTGGCTCTAAAGCAGCTCTGCTGACCCGATTCTATGGCTCTAAAGCAGTTCTGCTGACCTGGTTCTCTGGCACTAGACCAGCTCTGCTGACCTGGTTCCTTGGCTCTAAAGCAGCTCTGCTGACCTGGTTCTCTCCCTCTAAAGCAGCTCTGCTGACCTGGTTCTCTCGCTCTAAAATAGCTCTACTGACCTGGTTTCTCTGGCTCTACAGCAGCTCTGCTGGCCTGTTTTCTCTGGCTCTACCTCAGCTCTGCCGACCTTGTTCTCTGGCTCTAAAGCAGCTCTGCTGACCTGGTTCTCTCCCTCAAAAGCAGCTCTGCTGACCTAGTTCTTTGGCTCTAAAGCAGCTCTGCTGACCTGGTTCTATGGCTCTAAAGCAGCTCTGCTGACCTGGTTCTCTGGCTCCAGAGCATTCTGCTGACCAGGTTCTCTGATACTAAAGCAGCTCTGCTGACCTGGTTCTATCCCTCTAAAGAGCTCTGCTGATCTGGTTCTCTGGCTCTAAAGCAGCTCTGCTGACCTGGTTCTCTGCCTCTAGAGCAGCTCTGCTGACCTGGTTCTATGGCTCTAATGCAGCTCTGCTGACCTGGTTTTCTGGCTCTAGAGCAACTCTGCTGACCTGGTTCTCTGGCTCTAAAGCATTTCTGCTGACCTGGTTCTCGGCCCCCAGAGAAGCTCTGCTGACCTGGGTCTCTGGCTCTAGAGCTGCTCTGCTGACCTGGGTCCCTGGTTCTAGAGCAGCTCTGGTGGCCTGCTTCTTAGGCTCTAGAGCAGCTCTGCTGACCTGGTTCTCTGGCTCTACAACGGCTCTGCTGACCTGGTTTCTCTGGCTCCACAGCAGCTCTGCTGACCTGGTTCTCTGCGCTCACGATGCAGAGACCCAACTTTTCGAAAAATATTTTAAAATAATATAAGTTTATTTTAAGTACAAATATATTATTTTTATGAATATCTTAGATAATCTCTTGTCCTAATATGTATAAAAAGACACATACATATAATTTTGGAACATCATTTTTTTTTGCGGGAATCACACACTCAGCACTCCCAGCACGTATATGACGTCACGCGGGACCCGCCACCGCGCAAGCGTCTCGTACCGTAATGCGCATGTGTCATGAATTCCCGGGAGCAGGAGTCGTGGACTGGTCACATACCACTCGCGCACATCACATAATATGAAATATGCATGATGTAACTGAAAAACACGCAGCTGTCACACACTGTACGTGGATCCTTCACAACTTTTTTAAAATGGTGGCTAGAATCCATACATCCACCGTGATGTGTATGCTTTGAGTGCGCGACTCCGAAAAATAATTGGGAATTAAAAAAAAATGAAAATAATAAAAATATATTAAAATTAAAAATTAAAACAAAAAAAGAATCAATATTTCAGTTTGCATTTTTTTCGTGCCATTTTCAGAAAAATATATATTGTTATTTAATGAATAAAATATTTATAAATAAACAGTTTAAAAAATTGTAGAAAATCAGTAAAAAAAATAGGTGTAATTACTATCATACTTAAAAATTAGCATATAAAAAACCTTTGAAATTCACTGAAAAAAACATAGGTTTCAGAGACGTTATAGTTAGAAATTAGCATTTAAAAAGCTTTGAAATTCACTGAAAAAACCATAGGTGTCAGAGACGTTACAGTTAGAAATTAACATTTAAAAAAACCTTAGAAATTTACAGAAAAAACCATAGGTTTCAGGGGTGTTATAGTTAGCTGGCCAATTTCACTCGTACAAAACCATAGAAATTCCTCTGTTATAGTTAGTTCTGCTAACTATAACTCGCGCGCCCGCAATGCACTGCTGATGATGTCACATATTGCATCATTCATGACATGGTCAGAGACATCACTGATGACATCACTAATTTCACAAATTTTCAAAACTTGTGGGGCGCTCCAGTCTGCTCCTATCTTGAAAGTTTCGGGGTGATTTGGCAAGCGGAGGGCGAGAAAAAAGGGGGTCCCAAAACGCGTTTTCTCCATGTTATTGTCCATAGGAAACTTTAGACACGGCTACAGCCCGAACTGCTGAACGGAATTACACCAAATTTGGCAAAAAAGGTCTCCCTTGCTTCAGAAAGAACTCATTTTGTTAAATGGTGTAAATTAGTTCAGTATTTGCTGAGAAAATCAAAATTACAAAAATATCAATACATAGAGGCACGCAGGATTTGCACACCCTCCCGATCACGAGGTTCATGCTAATTGGCTGTCAACACTCCAAACCAGGAAGTGTTGGCAGCCATCTTGTATCCTCAGTAGGACCGAGGCACAAGAAAACAGAAAAACTAAGGCGCAAAACAAGAAAAAGGGGCAGGGTTGAAACACCCTGACCCCCTAGGCCCCTTAATCCTGAGAGTCCCTGGGTCCAACTATCCTACCATGTACCTCCAGTAAGCACCACAGAGCTGCATTGGAGCAAGGTGGTCCGAGGCCATGCCACTCTTTACACCTCTCTGCAATGCAACTCTATGGCACTTACTGGACATACCTGATGGGTTAGCTGGCCTCCGGAGACGTGCAGGATTCAAGGGGACTGTATTCCCCAACTTAAAGCGGCTACAGGGCGTGTTTGCACAAATGTCACCTCAGGTTTCCCGCTCCCTTCACCAGTGTGCAGACACTCCCCATGGTGCATTTTAAGAGGTAGTTTTAATACCTCTGCCCTATTATGTGCTAGGGGCTTACAGAGGAGGTCATGCTAATCACAGAGGATACCCCAACGCATAGTGTTCCCTAGTGTATTTAGGTGTTTTTACTGTATTCTAAGTGTCTTTTAGCATACCACTGGCTCTAGGGCTGGTTAGTCAAAGTCAGTTACCACCAGTACCCGTCTGAAAAAGTTGTGGGCACAGGATGATTTTGTAACAAGGCCTCTTCCTGCTTCTCTGTTGGTTCCTTCTGCACATGTCTTGCTTCTTTTTGCACTTTGCTTCGTCTTTGAGGACTTCTATTGCTTCTTTCTGCATTTCTTTTGCTTCTTTCTGTGCTTTTTTTCTTCTTGCTTCTCAAGTTCTACTTCTGTAGGCATAGTTAGAAACTAGCATTTAAAAAACCTTTGAAATTCACTGAAAAAACCATAGGTTTCAGGCACGTTATTGTTAGAAATTAACATTTAAAAATCTTTTGAAATTCACTGAAAAAAACATCGGTTTCAGGCACGTTATAGTTAGACATTAGCATTTAGAAAAACCCTAGAAATTTATTGAAAAAAACCATAGGTTTCAGGGGCGTTAGTTGCACGTTTCACTCGTCCAAAACCATAGAAATTCCCCCATTATAGTTAGTTCAGCTAACTATAACTCGCGCGCCCGCAAAGCTCTGCTGATGACGTCACATATTACATCACTCATGACATGGTCAGTGATATCACTCATGACATCACTGATGACATCACCAATGACATCACTGATGACATCACTGATGACATCATCCTTGTGATAAAGTGGCAGACCTCCTCTCACCCTAATATAACCTTTGATACACACACTCGAAAATAGAAACTAAAATTTTGAAAACAATGGACATACCAATACCAGTTACAACACACCTATTCAGTAATTCCAAGATCTACACACACATCCACTCATTCACCAACAGTCCTATACAGTCACTCATACATCTACTCACTCATCATATGTACTCATACACCTATACATCCTGTTACACACCGCCACTCATCTATAGAGTTACTCACACACATAGTCACACATGCAAACAAAGAATCAAACATCCATTTACTTGCATATAGTTATACACAAACCACTACACCTACTTCCACAGAAACTTACACACACTTACTCTCTTAAACCATCACTTATAAAAACACATACGTATTCATACATGAACTCTTCCAATCTCTCACTCTCACATATACTCACTTATATACACAAATACTGACATATACTAGTTTAAAATATACGTAGTTACTCATAAAGACACTATTGAGACAGTCATTCACTCAACAACACACCCATACACACACTCATACACCCATTCAGTCCTGCACACATACTGTCTTCAATACATACAAACAGTGACTCACTCATTCATGCATCTATGCACTAAGTAATACCCCCCAGCAAACCACACTGACACTCACACACTCATACTGGACTAATAACCCATATATACACTCATGTAGCTAGTCACCAACCTATGCAGTCTTTTATACACAAAGTGAGAGATTGATACAGATATTTACATATTTAAACATTACTCGCTAACCCATGTATTCACTAAGATACACTTAATCAGTCAGTTATACAATAAACTTTACAAAAAAATGATCCATTTAGACACTTATATACCCATTTATTCTTCCATCAATCTTAAGATATACATATATAAAACATATTTAATTTTCAGAAAAACACACATTCACTGGATGATGTCATCAGTGATGTCATTTGAGATGTCATCAGTGATGGCATGAGTGATGTCACTGACCATGTCATGAGTGATGAAATATGTGACGTGATCAGCAGTGCATTACAGGCGTGCTAGTTATAGTTAGCTGAACTAACTATAACAGGGTAATTTCTACGGTTTTGTACGAGTGAAATGGCCAACTAACTATAACGCCCCTGAAACCTATGGTTTTTTTCAGGGAATATATAGGAGGAGCTATAAAGGAATCCCTGGGTGGGTCAACGCTGCTAACGGACTAGGCATCTAAAGAAGGCATGAGCTGAAACCGGTAGTGCCATTGTCCTTTTTATAAACAAAGAATTACCTGCCAATCTTCGCTGTTGTCTCTAGTCTTCTTCGCCACGGAGGGGTAAAGGCTTCCGAGGAGTGGAGAGGTTTGACCTTGTATTAGCGCGGTTTCCTGTGACGCGCACTAGAGACCCTCTCGCAAGTGGCTGCAGATCGCACTGGAAAATCTTGGTTGGTGACTACGAGTCGGAAAAGTCGCGGCCCGTCATTCAATCGATCGAGGCTGAGGACACACCTATGACATCAGGCATGGAGGGTATGGATGGACGCCTATACCCGACCTGTGCCTTAAGATGTGCAAGCTCGCTCGACTATGGCAGAGAGATTGAAATTTGGCAGCTACAAGTTTAATTTTTAGTGAAGCCCCACCACTGCTTTTAGACTGTGAAGCACGGTGTATTATGGGACTAGTAGTCCCCAAAACTAACGGTATGCTGAATCAATCCGGAGCAGGTGAGCCCGCCACCACTTGGAGGAGGAGCTATAAAGGAATCCCTGGGTGGGTCAACGCTGCTAACGGACTAGGCATCTGAAGAAGGCATGAGCTGAAACCGGTAGCGCCACTGTCCTTTTAATAAACAAAGAATTACCTGCCAAACTTCGCTGTTGTCTCTAGTCTTCTTCGCCACGGAGGGGTAAAGGCTTCCGAGGAGTGGAGAGGTTTGACCTTACATATATATATATATATAAATATATATATATATATACAAGACATTGCGTTTTCTCACAAACACATCTTGGACAACAACCACCACGGACTCCAAATGCATGAGCAGTGATTTTTATTTTCAAAGCGGCAACACTCACTCGACGCGTTTCGAGACCTTGTCTCTTGGTCACGAGTACCGTCAGTGAAGTAAAAGTGAGTTTTTAAATGAACATGTGATCTGTTTCCAGGTACCATAGAAAACAGACTCCGCAGTATCATTCAGGGAAGATATTTACAAAAAATGTGTAATAAAGTAATTACTCAGCAATGCATGTTCATTTCACAAAACATTTGCAAACTGTGATCCTGTGCTTTGTAAATAATAGGTGTCTTTTGGAGTTACATTTTTTCCAAACGCTATATATTTTTCAAAGTTGTAGAAAAGTTATTTTGCCCATGTGGGCCTTATTTCTTATTGGACCAACTCCTCACTTTCCGCCCAAGTGGGCACTCAAAATATATACTTTGCACATCCCAGCTATAAGATACATTGCTTTGTTTAAATTCACACATGGATTCTCATCCTCCTTGTTTATCTTCCCAATAAATATTTTGTGCGTGGCCTGTCAAAGAAAGGAAAAAATAAAAAAACGTATTAATTCCCCTCCTGGAACAACTGATAATTAAAATCTATAAACATTTCTTCTGACAGTAAATTTGAAAAATTTGAATAAACGAGCTATACTGTATGCGAGCTGGTGAAATAACCACCCTTTTCACCAATACAATTGTTTCAGTTAATTCATTACATTCGTTAAGCACAGTGAAAAACGTATAAAAAACATCATGTACTGTTCATTATCCTGACTTCTTCCTACCCCAAATGCACTTCTAGCTCTTCGTCGCAGTTATGCCCCCTTGGTGTCATAGTTCTGTACTGTATAATGAGCCTTGACTCTAGACGTCGTAGGCATTGTGTTCTATTTCCCCCTCTCTCGTTTTGTTTGACTGTTTCAAGGACACAGAAACTTAGTAAGTCTGTGTTTTGTTTGTGATGACTTTCGAAGTGGCGGGCGATGGGATATTGTTTGTCACCATTTTTTATCGCTCTTAGATGTTCGAGTATTCGGAGTTTTGCTTTCTTAACAGTACTCCCTATGTAGGCTTTTTTACAAGGGCAAAAAAGGGCATAAACTGCAAAGTCCGTATTGCACGAAGTGTGTTCTACAATTTTAAATGGGGCAGTACCTTCAGATAGAGTGACTTCCTTTCTGTTCCTGCTATTCTTACATGCTTTGCAGTTTCTGCATGTATAGAATCCCTGTATTCCCTGTATTTTGGTTTTTGGGGGTTGTACTGCTCTGCAGAGGGAATCTTTCAATGATCTAGTTCTTCTGAAGGTTACTTGTGGTTCTGATGCCACACATTTAGTCAGGTCAGGATCTGTATGTAAAATGGGCCAAAACTTCTGCAAGCTTTTTCTTACATTGTATGCTCTGTTACTGTAAGTGGTGATGAACCTAGTTGTTCCTGATTCTGCCTTGTCTTTTATCTTGTCTTTTTGTAGGAGCGAATCCCTTGTTCTTTCAGCTGCTATTTCTTTAGCTTTGTTTATCACCTTTGTTGAGTACCCTCTTGCTAGGAAACGAGATGTCATTATTTCTTCCTCAACTTTAAAGCTGCTTTCAGTGCTGCAGTTACGTTTTGCCCTTAATAATTCTCCCAATGGGATACTGTTTATGAAAGAATCTTGGTGACAGCTCCTAGCATGTAAAATGCTATTTCCCGCCGTCGTTTTCCTGAATAGCGAACTTTCCAGTTTATTGTTTTCTATTCTCAGGCTCAAGTCTAGAAATTCCAGTGTTTCCTTTGACCACTGGCTTGTGAATTTAAGATTGTATTCATTGATGTTTAACATTGTCACAAAATCAGTAGACTCTTGTTCGGTTCCCCTCCATACCACAAAAATGTCATCTATGTATCTGACCCATTTTGCCACCTTCTCTGAAAAAATGGGTAACTGATAGACTACGTTTTCTTCCCAATGCCCCATAAAAAGGCCTGCAAATGACGGGGCAAAGCAAGTCCCCATTGATGTACCAAGGGTTTGCCTGAATATTTTGTTGTGAAAAAGGAAGAAATTTTCAGTTAAACATATATACATCATTTCCATCAACATTTCCGTGTGGCATAAATGTGAAATGGATCTTTGTGCTAGAAATTGTTTGCATGTGTCAAGTCCAAGTTTGTGTGGGATACATGTATAGAGATTGGCAACGTCTAAGGACAATAATGAGAAATCAGTTTCCCATTCGATCCCTGCTATACATCTTAAAAAATCACTGGAGTCTCTAATGTACGATGGCAATTTTTGTACTGGAGCCTGTAAAAAATGATCGACGTATCGTGAAGTGTTTTCAAGGCAACTGCCTATTGCTGAGACTATAGGTCTCCCAGGCGGATTGTCTTTGCATTTATGGATCTTAGGCAGTAGGTACAGGGCAGGTAACTTTGGAAATTTACAATCAAGAAACTTCAGTTCTTCCTCTTCGATCAATCCTTTGTTTTTCCAACTCAATAGTTGTGCCCCAAAGTTTCTTACTGCCCCCTCGTATTCCATCCTATTGCTTCTGCAATATTTTGTTGTATCTGAAACTTGCCTTAGACCCTCCTCAACATATTTAGTTCTCGATTGTATGACGACATTGCCACCTTTGTCCGATTTCTTAATGACTATGGTTCTGTCATTCCTCAGATTCTCAATCGCTTTTCTCTGTGCTGGGGTAACATTGCTCCAGCCACTATAATACCTCTCCTGGCTAAGTTTTTGAAATTCATTGCACATGCACTCATTCACCAACAGTTCTATATAGTCACTCATACATATACTCACTCATCATATGTAGTGATACACCTATACATCCTGTTACACACCGACAGTCATCTAAAAAATACTGTGACACATGCAAATAAACTATTAAACATCAATTTATTTGCATATACAGCTATACACACACTAGCAATTTACTTCTAAAGAAACTTACACATACTTACTCTCTTAAACAATCACTTATAGAAACACATACTAATTTAAACAGGAACTCTTACAATCTCTTACTCTCACATATACTCACTAATATACATCAATATTCACATATACTAGATTAAAACATATGTAGTTACTGATAAAGACACTAGTGAGACAGTCATTCACTCACTAACACACACATATACACACTCATCCATCCATACAGTCCTGCACATATACTGTCTTTAAAACACATACAAAGAGAGAGTCAATCATTCATGCATCTATGTGCTAAGTAATACCCCCACCCAACCATACAAACACTCATACTGATACTAAAAAAACATCTAATAACCCATATACCTACACATGTAGCTACTCACCGACCCATGCAGCCACTTATACACAAAGTGAAACACTAATCCATATATTTAAATATTTAAACATTACTCACTAATATATGTATTCACTAAGATACACTTAACAAGCCAGTTAACCAATCAATTTTTTATAAAAAAACATCCATTTAGACACTTATTTAAACATTTATTCTTCCATCAACTTTTACATATACATATATAAAACATATTTATTTTTCAGAAAGACACACATTCACTGGATGGTGTCATCAGTGATGTCACTGACCATGTCATGAGTGATGTAATATGTGATGTCATCAGCAGTGCATTGCACGCGCAAGTTATAGTGAGTCCAACTAACTATAACGTGGGAATTTCAATGGTTTTATGCAAGTAAAATTTCCAGCTAACTATAACTGGTGTGAAACCTATGGTTTTTTCAGTGAATATATATATAGGTTTTTTAAATGCTAATTCCTAACTATAACTGGTGTGAAACCTATGTTTTTTTCAGTGAATTTCAATGGTTTTTTAATAGCAAATCTCTATAGGTATAAAAAGTAAAAAAATGTATAACGAATTTTATATTGTATAATTATGTAATTTTTTTGCCCTGGGGCGCGTACCGGTGAACGCACCGGTAAGCGCAATGTAACGGCGCGCCCCGGGGCGCATACCGGGGAGCGTCCCGTTAGCGCTATTCTCGCGAACGAAAACAACATCGTGACATTTCGCGTAACCGCGTGATGCGTCATATGACGCACTGCGTAAGCGCACCCGGAAGCACACGAGCGCATATGATCGTGCAACGTCCTGACACGCGTACGCTACGCACCCCCGGGCGCGCCCCGGAGCGCAACTACGGGCGCGCCCTGGGGCGCGTAGCGTAAGCGCGTCGGGTCATGTGACCTGAAAATAACACTTTTGATTGGTTCAGAACACTTTTGGTTTCTAAATGATGAAAGACCCCACCTTTTTTCCTCATTTTCACTTTTGAGTGAAGAAGACCTGCATTCATTCTTTGAGAAATGGCTTCACTAGTAGCAGCTGCAGGTGCATCTGCACCACCACCACCTCCACCACCACCACAAGGAAAAACCACAAGACCACATTGGTGGTCAACAAGAAGAGGAGGACGAAGAGGAGGAGGTGGAGAGGGACTTTCTGCCTGAGGACAATCCCCCATACAGACCCAAGGAACATTTTATTTGGAACTTTTACAAGATGCCAAGGGGTGCAAAAAAGGTGAATGCAGCTAAGGTGACTTGCCTCATCTGTGGCCAAGAACTGTCAAGAGGGAACCCAAAGAAGAAGTATTCTTTTGGGAACCACACGATGATAAGACATATGCAGAGGAAGCACCCAAACAATTATTCGGCAGCAGAGGTCAGGGAACTGACCAAGAACCCTTCCCATCCTTCTTCTTCAAGCGCCTCCAATCAACCCACTCTATTGGATGCAGGGGCTAGGGAGATGGTCCCTAATGTCCAAACTAAATTTGGAGATTTTAAATTTGTTTGCAAATATTGCAACAAAACAATTTCATATGGTGAGCAAAGCATCACTTTACTCAATCGAGCTGCAGACAACCATCACTGCAGCAAGCGACCTTAATTTTTTTCTATTTTTTTTTTGCTCCAGTTGAGCTGTTTGCAATTCCCTGTGTTTTGTTTGACCCCCAGAAAAACTACAAAAAAAATATAAAATTGTTAAGAAAAGCCAAAAAAAGTAAAACAAATTCAAAAAACAAAAAAATATATAAAACAACAAAAAGAATTAAAAAAACAGTTCTTTTCAGAACTACCTCCAATTTATATAAAAATGCTACATTTTTGAAAAAACTGTCATTCTTTATTCCCCATGCTACGCTCCCCGGTACGCTCCCCGGTGCGCGTACCGGGCGCTCCCTCAGCGAAAATCGCAAAAAAAATAAAAATAAAATTTTGTCCCACGGAGCCCTTTTATGGCCCCCACATCAAACCTAGGGGGTCAGGGGGGGTCTACCCTACACCCTTTTAGTCATTTCCCCCTTTGTTTTTGCCACCTCTTTTGTCTCGATCCTACCGAGACACAAGATTGCGGCCGCTCCGGACTGTTTGGAATGTTTACAGACACCCGAGAGCCAATCAGCTTTCCGTGCGTAAGTCGCGTGGCGCGCCCGGAGCGCTTCCTGGTGCGCGTACCGGGGCGCGGCTATACATATATATATATTTTTTTTAACCTAAATTACTCAAAATTCACTGGAGCACATATCTTGAGACATAGCAAAGGCACATCGGGCTACCAGTCCCTACAATTTTGCCAAGTTTGGTGAAAATCCATTCAGCCGTTCGAGCTAAAAGTGAGTCCAACCGCCCTATGGAAATTAACATGGGGAAAACACGTTTTGGGACCCCCATTTTATCTCGGCCCCCGCTTGACGAATCCCCCCCAAACTTTCAGGGAAGGATCGGAGCGCCGCGAGGCAAAGTTGAGAAAATTTTCAGGCAGATTCCTCAACCGGCGCCAAAGTTATTCCCAATAGAATGTTGCGATTTCCCTATGGAAACCAATCCTAACTATAACTACCTACTGGCGACCACCAGTAGGTAATATATATATATATATATATATATATATATATATATATATATATATATATATATATATATATTTCCTCGCAACTTGTCTTGTCCCCCTGCGACAAGACAAGTTGCGAGGAAGTATTGAAAATACAGGGGAGAGCCCAACGCACCACCCGCGATCCTACAATCCAACCGGGATATCAAACACCCGGAAAAAGGTATAATAGTGTAACCTGACATTGGATTTGTCGGGAGAAAGAAGCACAAACCAAGAAAGAGTGAGGAAACAGGAGAACAGACCGCCCGCCACCTGACTGGTTGAGCGCCGACGTGCCAGGTCGGAGGACACGGACACGGCCGGGAGTCTCCCAGGTAAGAGAAACTTCGGTGGTGGGTGCATGTTCAAGGGCGTTGCAGCGAGGTGAATTAAAAGTACTAAGGCTACAGCAAGCCGTACTACAAAAAATCACGGAAGAATAGATCCGAGATCACCCACCTCACTCGGGGAACCAAAGCCAACTGTGATTGAGGAGTGAAGCAACTCCGGTTGAAATAATCTAAAGCACGGGTTATTCACGCTGACTAAGACATACTGTCCCTTTAAAAAGAGAGCACCGGACGGATCGCACAAACAGCGCAGAACGATATAACACTTAAACGCAAGCATCAAAACCACGCAAAACAGTGGAATCGAAGAACGAAGTGCTAAACGGGCCTTAAAAGCGGAAAGCATGTTTAAAAAAAGCACCCCAGGTACGAAACAAGGGGGGGGGAAGCGAATAAAAGTGCACAGGCAACATCTTCCAACATAAGCAGCTATTTGGTAAACTTGAAAAATTACAGCGTAAAGAAATATCACGCTCTTGGGAAATAATCACCTTGGAAAAATACATTGAATGTGCAATGGTGCCAAGAGGTTTAAGAATTTTCACGTTGCCAAATCACCCAGACACTAAACCGGAAATGTTGGAAGAATGGGGGAGAAATAATATGACCTGCTCCAAAAACATGTTACTCATAATAATAAAATATGCCCGAATAGAAGTGAGTGAACTACATTCAGCCATTGCTGGAATTGAAAAGTCAATTATAGATCTGAAAGAAGATATTGAAGTGGTCAAAAAAATGAGAATGGAAATGGAAAATAATCTAGACAAGCATGAAGAAGAAGTCCAAAATAGAAATCAGCGCAAGTTCAGGAGAGACGTGGACGACTATGAATTTGGAACCATCCTAACATTCGCTAAAAAATATGATACCTACAAAAAACAATGGAATCAAGCCTCTGGCAAAACTAATGAGAAATCAGCGAAGAAGAACAACGAGAAAGAGGAGCTCAAAGATTTAGTTTTTTAGACGAACTTCAGATGCTCCACAAAGAGCAGCAAACGTCAAAAGCAAAACCCACAAGAGGAGTATACAATCGGACTTGGGCAAGAGGAAGGGGTCTCTTCCAACCAAAAAATCAAGCCGCAAAACAAGGAGAGGTAGGAAACCAAAGCGGCAATTACAACTTGGGAAACCGAACGATAGTGAGGAAGTGAAATTACTCAAAGGTTCCAAAACGAATAAAAAATCCCCAGACTTAGTGATAAACCTATCAAGACACACACTCACTAAAAGTGAAAATGACCTCCTCAACAAAGGACTATCTTTCTGTCCTGAAATTCATCAGGAAATCATTGACACCAAAATTGATCTGTATAAATACATACGGAAACTCAAATTAAAAAAACACTTCAAGAAATATCCTAAACCAGAAGAAACAACAATTACAGCGGAAGCAAGAAGGGAAGATCATGTTCAGTTCCAAATAACAGAAATACCACAACTGCGAATTGCTTACGAATTGGCAAATGACACCTCGAGCACACAACTTGGCAATACACAAGTCCTACAAGAAATGGATGTAGAAATGAACAGAAGACCAAAAACATCGTTCAAGGCCAAATCAAAATTTTACCCTACACTATATCCGGGCAACAAAATTGACATTTTCCAAGATCTGATACCAGGGGAATTAGACAAAATGAAAAACGTCAACCAAGGTAGACCGGAGAACTTAAGCAAAAAAGAACGATCGGCAATACAATCACTCAAGTTAAACAACACCATCGAGATCAAACCTGCCGACAAGGGTGAGAACATCGTCATCCTAGAAAAACAGGATTACATGGATGTACGACATTACAACGCATGCTTTTACATCGCATGCGGATTTTACAACGCATACCATTACAACGCATAGTGCTTTTGGGCGCTGGATAGTGAATAGTTTAATTTACTATTCCAACTCCAGTCCCCGTGGACACTAGGGAAGGTTATTGGATAGTAAATTAACCTATTCCCTATCCTAGAGCGCCCCCCAGCACAATGCATTGTAATGGTTTGCATTGTAATGGTTGCGATGTAAAGGCACTGCGTGGTAAAAGTTGCGTTGTAAGTGATGTTTCCCGGATTACATAGACGAAGCGATGAGGCAACTTGGAGATACAACAAACTATACTGTCCTCAAAAAGAATCCCATCAACGAACTAACACTGGACCTAAGAATCAAACTAGAAACTTGGAAAAGAGAAGGCCTAATAACAGAACAGGAAAAAAGATTTTTAATGGTGGACAATCCCATAACACCTACCATATACTTTCTTCCGAAAGTTCATAAGACTTTAACCAATAATTTCAAGTTGTGGAAGTCTGTATGAAAACGTTTCAACCTATGTTGATAACTTCATTGCCCCAATTGTCCCAACTTTAACATCTTACATAAAAGACACTGGAGACTTCTTAAGGATACTTTCAAATACAGAATGGCAACCAACCTACTTACTTGTAACGATTGATGTCATATCGTTATATACTTCAATCAACCATGAAACTGGCTTGAAAGCAATTCATTATTTTTTACAACAACGGCCCATCAACCAGTATGAACCTTCAAAAAAGCTAATACAAATGATGACATTATGTCTCTATAACAATGTCTTTCTATTCAATAAGAAGGTGTATGCACAGTGCTGCGGTACGGCCATGGGGGTTTCCTTCTCCCCAAGCTACGCTAATCTCATAATGGGGTGGTGGGAGAGGTGTGTGGCTTGGGGAGAGGAGAACGACCGATACATGGCCAACGTAGTACTGTGGGTGCGCTTTATTGATGATTTGTTTCTCCTGTGGAAGGGTACAGAACAAGAATTCCACGCATTTTTTGACGTCCTAAATAACAACAAAGTAGGACTGAAGTTCACATACAATCTAAGTGATAAAGAAATAGAATTCTTAGACATGAAAGTTTATGTGAAAAATAATAAACTAGAAACAACTGTACACCGCAAAAAAAACAGCCACTAACAGTCTACTCCACGGACAAAGTTTTCACCCTGAGACACTTAAAAAAAGCATACCCTATGAAGAACTACTTCGGATGAAGAGAAATTGTTCTGAAACCAGCAAAATGGAACAAAAATTTGAGGAAACAAAAACTTGCTTCAAACAAAGAGGGTATAAACATACAGATATTATCAGGGGAGAGACAGCTGCAAGACAAAGAAGCAGAGATGAAATGCTCATACCAAAACCGCAAATGAAGAAAACTCCACTTGGCAAGAGAAAGAACACGGATGAAACTACGAGTCACACATCAGAAAGCGTTGAGGAGACAATAATGGAAGAACAACCCAGGATGATAATCAGATACACCAAAGAGAGTCATATGATACAAAAAATTATGACCAAATATTGGCATGTACTGAAAAAGGATGGAGATATAGGGAATGATATAGGAGAACAACCTTTAATCACCTACAAAAGAGCTCCCAACCTGTCAGATCATCTTGTACACAGCCGTTTCGAAATCAGAAAAGATGCATCATGGCTGGATGTCAAAATGAGAGGATTCACCAAATGCCTAGTAAGCAAGGCTTGTAAAATCGGGAAGAATCTAAAGAACATACCGGATCCATCTGGTAAAAGTTTCGAAATTAAAGAATCAATAACGTGTGAAACTCCATTTGTTGTATATCTGCTGCAATGTGATTGTGGAAAAAGATACATTGGCAGCACCACATGTCCCCTAAAAAAACGTATTCTTGAACACACCCGTGCAATACAAAACAAAGACTTCTCTTATGCCATGGCAAAGCACATGGTCAGCCATCCTGGAAAAACATGGCTGGACATGACTTACTCAGGCTTGGTCGCAATACCTCAACATGAACGAGGTGGTGATAGAAAACTTAAATTGAGAAGGCTCGAATCAAAACTAATCATGAGATTTAAAACCATGCAGCCTCTTTGACTAAATGGAGACGCGGAATTACATGTCCATTTATAAACGCAAAAATGGGGGCATATAAGAAATTGCTTGGACTATTTGAACTTGAATTTGAAGTATACTAGTAGCAATCTTTGCATATGCGCATAGAAAGCACCCACAACTACACATACTCCCAGTCACTCATGGTAACTGATTGCGGTGGCAAGGGCACTCAGCCCAGGAACCTTCAGCGCTCCCATCACAGTTTCAGGGCGACACACGCCGATTTAAATTTAGAACACTTAGTTCACATAAGACAGGAACTAGCAACATATAGTTGTAAAAATTGAAGCGTTTAGCACCGCAATACCATCTTGGATCTGGGAGGCGATCTAACAGCTCAGCAACACGCACACAGAATAAACAAACACAAACTGCATGGGAGATAAGGGCACTTAGTCCCAGAATGTAAACATCGAGTATGAACAATAAAAAATACTCGTGGCTATTAAATTAACACAACATAATTGCACAATGTTTAATGAAACACAAAACTTTAGTATGTCATTGTAACACTATATGGACAAAGTTGGTTGAATGATTTGAATTTGACTACCACTACCAGAATGCCAAGCATGTTACATGTGTATTTAATGTGAAATGAAAAAGGGACTAACTGTCTTAATACTTGCCGTGATCAAGAACGTTGAGTTCGAAACGCGTAGGCGATCACAGTTGTTGAAAATAAAACCTTAAAGATTCCCTGAGTGGAGTGCCATCATTCCTTTCCTTTGGAACAACTGTGTGATGATGTATATATATTTATATATATTTATAAATATATATATATATATATATATATATATATATATATTACCTACTGGCGGTCGCCAGTAGGTATATATAGTTAGGATTTTTTCTCTATGGGATTTTTGAAAATTCTATGTCTAATAACTTTGGCGTTTGTGGACGGAATTGGCTGAAATTTTCAGGAAAATGGAACATTTTGTTTCTGAGCAGCCACTGAAAATTTGGGGGGGGGGTTTGTCAAGGGGGGGCTGAGAAAAAAGGGGGGTCCCAAAACGTGTTTTTCCCATGTTAATTTCCATAGGGCGGTTGGCCTCACTTTTAGCCCGAACGGCTGAATGGATTTGCACGAAACTTGGCAAAATTGTAGGGACTGGTAGCCCGATGTGCCTTTTGTAGGTCTCAATATATGTGCTACAGTGGATTTTGAGAAATTAACGTTCAAAAAAAGATATATATCTAGAGCCGCGCCTGGAGCGCTCCTCCGTACGCGTACCGGGGAGCGCTCCAGGCGCGCAACGCGACTTGCGCACGGCAAGCTGATTGGTTCTCGGGTGTCTGTAAACATTCGAAACAGTCCGCAGCGGCCGCCATCTTGTGTCTCGGTAGGATTGAGACACAAGAGGTGGCAAAAATCAAAGGGGGAAATGAGCAAGAGGGGGCAGGGTACACACCCCCTGACCCCCTAGGTTTCATGTGGGGGCCATAAAAGGCTCCCGCGGGTGAAAAAAAAAATCAAAAAAAAAATCGATTTTCGCGGGGGTGAGCGCCCGGTACGCGCACCGGGGAGCGTATGGGGGAGCGTACCATGGAGATTAAAAATGACAGACTTTTAAAAAAATAAAGCTTCTTTTTAAAAATTGGAGGTAGTTCTGAAAAGAACTTTTTTTTTATTTTGTTGTTTTATATATTTTTTTTTGTTTTTGTTGTTTTATATTTTTTTAGACTTTTTAAAACAATTTTATATTTTTTTTGGATTTTTTTCAAGGGAAAAACAAAAACAAGGATTCCAAAACTGCTCAACAGGAGCAAAAAAATTTGAACATTTAGGGACTGGAAGAGCAGCGGTGTTGCTGTTTCTTTAGGGCAATCAGTTCAACACTCTGCTCCCCATAGCAGAGCAGTTCGTCACACTCTGTGCACGAAAATTTGATGCCCGCAAACACCGGCTGAATGTTAGGGACCATTCTTCCACGGGGTGGTCCCGAAGGTGTTGCTCCACCAGTGGAGGTGCTGCCGCCATCTGTGGGTACATTCCGTGCCAGCTCTCTGACACTCTCCCTGGCAAAGTTGTTAGGGTGTCTTCTTTTCACATGCCGGATCAAATTAGCATTCCCAAAACTATATTTTTTCAGAGGATTGCCTCTGGATAAACTACTCCCACATATTTTGCATGTTACTTTGGGAGCGTTTACTTTTTTCTGTCCTTCTGGGATTTCGTAAAATTTCCAGATGAAATGGGTTTTTTTCTTTTGCTGAGGAGGGTCCTCATCTAAAAATCCCTCTGAATCACTGCTGGATGACTCTCTTGCAGCCATTGCTGGAGATCAGAAAAGTAGGAGATAGAGTAGACACAACAGCTCTTGCTCTCTCCAAGTACAAAGCAATAGTGAGAGAAATGGGTGGGTTTCACACAATTTGGAGAAAAAAAAGTTCTGAACCAATGAAAAGTGTTATTTTAAAGTCACATGGTTTGACGCGCTTACGCTACGCGCCCCGGGGCGCGTCCCGGGCGTGTATCGTAAGCGCATCGGGGCGCTTACGTTGCGCGATCGTATGCGCTTCCGGGTGCGCTTACGCGGTGCGTCATAAGACGCATCTCGCGGCTACGCGATACGTGTCTTATGACGCAATGCGTGGCGGCTACGCGATACGTCACAATGTTGTTTTCGTTCTCGGCAATAGCGCTTCCGGGACGCGCATTAGTACGCGCCCTGGGGCGCGCCGCAAGATTGCGCTTACCCGTGCGTTCACCTGTCCGCGCCCCGGGAGCGCACTAAAAATAATATTAAAAAAAAATAAAAAAATTATAAAATATAAAATTAGATTTAAAATGTATTATTTTTATAAAGATTTGCTATTAAAAAACCTATGAAATTCACTGAAAAAACCATAGGTTATAGACTATATATAGTTAGGAATTAGCATTTACAAAACCTTGAAAATTCACTGAAAAAACCATAGGTTATAGACCATATATAGTTAGGAATTAGCATTTAAAAAACCTTATTTTACTCACACAAAACCATTGAAATTCCATATATAGTTAGTTGTACTAACTATATATCGCGCACCCGCAATCCACTGCTGATGATGTCACATATTACATCATTCATGACATGGTCAGTGACATCACTGATGACATCACTGATGACATCTCAAATGACATCACTCATGACATCACTGATGACATCTCATTTGACATTACTCATGACATCATTCATGTGATGATACGATGAACCTCTTCAGACTCTAATATAACCGTAGATACACTCAGTGTAAACAGACACTCACAGACTGTCACTCATCCATGGAGTTACTCACACACCTAATCAGTCTTGCAAAGAATCAATCACACCTCCATTTGCTCAACTATATCGTTAAACACACCTTACTTATTGAAACATATAATAACACATATTTACTCTGTTATACAATCCCTGATACAAGTTCACAATAATCCATACAGCCACTCACACATTCACTGGCTCTTATGCACAGTTATTTATATATGTCAACTACCACATGTACTGTGTTTTACATATGTACTTACTTTGACATGTAGCACTGAGATATCCATTCACTCACCAATACACTCATGCACACAGTAAACCGCCCATACAGCTGTTTCCACATGCACTTTTGAACCCATACATCTAGTGAATCAACTGCTCACACATCTATGCACAGAGTCATACACCTCCCAGCCACCCACACACACACTCAGTCTCCCATACAAATACTTGGCCAACTAATCAATAACCCATATAGTTAGTCATATAGCTAATGATCAACACATGCATCAGATTACAAAACAACAGACACAATGGTGCACAATTTAAAACAGTTTAGTCACTAACCCATGCACTCAGTGAGACACATTTAATCACTCACTTATACAGTCAGTCATGCACCTACTAAATACATCATCCAGACACTTATACATCCACTCATTCTTCAATATATAAGACATATTTTAACTTTACAGAAACATACAGTCACTGGATGTTGTCATCAGTGATGTCATCAGTGATGTCATTTGAGATGTCATCAGTGATGTCATCAGTGATGTCACTGACCATGTCATGAATGATGTAATATGTGACATCATCAGCAGTGGATTGCGGGTGCGCGATATATAGTTAGTACAACTAACTATATATGGAATTTCAATGGTTTTGTGTGAGTAAAATAAGGTTTTTTAAATGCTAATTCCTAACTATATATGGTCTATAACCTATGGTTTTTTCAGTGAATATATATATATATATCCATTCCGTTAGGTCCACAAAGCGGGCTTCCAGGCGCTCTAGGGGCGGTGCGTTCAGAGCGTGGCAGAACCAAGCCACAAATTAAATTATTCCAGTTTTCCCCGAGGGGAAGATTATCTCCGCGCACTCCCGGATATTTAGATAAATTACCAAGTCATATAACCAAGATAGTAGTTCAGTCTTCGATTTATTTCAGCAAGCCAGCTGCACCTGACGCGTTTCGGTCTCTGCGGAGACCTTGCTCACAGGAAAGGTGAGCAAGGTCTCCGCAGAGACCGAAACGCGTCAGGTGCAGCTGGCTTGCTGAAATAAATCGAAGACTGAACTACTATCTTGGTTATATGACTTGGTAATTTATCTAAATATCCGGGAGTGCGCGGAGATAATCTTCCCCTCGGGGAAAACTGGAATAATATATATATATATGTATATATACGGGCTTTACTTACCTCATATATACTTACTATGCGTATAAAGGCATGTTTGGTAAAGGGGCATGAATGATAAAGGAATCTGAGTGGTAAAAGCTATATGGAAAAGGCATCTGTGGTAAAAGAACGCAATCTAATGTTATACATTCGTGCCACATTAGTTCCAGAATAACACCTCAATCCAGCTGTCAGGAACTGAAAGGTGACTGATTGAACGCTCAAAGGGTTCTGCCACTGCTCAGAAATTCATGTAGTATTTCGATCTAGGAACAAAATTTCTATTTTGGAAAAATATGCAAAGTACGCAGAAGATGGTATATTATGTGGGTAATGAAGAACATCCATGATTATTCCGAATGCTGTGGCCATAGTAACACATCATTCCAGTGACCTTATTTATACATTAAAGTGCAACTGTCAGACTTGTAAAATGCAAATAAAATAAAAAATTGTCATCCTAACTTCTGCCAGTGGTTGTAAGGACTTAGTAAATTCAATTTCTGCCTTTTCTTTCCATTTTAGGCAGTCAAGGGTTAAACAGTCCAGTGGATGAGATGGCGGAGGTAGCCTTTCAAATGCAGATATTGGCCTCGCACTGCTAATGGGCTAACATTTCCACCCCTTTGAACAACACATGGGTGTGCTAAAAATAGATTTACCAGAGCAACGTGAGCAGCATTAGGTAAGGTGTTTGAAGGGACACTGAAGATTAAAAATGTGGTGCTTTTGTCCCTCCTTCAGAGCTCCTCATTGGCCTTGAGGATGACGTCAATCATGTGGAGCACCAACACAGGGGCTGACTTGAACAAGTGCAGCACGGGCATTAGAGGTTCAGGGGGAGCCACAGAACCCCCAAAATAAAGATGCTGAAGTTCCGAAAGCAAATAAGCACAAAAAATGCATAGAAATGTTTTTGTGTTGCCAAGTGGTGTTTTTTCTCTTTCGCTGACTGTAACGTTAGAGGATTTTCTACGGCGAACTATCTAACAATATTGCTAGGGTAACAGTGTGAGAAAGGAAAGGCTGCACAAAGTCATTTTTTGTAGCACATAGCATTTAAACAACTGTAAATGAACTGTACGAATATCTCAACACATGGCAATTTTGTAATTCTGAAGCATGATGGAAACAATGTTTTTAATAGGATCAAAACAAATCGAGAAACTTTAATGAGTGATGTGCAAATGATAAATGTTTGCTGAAATCCAATTTCCACATATTATAGTTGGTGCGCTATAAAGTTTTATCAGTAAAACTGCAGATTAGTGCGAATTTTGTTGCCATTTAATAGAAAATGTGTTGCCTACAAATGATAGTACGCTACCACACCTTGCTTTTGAAATACACATGCATCAGTGTGCTTCAAAATGCACCATCAGCTACATGGTGTGCAGTCATAATATCGAGTCTTTTATTTCGACTGGACAGAATATCGAGTAAAAAATATAGAATGGACATAATATCGACTAGACATAATATAGACAACAAAAATATCGACTAGAGAAAATTAATATCGAATAGAATGGACATAATATCGAATCAAAAATATAGAATGGACATAATATCGACTAGACATAATATAGACACCAAAAATATCGAATTTAAGGTAAGTTAATAATAATTTTTATTTTTTGTGTAATATAAGTCTGTAGCGGGTTGTGGGTTTATAGGGGAATAGGGTGGGAAGTAATTTAATTATAATTAATTAAATATGTTAATT